>NW_027555847.1:287819074-289295740 GCF_003287225.1 Phascolarctos cinereus | reverse complement strand
GAGTTATTTTGCCCTATTATATGCCAGCAAAACTAACAAACTATGTGAAATGGATGGGTATTAACAAAAATATAAACTGCCCAGATTAAAAGAAGGGGAAATAGAAGATTTAAATAACATTATCTTAGAAAAAGAAATTGAACAACCCATCAATGAACTCCCTAAAAAAAAAAAAATCCCTAGGACCAGACAGATTCACATGTGAATTTTACCAAACATTTAACACACAACTAATCCCAATGCCATATAAATTACTCTAAAAAATAGCTAAAGAAAGAGTCTTACAAAATTCTTTTACATAGCTTTGGGACCAAAACCTGGAAAAGCAAAAACAGAGAAAGAAAATTATAGACCAATTTCCTTAGTGAAAATCAATTCAAAAAATTTTTTGAAATACCACCATGGAGATTACAGCAATATATCACAAAGATCATACACTATGACCAGGTGGGATTTATACCAGGAATGCAGTGCTGGTTGAATATTAGGAAAACTATCTGCATAACTGACCATATGAAAAAACAAAACCATCAAAAATCATATGACTATCTCAACAGACACAGAAAAGGCTTTCGACAAAATATATTCATGCTTATTAAAAACACTAGAAAGCATACAAATAAACAGAGCTTTCTTTAAAATATTAAGTAGTATCCATCTAAAACCATCAGCAAGCATTATCTGTAATGTAGATAAGCTGAAAGCCTTTCCAATAAGATCAGAAATAAAACTTATTTCAAAAAAGAATTTGAAGGAATTAGAATGGGCAACGAGGAAACAAAACTATCACTCTTTGCAGATGCTATGATAGTATAATTAGAGAACCCTAAAGAATAAACTAAAAACACTAGTTGAAACAATTAACAATTTCAGCAAAGTTGCAGGTTATAAAGTTAACTCTGATAAATCAGCATTTCTATGTATTACCAACAAAGTCCAGCAGGAAGATATTGAAAGAGAAACCATACTTACAACAACTGCAAACAACATAAAGTACTTGAGAGTCTGCCTGCCAAGCCAAACCTAGGCACTACACGAACACAATTACAAAACACTTATCACACTAATAAAGATAGATCTAAACAACTGGAGAAATACTGATCATGGGTAGGCTAAGCTAAGATAATAAAAATAGCAATTCTACCTAAATTAGTTTACTTATAATTCAGTGCCATATCAATCAAAATTTTTGTAGAGCTAGAAAACAATAACAAAAATCACCTGGAAGAACAAAAGGTCAAGAATATCAAGGGAATCAATGAAAAAAAAAGCCAAAGAAAACAAACAAACAAAAAAACCCTAAAGGAAGGTAGCTTAGCAGTAACACATCTCAAATTGTATTACAAAGCAGTAATCATTCAAAACAATGTGGAGCTGGCTAAGAAATAGAGTGATGGATCAGTGGAATAGATACATTATACATAGTAGTAAATGGCCATAGTAATCTAGTGTTTGACAAACCCAAAGATTCAATATTTGGGGACAAGAAATCACTATTTGACAAAAACTGCTGGGAGAACTAGAAAGCAGTTAGGCAGAAAGTAAATACAGACCAACATCTCATGCCATATACTGAAACAAGGCAAAAATGGTAAGTGATTTAGACATAAAAGGTGTATCATAAGCAAATTAGGGGAGCATGAAATATTTTGTCAGATTTATAAATAAGGGAAGAACCGAGAACCAAATAAGAGATAGACAGCATTACAAGACATAAAAATGAATAATTTTGATTACATCAAATTAAAAAGGTTTTGCACAAACAAAGCCAATGCAACCAAGAGTATAAGGAAAGCAGAAAACTGGGGGAGAGGGGGAGAGAGAATTTTACAGCAAGACCTCATTTTTCAAATACATAAAGAACTGAGTAAACGATTCCCCTATTGATTAATGATCAAAGGATATGAATAGGCAGTTTTCAGAAGAAGAAATCAAAGTTACCTACGATCATCTTAAAAATGTCCTAAATCACTACTAATTAAAGAAATGCCCATTAAAGCAAGTCTGAAGTACTACCAAATACGTAACAGATTGGCTAACATGATAGAAAAGGAAAATGACATGCTCAAAGGAATGTAGGAAAACTGGGACACCAATGCACTGTTGTGCATTGTGAAGTGTGATCCAACCATTCTGCAGAGCAATTTGGAACCATGCTAAAAGTACTATATAACTGTGCATACCCTTTGACCCAGCAATACCACTAATACGTGAGTACCCCAAAGAGATCAAAGGAAAAAGACATGCCTGTATGTACAAAAATATTTATAACAGCTTTTTTTATGGTGGCAAAGAATTAAAAATTGAAGGGGTGTCCATCAATTGAGGAATGGCTGAATAACTTGTGGTATACGATTGTGACCGAACACTACTGTGCAACAAGAAACAATGAGCAGGATGCTTTCAGAAAAACCTGGCAAGACTTACAGGAATTGATACAAAACAAAATAAGCAGAACCAGGAGAATACTGTATATAGCAACCATAATATTGCTGAATGATCAACTGTCAATGAATTAATTATTTTTGGCAATACAATGATCCAAGACAATTCTGAAGTAATCATGATGAAAAATACTATCTCACATTCAGAGAAAGAACTGATGGAGTCTGAATGCCCATTAAAGAATAATTTTTTAAGTTTTTTTTACAATTCTCCGTTTTGGGGTTTGTTTGGTTTTTTTGCCTGTGTTTTCTTTTGCAACATGATTAATATGGACGTGTTTTGCATGGCTGCACATTTCAATTTATAGCAAATAGCATGCCTTCTCAAGAAAGAGAGAGAAGAAAGGGAATTTGGAACTCAAATTTTAAAAAAATGAATGGTAAAAAAAATTTTTTATATGTAATTGAAAGAAAGTAAATATTAAATGTAAAAAGAAAGAGAAAAGCAAGCAAGCACAGGAATCAATGGAGCCTTCATTAAAATGATAAACAATACCTATCTAAAACCATCAGCAAGCATTATCTGCAACAGGGATAAGTTTGAAGCCTTTCCATTAAAATCAGGAATGAGGCAAGGATGTCCATTATCACCACTATCACTCAATATTGAACTAGAAATGCTAGCTATAGCAATAAGACAAGAAATTGAAGGGATAAAAATAGGCAAAAAGGAAACAAAGCTATCACTCTTTGGAGAAACACTCTGATAAGATATTAGAGTACCCAAGAGATTCAACTCAAAACTAGCTGAAACAACAACTTCAGCAAAGTTATAAATAAACCCACATAAATCATCACCATTTCTATGTTCTACCAACAAAACCTAGCAGGAAGAGATAGAGAAATTCCATTCAAAATAATTGCAGACAACATAAAATACTTGAGAGTCTACCTGCCAAGACAAACCCAGGGATTATATGAACACAATTATAAAACACTTTTCAGACAAATAAAGACAGATCTAAACAACGGGAGAAATATCAATTGCTCATGGATTGATCAAGATAATAACAGAAATGACAACTGTACCTAAGTTAATTTACTTATTATTCAGTGCCATACTATCAAAATACCAAAGAATTATTTCATAGAGCTAGAAAAAATAGTAACAAAACTCATCTAGAAAAACAAAAGTTCAAGAATATCATGGGAATCAATGAAAAAATGTTAAGGAAGGTAGTCTAGAAGGTTCAGATTTCAAACAATATTACAAAGTGGTAATCATCAAAACAATCTGGTGTTCGTTAAGAAACAGAATGGTGGATCAGTGGAACACATTAGGTACACGACACACAGTAATGAAATGACCATAGAAAACTGGTGTTTGATAAACTCAAAGTCCAAGATTTTAGGATCAGAACTAAAAAAATATGACAAAAACTGCTGGGAAAAACGGAAAGCAGTTTGACACAAACTAGGCTTAGATCAACCATCTCACACCATACCAATGTAAAGTCAAAACAGATAAATGCTTTAGACATGAAGGATGATAGCATAAGTAAATTAAGGGAACATAACAAAATGTACCTGTCATATCTATGGATAAGGGAAGAGTTTTTGTCTAACAAGAAAGAAGGAATTACATGAAGTTTCCTTTTTGATTTTGAGAATATTTTTGATTTCATGAAGTTATGCAATGCACAAACAAAACCAAAGTAGCCAAGATTAGAAGGCAAGCAGGAAACTGGGAAAAAATTTTTCACAGCAAATTTCTCTGATAATGACTTCATTTCTCAAATATATAAAGAACTGAGTGAAATTTATAAAAATAAGAGCCATTCTCCAGTTGATGAACATTAAAAGGATATGAACAAGCAGTTTTTAGACAAAGAACTCAAAGCTATCTATAATCATATGAAAAAATGCTCTAAGTCACTACTGATTAGAGAAATACAAATTAGAACAATTCTGAGGTACCACCTCACACCTATCAAATTAGCTAATATGACAGAAAAGGAAAATGACAATTGGGTAATGGCTGAATAAGCTGGTATATGATTGTAATGGAATACTATTGTCCTACAGGAAATGATGTGGGGGAAGGTTTCAGAAAAACCTGGGGAGACTTACATGAACTGATGCAAAGTGAAGTCAGCAGAACCAGGAGAACATTGTACATAGCAACGGCAATATTATAAGGATCATCAACTGTGAAAGACTTAGCTATTCTGATCAAGACAATGATTCAAGAAAATTCCAAAGAACCCATGATGAAAAAATGCTATCCTCCATCCTAAGAAAACTGATGAACTCTTGAATGCAGATGGAAGCACACTTTAAAAAAAATTTTCTTTATTTTGCAACTTGGCTGATGTGGAAATATGTTTTGCATGACCTCATGTATAATTAAAATCGAATTACTTGCCTTTTCAGGGAACAGGGAGGGGTGGGAGAGGAGAAGATAATTTGGAACTGGAAATTTTAAAAATAACTGTTAAAAATATTTTTACATGTAACTGGGAAATATTTAACAAAAAAAATTAAAAATAAAAAGGAGCCTCAAAAATAACAGTAACTACCAATCTAAAAGCTCCCTTTATCACTTCTGTAATTTTTTATGAGATTTTATGTATCAAGGACATTTGGTATGTGAGAAAAATAAATATTCTGCAAAAAAAATTTCTTTAGCTACCTTACCTTTACATTCACAGAACTAAATGACAGGCATAGAAAGATTTCACTGTACTTGACTGTGGCCTACTAAAAAAATTTATGAATATAGCAAAATGCCAACTGAAAGGTCCTTATCCAATAAGCTATCTACAAGATACCTTGAAAAATCTAACTAAGTATTTTCCTAGGCTACCCTATAATCTTTTAACATCAAGGAAAGCAGAAAGTAGAAAGATATATGCTTGTGAAATTTATTTGCCACTGTCATAGATGACATCCAGCACAAAGTCCAAACTGAAGAGGAATTCACTTTAGATGGAAAGGTCCTCCAGGTGCACTTGTTTGTTAGTTTCTTCGTGCTGATTTCATCACTCCTGGAAACACTGCAGAGCCTTTTAAAAGATGTTATTAGAGTTTAGCCTAAAAATCCATACAGGAAAAAGAAAAAATCACTCAAATTTAAAAAATGCTTATAGTCCAGATGAGGATATGCAGTTGGATAGTCAACCCAAAGATCTCTCTCACTAGTACACAGAACTTTGACAACATGCAAATGAACAACAGGCTGGACACAGAACTTTAAAAAAAATTTTTAAAAAGGGTGGTGGTGGTGGGGGAACAAGTTGAACTTCTTTATCCAGGAAAATTCAGTTCTTTTAATGACCTCAAGACTGTTTCTGAAACAAAGGTTCAATCTTGTAACACCAAACACGCCCATATGTCCTAGAATAAGAATTTTCCAAGTTCATTACTCACAGGGCAGTGGAGAGGACCATGAGAGAAATGAGGAGGGCAAGTAAAATAAAGGACATCATCAAAAGAACATACAAATGGATAAAGAAATGAGGCAGTCATACAATGAAAATTAAGGCTAACCAATGGACAGACCAGTATTTATGTAATGTCAAGAGATAATGATGGGGGCAGCTAGGTGGCACAATGGATAGAATACCAGCCCTGAAGTCAGGAGTACCTGAGTTCAAATCTGGCCTCAGACCAAACACTTGACACACTTACTAGCTGTGCGATCCTGGGCAAGTTACTTAACCCCAATTGCCTAAAAAAGGGAGGGAGAGAGAGAGAGAGAGAGAGAATGAGAGAGAGAGAGAGTGAGAGAGTGAGAGAGAGAGAGAGAGAGAGAGAGAGAGAGAGAGAGAGAGAGAGAGAGAGAGAGAATGACGAAGGCCCAGCACCATTGTTGGGCCCTTTGTGGGAGATTTACAGAAAGACGTAAATCAGAACTGCAGAGGATGAGCAGGAATGGAAGGCATTTCAATCTGAGTGACTAGAGGGAGTACCCACATATATTAGATCACAGATTCCATGAACTATTAAAGAAACCAAAACAAATCTCAGAGCCCTGCGAGTTGAATCAAAACTTGAAAAATAGAAGCAATTACAATTGTTGTTGTTAATTGTTCAGTTATGTCCAACTCTTTGTGTCCCTATTTGGTACCTTTCTTGGCAAAGATACTCGAGTGGTTTGCCAGTTTCTTTTCTAGCTCATTTTACAGATGAGAAAACTGAGGTAAACAGGATTAAGTGACTTGCCCACAGTCACACAACAAGTAAATGTCTGAGTCCGCATTTGAACTCAGAAAGATGAAATCTTCCTGACTTCAGGCCCAGCACTCTATCCACTGTGCCACCTAGCTGCAATTACAATTCATTCATTTAGAAATCACAAATCTGAAATTTCTGATAATTCAAATATACTACACAACTCCTAAGTAAAATTTCAGAACTAAGTGTCACAAATTAAAAATTTTATGGCATATTATGAAGTGATGTTGACCTATCTTTTTTGGCCATAGCAACTCATGAAAATAGGGTGTGGATCCATGATATCATTGGCACAGGAAGCTCCAGTAAAGAAATTCCCTCCACCTATGCAAAATGGCAATTTTGCCCCAATTGCCTAAAAAAAAAATTAAAATAAAAAAAACAAAATGGCAGTTTTGCTGTACCTTACTGTCCTAGAGACTTGCCTATGAGTCTGAAAGGCTTGAGTACTTACCCAAGACCACACAGCCAGTTCATGGCAGAGGTCAGACTTGAACCCAAGTCACCTTGACTTACAGATGAGAAAACTGAGGTAAACAGGATTAAGTGACTTGCCCACAGTTACACAACAAGTAAATGTCTGAGTCCGCATTTGAACTCAGAAAGATGAAATCTTCCTGACTTCAGGCCCAGCACTCTATCCACTGTGCCACCTAGCTGCAATTACAATTCTACATAGCTGTCTTCTGTCACCAATATGGTACCAGAACTCAGTGGACTCACGGAAAACAGGCAGAAGGTATTAACAAATGCAGTTTTAAAATCAACTAATAACACTCTTAGGAATCTAAATCTGCAATAACTTATAAATTAAATCACTACAAGAGAAATTAAACTATATATCTATGAAGTAACATTCCTCGTCAAAAATAAAAAAGGAGATGGTGTAAATGAGTAGGAGGCAAATGGAAGGAGAGCTCACAGGGTAACCATGGAAAGATGAATAAAAAAAGGTTTTGTGGTATAGTAACAAGAAAACATTTTGTGGCACACTTAGTGATATTTCCTTAAAGTGACTTATCTCCTCTGGTCCACCTTCTAAGGGTGAGGCCTTTACTATAGCTACGTGTACTACTGAACAGAGGTAAACGTTAGCCTGTACATTGACGGGCACATTCCAGGGGGAATGTAATAAGGCAGAGACTTTGGCTACTTAATGTGCTATGATCCAGATAAAGGATGAGGTAGTTGTACCTTAGAGGCAGCTACATAGCAGTGGATAGAGTACAGGGCATGCAGACTGAAGACCTGAGTTCAAATCTCACCTCAGACTTACTAGTTGTATGACCTTGGGAAAATGACTTAACCTCTGGTTGCCTCAGTTTCCTAAATGGAGATAAGGGTTGCTGTAAGTATCAAAATAAAATAATATTTGTAAAGCACTAAGCACCCAAGTCTGGCCCATAGTAGGTACTAG
The DNA here is from genome assembly GCF_003287225.1 of Phascolarctos cinereus. NCBI lineage: Eukaryota > Metazoa > Chordata > Mammalia > Diprotodontia > Phascolarctidae > Phascolarctos > Phascolarctos cinereus. The sequence continues at coordinate 289,287,703 of NW_027555847.1, read as the reverse complement.
AAAAATACTAGCCACTATCATTAAGGGGGAGCCATCAAGTAATGATAAAGTCTATACTGATGTAGTCAAATAAGCATCCAATACAGGAAAAAAACAATTGCCCATATACTTCAGCAACGAAAACTGTATAACACAGAAAGATCCAACAAGAAAGAAGTGAATCTTCAGTAGAAGGACTGTAAAGTCAGAAATAGAGAAAGAGTATCAAGATTAAGGTTCTGTAGTAATATCAGAGAGCCACAGAAATTTATTTTGTCTATTCAGTTACAATGTTGTTTAAGTTTGGGAATATAAAGCTAGCTTTGCTGCCACAGCTCCTGATGAAGCAAATCCACACAGGACTAAGGAAAGTGGCTCAGTCACTTGCTACCTGTGTGACCCTGAGCAGGTCATAATCTTTCCGGGCCTCCATTTTTTCATTTGTAAAATCTTAGGGTTCAACTAGACGACCACTTTAAATAATGTTAACAGTCTTCATCCCACAGAATGAGGATACTTTGTTAAGACTAGCAATAAGTATCAGTTCAAGATAATCATAAGCAAACAGACCACTAGGAAGATAATTCTGAGTGACTCATCAAAGTCCACTGTGGAAAATAAAGTAGAAACTCTATATAACTTAATATCATAGTGCAAAAGTTGACATAGAAGAACTGGGAAAACTATGATGGAAAACATGACTAGAGATCAAGGAATGAGATTTATAGACTACTTATATGTCTCATGCTTGTATTTATAAATAAGCAAAGAATCAGAGGGAAGTAGTCATGCTCATTAAAAAAAAGAAAAAGAAAAAAATTACTATCATGAGTCAAAAACCAACTTCTTGTTACACACATGATATTCATTTCTGAATTACCTATACATAATCAGATCTCCAGGTGGTAAATGGAAACAAAAAGTTGGTAGAAAATCTTTACCAGCCATATAATATCTTCAGTATCTTTTATACCACATTTACAAGTCATTGGTAAGTGTGGCACCATCAAGTATGTGTATAAATAGACATATATGTGTATGTACACACATATATGATAAAAATCACTGTATAGAGTAAGGCATGAAGGAGCTGTGATCTACCTTGGCAGTAGGAGGAATATTCATACTAATAAAATCAAGATTTGATCAAAATACAAAGTTCTATTATGGACTAAAGTTCCATTAATTTATCTAATTATGCTTCCTTGCCTCTAGAAATCCTCAAATCCAAAATATATACCATTGCAGGTACATCTTCTTAAACAATAGTTCTGATTAGGTCACTGTTCTAAACAAAAAGCAGTAACTGGTAATTTCCCAAAATGGTGACAGAAGAGAATAGCATGGATTAATAGTTGTACTTAGGTGGTTAATCAATACTTAAAAAGACCAGTGGTCCAGCTTGAGTGCCCATGGATGATTGTACCTGGGAGTATGGGATGGTAAAGAAAGGTACAACAGAAGTGAAATTAAAATACATAGAAGAAAAGCCACAAATGAAGTCAGATGCAGGTGGTAGCTGAGTTTCTGGGAGGCTAACCTAAATGGATGCAAGATGAAGGAATTAGAAGACATTCATGGAGTCAGAAAAACTGGGAAGAGCAAAGTGACTGACATCAGTTAAGTAGCAGTTTCTGGTAATGCCAATGTGCACATACCCCCTTCGCTTTCTGTGATCTGGTGAGTCAACTCTGACACTTTCCTTTCTGCAAAGAAGCTTCCATGGGTCTTAGAATTTTAGTTTGGTGAGGCAGTTTTTGCTGATTTTTTAAAAAGGGTTAGTGGAAATTTGGATAGGTTCAAGTTACAACTGATATAAACTGCTGCTTGAGTTTAGTCAAGACAGCCTTTTTCTCTAGCATTCAATGAAATGTGCTTTGGAAACTGTCACTGTATTTAACACCTAAATGAATTATAAAACCCTAGGAAATGCTTTAGATCCTTGACAGTAGCAGGTATATCACCACTTCGAGATAGCTTCCATTTATGAAACAATATTTATCTTCTTCAAGAAGTAAACTATGCTCTCTAAACCCATGCAGACTATTTGGGTATACTATTAAGGTATGCTATTAAAGTACACCACATTACCCGGAGGTCCAGCAGGTCTTGAAAAATGTGGTTCAGCTGGGTGTGGTGACATACGCCTGTAATCCCTGCTACTGGGAAGGCTGAGGCTGGTGGACCACTTGAGCTCCGGAGTTCTGAGCTGCAGTAGGGGTAAAGCTGATCAGGAGTTAGCACTAAGTCCAGTATCATTATGGTGAACCCCCAGGAGCACAGGGACAACCAGGATGCTTTTAAGGAGGGGTGCACCGGCCCAGGTCGGAAACGGAGCAGGTCAAAGCTTCCGTGCCGATCAGCAGTGGGATCAGGCCCCTGAGTGGTTGCTGCACTTCCAGCCTGGGCGAGATAGGGAGACCCAGTCTCAAAAACAGAAAGAAAAAAAAAAGAAAGAAAAAGAAAAAAAAAAGAAAGAGAAAAGAAAAAAAGAAAAAGGAAAGGAAAAGAAAAGAAAGAAAGAAATAGAAAAATGTGGTTCATATATCTCTGGGATAACACAATTACATTGCATGGCCTCAAAATCATGAGAACATACAGTTTTGGGCTGCCTTTTTTTTTTTAAAGGGTCACAGAGTGAGGAGTGGGAATCCAGATCTGCTATTTAATTAGTATAGGGAATTCATGTTAAGCAAATTCCCTCAATAAATCCGATCGGCAACTGTTAAGCAACTTAGAATTGCAAATAATTTCCTTGGAAAATTAAGTGACTTTCTGAACATTAACACAGCCAGAATGAGTCAAAGCAGAGACTTGAACCTAGCTCTCTCAGACTCCAAGACTAGTTTCCATAAACTATGCCACACTCTCATTCTACATTTACTGAAGACTGCTTTCCACCATCCTCTTCCTAAATCTTTGTCAGATTATAAGCCTTCAAAGTATCATCTTGGAAATAAAGTAAATTGTGATCACTGGGATAAGACAATAGGAATTAATAATAGAGGTGGTAGTCATATAAGATGACAGTGTTCAGAGGACAAATGTCATGACAAGAGCACAGGATTCTACTACCCCCCCATATAAACAAGACAAATATTTAGGTTGAGGAGGTCAAATGTCAGATGATGCCTTTGTATAAATCTCTTTATGAATTCAGAGGACCTCAGTTTCTGAATCCTAAGGGTTTAGATGTGATCTGCTGGGCTAGGGGAATCTAAGGCTTGATGGATGGTACAGTACAATGGTCAGAGAGGAAGTGTATTTATGCCTCTATTGAACTGACAACACCCTTAAAGTATCAGGATGAAAGTTTTGCATCAACAGGAAAGCTAACATTGGCTGGTCACTACATCACCCCAGTTACTTTAGTGTAAGGAGATGTTTTGAACCTCAGCTGCTGGTTGAGTTATATTAAGCCAGTCATTTGATTTCTACAAGTAAAGAATCAGAAGAGATTAGTTAACATCCAGGGGAATAAGATCAGTATATGCTACCTCCAAGGGATTCACTCCCATGAGTCTGGCCAGCAGAAGTGACTCCTTAATTATATCAACGAGTACCAGCAATATAAGTGTATCTACTGGCTGCAGAGAAATTTATTTTACTCTTGCACAAGTGCTACACACAGGAATTTCTCAAAGGCAAGTAATCTTTCAGGGCCTGGATATATAACATGCAATGATGTAGGAACTCAGTTCCAAGAGTTGGACATATTCCTTCAGTTCTTAATGGGTTCACTGATTGGCTTAGTCTTCCTTTCCATATATAGCATGGTGACTTCAACATACAAGTTAATGTTCCCTCATACATCCTGGTATCACAGTTCCTCAATCTACTCTATTTTTCTTTTATTATCTATTATTCTATTATGCATTCTTATAACTGCTACATATGGAGATGGTCATACCTTTACCTTACCATCTTGGCTCCCCTTCCTACTCCAAACAAGTATTTCAATTCCTTGTTCAAGAGCTCTCATTCTCCTTTATCCAATCATAATCTTTTATCTTTCCATCTCTCCCTATGCCTTATTCTTCTTACTCTTCAATCTTACTGTGACTTCAAATCCCTCCATTCTCGAGTACTATCCCAGGCCATTACCCTGCTCTAACTAGTCTCTCTTCCCTTCCCTATGTCTCTTGGTGAACTAGTTCAACTCTGTACATTCATGTGCTGGTGAACAAAGCTAAAGGATGTGTTGACTACATCCACTACAAATTTGTTATCTAACCTCAATTTAGCCTTCACTAGGAATGAGATAAATGTTATACTCATCTACTCTCCACAGTGGTGTTCTAAACCTTCTTATTTCTTCTCAAGTGTCTCTTGAATCCCCACTGCACACTCACTTGCTAATCTCATCAATCATTCAATTATCTTCTCTACCAGATCCTTAATTCCAATACAAGTCTCTCCTAAAACTCTAAGTACCATATGACCTAACTACCTTTTGGATCTCTCAAATTCGGTGCCCTATAGCTATCCCAAAATCAAAAAGTCCCACACAACTCACTATCTTTCCATTAATTATCTTCCAAACATCCTTATTACTTATTGTAAAGGATACCACCATTCTTCCATTCACTCGGGTTTGTCATCTTGAACTTCCCTGTCTTACTAACTGACATAATCACTTTGCCAATTCTTGTGATTCCTTTCCCTAAACCATATCTCAAATACACCTTCTCTCTGTTTACATAGCTACTACCCTCATTTAGATCCTCATTACCTCTTGCCTGGATTACTTCAATAGCTTTCTAATTTTACTTCCTGACTCAAGTCTCTGCCCATTCTAACACAGATGATAAAGCTATTTTCCCCAAAGTATAGATACGACTGTCACAAACATCCTAGTCCTTGATCTCACTCAGCGAACTCCCATGGCTCCCTGTCTACTCTAGGATCAAATATAAATTTCTCTCTTTAGAATTTAAAGCTCCTTTTCTCTTCCTACATTTCCAGTCTTATTACACTTCATTACCCTCCAAAACCTCTATGGTTCAGCCATAATCGCTTACTTGTTGCTCTTCACAGCTTGGGGAATTTGCACTGCTTGTCCCCTGTGTTTGAAATGCTCTTCTTAGAATTCCTGGCTTCCTTAAGTGACACCTCAGGAGGCCTTTCCCAGTCTTTCCAGCTGTTAGTCCTCTTTCCTGTAAGGCTATTTATTTTCCATCCAACCTGTAATCACCTAGTTTGCACCAATTTAGGTATAATTTATCACACCAATTAGAATGTAATCCTGAGAGCAAGGAATATTTTTTTTTCTTTGTATAACCAATGCTTAGCATACTGTTAGAATACAGTAAGCATTTAATAAATGCTTATTGATTGATCTGTGGTCCTAAGAAAGGTCTATTTGAGGTCCTCTGTCAATGGATTTTACTCATTTCCCTACTATCTATAGAACCTAGATACATATTGAAATACAGTCCGACGTACAGAAATAATACTTTTGTAACATATTAGATCCAATTGCCTGGTGTGAACCATGACTAGGCCTGAGATTTTCATGATCTCCTGGAATATCTGGTGGCCCTGCAGCAAGAGGCCATGGAGCAGACCACAAATTGGGCCAATGTAATTGGAGCAAAGGCAGCAGATTCCTGAGCCTCAACCTGGGTAAACTGATGCATGAGAACTACTAGGTTGTCAATTAAGTTGTGAGGACTTATTCTTAATGGATAGCATGAGTGAGAACTTTTAAGAAATTCTCAGTAAGGATGGGCTAACTCTGAAAGGAATTCTTCGCCAGGACACTAAAGAAATATTTTTCTCTCCTTCCCATCACCATCCTCAATAAGTATAGGTGATAGATCTTTTGGTTAGCACTATTCCATAAGAAGACAGTCTACAAAAGGTGCCTCCATTTCCTCTCTTCTCACTCTCTCCTTAACTTTCTATAGCCTGTCTTCTGACCACATCATTCAACCGAAACTGCTTTCTCCAAAGTTAGTAGTGATCTTCTAATTACCAAACCTAACATTTGTTTTTTTTCCTCTCAATTCTCACCCTTCTTGACCTCCCCTGCAGCCTCTGACATTGTGATTCACCCTCTTTTCCTTAATATTCTCTTTTTTTGTAGATTTCCAGTAACACTACTCTCTCCTGATTTTCCTGCTACCTCTGCCTACTCCTTCTTAGTATTATTTGCTGGATCTTTACCCAGGTGAAGGTAGCCTGCTCTTTGCTGAGTCCTCTTTTTTCTTCTATACTGTTTCCATTGGTGATTTCATCAGTTCCCACTGAATCAATTATAATCTCTATAGTGATGATTGTCAAATCAACTTATCCAGCTGTAACACCTCCACTGACCTCTATTCTTCAATTCATTGTTCAATAGAGTGTCTCTCTCTTTTTTTCTCTCCTCCACCCTCATGTTGCTAAGGCCTGCTGATTTTACCTTTGTAGCATCTTTTACATATTCCCCTTTCTCTCCTACGCTGCCACCGCTTTGGTGCAGGACATTGCTTCCTCATGCCTGGACTACTGGTCCTCACACCAGCTGGTTGGTCTACTTGCTACCAGTCTCTCCCTCCTCCAGTCCATCCTTCACTCGGCTATCAAAGTGATCTTCTTAAAGTGAAGGGCTGACCATGTCATATTCCCTACTCAACAAACTCCAATGGATCCATATCACCTACAAGATCAAATATAAATCTTCTGACATTCTAAACCCTTCATAACTAGCTCCCTCCTTTCTCAGCTTTCTAGCCATCTTACACTTTACACCCCTTCACAGACTCATCACCATTCCATCTCTTGACTCCAGCAATTTTTACTGGCTGTCCCCCATGGAATGCTCTCTTCTCTTATTTATGCCTCTTGACTTCCCTGGCTTCCTTGAAGCCCCTGCTACAACCCTATCTACTACAAGAAACCTTTTCAATACCTCTTAACTTTAGTACCTTCTTTTGGCTACTTACTTCTAATTTATCCTGTGCATACCATCATTTGTACATAGTTATTTCCAGTCAGTCAGTCAGCATTTATTAAGTGCTTACTATGTGCCAGGCATGCTAAGCTCTGGCCATTAGATTGTGAATTCTTTCCACACAGGGATTTTCCCCTTTGTATAACAGTACCTGGCACACAATAGGTGCTTAAATAATATTTATGAAAGGACTGACTACTTAGAAGTTTCCATTCACTAAAAGGTCATGGAAGGCCTGCCTGAGGTCCTGAATAAAAGCTTACTAGCACTGAAGAGATTTAAGTAGATCCTGGTTCATCACTTATCAGAAATGTTGTTGACAGGATTCTTTTTGGTAATGGGCTCCAGGGGTGGGGAACCTGTGGCCTAGAAGCCACAAATGGTCCTCTAGATCTTCAAGTGCAGCCCTCTGACTGAATTCAAACTTAACAGAACAAATCCCCTTAATAAAAGGATCTGTTCTGTAAAACTTGGACTCAGTCAAAGGGCCTCACCTGAGGACATGTGGCCTCAAGGCCACAGGTTCCCCATCCCTAGAGACATTCAATAGGGCATCTCTAAAGACTTTCCTAATTCTGACGTTCTTTGAACTGGTTAAGTACAAGGTCACCTAGTAGATGGCAGATTCCAACAACTGTGAAACTACAAAAGTGAAGCTGACACAGTCAACTTCAGTGTCCACTGTTCATCTATGTCCACGTGTATGTCCACAAACAATTTTCTCTTGGCCACAATCCTAAGAAATTCAATATAGTGACTTGAAACTTTTCAAGGGGCCTTATAACATTGATCAAGAGTGATTGAGTGGCTTCTACCTGCTTCCATGTTCATTTATATTACTCTTATAGGAAGGAGGTCACATCCTAGTTTCAAGAATGTTAGTTTAATTGCACTACCTTCATTTCCTTTACTACTTAGTTCACTTTATAAATACCAATTAGCTAACAATAACATATTTTGAGCTAACATGACATTTGATTATTTTTCATCTACAATTTTTATCAAGAACACTTAGTAGTTGTACATGTGATTTGTACATTTAAATGAGATTAGAAAGCATATTCACCATCGTTTGGTTTCCTGATCTTTCTTCTTGTAATTGTCCAATTTTTTCATTCCTTTCACATTCTGCTGTTTTAAGGTTTCTTCAGTCTCCCAAGTGTTATGGATATGGGACCATCCTTTCCATTTAATTAAATACTGGATCTCTCCTGGTTCCTTAGTTTTTTCATATCCAGCATTGGGGTCACCATCTGCTTCAACTGCATAGATGGTTGTAGTAGCACCAGTTGCTGAAAAGAAAAATAAAGTTAGTTCTCTTGTGTATATGTATTCATGAGTACATAACAACAAAAGGGCTAAGCAAACCTCTCCTGGTTTAAGAAAACTGTTTTGGACTCAAATTAAGAATTAACAACAAAAGGGCTAAGCAAACCTCTCCTGGTTTAAGAAAACTGTTTTGGACTCAAATTAAGAATTCAGTCAAGATTTTACAATTTTTACTTTCTTTTTAAAAATAGGCTATTTAAATAAGTGAGTAGGGCAGTTACATCAATAATACAGAATCAAAATAAATGATATAAACTCAACCTCTGCAAATAATTTTTAAACTTTTATAGTACAAATATTTACATCAGGATGATATGGACATTTATAAGTATGCAACAAGTTACATATATCAAAAGATAACTTCCATTTTCCAAGGATCAACTACAACGTGACTTTTCAGTGACTATTCAACTTTTCAGGCCATTTCAAATGAGTTATAGAATCTCACAAAATCCAAATCACAATTAAAAAAAGTTTCTCAACTTAACTTATAAACAACTGAACAGTACTTCTAAAAGGCTGCTTCAAAGTATCTGAACTCTTTTGCTTTTAATATCAGCAAAGGATATCTCAAGATAAAAATAATACTGATGATATCTTACATTTGTAGTGAAAAATAACAATAAACCAAATCTTGGAAAAATTCAAGTGAAAGATATCTTGATGTTGAAATTACCATTACCTTCCTGATAGCATTTTATAACTACGAGGAACTCAAACAACTTCATAATTTTAAAACTTTTAATTAATCTCAACATATGAGGTAAAGAGTATAATAATATTCTCTTTTACAGAAAATACTCAATAAAATCAAGTACTTTCCTTAGGCAAATAGCAAACCACTAAATAGTAAGGACAGGAAGATATTTATCAATGTGTTTTCAACTACAGAATGGGAATATAGTGAATTATTCACTGGAGTAAAACTATATCCAACAAAACAAGATTAGAATTGTTCCTCCTTATACTCTGTGCTAAAGTTGAGTAAATAAATAAAAATACCTCCTTTTCTTCCAATCCTACTGTCCATAAACCTTTCTATTGTCTCAAATTCATCTTCTTCAGGTTGAGGAACATCTTCTCCACAAACCTCCAACAAATCATCTGAATCTGTTTTCATTTCTTCATCTTCCTTATAACTAACATTGACAGTTGCCTGGCGACGAGAACCTCTTTTATCATAATCATCATCATCTTCTTCAGAAGAATCAATCTGTCTCTTCTTCTGTCCAGAGATCTTCTTTCCATTTTTTGCTTTAGTTCTATGAAAGGAAAAATAAAATGCTTTAAAAATATTTTGAAGGACTGTACAATAGTGATTTAGTTGAGAGGTAACATGACACAGAGGAACAAGGGCGGGTCTTAGAATCAGGTTAGTTCAAAATGTCTCGGACAAATACTAGATGATCGTGTAACTAAGACAGTTAAAGGAGTTGATAATTTTCCCCACTGGAGAGTTTCCACACTAGGACTTCCTCACATCAATGAAATCAAAGGTCCATACCCTCCCCTACCACAAAAAGAGGCTTAAAACTAAGTGTACAATATCTATGTACAAAAGAATTACTACCCCTGACCACTGATGATTTTTAATATGATATCAAATTAAAGAATATTGATTTTTACCTGATTTGAGGTTTCCTGCTTTTGACTTTATTTTTTGGCTCATAGTCAGATTCACTTTCATCACAACTGCTTTTTTCTCTTTCTTCTTCTGATTCAGAATCTGAACCCGTCTGGGAGGGAGATCCTGACCCTGACATCTGCCAATCCTCACTGCATATATTAAAGGAATAACCAGTGTTAGTGTCCAGATTTTTAAATGACCATATGTATATTACTATAGGTAACTACATCTGAGTTACTTAAATATATTTTCTGTATTTCAATGAATCTTATAATGAAATTTTTTTTAAATGAAGCATAAAAATAAGATACAAAATTTATAAAATTAGCCAAACAACAAGTAGGTTGATATATAAAACGCCACTATTTCTGAACTAACTCAGTATTAGAAATACCTTTCATCCAAAAATTCTAACAGGCAATTTAATTCTGCCAACATCTGTTAAACTATTACTTTATGCAAGGCACTGAAGATACAAAATCAGACATAATATAAACCCTATTTCTCAAAGAGCATGCAACTGAAGTTCCTGTAGATAATATTTTCTTCTGAATTTCCCAAATAACTTTACATTGAAAGCAAGTTATACATTTATATCAATCATTCTTTTAATTTTCTTAACTATGAACAAGATATATATAATACAGGAGATTACTATGTATGTCTTTTATTTTTCTAATTTAATTTGAAATTTGAATATTTTGGGTTTGGTGCCCAATTTGGCATTTTAATGGTGACACAAGTTATATTTAAAGTTAATATGTGCTAACGCTGCTTTAGAGAGTAAAACATATTTCTAATAAATATAGAGGTATATAGGCTTTAAAAAAATATCAGTGAAACATGTCTGTGAAGATACTGGTGGTTCTACTCAATTCTAGAAGGGCCCTGATAACTATATCTTAAGTCTCTTTTTTAATTGCATTTACTAGTTATCTCCCCTAGTAAGTGAATGACATATTAAGCTATCTTGCAAATGATCTTTAGGTTAACTCTGATACCACTCAACACATATACTACTTTCAACTTGTATTACCGTAGAAAAAAGGTACCATTTGTCAATAATTATTCACCTTCTTCTCCCTTAACATTTTCCCTTTAGTTACTCTTTATATCATTTTCTCAAGTAAACCACTAAGAAACTCACTTAGGAATGAAGCACACCACTACATTTTCCCCCCTAAAAAATAACTGAACTCTAAGTTCTCTTCTAGTCCTAAGTATTATGATCAGCAAACTAAAATATGAAATTTATATGCCTCTTCATACATATTCTGAACATGCTATGTTATGTGCTACAATAGCTTTAAATGCTAATCATTTTCTTAACAAGCTGGGCATAGTTTTTCACATGAAAATAAACTGTCAATATTTTTGAAGGAACGGGAAAAGGAGAAGGTAAAGGAATAAGCACTTAGTACCTATTATGTTCCAGGCACTATATTAAGCACTTTACAAATATTTTCTTATTTGAGACTCACAACAACCCTAAGAGGTAGATGTTGTCATTATCCCCATTTCACAGTTGAAAAAACTAAAGTAAACAGATTAACTGACCTGCCTACGATCACATAGCTTTATAAGTGTCTGAGGCTGCACCTGAACCCAGGTCTTCCTGATTCCAGGCCCAGCACTCCATCTATTGAGTTACCTACCTGTCCCATCTAGGGGCAAAAGTTAGTAAGCTCTTTAGCCAAGGGTGTAATGAAGTAACAAAAAGAAGACTCACTGATATTACTATTTTCCACTGATAGGCCAAAAGTGTGTTTTGTAAGAAAAAAGAAAGGTAAAAATGAAAGGAAGACCAAAAAAAAGAGCTACAGAAAGAAGTGAATATTAAAAATAAATGCTCAAATGATACTCTTTAAAGTACAAGCCATCTAACTATTCTAGAGCTTCTTGTTTTTAATTCAGAGCTAGTAGCTTAGGAAAACATAATGCTGTGTAAGTGGGACAACTTAAAATAAGTACACTATTGTATTTCAAAGGCTATTCGAATGACCACCAAGGTCCCTTCCGCCAACAGGAAGAAGTTACAACATAGCTCCATTTTCTCCACAGATAAGCTGAGCAATCATGACCTTAATGACTTGACATGTCCTTATTACCTTTGTGAAGCAGAATGGTGTAGTAAAAAGGGATGCTGGTGTACACAATAGTATCTGAAGAGCTTTCATGTGGAAAAGCATTTGTTAGATTTCTTAAGATTAGGCTTGTTGTGCTTTGCCCCAGAGGTTAAAATCAGGAACAAAAGGTAGAAGTTCTTGACTTAAGCAAATTTAGGCTTGATACAAGGAAAAACTTTCTAATGTTTAGAGCTAGCCAAAGATAAATAGGTAGTGGGATCCTCTTTACTGAAAGTCCTCAAGCAAAGATTTGATGAAAACTTCCTGGCTCTGGTTCAGGTATAAGTTAATACCAAATGGCCCTGGAGGTTTCTTCCAATTTTGTTATTCAATATAAATAAATTTCCATTATTATTACTGTCACTATTGTTGAGCAATATTTCTTAAATTATAGGTAGAGACTCACATAAGGTTGTGAGGAAGTTCTGAAAGGGTTCCAGAGATCAGGAAGTTAGTTATTTAAATAGATGAACAGAAAGGAGTAAACCTTCATGTCATCTAAATAACACTCATTTCCCTCTAGTTGTTAAGATTCCTGGTATAGCATGACAAAAAAATGAACACTAACTTTTATTAGTTTGAAGTGGGTGGTATGAAATAGAGTTGCAGAAACTCTCAGAAGTAGTCATGGGAGAAAAAATATAAGGACTAATAATTGCTTAGACTAACTTAATAACTGACAATATGAATCAAAGACTATTTCTGACTTCTACACACACACACACACACACACACACACACACACACACACACACCACACACACACACACACACACCCCTATGTAATAATAGTAAAGTTGAATATAGTTATGTTGATTAAAAAGACATCCTACTCTTTATGTTTTTTCCTCTTGACCTCACTGGATGACTCATCTTCAGAATCTTCACTGCTAGAAGAATTCTACAAAGAGAAAAATAAATATTACAGCATAAAATTAGTATCATGAGGTTAAGTTCTAATGGTAATTCTAAATGTCTAATGGTAGAAATTTTAAAAGTGATATTCCTGAATTAAAGTTTAATATGTTGTCACATACTTGGTTCTAAGTGGTAACACGTGTAAAATGTTCATGAAATTATTTTAAATAATGTTTGAATTTTTAAATTATATTTCAAGGAAAAGATTTCTGTTTTCTTCTTCTCTGTACTACTTTATTCCCCTCATAAAAAAGCAGTAGAACTATTTCTTTTTTTACTGACTAAAGTAATTTTAAAAATTTAAACTATCATCTCAAGTAAATGGCGAAGTAAGGCACACAATTTTAGTTTTCAATACAAAAGTATAACCTTGTTGAAACTATTGGTGGTCCTGTTGGCCACTTGCTAGTAGTAACATATTCATGGCTGAGGATTCCATGTATGAACAAGCCAAACACCTAACACTAATTTTTCCTTCCCCATCAGAATTCATTAATTCCATACTACCAAAAATCTTCATATAAGACCTTTAAAAATAAGTTAAACAGTTTAACAATTGGCTGCTGCATCTTGGTCAGTCTCTTATCTTTCTTCTGAGCTAATATCTGAATTTAAAAATATCAGCTGTACAGGGTGGGGAAAATACTTAAAATAACTATTAAAATATGGCCTTCAGTAATTCAGATCATTTAAATGATTTTTCTCTCTACTCCAGTGATAAAAAGCATTTCTAAAAGGTGTTAGCTCAGTTCTGTCTGTCAAATTTTAATTTTGCAAACTGTTCAAAGAATCACATTAAAATATAAAATGATGGACCTGATTTTCTCGTGAAAAGAGAGTAAACACTTTTTGATGTCTGATAACTTTCCTGACATAAGATAATTACTTAATTAACAATTTTAATTTAATACTTGGCTCCCATTGTTATAAAAGAATTGGTGTATCTCTATCAAGTGAGCTATTCCTTAAAACTAAGTCTAATAAAAACCAAAATAGATCATACTATATTTTATATATATCTATAGATATAGATATAGACATAGATATAGATATAGATATAGATACAGATATATAGATATAGATATATATAGATGTATATTTGTGTTCATATACATATAAAAATTTGTAGGCATTTTGAGGGAAGCAGGGTGGTTTAAAGTAATTCTTCTAAAAATTGAACACTGAATTCCAGAAATGTTAATAGAAAACAAACATTTTTATATATCCTTTGGATTTCAATCACGCTGATTCAAAAAAAAAATGAATTGCTATTATAGGTCTATTTAATAAAACCAAAATAAGAACTTGGGCTTGTGTCAAATCAATCAAATGAGAAATTCAAAATTTTTCAAAGAAATACAAACTACTTAGTTATCAAAAAGGTACAATTTTCAAGAAATATATAGGTGTACTACTAGTTTTAAAGATGAAAGTTAAATTAGTTTGCAAGAATCTTTTTGTTTTTACTCTCTACCCTACTTTAGAGAACAAGTTTGTGGCTTAAATGCTTATCTGAATTTTCTGAAATAACTGCAATGGTACCTGGAATTCCACTTCCTTATGAATTCCCAAATGAAGGCAGAGAATTGATAACTTAAACATGTTAAGTAAGTCACAGTCAATTCAATTTTACATATGAAGTAAATAAGAATATACTATAGTTAAATTTTTTAGCATTCCTTGTGTGCTAGCAACAAATAAGGTTTATATAAGGAAGCAGTATGTATGTGAAATCCTAAAACTTTGTACTGCATTGCTAAAGTTTCTATCCTTTTTATTGCTTAAACTTAATATATTATACTTGATCATAGGATCACCGATTTAAAGTTGAAGGGACTTTAGAGATTCATCTATTCTAGCTTCTTCATTTCATTAATGAGAAAACTAAGGTCCACTAAGGTTAAATGATTGTGCCAAAGGTCAGTCACATAGTCAAATCAGGGCCCCCTTACTCCTTTACAGCATTTCTTTAAAAGTACCAAGATGCCTCAAAAATTGAGTTAAGTATTTAATGAAGGAATCAGATTTCCAAAAATGTTCATTCTGTTTTTCAAATGTAGTCAAGGTTCAGAAAGCAACATCATCACTTTGATAGCAAATCAATGCTGTCCTGAGTGTGTTCTGTGAGTCATAGTCCAGGCTCCTTGAATTTAAATTCAAAAGAGTATACAAATTATCCTAGAGCAAACATACAGACAATATTTTTTTGAAGGGCAGTCATTTCCCCTAACCAGTCTTTCAAAATATATACATTTTCTTAAGAGTTTGACTGATCTACAAAACACCGTGTCAAATTAAAAAATAGTCTCCTAAAAGTTCACCTCTTCTGATCCACTATTGGAGGAAGTTTGTTGTTGCTGCTGCTGCTGCTTTCTAAGCATTGCAGATCTTTGGACAGCCAGAACACTAGGATTTGATTTCCAAAACTAAAAAGAGAAAAAAATGGTAAACAGAAAAGTCTAAAAGGTTTACATAACTGATAATCAATTAAATCTATATAAAAAGCAGGGGAATGAGTACAAACATTTTCATTCATAGAATTCACTGCTCTAAATACTTAGACTATTTCAAAACATGAACATAATAGATACAGTACAATTTATCAAACTGCACTACAATTGTAGAAATACGCTTAAACTTTTAGTAGTATTTGCAAAAATACTAACAGTACACTAACCTTAAAAGAAAAAGAAATCATTATAAAGAGAAATGATGTATTATCAAGAAATACATTAGATATAACATGTTATATCTAATATATCTGATATATGCAGACATACAGATGTGCTAAACTGATATAATATTATTTAATATGAACATCTAAACATTTTAGTTACGGTAGCTTATTTTGATCAAAAAGCATTATACCAAGTATCTCTAGAGGAAGTGAGTTTGCTTAGATTTTCCTGCTATTGATAGATATTAAAGAATCTAAATATAGAAACAGAATCATTTTGAGGCAGATGAATTAGATGACCTTACAAAATATTTTCTAACCTTTATTCATTAAGAACTAATTAATGAACAGAGTTTCAGAAGAAAAGAGACAGTTATGTTTTGCTTCTGAAATATGCAAGATCTGTGTTCCCATATTTGCAATTCATGGACTAAGGTGCTTTATTTTAGCCACCTATCATTTTTTTTGCTGCCAAAAATAATTCCTAAATACATAGGCAAAATATCTGCAGAAAGTAAGGCTGAAATGAAAATTTACTATTTTTAAAATTTTATGTATTTTTAAAAGGAAAAGAATCCTTTAAAAATGTCTAAAAATGAACTAAGGAAAAAATGTAATAATACAAGATACATACATTAGAATGTTTTGTTTTTTACCTCAGAGCTATCAACTTTTGGTGGTTTTGATTGTACTTTCTTTTCTCTAGAAGTATCTGACTCAGAATCAGAGTGACTGCCTGAGTCAGACCCGGAGTCAGAATCACTGCTGCCTGACTGACTGCTGCTCCCATCACTACTGCTTCCGGAGCTTGATCCAGAACCAGATCCAGAGGCTGATCCAGAATCATCATCCGACTGGCTGTAATTTTAAATTAAATAGTTTCTATTAATTTTAAACCATTCACCAGCAGCACAGTTCAATCTTTCTTGAAATGATAACTTGTTGAACAAACATTTCCTCCAACACCACAATCTCATTTTCACAAAGGATTGTTCTTATGCTACAGACTGGGGAAATGAAGCAGAGTAATTAAATAATTTGCCCAGGATCACAATCTGTTCATCTACCAATGACCCTCACTGACAACTTGGAAAAAACTCTAACATCTTAATAATAATGCTAATATTTCAAGACTCTATTATTTCATCTTTCAGCCATATTGGCCTCTTTTCTTTATAGTGTTTTGCTATTATTAAATTGTTCTCCTGGTTCTATTCACTTAACCCTAAATCAATTTATACAAGTCTTCCAAGGTTTTTCTGAAATCATTCCTTTTAGCATTGCAGTAACCTTCCATTACATTTATATATCAAAATTCATTCACCCATTTCCTAATTGGTGACCACCCCTTTAGTTTCTAGTTCACTACTATAACTATTTTTAAAATATATTTAATTAAGTCTCTGGAATATAGGCTTAGGAGTAGTTTCATTGGATCAAAGAGCATGCATGGTTCTGTGACTTGAGTCTGGTTCTGAACTGCTTTCTAGAATGCTTGGACCAATTCCCAGCTCCAATATCAATGGAATTCATCAATGGCCTATGTTCTGACAACCCTGCCAATACCTATCATTTTCATTTTTTTGTCAACTCCGACAATCTAACAGGTGTGAAGTAGAACCTCTGAGTTTCTGAATTTCTCTAGAGAAATTTGCATTTCTCTAATTTTGAGTGATTTGGAGCATCTTTTACTTGGTTTAATTTCAATGAAGGAAGTCAGGAAGGAAGGAAGGAAAGAAGGGAGGGAGGGAGGGAAGGAAGAAGGAAACAAGCATTCATTAAGTGCCTACTATGTGCCAGGAATTCTGCTAAGTGCTTTACAAATATTATCTCATTTGATCCTCACAACAACTCTGGGAGGCATTAATGTTCCTACATTACAGTTGAAGAAATTGAGGCAGATAGAAGGGACTTGCCCAGGGTCACACAAGTAGTAAGTGTCAGAGGCCCAATCTGAACTGTTTTAGCCACAGTATCACCTAGCTACCAAAAAGTTTCTTCCTCTGAAAACTGATAGGCAAGGCAGTTAGTTACTAAGATGCAACATAGTTTTCAAGCCTTTCCTAGTAATATATGTAATTATCACAAAATGTGGATATTATTCTATAAAAATAATCTGTTGCCTCTCCAATGCATCCTTCACATAGATGAAAGTGAAAGGCTCAAATATTACCATGCAAATCCCATATCCAATCAATTCTGCTTCCTATTATCTAGAGCAGGGCTTTTAAAACTTTTTCCACTCATGACCTTAAGTGCTTCTTAAACTGTGGGTCCCATAGTTTAAGAAGCTCTCATCTACAGCAGAGGCGGCAAACTCTTGACCCATGCAAAACTCCAGAGTGCAGTTAGAACCAGATTAAAATGTAATTAGGAAATGTCAAGCAAAACAAACATAAACACAATACAACACAGATGTTAATTTCTGTTTTTCTAAATCTATATGGTTCCCACAGGGATCCTTTTTCTATTTGAGTTTACATCACTGATCTACAGGATCAAACACAAACAATTCTTTTGGATACTTAAAACCCATTCAGAATCCTCATTCCATCCATCTATATGTCTAAATTTATTACAAATTATTCCTCTTTAGGCATTATGGAAAACCTCATTACCAGAAGGATCCTCTTCCTGATCCAGAACTGTCTACTTCCTCCTAATGACAAATACCAATCATTAGACCAAAAGAGGGAAGTGGCAGGAATTACAATTTAAAAAAAGAAAAGAAAAGAAAAAAGTCCTCAAGTTGTGGCTGACCCTATCACTCTGGCTCATCATTCTGTCAGGTGGGGGGGGGGAGGGTAGAGATAAATAAATATCAGGTATGGCAGGCCATCCTGACTCAGAAAATGCTGATTCTAGGTTTTAAGAAGGCACCCTAATTCCAATCACTAGAACTCTCAGTCATCATTCTTGAGGGAGGCAAGTATGAGAAATGTCATCCTAAAGAGCAAGGACTCAGAACTGTACCTGGCAGAAATCACTAGTCCCTATATTCTCTGAGACAGAGACAAACAGTTCACAATGTGAAAAGGAGATCTCTCAGTCTCACTCATCACATGTCAGTGAATAATACACATGAAATACCACAAAGTATACACCACGGAAAGTCCATTTCCTTTGAAAATGCTTCTGTGCTCCTTCACCCAGTTCACATAACTAATTCAGGTCTCACCTTTTAGACTGGCTTAAAATGTGTCCAGCTCCATCTGTAGCCTATGTTCTGCACTGTCAGGATGCTATATGGCTTCTAGACCAGGACAGCCTAGTAAGGCTTTGGAGGGGCCTGAGAAACTCTTACACTGTAGCTCCTTTCAATGGAGCCTCCACAAATGGAGCCCCAAATTTCCAGGAACTGGGGAGACTAAAGCTCATCTAAAGTTTTAGAAGCAAATGATGCAACGAGATACAATGTCTGGGCAGACTAAGATATGGATTGGGCTAGATGACCACTGAGTTATCTTCTAACTCTGAAATTTTATGATTCTGTGTTCTTGCACTTAAGGACAACAAGACTTTTAGAATATAAGTTGCTGCTCAGTAGTTATCAGTCATAGAGGGCTCTTCGCAACCCCAAAGATACTCGAGTGGTTTGCCATTTTCTTCTCCAGCTCATTTTACAGATAAGGAAACTGAGGCAAACAAGGTTAAGTTACTTGTCGAAGGTCACACAGCTAGTAAATGGCCAAATTTGAAACCAGGAAGAGGAGTCTTCCTGACTCCAGTCCCAGCACTCTATCCACTGCACCACTTAGCTGCCCCTCTAGAATATAAACTGGCTTGCAAATTTCCTCTACAATATACTTAACAGGTGGTCATCCAGCCTGTGCTTGCAGACCTCAATGAGTGAGAACCTACTACTTCTGAGAGTAGTTCATTCTACTCTCAAATAGATCCAATCATTAGGAAGTCTTCACTTACGTTAAACCTAAATTTCCCTCATTGCAGCTTCTACCCATCACCTACCAGGTTCATAAAGAATAAGTCTAATATCACTTCTACATGGCAGCCCTTCAAACACTTGTCATGTTCCCTGAGTATTCTCTTATCTCAGATAAACATATCAAGTTCTCTCAGTCAAACCATATAGCATGATTTTGAGGCCCTTCACCATTTGACATCATCCACTAGCCACTAAAGACTTCAAAGTGGATGTCCCTGAGACATTAAACTTAACATATACAAAACTGAACCCATTACCTTTCCCTCTAAACCCTCTTTTCTTCCAAAAATCCCTAATTCTATTGAAGGCATTTCCATCTTTCCAGTCTCCCAAGCTCATAACCTCAGCATTATCTTGGACTCCTCACTCTCCCTTCCTTTCACGTAGTCAGATGCCAGATCTTTCCATTTCTACCTTCATATCTCTCATGTCTGAACCTTTCCCTCCACTCACACACCTACAACCTTATTACACATTATTGCAACAGCTTCCTAAATGGTCTCTCTGTCTGAAGTCTTTCCCTAGCCTAGTCCATTCTACATACTGCAGCCCAAGTAATTTAAATGCAGATCTAACCATGTGATTCCTCTACTCAATCATCTCTAATGGCTTCCTATTGCTTCTAAAATAAAATATAAAGTCCTCTATTTAGATTTTAAAGCACTACACAATCTAGCCCCAACCTAACTTTCCGGCATCACTGGACATTACTCTTGTTCCACACTTTATGATCCAGTCAAGCTTACTTTCATACACATGACACTATCTCCCATTTGTGTGTCTTTTTGTACTGGCTATCTTCCGTGCCTGAAATGCACTCTCTTTACCTCTGCCTCACAGAGTCCCTCTCCTTTTAGAAACAGCTGAAGCACTATCTTCTTGACAAAGCTTTTTCCTATTCACTCCAACTGCTAGCTCCCTCCCCTCCCTCTTATCTTGTATTTAATATTACTTTGCAGATTTGTATTTACTAACTTTGTATCTAGATATTTTATTCTGTATGAACCTAAGGGGCAAAACTGGAATCAACTGGTAGAAGTTGCAAAGAAGAAATTTAGGTTTACTCTAAAGTAAAACTTCCTAAAAATTAGAATTTCTCCCTCACTGAAGATCTACAAGCAAAGGCTGACCACCTGTTTTGCATGTTGCAGAGAGAAGTGTGCATGCAAGAATGTGTGTGTGTGTATGCATGTGCGTGCATGTATATGTAGGTACACACATAGGCACTTTCACATGTACTTATCTCCCTGACTAGAATGTAAGACCTCTTTCTGAGGAGAAACTGTTTCATTCTTTGTATCCCTCACTCCTATGCCTGGTATACGTAGTAGGAACTTAAATACTTGTTGATATACTTGTTAAATACTGCTCGTCCTCCTCTAGATGCTCCTAGCTTATCAATATAATTTGAACACAATTTATTCCAGATGTGATCTGACCATGGCAGAATACACAAGTAAAACCCACTTATTATTCCTGAAAGCTACTCATCTCTTAAGACAGCCAAAGCTCACTTATCTTTTGTGGCTAAACTATCACAAAGTGGATTCTTATTAAGCTCACAGTCCACTAAAATTCCTAGATCTTTTTTTTCTTTCATACAGACTGTTATCTAAACATGCTTCCTCTGTCTTGGTTTTATAAAGCCCATTTCTTTGAGCTCAAATATAAGATTTTACATCTATCCCTATGAAATTTAGAGTCAGTTCAATCTCTTAATTTTTCAGATCTTTTTGGTTCTAAACCAGTACATTAGCTATCCCTCCTAGCTTTGTGTCATTTACAAATCCATAATAAAAATGTTAGACAACATAGGTCCAAGCAAAAATCTATGGGACATTCCACCAGCTACTGACTTTTTATAATCAAACTATCAATCACTACTCCTTGGGTCTGATCAAACTATTCCAAATTGACCCACTATTATCTACTCTACAATTGTCCATTTTTTTCCCATATAAATAGTATGAAAATCTTTTATCAAATGCTTTGTAAAATCCAAGTAAACTGTACCTATAGCAATTCACTTACCCTCTCAGTTTAGAAAATTCTAACATAAACTAAGTATCTAAAATCATTCAACCAGACAATATTGAACATTTGCTAAGACAGGCTCATTCTCTTGGATCAAAAATTCCATCAACGTTAGTATGGTACAGTGGAAAAAGTGATGGAGAATATAAAGAGACCTGGCACTGAATCCCACTTTTGACATTTATTAGCTACGTGCACATAGGCAAGTGATACTATAAGAGCCTCGGTTTGCTAACCTGAAAAATGGGGGAAGGGTAGAATAATACTTGCAACTACTTGCATCACATATTATAAGGAAAGCATCTTGCAAATCTTTAGTGCTTTAGCACTAAATGCTGTTACTGAAGCAGGGACAATGAAAGCTGCTTTGTTACATACCATTCTAACAACATGACCCACAGTAAGGAAAGATAGGAGCTACTACAGACAAGCACAATGACATTAAGAGAAGAGAAAGACAGACTAAGAAGCCAGACACAAGAATTCAAAAAGTGCTAACAGCCTAAGGTTATTTAATGTAGGCTTCAATAACTGTTAAGGACTGTTAAGGGGCTCCTTAAACTTGTCTTTTGAGTTGCCATATTTTCCAAAAACAATGGACCCATAGCATGCAGAGGCCCTGAATGTGTCAAAGACAAAGTACCACACCCCCCTTTACATAATTTGTTGTTTTCATCCAAAACTGGACTCCCTGTGTGTCCTTGGGAGTTGACAGGAGGCCAGACAGTCTGAGCTAGGCTTGTGCAGCTAGGACCCACGTAGATAAGCAGACCACCCTATCTTCATAGTTTAGTGGTTTTCAAGGGAAACAAATGCAGCTTTTGCTATAACCTTGCTCCTACCACTTGGAGGGTTTTTTTCCTTTTCCCACCTTTACTCCTCACATGCCATGACCCTCCTCCTTCTTTTGTCCTGCTGCTATAAAAATATAAACTTCTCTACGGATTATGAACTCTTTGGGTTCCACATGCATGTTCATTTCTTTTATAATAAACCTAGTTTTCACATAGTGTTGTGAAGTTGTGATTGCCTATTGACATTACACAGCTATAGTTTTATTTTTAAACACCTGAGATCCTGAAGACATCAATATATCACTGCATAACACAATTGCTGATTATCATAATGACAATCTTGAAACATTTTGAAAAAAAAAAGCTCAATCATGTTTAGAGTGTTTTAAAAGTCAGGAAAGCGCATAATACAATTTGGAAGAATTTTTATCAAAAATAACTTTTGAGAAGTCTTGTTGCTGGAATGAACTCACTCATAAAATGAAAGAAGATTAACAGAATGAATAAGAAAGCAGAATCCAAAAATGTTTATAAGAAACTTGTTAGAAACATAATGATTCACCCAAAGTTAAAATAAAAGGCTGGAAAATAATCTATTTTCCTGCAGCTGAAATTAAAAAGGCAGGGGTACTGATCATGATTTAAACAAGGCAACAGCAAAAAACAGACCTGAATAAAAGAAATAAAAATGAAAAGTATATTTTTCTAAAAGGTACCATAAAATAATAAACTAACATCAATATGAAACATATGCATTGAATGCCATAGCACCTAAATATGTAAGGGAAAAAAAAATGAATTACAGAGAAATTGTAAAACTCTAACAGTGGGGTACATCAATGTAGTCCTTTCAAACCTAGATAAAGCTAACCAAAAAATTAAACAAGTTAAGAAATGGAATAGGATGTTTAAAAAAAAGATATAGACTTTTGACAATACCTGAATGGGAAAACAAAGGAGTAGATATATTTCTCAACTGGGAATTGTAGCTTTACAAAAGTTGACCATATGTTAGGGCATAAAACCCTCACAAACAAAAGCATAAAAGCAGAAATATTAAACATATCCTTTATTGAACACAACATAATAAAATTGTATTTAATATAATTGAAGAAAGATTAAAAGTCAACTGAAGACTAAATAACTTAATCCTAAACAATGAATGGACCAAAGAACAAATAACTGAAATATTATATTACTTCATTAAAGATAATGGCAACAATGAGACAATATACCAAAATTTGGAAGATGCAGCCAAAGTAGTCCTTAGGAGAAAATTTATATCTCCAAACACTTCCATCAACAAAAGAGTGAATGAACATATCAACAAATTGGGTATACAACTAAAAAACACCAGAAAACCAAACAAATTTTAAAAAACCACCAAAACAAAACACGAAAATCAAATAAGAGATTTTCAAAAACTGAAAGCAAAAAAACCCCCACTGAATCTGCTGCTTTTTTTTTAAAAGTTGGTCTGAATTTCCAGTTACATATTGAAGACCAAGCAATGAAAGTGATTATGTAAGCACCAACTAAAGCCCTCTGCTGAATATACAGCATATATAAACAAAGTATATTATAGGCTATATAGAAATTATCACTGAGTTGACCTGCTCTTAGAACTTTTCTCAATGCTATGTATTCAAGATATCTGCTTTCTAGAATACCAACTCTAAACTAAACGTCTTCCTCTCTCTAATGACTTAAGTGAAACTTTTTATTTCCCCTTTGCAACTACAGGATAAAATAGAAAAGAAACTAACTCCCTTTGGAGTTTGTGCACAGCATAGTGTATGTTGACTTTTAACAAACAAATCAAAATCACTTGGTTGAAAAGACTATTGCTTGATTTAGAAAAAAATGCAAAAGACCCTTAATTTCAAAATAATGCTGATTCCAATAATGACAAATGAGGAACTGCAAATCCTAGTTCTGAGCATCTGATTCCCATTTTAACTGCAATTCATATGAAAGAACAAGAGGTTACAAATCTCAAGGGAATAACAAGGAAAAGGAGCCTAGTAATACCAGATCTCAAACTATACACTACAAAGCAGTAATCATCAAAATAATTTGGCACTGGGTAAGAAATAGGTCAAGCAGTGGAATAGATATGGTAAACAAAATACAGTAGTATATGAACTTAGTGGCCTAGTGCTGATAAACCCAACAATCTCAGCAACTGGGGTAAAAGAATGTACTACTTGATAAAAACTATTGGGAAAACAGGGAAGCAGTCTGACAAAAGCGAAGTTATATAGACAACACCTAACAACATATAGAAAGATTAAGCTGATTTAGACATAAAGTGTGTCACCATAAACGAATTAGAAGAGCAAGGAAGAAATTATCCTGCAGATCTATGGATAGGGGAAGTGTCATGACCAAACAAGAGACAAAGTAGATCACAGCAAAGTGGTTAATTTTGATTACACAAGATTTTAAAAGTTTACAGAAATACAACCAATTAAGCTAACAGTAGAAGGGAAATAGGTAACTGGGTAAAATCTTAGCAGCTAGTTTCTCTGATAAAGGTCTCATTACCAGCACTAATTCAAATTCATAAGAATAAGAGCCATTCCAAATTGTTCAACGGCCAAAAGATAAGAAGAGTTTTTGAAGGATTAACCTATCATTAAAAATGACATTGAAAATGCTATTAAAATGCTCAAAAAATCACTAAGAATTAGAAATGCAAAGCAAAACAACTCTGAGATACCAACTCACATCCATCAGATTGGCAAAAATGACAAAAAAGGAAAATGAAAAATGCTGGTAAAAATGACAAAAAAGGAAAATGAAAAATGCTGGAGGAGCTATGGGAAAATAAAAATGTACTGCAGGTGGAGCTGTGAACTGATCCAACCACCCTGGAAAGCAATTTGGAACTTTGCTTAAAGGGCTATAAAACTCTGCATGCCCTATGATCCAGCAATAGCAATGCTAGGTCTAAATCCCAAAGACATCCAAAAGAAAGGGAAAAGGACCTATGTGTACAAAAATATTTATAGCAGTTCTTTTTGTGGTGGCTAAGAACTGGCAATCGAAGGGATGTGCATTAACTGAGAATGGCTAAACAATCTGTGGTATATGATTGTGATGGAATATTATTGTACTATAAGAAATGACAAGCAGGATGATTTCAGAAAAACCTGGACTTACATGAACTGATGCAGAGTCAAGAGAACATTGTATACAGTAACAGCAATATTGTTTGATGAAGAACTGTGAATGACTTGGGCTATTCTCAGCAATGAAATGATCCAAGACAATCCCAAGGAACTAATGATGAAGCAGACTATCTGCCTCCAGAGAAAGAACAGTTGTTTGAATACAGACTAAAGCATACCATTTTTCACTTTCTTCCATTTTTTTTTCTTTTGAGTATTCTTGTACAAAATGACAAGTATGGAACTGTTTTACACAACTGCACAAGTATACCCTATATCTGATTGCTTACTGTCACAGGTAAAGGAGAGGAAAGGAGAAGGGAGAAGGAAGAAGGGATATAATTTAGAACTCAAAACCTTAAATAAAAATGTTAAAATGATCTGAAAGTCTGGAAAGCAATTTGAAACTATGCCCCCAAAGTTACTAAACTGTATATACCCTTTGACCCAGAAATACCACTACTCAGCTTATAATTCCAGATTTTTAACAGAAGAAGAAAAGAAGCCACATGTACAAAAATACTTATGGCAACTCTTTTAGTGGTGGCAAAGAGCTGGAAATTAAGAAGGTGCTCATCTATTGTGAGATGGCTAAAAATATTATGGTATATAAATATAATAGAATACTATTATGCTGTAAGAAAAGATGAGGGGGATAGTTTCAAAGAAACCTGGGAAGACTTGTAAGAACTGATGAATAGTGAAGTAAGCAAAAGCACAAGAACAATTTTTTCAGTAACAAGATTGTAAAGACAAACAACTTTCAAAGACTTAAGAATTTTGATCAACCCAGTGACCAACAGTTCTCTGGATTATGCCAGAGGACGTAGGATAAAAGGATATTATCCACCTCCTGACAGAGATGGATTCAGATCCTCGGAATGAGGCATCTATTTTTTGGATGTGACCAGTAAGGGAATTAGTGCTTAATAATGCACGTTTGTTACAAGGGTTTTCTTTTCTTTTTTCTTTTTTTATGGTGAGGAGAGTTGAGGAAACAAAATTAATTTTTTGTTGATGAAAAATTAATTTAATTTTAAAAAGTGAGTCTTGTTACTTTAGGGATATTGCATCCATCTGAAATGATGAATTTCTCCAAAAATCCCAGAGTCCCAAGAATTCACTGTAGTTCAAACTAAGTTGAGGGACAAGGAACAATAATAGCCTCGACAAATATACAAATCACTGTAATAGGAGAAGGTTGATTTACATTCTAGTATCAATTCTACCAAGCAAGAGACAGAGAGGTTCATAGGAGGAAAAATGGTCAATTTTGATAATATAAAATTAAAAACTTTTAGTACAAACAAAACCAATAGAGATCAGAAGAGATTCTTTTAAGTCACAACTAAAATCCCATCTTCTACAAGAAGCCTTTCCTAATCCCTCTTAATTTTGCCTTCCTTGTCTTAATTATTCCTTATTATCCTATTTACAGCTTGTTTGCACATATTTGTTCGCTTGCTATCTCCCTCATTAAACTGAGAGCTCCCTAAGGACAAAAACATCTTTGCCTCTTTTTGTATTCCCAATATTTAGCACAATGCCTGGCACACAGTAGGCATTAATAAATGTTTACTAACTGTGTAAAATAGGAGAAAAAATGTTGCAGGAGTTTCTCTGATAAGGGTCTCATTTCTAAAATATAGAGGGAAATGAGTCAAATTTACAAAAATAAGAGCCATTCCCCAAGTGATAATAAATAGTCAAAGGACTGACTAGACAGTTTTCAGAAGAAGAAATTCAGGCTATGAAGAGACAAAAGAAAAAATGCTCTAAATCCCTAATAACAAGAGAAATGAAAACTAAAACAACTCTGAGGTAGCACCTCACACCCATCTGATCGGCTAAGTTCACAAAAAGGAAAATAACAAACACTAGGAGGGCTACAGGAAAACAGGTACTTCAATGCACTATTGGCAGAGCTGTGAACTGGACCAAACATTCTGGAAAACAATTTGGAACTAGCCCAAAAAGCCATAAACCTATCCATGCCCTCTGACTCAGTGATACTACTTCTACAATGTCTATAGCCCAAAGAGATCAAAGAAAAAGGAAAAGGATCAAATACACAAAAATATTTATAACAGCTCTTTTGGCAAAGAATTCAAAATTGAGGGGATGCCCCATCAACTTGGGAATGGCTGAATAAGTTATAGAATATGATGGGATGGAGTAGATTGTGCTATAAGAAATGACGAAGGAAATGATTTCTGAGAAACCTGGGAAGGTGCAAGGTGAAGTGAGCAGAACCAAAATAACTTATACAGTATCAAGAATATTGTAAAGATAAATAACTCTGAAAGACTTAGGAACTCCAATCAACCCAATGACCACAATTCCAAAGGATTTCTGATGAAACATGCTATTCACCTCCAAACAAACAGAGATAGACACAAAGTATACAGAAAGTTTGTTTTTCTTTACTGTATTAGGGGTTTTGTTTGTGCTTTCTCAATGGATGAGGGAATGGGAAATACATGAAAAAACATTAGGAAGTGAAAATAAAATAAAATTGAACTAAAAACCAAAAAAAAATAATAACACTGTAAAATTTTCCTTAAGGTATCTACTTTCCCCACCACTTAATTTTATTCTTCTGTATCTATATTTACTTCTACATAAAGAATTAGACATGGTTGTACAAGATATTTGCCAAACTTCGAAAATAAAGATCTATTTCAAAGTTTAGACTTGAAATAGAATAAATGGCAATATGTAATGACTTTCAAGTTGAGATTCAAATTACAAATGACTCAAAACTCTCAAGAGTATATAATGGTACTTTTTTTTCACTCAGCCTGATTTAGACCTACAAGCCCAAATCCTAGAGTCACTAAGCATATCCTTTTCCAGCTCCTTTTTCCTTCTATCACTTTTTTACCTTTCTCTGTATTCCTTATTCCTTCCTTTGGGTGAGCAAAGGGGGTTGTTCCTCCTGTGTTATCTAATAGTATTCCATTTAAAAAAGAGTTTAAACTAAAAGCATTTCAAGATACTAAAACGTATGTTTTTTTAAATTTAGCTAAAAATATAAAGAGTTTATATATGCTTCTCAATTGTGTTGAATGAAGGCCTTTATATCAATAATTAAGTTAAATGGTGTGGAGATGGAGGAATAAATGTTTTTCCTCATTTATTTTCTAATACAGTAAAAACGCAACTTATTAAGGAGATTTTTCCTTTTTGTTAACAAACTAGTCAATTATTTCCATTAAACATGTCAGTAACTTAAAAGTTCAAAATATTATTTTAATAGTCTTATATTTCTATGGTTTTTTAAAATATCACTTTCCTGCTCTCCCCTCTTTTTTAAATAGGCAGTTCTCATACTATTAACAGATCTTTTTTTAAAAAGTTGAAATGATGTTTCTATAAAACCAAAGACTTTTAAATCAACAGCCTTAAGAATCACCTAGCCAATCTTTTTATTTTACAGAGTAGACCCTGAGTCCCAAAGTCATACAACTAATTAATAAAAGTGAGGACATGAACCCAAGTTCTTCACATTTCAAGGGGAGGGCTCTAACTGGCCCCATGATTTCCACAGAACCAATGTTATAACTGAGTTTTATCTTCTTAACATTGATGCGTGATACCCAATAGAAATGACCACAAATATGACAATCAACTATTAAATCAAATACAAATAATGAATCTGTAAGGTCATAAAAAACTTTCAACATGTGTATTATTATACACATTAGAAATTATTAGATAGAGCAATATAGTAAGCAAACAGAACATTATTTAATATGAAAGAGTTATCAGTGTTTTTCACCAGCAGCAGCCTATTTAGTTAGAGCTCTCCTAATTAGACATATTATCTCTTAATGTTTTTTGAAATTTCATTTTAATTTTGACCTTTGCTCTAACTAGCCCAGAAATGAATAGGAGGAAAGTGGTCTGCATTTCATTTGGGAAACTATGAAGTGTTTGAAGCTGCTCTCTGTCAACAAAGCCTATCTTTTTAATATTAATATTCTCTCACTGATATTATATCAAATATACAGCAAATCATAGAATATAAATATAATCTTGGAAGAATCAAAACTGTTATCTACCCAAAGTGTAACGAATGCATAATGGGTATAAATAGGCTGCAATATGCTACTACTAATAATTTATGTACAAGAATTGGCATAAAAATTATCAAGGACATGTATGACAGGAAAAAGGAGGTGGACTGGGTCACATATCAAGAGTTAGGGATAAAGAACTGTAAAGTTCAAGTTTTACACTGATGTCCACAAAATAGTAGAGGACTAAAAAGAAGTACTCCAAAGGCACAGGAATAGACAGGGTATGGAGAAGTTAAAAAAGGACGTAAACAAGAACTATACTATACACAAGAACTACAAGGATAAGAGGACATAGATGGATTGCAATCTTTATTGGTGACAAGAGCAGGCACACAAATTAAACCACATTAAAAGCATTATAATGTACTTCAAAAAGGTATTATCTTCTTTGTAAATCCTAACTTATTACCTGAAATGAGATGGTGAAGGAACATTTTGATCAGTATAATGTAATTCAGAAAGTTTTGTCTGAAGAGACTGATAAAGCACTTTTGATTGAACTTTGGAGAATTCTTGGGGCCACCTGATGCGTTTATTTTGCAAAATTGAACTTTTCCTGGGGTGGGGATAGAGGCATTTCTGGTAGTAGACAGAGCCACTAAATAACAAGTTATTGATCTTTCTGACCCATCTGCATTTGGGACCATTACCTTAAAATCAGGTTAGACCATATGTTCCTCCATGCAATGCCTACCATATAAGCCAATGGTGTAAAGGCAGAGCTTCCTCAGTATAAACAGATACATACCAATCCCTGCAATTTAAGGACGGCTTTTTGTTTTTTTAAATGCTTATTCTAAAGTATTGATTTAATAACATTTATTTCCGCTATGATTCATGAATCATTCATTCAATGATTAAAGGTATTCTAAATGGCAGGTGCTATGGGTTACAAAGATAATTATGGGATCATACAAGCACAGATTTTAATTGAGAAGGGACTAAGAGGCCATTTAGTACAAGCTCTTCATTTTATAGTGAGGAAACTGAGGTCAACGTTAGGTGATTTTCCCAAGGTCACAAAAGTAGTAAAGTGATAGGCCCATGATTTGTACACTGCTCAACTGACCCCAAATATAATGCTCTACGTTCTTATTCTCAAGAAACTTAGAATATAGGAGAGAGAAGACAGATACAATTACAATAAAAGGGTTCAAATAAGGATGAAATTCCTTAGCCAGGAATTTAAGGGTCTCCATAACCTTTGCTTGTACTATTCATCTGTACCTTTGTTCACACCATTCCCCGTACTTCTTCCTGCCCCTCATCTGTTTAATTACTTATCTTAAAAATCCAGTTTAAATGTCTTCTTCATAAAACTTTCCATGGAATCTCCCATCAAAATTATCTTTTCTTTGAACATGCATAACACTTTGTACCTGCTAGTCTCCTGTCACAATGCATCCTGCATTGTAGCAATTGCATTGATTATACAAGTGTCATTCTCCTTCACCCTCATTCCACGACAAAGACTATGTCTTAGCTATCTTTATCTCCAACATCTAGTACAATGCTTTGTACACAGTAGGAACAGACAGCATGGTAAGAGGTAGGCTTGGAACACATGACTTTCTAATTTTATGGGCTGCTCTCTATTATACCATTCTATCTTTGAAGTATATTACAAAACAGTGAAAAGTATGAGTCCCAACTAAATCATATCTTCCTCTAAGAATTCATAGAGAAAACTGTCAAGGAAAAAAAAAGAGGGAGAAAATACAAATGATCTATCAATATTTCCACAATGATCTATCTTCCTCATCAAGGACAATGGAGCCACCACATTTTAAAAATCTTGATCCCCAGTATTTTATTTATAAGGAAAGCGACAGCAAAACCAAAAGTCAGTCAGAAAGAGCAGCTGAGACAGATACAGTACAAATAAGAAAATCTGTGCTGGAGGGGCATAAGCACTGAGGGGGATCATTTTACAAAATCTCTCAGAAAGGAGAGGATACCAAAAGAATAGAGGGGAAATGACTAATGGTTCTCTGATGACCAAGAAAGATGATAAAAAAAAACTAACAACCTATGTGCTTATTTCCTTAAGAGTCTTTTAAAGAACGTTCTACACATATACCAAAAGCATCCCTGGTGAAAATGAAAAGGCAACAGTCAAGCTTTCACAAACTATTTTTTTATATGTCAGATGACAGCTTTACAATCACATAACTAACTGACTACAAGATTCCACTGTTTAGGGTTAGAATGCAAAATTGCCTTTGATTTAGCATAACAAAACAATCTTTATGGCTCACCTCCAATAAGAAGTCTCTCATGCTTATGTTAAAAATGTATAGGATTCCTTAATAAAAATAACCAAAGAGATAACTTTGTTCAACCAAGCTCTAATTGTCAAGCAAGACACATAATGGAGATTTATGTTCACCAAAGGTGTTCACCACTATCATAGAGGATTTCCTGGAGAGGGCCCAACAAGAAGAGGGATTCCTTACTGATGATAGATTCCTTCAAATGTTGTTTCTAGATGAAAACGCACTGAATGAATCAAGAACCAGAGCGGATTAACAAACCCACAGGAAAACTAAATAGCTAGAAAGTTTCCTAACGTGCAGACCATAATAATTAGTCTTGGAAGGTCAGTCCACTGAATTAGTACACAAGTATATTACGTATATACCTATAACACTCTAGATAGACAATAAGTTGGGCTCAGCACTACTGAACAACAGAGAACAAAATGAATTGGGTCTAGGAAATTGGACAGTGTCTGAATGATCCCAAGCTTGTTCTTCAAAACACACACACACACAGACACACACTCTCTCTCTAAGAACACTAATGTTTTTCCACTGAGAAGTCTGAGAATTTCAAAAAACCATATAATTATAAAACAAGGTTACAGATGACCTAAAAGGCAACGTAAGCACAGATGGTGGGAATAAGTAGGCTATACCATATTTCCAATATTGACCTATGAATTAAAATATCATGCAGGAAATGTATGCTTGGAAAGGTGAACTGTAATACAGTAAAAGATGAAACCCCGTGGAATGTTTCATTTCACATGAAATTTTTTTGGAAGGAAGAAACAGGAGGAAAAGAGAAAAGGAGAGAGAAAGAAGAAGGGGAAATAGGGAAGAAAGGTAGACAGGCAGAAGAAGGAGAAGGGGAAAGAGAGAGAATGGATTGTAAAAGGGAGGACGGGAATAACAAAAGCAGCACTGGAAAGAAAGGAAGGAAAGGTAGACCTCCAGCATCCTAAGTAGATCCTCCATGGAGCAACTGGAAAGCATGGACAAGAGTCTCACAGGATGAGATGATACGGATATGTGTTGTGGTCTACATCAATGAAAGAAATAACCAGGATGAGGAGAACATGGATCCACTCGAGTAAGATGACTTTAGATATCAATGGGAGTTTAGATATTCTCTCAACTCAGTGTTTCATTCAGTCGAGACTAAGGTCACAACTAACCAGAATTTTAAAAAATTATTTGAGCCATAATTATTGTATGTTTGACACAGAAGAGACCTAAGCAGTTATTGTTACTGAAGTTCACAGAAAAAAGGGTTTTTTCAACAATTCTTGGGCTAATTGTCCTCCCATTCCTAAACATTTCCTGAAGCCAATGCTGCTCAACCAAGACTATGTTTCTCTTGTAATCTGACCATACCACTAACACCTTCAAGGTATCTTTCAGGTAGTAACCAAAGGAAACTTCAACTAGAAGCTTAATTTTTAGGTAACTAGTGTTTCATGTTTCCCCAACATGCCAAAAATTACTTTTTAATGGAATTCAACTGAATAAAAATGGAATAATGCCCCATTATGTGCCTTCTAATCGGTTTTCTGGCCCTTCTTTGAAAACAAAACAAACTCCTGGCTTTCCCTAAACAGAAGATGCAGAAGATGATCTAAGACTGAGGCCAAAAGACTCCTAAGCAACACAGGCATCAAATGGATTTGTTGTGAGAGACTGGTGCTTTTTTTTAGGAACTGGAAGAAAGAGGAAAGGATGAAAGATCAATGCTAGTCATCTGCAAGAAATTCTACTTCCTCACCCTCTGAATTAAAAGTATTTTCCATCATTTCTGAACTTCATCCTTCTCTGCCTTCAAAACTTTGCTAAAGTATCATCAGCTCTGGAATTCCTTTTTCAACTACTACTTAACATTTCAGTAATCTGACAAATTATCTTTTGTCTCCACACATTAAATATAAGTATGTATACACAAACACATTTAAAAATATGCATTTGTTCATGTATCTATCCATATCAGATTGTCAATCTTTTAACTTTGTAACTTACTACTATGTCTAACAATAACAAAGGGTGCTGAATATTGTATAGACTCCAAATGAACAGTTATTTACAAAGCTACATTAGAATGTTTCTATGTATTATATCTGTTTTCCCAAGGCAGATGTTATCTTTTACTGTAGTAATGATTTTTAATATGCTAAGTTCTGCCTTTTCTCCCTATTTCTCTAACATCAAGAAATGTTTTCTCTATGATGTAAAGGGCACTAGATATAGGCCAGCAATGTTACTCAACGCATAATATAACAATCTAAGCAGCATATAAGCACCTGACCCACTATTTAACTTTGGGCAAAAGCAAACACAAATTTGACAAATATTTATTAAGCTCCAACTATGAATGAGACACTGTGCCAAGTACTTCATGTAAATCTGTTTTCCAGTTACAAAATATGAAAAATACTCAACTGGATCAAATCCACTTACATGACATATAGTGGATTATAAGCTTTTTGACAGCAGAGCAATTTTTCTATCTTTGTATCTCCCTCAATGCTTAGAGCACACAATGCTTTGCTCATAATTGGGCCTAATAATTTTTAAATAAATAGAATAAAATCAATTACTTGGTGAAATGAAATACTATAATAACGATCATACCCATTAGCTAAAAGTGAATGTGTTCTTGAACATGTTACCAAAAAAAAAAAAGTGACTGCTCTCAGAGTGAAATGCCAAAAATTATTTTAGGTCAGATAGGACTCAAATAACAGGATCACAGATCAAGAGACTTTAGAGGTCATCTAGTCATCATTTTACAGATGTAGGAACTGAGGATTAGAGAGGTTAAGTCACCTGCTCATGACCAAGTAGTAGAGATAGAGTCAGGATACTGGAGTGAGAGATAGCATTGTTGTCCAGTTTACCCAACATTCTTCCTCAACAACCTAAAAAACATGCTAAACCAAATTCTGATTGAGAAAGCCAAGAGAAAGTCACAATGAGTCATTTTTCCAGCCCAGGGCAGCTTAGGAAGAAAGAGAGGTCTTCAGATATTGGGTTGAGAGCTGGCCACGAACACAGAGCAGCAGCATAGGCAATGGCAGCAGTCTTAGGGGCAGCAGTGAGAAGCAATCAAGTGCTCTGGAATGGTAAGGGGCTTGTGACTAACCACCAGGGCTGAAATCACCAAGGCAGACAGAGATACCAAGGGACCCCTGAGTGAGCACTGGGAACAGGAACAGGTGTCATCTGCCAGCTCTGGAGCCCATTACCCAGTTCCAGTGCAGAGAGCAGAGGTTAAGGCTGTAAGCAAGAAAATTTCCTAGCTAAGTACAAAGCAAGGAACAAATTCCAAAAATTTAGCTCTGTGGTTCTGAGCATAAGAACTGAGGAGGACTGAGTTTTAACCTTTAGCCCTGAACGTAAGTCTGCAGTGGAATAACTAGGGCAAAAAACCAACATCAAAGAGGAGTCAAGCAGTTTAGTTCCTCTGAACTCGCAGAACCTCCTAATGGGCTAATAGTAACTGAGTTTAGTGGCAGTCTATGGAAACTCAACTACACATAATCAAATACACTCAAACCTAGGTCAAGAAGTTGCAAAGTTCATATCAGGTGGGCAGTGAACAAGCCTCTCCCCAGATCACACCATTATGGAAGCAATAAAAACTTTCATGCCCCAGACTGAGCTATAACAATAGCAGAAGGTCATAAAAAGACAGAAGCTCAGGCCAGATAACCTCTACCAAAAGTGAACAGGGCCCAACACGAACATAAAGTACAAAGTCAAGAAATAAGATGGAAGAATGAGCAAACAAATAAAGAACCTAACCATAAAAGGCTATTACAGTAACAGGGAAGCTCAAGCCAAACATACAAGACAAATGACATAAAAATACCTACAAGCAAAGCCTCAAAGAAAAATGAAAATTGTATATAAACACAACAAAAAGTCTTAGATGAGAGGTGGCGCAGTGGATAGAGCATCAGCCCTGGAGTCAGAAGGACCTGAATTCAAATCCGGCCTCAGACACATAACACTCACTAGCTGTGTGATTCTAGGCAAGTCGCTTAACCCCAATTGCCTCACAAAAAAAAAATTAGATGAGATAAAAAGCATAAATAAAAAAAAACAAAACCCGGAAAAACCAAATAAGAGCAGTAGAAAAATGGGAAAAGAAAAGAGAGCTATTCAAGAAGGAGTTAAAGAGATTTTTTTTAAAAGGAAGAGTTCATATAATAGAGAATAAAATGGTGGGGGGGAGACATTTGAACATTGGTTTCATCTGAACTGGCTCAAGGAGGGAAGAATGCATGGACACAGCTGGGTACAAAAATTCATACCCAACAGGAAAGAATGAAGGAAAGAGGTTAAGAGAAAGGGGGTGGGGATAAGAGGGAGGGTAGATTAAGGGAAACAGTGATCAGAAGTGGTCTTGAAGACGGGACAGCGTAAAATAACACACAATTAGCAACCAAAACTGTGAATGTGAATGGGATGAATTCATCCATTAAATGCAAGATAGTAGAATGGATCAGAAACCAGAATGCGTATATTACAAGAAACACACTTGAAACAGAAAGATACAGAGGTAAAATAAGGGAGGGAAGGAGAATCCATTATACTTTAGCTGAAGTAAAAAAAAAAAAAGCAAGAGTAGCAACTGTGATCTCAGACAAAGCAAAGGTAAAAACTGACTTAGTGAAAAGAAATAAATCAGGGAAACTGTGTTTGTTAAAAGGCACCAGAAATAATGAATTAATATCAATATGAACATATATGTACTAAAAGTCATAGGATCCAAATTCTAGAAGGAAAAGTTAAATGAGTTATAGGAGGAAATAGTAAAACTATACTGGTGGGGGTCCTTAATTTACCTTCTCAGACCTAGATAAATCTAACCATAAAATAAACAAGAAAGGCATTAAGAAGCTATGCATAGCATTTTCACAAAATTGACCTTTACTGGAACACAAAAACCTCACAAACGTAAGGGGGAAAAACCCAGAAATATTAAATGCATTTTTTCTGACCACAATGCAATGAAAATTATATCCAATAAAGGACCTTTGAAATATAGAATACCAAACAGTATATGAGAGTCAGTATTCACATTCAGATAGGTACTTTGACTCTAAAACTAGAGCTTTCCTCTGGACTATGTGTTTAGCAGTATCCTCCTTAGTAGGATCTCTTATTTTTAGAATCTGGCGAATTTATCTATCAGGAGGATTAGTTACTAGTGCTATATAACCACCTATACCCTCAGGATTCACAAAAGGTTAATTTTGGGTTAGGTACCATATACATAATTTGGGAAGGAAATGAGATAAAGCACATACATGAGAGGGATGATTTTTTTAAAGCTCCATTAAAATTTTTACCCAAAAATTGTATGCCTTTTCAAGATAACTGAAAAGCCAACAGTGGAAAACAGTACTTTTGGTGCTTCCCAGAACTTTAAAAAAAGTAGTTCATTTACAAATGCCACCTACTTAAATGAAGCCTTTCTTAGCCCCTCAAAATGCCTTATGTATATTTTGCATATAATTACACATACATATTGTCTTCCTCAATAGGATGTAAGCTTCTTGAGGGCATTTCTGTCTTTTTTTTCCTTGATGCCAACAATGACACATATAGAGTAGTTACTTAAATACTTGGCAAGTTGATCAATTTTGTGTAGGGAGAGATAGAAAGAGTGTCAAAAGTCAATAAGTATTGTGCCACTAAAATACTAAGTACCAAGGAAAAGAGTAATAAATATTTCTTGGTTTATGTTTAAATGGTCCCCAGAAAGCAGATAAAAATATTTGCTACCATACTAGGAGATGTCAAATTGACAGACTGCATGATTCTCTAATGCTTAACTATAAACTATGAATGAATGAATGAATGAATGAAAAAGCATCTAATAAGCACTTGCTATGTGCAAAACACTGGGGATACAACTGGAAATACAAGATAGTCCCTACTCTCAAGGAGCTATCTATATTCTAATATATATTATAACCAAGTTGTAAAGACTATTTACAAACAGATACGATTTTTAGGGTAATGTGAAATGTCTATAAATAAAAATAATATTTAGTATTGAACCTAAGCCTTATCTGCATAACACAACCAACAGTGTATCTATGTATGAAGTAGTATTGAACTGATACAAAAAAAATTATTCACAAGACACAAGCTGAAACAAGTTACTGACTCACTATAGATTGTTAGCAAAGTCACCAATTTCGTTTCTGCAGTACAAGAATTACTTCAGAAGGCCAAAATGATCAAAATTAATAAAAATGGAGCTTCCACAATAATTTCAAAAAGGAATGCACCTGATCTGCTAAACAAACTTTCTACTGAATAGTAAATTATGCATTCACACAATTCTTCTAGAATAAAGAATATACTAGTCATTCAAAAACCAAATAGGTATTGAATTTTCTGCCTCTTTTCTCTAGTCTATACCAAGCAATGAAACCAGTATAGGGAGGTTAAAAATGGGAAAATCTCTAACCAAGTTTGAAAAGTCTGGTTGCAAGTAATAAACAAATAAACACAGCTGGCAACTGTTGCTATGAAATGGTACTGGTGAAGGAAATGTCTTCAGGAGTACCTTCTTCAGTTATATATACAACCTTGTGTTGGGCTGAAACAGTTGCAGGTGCATCCTGACACACATTTCCCAGAAGACATATTTCAATGTAGTGAGCAACCACAGCACTAAGAAAGTGACCCATTTTATTACCTACTTTCTCTTCATCATCTCCCCTCCTATTGGTCAATTGGTTTGCCCTTCCATGCAAAAAACTCAAGATAGCAATTCCAAGAAGAAATATAATTGTATATTGTGTCTACCAAAATTTTCAAAGAATGATTTTTCTTTCAATTACTGGATTTTAAAAGTGCAAAAATGTAGAGAATTGATTATTCTCTATTACTATTTGACATTTAAGACAACAAGCTATTTTACAAAAATATCTGAAATGTCTTTTCAATTTCTTAGCTATATGTAATCTTGTTTGGGGCCCTGTACCACCAGAAAAGGCATAGAACTGAGAGAGATGGAGGTGTTGTTAGAGATATATAAGGAAAATGAAAGCATCTCACATAAATGGACAGAACTGAAGCAAAACAGTAACAACCTGCTTCTAGAATACATAGTAAAAAAAGCAATTTTCTAGCTTCAGATTAGAGAAGCATATATTATTCTAATACATATATTATACACAATTATACATTACATAAAATAATACATATAATTTATAATGTAATATAGATAAGATAGAAATACCCATACATGTGTGTATGTGCACACATGTATATCTAAAGTAGCAAGTTCTTAACCTGGGGTCTGTGGTTCAATTTGGATAGAAAAACATATATTTTTATTTTCACTAACCTCAAACTGGAATTTATTATTTCCCTTACTTAGGAATACAGGCAATAAATATTATCCTAACAGGTTCAAAAGTTCTACCAGAACGCCAAAGGGGTCTATGACACAAAAATGGTAAACAATCCTTGCCCCAGAAGAACTCAGAAGAAAGAATTTCAGAAGCATGTGAACCTAGACAGTTAGAAAGCTTTTCACTTTTTGTTCCTCTTGCCTCAGACTATTTCCACAACCATAATACACGTAAAAAGGCTAGAGGTAAAAGATAAGACTATTAGTACTTTTTGCTCTGATTTAAAACCAAACAAGTAGTAAAAAAAAAAATACCCTCTTAATATAATCAACATTATTACTCAAATTGTAGTTTGTTGAGTCCCTCTTATAAAAAAGTGCTTGTTAAACATATAGGGGTCTATTACCATCTTTCTCATATAAAAATGTGATGAAACTCAAATAAAACTCTCTACTGAGATACAACAATGCCTTCTTTTAAGAAAGAGGATGTATTCTGTGATCATGCTTCATTATACTTGGGTAGAAATATCATGGGTAGAAGTAATATATTCCCTACCTCCACATACCACTTAAGGATAAGTAAGACAGATATTAGTACGAGAAGGATAAAAAGTGAAGTAAAGAAAATCATGAAAGTAAAGTCTACAACAATGAAAAGAACAACAATTAAAAAGTTGAAATTGAATACTGTGATATTATAATGACCAAGGTGGACCTCAAAGTCAGCTTAACAAACAGGATACAGTGATGGACTCAAAACCAGGAAGAACTAAGTTCAAACCCAGCCTCAGGTACAGTGTAACTGGCCACATCACTCAGCTGCTACAGTTTCTAAGTTCCTAAGAGCACCAACTTCCAGAATTGCTGTGAGGATAAAATGAGATAATTTTGTAAAGCAATTTGCAAAACTTAATTAAAGCTTAATTAAATGCTAACTATTATTATTATTATTATTGTTGTTGTTGTTGTTGTTGTTGTTACCTTCCCCTGTACCTTAGTTTTAGAGGTGGAATACTATGAATATAAAACACTATACAGAACGTCAGACTCTAGATGTGTGGATGTGTGTTTGTTTTGCTGAACTGTGTGTCTCTCCCCCCCACCCCCTTTTTTAAATCTCTGTTATGAGAGATGGGTTTTGGGAGGAAGAAAGGAATACACAGAGAAATTTAGTTGAAGTCAAAACAAAAGACATGAATAAAAATTTATTGGAGAAAAAAAGTTGCCTGGGCCACTGATAGATTAAATGACTTTCCTAACATTATACAACCAGTATGTATCAAGGAAGTACTCGAAATTAGGTCTTACTGGCTCCAAAACAGGTCCTCCATCCACTTGACTACACCATGCTACTTCTTAAAATAAACAAAAAAGAAAAAACAGGAGAGTAAAATTACTGGCTGAAATAAAATTTTTCGAGAGCTTGTGGATTTAATTTATCTATTATGTCAGATATTCATTAATACAGAAATAATCAAAAACTGGATTGGATACAAGCAGGACTGTAGTTGTGTTAGTTAAAAAGACAAGATCACAAGTGTTCAAGCAAAGATACTTCGCAGCCACCTATCCTTCCAGACTTATTTCCTATTATTCTTTCAGACATGCTATCAGACACCTGAACCGTACTACTGTTTCCATACTTGACATTCCACGTTCCTATCTTTGCAGTTGTACAAGTTGCCCTCCATATCTGAAAGGCACTCTATTTTGACCCTCATCTCTACCTGAGGATCTTTATTTTGCTTCAATGCTCAGTTCAGATGCTATTTACTCCATGAAGATTTTTTTGAATATCAGTTGTTAATGTTCTACCCCCATTCAAATATCTTGTATATATTGTTTACATGTTGTATCTGTCTTCTAAGTTGTAAAAGACTCCTTGATGCAATTACTTCATTTTTTGTTTTTATATCCTCCCAAATTAGCATAGGACTTGAGGTCTTTAATAAATGTTTGTTGAATAGAATGGCAATCTTAAACTAAAGAATCATCACTACTCAATGGATTGGTGATCACATGAATGTGGGTCTATACTACCATCATCATAGTATGTCTTCTCATTCTCTGTTATCCCTCCCCCGATATTCTACAGAAGATAAACCTAATGTGTCAGAGGCTTCCCTCTGAATTGTTCTGCAATTTATGTGTACCAGTGGAGCACTCTGGCTGTCCATCTGTTATCCCTTGCTCTTTACACAAGACAGGCCCACCCTCCTTTTTCAATCATACATTTCCTTTACAACAGAGGTGTCAACCATACTGGGCCTGCAACACTCCCCAGTGTGGCCTTAACCAGATTAAAATGAAATTGTTAAATATTTAAAAAAATAAATAAAAATACAATAGAACATAATGTTAATATATGATTTTCTAAATACAGGCTTAGTGGCACCTGTTTGACACTTTATATCGTTATATCATCTTTGTATCTTTGATACTTTATATCATCTCTTTGCTTATGTCATCCAGGCAAATATGGTACAGATTACTTTCACCATTCATGCATCTCTCCATTATTCTATATATTTATCACACTTTTGATTCTTTGAAGACTGTATTGTTCTAAGATTCACAACTACCACGAGGAGAACATTTCTATAAATTAATCTTCAGAAATCAAAATTTAGATTACTATGAAATTTGTTTTAAAATGGATAGGGGCTAAGATTTGATTTTCAAAATCAAATTTATTTCAAGAAAAAAGTCTTCAAAAAGGTAAAGGAGAAGAAGAAATGCAAAGGACAAATAATCCATTTTTTGTTTTAAAGAAGCCT
Source organism: Phascolarctos cinereus (assembly GCF_003287225.1). Lineage (NCBI taxonomy): Eukaryota > Metazoa > Chordata > Mammalia > Diprotodontia > Phascolarctidae > Phascolarctos > Phascolarctos cinereus. The sequence goes on along the minus strand of NW_027555847.1, from coordinate 289,245,668 downwards.
GAAAAAATTCTATGTATTCTTTAGGTAGTAATCTCTGAACAAATAAGAATTTAAAAACTTAGTTGTGAGAATTTTTGATGTTAATGTTTCTAAATTTGTTTTAAAATTTTTCAGAAATAATTTTTTACATTTATAAATTTGGATTAGATTACAAAGTATTAGTTAGGACTATTTAACTTCTATTTTTAAGTAGTAATAATCTGACTCCAAAGTAAAAACATAAAAATACTAAACAAAAACATGAATTTACAGACCATTTCATTCAACCCACAAATTTTTTAGATTAGGAAACTAAGACTCAGAAATATTAAGTGGCTTATTCAAGCTAGCATATAACAGAACTGGAACTAGAATCCAGTTATCCTAAATCCTAGTTTATTGTCCTCAGCACAACATGCTGTCTCACATAAATGTTGGGGGAGGAAGAAATGTGTTTTTGTCATTTGCTACATGGCACAGAATACATTTACACCACATTTTTGTTTCCTACCCTCTAGTTTTTAAGACATCTTTCTGACTGCCCACTACTTCCCTGATCCTCACCTTTCCTGTTTCTCCACCACAAGTACACATTAGGTATGGATATTATCTATTATTTTTCTATCCTATATCAAACAATAAATGAGTTTCATTTGTTGCAACCAATTTTTAAAACATATAACAAAATCAACTGAAATATAATTTTAACCTATAAATGAACCTGAAGGAGCTATAATTGTTTGATTAAAGCTCCTTCTTTTTTTCCCCTACTTTTCATTAATGATATACTAGAAGCCTAGTGTTAGGCTATAGAGCCACATTGTTTGAGGACCATCCTATTTAAGTTCAGAAGGCCTGACATCAGCTGGGCAGCGTAATGATAAATTTTGGGGCCTTAGCAATTCTCTATGTCCAGCTCCTGAGTTGCAGAGAGAGCTTAGTTCTGTGTCAGTGGAGGCAGTATCCACACTAATGAAATTACAGGTCCTTGAAGTACACAAAGTAAAATGTTAGGGAGGATTTTAAAAATTGTCATCTTTTACCCAAGTCACAGGAAACTGGTAAAATATATTTCACTTGCACTCTGACAAGGTAAGAATAATAGTAATTTTTGGAACTATAGCAAAATGCAATAAAAAAAAGCCACTCCATATGCTGCCAAATGTGTGAAGGACTTCTAAAATGTATGTATATATGTATGTTTATACGCATATACACATACACACATATATTAAATATAAATACGGTATGATAGATAATTGCTTTTAAAAAAAGGAAGAAAAAAAATGTTTTCCCCCATGCTTATATAAAAACCTACACATCTTATTTGCAAAGATATGTACCAACTGATCATCCTCAGTTTAGATACACACATGAAAAAAATTCATAAGCAGTGCACTCACTCATTCCTCAAATGAAAACCTCAGGCTTCTAGAAAATGGGAAAGCCATACTTCAGCAATAAAAGTTTGAATCACAAAGTATCAGATGAAAACATAGGTAGTGCATTCTCTTTTCTTTTATTGGTTACATTATTTTTAATAAAAATATTATCCAATTCAAAAAAGCCCTACACTAATCACTTTCATCAGTGGTCTCACAAAATGAGGGCAGATTTACTCTCTATATTCAATTCAACATTTATATATAAAAACAAAATGAAAAAACTTTGTGCTAATGCAAGGATGAATACGAGATGAAATAAGAATACAAGGATGAAATTATGAGAATATAAGAATGAATTAAGAAGATTTATTAAGACATACAGAGAATGACACAAGGCAGAATGAGTGCACTTAGGGGGGAAAGTCATGAATTTTGATGGAAGGTTCATTTTCAACAAGAAAGATAGACTAGACTATTAAGAAAGTTGCATCTCAGCCGGGCTGAAAGACAATTTAAAGATTTTAATAGAGATGCTGTACAGAATACAAGCTACATATGAAGGACAGCTGGACAGAAGGTAAAAAGGCACTGAGACGAAAGTAGGCAGAATGACAAATGGAAATAATTAGTGATCCAGCTTGGCTCAAATGAAGGACTAGTGTAAAGATAAAGAGTATGTGTAAACTGGTGTATATGAGGTAAGACAAGGTTGAACATGTAATAGGAGACAGACTGTGGAGAAGACTTTGTGTCAATATATGTGTTTTTGGGTCTAGGCTTGTAATCTCACATAGTCAGTCAATTGTAAATTTAAAAGGTAGCAGGAGTTTACACAGTGGAAGGACAGAAATACCAAGTGTTGTTTTTTACGTTTTTGTTTGTTTTGCTTTTGGTCTAGGCTACTGATTTCACATGAATGGAGAACTTCCAAACAGAAAACTTACTGCAGAATGGAGAGCAACTGTTCAGAAACTGAATTTCTTAAGAGCATAGCCTGGGGCACTTAGAGGTTAAATGACTTGCCCAGGGTAACAAAACTGGAAACTAGGCCTTCCAGACAAAGGCTGGCCCCCTCTACAAGACTCCAAGTTTCCACTCAAGTATCAAAATATGAAATTTAAATTTTATTTGGTAGACAATGAGAGTCCACTAAGAGCTTTTAAGGAAATGAATAGACACTATAAATGCTGACTAAAATGATCCAAGTAATGAATTAGGAAGGGCCAGAAATGAAGGATGGATTAAAAAGACAAACTGTAGGCAAGAAAGGTTAGGAAAACTATTAAAGAAATCTATGCAAATGAAATGAGAACTAGAAACAAGGTAGTTTCAGATGATAAAGGATATTTTAGTGTTACGATTGGCAGAACTTCATAAATGGCTGGATTTAGGGAAGTAGGAATTAAGAAAGGATGAAAGATGGGTCTGAAGTTTCAAGCCTGAGCAACAGGAAAGATAACTGGAGTTATCTATAGAAAAGTTATGAGGAAGACAGGTTTGTAGGTGAGGAGATGGGGAAAAGGGAAAATGAAGGATTAATGAATTAGTTATAGAGATGCTGAATTTAAGGTGTCAGTGGAAACGTCCAGTAGGCACCTGGAATTGTGTAACTGAAGTCTACAAAAGGACTAGGGATGAATATAGATTTGGAAGTTATCTACATTGAGGTGATTAATGAAATCATAGAAACGGATGAAATCACCAAAGGAGGCAGCAACTCAGTCAAAACTATCACAAAACTTTCTCTTTACTATGCTGACAAATTTTGAGTGATCAAAACAAATGACAGAAAATTTAGAGAATTTTATTCTTTGATCCAAGATTATTCCTCCATGTAAAAGAATGGGACAAAATTCAAAATATGTACAATGCTTCTGTAGCTACTCAAATATAGGAAAGTGACAGAATTACTTAAATAGCCCAAGGAAACCAAAAGTTTGAAAGCAGCTCCTATAAGGAATTAAATTGTTGATATTGTCCGTTGCAAAGAAATTTGAAAAATACAGTATGTTCTACTGTATTCTCAGAGCAAATACAGTATTTTTTTAAAATGCTTACCTTGATTCTCCACTACTGTTTCTAACACTTTCTTCATCACTGTGTCCATTCATTGTAAATATTCAGAAGTTTAAAATAAAATATAAATCTTCCCAGTTTACAAGCTGGATTGTTTACTTCAGACTGTTCCTTGCTTCCTTCCAAATGGTCACAAGTTATTTCGGACTCTCTTCAAATTACCTAGAGCAAAGAATCATAATTTTTTAAAAATCAGACTTAAAAGTTCCATAGAAATCACACAAATCAGGCACTTAAAAGCTATCTTGGATTTGCCTAGATATATGATAACTGGATTGTTTTAAAAAGATAGAAAAACTGTTTTGGCACATTTGGTGTTGCGCAACAGTTCATTAATAAACTGATACTCATTAACAATATACAGTGTTGCTCTATAATACCTGTGTCAGAAATGCTGAAAAAATTTGTGGACTGATAAATTTTTAGTAGCAATCTAAAACCAATTCACAAAAATTAGTCCAACTGTAAAGATTAATAAAGCAAAAAATGCTTTACATAATAAAACATTTCATGACGAAAACGAAGAAGTCCAAAAGCCTAGTTGCAGGACGGACAAGGGGCTGGGATATAGATTCAAGACTTGATGATCTGGAGGGACAAGTCTCTTAACCTCTTCCCTAAGCAACTTTTTCAGAATAACCAACTTTCAGTGAGTGGAGAGTACTGTACTTCCAAACTCTTAAGTTCAGTTTATCTATGAAATCTCAGGTCCAGACCAAAAAACATAAAAACAAAGGCAACCATTCCATGTTCTAAAAGAAACAAAACTGTGAGAAAAGCAGAACTGCAGTGTGTATACTGAAAAAGGGGAAAAAAATGAATCTGAGCGAACGTGTTCCTCCAATGTAAAGTAATTGATAAGGAGGCAATAAACTTTAAATTCTTATTTTGTCCAATTTAAAGGGATACTGATTCCAATTTTGGATTTCCAGTACGGAGGTTAAGACACCACACAATAGCTCCACCTCTTTAGACAAGATCCCAGCACAAAACAGAAGAGTCACCTACAAGCCATCAATGAATAAACAAAGGAGATCTCTGGCAGGGAAGCGAAAGGAAGAAGCTGGGGCGGAGACAGCAGATCCTTCCTCAGCCAAAAAGTAACAAGACAGCCTGCTGAAAGCAGAAATGTTGAGTGTAGCTCAGCATAGAGAAAATCCATGTCAAAGATTGTTGCTTTTCACCAAAACAGAAAGAAAAATATTAGCTCAATGGAAACAGAGAATCCCAGAAAGAGACCGGGACTAACTGTAAGGTCCTGGGTCCTTCTATGGAAGGACTGTTGCCTAAGGGTCATTCCTACCACCAACATTTTTCCTGATGTAAAATAAAGGGTGTCCCAAAAATCTTAGTGAAGTTTAAAAGCTGAAAACTGCACTAAAACTTTTGGGACATCCTGCATTAATTCTACTTCTACCCTAAATCCCACATGCCGGAGTTTATTCCTTGATTTGAATCCTCTTCCTAACTCACTTTACAAACTGCACTTACCTTTCCAACTTTTCTTGTTCATTCCTCCTGCCGCTCAGCACAGCCCTCTACTGTGCCAGACCCTTCAGCCTCATTCTTTCTCTCACATCCTCTCCCTTTTCTCAGAAGTCCTCTTCTCAAGACAGAGTCCTTCTGTCAAGGACCTCCCCCTACAGAAGCTCCTAGTGCACATCACCATCCCCTGCCTCTCACTGGCTTCATCCGACATTCTCCCTTAGGCTCTTCCATAAACTGCTCCACCCTTGAATTTTACAAAAAGGGGTCCTGCCCCCCCCAGCCCTTCCTCACCCAGTCTTCAGCAGCCTCCTCCTCCCTCCTCCTCCAGCTGCTGCTCTGCACCTCCCGAGATCCGCTCCTTTCCCGCCTCAAACTTCCCCGGGGTGCCCCCTTTTCCTGCACCACTTCCAGCCGCGTCCCGGAGCGCCCACTCCCGCACTCGGGGCCCCGCCCGCCGCCCCCCCCATCTCCCCACGTGCTGGATGCTGCGGGGGCTGGCAGCCAGAAAGTGCTGGCTCCTCTCTCCACTTTCCCCCTCGCTCTTTCAGAGGCACCGCACCGCGGAGGCCTAAGCGATGGCGACTCGGCAAGAGAAGTGGAAACATTCCCCGCTCGCCCTCCCCGCACAAACACGCACACGCGCGCACACACATACACACACAGTTCCCTATCCCACGCGCCGCCTCCCGGTAACCCCCCTCCCCGGCCCCGGCCCCGGCCCCGGCTCCGGCTCGATCCCCTCCGCTGGGCCGCACAGCCGCGAGTCTCCGCTGGCCGCCTTGCCCGCTTTCCCTCCCCCATCCCGCCCGCCCAAGGGCCGCTGGGCCGCTGCACTCGGCCATCACGGAGAAACCGCCTCCGGCCGGGCAGGGCCTCCCTCCCCCCGCAGTGGCGGCCCCCGCTGGCTCCCAGGCCCCGCCATGGCCGGCTCCGCTCCCTTACCTGTGGAAAGGGTGTCCCCGGCCGGCGGTGGGACTCTGCTGGTCTCCCGGAGCCCGGGCCGCGCTGCGGCCGCTGTGGAGAGACTCTGGTCCCGGTCGTCCGGGTAGTGTCTGTGTATGTGTGTGCGCGCGCGCGCGCGCGTGTGTATGTGTGTATGTGTGTGAGTGTGTGTGTGCGCGTGTGCGCGTGTGTACGGAAAGGGAGGGAAAAAGGGAAGGAGGGCGAGGAGGGGAGGGGAAACGCGGGCCTGTGGCACGATCTGGCGATTCTCAGTTGTGGCTACAACAATCAATTCATTATTGAAACACAAACAGAGAGAGGAGAGGAGAGAGAAGTAACGAGCCGTACGCGAGCGCGCGCGCTCCCGCTCCCGCCGCTTATCGCGTCCCGGCCACCGCCATGACGCCAAGCGAAACCACCTCCTCCCGCTCCTCCCCCGGCTCCGCCTCGGTCACCGCGTCGCCTCCCGCGCGACGTCGGCTCCCCGCCGCCCCCTCCCCTCTCCAGGAGCGCAGCGGGCTCGCGCACGTCGGGCCTCGAGGCTCGCGCGCGGTGGGGAGGGGGCGGGGTCGGCGGCGGCACTCTGGGCGTCGCTCTCGAGGCTGCCCAGAGTCGCGGCCTTTCCTGCCCCCGTGGTCTCCGCGGGCTCGGCCTCGGTCTTGGCCGGGAGTCGGAGGCGGAAGCTCGTGCGGCGTTGGGCGGCGCAGCGCGGGTGAGTCGGCCGCGGAGGCTGCGCGGCCATGTCTGGGCGGCCGCAGGCCGCCGAGGCGCAGCGCCCCGGCCTCGCGCCCCGGACGCTCTCCGAGAAGTCGCGGCGCCGGCCGTCTGGTTTGCCGCCTCGCGTCGGTCGCCCGAAAGCCTCGCTCTTGGGCAAGTCGTCGCTCTCCCCCGACTTGGGCAACAGCCTGTTTGGAAGACCCGGTTTGGGGTTGCGCTCGTTTCGCGTGGGCCTGATTCGGGGAGCGGGCATGGGGCTGTGGAGGCGGGGGCGACGGCTTGCTTTTGCTCGGGGTGGGCCTTGGAGCCAGGGCTGGGAGACCCTGGCCCAGCTCCGGCTCGCCTTGGAGAGCCGAGAGGTTACAGCAAAGCCACTGTAACTTGTGGGACTCGATGTAACCGATGCTTAGAGTTTCTTTTCTTTGCTTATATTGCAACATCGGGCCTCGGCTACTCCTTTTCTCCCTGTGTAAAACAGTAATTGTCCTCTTCTAGCTCCATCGCTTTCCCAGCTAGCTTCGTAATGCGTTTCAAGCTTAGTTTTTTTGTTTGGTTTTGTTTGTTGTTGAAAGGCGTTTTGTTGGGGGGGGCTTTCTTTGTATCTCTTCTCCATAGTTAACACTGATCAGTGATCGTAACAACTAAAAAGCATCTAATAGGCACTTAATAAATGCATGTTAATTTTCTGTCAAGGCGTTAATTGAAATTGAGACTCATAATTGCCCACCTCATGTCAGTGATCTTGAACCACACCAATTTCAATCCTTTTAATTTTTCTTTTATTCTGACCCAGTGGATTATTTTTATATTCTAATGTTACATTTGGTAAAGGTGAAATGAGGCAAACTGTATAATATCTCATCTCCCAATAGGTTAATAACTCTAATTTTGCATAATGTTCTGTCTCTAGTTGATTCTTCTCGAGACAAATATTTTAAATACTCTACTAACATAGTAGGCAACTGGATTATGGCTTTGTTCAGCATGTTAAAAGATTTTTGGAAAGTTTATTTTAAACTACTAGATCAAAACAATTTCATAAAACATAGTTTAACTGAATCTCATCAAGGTATTTGTCATGGTGTCTCATGACTTCCTAGTTGAACAGATCTGTATAATACATTTAAGTAGATTCGGACTTGGTAGCTTGACCAGATACAAGTAATGATTATTAATGTTGCCAGTGTCTTATTAACCCCTGACAATCTTCTTTACATATGGTCAAAATGTCTTCTAAAGTAGGAGTCAGTCAGTCAACAGGCATTTTTAGAATACTTGCTCAGTAGCTGTGATACAGAGAAAATCGAAAAGACTGTGTCTGAGTTCAAGGAGTTCACATTCTAATAGGTGAGATAGCGTATAAATAACTCTGCACATCTCAGACAGAGAGATTATATTAAAGGTAATCTCAGAGAGAAGGCACTGTTAGCAAGAATGATTGGGAAATGCTCCCTGTCAAAGGTGAAATTTGAGTTGAATCTTGAAAGGAAGCCAGTAAAACTAAGAGAGAGTATACCAGAAATGGTGGACCACCATTACAAAGAGATAGAAATGAAATGTTTCCTAGGAAGTTGGTAAATATAAACTTTTGTTAAGGGCTAATGGTTTTCAGACACTGTTAAGTACTGTGGATACAAAGGAAGGCAATTAGACACTCTCTGCTCTTAGGGAACTCACAATCTAATGGGGAAAATAACATGCAAACAAGTTGACCAGTATAGCTTGATCGTATAGTGCGTAGAGGGCAATAAATGTAAGAACACAAGGAAGATTGGAAGCAACCAGGTTCCTTTAAATGCCTGGAATGTATTCTCCTTACCTTTAATCTTTTAGAATCCCTAGCTGCCTTCCAGGCTCAGATCGGGTGCCAGCTTCTACTAAAGCCTTTCTTGATCCTTCCCCCCACCTCTCTTCAATTTATCTTGAGGCATGCATGTTTTAATCCGTAGAAAATGTAAGCTCCTTGAGGGAAAAATAAATTTATATGGAATGTAAGAATTTATATAGAATTTATTTTTGCCTTTGTTTTCTCAACACCTAGGACATTTTTTAAATTGTAGGTGCTTAATAAATGTTTGTTAATTTAATGGATGTCTCTAGTGAATTGCCCCAGGGATCTGTCCTTTACCTGTTGAATTTGTTATTTTTATCAGTGACTTGGATAAAGGCAAAGATAGCATGCTTTTGTTGACAACGTGAAACTGGGAAACAGGGTGACAGAATTGAGATCCCAAAAAGTTGACAGATTTTTGTGAGAAATCCAATCTATTAAATAAAATTTTAATATTTAAAAAAAAAGTCCTCCATTTTGGTCCAGAAAGTCAGTTGACTCACAATTAGGAGGAGAGATGAGACAGAAGAGTTCATGTGAAAAAGACGTAGGGTTTTTGTGATTAACTCAAATTACATTTGCCATCTAATCCATTTCCAGAAATATAGTGTTAAGAATAAAAGGTAATTATTACTCTGTATATTGTTTTTTTCTTAGACCAAATCTGGAGTACAGTGTCCAGTTCTCAGTGCCACATTTTCTGAATGACATTTATAAGCAGGTGGGTATCTAGGATGGGTGAAGGGATTTGAAACCATTCCCTACAGGAACAGTTGAAGATCATGAGAATGTTTAGCCTGGAAAAGAGAAGATATTAGGGGGAACGCTATCACTGTCTTCAATTATTTAAGAGCTGCCATGTGGAAAGTGATTAGATATGTTTTCCTTGGCCCCAGAAAGTAACAGAACTTATTATTAGAAGTTATAGGAAGAAACTTTTGGCTTAACGTTAGGGAGAAAAAACTCCCACTAATTTGGCTGTCCAAAAATTGGGCGAAGTATGTTAGTATAAAATTTAATTTAGACTAAGGTAGTGGAAGAGGAAAAGAAACATTGGACAGAAAGACACACATGAATTAAAAATCTCCTGCTGGTAACTTGCTGTGTGACCTTGAGCTCACCATTTTCTCCCTTAGCTCCAGCTATGAAAAGGGAATATATCTAGTCATTTTAAGAGAATTTGTGAAGATTAACAAGATTATAAATTTAAGTTACATTCCCTCAAGTAACTAATAATTAATTAAAAACCAGTGCAGTATAGTTGCACCAAGCAAGAGATGCCTCAATTCAGACACTTTTTTTCCTCACTGACTATTAATTTACATTACTGGAATACAAATTAAGTAATATAGGGTCAGAGACAACAGCTATCATAGCAAAAAAACACTTAGTGAAAATACTTAAATTGCAAAAACAGTTGTTAATACAACATTAATGGAAATGTTGGCTATAAAAAATAACAGTATGATGCCAGCCTCAGACTGGAAATGCAGTATATCTTGAAAATGAGCTTTTGCGTGGCCTTAGCCTTTAGGTATGGTTAAAAAAAGAATAAATTTAGCATTCTATATTCTTTATGACTTGATAATTCAGCCACTAGGAAGTTCAGAATTAAATAAAGGGATTCCCAGTTGTATTTTGTAAAGGTAAAATCTTTCCCAACTCATGTCTTGTCCAATAAACTGCTCCCCATTTAAGAATGTGGTTGCCATCCTAGTACTTTAATTCCCAAGACTTGCAAAAGGGCATTCGGTCTGTCAACAAGTATTTTACTATGTGCATTTACTGTATCCGAAGGCACTGTATGAAATGCTAGGGATTCTAGAAAGACTAAAGCAATCCCTGCCTTTGGAATATACATTCTAAAGAGGGAAAATCACATGTAAATAGCTAGATACATGCAAGATATATACCAAGTAAGTGGGAAGATTGAAGCTTTATTAATTCAAGGTAAGTAGGAAATTGGAACAATACTCTTTTGGTTCTTTTTTTTTTAACAGCCAAAGCATTGTTGCAAAATGCTTTATCCTTAATTATCTAGACTATTTTAATCCCGTACTTCACTTTCCCTTGTTTTTATACTACTTGATTAGCTTTAATTAAAATTGAGCATACCCAAGGCACTGGAGAAAATCTAGTGGGAGCAGTTTTTTATGTTTGAATCTGCAAGAGATTTGCCAGTTTTATTGTGGGGAATGTAATCCTAGGATAAATCTGATACAAATTATTTGATGAAGATAAGTAAATATTTTTCCTTGAAAATTTGATGCAAAGGATAAAAAGATGTGGCTTACATATTTTTATATTTATGGCAGAATACTGATTTCCAAAAGAATACCCATGCCCAGGAAACAACACAGGGAAATAAACACTTGAGTCCCCCTGATACCAACCCCAGGGTCCATTCCAAAGAGCATTGAAAGGGATGATCTATGCTCAGTACTGCACTTCTATCTCTCCTTCCCTTAGTACACACACCCTTACTTGAGGTGAGATCCAAAAGAGGTTGCATCAAATTCAATGCTGTATGATCTTCCAGTAGTAAAAACAAAATCTATACCATGAGGTTAGAGGAACATACCTTAATACCTTGGCTTTACTGTTAGAAAACTCAAATGAAAAGCAGTTAAATGAAACAAAATTAGATCAAAATAAATAGAAAAAAATGGGGTTATTGATTGAGGAAAAAATACTAACAATCATCTTTATAAATTTTTAATTTTTGTGGGGGTGCTTATTTATAGCTATAGTGTATGGTTTTGTTGGTAACTTGGAGGTGCTAAAACATCGACCTTATAAATATGCAGTTTTCCTGCTTAAAATTTCATTAACCTATTCTTAGATAAAGATATTAGTGTTCTGATGAATCTCTGATGAATGAATATAGATTAAAGCCCTCTTCTATACCTTATAATGCCATTTATATAATGCCTTTTTCCTGTAAATCCTCTATAGAGATGTGCTAAACATTTTAGTCATCTTTTTTTCCCCCTTTTTACCTATCTCAAGTGTAAAACTAATACGTGAGTTGTCTGTTGCCTATCATTTTTGTTGTATGGCCAGCTCATCCTCCTTTTCATAATATCCTTTATGTTTTTGAAGTGGTTAAAGGTCTATTGACTATTTTATTAATAAAAGCTAGCAGAAAAAGGCATAACAGTTACCAATCATTAATTCCTTGTTTTAAATCAGTTATGAGCCTTTTTAACTTGGCACCTAGCTAATCACTTTGCTTTTGAATGACATAACTTCCTGCTAAGTGCATAAGAAAGTAGAAAGACAAGTCCAAAACTAGTACAGTTCTTAGGGGAGGAGGCCAGACCTCAGTATTTCTTGAAAACCAGGAATTGGGCAACAGCATAAGACTGATCATGAACAATATGGAGGTGAAGAAAGAATGGTGCTAAAGTGGAAGGTTGACAGGACTTAAGAGAAACACTTCTCAAATTTGCCTAGAATCACCTCTGTTTACAGACTGTAGCATATGTTCCTCAATGCAAATTTTGAAGAATTAAGAAAGTAAAACAGTATTGGAGATGAGTTGCAACAGATTTCATGTTAAAATTAGTTAATAGGAAACTATGAATTGGCATGCTGAAAACATTAAGGTGCAGTGGCGTGTAAACTGCTAGACATATTGTAGGTACTCTAAATCATTTAGAGATTTGGCAGTGTTATTAGTCCAATTTCAGAGGAAAGCTGTACTGTATTTTTCATCTCCTACCTCCCCAGGATTAAAGACATAAACATTAATACAATTTTGTATTGCAGGTCTTTGGGTAGGAAGTAACAGTCTTCACAGGAGAAAGAAATGGGACAAGGAGAGCAAAAATGCTGAATTTAGTAAATGATATTTTTCTTTAAGTTTGCATTTGGAAAAGTCTAATTTCTTAGACCAACTCTTGGTCTAATGGGGAAGCAAAAATTAATATTTTGGACAGAAGCTTCTCTTTTTTTTACCCTTATTTTAAGTTCTCAGTTATCCTGAGATTTTAAGCAACTGGACATATAACATATATTTTTTTTGTTTTTTTAATAGCTTCTCATATATGACCAACTTAGTGCACTGGAAATCTTAGTTCATGGCTTAATTCTTTTGCATAAAGAACACAATGGTGTTTTGGAAAACTTGACCATTTTTTGGTAAAGATATTTACAAAAGTTGTAATCAAAGACAGATTACAACCAGAGTAGAGAAATGTGACATGATAGTGTAAGAAGAATGTCAGGAGGGTGAATGCTTGGAATGAGTGGAGGCTACTGAGAGCTAAAGACAAAAAAAAGCCCAACTTTTTTGGCTGTGTTGGATCAATGAAGGTAAGGAATAATAGGACCAAAAGAAGGCAGAGCTGCTCAATTGTTTTATATTTTCTCTACGAAAGAAAATTACTTGAATGATGGAGAGGAAAACTTGCTACTAGGCAAAGTGTACCCAACATGTATGACAGAATAAAGTAAGAAAGCATTTAGCTACGCTTGAATTCAAGTCACCTAGCCCAGAAGAACTGGATATTACCTCAGTTTCTTCATGTATGAAGAACTGTACTCAAACTCGGAGGTCAAAGCTCTAACTCGATCCCTAGAATATAATTGCTGAGCCACTCAGCAGCATTGAAAAGATGGAGAACAAGACTGGGACCACTAGATTAGAAAAGGACAGATGTTCAGTTTCTTTTTTAAAAATGAGGCAGATGTGCATGTGTAAAGAAAATAGATTATAGAGACTATGATCCAAAGAATTTAATTGTTTTCTTGGCCAAAATCTCGACCTTAGGTAAGGACCAGTTATGCACTTAGGTAAAGACTGGTAAAGATAATTAACATGTATCACTAAAAGCCACCATGGCTGCATCAAGGACAAGTAATGTCATGTCAACATTTTCCTTTTGACAGGGTGTCACTAAACTGTTAGGTTGGAGATTGCATTAAATCTGTTTTACCAAGATTTTAGGCAAATGTTTGATAAAGTATCTAATTTAATTTGGGGGGGGGAAGGTGGAGTGTGCAATTAGGTGGTTTCAGAAGTAATTGAATGACCAAAACCAGAGCATTAATTGTGTCACCAGTGGAGTTACACAGAGATCAGTGCTTGACCTTTTGCCATTTAACATTTTCATCAATAATTTAGATAAAGAAGTGGATGGCAGGGTTATCAAATTTGCAGGTAAAAAAATGGATTATTGACACTGAATGAGAGGATGCAAAACAGTCTTAGCAGATGAATATTGGGCTGAATCTAATGAAATTGGTTGAAACAAACTCTTAAGCTTAACATTTAGAAAATGCACTTGATAGGTATTAGATAGGAGAGGGTATTAATTTATCAAGACATGTGACATAACTTGTATTTTTGTTCCTTTTTCTTTCCTTTTTAAAACTTCTCAGACAACCCCAAAATATTTCTATATGCATAGAAGGATACCAAGAAAATTATATATGAAACCATGAGTCTTCATTTCATATTGTTTGCTTTTTCAAAGACTAATAAATTAAACATTTCAAAAACTCCTGTGTGTGTTTCTTTCTAAACTTCCTTCTGTTGTCTGTGAAATTATGGAAGTGTTTCATTGGCCTTATTTTTTTAATCTGCTACCAGTGTGGCTCACTCTTGCCTCCTTCCCTAATTGAAAACATAGGAGGAAAAAAATTGTAACAAGTATAATGAAAATGAAAATAACCACACAGTAACTGTGTCCAAAAAATGTATGATTCTGTTTATATTGAGTCCATAACCTCTCAGGAGGTGGGTGACATGTTCATCACATATCCTCAAAATGTCATTGTGTGAGTTCTGGTTCTGCTCACTTTACTCTGAATCAGTTCATACTTCCCAGCATTCTATGTATCATGTCTGATAATTTCTTACAGCACAGTATTCCTTTGCAACCATGTGCCACAATTTGTTTAAACATTTGCCCCAACTGATGAGTACTATCTTAGTATTACTTTTCTTTTTTCCTTTTAGTCCTCTGTTCAGGATTCCCCCCCCCCCGGTATTCTTAACCACTCCTCCCTAATGCTCTTTGTTGAGTTTGATGTATTTCTACACAAAACTGGGTGATTTAAAGTGTATATGTATTTTAACACCTCCCCCGTTTGTCCAGATAAGAGTAGTTCACCTGATGCCTATTTCCCAGAACCCTCCCTCCGTGAAAGCAAGTCATAAGCATTTGTTAAACACTTGTTATGTGTCAAGCATTGTGCTAAGTTCCAGGGATACAGAGAAAGGCAAAAAGTACCTTCCTTTGAGCTCACAATCTAATGGGGAAAATAACATGCAAACAACTATGTACAAACTACACACACACATACACACATATAGATAGGACAATTATATGTGTATACATATACCCTATATATATGTATATTCATATATGTCCTATATAGATCCTATACTATGATATCTTTACTAAATATATAGATGATAAATTGGAGCTATTTGCTGGGGGATGCTACTAGAGCATTTGGGGAATGGAAAAGACTTTTTGTAGAAAGTGAGATTCTAGGTGAGACTTGAAGGAATCTAGGAGGCAGAGATGAGGGGAAGAATTCCAGAAATGGAGAGGAATAAAGTATAGGATGATTAGAAATGCCAGGTTATGAAAGATTTTAAAAGCCAAACAGGATTTTGTATGTGATCCTAGAGGTAATACAGAACCACTGGAGTTGAGTGGTGGATGTGGAGGGAGGGGGTAGGGAGGAAGATAGGACAGTTAGACCTGCCCTTTAGGAAGACTGCTTTGATAATAGAGTGGAGAATGGACTTCAGTGGATAGAGAGAAACAAGGCAAGGAGACCAACCAGAAATCTATTGCAGTAGTCCAGGTATGCTGTGATAGTTGTGTCAGGAGAGAAGGTGCATATACAAGAGATGTTTTGAGTGTAGAATTGATAGTGCTGGGTACCAGATTGAATAGGTGGTGAGGATTTGAGGATGACACTTAGGTTGTAAGCCTGTCTGGGAGGGTGATAGTGCCTTTCATAGTAATAGGGAAGTTAAGAGGAGAGATTTTATTTACTCTTTTCATGGCCTCTCTCCAACAATTATGAGAAATACCATGTTATATGTTCCTTTTACCTTCCATTCTTTCCCCCCCCCCCATAACCTCAGAACAGAGCCAATCCCTTCAGGCCCTTTGTTTTTCTTGTTAGCTCCTTCAAAATCCTTTGAAGATATGGTTCTGAAGGGACATTTTTCTTCTTCCCCATTAGGATGTCAGTATGCAACATCATACAATCTTCCCAATTGCTCGAATAGATTTGCCTTTATAGGTTTTTCTTGATTTGTATTTGCATTTCAAAGTCTAACTCAGCTCTACTCTTTTTATCACAAATATTTCCATTTTTTTTTGCTGTTCCATTAAAGGTCTTTTCTCTGCACTTCCCCCACCTCAAGTTTTTCAATCTTTTAACTTTATTTTTATATTTCTTACTCTCATGAAGGTATTGATTTATGTTTGTTTTATTCTAATTCATAAGGAGTGTTACTTGGATGAAGCATACCACTGTTCTTCCAGTTCTTTTTCCCAGAATTTGTATTTCGTTTTTAAAACTCTTGCTTCATTTCGTCTAGTTATTCATGTAGTACTTGTAGAAAATCATTTTTCCCCCCTTCCACATCTCAGGGTTAACTTCTGTTTCCCTCAACCCCATCTTATGGCACTTCAAAGTCACATATCAAGTAACAAAATACAAAGGAACCATTTAATGTAGTATGGCAGTGACAGTTGTCTGGCTTATATGGCTAACTACTTCTTCCATTGCTACTGAGGCATCATAAAATGATTTGGTGACTGGCCAAATAAGTCTATCAATTCTACTCTGACATCCTAAATTTGTGCGTGGCTTACCTTGGTAATCAGTATCTCCAGCTTGCTGTAAGTGACCTCTCTTATAGGGGCTTCAGACAATGGAATATTTTGCCCAAAAGAGAGTGCTTCTTGATTTAATCCACACAACCATCTGAACAGAAGTCTGCCTCAGGCTGAGATAGACTGGTTTACTCCCTATTCACCCCTGGTGGGTACCAACACATTGTGTCCTCATCTCAACCATAACCTGAGACCCCTCTACACCAGCCACTGTCCGATTCTAACAGTCTTTCAGTAACTACTGAGTAGTCTCTTCTTGTTGGAACCCATGTGGGTGAATTTATATCCATTTTCTGTCCAATTCATCATCCTTCCACTAGAGGCAAGCAATTATTGTGATATATTATTATGTGGATAATTGGCTGTTCTTTAGGGCTGTTTTGTAGAGTCGAAAGTAACCCAGTTTTTTTTTTTTGTTTTGTGAGGCAAATGGGGTTAAGTGACTTGCCCAGGGTCACATAGCTAGTAAGTGTTATGTGTCTGAGGGCAGATTTGAACTCGGGGCCTCCTGAATCCAGGGCCGGTGGTCTATCTACTGCGCCACTAGCTGCGCCTCAAGTAGCCCAGTTTTCCAAAACTATGTGCTGTGGGATGACTTTTTATATGCTTCCACTATCTCAAGTGCCCCTTTGCACACCAACATTTCTTAGCAGAGCTCTATTTCCTTGCTAAAATTCTTGACAATTAACTTGAGCATAACACTGCTGTTTCTTTCCATCACAGCTTTTCTAAGCTGGGGCTAAAGTAAATGATAAGCTTCACTCAAGACATACTGATTATACCTGGAGTCTCCATGTGTTTTCCATCTTTAGAAACTCCAAAGCACAAGTCAGTATGTGAACGTGCCTCTCAATGTGGAATGAATTCTTGGGCATCCTTCTTGGTAGAATTGTATATATGCATTGCAAATACCACATGTTTGTTACCCTGAGTCTTCTACTCAGGCCTGTAGGTCTTAATATTTTCATAAGTGTGTTTAAGATGCGTAGGCTGTGGGTTTCCCTAAGAATAGCAAGAAGTAGTTCTAGGATTGACACATCCTAAAGTGATGATGTCCTTAAGTAGTTTATTCTCAAAATATTCATGAGCAGAGTGGAAACCAGAAGTGAAGCTATATAAAGTCTCAAAAACTTCTCTCATAACATATTAGCACCTCTATTAACTTACTTGTTCCTGATTGGTATGCACATGCATACCTTATGACCACCACTAGCATGTTGCATGTGTTTTTCCTATGCCTATATATAAAAGTTCCAAAGGCTTGCTAATACTTACACTCGCTAGGTGAATGGCATGGGTCAGTAGCACCTTATTTGAACATACAGACCACAGCCTTATACTTCCAGCTGTTTGGTGCCATTTGTGTCAGTAGACCACACGTTGTCTTCTGACCCCTAGTATCCAATATCATCTTGTAGTGTTTTCATGGCAGTGAAAATGCCACAGAAGAACAAAATTGCAGTGGGTAGAATACTTTATCTCATAGCTCTATCTTCTTGCCCTTCTCTCAACAGAGAGGAGCCTATTGAGGAATAAAGTTTGATTCCCTTGCACACCATACAGTTCTTACTCCTATTAGTAATCTAAGGGCAAAAAAGGCAAGGAAGATTGGTTCAACACAATGAAGTTTACATTTACTGATTGCACTCTCTAAGGAACACTATGATCTTGGCCTCCTTGCTGCACTTTTATATGAGAAAATCCCAGTTAGTTTTGTATCATGGATAGTCTTCACCCATTCTATGAATATTACTATAGCTTTGGATCTGCATGTTCTGTGGAACACGGTATCTGTATTCGCATTAGTCTTCCCAGAGTGATAATGAGTGATGAATGAATAATTGACTAGTGCTAATACTCATGTGTGACAGGCAGCATCCAAGTTAACACTTGTCTAAACATGTCAGTTGATTGCTGTTTGTCCATAATTCAAATTGAGATAGTCAATATGCATTTATTGACTGACAGGGAAGTTACAGTGCTTGGCAAAACTTAAAGTGTTATGTAAGTGTTAGCGACTTTATTATCACCATTATTTGTATACACACTTATTTACTGACAACAGCTGGTTAATCCAGGAGCTTTAATTTATGTGTGGGATAACAAGTTTAACTGTCTGTAAGGCCTCTATTGGGAAATGTCATAGGTTTCTTTTGATCATCAATCTTTTGGAATAACAATTCTTCAAAGCCTTGCAGGTTATTTTTAGTGTGTAACCAAAGGGCTTACAGGGATTTACATAAGTAGGTACTAGAACATGTATGGAGTAGTTGAGCAAATGTTTAAAAGCTATTCACATTTCTCATTCCAGCAATTGAAATATGGTTGAAGGGGCCAAACCAGATTGACCTTTCTTGGCTTGCTTTCGGCTTCTCAACCATATCCCTAAGAATTCAATGAGCAGTTTGATGAAGATACTATGGGTAGTCACACATTTTTAATAGTAGTGAGCTAGCAAATCCAAGAAAAGCTTTTAGTTCTCAAAAATTCTTTGGACATGATTAAGTGACAAGTACTTTTCATCTTGGGATTCTGTACTCAGTCTCTGTTGAGACACTAGTGTGATCCATTTACTTGATGGAGTCTGTATAAAACTAGCTTTGAAATCTAAGTGCTACAAACATAAAGAATAATTCATTCCAATTCTACATAAACTTTAAAAAAGTAGGTAAAGAAGCAATCCTGCCCAATTTCTCCTCTGACACAAAAATGGTCTTGATAACTAAGCCATGGAGAGTCAAAACAGAAAACTATAAACCAGTTTCCCTAATGAATATTAAAGCAAAAAAATATATAAATACTAGCAAGGAAGTTACAGCAATATATCATAAATATCATATTATGTGACCAGGTTGAATTTAACCAGAAATGCAGGGCTGGGTCAATATTCAGAAAACTATAAGCATAGTTGACCATATTAAAAATAATAAAAATCATATGATTATTTCAGTAGATGCAGAAAAAGCTTTTGACAAAATACAGCATTCATTCATATTAAAAACACTAGAAAGCACAGGAATAAATGGGCTTTCCTTAAAATTAAAAGTAGTATCTGTCTTAAACCAAGGGCAAGCATTAGCTGGAATGGGGTTAAGCCAGAACCTTTTCCAATAAGATTAGGGGTGATAGAAAGGATGACCCTTCTCATCATTTTCTATTCACCATTATACTAGAAATGCTGGGGATATCAATTAAGACCAAAAAAAAAGGTACTGAAGGAATAAGCAAAGGCAATGAAGATATAAAACTATCATTCTTTACAGATGGTATTATGATCTACTTAAGAGTATCCTGGATAGTCAATTAAAAAACTAGTTGGAACAATTAACTTTAGAAAAGATGCAGGATATGAAATAAACCCATATAAATCAGCAGCATCCCTGTATGTTAGCAACAAAATAAAATAAAATAAATACAGTCTAAAATACGTGGGAGTCTACCTGCCAAGACATATACAGGAACTACATAAACACAATTACAAAACACTTCACACAAATACAGATCGAATAATTGGAGAAATATTAAATGCTAATGGGTAAGCAGAGCCAATATAAAAAAAATGACTACTATCTAAATTAATTTGCTTATTCAGTATCATCTCAGTCAAATTACCAAAGAATTACTTTATGGAGCTGGGAAAAAGTAATAACAAAATTCTTCTGGAGGAACAAAAGATCAATATCAGGGATTTTTTTTTAGTAGGAAGGAAGGGGGCCTAGTGGTACCAGATCTCAAACTATGTCATGAAGGTGTAATTATTGGGAAAAAAATGTTTCTGGATAAGAAATAGAGAAGTTAATCAGTGGAACAGATTATATATGCAGTATATAGCAGCAAATGAGCATAGTAATCTAGTGTTTGATAAAACCAAAGATCCTAGCTATTATGGCAATAACTCATTTGACCAAAACTTTTGGGAAAACTGGAAAGCAGTCTGGCAGAAACTAGGCATAGACCAATATCTCATACCATATTCCAAAATAAGCTCAAAATGGGCATGTAATTAGACATGAAGTGTATATAAGCAAATTAGCAAAGGATGGAAGAAGTTATTTTTTAGATCTATAGATAGGGGAAGAGTTCATGAACAAACAGAAAATAGTAGTAAAATTCAAAGGAAGTAAAATGGATAATTTTAATTACAAAAACTAAAACTTTTTTTTTAATCAGGCAAACCAATGCATCTAAAATTAGAAGTGGGAGACTGGGGAGGTGAGGAAATCTTTGAAGCAAGTCTCTCTGATAAACGTCTCATCTCTAAAGTATATAGAGAAATGTATCAAATAAACAAGAATACAACTGATTCCACAACTGATATGTGGCCAAAAGATATGAACATGTAGTTTTTAGAGGAAGAAATCTAAAATATTAATAGCAATATGAAAAGTCACTAATAATTAGAGAATCACTATATCAGTAATAGAGAAATGCAAGTTAAAACAACTTTGGAGGTACCACCTTATACCCACAATTGGATAAGATGACAAAAAAAAATGACATGCTAGAGAAAATGTGGGGAAGTAGGTATACTAATGTACTGTTGATCTATCTGTAAACTAATCCAACCATTCTGGAAACCAATTTGGAACTTCACCCAAAAAGTTATTAAAATGTACATGCCATTTGACCTAACAATACCACTATGGTATATGAATGTGATGTAATACTATAGTTGTTTAAGAAATGATGAAGATAATGATTTCAGAGAAATCTGGGAAGAATTATGTAAAATAATACAAAGTGAAGTCAGCCGAACCAGGAGAACGATTTATACAGTAGTAATATTTATAAATACAGTATAATTAACCTTGAAAGACTTAGCATCATTGATTAAGATAATGACCAACCACAGTTCGAGAGGGCTTGTGATAAAACATGCTATCTACTTCCAGAAACAACATTGAGAGACTTGGAGTGTAAATTTGAAGTATATTTTCTTCTTTTTTTTCTTGGGACATGGCTAACACCAAAATTTGTTTTACATGTCTATACATATTTTTTATGGTTTATAGTTTTCTTGCCTTCTCAATGAGTGGGGATTGGGGAGAGAAGGAATTGGAACTGAATAAAATTGAATTGAAAATGAAGATATTTTCATGATAATAATTGACATTTATGTAATGCTTGTTTGTAAAGAACATCGTGTGTGTGTGTATGTGTATATATGCATGTATTACTTTGTGGATCTGGAAAAAATAACAATTCATTTGGAGAATACACACACATATACACACACATACACATAATTTGAACCTACAACAATCCTGTCAGGTGCTACAGTTTTCATTATCACTGTTTTAAAGATTAGGAAACTGAAATGGCTGTTAAATGGCTTACATATGGTTGTAGATTTAATATTTGAGACAGCATTTTAGCCTAGGTTTTACTAACTCTAGGTCTAGTACACTATTTTCTATGTCATACTGTCCTCCCTTCCACTTTCCTTACTTTTCTTTCTCCCTCTTTCCCTTCATTAACCTTTTATCTTTCTCTCTTTCAGACTGGTTCTCCGTATCTTACCCAGGGTTGGAAATGCAATGGTCACTCACTGTCCTTATCTCACTGCACTAGAGCTTTGAACCACTTGAATTCATCCTTCTTATGCTGTCTGGGGTCTCCTAAGGGCCCTCTGGAACTGGACTTAGTACAGATACCTGATTGTCTTTAACCCTTTCCCAGCTTAGAACTCCCAAGCTCAACTGATCCCCTGGCCTCAACCACATCACCTCCCTATTCAGTCAACTCTAATGGCTCCCTGTTATCTCCAGAATCAGATAAAATCCCCTCTTTGATGTTTAAAGCCCATCATAACTTAACCCCTTCCTATCTTCCCAGTCTTCTTAGACTTTACTCCCTTCCCCTAGACTCCAATACAGTAATACTGGCCTGCAGTGATACATGATCTCCTGACTGGGCATTGTAATGACTGTCCCCCCATGACTGGAATGGTCTCCCTCCTTATCACTGCCTCTTGGTTTCCCTGGCTTCCTTTAAGTTTCGGATAAGTTGCACCTTGTGCAACAAGCCTTTCCTGATCCTTTTTGGCTTTAGCGCCTTCCCTTTGAAATTATCTCCATTTTGTCTTGTTTGTACATAATTGATTACTTATTGTTTCCTCCATTAGGCTACGAACATCTTGAGAGTAGAGACTGATTTTTTCTTTCTTTTCTTTGTCTCCTCAGTGCGTGGAACATAGTAGACTCTTAATAAATGCTTGTTGACTCGATTTGACTTGGTAGCAGGGATTATAACTGTGAACTGCTATGCCCATCACAACATACTGCCTCTCACACAAATCCAAATGAAGACAAAGCAAATGATTGACAACTATTATTGAACATAGAATAATATGCTAAGTGACAGATAAGAAAACTGGCAATTTGTTTCAATGCACCATCCTTTTAGTCTGATGATGAGCAACTCCAGATCAGCATGCATCCGTCAGAAATGAATGTTTGGTAATAGGCATGTTTGGGGCAGGCCTGACACTGATACCCAGCTAGGTTCAGATTCAGTGTTGGGATGATGAGACACTCTTAATCCAATTAACAAAAGTCAACTTTAGCAAAAATATAGAAAATATATCAGTAAGGATACAGTAATGTTTAACTTCAAATTTGTTAGAATACTCTCTTTCTCTAAACTCATGTGTTAAAACAGAATATGATGACTTTGCTGGTCTTAGGCACACAGAAAGTCTGAGAGGCCTGGACTCCATATGTGGGAACTGTTATGCCCTTAGGTGCCTAGGAAGTTATATCAAAGGAGGCAGGAACCAATCAATTTCCAAGAATAGCTTTGTCATCTTTTAGGGAAAACTAATCCTTAGTGGCTGGGGAAGTGGGGCACAAGTAACAATTTTTCAAATTCACGATTGATATAAATGCTAAATACGTGTAGGCTGTCCATGGACTCCAGGCTAAGAATGCTTGCTTTATAAGGTTTTTTTCCCCTGATATCAGATAATTTTGAGCCACCGGACAGCACTTCTAACTAATGCTTTTAAAAAGCCAAGTCAACCTTTTGGCCCAGCAATAGCACTTCTAGGGCTGTATCCCAAAGAGATCATAAAAATGGGAAAAGGACTCGCATGTACAAAAATATTTATAGCGGCTCTTTTTGTGGTGGCAAAAAAATTGGGAATTGAGAGGATGCCCATCAATTGGGAAGTGGCTGAACAAGTTGTGGAATATGAATGTAAAGGAATACTATTGTGCTATAAGAAATGATGAACAGGCTGACTTCAGAAAAACCTAGAAAGACTTGTATGGTCTGATGCTGAGTGAAATGAGCAAAACCAGGAGAACGTTGTACACAATAACAGCCACGTTGTGCGATGACTAATATTGCTATATTTAACCCTTCTCAGCAATACAAGAATCTAAGATATCTCCAAAGGCCTCATAATGGAAAATGCTATCCACATATGAAGAAAGAACTATGAAGTTTGAATGCAGATAAAGCATACTATTTGCTATTTTTTTCTTCTGTTGTGTTTTGTTTCCTCTCTCTGGTGGTTCCTCCTGTTGGTTCTAATTCTTACTTAAAATATCACTAATGTGAAAATATGTTTAATAGGAATGTCTGTGTATAGACCATATCAGATTGCAAGCCATCTTAGAGAGGAACATGGGGAGGGAAGGGGAGAAAAATTTCAAACCTAAAAGCTTATGGAAGTGATTATTGATAATTCAAAATTAATTTTTAAAAAAAGCCAACTCAACAAGAAAAAAAAAAGATATCAATGGTTAAAACAACAGCAGCAGCAATAACATTGCTGGCCTGGCCTGCCATAGAATTCTCCTTTGTAACACAAGAGAAAGATGGTATTTTATATTCACATTTCCTGAATATGTTACATGTAGTGTGATAAAAGTGGGAATAACTGCCTTGTGGAATAATGACATGATCTATTCATAAAAAACCTATTTCATGGGCATATTATTCGTATTTCCAGATTGCAAATGGCTTGAATTTCTTAGTCATCTTCTCTGTTGGCTACCCCTTATATATGGGTCAATTCATAGTTACTTCTAGTACTTGGTCAGTATAGAGAGGAAGGCTAAGGAGTTCAGTAATAAGAAAAGGTAATTTGTATTCTAGAATAAAATATAAACTCCTTTGATAAGGGTTTTTTATCCAAGATATGTAGACATTTAACAGAAAGATATGAGAAAACATTATTCCTCAATTGCAAACTATTAACAAACATATGAAAGGTGATTCCAAATCACTAATAATAAAAATGCAAATCAAACTAACCTTGAGGTTTAACCTTCCAGTCTTGAAATTGACAAAGTAATAAGAATATTCAATACTGGAGGATTTTGGAAAGATAGGCACACTAATATATCGTTGGTAGATCTGTAAGTCCAGCCTTTCTGTAAAGTGATTTAGGATTATGCAAATAAATTTATAAGAGGTAGTTTTCTGGGAGGCAGCATAGGAGGGATGGGAAGTGGGAAATGCAGGTGACATAAAAAACAGATGATATCAATATTTTTTAAAAGGATAAGAAAAAATGTGGCCTGGCATTTAGAATCTTTTCCTACTTGGATCCAAGGATCAATTTAGGTGCCACCTTCCTACATGAACTCTTACCAGATTCCCTCCATCCCTCAGATGAAAGTGCTCTTTTACTCCTCAGACTACCTTATGTCTACTCATATGTGTCCATGTTTGATTCCTTCTGTTGAATATAAATTCCTTGAGGGCAAATACTATTTCATTTTTGCTTCGTATCCCAGGTGTTAAGAATAAATGAGAAGGCAGGGTGGATTGAATAAGAGAAATTGAAAAGCTCCTTTATTGATCCTAAACTTTTCCCTAAAATAAAGTCCTCTCTTTTTATTCCAATATTCTACTGATATTTGATACCAGTTTTCTGTATGGCTGTGAGTTATAGAACATGAAAGTCTCTGAAGAATTACTTAGAAAATAATAGAAAGACAAATGATGGGTGTGTGCAGGCTGCAATAGTAAGTAAGAAACTATGGAGAACCAGAATAAAGTATGTCATGCTCTGCCCACTCCCCCTTCCCCCAAAAATAAAAAAGTATAAGCATAAAAGATGAACTGTTTAAGTAATAAGAGACAAAATAACCAGAGGTTAGCCTATGTTCTCCCCTGGAATCTTGGGGTAAGGTACTGTTTTTTAAAGGCCCTTTTTGTAAGGAGCAGTTAATAATTACATGAGAAGAAAAAGATTTTGCATAAAGGAAGAGATATATATTGATTGTTAAATGATGTGAGGTATTGCTGCTATTACAAATGGGTACTTTGAATCCTAATAGGAATAGAAGAATAACAGTTTTAATACACACTTCCAATATGTACATAAAGAAATCTTTTTCAGATAGGGTTTGGACAGTTGGGACAGAACATGATCTGTCGTATAAACATGAGAACTTGGATTTCTTTGTCAACAATGTGGAGATATGAAAATTTGAATCTCCCTTTCCACGCAATGCCACATTTGTGCCCACAGTTTAATGTTATGAAGAGGTAGGAGTGCATCTTTTATTTATTAAAAATTAGAGAAATGTAAATGTAAAGAAACAGTTTCAGGGGTGCCAAAGACACTGACAATTTTGCTGAAGACTTCAGAGCATATGGTAAATCAGCTAATTTGTATATAAATATTTTTTGACTAAAGACCAAATTTAGGGGCAGCTAGGTGGCACAGTGAATAGAGCTCTGGTCTTGGAATCAGGAGGACCTGAGTTCAAATCCAGCCTCAGACACTTAACACTAGCTGTGTGACCCTGGGCAAGTCACTTAACCCCAATTGCCTCACCAAAAAGAAAAAAAAAACTAAATTTATGACTAAACTAAAGAAAAATAAGAAATTATATAGAATCCAAGTTCCAAATTGGTATAGACCTTTTTCTTCATTGGTAGAGATCAGGGTCCTGCAGCTGGGTGAGGAGCATGGTGGAGTTGGAGAGAGCAGAAGAAAAGAGAGTTCATCAGTGTCTTCAGGCCTCTTGAGTGTCTTCCAAGTCTATTCAGGCTCTGCATTTGCTTTGAGCCCTTCTGGCTTTCAATTTCAAGAAAGAAGATGGTTGATGTTAATCCTACTTCAGGTTACTGAAAGAAAAAGAAGACTCTGGGAAGAAGCCAACATGAAAGGAGCTAGCAGTCTCCATCATGTCCCCAGCTTTCTATACTTAGGATTTTGATAACTTGGGTGAGATCTGAGACTTTCTGTCTCTCTGTCTCTCTGTCTCTGTCTCTGTCTCTGTCTCTCTGTCTCTCTCTCTCTCTCTCTCTCTCTCTCTCTCTCTCTCTCTCTCTCTCTCTCTCTCTCTCTCTCTCTCTCTCCCTCTCCCCCCGCTTTGAGCTGAGTTACCTCACTCCCAGTGGGAAAGCTCTTTCACTATGTGTGGTCTGGTATATATTCTCCTATGTAGACTTTCTCTGACTTCGGTTTTGCTGTTGACTTATATAAATGTTTTGGGGGTTTTTGGTTGTTTTTTTTTTTTTTGCTTTTAGTTTTTGCTAGTTGCTATGTGTGTGATCATTGTGAAAATGGTATTTGGTGAGAAAGAAGTCAGGCTTTGAATAAAGATCTTGGGGTCTGTCCTCTTCTCCCCATTAATGGCTAACAGCCAGAAGTTTAGCTTGAACCTGAAAACTATATCACCTAGACTAACAATACTTAAGGGAACAGATAGATAAAATTCTAGCCAGTAACCCCTCTCTTTGAGAAGAGCAGAGTGATTGAGCTTCTGGCCCTAACCTCCTGTTTCCCCTCCCTGCAGGAATTAAAGTCTTTCTTGAAGAATGGGAGTAGGGGGAGAAGAGGCTAGAAATGTCTATTCTGCCTCCCTTTGAGACACACCCTCTGTGTTACATGAGGGACGACTGTCACTACACACATAAACTTTTGGAGGCTGAAGCATGATTTTAAAAGAAACTCTCAGTTTGATAGGAGGAATTTGAGGAGTTGTGACTTTTTAAGGGAAAAAAAAGAGTGATTGAGAGTAAAGAGACTGTCATGTAAGTCGCAGAGGAACTGGTAGAAGAGGGAAGGTAGAGGAACCAGAACCTGGAAGAAGCATGATAGAGAGGCTGTAAGCTACTATGGGACAGTTAAAAGCGGTCAGTTGATGATGAAGCCTTCAGCTAAGTAACTGCTGATTGGAGAGAAAATTTACTTCATTGGCCAAGGCAGCTATTGCTCTTCATCTAAATCTCAAAGTTGGAAAGAGGTAAAGTTTCTTGTAAAGATTTGTTGCTGTCTGCCGCTGCCTCTGGCTTGAAGAGGAAAAGCTGAGGTCTGGCTTTGCAGCTGCTTTAAAAATGTGTTGGTGAGTGTCAGCCTGAATTATGTTGCTGTAACGCATGTTCTGACAGACATCTGAATGAATGAATAACTGACTGTTGTGGTTTGTAGAGCCTAGAGATGAGTAGTTCGATGACTTTAGTGTTTACTAATTTAAAGAAAACTGCTGTTTGTATTAAAAACTTATACTTTTTTGGGTTGGGGGGGAAGGGAGAGATGGAGAGAAAATTCGGAACTCAAAATCTTATGGAAGTGAATGTTGAAAACTAAAAATAAATTAGCAAATTTATATAAAAAAATAAAACAGTAAAACCTCAGGAAAAAAAAAAAAGAACACTTTCTAATTGCCATTTCCAGGGTGATGGTTAATTGAAAGAACTTATAAAGGCTGTGTTTCCCTAGAGAGAAGAGGATTTCCCCGGCTGAAATATGGTGGGGATTAACAAACAATGAGCAGTGTGATGCAGATGTTCTTTAATGGATGAATCCATTAAGGCCTGTAATACAGAGTTGTGAGTTACCCCAACTAAGCACATGAGTATTTCACCTTCATGTCCTTCCCTGCCAAGTTCCTGCAAATGTATGCTCACTCTTCACCATAGACATTGATTACATTGAAGAGACAGCATGATCTAAATACATGTGTGTATATGTACTCACACATATACATGTATACATATACATAAATATACATACACATATTATCTATCTATCTGTCTGTCTATCTACCTACCTACCTACCTACCTACCTATCTTGTATAGTGAATAGAACATTGGGCCTGGAGTCAAAAAGACCTCAGTACAAATTTGGTCTCAGATACTTACTGACTTTGTGAACTTGGGCAAGTTATTTAACTTGTTTGCCTCAGCTTCCTTAACTGCAAAATAGGGGTAATAATATCACCTACCTTCCAGAGTTGTTGTGAGGATCAATTAAGATAATAATTATAAAGCATTTAGCATAGTGCCTGGTGCATAGTAACCACTATATAAATGTTAGCTATTATATACACATTTGTATATACAAATGCATACATATATGATGATCAAATGAGATAATGTAGATAAAGTGATTTACAAACCATATATTCATACATACATGTTATACATTTTATTATTCATTTGTTTTTAATATATTAATATATAGAATGTTATTTCTTTTATTGTCAGTCAATAAATATTAAGCACCTACTATGTGCCATGCCCTGTGTTAAGTGCTGGTGATACACAAAGAGGCAAAAGATAGTCCCTGACTCAAGGAACTCACAGTCTATCGGGAAGGCAAACAAACACGTACGTACAACAAGCTATGTACAAAATAAATAGGAAATAATTAAGGGAGGGGAGGTGATAGAATTAAGAGGCACTGGGAAAAGCTTCCTGTAGAAAATGGGATTTTAGTTGAGACTTGAAGGAATTTAGGGAAGCAAGCAGGCAGAGATGAGGAGGGAGAATATTCCAGGCATTGGGGAAACAGAGAAAATGACTAGAGCAAAGATGGAGTATCTTTGTGGAACAGCAAGGAGGCCAGTATCACTGCACAAAAGAGTATGTGTTGGGGAGTAAGGTGTAAGAAGACTGGAAAGGTAGGAGGGGGTACGTTATGAAGGGCTTTGAACACCAAATAGAGGATTTTGTATTTGATCCTAGAGGCAATAGAGAGCCACTGGAGTTTATTGCGTGGGTGGGGTGGGAACATGATCAAACCTACTTTTTAGTGGCTGGCTAGAAGATGGATTGGAGCGGGAAGGAGACTTGAGGCAGGCAGACCCACCAGTAGGTTACTGCAGTAGTCCAGGCATGAAGTGATGAGGGCCTACACCAGATCAGTGGCAGTACCAGAGGAAAGAAGGGTACGTATTTAAGAGGCATTACAAAGGTGGGACAGATAGGGTTTGGCCATAGATTAGTTAAAGGGATGGGAGATAGTGCAGAATTTTGGATGACATTTAGGTTGCAAGTTTGAGGGACTGGGAAGATGATATTGCCCTCTATTAATAGGGAAGGTAGGAAGTGGGGAAGTTTTAGGCAAAAAATAATGAGTTAAATTTTAGACATATTGTCTATTGAAATCCATTACTATTAAGTCAGTGGTTTAAGATCTTTAAAAAAATATTGAGTCAACAAACTCCACTCTTAAAGATTAATTTTGCTTTCAGGAGTGAATACAAAATGCTTTTAGAGAGAGAGATGTATGTATGTTAATTTGATGGTTTACAGCAATGGGCCACTGTTATTTTTCTAGGGGCTTAAGAGAACTATCACATATTCAGTATCTAAATGCAATTCCAGAATGTAATTATTTTCTCAATTTCTAGTGATATATTTAAAGACAAAGGGAAGAAAAAAATATTGAATACATTTTAAAGGCCTGGTAAACTTTGTTAGATAAGGTTAATTTAATTGGGTGTGTGTGTGTGTGTGTGTGTGTGTGTGGCTGGCTTATAAAAACTGAATCTCTTCCCCATTGTAAATACTTTTTGATGAGAGAGGGATGGTAACTAGGAATTTATTTTGGTTTTATGGCACTTTGGGGATTTATTTATGTTACTTAAAGACTTTTTCCACCAGCTTAGTTTTGAGAAATTTCAATTTTAAAGATTTTTTTTGCTTTAAAGTTGAATAAGAGAGAGATTTCTGTCATAAAATGAGGTTTCGAACTAATTTACTTCATGAAAGTTTAGTGATTGTCCACTAAATTTTAAGCTGTTTTCAAGAAAGGGAAATACTTTTAGGAAGGAATGTTTAAGTAAAAAAAAATCTTTTATAAAAATCTTTTGTGTAATTTTTAGAAGGTCTAATAAATTTCATTTGTAAGCTAATTTATTGCAATAATTTGATATTAATAACAATTATGTCCAAACCTACTGTGATTAGTGAGACTTTATTGTCTGAGGACAAAGCTTTTTTGGGACCCTGAATATTCTTTTCTGAGTTTCATTCTTAGGTTGGTTGTGTCCTTGGACTGTCCTTAAATGAGCATGCTAAGAAAAACATCAGTAGTCAGCAGTTCATTGGAAGCAATATCTGAAATCTAAGACTAGTGAATATCTGTCCCTGGGAATAAGGTAAGGAGGTTACTTTGGGAAAGGTTGGACATTCCCATACAAGAAATCTGTCCATCTGGTTCCATATGCTGGGCTGTTTTTAGTGGTGTAAGCTTAGAAGACCAGTTTTGATGCTGTTAGAACATGTTCCTGCTTCTAAACTTCATAGCAAATTTCTATTATCGGGGTAGACAAAAAGTGGAAGTTTGCCATTGCAATAGTGAATCTGTTATTAGATTAATACTAAAGCATTTAAACTACTGTAATTAAACCACAAGTGGGAAATATCTTACTGTTTTTGATCTGAATTTGTTGTCATTCCATGACCTAAGCAAGAATTAAATTAGTGCTTGAGTATAATTGGACAAAGGTAAACAAGCTTGTGAAACAAAGGTGTAAATCTATTAAGTTGTGAGGTTAAAGTCAGGAACCTCTTTTGGTTTTGTTTAACAAACAGGATTTTAGTATAGTCAGTTATGCTAGTGAAGAGTATTAACTTATGAGCTATCTTGTGTCACCTTAATGGGAAATTTTATTTTACTTATGCTTGTTATTTAATCTGGGATTAGAACACATGTAGAAATGCATGCAAATTACTTAAGAGTCACCTGAAAGATGTTCCCATTGTTGAAAGGGATTCTAAGAGAAGTAGTTCGTGTTATGTCCATTTAAACATGGTTAACAACTTAACACGTTTTACTATAGATAATGTTTCATATAATCTGTTCTCTGTATATAATC
Organism: Phascolarctos cinereus; assembly: GCF_003287225.1. Taxonomy (NCBI): domain Eukaryota; kingdom Metazoa; phylum Chordata; class Mammalia; order Diprotodontia; family Phascolarctidae; genus Phascolarctos; species Phascolarctos cinereus. Next base: position 289,214,304 of record NW_027555847.1, on the reverse strand, counting down.
TGGGATTATTATATTTACACATCCTATCATGTCTTTTATTGTTTGTTATTAAGCATCTTAAAGCACAGTCATTTGTGTAATATTGAATTTAGGGATGACAAAGCATCTACTTACTGTGAGTGCTAGTTATGTCAAGATAAGCTGTGATTTTTCTTTAATGAATCTTTTGCTGTTACCAATCTGAGATTATAGTTAGTACTTTATCTAGGATATGTAATCCTTGAGAGTTGAATCCATCTGAAGCTCTGATTATTGGAACTTGCTACTTAAGGTCTTATGGGATTGTAAACTGATATTATTCCGTGTCTGATTTATGATCATCAAGGAATGTATTGAGCCAGTGAATCGATGATGCCAGCAACCTTATGGGGTTTTACATCCGTGAACTGCAGGTAGAGTTCTCATAGGAAAAGACTGAGAGAATGACTTTTGGCCCAGGCCGAGATCAGATTCTCCTGACTCAGTTTCCCCAATATGACATTTCCTCCTGGCTGATTTTAAGCGTGGCTCAGTGCAATTGGCCATCTGTATAACTTTTGCCTGGGATTGACAGCAAGATAAGGGAACATTATTAAATCTTTATAGGTTAATACTGCAACACATCCAAGTTATTATGGTAATATGCAGGTATAAGATTTGAGCTATTTAGCCTAGAATTTTAGTCCTTTCTGGACTCTAAACAACTAATTAATTTTAGACTTGACATCTGTTACGAGCTATATATTCCTGTGTAAGTTAAGGTCCTTTAATTTTCTCACAATGGTATAGGAAGAATTAGGCAAATGATACAGGACTTGTGAAACCAGGATAGGATTCTGGTATTTAGTGAATATCATAACTGTCTCAGTTATGTGTTAAGGAAAGGAATATCAATACAATTGTTATCTTAGAAGAAGAATGCCTTGTGGTCTACCTTGTAAATGCCTTAAAGAGATATCCACTTTTGTTAGGGATTATTCATTTGAACATGGCTAGAAGTTGAAAATGTTTTAATTATAAATAACTTACTTCATATGCACTGTTTTAAAAGTGATTACTCAATGTATTTATATGTCCCATTCCAGAACCTTTTGTTGCAACTGAAATTAATCTTGCAACTTTTAAATGAATTCATTTTTGTATTAGTCCATATTCTTATAAAAATGTTTTGTTATTAATTCCTTAGTGGAATCTCATGCTCCTCATGGGGAAATGAATAATGCCAAGTGTAAAAATTGGGTTCTAATTTTCTGTCTGTATCTGAGTTTCCTTTGTCTATTAACATGACAGTTGACCAACCTAAAATTGTAAATTCCCTAGTCTAAAGGGTTCCAAATTTGATTTTCTAGTAATAGATATAAGGTTTGAGTTAACTTTCATTATCTGGTTATTGGCAAGGTAAATTTTAAATCATGTGAAGACCAATTTTGCAGGAAATTTTTAACAGAGAAGAGAGTTTCACAAGCAACCTGAGCCAGAGAAGAGCTGGTCTTAGACCCCACCCAGACCACAGGACTGCATCAGCATGTGTCCTAAGAAACAGACAACTGTATGAGATGATACCTTTGAGCCTCGAATGGACAATTTTATTTTGCTGTTTATTCTTTCCCTTCGCACCTTTTATCTGTGAGGCCTACTTATTTAAAGAGGATTACCCTCTTTAATTTTGTCAAAATGTTATCAAAGGGGATTGCCCACTTTGATTTTGTCAAAGCACCCCATCTATCTTTCCCTTTCCCCCCTCACATTGTCTCCCCTCATAAGTTCCATAGTTAGAAACCCTAGATAAAGTGTTAGTCATATCAGTTAATGATTCATTGAAGAGGCCACACCTCTCAATAGAATCAAATGGGGAATGAGAGAAATGACTATTAATAGCCAATAGTTTGGGAAGATTCAGAACTCTCCCCGTCTTCCAAAGTCCTGATTTTTAAAAATTCAGTCTCTTGAAGAACATTACTGATAATAAGATTGGATTAAATTTCTTGTTCCAGACCCCACTCTGGTGGAAGCTACTGTGTTCTGCTCAGGCTTGGGTGGGTATATATTCTTTGAATAGATAGCCAAAGCTGTGGGTAGTCTGGTATAGAGATAGTTTCTCTGTCCTAGGGTGACATGATGTGACTCTCAGCCCTTCATTTTAATACAGCTCACCTTCCATTGTGTTATCCAATCAGAGTTGAATGTCATCCCTCAGGAACACTTACTGTTTGAAGGGGATATGAACTGTGAACCCACTGCCATGATTTTCTTTGGTTTAAAGGAGATGACCAAATGACCATCCTTTTTTATTACTAATGTGCTGGCCTTATTAATAAAATGATTAAATTACTCAGAAAAAATTATTGAATCATTGATTATGTAAATATTACATAGTTGCATCACCTTGTGAGTAGATGATTATATAAGTTAAAAACCATATTAGAAGACTTAAGAGCTAGAGTGGTAAGTAGGGCATGTGTAATAATAAGGTTTTCTCTATCCCCCAGAGAGAGTTTGATTATAACTGTATGGTAGACTCTTATCCCTCAGTACTTAGACCTGCAAGTGTGAGCACAGGTTAGAGTCAGAAAACCAAACCCAGAGAGAAGTAGGATTTTGAATGCCATGTAAGAAGAGGGGTAATAGAAATATATTTTATGTAATATTGTGGAAGTGTTTATATTTCACATTATCTCTAGACCTAATAACACCACACTCTTTTTTATTTATGTTACACTTGCAATATCAGGAGAAATCAAAGAAGACCCTCAGCATATTAGTGAGCTCCATGATGAATTTATGAGAAGACGTGAATGAGTATGACAGGACAGGCAAACATAGATTGACTGCAACATATTTCATTGAAGGAAGCACCCACACTGATAAAATTGTGAATCCGTTTGGGAATATGTGAATCCTAAGCATCCATACCAGTACCTTGCATATAGTAGGTATTTAGTAAATGTTCCTTGATCTTACTCAAGTTCATTCTCTTTGCATCCCATCGTCAAGATATAAAAATGTGATACTGCAGGCAGAATCCTAGAAAGCATGATCTCCATGAATTAATGGAAAATTCCAGGGGCGATAAAAATTCCAAACAGAAGTTATAATTGCACATATGTAACGATATCATCACTGATGAGTTGTTGATAATAATTAGATAATCTTGAGTAATATCAAGTTTTTCAAAGATCTTCCCCCAGAAAGAACAGCAAGTTGATTGATTGTAAACTTTGGTTATAAGGGTTGCTTAAGTGCCTTACTAAAATGTGTTTGTAATCATTGTCAATTTTATCTTATCTTTAGGCTTTATTACTGGCACAGCTGATGTAGTCCGTCAGATATGAGCAACTGGATTGAAGACACCATATTTTATTATTTGCCAAACTCTTCCTTAGTTTTCTTTTTTTCTTCCTTGGAGCAAACAGTACACTATTAGCTTTCAAGTGAAATAGTATACTAAATGAATACAGCTCACATTTATATAGTGCTCTAAGATTTGTAAATCACTTTACTTACATTATCTCATTTGATCATCATAAGAACTTTGTGAGATGAGTGTTATTATTATTACCAAACTGAGCCTTAGAGAGTTAATTGATTTGCCTGGTAGTATGAAGCTGGGTTTAAACCTGTCTTCCTAACTAAAAGTACAGCATGATATCTAGAATGTAATGTCAGTGTTAGAATGTAAACTCCTTGGGAACAGAGATTATTTCTTTCTTTGAATTTGTACCCCAGTTTCCTGCACTTAATAAGTACTTGTTTGATTAATGGATTGATTAATTATTCAAATCCTGCCTAAGATACCTACTAGCTTTTTGGCCCTGGACAAGTCATTAACCTCTCAAACCTCAGTTCTCTCTCATCAATAAAGTGAAGCTGGATGTGATGGCATCTAAAGTCACTTGCAGCTCTAAATCTCTGACCCTATGAATGCAAAGATATAGGACAGGTAAATGAAAATTTCAACTTCCTTCCAACTAAAACTTTTATTAGGATCCTAACAAATAACATTCAATAATCTTGGGGTTCACTTTTGGATCATCCTCTTTAGAGATTGCAAGCTAACACAGAAATGAACTAGACACAGATAACAGAAAAATAAAAGAATAAATCAAGATAGTGGTGATAAATTATACTTTATTTCCTAATGTTCTTACTCTACTTTAGTCCAGATTTAACGCTATAAGAATGTGCCTTTAGGAAATGTAAACTTTGCTGTGTTAAACCAATCTTTCTGGCATTTTGTTCTTGAATGTCTGTCAGGGGGAAGAGCTGCATGATGTTTAAGAGAATCAAGCTTTATTCCTCAGTGGGCACCTTCTGTTGAGAGAATGGCAGATGTTTATGAAATGAAGTATTCTACCCAATGCCTTTTTCTCTATTGTCATGAGAGCTCTGTAGGATTACATTGGATACTTAGGTTAAGAGATAACTTGATCTCTACTAGTCCTAAATGGCAGCAAATACCTTATAGGAAACATGCAACTTATGTTCTGTGTGTTCAAAGTAGGTCCTACCAAATCATACCATTTACCTGGAGATGAATTGTTATATGTGAGGAACACAGAGAAGGACAATTTGGCTGGATGATATCATGTGAGTGGGGAGTAGTGTCCAATGAGGCAGAAAGATAGGTTGGAGATTAAAGATCTAATAGTGAGACACTGAGTTTGATTGAGTAGGAGAATCACATGGCCAAATCTGCATGTAAGGAAAATTACTTTCAAAGTGTTATGTAGGATGAACTGGAATGGTGAGAGACTGAGGAAAGAAGAACAACTAGAAGGTTGTTACAATAATCTAGATGAACAGATGAGGGCCTGAACTAGGGTGGTAGCTGTGAGGGTATTGAGAATAACAATGATGATGATTAATTATAGTAATCATAATAGTTAAGATTTATATAACACTTTAAGGTTTACAAAGCATTTTAGATGGATTATCTCACTTGATCCTCACAATAGCTCAGTGAAGTAGGTGTTATTATTACTCTTCTTTTACAAATGAGGAAAATGAGGCTGATATAGCTTAAGCGACTTACCCAGGGTCACACAGCGGGTAAATCTCTGAAGCAGGACTTGAACTCAGGTCTTAGGTGTGAGAGATGTTGTAAAGGTAACATTTGGCAACTGATTAAATATATAGGGTAAAAAAGTGAGGCATCTAGGATAATGCAGAGACTATGAAACCTGGAAGATGGTGGTTCTTTCACTACTATCATATGGGTGAGAATGATGACAAGAATTTAGAGCAGATACAAGGTAAATCCATCTTATACTGAATTCAACATTGTAGTTGGATATATTCTAGGCAGGCCTAAGTACACATCTCAATAATTATGGGCCCTGAATTTATGCTTGATAACACTACTCTGAGTAACATTCATAACAATATCTACATTACAGAGAAACTTATTCTTTGACTAGAGTAAAGACAAATGCATGAGTGGGGGGCTCATGAGACATAGGTCTAGGAGTCAGTTCTAGGAACAATGTACCTTGAATCTGAGATAGTCACCCAACATATGAATGTGAGTTGGGGGTGAGTGTAGCTCAAAAGAGGTATCTATACATCTATATACGTATGGCTGTCACTGTCATCTCTATACATCACAAATTTGTGCCAACAGGACTGAAGATTCAAAGATGATTATACCTATTATTATTAGCATGTAAGTGATTATATCAACATAAATACAGATTTATACATGTATATATGTATGTATGAATGTAAATACATACAAACACACACATGCACATACACTGCTTCTGGTCTAATCCCTCCATAACCCATCACACTTGCAGATTGGGTCCTTTAGTGGATGGCTATCTCAGGTTCAGAGTATTCTGTAGGTCTGTACTCCTAGAACTACCTTATGAAGATTATAGGTACTAGTATAGAAAATTATCCACTTCCCTTAAATGCTCAGTTTTGTCATTTGATTGTTTATAACAGTTTCTCATAATCCTTTTTATTCTCTCCTCATTGTGATATTGCCTTATAATTTTTTTTTGTTAATTTGACTTTCCTGTTTTCTTGAAATATAATGTAGTTGATGGTCAATTGATAGTCTTTCTTTTTTTAAAAAAGCTGCTCAAAAATTCTATAGTCTATATGTATTTTTTCCTTTTCAGTTACATTTATTTTTCTCTAATTTTCATGATTCTTTTGTTCTTGTTTTAAAGTTGTTCATTTGTTTCCTTTTTACTTGTTGTTTTTTTAATTGCATGCTAAGTCCATTAATCCTCTCGTTTTCAATTTTGTTAACATATTTTGAGTGATCTAAATTTCCCCCTGAGGACAGTTTTAGCTATATTCCATAAAAATTATCCTCTGAGTTAACTAGGGCCTAGAAGAATATAAGTTAATAGAGGGTGAGTATGGTTTCCTTTTTTTCTTTTTAGAAATAGCATCTCTTACAATGCATTACATATAGGAGACAATAAAAGTTTGTTGAATTGAATTGTTATCATTATCTTTAACAATTATTTACTGTTAGTACTTTTTTAAAAAATCTACTTATTCAGAATGCTTTACTTAGTCTCCATTTGTCTGTATTTTTTTGCTTAGATTTCTTTTTATTAATGACTATTTTTTATTGTACCATGGGCTATAAAGGATTTGTTTAATATTTATGCATTTTTATATTTATGCATTTAGATTTCTTTATGTCCTAGCAGATCTTTATAATGGTATAAGATTTATTTACTAAAATGTTAAATATCTGAGAGTGGGGATTAGAAACAGAACACCAGGTCCAAGTCAAAAACTGGCCCTTTTTAGTTGTATGACCCTGGAAAAATCACTTAACCTGTCTGAATCTCAGTTTACTCATCTTTGAGATGAGGTTGATAATACTTAAACATATTACTTTAAAGGGCCATCACAGAGAAAACACTTTGTAAACCTAAATATCAGTTATGACTTTGTATTATGAAATTAAAGTCTCATATTTTTATTTTAAAGATAGATTTGGAGAGAATTTGTTTCAGAATAATTAATTTCTTTCTGAAGAAACAAAATTAGTATAAGTAATTTAAAACCAACTAACATGAAAATTGTCCTGTACTAAATATGTTGAGTTATTTCCTTGAGTGAAAGAACTCCAACACTTAAGAAGAATAATACACTTTTAAAAATTCTACTATAGCTCTGGATTGTTCTTTGGCTCTTAGGGGATCATCTATCTCTATAAGATAGGATTTCCCTTCTCTGTAATGTAGATATGTTATGAATGTTACTTAGAGCAGTGTTATCAAGCATAAACTCAGGGCCCATAATTATTGAGATGTGTACTTAGGCCTGCCTAGAATATATCCAGCTTTAATGTTGAATTCAGCATAAGATGGATTTATTTTGTATCAGCTCTAAATTCTTGTCATCATTCTCATCCATATGATAATGGAGTTTTGAGCTGGAAGATATTCTTGAGATCACCTAGTCCAGTACTTTCACTTTATAGATGAAGAAAATGAATCTGAGGGCAATTAAGTCACTTATCCAAGGTCACCTAACTAATTAAGGCATAGCTGAGAATCAACTGTTAGTAGTGTGGAGTGATTAGAGCTTTGCCCAGGAAGCTGAACTTAGAGGGTACTCAAGGAATTTTGTAGTTCTTCAGCAGTGTAGAAGCAACAGTGTGTAGCACCTAGTTAGCAAGATAAAATATTTTAAATAAGAAACTACCAGATGGCCCATTGCCTGCCCTTGTCAGTTACATTCCAGGATGACTCTGCAAATATAACCCATGGTATCCTGGTTTAAATGTTAAAGCTGTTTTCATTTTCCCTAGTCTCAGTTTGTGCAGCCCCAGGCACAAAAGTTTCTAGTTATGGCTCTGTTGGGAATAGAACCCAGGTCTTCTGACTTCCACTCTGCTATTTTTTTTTATTACTAGTTCAATCTGCCTTCTTATATTTAAGGGGACCTTGCCTGTAAAGTGGTTCTAGAGATGGATAGCATGGTAATAAGGTTTTAGTATACTTCAGGTGCTCCATTAAAAAATTAATTTTTTCTGATTTTTTTCGTTACCTACATTTCCCACTCTCTCTAACTCCTTCCAGAGAAAGATACTTTGTAATAGAGTATTTAAAAAGAATAATTAAGAAAATGTTCAGTAGAACTAACCATCATATCAAAAAAGTCTAATACTATATATAGTATTCCATACCCAGGGAGCTCTATCTCTGCAGAGAAGTGGTAACAATTCTCTCTGTCTCTGTCTCTGTCTCTCTCTCTCTCTGTCTCTGTGTGTGTGTGTGTATGTGTGTGTGTGTGTACATACATACATACATACATACATACATACATACATACATATGGAAGGGGACATTAGGGACATTAGCGCTAAGGGGTCATTAGCTCTGATTCTTTTGTTTTCTGTTTGCTTCACTTTACATCAGTCTTTTTTTCAGTATTCAGCTTATGTATATGTGATGGGGAGGAGGGATGATTCCCCATGTGAAGGAGGCTGGGAACATGCATCTGAAATGTTGTGCTGACGTGTAATGAAAGTTCCTTGGGGCAGCTAGGTGGTGCAGTGGATAGAGCTCTGGCCTAGGAGTCAGCAGCACCTGAGTTCAAATCTGGCCTCAGATACATGACACTTACTAGCTGTATGACCCTGGGCAAGTCACTTAATCCTGATTGCCTCGACAAAAAAAATGCTTTGGAGAGATTTGAAGCACATGCTGACCTTAAAGACTGATTCTTTTAACCACATGATAAAGAGGATGCTTTTTGATTGGCTCCATAGTCAGAACTGAATGCATTCAAAAGGTCACTAGTCATCAAAGCTAGTGTTGGCATATATTCTTTCACCACTTTGGCATTGGAGGAGGAGGACTGAAAACCTGGGGTGGGGGTGAGGGTGAGAATGGGACAGTCCTAGAGTCTTCTCTCTCAGAGCCAACATGCAGTTGAAAGTGCATAGCCCTGCTGATACATCTGTTGCTGTTATATCCACTCTTTCTATCTAAGTAGAGGAGTTGTAGGACCAGAGTTCATGCCAGGTTTAGCAGCCAGCCAGTCCCACACTGATGCCCCAAGGAATGACCTTCAGGACCCAGCCCAGGAGTCACAGACATCTATCAGCTTTGCCACATTTGGACATGAACTTGATGAGGTGAATGCTATGCAGAAACTGAGTTAAGTGGAACCCTTCTTTCCCCAGGGACTAAGGGGAGAGTGTTCTTTGCAGGTGTTAGTTGGAAATGTTATGCAGTTATCCCTTCCAGCACTCCCATGATCTGGAAAATCAGCATAAAATTTTTGGCTCTCTCTTCATACCAGAGAAGTCTGATTTTTTTTCTTTTTCTTTTATGGGATGTTTACATTATCTTACTATAAAATTTGTGTTAAGAAGGTAATAAGCTATATTGTATAATATTATGCATATATTTTATGCATTTCTGAGTTTCTAAACTTTTTCTGTGGCTTTTTCCTGCCATCTTGTGGCTTCTGCAAAACTCCCCCAAAATTCCCATTTAATTTCTTGTGCCAACCCACGATATATTGAAACCATGATGGGGAAAATCCCAGTGCGGAAAGGTTGGCTGTATTTTGTGCTTGCTATAGCTGAAATAAATAGCCTTCTATAAAAACTAATTGACGTTAGTGGGTTAAATGGAACCCTGAGTGAAGGCACTAACCACTGGTGGTGAAGTGTGGGGACTATGCTGGAATGGGATCTTAGAAAGTGATATTCTTCATCCCCTCAGTGATGCCCCCAAAACCCAAGGGAAGACGTAGCTGGCCTCTCGGGGGACAGTTTGTACAGAAACAGTTGCTGTATATGGGAGACCAGAGCTATTGCTACACATAGTTTCTTATTGCACAGTAAAGTATAACTTGATTTTTTTCTTAAGATTTTTTCTCCCCCCTTCCCTCTTCCTCCTCCCCACCAAATGATGTGTTTATGGCTTCTGCTTTTTAAAGGAGATATAACAGTAAGTAGTCTAAGAACTGTGTGATTCTTAACATCATCTTGTCCTCTTTTCTGGCTCTCTCACCATCACTGAAAAAATCATAAGATGTTTGAACAGGAAAGAATGTTTTAAAATTTTCCATATCTTACATTGGTGTCTTCAACCACTAAATAATAGAGTGTTGTTTTAGTCATCACAAGATTGAGATTTTATGTTAGATTAGTTTAAGTAGCAAAATATGCATCAGAATCAGAGTATGAGAGCTGGGAGTGATTTTGGAGATCTAGTTCAACCACTTTATTTTACAGATAAGGAAAGGAAAGAAAAGAAGGGATTTGATCGAGGTAACATAGGCATCAAGTGGCAGAGTTAGTGTAATTCCTTTGACTCAAAGCCCAGCACTCTTGCTTTCCCACATGGCCTTCCATACAAATTGCTCTTGAGTTGATCATTTATGTTTTCATTCAACATAGGAAATAGTTTCATTTAAAAACAAATGTTATGTTATGATGTCACAAGTTGTGGAGTAGTATGTTTTGCTGTCTTTAGGACATGTAAGATGATACTAACATTCTTATAAATGTCTAACTAATTGGTCTTAAACACCTGGTATCCTTAATTGTATGAAATAAGGGGTAAATTAAAAAGCTTGTAGAATTGAAGATGGATTAGAAGTTATAATTAATTACTCTGGTAAAACTTCAAGGTGTTTTTTATAAAAGTCCATTATGAGTCTGGCAGTAGAGGGAAAAATTAAATGTTTGTTTTGCAACAACTTGTTTCAGAAGAATCTCTAAAGAGATGTTATAGAATTGTATTTAAAGCATTTAGTCCCTTAACTGGAGTATTAAACATAAGCACTGGTTTCTCTTATTATCAATGTAAACAGAAAATGATTCCCTTTAATGACAGGCATATAATTTATATGACTGGAATATTTATGAACTGAATTTTATTTTGTGATAGCTTTTCAACTAAACATAAATAGAGCTTAATTCTCTTATTTTAGTTGAGATCTTAATTTGCTGCTGTGATTGAAAAATAATATTATTGGGGCAGCTAGGTGGCGCAGTGGATAGAGCACTGGCCCTGTATTCAGGAGGACCTCAGTTCAAATCCGGCCTCAGGTACATAAGACTTACTAGCTGTGTGACCCTGGGCAAGTCCATTAACCCCATTGCCTAGCCAAAAAATAAAAATTTAAAAAAAAAATTCAGTGAAAAATAATATTATGGAGATAACAAGAACAGCAATCTTGGATAAACCAAAATAGTAGTAAGAATGAACTGAAATTTATTGTCACATAGCAGTAGTTTTTAATATAATTCTTAATTTTGACTTTTGTTCTTTCTGGTCCATTATTTCTGGGCACATTATTAGATGTGTCTGGACATATGAAAATAGGCAAAGTAAGTAAGAAAAAGTAAACACAACAAATTGGCAAGACAAGGAAAATTTTTAAAGAAAGAAGGAAATAAGTTGAGTACAGCTACCAAATTTTTGTTGAGAGAAAAGAAGGAAATTGGGTGTGACTTTCAAGTTATTAACATGAGATGAAGAATCTAAAGAGTTGTAAACATATAAAGAGGTGATAAAAGGAATAAAAATAAAGATTTAAGAAAAAAGTATAAACTACCAGTAAGAATGGGGAGCAGATAGAATTTTGCAGTAACTTTCATTGATTGCCAAATGGTTATAATTCCCATTCCCTTCATCTCAAAACCCCCTGATGTTATCTCTCACTCCCTGCTCCTTACCCCAAGTCTCTGATAAAGCCTTTGCCTAGCCAGGGCTGAACCCTCTACCTTTCCCTCAAGCCATGATCTTATATTTCTCCTCTTTTTTCCCCCAGCCACTTTGTTTACAAAAACTCTTACCGCTCATTGTCTTCACTTTATTTTAAATCCAGATTTAACAACCAGAAACTGGGATAGCTAAACTTCACAACTTCACTGCAGGCAGTGAGGAAAATATCAAATGTCAAGAAACTATATCATATGAGTATAATAGGGAGCTCTTAATGGTCAGCCTTATCCTCTGTCTGATGTAATTCCCTCAAGAAGCTGTTTGGTGAACCTGGACATGTGTAATGGAGGGCCCTGCTTTCTGCTTCATAGCACCTGAGTTATTCTGCGATTATTTTATATCTGTCTTCTCTGTGGCAATAAGGTATCTTTTGAATGACTGCTAAGCCAGAAGTGAGTATGTGTATCAAAGGATCCAGTAACTCAATCTCAAACTCTTTCTTCCCTCAAGTGAGTTCAAGTGAACTACAAGTAGGAGAGGAGCCTTAGTTCTTTGCTTACCCAGAAGCACCAAGAGCACATGGCCTTCTAAATAAGCCTGTATCTGTGTCCTCTTTCCTTTGGTATAGGACCTGTGATATCTCAAAAGATCAGAAGTCCAGTTTGCCAGCAAGCCAATCTGGGTGAGGTGCCTAAAGGGAGACCTGAGATATCTACGCCAGCAGTGACTCCACTATGTGCCTTGCAGCAGGGGAACAATTCATCCATCAAATGACTATGCCACATTTGGAAGTGAATTTAATGGGACAAATGTTTTTCAGCAAACATTTTAATTTGAACCCATTATCTCCAGGGACAGAGCTATTACAAATTTTAGGGGTGTTTCTGCTATGTAACTTCTGTTATTGTCATCCTTTTTTTTTTTTTTTGGTGAGGCAGTTGGGGGTTAAGTGATTTGCCCAGCATCACACAGCTATTACGTGTTATGTGTCTGAGGTGGGATTTGAACTCAGGTCCTCCTGACTCCAGGGCCAGTGCTCTATCCACTGCGTCACCTAGCTGCCCCCCTTGTTATATCTTCTTAGTTAACCCCTTATAAAATAGCATCTCAGTAGGTCAGTTTAATAAAATAAATGCTAACTATTTTTTCTTTTTAAATAGTATTTTTTTTCCCCAGTTACATGTCAAGAAAAATTTTAACACTCATTTTTTACAAAATTTTGGGTTCCAAATTTTTCTTATTCCCTCCCTCCTCTCCCCTCCCCTCTTCTGAAAATGGTCAGCAGTTTGATGTAGTTTATATGTGTGCTATCATGTAAAAGTATTTCCATATTAGTCACAGTTGTGAAAGAAGAAAGGAAAAAAAAGGAAAAAGGAAAAAAAAAATAAGAAAGAATAAAGTAAGTTAAAAAAGTGTGCTTCGATCTGCATTAGAGTCCATCAGTTCTTAATCTGGATGTGGACAGCATTTTCCTTCCCGAGTCCTTTGTACTTGTCTTGGATCACTGTTTTCCTGAGAAGAGCTGAGTCATTCGTAGTTGATCTGGTACTGCTAAACCTCCTTCCTTTACATTTTTTTCATTATTTCCTTTGATATTCTTGACTTTTTGTTTTTCCAAATGAATTTTGTTATAATTTTTTCTAATTCAGTAGAATGTTTTGGCAATATGATTGGGATGATATTGAATATATAAATTAATTTTGGTAAAATTATCATTTTTATTATTCCTACCTGGCACTTAAAAAAAAATTCTACTGTGATAAGCAGCCATAGTCAAGCAAAACAACTCTACATGTGACATGTCCACAAATGTGTCTCATCCTGCATATTGAGTCTATCACTTCTCATCAGGAGGCAGATAGCATGCTTTGTTATCAGTCCTTTGGAATTAGACATTGCATTGATCAGAGTTCTTCAATTTTTCAAAGCTGTTTTATCTTAGAATGTTGTTGTTACTATATAAATTGTTCTGGTTCTACTCATTTAACTCTGTATCAGTTCAGAAAACTCTTCCCATATTTCTCTGAATTCATCCCTTTAGTCAATTCCTATGTTTCAATAATATAACATTACATTCATGAACATTGGCAGTTAGGTGGTACAACATATCAGAGCAGTAGACCTGGAGTCAGGAAGACCTGAGTTCAAATTTGATCACAGACATTGGCAGTGTTACCTTGGGCAAGTCACTGAATCTCTGCCTCAGTTTCCTCAACTTTAAAATGAGGATAATAATAGCACCTCTCTCCCAGAGTTTTTGTGAGGATCAAATGAGATATTATTTGAAAAGTATTTAGCACAATGCTTGACATATAATAGATGCTATAGAAATGCTATCATCATGACCATTATCATCATTGTTTACTGTAGTGTATTTGGCCACTTTTCAACTGATGAACACCCTTTTGTTGTTCAGTTCTTCAATATAACAAAAAGTACTGCTTTTGAACACGTAGGTTCTTTGTCTTTGATATCTTTGGGAGATATGAACCTCATAGCAATTGGTTGGTTTTTGTTCTTGAAGACCAAAATGACATCACTATGTTGGGGTCAAGGTACAGTGTGTCTAGCTATGGTTGATCAGTCCAATACAAACTCAGAAGGCTCTAACACAGGTCGGGCACAAATAGTCTATGTGAATGAACATTTGGAGTGAAGATGTCTCAAAATCTGCACATCTCCCATTTCCTGTGACCTACTGCAATGCTGCTTTGCTCCTAGAGCATGGCACCTTCTTTGATGTGGGTATGCCATGCAGAGAGGACATGTGCTAGTGTCTCCCATGTCCCACAACCGATTCCAAAGTTCTACCTATATTTCATAATCAAAAGGTATGTACAGTTAAGTGACTTTTGATATATAATTGCAAACTGGTCTCCAGAATGACTAGACCAGAGGTGGGGAACCTGCAGCCTTGAGGCACATGGCCCTCAAGTACAGCCCTTTGAGGACCTAGAGGGCCACATGTGGCCTCAAGGCTGCAGGTTCCCCATCCCCAGACTAAACCATTTCATAGCTCCAGTGCATTAATGTGTGTCTATCCTCCTCTGAATCCTCTAACAACTGTCATTTTTCTTTTTTAGGTCATCTTTGTCAATTTGTTGGGCATGGAGTTGAATGTCAGAGTTGTTTTAATGTAAATTCTAATTATTATTACTGATTTGGAGGAGTTTTCACACAGTTGTTGATATCTTGTTTTTCTTCCATTGAAAACTGCCTGTTTATATCCTTTCACCTCTATTGGTCCATGTTCTTATACATATATATCCTGGATAACTGACCTTTATCAGTGAGATTTTCTGCAGAGACTACTGGACCTGGTAGCATGTCAGCTGGAGGAGCCAGAGCAGGAGCCTAGTGACCTGCTTCACTCAGGTAAGCAGTAGATTGTCCCATCAGCTGAGACACTCAGGCTAGAAGGGGGCACTCCAGTTGAGCAAGGAAGAGACTCTTCCATCAATAAGATCCTACACTAAAGTGAACTTGGGCATAAATCTGAGGAGAGAACACTTTGCTATTTATTTTTTGTGAAGGTGAAGATTGATCCAATATTGAATAGTTTGCTCCATTTGAATGCTTTTTGGGGGGGAATATGAATTGGAATGGGAAAGTGACAGTAGCAGTCCAAATTTTAGGATAGTTAGATAGAAGTAACCCAATTACCAACCAAGCTGGGTGAGGAGGGGACAGCACTATGCTGCTTTATATTTTTAAAGCATGATTCTAGATTAGTAGAGAGAATGATGACCTGAGCCCTCTTTTTCATCACTGTTGGTGACACCTTGTTTCTGAAACCACCACCAATTAAAAATCAAGAAAAAGGGAGGAAAAAAAATCTCTTGTAGCAGATAAACATTGTCCAGCAAAATGAATTCACAAATTAGCTATGTCCAAAAGTTTGTCTCTTTTTACACCTTATGTCCATCATCTTTAAGGTAGGAAGTGGGTGACATGCATCATCCTATGACCTTTGGAGACATGGTTGTTATTGCTTTGGTCAGAATTCTTAAGTCTTTCAAAGGTGTTTGCCTTTACAATGTTGTTCAGAAAACTAGCTCTCTAGGGAGTGTTTACCCACCTCAAAGATTTGGTTTGCGTGTGGAAAATTTTCTCCTTTCCATATTTTCAGGAGTCATAGTTCGGTCCCATGGGAGGAATTCTGTCTCATCACTGTAGAAAGGACTTGAATTGATGAGAACTAATTTATTCCAACCTCTCTTGTTTCTGCCTCAGCCCCTCAACCCTATATTTTTAGACTTTATCTTCACCTCACCCTTTATTCTTCTTCAAACAACACTCAAGTTCTTTTTTCACTTGACAAGGTTGGACCAGCTTTGTGCAGCTATTGCACAAATAGTGTCCCACCATTATTTCCTCTTTTGTATAGTAGACCCATTTACCCACAGATAGTAAGGTAGTGGCAAACAATTAATGCCTTTTACTTCTTTAGTATAGTGCGTTAAAAAACTATTATCTTAGTTCATACATGAGGAAGATCAGATCTGGCAGGTTAAATGATTTGCCTTAGGTCACCCAGTAACTAAAGTCCAGAAGTACTGAGAACATGGTTATCCTTTGGTTGAATGACTGAACAATACCATCAAACACACAGATGCAGTCATAGACACAGACACATATATACACACACATGCTTTTGATTTCCTTTATTCTAATTTTGTTTAAAAGCCATATCTATATGTAAAAACCTTATTGATATAAAAATATTACATTCATTTTCTTACAACAGGGAATTTTACTAGATATTCTTTCCAAGGTATTAATAGTTACCACCTCCCATTCCACCAATCATTTTTATTTGATCTTTAAAAGAAAACTGTGATTTGAAAAGAAAACCTAAACAGTTATTTTCTTTTTTTGTGTAAAGACTTTATATAGTAGAAAGCAAGGATGAGGAAGCTAAAAAAAGGGACACAAATCAGCAGCTTGGGGTGACTCTTATTCTGTTCCAAAGATATGGCACAAAGTCAATAAATACTTCTATGTGTTTGTGTAAGAAATGTTTCCTGTAGTTGCTTTTATTTTCTTTTCACTGCTTTGATCTCTGGACTTTTGTGTGTCCAATCTCAATCTGAGTTTTAGTTGTTCAACTAGTCAATCTAGTTTGACAAGATGATGTGAAGAATTTGGAAATGCTTCGTAAGCATTCTCTAGCTAATTGTGGGCTTGGATTCAATTGTCTTGCCAAATTCCTATTTAGTTTGACTGAAGAAGACACTAACTCTGTGTCTACAAAAGCAAAATGAAGTGGAGACTTGAAACAATCACTCACACAGTATTTGGATTAGATGATGTCCCAGGTGAATTCTGAGTCTATATCTTATCATGTGCCTACATTATTCTGAAACTCCTCTGTTTGGCATTTAAAGCCCTTCACATCCTGGTTCTGACCTACCTTTCCAGATATGTTATTCATTACTCCTCTTCATACACTCTTTGGTTACCGTTCCTCACTCACAACATTGTCTTTACACATACCTGCTAAGTACTCTGTCCTCACCGCTGTCCTCTTGGAATCCCTAGATTTTTTCAGAGTTCAATTTAAATGCTATCTTTCACATGATGCCTTCCTGATGTCCTAAGCTGCTAGTAACTTCCAGTTAAAAACAACAACAAAAAATTTTAAAACCTTGTATTTATTGTGTATATATATACTACACACACAGATTTTATATACTTATATGTGTATATGTTGTCTCTCCTGATAGAATGTAAGCTCTTAGAGGGAAAAGATTGTTTTAGTTATGTGTTTGTATAACCAGTGCCTCATACAGCATATAACACGCAGTAGATGCTTGATATATGCTTGCCAGTTGATTCCTTGCCCCAAACATCTCATGATTCATGAAATCCAGGCATTTTCATTATGATGTCTCTTACTCCTCAACTTCCATTCTATTTCCATGCCATATTTCGTCCATGTTCCCAATTAGTCTCTTTCTCCTCCCCTTTTGTTTAACTCAAAGTTATCTGTATACCACTACCACATTAATATTTCTAAAGTATGGGTCTGATCCTGTCACTTTCCAACCTAAACAACTTCAGGAGCTTCAAATTCCCTACTGCAAAAAGTAGAAATTCTTTAACCTCGTGTTCGAGGTCTTCTACAATGTGTCTCTAAAGGAAGCACCTACCCTTATTTCTCACTCCCTATTTTTCTACATAAGCCCCATACTACAACCAAAGTGGATATGCTCACTCTTTCCTAACCACGCTTTTAGCCCCTGTTTATGGTATTACCTCCAACTGTAATACTCTTCCTTATTTCTTAACCTGTTGAAGATCTATTCATCCTTGAAGGCTTAGTTCAAATGCTCCTTTGTAGGTAAAGCATTCCTTGATCATTCCATCCAGAAGTGGTTTCTCCCTCTTCTAAATCCTGCAGAGCTTTCTTCATAACCGTAGAGTATATCATTGTCTTTCAAGAAAATTATTTGTGAATAGGCAAGAAGAGCAACAGACCTGGAACTTGGTTTGAATCATCATTAATATGTGTGTGACCTTTGGTGAATGAATGAATAAAAAAGTAGTTACACTATGCCAGGCACTGTGCTAAGCACTGGGGATACGAAGAGAACCAAGCATGAAAATAATCACCGTTAAGGAGTTTTCATTCTAGTAATGGAAGACAACACATAGGAAATGGGGTTGCAAGCTTGGTGACATGGCATGGAAATGGCCAGGAAGTGACACGATGAGACGAGGTCTGGTCAACATAAGCTGAAAACTCACCAATAAGAGCTCAGAGTCTCAAGGGTGTCATCAAATTCTGGTGGGAAGACTCTGAATTGCTGATGTTATGGTATGGAAATGGACCCAAAGTGGGTGAGATGTTTGCTTTCCTGAGGCTGTTTGCTCTTACTAAAATGGGAAATTCATCTTAAGGCCCCTGTCAGCTTTCAAATTCTGTCATTTTCTGTATTGGATTGTACAGTTTTTGAGGCCAAGTACTATAATGTCTTACACATTTTTATATCTACCACAGTATCTTGAACAGTATCTTGCATTTGTATTATGTATTCCCATGTAAAATATGTATTGCTTTATGGGTTGACTAAATCCAGCTTATAGGAGGAATTATAAATATCTCTGGACTATTACCCACCCCTCTCTAAAAAAAAAAAACTGTGATTACCACCTTCAGGGGAACAGGAGAAGGGCCATGAAGCTGGCCCTCTTCCCACATCCCTTCCCCTTGCCAATATTGTTAGACTAAAGGCACAATTTTGGTTCAGAAAAAAAGCCACTTTCCTCATCACTAGTCCTTAGTTCATACTCACCCAGTCTGAATTCTTCTCACCAAATGCTAGTCACACAAAAGACCATCACAAATAACAAAATAACAAATACATATTTATCCATGTAAAGAAGCAAAGAAAAATTAGAAAAGTTATACAGTTCAGAATATGCCAAAAACTGCACATTTATGTCCTATCCTTATAAAGAAACAAAATCCAAAGTCAATAATCCTACCTTTTCTTTTTGTCAGTTATCATATCTACCTCAAATATTCTTTCTCCCAATATGACTATGCTTCCCTTCCCTCCCCACTATCTCTCCCTCTGACACCTTTTGATGATTTTATTTTCATTACGAACTTTAACTTGTCCCACACTTTAGTTAGTACATGGCACTTTAATTTTTTTTCTTTTTTTTTTCGTTTGCTATGAAGTTGACCATAATCAACAAACACAAACATTTCAATAAACAAAGAAAAACAAAAAGGAGTATATATGAACCTATGAACTTCTGTTAGGTTGTTTTTTAAAAGTATATATAAAACTTGAAAAAAAATCTCATTTATTTTTGTACTCTTCTGAATATCCTTTTTTTCTTTTGTGAATTATAAATATTTTGTTGATGCTTTTTTTATATACATTTCTATCGCTATTCTGGGGGGAGGAACCAAGATGGCAGAGTAAAAAGAGTGACTTGCTTGAACTCTCCCCCAAACCCCTCCAAATACCTATAAAAAAATGGCTCTAAACAAATTCTAAAGCAGCAGAACCCATAAAAAGACAGAGTGAAACAAATTTCCAGCCCAACACAACCTGGATGATTGATCAGAAAGGTATATCCTGCTGGTCTGGGAGAGGAGCATAGTGAGGCGTGGGCATGCAGGCTGCAGCAAATCTGGAGCAGGCCTCAGAGGGCTGAATTGCCAGCAGCTGCTGTGGCTTCCAGACTCCTCAATCCACAAATGCCAAAGACTTAGAAGGTCAGTGGGAAAAGTCTGTTTCTGCAGTGATGAGAGAGGAACGTGGGGTCTCAGATCCAGTTCCCCAAGAGCACAGCCCTGGGGGGGGGGGCAGCTGCCTCCTGAGCTTCTGGCCCACAGACTGAGGGGGAATCCAGTGGCTGATCAGAGAGGGATTGCAGGGATCTCTTGCTTTGCCCATGCTTGGATCTGGGTCACAGTTCTGGGCCGCTGTCCTGGGGTGAGGAGGAGCACTGCCTTGGTGGAACTTATAGTGGCTGCGAAGAGAAAACCCTCCTCACAGTTCCAGGACAGAAAGGCGTACTTATGGTCACTAATAGACCAGAGCCTAGGCCAGGAAAGGAGTGAACACCTTGCCCCTTATCATACCACCATGGAAGAACTAAAAATTTACAGGTCCCTACAAGTATCTCTGAAAACAGCTGCACAAACCCCCAAAGCTTGGGACAGTACATTCTCCACATTGGAAGCAGACTCTTACCTTAACAAAAAGTTTAAAACTCAAGTAATTGGCCGGGATCATGAGCAAGCAGTGCAAGAAGAATCAGATCTTACTTTGGTGACAAAGAAGATCAAAATACGCAACCAGAAGAAGACAACAAAGTCAAAGCTCCTACATCCAAAGCCTCCAAGAAAAATATGAATCAGTCCCAGGCCTTGGAAGAGCTCAAAAGGGATTTTGAGAAACAAGTAAGGAAGTAGAAAAAACTGGGAAGAGAAATGAGAGTGATGCAAGAAAAATCATGAAAAACAAGTCAACAGCTTGCTAAAGGAGACCCAAAAAATACTGAAGAAAATAACACCTTAAAAAATAGCCTAACCCAAATGGCAAAAGAGGTCCAAAAAGCCAATGAGGAGAAGAATGCCCTAAAAAGCAAAATTGGCCAAATGGAAAAGGAAGTCCAAAAGATTACTGAAGAAAATACTTCCTTAAAAATTAGAATAGAGCAATTGGAAACTAGTGACTTTATGAGAAATCAAGACACTGTAAAACAAATCCAAAAGAATGAAAAATTAGAAAACAATGTGAAATATCTCATTGGAAAAACAACTGACCTGGAAAATAGATCCAGGAGAGAGAATTTAAAAATTATTGGACTATCTGAAAGCCATGATCAAAAAAAGAGCCTAGACATCATCTTTCAAGAAATTATCAAGGAAAACTGCCCTGATATTAGAACCAGAGGCAAAATAGAAATTGAAAGAATCCACAGATCTCCTCCTGAAAGAGATCCCCAAAGGAAAACTCCTAGGAATATTGTAGCCAAATTCCAGAGTTCCCAGGTCAAGGAGAAAATATTACAAGCTGCCAGAAGAAACAATTCAAGTACTGTGGAAACACAATCAGGATAACACAAGATTTAGCAGCTTCTACATTAAAGGAGCAGGGCATGGAATATAATATTCCAGAGGGCAAAGGAGATAGGATTACAACCAAGAATCACCTACCCAGCAAAACTGAGTATAATCCTTCAGGGGAAAAAATGGTCATTCAGTGAAATAGAGGACTTTCAAGCATTCTGATGAAAAGACCAGAGCTGAATAGAAAATTTGACTTTCAAAATACAGGACTCAAGTGGAACATGAAGAGGTAAACAGGAAAGAGAAATCATAAGAGACTTATTAAGTTGAACTGTTTACATTCCTGCATGGAAAGATGATATTTATAACTCATGAGACCTTTGTCAGTATTAGGGTAGTTGAAGGAAAAAAATTATATGTATGTATAGATAGATAGATAGAGGGCACAGGGTGAGTTGAAGATTAAGGGGTCATATCTGGAGAATAAAATTAAGGGATGAGAGAGGATTATACTCAGAGAAAAAGAAAGGGAGAGGTAGAATGGGGTAAATCATCTCACCAAAAAAAACCCTAAGAAACAGAAAAGAAAAGGCTCTTACAGTGGAGGGGAAAGGGGAAAGTGAGAGGGAATGAGTGAATCTTATTCTCATAGGATTTGGCTTAAGGAGGGAATAACATACACATTCAATTGGGTATGGAAATCTGTCTTACCCTACAGGAAAATAGGGGGAGAAGAGGACAAGACAGCAGGGGATGATAGAGAGGAGGGCAGATTGGGAAAGGGGGTAATCAGAAGCAAATACTTCTGAGGAGGGACAGGGTCAAAAGAAAGAATAGAATAAATGGGAGGGCAGGATAGGATCAAGGGAAATAGAGTTCACAACATGTTTACTATGGAAGTATTTTGCATAACTGCACATGTATAAACTATATTGAGTTGCTGCCTTTTCAATGAGGGTGGGTGGGGAGGAAGGAAGAGAGAAAATTTGAAACCTAAAGTTTTAAAAACATGTTTTTAAAAAAATGTTTTCACATGCTACTGGGAAATAAGAAAAACAGGAAATGGGCTACAGAAGTCTGTCCTGCCATACAGGAAAATAGAAGGGGAAGGGGATAAGAGAAGGGGCAAGGGGGAGAGATAGAAGAGAGGACAGACTAGGGGAAGGGATATTCAGAATGCATGCCATCTTGGGGTGGGGGGAGGAGTGAGATGGGGTGAAAATTTGCAACTCAAAATCTTGTGGAAGTAAATATTGAAAACTAAAATAAATTTATATTTAAAAAAATAAAATAAACATTTCTATCATTACCCACTAACCATTCCATATACTCCCCAAATAGATAAATATATTTAAGTAAAACAATCAACCTTTCAGTTGTGTCTGAAAGTATATATCTCATCTTTTACCTGTAACCCATCACCTCTCTGATGAGGGGCAGGAAGCATGCTTCATTATCAGTCTTCTTAAATTACAATTGGTCACTGCATCTATCAATATTCTGAAGTCTTTCAAAATTCTTATTTTGTTTTTACATAATTGTAATCAATGTGAAAATAGTTCTAGTTATACTCACTTCACTCTTCATCATTTCATGAAAGTCTTTCCAACTTTCACTGAATCCTTCATAATCACCATTCCATTCCATTTACATATCTGAATTTATCAAGCCATTCTCCAGTTGATAGGCTCTCACTTTGTTTCCAGTCTTTGCTCTATAACAGAAAGTATTAGTACAAATATTTTTGTATATGTGAGTCCTTTCCTTCCATCCTGAATTTTTTTTGGAGGGGGGAGCAGGTATACAGCTAATAGTGAAATTGCAGGGCTGACATCAATTGGGGAATGGCTGAGCAAGTTGTAGTATATGAATGTAATGGAATATTATTGTGCTATAAGAAATGATGAACAGGCTGACTTCAGAAAAACCTGGAAAGACTTGTATGGTCTGATGCTGAGTGAAGTGAGCAGAACCAAGAGAACGTTGTACACCATAACCGCCACATTGTGCAATGACTAATATTGATAAACTTAACCCTTCTCAGCAATACAAGGATCTAAGACATCTCCAGAGGCTTCCTGATGGAAAATGCTATCCACATCCAAAGAAAGAACTATGAAAGTTGAATTGCTGTCTTTTTTTTTCTCTTCTGTTGAGTTTTATTTCTTCTTTCTGATGGTTCCTCCAATTGGATTTAATTTTTACTTACAACATCACTAATGTGAAAATATGTTTAATAGGAATGTAAATGTATAGCCTATATCAGATTGCACGCCATAGTGGGGAGGGTGGTGGGGAGAAAGGGGGAGAAAAATTTTAAATTCAAAATCATATGGAAGTGATTGTTGATAAATCAAAATAAATTAATAAAATAATTTAAAAAAAAGAAATTGCAGGTTTGAAGGGTATGTACATGTTATTGGCCTTTGGATATAGTTACAAATTGTTTTCAGGAGTGGTTGGGATGATTCAGAGTTCTACCAACAGTGTATTAAATGTACCTGTCCTCCCAAAGTTCAAAGCCCTTCCAATAATTATACTTTCTACCTTTTTGTCATATTTATCAATCTTTAAGGGCATGAGGTGGAACTGCAGAGTAGCTTAAATTTAGATTTCCTTTATAATTAGTGATTTGAAACACTTTTTTGTATGACTTCTGATATCCTACATTCCTTAATTTGAAATCTGCCTGTTTATATTCTTTGACAACTTATCAATTGGATAATTGCTCTTTTTTCCCCCTAGATTTGTGTAAGTTCTCTATCTATTGTGGATGTCATACTGTATCAAAGAAACTTGTTCCAAAGAAAATTTGTTCCCCCAATTAGCTGTTTCCCTTCTAATTCTAATGGCATTAATTTTTTTCTGGCACTATTTTCTTAGGACTGTATGATTGCTGTTTAGTAATCCTCTCTTTTCTGCCCTTGTTTAAATCTTATGTACATAGCTTTTTAAAATCTAAGTTGCTTGGTGAGTTTCCTGTGAATTCATATCAGTCTCTTCAGACAACTTTTCCCAATGTGATGAAATTATTTTCATTTGTGTCTTTAGAATGTCATACTTCATAGTTTCCTATCCCAGTTTGGAAGGTTTTCTCTGCATGATTATAATCCGTGGTGTTGTCATTTTCAGTTGTGTCTAACTCTTCATGAACCCATTTGGGGTTTTCTTGGCAAGGATACTGGAATGGTTTGCCACTTCCTTCTCCAGCTCATTTTACAGATGAGGAAACTGAGGCAAAGAGGGTTAAGTGATTTGCTCAGGGTCACATAGCTAGGAAGTGTGTGAGGCCAGATTTAAAGTCAGGAGGATTAGTCTTCTTGACTCTATCTACTGGGCCACCTTACTGCCCAGAAAAGAGCACCTGAATGTATTTATACTAGAATTATTCCATGGAAAGTGAGTATGTCTGAGTTTTAGTTTGCATCAAGTGCTTATCTATGTTAGGTCTACGGGTACATGCATTTTGGCTCTCTGAGTATAGGTTCTGCTTTCTTTGAGAAATTTGAATTTTCCCAGGGATATGATATATGGCTGCCTTTCTTTTGAGACTTCCAAACAGGATCAATGTTTGTTCCTTTTCCATTACTTCAACTGATGCTGAAGCTGGGCTTTTATCTCTTTAAAAGAACCAAAACCTATTTGCAAATCTCTGCTCACATTAGTATTAATCACAAAAACAAGGATTAGCACCTAATTTTCATTTTCTCAATGGGGAATAAAGTTATAGCAATGAAAAGACAGTGAACAATTAGGAGGGTTTGGATGGAAAGGAGCTAGTAGTTCAAGTTGTCAGCTGCAAAGGTGGAATCAACTTCTTACTTTGCTGGGCTGAAAAGAGATTGAGCTCAGATGAGTTGGGGGTCTGCTCCCTTACCAGCACTAGAAAGAAAAAAGGCTAAAGAACAGGATATTGGTTTGATGCATGCATTTCTCAGCAATCTGTCTAGGACCCCTCAATCCATACTGAAATAGTAATTTAAAAAGCGTTAAGAGATAGAGGACAGGGAACATTAAGTATATATAATGGATGCATTGCTCAATCCTGTCCACTGCTCTTCCTGTCTCATGGTTCAGATGGGAAATATTTCTATTTTATCTCCCTAGAAGCCTCTAAAACCAAGTTTGAAAAGATATCGCCATTGGTGGTAGTGGTGGTGGTGGAGAGAGTTGATGTTGTAGTATAAGTAGTAGTTGGTGTTGTAGTGTAGCGTAGAGTGAAGTTGTAGTCATATTGTTGCAAAAAAAAAAAAGAAAGACAGAAAAGTATCAATGAAATATTTAAAAATATACAGAAGAGAATAGAAGGACATTCAGAAGGGGAAACAGATAAAAGCAAGGCAGTGTTGGTGATTTTACTCATTTACAAACGAACAAAAATACTGTACATAATGGAGCAGGGCAGCTACATGGCACAGAAGATAAAGTGCTGGGCCTGGAGTCAGGAAAATTCATCTTCCTGAGTTCAACTCTAGCCTCAGACACTTACTAGCTGTGTGATTCTGGGCAAGTCACCTCACCCTGTTTGCCTCAGTTTCCTCTTCTGTAAAATGAGCTGGAGAAGGAAATGGCAGACCAGTCCAGTATCTTTGCCAATAAAACTCCAAATAGTGTCAAGAAAAGTTGGACATGACTGAAAAACAACTCAACAATGACAACAACAACATAATAAAGATATATGTTTTGACGTATAATCTTTTTCTGCTCTTTGTATATGGAAATATATGTTGATTTTTGTCAAGTTCAATATAAAAGAAAATATTTCCCTTTTTTGAACTCTTAATACATATAGCACCAAGGCCACTCATTTGATACAATGGAATTTTTATTTTTTATGTTTTTATGTATATATAACTGTCTTCTACTAGACAGTAAGATTCTTAAGAAAAGAGAATGTATTTTATATTTCTGTTTAATATTCCAAGCACCTACCACATTGTTCTGCACATTTCAATTAATCAGTAAAATATGTTGATAGTATACCTAGTTAAATCTGATAGGTAGAATTACTTCATGTGGGAAATGCATGAGTCATTACTTCTTGAAACTGTCCCCATGATGACATTTCAAATGACCCTAGAATCTAACCATTATCCTCATTGCCATCACAGACTCACTCTTTTTACACCATCCTTAAGAATTCAATTAAATCTGACAAACACTGATTGCCCACTACATTCTGTGCATGTCATTAGGAATTAGAGCTATAAAGACAAAAATAAACTTACAAGGAGCTTACGTTTTTCTTGGGAAAAAGAGCAACTGCTCTGGAGTCAGATGACCTGGCTTCAAATCCTGCTTCTGATGTTAACTATTTATTTGATTTTGGGCAAATTTCTCCTCCCTGGGATTGAGTTTCATCATCTGTAAAATAAGAAAGTAGCAATAGATGGCTTCTGAGATCCCTTTCAGCTCTATATCTTATCACCCAGGGATCCTAGAGAAGTGAATAATAATAATAATTTTTTAAAAAATGATTTAAAAATTTACTTATCATAGGTAAGTAAATACAAAGCATATACAAAAAACAACAATAATTGGGCAGTCTCCTGGGACCTATCACGGTAGCTTTCATATGAAAGTTATGATCAATTACTGAACCCCAAGTTGAATTATACATGAGAAGGATTCTGTGTGTCAATGGATGATTTCAGATCTCACATAACTTACTCAGGGAACAAACTAATTCTCCTGGTAATTCTCTCAGGGTAATTCTCCTGACCTCAGAATATAAGTTAAAGTCATCCCATGGCAATAAAACATGTTCTGTGAAAGGGGAAAATTCTACTCAGAAATTGTACTTAGGAAGAGGCAGCATAAGATAATAGAAAAAGGCACTGATTAAGACACAGAAAACTTGGTTCTAGGCTCACTCCTACTATTTCCTGTCTTTACCTTGGGAGGTCACTGAACCTCTTCAATTTCTTCACTTGTAAAATGAGTTGGATCAGGTAATCTTAGAATATTAGAAAGTTTTGTGATTTTTTCTGAGATATTGCCATCTGTCTTTCTGTAGTGACTTATCACATATAAGCTATAATGAGCTTTATTGCTGGGAATCATATCATAAGTCTTTGGCAAGTTATCTTATTACTAAAGTGAAAACACCACCAGGAAATATCCTTTTTCACTTATAAGGCATTCTCTCATTACAGAACTCCTCCAAATATAAATTCTTTCTGACTTCTGAATAATTTTTAATTCAGTCTGTTTTTTTGCATTTAATCTTAATTTATAATACATTTCACTAAAAACAAGGTCATATCATTTCAAGTTCAAGCTAATTACACTCACAAAGTCTTACTTCAGAGTGCAAGTCAATACTTGTGAGTACAAGGTACATTGCCAAAGTTTTTATAGAGGTTTCACAGTAAACAGATCTCCTTTAAAAGGAGTTATAAACAGTTAGGTTTCCTGCTACAGATACATCCTATGATGTTAAATGTACTTTCAACTTCCTACTAAATTTTAAACTGAAACTAGTTTATTTTTTTTGAGGTTTTTTTAATATAAATTTATTTTTAGTTTTCAATATTCACTTCCACAAGTTTTTGAGTTCCAAATTTCTCACCCCTCCCCCCACCCCAAGATGGCATGCATTCTGAATACCCCTTCCCCTGGTCTTCCTTCTCTTCTATCTCTCCCCCCTCCCTTCTCTTATCCCCTTCCCCTTCTATTTTCCTGTAGAGCAGGATAGACTTCTGTACCCCATTTCCTGTATTTCTTATTTCCCAGTTGCATGTGAAAACATTTTTTTAAACATGTGTTTTTAAAACTCTGAGTTCCAAATTTTCTCCCTTCCTCCCTCACCACCCACCCTCATTGAAAAGGCAAGAAACTCAATATAGGTTGTACATGTGCAGTTATGCAAAACACTTCCTTAGTAGACATGTTTGAAACTAGTTTAAGTGGGGCTTGGTGGTGTGTTGCTTCGCAGAAAATAGCTTCAGGTTGTTGCTGTAGTTACTCTTAAAAATTTAGATTATTTACTAAGAATGTTATAAAATGCTGGGGAAAATAGGCAATTGTACAAAAAAAAGATCATCTACTTATTTGGAAAGAGGTTCTGTATATTGGATGCTATAGCCCCAGATCCCCTGTGTAAACGACATACAAAAAAAGAGTGGGGTGTCATCATATTAAATATATCACATATTCATTAAAATTTAAACCCAGGGGAGGGAACCCAATGATTTCCACTAAAAGAAGACTCTATTGTATCTGTATTCATGAGATTTCAATGGTGGTATATCATTAAAAGTAATGGATAAAGGAAGGAGTTACCTTATGTAACCATGTCTAGAGAGGGGATTCTTAGCTAAAAAAGGGATAGAGGTGATCAAACCAGACAAAATGACTGATTTCAGTTGCATAAAATTAAAAAGCTTTTGCGTGAACAACATCATTGAAATTGGAATGAAATGAGAACTAGTTAATTGGATAAAACTTTCAGCAACTATCTCCAATAAAAGTTTGACATCCAAGATACATAGGGAATTAATGGAAGTGTAACTGACTTTTGAGCATGCTCAGCTCACCTGAGATGGAGGCACCTGTGTAGGAGATGGCAGGGACCTGCTTCTGGCAGAAGACATTCTTCATTCCCCTACCACATGGGTGAGAATAGCCTCTTTCCATTAGTTGCATAGCTAGAATTGGCTGTGGCTTTAAATCTACCTGCCTGAGGTACAGTCATTCTCTCTCTTTCCAGTTTTGTCTAGGGGTAAAGGTCTTATTCACCCATGTGGAAATCTGGAGAGACTAATGTGAACTGATCCAGGGCAAAGTAAGCAGAACCAGGAGAACAATTGACAAAATGACTATGATAGCCATCAATCATGACTTCAGAGGACTTGATGGTGAAGCATGTTTCCTGCATTTAGACAGAAAGGAGGTGAACAATAGGTGCAGAATGAGGTATATGTTTTCACCTATTCAATTTGTTGATTTGTTTTGTTTTACTGTGCTAATTTGTTATGAAGGATGGGTTCCCTGGGGGAGGGCAGAGTCATAAGGAAGTCAAAGTGATGAAGAAAAAGAAAAAAACTTCAATAAAGTATTTAAAAGGATTGAATAGTGGTAGAACTGTCACAGTAATAACAGCAATGCAACTCATATTTATAAAGAATTTTAAGTAAGAAAGAGTGTTTTCCTCAGAAATATTATGGTTCACATTTTAGCAAGAGGCAACAAAGTTTGAGAGAAGTAGATGACCTAGGGTCATCAAGTTAAGTGAACCAGGACTTGAACCATTTTTTTCTGGCTCCCAGTCCTGTGATCTTTCCATTATATTACTGTGACACTTCCTCTTAGCTTAAAATTTTATTAAGGTAGGTATTCTCAGTGGTGTACTTGTTCAGTAGCAAGTCAAATCCACAATAGAAATGGAAACCTGTCCCATAAATCTGGTCTGACTCCTACAGTTCTCAAATCTCTGCAAATGAGCTGGAAAAACTATTACTTGTATGGGAACATATTAAAAACTTCTTTTTCAGTTCAACTGAAAATATTAAAATTGGTGATGGACCCATTTCCTAATCTCTGTTTTTATCATAAGAGTTTCAGTCTGGCCATTATATTCAGCAGAAAACATATAATGTCTCTTCTGTACACTAATATGTCCTCAAAACTCTATGCGTTGGGAGATACTGGCAAAATTTTTCAACTGGTCCTGATTCCCAAAGGGAGGGCATTTGACTGTCTTGACCAGACCCATGGCCACTGCTCATGAATCAGTGCAGAAGCTCTTATCTACTCTGTTACTCAAGCATGCTTCATAAAGGAGCCATATAGCTCAATAGTCCACTGGAAGGATTTGTGGGGTCTCTCAGGGCATCACCTGTTATCAGATTAATGACTAATGAGGTTCAGTCACATATACCCCTCTTCTAGAGGGTAGAACTGTCAATGAATCAGGCAAGATAGAATTTCTAAGGAGCCAGGTCTTCATAGGCAGAGGCCCATTGGGTAAGTAAAGAAGGCAAGGCATTGGGAAGAGGACTGGTGGTCTCACTATTTAGCAGAGACACAATCTGTTCATGAGGGATATTAACATCTGAGAGAAGTAGGTGAGCGTTATATTGGATTTTTAAAATTAAAATTTTGTTTTAAAAATTCTGAACTTAAACACCATTACTACTACTAATAAGCATTTCTATATACACAGCAGAACCCCAAAACACCATTCTATATGAAATCACTCCATTAATTTTTTTAAGAACATACAATAATTTCCTAATGTTACTTTCGGAAGACTTCTTCTCTGTGCTTTCTTCTGAACAACCTTTTGGTCTCTTCCGTGCATTTAAAAAAATGTATCAATGGCCTTCTTTTTTGAAATACCTATTGCTAACCCTCTCCTCTTCCCCACTCAACTCCAGTTGAAAAATAAAACACAGAAGCTACCAAGTCTCATGTAATCCTGACTATAGTTCCTTGGTACTTACTGTACAATTGCAACATTTTTCCTTTGATGTGGGAACTCTGAATTTTAGCTATGAGAGTCCTAGCCCTTTTCTCAATCCTAAGGCTTTCTTATCATCCTGAAGCTTTCTCAGGAGAGCCTTCTTCTCTAGCTAATTTCAGACACAAAGCCTTGAAGCCCTACACTAGTTTCCAGCATGTCTTCTGTTGCACTGAAAGGCTGCTGACTTGTTTTCTTACACCTGTGGTAGCTTTTCTGGAAGTCCCCTTCCTCATTGTCTATGGTCTGCTGACTGTGTGTGTGTGTGTGTGTGTGTGTGTGTGTGTGTGTGCGTGCCTGAACAGTTATATCATGGAAGAAGTGTGGATTTAGGCTTTTTCCTTCAGTAGGTATGTGGGACTTGGGCATAGCTATGTTCAAGAAGCCATCTTGGCCAGAAGTCTCAAGCCATTTCTGTTTAACAGTGGAAGCATTCTGTAGCCCATCTATTTTGTTAAAGAGACCACCTTGCCTTGTTCAACTCATAAAATATAACTTCAGATGAAGGATGTTGGATGGTTCACTTTAGGTCTTCCGAGACAGTTATCTGTTTTTGGACAGTCTCCAGCTTATCAATGTCCTTCTTAAACTGTTAATGCCTAGATATTAATACAATACTGCAGATGAGTTCTGATTGGGCAGAGTACAGAGAGACCATTACTTCCCTATTCCTGGAAACTATGTCTCTCTTAATGTAGCCTGAGATTACATTAGTTTTTTTGGACTGCTGTATCATACTGTTGACTAATATTGACTTTGTAAACCACTAAAGCCTCCAGATTTTTTCAGAATCTAACTGTGCCTCCCCCATCTTATATTTGTAAAGTTGACTTTTCTTTTTTTTACCCAAGTACAAACCTTTATATTTATCCCGAGCTGATTTTAATCATATTAGATGTAGCTCAATGTTCTAGTATATCAAGATGCTTTTGGATACTGATAGTCATCTGCTGACTTCATTAACTATCTTCTGAGCTTTGTGTCATGTACACATTTGATAAGCATACATGAGATGGCGCAGGCAACTCCAAGAGATTCCATTTGGTCTTAGCACAACAACCAGTCGCTGTAAAGCCTTGTATAAGTATACATACTTCCATTCCCACAATACACCCACCCTGATTAGCCACTATAACTACCACGTGAGGATCTTCTGCTCATGTCCTCCTAAGAAAAGATGCCTCTTCCCTCTGGGTCCTGCTCCTAAAACCCTGGATTAAAAACTAGCATCCCCCTATAGACCCACCAGAGGTCCTGTTGTATGATGGTAACCTGAATACTAGTATCTGCTTGCCCTTTATGTGACAATCACTCTCTTTCTGAGCAACCATGAATCAAACATATGACCCTTGGTTACCTATTGTTACTATGGTTAGGATGAGATAAGTCTTGAGGAAACTTCACTTTTAGCCTTAAATTAGTTTCATCCCAGAAATTCCTCAAGTTTAGATCTAGACTATTGGCTGATGGGGCAGTTAGGTGGCACAGTGGATAGAGCACCTGCCCTGAAGTCAGGAGGACCTGAGTTCAAATCCAGCCTCAGACCAACCACTTAACACTTACTAGCTGTGTGACCCTGGGCAAGTCACTTAACCCCAGTTGCCTTAAAAAAAAATAGACTATTGGCTGATTCGAGACTGCCTAGTTTCTGGCGTAAGGGCCAGAAAGGCCCTTATGGTCCCAACACAGATTTCCTGATACAGTTTTACTAGCATCCACGTAGACTGTGATCAGTATTCTCCTTCTCAGTCCAGTATTTCAGGAGCCACCCATAAAGTTCCTTATGGGAGAGGATGTCCTCACCTTCAGTCAACAGAGCCAGATGGTGGATTTCCAGAGTGTCTATTTATGTGGACAGTTGTATTTGCCTGGAATGTTGCTAAAGATCTGTCCTGATCTTTCACTCAAATTTCACAGTTGAAGAATACATGCTTTTCTGGTGGTTTGGGAGGGTCATATTTAAAGCCTGATAGTTTTCAGCTAGGGCTGTGTTAAGAAGGCAGGCTCTGATTACCGCCTATGCAGGATTTTCATAGAGTATAATGTACACACAGAACTGTTTTACTGTTACACAAGCTTATTAGGGCTGATGGCACACTAACAAGACATACTCATCAAAGACTATAATCAAACTTTATTGACTATTCAATGACACAAACATTAACCCCTCTAGGAGCAAACCACCAAGCAGATTCCCAAAGATTCCAGTAAGTGTGCATTATACCAGTGCCCATGACAATGTTAATTCTGTGCCCAGCCAGAGGCTGTGTGCCTCCCTGCTAGGTGGCATTCTGGAAAGTCTCCACCGATCAACAATGGTCTCAAGAAAACATGGGATGCTTGAATTTCTAAGTGTGAGGAATGAAGGAGTCTGTCCTGATCATGACCCAGAAGCCGACTGATGACTGGGGCCTCTGTAGCATTTTATGGTTCTGGCTAACGGTGTTTACACATTACTTCTAAGTTCTGATTGATGATTGATTACCTAAGCTTATAGTGAAAGGAAACTACCAATCAAAGCTTTAGTTTCCTAATGCCATTACTATGGGAATTGAGTGAACTACACTGACTCCATCTTGTGACTCAGTTCTGGATCTGGCTCAGTTCCCTTTCTATTCAGTTATGGGTCTAGTCCAATTATTTTCTTGTGAGAAAACTTTATTCAGTTATGGGAATTGTGAGCCTTATTGCATTGTTTGAACCTATCCCTGAGTATATAGGAAGCTGGACTACCTCTACCCACTGCTTAGAGACTCTTACCTAAGGAACTAGGTTATTCTGACCAGCAACCCAGTCAGATCTGAAGGTTTATAAACATTTCAAGCAAACCATATCTCTTATCTGAAAACTGACCTTCTACTGGTCAATCAGTTATTGTTTCCATATTCCTTTGATTGAATACAGACACTTGGGGAGAATGAGACACCCCTTTTTCTGATTTCAGGGAATTGCACCTGTTCACGCTCACCCTCCCAACTTGGAAAGTCCCTAATCTTTCCAAACTTAGAAATCAGATTACCTAATTTTGGATCCTGGTTCATTTTTTTTTTCAATTAGTTATCTTATTTGATTGTTTTTAATACATAAAAATCTGTCTCACTCTGTATTCCGGGTCTTTGGACTGACTGGGGAGTTCATTGACCCACTTAGTATGCCTGTTTTGCTATTTGCCAGTTTTTATATAGCTTGAATTGTTTCCTTAGTTATTCTGCCACATTACCAAGTGTTTTTTATCAGTTGTTTACCAGACTCATACATCATTAGTTGTTGTTTACCAATTACTCAAGTGCTTATCTTATTACAGCAAAAAAACAAAACAAAAAAAGAAACATTATGTAACAGCTACTTAGTTATAAAATGAAGACTTCAAAACAAATGAAGTTGCTCATCCTAAATTAACATACTTATTCCCACTACTTTGGGCATAGGAGGACCAGAGGTGGGACTGTACAGGACAGAGATCCAATCCACCAAAATGTTCCTTTTGGAAAGCTCACTTTCTCTTTAGATGAGGACCTTCAAGGAACCAGCTGTGATGAGAACATATCTGTATGGAGCCAAATATGTTCAACTGCTTATCCTAGCAACTGAAAAACACTCCAAGGATGATCCCCACCTGGGACCTCTGGTTCTGAAGAAGTAAATATTCTATACGTTGAAGGAGCTCTTCTACGTTGAGGAGCTCGGCAATGGCCCCTTTGACCTTATCCTCACCAACCATGATTCCAGTGACTCATTAGTTTGTTGTTTAAATTTCTTCTGCAGGCTTCTGGGGTCCTTGGTGAGTAAAATCTGACCACGCTCTAACCCTTCTGTGGAGGAAGTCACTCCTTGGTGGGCTGTTTATGAGGTGTTCCCAAGGTTCCCTTGCTTTTTGGGTAAGTTTCCAGTTCTCATCCTCACTCTTACTCCCATTTTCTTCCTTTGTATTACTCATCTAAGTGGATTGCAACACATTTTCCATTAAGACTTCTGGGATGAGGAATATACTTCCTACCTATACCTTATCACTCTAACTTCCATTAGTATGGACTCTTTTCACTTGTGCTATTACACAGTGTTGCCCCCGTGCCTTCAAGGCAACAGCCTTAAAAAACAATTGCTTTCTTGAGTTCTGGAATGTTCAGGCACAGTTTCCATTTTATTTTCCTTATGCTGGTGAACAAGATTTTTTTTTTTTAACCATTAACGGTAGCCGGGAAATGTTTACCATGGCCATATCTTTATCTTCCATGTCACCTTCCTTTGCTTAGAGCTAGATGGCTCAGTAGATATAGTGCTGGGCCTACAGTCAGGAAGATCTGAGTTCAAATCCAGCCTCAGACATTTACAAGCTGTGTGACCTGGGCAAGTCACTTAACCTCTGTTTGCCTTAATGCACTACAGAAGGATATGGCAAACCACTCCAGTATCTTTGCCAAGCAAACCCCATGGACAGTATGGTCCACAGGGTTGTGAAGAGTCAGACATGATCAAAAAATAACAACAAAATTAATTTTATCAGGTCGTTGGAGACCCTCTTTCTGTTCCATTGAGAGGACTCCTCACATACAGCTATCATTGTATAGCTACAGGGTGTTCTAGGCTGCCATACAACAACCATTTGATTACCCAAGGCTAGCCATGCTGAATCATCTTCCCGGTTTTACTCCTAAAGCCAGCCATGAGGTCATTATAGTTCAATCTTATTTCCCAACACTAAATGTTGTGGGCTCCAGTGACTTGTGTCAGTCTGGTGATTTAAGCTTGGGAATGAAGTGAGACACTCATAGACCATTTAAAATTGTGCAAAGTGATACTGGCTGACAATAGCATGGAAAGGATACAGCTCTGATAGATGGTGCTGATAGATACAGTTTCACTGGTCAACATGTGGAATTACATCTGTTTAGAAGGGTACATTGGATCATAATCGTTTTTTGACTCATATGGCAGTGAGATATCCGTTAAATATGGGGAGACCTCCACAAATCTCTGTGGGGGGTCCATTGATGGGACTGCTCTGTTAACAAGGTAGGGAGGCCCTGTACTCCTCTGCCCTCTCAGGAGTTACATTATGATACCTAGAGAGTTGAAACCAAGAGGGTAGCCCAAAAGAAAATGAGCTCAGAGGGGTCAGTAGCTCATTTCTTTTTTTTTTTTATCCACAAGTAATCAGTTTTTTGAGCTCAGCAGACAATTTCTAGATTCCTATAATGTCAGCTCTGAATCACTCTCAGCTGAAAGCAGGCTTGAAAACTCCTGTGTAGTGAATTGGGGGCAGGCAGGTTATATCTGTGCACAAATGCTTGTTGAACTGCTCTGTACAACCCATATTATACATATGTTGGGGGTGCATGCTCATTTTTTTTTATTGATAGCTCAGTATCAAAAAAGTTTGGAGACTATTGCACAAAGGTATTAAAGAACACTTTAAGTACCTCTTCTATGGATATTAGTATTTCAACAGGACCATAGCTTTAAGATAACCCATAGAATTTCAGACATTGAATAGTCTCTAATGGATCTCTTTGTTTCCAGGATCTTCTCTCTCCAATTCAACTTGCACATAGTTGCCAAATTTATATTACTAAAACAAAGATCTGACCATGTAACTCCATACTCAAAATTTTTTTAAAATTTCCTATTCCCTCTACAAAAAGTACCATATCCTCAGACTCAGCCCCTCAAAATCTGCCTCCTCTTTAACTTTCTAGTGTATTACTTCTCTTCATACAACTCTCCATTTTAATCAAACCAGTACTGTTCTCTTACATGACATTCTATCTCCTCTCTTTGCATCTTTGCAAAGTGTTCCCTACCCTCCCACCATGGGTAGAATACATTGCCCCTACAAAGAATTGGAAATTGAGGGGATGTCTGTCAATTGGGGAATGGCTGAACAGGTTGTGGTATATGAATGTAATGGAATATTATTATTCCGTAAGAAATGATGAGCAGTTGGATTTCAGAAAAACCTGGAAAGACTTACATAAACTGATACCAAGTGAAGTAAAGAGAATGAGAACATTGTACATAGTAACAGCAACTTTGATAGACTTAGCTGTCCTCAGCAATACAATGATCTAATATAATTCCAAAAGACTCAAGATGGTCGTGCACATCCAGAGAAAGAACTATGGAATCTGAATGCAGATCGAAGCATACTATTTTTTCTTTTTTTCCTTTCTCATGGTTTTTCCCTTTTGTTCTGATTCTCCACCATATGACTAATGCAGAAATATGTTTAATATGATTGTACATGTACAGCCTATACTAGATTGCATGCTGTCTTGGGGAGGGGTAAGAAGGGAAAATTTAGAACTCAAAATCTTATAAAAGTGAATATTGAAAAAAAAAGTAGCTATTTTATATACTTATGCTATTAAACATTAAATTAAAAGAAAATTAAATTAAAGGAAAAAATACATCACCTTCACACCTCCACCTTGTAGAATCCTCACCTTTTTGCAAAACACAGTTCTAGTGTTACTTCCTTCAAGAGGCCTTTGAGGTCCGCAGTCATTATCACTCTCTTCCTCTTGACATTATTTTGTATTGCTTGTGTGATTGTACCTATAAGTAGAATGTAAGTCAGCTTGAGGGTAGGGACTTTCATTTTTGCGTAACACCCTTGTGGGTATGGCTATTCTCACTCTGTGAGCTGGCTCACTTCCCCTTAACTTCTGTCACATTGACTGGTGTGGGATTTCCAGAGAAAAGCCACCACTATACAACTCCAATTAAAACTCTCTCAGGATCCTAGAAATAACTTTGCTGTGGGAAGAATACAATCCTACTACTCACTAGTATATGGCCCTGATTCTGCCACTGGTATGCTACCCATTTAGAAGGCACCATGACAATATTAGATCTTAAACATAAAACAATATCAAAGTTATTCAGCATAAAGGAAACAACACTAATAATCTCTACCAACAAACCTAGGTCACACTCTCCCATGAACACTTATAGAAACCCAGCAGGGAGGCATGTGGATGGGGAAACACTTGGTCCTGGAGTAATTTATGATTTTGAACTGCAAGATTTGAAGACTTGGTCCCATCAGGGACAACACACAATGCACAAAGCCACTTCTCTGTGAGCTGCTCTCTTTTAGGTCCTCACTACTGTCTTGTTGGGCATCCACTCATACTGATGAAGCAAGGACAAGATCTTTTAACTCACCATCATCCTTAACCAAGGTGCTGAGAAAATGTTATGCTCCTGTAACAGCAAGAAGTTCGCTTAAGTGAGAGTAGCTCACTTAAGAACAGCTTAAGAAGAACAGCTTCTCAGGTTGGTTCATTAGATCCTGTAGAGATGCTCAGTCAGTTATTCCCTAGACAGGATCCTACACTAATTGCTTCCAAGTATGTTCTTAAAGGAAAACAAATAGAAACAAATTTAAAAAAAAAAACAGACTCAAAGCCTATCTTTTCTTTACATTTTTCTTTCTAAAGCAATAGAGAACAACCAGGTTATCTCTGAGAGGCTTGATGGCTTTCAAACTGTAGATAATGCCTTAGGGTAACATCTGCTAGAGTAAGAGATCTCTCTTACAATGAACTGCAAGCTTTCCCCAACCAATCAGCAAACACCCTGCATGGAAGTCGAAGCCTTCCTATTAGCTGGCTCAGGGGTTGACTTCTTAACTCTTTCATAGCTGGTTTTTCCATCTCTCCATACTTCAAATCAATGGGTCCTGCTGGTCAGTGATTCTGCTTTCCCTCATGGGAGTAAAAGTCATGGAATCTATTTTTTTTCTGTCAATTATGAAGCCAGGCATCCTTATTTAACCTTCTCACAGTTTCCATGTAATTATCTGATGTAGCATTTTGAAAGTTATAACTTTCCAAAGACTAAAAAAAAAGTCACATGTAAATGAAGAATCACACTACCTTGCAGGCTTAGTCAACTTTTTGAGGTCAAACAGGTCCTCTCAGTCCATTCATCTGAGGGGCAGTTCTCTATCTGTTTCTTTTAACAGTCTGTGCATCTCTTCATATTTTCTTAGAGAAACTATTCCTTCACATGTGAATTTTATTGGTCAGTCAACTAGCATTTATTAAGCACCTACAATGTGCTAAGTGCTAGGGATACAAAACAATGCAAAAAACCCCCAAACAAACAAAAAGTCTGCTCTCAGGGAGCTCACAGTGTAATGGGGAAAACAAAATGAAATCAACCATGTACCAAGATATATAGTCATTTAAAAAAATAGACCAAAGTTATTTTTCTACCTTTTTCCAGAAGCAAACTGTTCACATGTGAAAGAGTGTATAGTACTTTACATTTGTTTTCTATTCCAAGTGACCAGAAAAGTGCCTTATAAATAGTAGGCATTTAATAAAATTATGTCAAATTGAAGTAACCAGGAATGAATGAAGCTATGTGGGGACATGTGTCAGATCTTAGATGACAGGTGCTTACTCCTGGCAAGTTTTGAAAACAGTGCCATCCTGTCTGTTCCTGTCCACCAGAGGCCTCAGGAGATTTTGTGGTCCACCAGTGGTGTTTCACATGTAAACAATTCTATGTGTGACTGGTGAAAGGAGGTAGCAGTTTGGACTCTTGTCAGCTGTCAAGACTATGATTCTGGATCTCCTTCAACCAGCACTCAACTTTGTACTGTAGCTTGATTATTATTCCTGTTGTTGTTGTTGTTGTTTTAATCTAGGTATATGACTCATTCAATCTCTGGCTTGTGCCTCTGCCAATGTGACCTCGTTACTTTCTTTTCCAGAATTCTATATCAAAAGATGCCTTTGCACACTGAGGCATTACTTTAGTAAGCAATGTAATTGGAATAGGTAAAAAGGTTAATAAAATGTAAATAATAGAACCCTGCCCCTTTCAGAATGGGATTTTATTCCTTGCTCCTATTAAAGGTTGAAAAAAACAATTCAAGATCTTACTGCAAAGTGTCTGACTTTCATAATGAAGATGTCAAGAGTTATGATTCAGTCTCTCATTACTGGCTAGGAGCTGAAATTCTTCACCTCGGTTCAGATAGCTGCAGAAAATTGCTCATTGCTTATCCTACTCTGGTGTCCGCTGCCATATCAGGGCCTGGCTCATCTCCCCCATCACTGAAGGTACAGCAGAGGCTACTTGATGTTCTTCTTTCACCTCTGAGGAAAAGACTGTGTCTACAACAGCAACCTTTTCCCATTCCTTATCTTATCTTGAACCTTCAAAGTTCACACATAGTGATCTCTGATCCTTGGGAAATCATTTTCGGAAATCAAGTACTCTTTGCTCCAAATCCTTCTGGGGGTAGTTGATAAGGAAAAAAACACTCTGTATGTTTCTAGATACAGGCCCTTTATGTCCACAAAAAAACAAAAGTTCTTTAAAAAAAAAAAGAAATATAAACAAGGCTGCTCCTACAAGTTTATAGCAGCAAAAGGTCCTCAGAGCTCAAGGTGATTCCATGGATTCACTGTATCATAGGCAGAGGTGTACATGAGCCAGCTCTAAATAGCTTGAGAGTGCCAATTGTTAAATTTTCAATATTAGCATTTACTACTTGAAAATCTACAAACACTACAAATCATGGTTTCACTTATTGTTTTATCAATTGTCTAGATTTAAGAATGTCATAGGAAAAAAATGTTAATAATGCAGATTAAACTTAAAAGTTTATCTTGTGTAAAATTCCTTCCACCTCCCCCTGCTACTCCACTCACCTCTCCCCCAAAGAGCTGGTTGTTAAACACTTGCCAGCATACTCCTGACCATAGGGGTAACTTGGTGTTCTAATTTACAGAGGGATGAGCTATTTGAGCTATCAAGGTTCTCTGTACTCCCGTGATTCTGCAGAGTATAGCCTTTTCCTCATTAACTAATATAAACCTTTATAACATTTAAGAAAGTTAAATGCTATTGCACTACTGGTTTCTTTATTAATAAAGTGATGAGGTTGAATTTGATAAGCTCTAAGATCACTCTAATGTTCTATACTCTTAAGATTAAATTAGTGACACATAAAGAGATGAAGAAATGTCTAAATTTACTCAGTGAATGATGACAAAGTAACGAGAATAAGTTGTTTCCTATCTCTCAAGAGCAAACATCCATCATTGAATCAAGGACCAGAAATAGTTACTGTTTTATTCAAAAGTGGAAGCTAGAATCATTTCAGAGAAAGAGAGAGCAAAACAGGAAGAGAAACCCCATTAATGTCTGTTTATAGCAGCAGTTGGACATATCAGCTACAAACTTTCGTTTTCTTTTTGAGAATGAATTATCAACCACAGAGAAAATTTTCACTCAGGCCCTAAATTAGGCTTTCTTGCTGTTTTCGATATTAACCAAATCTTTGTGGTGTTATAGAAATAGAGCTTAGTGACTGTATGAAGTCTTTTTTCTTTCTATAAGCTATGCAGTCACTGTCAAAGTTAAAGAAACTTTAGCATGTCAGTTCATTCATTTATTCACTCATTCTTTCATTCTCATTCATTAATTAAGTAAGCTTTCATTGAGAGTCTATTATGTACCAGGCACTATACTAGGCACCAAAAAAAAAAAAGAGAGACAGAGTACTTGGTCTGAGAGAGCTTACAGGCTATTGGTGTACATGTACCAATGCATGTATATGTAACAACATGTACATAAATAACTAAACATAAAATATATAGAAGGAAGTACAAAGTAAATTCAGAATAAAGAGGCACCTTTATCCATCCAGAGGCACTGAGTGGATCAGAAAAGGCCGCATGTGTGTGGTGGTATTTAGGCTACTGCCAGAAGGAGAGCTAAGGACTGTAAGAGCAGAGGAGAAAAGAGAAAGTATTATATACTTGAGGGAAAGTCCATAGGCACAGAGGCAATAGATGGCACATCACCACCCTTTATGAACCTAGAAAAGGAGTCTAGACCCCAGCTGTGAAGAGCTTAAATGACAAACAGAAGAATTTATATTTTATCCTGGAGGCAATAAGGAAATACTGAGCATTTACCTAAGACCATCAGCAAACATTATTTGTAATGGGAATAAGCTAGAAGCTTTCCCAGTAAGATCAGGTGTGAAACAAGGATCCCCACTGATACTAGTATAATTCAAAATTGGATTGGAAATTCTAGCAACAGCAATAAGAGAAGAAAAAGAAATAGAAGGAATCAGAATAGGGAACAAGGTAATAAAACTCTCTTTTTGCAGATATGATGTTATATTCAGAAAATCCCAAAGACTCAACTAAAAAATTAGTTGGAACAATAATTTTAGCAAAGTAGTAGGATATAATGTTAAATCCACATAAATCATCAGCATTCCTATATATCACAAACAAAACCCTGCAAGAAGAGATAGTAAGAGATACCCCATTTAAAATAACTCTAGGCAATATAAAATACCTGAGAGTATACCTGCCAAAAAAAAAAACCCAGGAACTATAAAAACAAAATTATAAAAGAACTTTTCATACAAATAAAATCAGATTTAAATTGTTCATGGGTAGGCAGGACCAATATAATAAAGTGACAATTTTACCTTAACTAATTTATATATTCAATGCTGTCCCAATTAAATTATGAAAAACTTATTTTACTGAATTAGGAAAAAATAATAACCAAATTCATTTTGAGGAACAAAAAGTCAAGAATATCAAAAGAACTAGTCAAAAAAAGTGAAGGAAGGAGTTCTAGCAGTACTGAAACTTTTTGAGCAAGGAAATGACAGCTCACATTTATGCTTTAGGAATATCAATTTTGTATCTATTGGAGGATAGATTTTAGAGGGGAGAGATGAGTTAGGAAGGACTAATTAATAGGCTACTATAATAGTACAGGTGAGAGGTGGTAAGGGTCTGAATTGGGGGGTGGTTGTCTGAATAGAGAAATGGGGATAGATGTAATGTGCTAGAGAGATGTCATGAAGGTAGAAATGAGAAGACTTGGAAGCTAATTTGATGTGAGGGATAAAGGAGAGCCATGAATGATTCCAAAGTTGTGAACCTGTGTGACAGAAAGATTGGTAGTACCCTCTACAGAAATAAGGAAGTTATGGAAAATGTGTTTGGAAGGAAAGATAAGGAAATCCAGTGGAAGATATCCAAAGGGAATTTGTTGATGTAGGACTGGCACTCTAGAGAGAGACAAGGGCTGGATGTTTAGATTTGTGAGTCATTTGTATGGCAATGATAATTAAATCTGTGGGTGTTGATAAGATTACTGAGCCAGAGGGTTTAGAGAAAAGAAAGAAGAGGATCCAGGACAAAGCCTTAGGGCACTCTGTTGGAAGGCAACCACTGACTGAAGGAACTTGAGAGATCTATCTACTTATCAGGACAGACTTCTGTATTGTAAGGCTCCTTCTGGCCATGATTCTTTTTTCATTTCTTTCTGTTATTCTGGCCAAAGACTTCTCTTTGTTGTTAACAATCATTTTAGCAGGGTTTGTACTGGCTGTCATGCAAGAGGGCCCAAGTCACTAAAAATCCTGGGAAATGTGCTTTTTTTTTCTAGCATAGGAAGAGGAAAAGCTAATTGAATGCCCACTTGAAGCTTACTTTCTCAACTCACAAAACTACTGGCTGATTGGTTCCCCAGATCTGTTCTGGAGTTCTAGG
Organism: Phascolarctos cinereus; assembly: GCF_003287225.1. Classification (NCBI taxonomy): domain Eukaryota; kingdom Metazoa; phylum Chordata; class Mammalia; order Diprotodontia; family Phascolarctidae; genus Phascolarctos; species Phascolarctos cinereus. Next base: position 289,171,110 of record NW_027555847.1, on the reverse strand, counting down.
TCCTAGGTTTTAGGAATCTAAGAGCAATCTGAGAGACAGTTAGGTGGCACAGTGGACAGAGTACTGGGCCTGGAGTCAGAAATATTTGAATTCAAATCCAGCCTCAAACACTTACTAGCTGTGTGAACCTGAGCAAATCACTTAATCTCTGTTTGCCTCAGTTTCTTCAAATGTAAAATGGGGATAACTATAGCACATGTTTCTCAGGGCCATTGTGGGGTCATAGTAATTGTTTAATAAATGCTTATTTTGGGGCAGCTAGGTGGTGCAGTGGCTAGAGCTCCAGCCTTGGAGTCAGGAGGACCTGAGTTCAAATTCGACCTCAGACACTTGACACATACTAGCTGTGTGACCTTGGGCAAGTCACTTAACCCCAATTGCCTCACCAAATAAATAAATAAGTAAATAAATAAATGAATGAATAAATGCTTATTTCCTTGCTTTGGGTGGCTATCTTCCAAAAACACCAACTCATGAGCTCCAACTGGTATGCTTCACCTTAAAATCAGTCTGTATATTAGGATCTTTAGCAAAGGTATATACTCAAATGGCATTGCAAGAACTGTAATTACAAATAATTTTCCAAAACATTAAGGGCTCCCCTTCCCACAAATACTTAGAGTCTGCAGGGGAAACAGTGGGCAGGAAAAGAAAGTAGAATGAAAGGAGGAGAGGTGTGTAGGGGCACCTCAAATGCCAGAACTGCAGGTCACTGATGTTCTTTCTCTAGAGGGTGATCCCAAAGTTCACTGTGAGCCACTTTGCTCTTCAACTGGTCTAGCTCTTCACAACTCACAGTATTCCAGCTGGACTGTGGCTCAGTGAGTCTTCCTTTTCCTAGGGAGTTATCTCTGCTGGAAGGGCCAATCTACTCTTAGACTACATGAGGCAGGTCATTTAGTGGCTATGCTATTTCCTTAGCAGGCTATGTAGTTGCTACACTTGGATGAGTAGGATGCTTTGCTGCTGGACAGCAGTGGCAGTGGCAAGTAGTTTGCTGGACAGTGATGGCCAGATGGGACCAGCATAACCACTGCGGAAAGTGCCAGGCAAGCCAGTGCACGGTTGCTGATGCCTGGTGCTGGGGCAGGCTATTCTGATACCAGGTTGCAGCTGCAGAACAAGGTCATGCAATCAGCAGCCATGCCCAAGCTGGGAGAGGCAGGCCATTCTGACACTGGGCGCTTCTCTGGATACAATGTCCCTGTTGGACAGGTTGACCCATTGGGCTCCTTGGCTTGCTCCTCAGTAGGTAGTTATTGAATTATTTTTTTCCACCTTCAGGTATTGGTTAGGCTGAGGGATATGCAATCTCTTTAGCTTTGCTGTTGTTTAGTCCTGTCCCACTCTTTGTGATTCAGTGGACCATATTGTCCATGGAATTTTCTTGAAAAGATACTGGAGTGATTTGCCATTTCCTTCTCCAGTGGATTAAGGCAAACAGAGGTTAAGTGACTAGCCTAGGGTCACATAGCTGGTAAGTGTCTGAGGCTAGATTTGAACTCAGGTCTTCCTGACTCCAGGCTCAGTGCTCTAACTACTGAGCTATTTAGTTGCCTCTCCCTATAGCTAAAGTGTTACTTTGCTTTTTTACACTGGAGTGCTACAAAATCTTTTCTCGTTAGGGCACTGCTCCTTAGCTTGGAAACTTCTTTTGGTTCTCCCAGAGCCTGAGCTTTGGAATTTGTAATTACCTCTGGGTAGGAAATGAGAGAAGACTTTCTTCCTGCTCAAAAGCTCCTTCCCTACAGAAACCCCATGATCTCTTAGGGGATCAATACTTTTTCACATTCCATACTCCTTTTTGGAGTATGGGACAACTACGTCAGTGCATTCTAAGCCATGGAGATGGGTTCATTGTTTTGTCAGCTTCTTTCTTCATATAAAATTAAGGTATATAAGTCTTATACTCTTTTTAGGGTAGGAAATGTCTATTTTGCATCTGAAGGCTTTCCCCTTTATCTTTCAATGACTGTCTTTTAGCTTCTTCAGATCTCCAGCTTTTGCTGAAATCTCACTTGGACACCCCTGTTGACCTAACAGAACAGGACTGGAGAGTGGAGTTTTCCCTTACTTAGTTTTAATAATCACTTCAGAGGAAGGAGAGAGAACAAATGTAGAGGAGGGAGGTGTCTGGCTTTCCGTAACACATGCAACAGCAATGTAACCACAGCAGTAGTCTGGTGGCATGAAACATACCTTGTTCTGGGAGATTGGAGAAGTAAAAGCTAAAGTGACAAAATAGGAAAATTTTGATTATTATTATTTTTAAAATCTCTGGTGCTTGCTTAGAGAGGCTGGAGTGCAGAGGAAAAAAAAAGAGATATTCAGGAACTGGTGGTCTTTGTCCCCTTCTCTGGTTTTATTTAAAATGGGAGTGACTAAGAATTCATGACCAAACAGGAGATAGAGAACATTATGAAAAGCAAAATGGATAATTTTGATTACATTAAATTGAAAAGTTTTTGCACAAACAAAGCCAATGCAACTAAGATTAGAAGGAAGGTAGAAAATTGGGAAAGGATTTTTACAACCAGTATCTCTGATAAAGGCCTCATTTCTAAAATATATAGAGAATTAAGACAAATTTATAAGAACACAAGCCATTCCCCAATTGAGAAATGGTCAAAGGATATGAACAGGCAGTTCTCAGATGAAGAAATTATAGCCATCTATAGTCATATGAAAAAATGCTCTAAATCATTATTGATTAGAGAAATGCAAATCAAAACAACTCTGAGGTACCACATCACACCTATCAGATTGGCCAACATGACAAAACAGGAAAATGATAAATGTTGGAGAGGATGTGGGAAAATTGGAATGCTAATACATTGTTGGTGGAGTTGTGAAATGATCCAACCATTTTGGAGAACAATTTGGAACTATGCCCAAAGGGCTACAAAAATGTGCATACCCTTTGATCCAGCAATAGCACTTCTAGGGCTATATCCGAAAGAGATCAAACAAATGGGAAAAGGACCCACATGTACAAAAATATTCATAGCAGCTCTTTTTGTGGTGGCAAAGAATTGGAAATTGAGAGGATGCCCATCAATTGGGGAATGGCTGAGCAAGTTGTGGTATATGAATGTAATGGAATACTATTGTTCTATAAGAAATGATGAACAGGCTGACTTCAGAAAAACCTGGAAGACTTATATGGTCTGATGCTGAGTGAAGTGAGCAGAACCAAGAGGACTTTGTATACCATAGCAGCCACGTTATGCAATGACTAAGAATGTTAAACTGAACCCTTCTCAGCATTACAAGGATCTAAGACATCTCCAGAGGCCTCAGGATGGAAAATGCTGTCCACATCCAAAGAAAGAACTATGGAAGTCGAATCACTCTCACTTATTTTTACCTTCAGTTGAGTTCTGTTTCATCTTTCTGATAGTTCCTCCTATTGATTTTAATTTTTACTTACAACTTCACTAATGTGAAAATATGTTTAATGGGTATATAAATGTAAAGCCTATGTCAGATTGTGTGCCATCTTGGGGGGCGGAGAAAAAGGGAGAAAAAAATTTTCAACTCAAAAGCATATGGAAAAAAAATTAAAATTAAAATTAAAATTAAAAAAATAAAATGGGAGTGACTGACATACACTTCTTAGGCATGTTCTTTTATTCTGTTACATCAAGGATTCTTAACCTGGGGCTTGTGAAATTTTAAAAAATGTGCATTTATATTTCGATTAATTGGTTTTCTATATACTTCATTTTATTCATTCAAAAACATCATTCAAAGAAGAGGTTCAAAGGTTTCACCAAGGATCCTAATGTTAAAGATATCTCATGATCTAATTTTATTTATTACAAACACCCATGAATGCGTGTGTCCTTTGTATTTTCTTCTGTCCCTTTGTTTGAGGTGTGAGGGATGCTGGGGGGTATTTCTGGAAGTCACATAGGCAAGAGTGATTTTTCCTAGTGCAGGGATGAGATCCCAACTCCCAGTCCATGGTTAGAGTTTTCTGTCTCCAGCAGGAGCCATCATGTGCTTCATAACTATACTTCTAGGGGAAGAATTATTATGAATTTGGGCCTTTTAAATTTGCTTCATTAGATCATGATGCTAACACGTTATATTTGTGTTATACTTGAAAAAGAAAAGAATGATTTAAATTCCTTGAGGGTATCTAGGTGCTGTGATGTATAGTGAGTTGGACTTGGAATTAGACCAGAGTTCAAATCCTGCCTCAGATATTTACTTAACTTCATGACTTTGGTTAAGTCATTTAAGCTCTTTCAGTCTCAGTTTCTTTACCTATAAAATTGGAACCAATCTCACAGGATTGTTGAGGATACCAAATTAGATAACATGTAAAGCTCTTTGCAAATCTTAATGTGCTATAAAAATGCTAGCTGTATCATTATTACTATTATTATTATTTTGTCTTTGCATACCATATATAGGTGCTTAACAAATTTTTTTGTCCTTAAAATTTAATTTTTTTTCTTTTTCAATAGAATGAAAATTTGTCTGTATCTCTTTTTTGGGGGGTAGGGGTGGGGAATGGTGGTAGTAGAAGAGGTCACAGCACCATACATGAGGAATAGATCATAAAAACATACAATTTTGAGATGCAAAAGGCTTTAAAGAACATTTAGTCCAAACCTCTAATTTTATAGAATAGGAAACTGAGGCTCAGTGAGATGAAATGACTTACCCAAAGTCAGAGCATCATGGAATTTGAGAATTGGAAGGTATCTCAGTGGCATACTACTTCAACTCATACACAAAAGGTACCCCAATATAACACACCAGAGAAGTCATCCTATCTGTGTTTGATGGCTTCTAATGGGGGAGAATCAACTATATCCTGAAGCAGCCCATTTCACTTTTCCAGATATGCAGTTATCCCTTCCACATCATGGGGGCTAGGGATGCAGAGACCCCATGATCTGGAAAATCTACATAAATTCTTTTGGCCCTCACTTTGTACCAGAGAAGATGCCTGAATTTTTTCTTTTCCTTTTATGGGGTGTTTATAGTACCTTATTGTAAAATTTGGGTTGATATTCTATAATACTATACATATATTTTATGCATTTCTGAGTTTCTAACTTTTTCTGTGTCATCTGCTGGTCTTTGTGTATTGTCTGTGGCTTCTGCAAAACTCCCTCCAAATTTCCATTTAATTCCTTATGCTGACCCATGATGTATCAAAACTGAGATGGGGAAAGTTGTGATATGGAAGAAATTACTGTATACTGACCAGGGTAGAGCATAGTGGAATTACCAAGTCTTTAGCCCTATAAACCATGTTTCTCTTTATGCAGCCTAAGATCTCATTAGCTTTGTTTGTTTGTTTTACACTGATTCATATTGAATTTACAGTCCACCAAAAACATCCAGATATTTTTCACACTGTTGTATAGTAATGCCTCCCCAATTATGTAATTGTGAAGTTGAGTTTTTGAATCCAAGTGTACAACTTTACATTTATTTCTGTTGAATTTATTGTTTCTTTCAGTCTAATTCTCCAGACTATATTACTTTAGGGAATAGTCATATCAGTTAAATCATAGATCCATTTGCATGTCCTTCATTTTGTAAACTAACTTTATATAGCATCCCTTTGACTAGCATTCTGAGGCACTTACAATTTACATAATTTACTAAACCTTGATTTTGAAAGTTTCGTATAACTTCCATGAACAGAGCTGTAATCAGGAATTTTTGTTGCTGGAGCAAGTGTCACAAATATTGCTTGTGGTAAACTGATGAGACGGTTAGTTGCATGAGAAGAGTGAAGCAAGGAAGAATTTACTCCCATTTGCCATCTGCTAACTCTCCATGTTTACTAACTTCTCGCTAAATAGATGTTATGCTTGTCTGTTTCTATACTGTTGGAGTCAGCAGGGTACAGTGGAAAGAGCCCTGAATTTAGTCCAGAGGACCTGAGTTCAAATTCGGCACCCATTATTTACTGTTTTGTGCCCCTGGACAATTCACTTCTTTTACCTGGGCCTCAGTTTCCTCATTTGTAAAAGGAGGGGTTTGGATTAGAAGGCCTAGTGTCCCTCCTAGATCTAAATCTATTATTTTGTGACTACAAGGACTATCATTGTCCTGTAAATGTGGTACCCTAGGACAAAGTCAGTTACTTTATCCTGGTAATGGATCTGTCTTCAGACGTCTGTTCCATGAAGTGCATCGTCTGTATTTTCAACTACATAAAGTTGACTTTTAGGTTTTTAAAAGAATTCTAAATCAGGATTTGACATGAGCTAGTAGAAGATATGTATCAAAACACAGAAATTCTTGTTAGAAAGCCTTGAGACAACACTTAGTTTTTTCAGGAAGGTTTGTTTTTGGTTCTATTTTTTTAGGTGTTGCTTATTCTACAAATGTCTCCATCCCTGAGTAAGATAGCACTATGCAGCTTCTCTTTCCTACACCTTTTCTCAAATCTGAAGGTTGCTTTGACCAGAGTTGGAAGTAGGAATGCTTTTTATGAACAAAGGAAGTTCAGTTTACTGCCTTAGTCTCATTCTAAATTAGCTGGTAAATGGAAAACAATGTTGCACAAATGATTAATAATATTGAACACAGTCATTTAAAACACCTTTTCTAGGGGCAGCCAGATGGCACAGTGGATAGAGCACCAGCCCTGAAGTCAAGAGGACCTGAGTTCAAGTCTGGCCTCAAGCCAAACATTGACACTTACTAGCTGTGTGACCCTGGGCAAGTCACTTAACCCCAATTGCCTAAAAGAAAAAAAAAGAAAACACCCTTTCTCACTTCCTTTTAGTGAGACGGATATCTTTACTATATTGTGTAAGAATCTTCAAAGAAGGAATACAAATGTGATTCTGATTTTTTAACAAAGAATATAAATTGATTTTGGGAAATATTATGCATTGTAGAAAATTTATAAGATAAATTCAAAGTAAAGCTCTTTGGCTCACAGAACTTTTTATCTTTAACAAAGTACTAAGTTCAGGGTGGAAGATAAACAGGTATAGAAGCTAATGGAATTATATTAGAGTGTAGTCTTTTGCAAAAATTAAAAGAATTGAGTATTTTTTCAAATCTTTCACAGTTTTGAGCGAGGCTTGTCTACTAGTAGAAACACAGTAGAAATTTGTTTAGGTTACTGTAATGTAATTTTTTAAGAGGTCAGACTTTTACTAGTTCAATGCATTTTTTAAAAAGCAAGATGTATTAATAGTTCTAGTTCTGCGGAAATTTACCTAACTAGTAAAGTGATTGAATCATGTGGTGATTTAGGTTGCATTTATTCCCTGTCCTAAACTCATATCTTCTTCTTTTAAAAAAAATATTTTTAATTTATGGAATAAACATAAATGTAAAATTATGCTATATATACTTCTGTTTATCAATTCTTTCTCTGGATGCAGATCTTTCTTCATTTTTCCTTTATAAAAAAGTTAATTTGCGTATTTATAATAGTCAAAAATGACTTAGTCGCTCAAAATTCTTAAAGCATTACTGTTACTATATACAGTGTTCTCTTGGTTCTGCTCATTTCACTCTTCATTATTTCATGCAAGTCTTTCATTGTTTTTCTAAAATCATTGAGTGTATCATTTCTTATATCACAGTAGTATTCCACCATAATCATATACCACCACTTGTTCAGCCATTCCCCAATTGATGGGCATCCTTGCAATTTCCAGTTCTTTGCCACCACTAAAGGAGCTGCTATAAGCAGTTTAGAACGTATAGATTCTTTTCCTTTTTCTCTAATCATCTTTAGAAATAGATCAAGTAGTGGTATTGCTAGGTCAAAGGGTATAGGTAGTTTAATAACTCTGGTCATAATTCCAGATTGCTCTCCAAAATGATTGGATCATTTTACAATTCCATCAGCAATGAATTAGTGTCCCAATTTTCATCTCTTCTTTCACAGGCTTTTTCTGCAAAAAATAATACTTTAGTTCTTCAAGGATTTCATCTATATGAGTGTGACCATATGAAATCAACAGAGATTTTGAATTAAAAAGGTCCTTAGAGGGCATCTAAACCATTCATTTTACAGATGAAGAAAACGAGGTGCATGCAGATAGTTTAAGTGATTTGATCAAAAGAATGTAGGTAGTTAGTGGCCAGAAGTGAGATTCCGACTCAGGTCCAATAACTCCAAATACAGCATACCTAACTGCTATTATTTTTAAAAGGTTTAAAAATTGTTCTTGAAAGATATTTATTTATTTTGTTGAACATTTTTCTGTTGTTCAGTCATTTAGTTGTGTCTAACACTTTGTGACCCCATGGACTATTGTCCGTGGGTTTTTCTTGGAAAAGATAATGGAGTGATTTTCCATTTCCTTCTCCAGAATGTCCCCATTTTACAGGCCAGAAACTCTGAGCATCTTCCCTTCCCTGATTGATTCTTTTGTGAAGGCAAACTAGGTCATCTTTTGCCTCAATTCTTACCTAGCCTTTAACTACTGAATGGGTGTTGTCTCAGACAAACTGAGACCTGGGAAAGACCTTAGCTTAAAAAGGCCAAAGTCTCCCGCTGCCATCACAAGTCATCTTGGCCTATGTCTTGCCACTGGGCCCCGATGAAGAGAGAATGAGGCCAATGATTTTGCACTGCCTCGCTTAAATCCAATTCACTTGTAAGTCACCACATCACCCTCTTGATGTCATTGCTCATCTTTGAGAATGAAGGACAAAAAACAATGACAATCTAAGGAACTGAGGCAAATGGAGTCAAGTGACTTGCCCATGGTCACATAGCTTGCAAGTGTCTGAGGCTAGATTTGGACTCAGATCTTCCTGACTGCACACACAGTGCTCTTCTATCCATTGTACCACCTGGTTGCCCATGTCCAGTATTTTAGGTGTTTGTAAACCAGTTTCCATTTGCTTCAAAGAATGCGTTGAGGTTGAATATAATGAACTTTATGGTAAGGCAATGTTTATCTTTTCTCATTCCTCATCCTTTTTGGCCTCTCTGAAGCACTGTTGACCTTCCTCTTCTCCTGAATATTCTTCCTTCTGTGGATTTTTGACCCCATTTGGGTGCCCCCCTTAAAAACTATTAGTTCAGGGGTGGCTAAGTGGTGCAGTGGATAGAGCTCTGGCCTTGGAGTTAGGAGGACCTGAGTTCAAATCTGCCCTCAGACATATAACACTTACTAGCTGTGTGACCCTGGGCAAGTTACTTACCCCTGTTTGCCTCAGTTTCCTCATCTATAAAATGAGCTGGAAAAGGAAATGGTGAAACTCTACAGTATTTTTGCCAAGAAAACCCCAAATGGGGTGATGAAGAGTTGGATATGAGTGGAAAATGACTGAAAAACACAAAAAAGAACTTATCTTTCCTCTAAATCCACCCTTCTTCCTAACAAGAATATTTCTGCTGAGGGCACTGCCATTCTTCCAGTCACTTAGGTTCACAGCTTCCAAGTCATCTCCACTCTTCTCTCTTGTTCATTCCCTGCCACCATATATAATCAATTATCAAGTCCTGTTGGTTCTCCCTTCACAACATCTGTTAAATCCATCCTTTTCTCTCCACTGACACAATTGCTTCTCTCATCACCTCTTTTGTTTAGACTATTACAGTAACCTCTCAATGAGTACCTCCACTTTGTTGTTCCCTTTTACAGTTACTTCTTCACATAGCTGCCAAAGTGAATTTTTTTTTTGTAATGAGGCATTGGGGTTGATTAAGTGACTTGCCCAGGGTCGCGCAGCTAGAGTGTTATGTGTCTGAGGTTGAATTTGAACTCAGGTCCTCCTAACTCCAAGGCCGGAGATCTATCTACTGCGCCACCTAGCTGCCCCTAAAGTGAAATTTTTAAAGCAGAAATCTATGTCTCCCCCCCTCAAAAAGTTCCAGTGGCTTCCTTTCGCCTCTAGGACCAAATGTACACTTCTCTGTTAGACATTTAAAGCATTTCACAATATGGATCCAGTCAAGGGTGTATTGGCAAATGTTTAACAATCAGCTCTTGGGGGGGGTTGTACATATGACACATTTTGCATTATTAACATTTTCTCCATCAATTTCTTTAGTCTAGTCAATCAACAAAGTAATAAAAGAAAATTTAACAATCAGCTCTGGGTGATTGAGCTGGATGAGCTGGCTCCATTCTATTTTTCCAGGCCCATAGCACATTACTTTTCTTCATGTCTTCTGTATTCCAGACAAACTGGCCTTTTTGATGTTCCCGACATGCAATATTCTATCTCTTTGCTCCAAGATGTTTCATAGGTTATCCCTTATGCCTGGAATGTGCTATTCCTTCCCTCTGCCTTTTACATTCCCTATTAATTTCAAGCCTCAGTTCAAATGTCACCTCCTAAAAGAGGTCTATTCTGGTTCCATTAGTTGTTAGTGCCTCCCTTTCTCCTGTCTGAAATTTTGTGTTTACTTTGTAGATAGATGGTTCTTACTTGTCTGGAGTCATGTTGTTTCCCCCAAATAGAATGTGAACTTTTTGAGGGTAGGTGCTATTTTATTTTTGTCTTCTCTTTCACCAGCACCTAGCATATGCACATAGTAGGAGCTTAATAAATTCTTGTTGAATAAATGAATAAGTCTACAATTAGAGACTAACTCATCCCTCACTATTAACAGTGGTTGCCAAAATCCACCTCTTTTGCTATGGTTGTACCTACTTAATACGCATCTTATGTAGGAGTAAAAAATTAATATATGAACTCCAAGTGGAATTCTTGACTACCTTAAATATATTATGTGCCAAAATATTGATGCATTCAATAAGCTTTAGCTGACAGAAATGAGTGCATCATTTCTACTTTAAATTTGTCATTATTAGAGATTTATCTGGTATTCTTTATAATGGTACTTTTCCTAATGATATTTGATATTCACATATATTCACACACATTTCTTTGGATGGTCCTCTTTAATTTACCATTAGTTAAAAATTAGTTAACGGATTTTTCTACTGCATTAATTGGAAATAAAGATTAGTTCTTAATGCTTTCAGAATAGTAGATAAGGGGACATTAATCATGTGCTAAATGCTGAATATGAGCTGGGTCTTTTGAGCATCTATACCAATCACCATTATTCTATTTGCATTCTCATTAGTCTAGAAATGGAGAGAATTCTTTCTCAAGTATGTGTCTTGTAAAGTAGTAAAATAATGTAAAGGCATACAGGAAGTTGAGAAGGAAAAATTGTTTTCCATTTCTAAAATATAAATGTAGTTTTAAATTGCTAGGCCCATTACAATCTATTAATAAACTCTTGACTTAAAAATCAAAATTTATATTTACGTATCTCTGTTCATATTGTTTCTTCCCAACATAATATAAGCTCCTCGAGGGAAAGGATTGTTTTACTTTTATCTTTGTATTTCTAGCTTGATGCAGGTTGGGAGAGGGGATAGAAGGCTACCTTTAGAGTCAAGAAGACATTGGTAGAAGGCCCATCTCTGACACCAGACAACTCTCTTAGACCATGAGTTGGAGAACAAGTGACTATTTACATTAATAGAGGTTTCCCCTTACCAGGCATTCCCTAAATCACAGGTCTAGTCTGTCACAATTAATGTTTTGGAATCAAAATGAATAAAATTGATGATTTAACCAGGATTTTAATTTTATCCTCAATAGTATGTCCATCATACATTTGTGAGATGGAGCATTCCTGCCCTACATGTTTTGAAAATAAGATACTGAGGAATTAAGTTATCTCTTCAGGGTAAAAGAACAATTAGTAGAAGTCAGGACCAAAAATTTAAAGTTTTAGTCATTACTTGTGGTTAACTAGTCTCAACTGAGGCAAATGTCAGTTCATGAAATAAATTTTGAGCCTAATAATGTTAAATTCTTCCATTGACATCCCCCTGAAGTTCCTCATTATGACATGAAGGTGACTAAATTTCCTGAAAGCTCTTCCAGTAGAGGCCAACTTTGGAAGGTCCCATGAAGCTGGAAAGGTTTTGTGTAGAGGTTTACAGTCTCTGTCATCAGAGAAATAGTATAAATAAATTTGGACGTTATGGTAAGACTGGCTACAGCAGCAGCAGCAGCCATGACGACTCATGAAAGAAGTATTTCTGGCATAATGGAAGAGAGAATATTTTTCATCAAAATCATATTTTTGCTACCACTACCTCAAAAATAGTAACAAATACACAAAATGAAGTATAACATTGTACTATAATAATTAGTGAATTTAAAGCCTTGGGGGCATATGATTCCCTAAAGTCCACATGGTTCCTTCCTCATTAGCTTAATGGAGTTTATTTTTGATGAAAACATTATGTTTGATTATAATTCCTCTGATGCTTCAGTACTTAAAATTCCCAACATTTAGGCAGAAGTTGTGCCCTCTGCCTAACTTCATATTTTCTCTAGCTGAACTCCCCACTGAAGAAGAGGTTTTAAATGCCATTAAGTTCTCCTCATGTGGCAAAGCATCTGATACTGATTCTGTTCCAGCTAAGATTTGCAAGGCAGGGGGTCCACTGCTCATACAAAAGCTGACTGAAATCTTCTAGGTTATATGACAAAAGGAGGTTATCCTTCAGGAGTTCAAGGATGCCTCCATTGTCCATCTCTATAAAGGAAAAGGAAATAGGTTGTCCGTGACAATCGCAGGAGAGTCTCTCTCAGTCATTGCTGGCAAGATTTTTGCCAGAGTCCTCCTTAATAGGCTGATCCTTCATCTGGAATTTGGTCATCTATCTGAGAGCCAGTGTGGCTTCAGAAAGGGCTGAGGAACAGTTGATATGGTGTTTGCTGCCCAACGATTCCAGGAAAAGTGCCAGGAGCAGAACAGATGTCTGTACCCAATGTATACAATCTGACCAAGGCCTTTGATACTATCAGTCATGAGGGCTTATGGAAAATTATTGCAAAATTTGGTTACCTGGAGAAGTTTATCAGTATTGTGCTCCAGTTCCGTGCTTGCATGGGTTCTGGACAATGGACAATGCTTTCATGCTTTCCCAGACACAAATGGAGTGAAGCAGAGCTGTGTACTTACTTCCATTCTTTTTAGCACGATGTTAACAGCAACATTGTCAGACATCTTTCATGAGGACAAAAACAGGATCAAGGTCAGCTACCACACTGATGTTAAATTATTTAACTTGAAAAGGCTGGAAGCCAAGAATCAAGTGAAGGGAGAGCTGGTGCGAGACTTTTTGGTCACAGATGAGTGTGCACTGCAGTGTAGCCTCTGAGGCTGAGATGCAACAGAGTGTGGATCCATTCTCTGCTGCTTGTACTAATTTTGGCCTGATAATTAACACCAAGAAAGCAGAGGTTCTCCACCAGCCAGTGCCACACCATCCAAACATGGAACCACTGGTTATACAAATGGAGAAATTTTGATTGTTATGAATAAGTTCACTTACCTTGGCAGCATGATTTCCAGGGATGTACACACAGGTGATGAGGTTGATGCACACATTGCCAGAGCTTGCTCAGTGCTTGGGAGACTCCAAAGGAAAGTGTGGAAGTGAAGAGGTCTTAGCCTGCCTAAGAAATTGAAAGTCTACAGAGCCATTGTGCTGACCTCATTGTTGTGTGCCTGTGAAACTTGGACAGTATACCAGCACCATGCCAGGAAACTGAATCAATTCCTTCTGAATTTTCTTAGCAAAATTCTAAAGATCACTTGGCAAGATAGGGTACTGAATACTGAGATCCTTTTCCTGAGCTGGACTGCCAGGTCTTCAAACTCTACTGACGAGAGCAGAACTCTGATGGGCTGGCTAGGGTGTTTGAATGCCAAACTTAAGTTTGCCTAAAAGACTGTTTTACAGAGAAGTCACACAAGGAAGGCGCTCATACAGAGGTCAGAAGAAGCAATACAAGGACACTGTCAAGGTCTCTCTGAAGAACTTTGGAATCAATTGTGAGACATGGGAAACTTTGGCACAGCATTGCCCAGCATGGTGTACCTGCCTCAAAGGTGCTGTGCTCTATGAGCAAAATGGAATTGCAGTAGCTCAAAAGAAATGTGAGATGTACAAATTTAGAGGCTTCTCCACTCTAAATGTTCATACAGACTATTTGTGCCTGACCTGTTGTAGAGCCTTCCAAGCTCATATTGGTCTGATCAGCCACAGTGGGACACACATTGTACCTTGACCCAGACATAGTGATGTCATTTTGGTCCTCTCCTATCATAAAGGGCAACAACAGTTAACCCTAGGCTTCTTTGTGGCTAAGGTAAAATTCAATTTACTGGAAACATTTGGCTAACAAACAAGCAGATTATATTCTAGTGTCTGTAGATACACAGGCACCTAACTTTTTCTAGGGACTTCCCTCAGATCTTTTTGCTTTGGAGTTGATGATGCTTCTTAAAATCTCCCTTCTCTCTCACAGTTCAGTCCTACCTTTGTATCTCAGAGATGTGCTCCATGCTCTGCACTTTTATTTTTATTTATTTTTTATTTTATTTTACTTTCTGGTGAGGCAGTCGGGGTTAAGTGACTTGCGCAGGGTCACACAGCTAGTAACTGTCAAGTGTCTGAGGTCATATTCATACTCTCCACTTTTAAACCCTCAGAATCTCTCTATCACTTTTGTTATAGCTCATTCCTTTTGTACAACTTTTTAAAGACCAAGTCTTCTAGATAATGGCTTTGATTAATTCAAGGCATACAGATGCATTTCACACCTCTTTTTGATTGCCTGATTCAATCAAAAAGTGTTCTGTTTTGAAAGAGTTTTAAAGAGCCATCTAGAATTTGGGAGTATGTATTTTGCCAAATATACTCTAGTAGATTAGCTGAGGACAGCATATATTAAAACTGTGGGTTCAGGGAGATTAGTGGGGGGACACATCCTACTCACCAATAAAGATAATTCTTTTTCTATAGGTGGGATAATCAATGGAGTCCCCTTTACCACTGTCCTCAGTTTTAATATATACTGTATTCAAAAAAATCTTCTAGAGTATGTTTGGAAAATTAATAGTCCCAAATCCTAGATAGCTCTTTAGTGACTTTGGAAGGTTCTGCATCATTCTTTTTAAATATCTTCCCCAGTGTTTATATTAAAGGGTATCAGAAATGTCTTTGTGGCAGAGTTAATAATTAAATCTAGTAAATACCATTTTTTTTGTCTCTCTAGAAGATTTAAACCTTTAAAAAATTCCCTTCAGTTCTGATTTCAAGATAACCCTCTCTTTTCCTAAGTTGGGAAGAAATACAACTCACAGAGTCTTTAACAACTTAGATTTTTCTTTCAAGGCAGCCAGTCCCAGCCTTGCTGGAGTGATTATTGTATTCACTCATAAATAACATTGGTACACTTTGCAAAATAGCCAGACTAATTAGGTATATTTAACAAGTTAATCACAATTAGCAAATTATACAATATATACATGGATACTAATACAAAGCAAATAAACAAAGAAGAGAGATCCTATGAATCCCTACATGTCCCACATATAAGCTCTGAGAATCCTTATTCCAGCTCTCACTTTCACAGATAAGCCAAGTCCTCAGAGATTGGCTATATATTGTCAACTGCCCTCTAACCTGTGGATGGCTGGAGAACAACATAACAGGCTAATGACAGGAGAGTCAGGAATCAAACAGAAGTTCAGAGGTTTAATTTCAAAGTGAGGAAAATGGCTTGCAAGCAAAAAGGCAGATTAGACACATATGCTGGGGCCCCACCCTGGTGTGTGTGTATGGCTGAACTTTGATTTATATACTAAGACAAAGAGTCAAACAATCAGTGTAGCGACAGTAGTGAGGCATAACAGCAGTAGTGAGGCAAGGTTGTCTAGTGACAAAAAGTTTGTAGCAGGGCTTCATTTCTGGGCCTGTTGGTGCTTACCCAAGCTCAGGGACCATCAGTTCCAGAAGGTGAGTGCAAAGGATTATTGTTATGCCAAGCTTAGGGCACAGCTTGCTTGCTGGGCCTTAGTTCTGGAAAACAAGGTCTCTCCTAATATCTTGACAATATATAACTCCCTCTGAGGATCCTCAAAGGTCAAGGATAATTCCCTATTGGCACTAACTTAAGCCCCTACTGATATGCTTTCCATTTAAGATTACCAGACAGACAGCCAATAAACATTAATTAAGCATCTACCCTATACCAGGCATTGTGCTAAGTACTGGGGCTACAAAGAAAAATGAAAGACAGTCCCTCTTCTCAAAGATTTCACATCTAATGAAGGAGACAATAAAATAATTATTTACAAATGAGATATATTCAGGATAAATTGGAAATAATCAACCAAGGGAAGGCACTAGCTTAAGGGGAATCGAAAGTAAAGCTTCTTGTAGAAGGTGAGATTTTAACTGATAATTGAAGAAAGTCAGGGAAAGCACAAGACAGATCAGGAGGAAAGGAATTCCAGGCATGGGAGACAGCCATGAAAAATTCCTGGTGTTGGGAGATTGAATGTCTTGTGTGATGAAGAACAGGGAGTCCAGTGTCACTGACCACAAAATAAATGGAGGGGAATAAGGTATGAGAATACTGGAAAAGTTGAGGGAAATAGTTTATGAAGGGCTTTGAAAACCAAATAATGGATTTTGCATTTAATCCAGGAGGGTGAAAGAGAGTCACTGGAGTTTAGTGAGTAGGGATGTGGGTGACATGGTCAAACTTGCATTTTCTTTTATTTTTTTGGATTTAAGAATTTTTATTTTGCAATTCCAGAAACATTTGTTAAGCCCCTACTATGTTACATGCACTGATTTGAATTTTTACTTAAAGAATATATAAGCAAATATATTATTGCAAAAGGGATTATTTTTACTTTGATTGCAGCAAAATCTTTTGGTTTCAACAGTATATAATGTAGGTTTTAAGTTTCCCTGAATAGTCAGGACACACACACATACATACATATGTATGTATACACAAACATGCACACGAACACCTGTACATATACATGTGTGTATATACTCACATATAAGCATAAATTATCTTATTGGCACATACTCAATATAAATTATTATTTAAATTATTCCAAGGCCATAAATTTGAATGCATTTTTAGAAAGTATTCTTCTCTTCCTGATTGCCAACATTGTACTTAAATTTTCCAAACTATATAATTTTTCTTTTCTTTCATAGTAGTCATTAAGTATTCATTGCATATCAATCAACACTCTGTTTTGCACTTTAGAACATAGAAATGAACAATAAAAGAATCATCCTGGTTTATGATAGTCTGTATTCTACAGTTGCAAAGATTTTTTCCATCTTTTATTTTCTTTTGAGTATTGAATTACTGTATATTTTTCTTCATTATTTGAGAACTATAAATTTAAGAAAAATGAATTTGGTGCCTTTTATTTTGGATCTGAAATTTAAAAATACTGGGAATTTAGGTTCTCCATTTTCATAAAAAGAAATTAAAAGATTCTCTTTAACATCCACCCTTGAAAAAATGAAGTCACTCTTCCTTCTTCCATACTAACCAAAAGCCAGGCTTCAAAATGAAATCATATCATATTTAGGAGAAGGCCATTAAAATGGCCCAGTGATAAAGGTGGGCAGCCAGGTGGCACAACGGATAGAGTACTGGGCTGGAGTTAGAAAGACTTAACACCATAAGTTCAAATCTCACTTTTACTAGCTTTGTGACCCTGGGCAAGTCACTTAACCCTCTTTGCTCAGTTTTCTTATCTGTCAGATGAACTGGTGAAGAAAATGGCAAACCACTCCAGTATCTTTGCCAAGAAAACCCTAAATGAAGTCATGAAGAGTTGGTTGGTCTGAAAAATGATTCAACAACAAGTAATAGGGGTCCTGAATTCAATTTGTTTTTTCTTTATGTTCTAAGAGAAGATATGCTGTAGTTTCTATCAAGGCTAGCAATAGTCCTTTTGGTTTTACTCAGCTCTTTAAGAAAACAAATGGACCATTATACATCAAAGAAATATGCATGTGTCACACACCTATCAGACTGGCCATCACACCTATCAGACTGGCTAACATGACAAAACAGGAAAATGATAAATGTTGGAGAAGATGTGGGAAAATTGGAACACTAATGCATTGTTGGTGGAGTTGTGAAATGATCCAGCCATTTTGGAGAGCAATTTGGTACTATGCCAAAAGGGCTATAAAAATGTGCAAACCCTTTGACCCAGCAATAGCACTTCTAGGGCTGTATCCCAAAGAGGTCATACAAATGGGAAAAGGACCCACATGTACACAAATACTTATAGCAGCTCTTTTTTGTGGTGGCAAAGAATTGGAAATTGAGAGGATGCCCATCAATTGGGGAATGGCTGAGCAAGTTGTGGTATATGAATGTAATGGAATACTATTGTGCTATAAGAAATGATGAACAGGCTGACTTCAGAAAAACTTGGAAAGACTTGTATGGTCTGATGCTGAGTGAAGTGAGCAGGGAGAATGCTGTATATAGTCACAGCCATGTTGTGCAATAACTAATATGGATAGACTTAACCCTTGTCAGCAATGCAAGGATCTAAGACATCTCCAAAGGCCTCATGATGGAAAATGCTATCCACATCCAAAGAAGGAACTATGAATACAGATCGAAGCATAGTATTTCTATTTTTTTTCTTCTATTGAGTTTTGTTTCCTCTTTCTGGTGGTTCCTCGTATTGGTTCTAATTCTTACTTACAACATCACTAATGTGAAAATATGTTTAATAGGAATGTATATGTAGAGCCTATATCAGATTGTGTGCAAATTGGGAAGGGAGGTGGGGAGGGAGGGGGAGAAAAATTTAAAACTCAAAAGGTTATGGAAGTGATTGTTGATAAATCAAAATAAATTAATTTAAAAAAGAAATATGCATGTGTCCTATTATAAGTGCATGTATATGTATGTATGTACATATATATGTAGTATGTGTGTGTGTAAGTGGAATATACTTGAAGGGAGAGAACAGAGAAATTGGTATCAAAAAGCATGAATTTATAGTCTAAACAATAGAGCTTTTCTCACAATGAATTTGATTCATCTCCCTTAAACGTGCATTTTAGAAAGATTAATTTGTCAGTCAAGGATGCCTTGAAGTAGAGAAACATTTGAGATGGCAGTGTAACCAGAAGGATAGAGTCCAGGCATGAGATAATTGTCACCATTGTGACGGTGATAGTGCCAGAAGAGAAGAGGAAATATACAAGAGCTATTATGAAGTTAGAATCAGTAGGACTTGCAACAGATTAGATATAGAGAGTGAGAAACAGGGGTAAAAGATGATATGTAGCTTGTGAGTCTGGGTGACTGGGAGGATAGTAGTGCCCTCAATAACCGGGAAGTTAGGTAGAGCAGACTTTTTTAGGGGTGGTGGGGGCTGGGAGGCTGGGGAACATAAAGAATTCAGGTTTAGCAATGCTGAGTTTAAGATGTTCACGTGATACCCAGTTTGAAATGACCAAAAGGCAGTTGGAGGTTGAGCTTGGAGGTAAACTGGATAAGTAAATATAAGGATCATCTGCATAGAGATGATAATTGAATTCTTGGGAGTTGTTGAGATTACCAAGTGAAACAGGACAGGAGAAGAGGACTTAGAAAAGAGTGGGCTAGCGGGCATGATCTGGGTTAAGATCCAGCAAAGGAGCCTAAGAAGGGGCTGTCAGATAGATAGGAGGAAAACTAAGAGGGGTGTCAAACCTAGAGAGAAAAGAGTATTAAGAAGAACGTGATTAACAGTTTCAAAGGCTGCAGAGAGGTCAAAAAGGATGAAGACTGAGAAGGGATAATTGAATTTGGCAATTAAGAGATCACTGGTTACTTTGGTGGGAGCAGTTTTGTTGAATGATGGAGCTGGAAGCCATACTGTAAAGATTTTAAAAAGTGAGAGGAAAGGAAGTGGAGGCATTGATTGTAAATTTCATTCTTAAGAAGGGTAGCTATAAAAAGAAGGAAAAACATAGAATAATAGCTAGTGAGGATGAATAAATAAAGTGAGAGCATTTTGAAAAAAGAAAGGGGAGGGGGGAGATATGGGCAAGGCAGCCAGGAGATAAGGGGAGAATCAAGATAAGTAAAAGAGTGGGGTGGCAGAAGTGGCAATTTTCTGGAAAAGGTAGGATGTAATTGGGTCACTTGTACGTATAGAGGTATTGAGAGGAGGAAAAGGTGGGAAAGGAGGAAACTCTTTGCAAATAGTTTCAATTCAGTGAAATATGAGGCAAGGTTCTCAGCTGAGAGAGTAAGGAGAGAGTAAGTTATGGAAGGTTTGCGGAAGGATGAAAATATTTGGAAGAACCATTGTGGTAAATGGAACAGTGAGTCAAGTAGTTGTAAAAGGATTGTCTTGTTGCAGTGAGGGCCCAGTTGAGATTACATAGCATAAATTAGTGCTTTCAGCACAGTTCTGTGTTAGCTTCATCAGCAGCTTGTGAATAGAAGTGAAGACAGTCAAAACAGGAATAATTCAAAGCCAAGAGTTGGCAGTACAAGATCTAGTATTAGGATAAGGGGTCAAAGGACCCACAAAAAGCAAACAGTGCAGAATGAAATTGGTTCATCAAGGATTCAGGATGGGGAAGACTGGAGAGTAAGCCAGTGCAAAGATATTGATATGGCAAAGAGCTAAGGGGTGAAGAGATTTTAGGTCACAGTGAGGACAAAGAATAGGACAAAGATGGAGAGGTGGAATAACAACAGATTATGATCAGACAAAGGAAATTGGGCAACTAGATGGCACAGTGGATAGAGTGCTGGGCCTGGAAGGAAGACTCATCTTCTTGAGTATAAATCTGGCCTCAGACACTAACTGTGTGATCCTGGGCAAACATTTAACTCTGTTTGCCTCAGTTTCCTCAGTAAAATAAGCTGGAGAAGGAAATGGCAAACCTCTCCAGTATCTTTGCCAAGAAAACTTCAAAAAGAGTCAGACATGACTGAAAAACAACTAAACAACAAGAGAATTTCAGAATTCATGAACAGAGAAGCAGTACATTTGTGGGTGATAGAAAAATCAAGGATATAACTGTCTTTGAGGTGTGAGGGAGAAATAGGTTGAAGGAAATGATCAAATTGAGGAACTCAGAGATTAATGTGTTTCAAAGAGTTATCAACACATCTATCAAAGTCCTCTGGTCTGAAATCAAAAGTTGGGGAGGAGAGAAAGACTGTGAGCAAGACCCAGAATTCTTTGAGGAAAGAAGGGGATTGTCCTCGAGGTCTGAGGATAATGGCCATCAGAATTGTGATAGAGCGGTAGATATGGGTTGAGGGCACCTTGAAGAAAGAGAAGTTAGTGAGTCATGGTGGTAGAGGGTGAGCTTGAAAGTGGTAGTGGGGAACAAGGAGTATTCCAAGTCTCCAATCTTGACCAGTGAGTGAGGGGAAAGGGTGAAAGTAAAACCAGTGTGGGGAAGAATGACTAATGGGGATGGGATCTGAATCCTTAAAAGGAAAAGACCATGTCTTTAGGATCTGGACCCCAAAAAGGAAATGCCTTGGACTTTCCCACATGGCCAAATCTCTAGTGTTCACCTGAGGATATAATCCTATCAACTAGCCTTTCATTATGGCCTATGCCCAGTCTCCCAATTCTCTGTTAACCTTAACCTAGCCTAGCCCTCCATGGTCTTATCTCTCTATGGCCACTTCCCACCCTTAATTCTATTTAGGCTCCATTCTCCCTTGGCCACATGATCCAGGTCTCTGGCTTCTGTTACTTCACTGTCACCCCATACTACTTGGACACTCCTAGATCTCTCCCACAGTCTTCTGTATATAAAGTCCATCTGGCCTCCATTAAGGTGCTCAGATTCTTAAGATCTGGCCTGTTTACATTAGCAATACAAATGCTTAGGTTCCTTAAGAGTCTGGCCAACATGGCAGATTTTTAAAATCTCACCCACCCTGATCGATGTTCTAATAAACCTTGTGTTTGGCTGAAAGAAGGCTTGGGTTGAATTCATTACAGCAGGCCCTTTGTGTCATGATTTTGGGGTCCCAGCACCCCTAAACCTCAACATGACCAGGTTATTTCATCAGGAAGGAGCTTGGTCTCAGTGAGAGTTGGAAGGGGTAACTCAAACTTATCTGGTTATTAAAAGTCCATTTTGTCCCACTTTTAGGGTGCTCAAGGAATTCCCTTTTAGGCATGTCTTTTTGCTGGACTTCCTGCAGAGTCATGAATCTCTTCTGTCTTTGTCTCCCCATGATGCAGATATTGCCACCAACTGACTTAGAAATAGCATCAGGGACATTAATTGGAAGATGGGCAGTCCAACATCTTCTGGACTCTTTGTACCCAAGGCCACCCCCACTCCAAGTGATTTCTCCTTCCTGGTATGACAGAAAGCCACACTTTTCCAATTTCTGGGAAAGCTTTTTGTTCCAGCTAACTTGATGCTTTCATACGGGATCCAGAGGGTGTAATGAAACCCAAAGGCAGTTGGAACAGTCCTGTTCTCTGGCATCATTTCACTTCATCAAATGGCTTATGAAGGCTTTTTGAACATAGTCTAAAGCACTTTGATTGATTGTGTTCTCATCTAGTTAATGTATCAGTCTAAAATGGGATACAGTGGTTTTAGCTTCACTTTTGCAGAAGTGTAAGAGCAATACTTAAAATGGGGGAAAGAAAAGAAATTCCTGCAAGGTAATGCCAATGAAAAAATAAAAATAAAAGTCAGCAAAAGCCTGCATCATTGGCTCCCCACCTCAACTCGAGACCCCAGATTATGGGCTCCACATAGCAGAGGCTGCACTAACTGCATGATAAATCAAGATAAATTTGGAAGCAACAGCATGTAGGGAATGTAATTATCAGGGCCTTTGTTAGCCATACTTAGTAGAGTGTCCTCTCGCCAACAATTCATCTAAAATTATTTGTCCTTCAACAGAGAGAGGTTCAAAAGTTAACATAAGTAGGAGTAACAAATAGCCAAGAGACTGAGGAAATTTCTTAATATAATCAATTGATAAACATTTATTAAGAGCCTACTATATTCTAGACACTGTGCTAACCACATTTAGAAAGAGGCAAAAGACAGTTCCTGATGAGAGAAATAAAGATAGTCTAAGCAAATTCTAGAATACAATTGCTAAAGAAGAGAATAATTAAAAATAGAATGAATTGAGAACAAGGCCTTGGAGAGCAGCTGGAAAGCCCAATAAGATCAGAGTTAAGAACTGGAATAAACAGCTTAGAATAAAACCCGGAAACTTAAGCAAAGCAGTGTTCTCTCTCTCAAAAAAAAAAAAAATAGAGGGGAAAAAAATCTAATGACATGATAAGAAACATTAAGAGGAAAGTCAAGATGACAAATTTAGAAGAACATATGACAATCTCTTGTCACAATAGACTCACAGTCTGCTTCTACACAACAATGCCTGCTCTTATAGAAAGGAATTTCAACATAAATGTTGGTCATCCCTCAAACATCCTGCCAATTACTTACTTCTTCAGGCTCTCCTCTCTCCCAACTACCCCCCTCCCCCATAGGGATGATCAATTCACTATCACCTATAAATGTTCCATTTCCATGATCAAGAATTTTGAAATTCCTCCATCCGATCGCAACCTTCTTTCATTCCATCTCTCCCTGTGCCTCAGTCTTCCTAAACCCCTCATTTTCACCATGATTTTCATTCCTTCCACTTTCCAGTACTCTTCCAGGCCATCCTCTTTCCTCTGGCTTCACTTTTCTATCTTTCCAATCTTGACTTTATAATTAGCCAGTTCAACATCACACTGTCCTCTTGAACTTTACTCCCTTGTCATAATGGAGCTCATTCTTTGCCCAAGCCCAACCCTGGGTGCACCTTTGGTTCCAACTCTCATGCTGAAGAAAGGTTTTGGAAAAGGACACCAAAGTGACTGAATATACTACTGATTTCTGTTATCTTATCTACTTGGCTCATCACTGTAGCCAAACAATCCTTTTTCCTTAATCCTCACTGAAGCTGTTCCAAATCTTTTCTTCTCTCCCCAAGACTCCTACACCACTCCTAAACCCAACCTTTCAGATGAGTACCTTACCTCACACTTAAAATGAAACCTTTACCCACAAGCTCCTTCTTTTCTCCTATTATGTATCAAACCCTGTGGATATAATCTATTCTTTCCTCTTTTACTCTAGGCTCTGATGAAGTAGTTGTGCCTTTCCTAAAAAAGAACTCTATTTAAACCCTTGATCTCATTCCCTCCTGGATATGGAAGATTATCCTCAAAATTCCTAAACACACTTAGGTCTCCTCAACCTTAGAAAAAAAAAAATCTGACTTGATGCTAGGATCCCTTCAAGCTATCATCTCATATCTCTTTTCTTCTTCAGCCAGACTCTTTGAAAAAGCTTTGCCCTACATTTCCTCTCCTCTTACTCACTTCTCAGTCCCTTATAATTTGGCTTGACTCTTACTTAGCTGAAACTTCTTCATCCGAAGTTGTTAGTCATCCCTTAATTGCCAAATTTGATAGCCTTTTCTCAGTTTAATTCCTTCTTGAATTTTCTGCAGCACTTCATACTACTGACCACCCTTTTCTTGATACAATCTTTTCTCTTGAGTTTTTATGACCCTTTTCCATTTTGATCCTTTTCAAGTCCATTTAGACCCTCCACAGTGGTGGCCAGAGAAAGGAGGTTTGTTTTCTTTTGTTTTTCCTGGGGAGTCACAGGAAAAGTGAGTGGAGACCTTGGGACAGTCAATTGGCATATGCTTTGCAGAGACAACAATAGTGTTAATTAGATGTTAAATGGGAGAGGTGAGACTGAAGAGGAGAAGAATGCACGTAATGACAGGGTGGAAGGCAAATTGTCTCAAGATATTTGGGGTAGGTTTTTGGGAAAATATGATAAATTCTATTTTGGATATACCAATTTTTTTTGGTCTTATTTCATATTCTTATCCATTCTTGGTGTAAGTTCCATGCTTTGCACGTACTTGATGCTTAATCAGTGTTTGTTGTTAAATCTGTCGATGATGAAATCAGATATGTTAGTTATAACTTTCCCCACCCCCAAATAAGGGGCCTCAGAAAGGCTACTTTTAGCCTGAGCTACTCTGTGCATCAGTACCCACTCAACATTATAGCTTGAAAACTTCCATCAATGCACTTACTTTTACTTTTCAGACAGGAGACATTAATTCCAAGAAAAAACATTTAATCAAACAACACAGCAAAGTTCCAAGAAAAGATTTTTCCTTATTCCACACTTGGGGTACATTCTGCTACAAATCACCATACCACCAGCAAGAATTGAGCAAATATACATGTGCGCACGCGTACACACACACACACACACACACACACACACACATCCCCCTCATGACTAAGGGACATGCATGAAAGGAATACATATCAGCTAAGGAAGCCCAGAGGGGGTGTGACATTTAAAAATTCCAGAGAAACAGTTTGTGGGTAATTAATCATTTTAATATTAATGATAGCATATTACCAATGAAATGGGTCAGTGACACTCTCAAACTCCAAAGAACCTCCATGGAACCCACTCAATAGATGTTTATATGCCCTTGGAAGGGTGGTTATTCCTGAAGGTGGCAGTTGACTTTGATTGGTTAACAAGTAATGAGAGAGAATGAATATTACAATGAGAGGAGGTGGGGGATGTAACTTTGATATTTACTTCCAAATTACCTCAGCCTCACCCCAGGGGAAATCTAGACAAAGGATCTACATCCCCCACTCAAGCCTGAACAGAAACCATGTTCTGGAGCTTCACCTTAGATTAAATTCCTTGTAAGGTTGGGTAAGGTAGCAATATCTAGATTGAGGAGAATGTTATCTACTATCATTAATTCTGTCCTTCAGAGGCTGAGCCTTGAAATAAGGACTTTAGAAAAAGGGGGAGAACTCTGGATCTCCCCAAGTCATTGGTTATTAATAATCATTTCTCTCAAGGGTATATTCTTTACTGCATTGTTTCTGCTGTTCTCTGCTATCCTCTTCTTCAGGGTCATCTACTGAGTTCTCTACTGTTTGCTAAATTCCAATTGCTATGAAGCTTCTTATTGGTAAGGGCAGGCTTAAACTCCTTTAATTCATAGCAGAGACTATGAACCACCACAGATAGATGAGGAAGCCACAGTATGTCCTCAGGTTAAGATTACATTTATTCTCTTTGATTCCTTTGGTGCTGATTCAAAGTTCATGATCATAGACATCCTTGAGTTAGGGCTAGGAAATTCATTTTAACTGTTAATATACTTGAATGTAAATTTGTGTTAAAACAACAGCAACAACAACTCATTTTGGGAGCCTTGTCCACCTTGACCCGAACCCAAAGAAGCTCTGATGGGAATGGGATCTGAACCCCTAAAAGGAAAAGACCATGTCTTTGGGATCTGGACACCAAAAAAGAAAATTCCTGGACTTTCCCCAAATCCCTGACATTTGCCTCAGGCTGTCATCAACTCAACTGGGCCTTTCACTGTGGCTACACCCAATCTCTCAGTTCTGATGGTGCTCCTGCCCACTTCCCACCCTTAATCCTATCTATACTCCATTGACCCTTGGCCACATGGTCCAAGGTCACCTCAGTTTATAGGCCACTCCCATCTAGATCCTCCTTAGAAGTCTTCCAGTCACCCCAGACTACTTAGTCACTCCTGGATCCCTCCCACAGTCTTTCTGTAAATAAGACTCATCTTGTCATAATTAAGGCACTCAGATACTTAGAATCTAGCCACAGGCTCAGATTCTTAAGATCTGGCCTGCTTACGTTAGCAATACAAATGCTTAGAATCTGAACTTAAGAATATGACCAATATGATGGATGTTCTAATAAACCTTGTCTTTGGCTGAAAGAAGAGTGGGATTGAATTCATTTGGGCAGGACCCACGGAGTCTCAGCACCCCTAAACCTCAACAGCTCTATGGATGTTGGGGTGATGAAAATAATTCAATCTCCATCTTTTCTTTGGTGTTTAAATGAATTTATAGCAAGAGCAAAAACAAACAAACAAACAAAAACCAAGCCAGGTGAAATATCTGGGCAACATTCTTTCCTTTATTATGCAATTGTGCCAAAAACAAAAAGGCTGATCTTTTGGTTATTTTTGCCTAGAACAGAAGTAATCTTTCTGCATATTTACAAGCATGAGATGTTATATAAAAATATGAATATGGAAATAAAAACTAATGTATACTAATGTTTTAATGGAGGATAACGGCTTAATATGTTATGCCTCCTATAAAAGATCTATATTTTAATGGAGACCTCTAGGACCATATCACTATCACTGAAGAAGTAATTTTAATGCTGAAAATTGTCTTCTGCTTTATCAAACACTAACATTTGAAAATTGCCCTTCATCAAATTAACAGTCATTTCTGTTATTGTAAATAAATACCTGGTTATAAATAACAGTTCTATGATGCAAATTATCTGTTGCTTACAAGTATATGTGACTTTTAGTCCAATGGCTTCCAAAATCATCATATGAATAATTTTCCTTTTTAAAAAGAAAAAAAAATTAAAATATTTACTCATCAATCTTCTTCCCCCTTTTTTTCTTTTTTCTTTAGAAAACTTTTATTTGCAAATTCTCTTTCCCTCCAAGTCTTCCTCCACCCATTGAGAAGAAAAGCAATATGATACTATACATATGAAGTCATGTAAAACATTTCCAGATTAGCCATGTTGCAAAAAAAAAAAAGCAAGAAAAAGTGAAAGAAAAATCAATCTGCACACAGAGTTTATAAGTTTTCTCTTTGGAAGTGGATAGCATTTTTTGTTATGAGGCCTTTGGAATTGTCATGGATCATTGCATTAATCAAAATAGCTAAGTCTTTCAAAGTTGTTACAATATTGCTGTCACTGTGTACAATATACTCCTGTTCCTGCTCACTTCATTTTGCATTGTTCATATAAGTTTTCCCAAGTTTTTCTGGCTTTTTTTTTTTAGCTAGGTAGTGGGGTTAAGTAACTTGTCCAGGGTCACACAGCTAGTAAGTGTCAAGTGTCTGAGGCTGGATTTGAACTCAGGTCTTCTGACTCCAGGGCTAGTGCTCAATCTACTGTGCCACCTAGCTGCCCCTTCCCAGGCTTTTCTGAAACTATCACCTACATCATTTAAAAAAAATATTTATTTATTTTAAAATATTTTTTTCTTTTTTGAATTAATTTATTTTTAGTTTTCAACATTTACTTCCACAAGATTTTGAGTTCCAAATTTTCTCCCTATCTGGTCCCTCCCCCCACCCCAAGATGGCATGCATTCTGAATACCCCTTCCCCTAATCTGCCCTCCCTTTTATCTCTCTCCCTCTTCTCTTATCCCCTTCCCCCATTTCTTGTATATCTTATTTCCCAGTTGCATGTGAAAGCAATTTTTTTTATTTACCCTACATCATTTCTAGTCAAACATATATCACAACTTGTTCATCTATTCCCCAATTGATGGGTATCTTCTCAATTTCCAATTCTTTACCACCACAAAAAGAGCTGCTATATATGTTTTTTGTACTTATGGGTCCTTTTCCTTTTTTTTTTTCCAATCTCTTTGGGATATAGACCCTGTAGTAGTTTTGCCGGGTCAGAGGGTATGGACAATTTTATAGCCCTTTTGGCATAGTTCCAAATTGTTCTGTAGAGTGGTTGGACCAGTTTTATGCTTCTCTTGATTCTTGAGTTTGAATGTTAAATATTCTATTCAGCTCTGGTCTTTTCATCAGGAATGTCTGAAAGTCCTCTATTTCATTAAAATCCATTTCCCCCCATAAAGGATTATACTCAGTTTTGCTGGGTAGGTGATTCTTGATTGTAATCCTAACTCCTTTGACCTCTGGAACATCATATTTTAAGCCATTCATTCCTTTATTGTGGTAGCTGCTAAATCTTGTGAGGTCCTCACTGCCACCGTGGTATTTGAATGGTTTCTTTCTGGCTGCTCACCATATTTTCTTCTTGACCTGGAAGTTCTAGAATTTGGCTAGAATATTCCTGGGAGTTTTCATTTTGGGATCTCTTTTAGTAGGTGATCAGTGGATTATTTAAATTTCCATTTTACCTTCTGGTTCTAAAATGTCAGGTCAGTTTTCCTTCATATTTTCTTGAAACATGATGTTTAGGTTCATTTTTTCCAGCCTATTTCTTGACTTTGAATTTTATATTATAGTTGGGCTCAGCTCATGTCTGGGGTGAGGTGTCACTGTCCCAAGCTTCAGGCTTTTTCACCCTCTTGTTTTCACAAATAGTTCTGGAGGGAGAGGAGAAAGCAGTGTCTGTAAGTTTTCAGTGCATTGTGTTATGATCTGCTCTCCTGGCTCTGTTCCTTACCCAGGTTTTGTTCTGGTCCTTACCCAGGTAGGGCTCTAGCTCACTTGATACCACAAGCACTTCTCTCTCTGCCCTAGAACTGTTACCAAGAACTAGGGACCTTGTTCTCCCTCCACTCTGGAAATGTGAGCAGGGCCCCTGCTTTCTTGTGACCATAAGCAGTCCTCTCCACTCTGGAACAGTGACTTGGAAATGGGTAATGAGCAATGGAATTGCCAAGTAGCACCCAATTCTATGGCCAGTGTCCGCACAGGGGTCCCCTGTAATATTTTTCTGACCAGTTGTCCAGTCTCCTTACTGTCTCTGGATGATGAGAGCTCCCAGAATTGTTGCTGCTGTTGTCCCCTCTCCTGCAGTCTCCAAGGCCCACGGTTGGTATTGCAGCTATGCTTCTCTCAGCTTCAGCCCCTGCCCCATTATCACAGACCACTCCTTCCAACCTCCTAAATCCTAAGTAATCTTGGACTAGAAAAAGTCTCACTCTGACCTTTTGTTGGCTATGCTGCTACAGAATTGATTTGATGAATTATTTTAAAGTTGTTTCGAGGGGAACACTGGGAGAATTCAGCTAGAATGCCCCCTCTACTCTGCCATCTTGCCTATGCCTCTGATGGGGTGTGGGCCCAAGCTGAGACCTTTGCTCCTTACCTAAAAAAGAATTTGGGTCCCATTTGTCTATAGGGTTCTTCTTGAACTCTTCCACTTGATCAAATGGTGTTCCCCTGAGGTTATAATCCTATCAATTGACCTTTCATTATCAACCTAGTCCAATCTCCCAATTCTTTGTTATCCTTAACCTAACCTAGCCCTCTATTGTCTTACCTCTCTATGGCCCCTGGCCACTTTCCACCCCGAATCCTATCCAGACTCCATTCTCCCTTAGCCTCTTGGTCCAGGTCCCTGGCGTTGGGTTCACCCCAGCCTATTGGCCACTCCAATCAAGATCCTCCCTAGATTCTTCCCATAGTCCTTCTATATATAAGTCTATCTTGTTTCCATTAAGGTGCTCAGATTCCTTAAGAAACTAGCCAATTCTCAGATTCCCATAATCTAGCCATGGGCTCAGATTCCTTGAATCTGGCCAGTACGGTGGAGCTTTAATAAACCTTGTCTTTGGCTGAAAGAAGGCTTGAGTTGAATTCACGAAGGAGGGCCTGTGTGTCATGATTTTGGGTTCCCAGCACCCCTAAACCTCTAGACCTCGATATCTCTATCAAGCCTCCTTTTAAAAAAAAACTTTATTGATTTCCCCATCCTTTTAGTTATTTACTTTCCTTTCTTGCCCATGAACTCTTCCTTGTAAAAAATAAAAATAGATAAAACACAAAACAAACTGACAATTGTCTTGATTTTATGCAACATTCTATACCTGCAGTTTCCCACTTCTCTGTCACGAGGGAAGTGTCAACCCTTATCGGTCTTCTGTAACCAAGATTTCATCAAAACTCCCTAAAATAGAATGCTTACTTCTATTTGCAGATACAAGTCCTATCGCATCACAAAACCAGGTTCAAAATGCCAAGTCTTTTTTCTCAGGATTGTAACTAACGTATCATTCAGACACTGAACTCAGATGAAATGCTCAGGCGTGTTACAAGTTTATTTTTCAGATTCTGGCTCCCTCTTGTGGAGAAATGCTTACCACCCAGATTGTGGAAAGTTGTGGGAAACCTGAAGAAAGCGATGTTAATCTGGACAAAGTGACTGACTTTTTAAAATGTAATGGTGCTCTGTTACAACATATAATTTTCAGTTCATATTGATGTTGTTGTTTTCATTGATCTGCATACAATACATTTGTCATAAATTGTTTTTTTTGTCAGATGGAATAAACTGTTTTTAGCTCAATTTGTAATGCTGTTAAAATAGCAATTTTCTTTTTTTTGTTTGTTTCTAATTATGATATCCAAGTAAGAAAACATTTTTATTGGAAGTCAATCTTCTCTTATGGTAATAATAATAATAATACCATCAATTTTTATAATATTTTAAGATTTACAAAGCAAATACTTCACAATACCCAAGCACTGAGGTCCTATGGGCAATACAAATCTTTGTAGCTCTGCTTTATAGGTAAGGAATCTAGGAGTCAAAGGGCTTAAGTGACTTGCACTAGAACTGAGATTTGAACCTTTACCTCTTGAAATATCTTGTGAGAGGACTAGGAAGATAAATTTTCAGGATGTCTGTTCCTAATCAACTTCCTATTGTTCAAAATAGATTAGGTTTTTAGGTGGGTCAAATGCGGCATAGTGGATAGAGTGTTGTCAAACCTAGAGCCAGAAAACTTAGGCTCAAACCCTGGCTCAAACACTTAATGGTTGTGTGACCTTGGGCAAATCACTTTACCTAAACCTCATTTTTTCTTGACTGTCAAATGGGAATAATACTTACATTCTATAGCTTTTATGAGAATCAGTGAGATCATGTATTTAAAACACTTTGTAAGCCACATCTTACTTTATAAATGTAAGCTTTTAATGTTATTTAATTTATCATTTAAATAATAGCTTATATATAATGAGGATAAACAACAGGTCTCCTTCGTGTGCTGCAGCTAGAGTAGACCAGGAGGCCTGCTGCTCCTCTCTCCCCCAGGTAACTGTGTAAGGTTGTTGTCTTGGTTCCGCTCACTTCCCTTGGCATCAGTTCATATAAGTCTTCTCAAGTTTTTCCCTCGTTCTGAACCCATTTGTCATTTCTTATAATACATCACAATTATATACCATAATATGTTCAACCATTCCCCAATTGATGGGTATCACTTCAGTATCCAATTCTTTGATGTGTGGGCAATTTTCCTTCATAATGGTTTGAAATATGATGTCTAGGCTCTTTTGTTTAATTATGGCTTTTTAAATAATTCTTAAATTATCTTTCCTTGATGTGTTTTTCAAGTTGGTTGTTTTTCATGTGAGATAGTTCACATTTTTCTATTTTTCATTCTTTTTGACTTTTTGTTATTTCTTGATGTCTTGTGGAGTCATGTTTCCATTTTTAAAAAGGCTTTTAGGCCCTCCCCTCCCCTTAAGTTGTTATTCTGTATTTCTTCTTCTTTTCTCAGCCAAACTCCAGCAAGAAGCTTCTTATATTCATTGCTTCTACTTACTCTCTTCTTACTCACTCAAACCTTTGCAGTCTGGCCTCTGATCTTATCACTTACCTAAAACTGTTTTTTCACAGTTTACCAAAGGTCTTTTAACCTTCAGATCTCATGGTTTCTCAGTCCTCATCCTTCTCAATCTATTTGCTGCATTTGGCATTGCTGAACATTGTATCTACTTGATTTATCTCTTTTTTTTCTAGTGTTTGTGACAACCATCTCCCTGCTCTTCTACCTGTTTAACTGCTCAGTCTCCTTTGCTGGCTTATAAGCAAACCATATTTCACTTCTTAATGTTGGGTGTCACCCAAAGGTATTTCCTGGGGCCTTCTTATCTTTTCAGTCTCTGTATTCTCTTGATGATCTCATCAGCTTTCTTTGGTTTAATTATCATCTCTTTGCAAATGACTCAAAGGGCTTCATTTCCAACCCCAGTTTCTTCTCTGAGCTTCAGTCCTCCACATTACCAACATCACTGATTGCCTATTGGACATTTCAAACTGAGTATCCTAAAGACATCTCAACATGCTCAAAACAAAACCCAGAATGTCACCTCTTTCCCAACTCTCTTCAAAACTTTTTCTTCTATTGCTTAGGAACCTTCTTCAGTGGCTCCCTATTACCCTACAGATAAATAAAAACTAAACCAAACCAAACCAAAAACAAACCTCAGTTTAGCATTTAAAGTCCTTTAAAATCTATCTCTAATCTCCACTTATAGACTTATTTCACATTGTTTCCTTTCATATGCTCTATGTTTCAGCCAAATTGGCCTGCTTGTTCTTCCCAAGTTTGGTATGCCATCTCCCAGCTTTGCATAGGCTGTTTCCATCCCTGGAAAACAAACCTCACTCACTTTCACCTGTCAGAATCTTTAGCTTCTTTTAGGGCTCAGTATATGTGCTGTCTCCTTATTTGTTGTTGTTTTGTTTTTTGTTGTTGTTCTTTGTGTGTGTGTGCGTGTTTTTTTTTGGGGGGAGGGCTAGGCAATGGGGTGAAGTGACTTGCCCAAGGTCACACAACTAGTAAGTGTCAGTATCTGAGTCCGTATTTGAGCTCTGGTCTTCCTGACTCTAGGGCTGGTGCTCTATCCACTGCGCCACCTCGCTGCCCCTTTTTCTTTCTTTTTTTTTAATGTACTATCTCCTTTAGGAAACTTTTCCTATCCTTTAGTTGTTAGTGCTTTCTCTCTCTTTTTTTTTGTGTGTTTTTGTTTTGTTTGTTTGTTTTTGTGCTCTCTCTTTCCTCAAATTATTATGTGTACTTATTTGTATTAGAAAATAATACAATATAATACCTTGAGGGTAGGAACTGTTTTTTTGTTTGTTTTGTCCTAGGATCCCCAACTAGTGTAGTACCTGGCACATTGTGGACACCTAATAAATGCTTGTTTGATTAGATTATATTGCATTGTATTGGAAGCAATTATCACTCTACAGGGGTGTGTTCTTCCCCTTTTCCCTTGCTCCAATGTTCCAGAGTCTCTTGTCTTTGCTCCACCCCCAATTCAGGGTGCTTTTTCCACTTCTTGCCCTAAGCATAGGAATGTCTACTTACAGCTCTAATGCTAACCCACTGATTTCTACCTTATGTCTCATGTTAACAATGCGTTGAGGACTTCAGAACAAATACCTTTCATTAATTCAGTTCCTTTCTGAATTTCTTGTTCCTCTCGAAGTGCCTACTGTTTGATTTTGAGTTGTCTGTATCCAGGAAATCTTTTCCCTGGATTTCAAGAATGGCCTTCTGCGTTTTGGAAAACAATATTGGCATTTCTAGTGAATTTCAGTACAGTGATAAAAGATATTCATGATGATATTCCTGAGACACTATAAGATACAGAAGTGCATTTTAAATTATCTAAAAATACATTTCGTATTAAGCATATTTTATTTATAGAACTGGGTCACTTACCTCTCCTCTATGGGCTTCCTAGGATACCTACCACAAGTTCAAATACTCTATGGAATTACATCCACTGGAAACCACAGCCAATGAGTGCCCACTGAGGTGTTAATTTTTTTCTCCAGTCTCCAGTCCAGGACCAAATAATTTCAAAGCTAAGACATACAGTGAAATAGCGTAGTAAGAACAGTAACACTAGAACACCCTGTTCATAAACATGGGGCTTTCTATCTCTCTATTTCTCTATTTCTCTCTGTCTCTGTCTCTCACACACGCAGGCACACACAGCAGATGGGAAGAGTGAGTAAATATAGTTATTATTCATTAAGGGCACATAAATAGGGAACATGTGTCAGCAAGGGTCCTGATTGTTGGGGTACACATGTACTTAACAGGAATGCCCAGGAAACATGCATAGATGGAGATAGACATAGAAAAAAATATGTGAACAAGGAACATTTAAGGAAAAGCACATATATTGGGAATATGTTTATTGGCAAAATTGCTACTTATTTTTCAAGCATTCATGGAGATAAATATTTTGTCTTTATAATTGCTCCATCAGAAAAATGTTAAAAAGTATAATGGATGATGGTAGTTTCAATCTTCTCTCTCATTAGCTAACACGGGTTTAATGATCACATCTACTCAGATTACTAATAAATCAATATACCTCACCTTAGTTTCTCTCTAGAATTCCACATATACATCTCCAAATTACTAATGGACATTCCAAAATGGATTCCCAGGAGGCATTTCAAATATCTGTTCAAAACAGAACTGAATATCTTTCCCCCAAATCCAAAAAAGTATTTTGAACATCACTGTTTCTTTTGAGGGCACCACCATCCCTCCAGTCATATAGGTTTGTAACCTCAGGGTTATCCTTGACCACACCCTCTCCCTTCTGTCATACATCTAATCAGTCACTAAATCTTGTATCTATATATCCATGGTGACTCACCTGATAGAATGTGAGGTTCTTGTCATCACTGTTTCACTTTATCTTTCTATCCCTCATACTCAGTCTAGACCCTGGCTATATAGCAGTCACTGAAATGACTATTGATTCATTTATTGGTTAACAGTTCTTTAAGGAACCTTATATGATTGAAGAAATTCTTTTGATATCTGAAAATTTTTTCAAGTCTGAAATATTTTCTTGCTTTGCCAATATATTCTGCATGTATACTTTAAAGATATCACTTCTGTTAATTAGGCTTGATATGATCTACAACTAAAGTATAATTACAAAGAAAACTCTATAGGCTTTCCTCTATCAATGACAGTACTGTGATTTTCTGCATATGAAATTTTTACTTTGTGTTTCTTTGTTTCTACTACTTAAACTATCTACTTTTGTCTTTGCTGGTATGAGTTTCAGTTGCTGCAGGGAATTTTCTTTTCAAACTCATTACATATTTATTTGTTCATCATGAAAGGATTTTTTTCACTTTTAAAAATGAGAGGAAATGAAAAATTTGGGACAATTAATTTAATTGTTGAAAATTTTAAATGATTATCTATAACCATTCTTGAGTTTTCCCATTAAAAAACAATTTAAAGGATTTTTTTTGAAACCAGCTTATATTGTGAATTTATCAAAATGAATGATGTTGACATAGATATTATGGTACTTTTCACTTCTGCACAAGGATTCTAGTTTATAGCTAACAATGAAGCATTTAGTACTATAACACAATTCATAAGCCTTAGCTGATTTTTTTTTCTTTTTCTGCAAGGCAATTGGGATTAAGTGACTTGCCCAGGGTCACACAGTTAGTAAGTGTCAATGTCTGGTCTGAGTTCAGATTTGAACTCAGATCCTCCTAACTCCAAGGCCAGTGCTCTATCCACTGTGCCACCTAGCTGCCCCAACCCTCATCTGATTAATGGTGATGGTGGCAGATCCCAAGCAGACCGAGGCTTGAGGTAAGCTGACTCCCACTACTATTTTGCATCCATTGATTTAATTTTACTTTTGCTAACTTTTATTTGGACTTCAGTTTTACTGGGGAAAAAGTGGATTTCCAAATGAAGGAGTTGCACTAAAAAATATGCAGCAATTTTGTTCATTGTTTCATGCCCTCTAGCCTCTGGTCCCCCCCCCCCCCAAGGGTCCATACTCTACAATTTAGAAAATTCCTTAAACTATCATAAATTAGCTTGGTTATTAGCCCAATAGGTTTAACTTTTCTACCATGACTTTTTGAGCCTATCATCATCTTCAGACTTGTTAGCCTGAAGTCCCAATCTTGGAGGGTCAAAGAATACTGGACATGGAGCCAGGAAGACCTGAGTTCAAATACAACCTCAGATACTTAGTAGCTGTGTGGCCCTGGGGAAGTTACTTAATTCTGTTTGCCTCAGTTTCCTCATCTGTAAAATGAACTGGAGAAAGAAATGGCAAACCACTCCAGTATCTTTGCCAAGAAAACCCCAAATGGGGTCACAAAGAATCAGATTCAACTGAAAAATGGCTAACCAACAACAACCCAATCTTGAGCTTGTGGATGGGTGGTTCTGGCTGTGTATCACTCTCTCCAGACTCTTTAAGGCCTCTCTGTTCACCAGGTACCTCCATAACTGGAGTGCTAGGTAAGGAAGGGGTTACCTCTGGCCTAGGCTGCCTTTCACCATCAATTAATCAATGAACAGGTATTAAGTTCCTATTATGTGCTAGACACTGTACTAAGTACTAGGCATACTAAGACACAAATGAAATAGCTTTTTCCTTCAAGAGGCTTACCTTCTGTTAATGGGAATAATAATAATAGTTAGCATTTATATAGCACTTTAAGGTTTGCAAAGCATTTTAAAATTTTGTCTCATTTTATCCTCTCAACAACACCAGGAGGTATTATAATAAGAATTATTATATAATAAGGATTATTACATAATGATGATCCTTATTTTATAATAAGAATTATTATATAATAAGGATTATTACATAATGATGATCCTTATTTTGCAAATGATGATATTGAAGCAGATTGAGATTAGATTATTCACCCAGGGTCACACAACTGGTGTTTAGGGACAGATATGTACTCAGGTCTTCCTGATTCCTGGTCTAATACTCTATCCACTCCACTACTTAGCTGTACCCATGTAAGTAAATACAATGAAATATAACATATATACACAATATGGAATAAATATAAGGCAGTTTATTTTGGAGGGAGTCACTAGCAACTGGAATGACCAAAAAAGGCCCTATATAGGAATGGTACTTGAACTTAACTTTGAAGGAAGTAAGGTATTCTTAAAAGTGGAAGTGAGGACGGAGGGAATTCTTGGTGTAGGGGTCAGCCTGTGCAAAGCCATGGGGATGAGAAATAAAATGCTGTATGTAAAGAGGTGCAAGTAGTCTGGTTTGTTGAGAATGTAAAGTATGGTATGTGAAGGTAAATAATGTACAAACAAAAGGTAGATGGTAGAAGGCTTTAAATACCACATAGAAAAATCTGCATTTCATACTAAAGGAAAGAAGGGAGAAGGAAGGGGAGGGGAATAAGCAATTACATGGTGCTTACTGTGTACCAGGAACTATGCTAAGTGATTTTTACAAATATGTCATTTCATCTTCACAATAGCCCTGGGAAATAGGTGCTATTATTATCCTCATTTTTACAATTGACAAAACTGAGGCAAATAGAGGTTAAGTGGATTGCTCAGGGCTACACAGCTAGTAAGTGTCTGAGGCTAGATTTGAATTCAGGACTTCCTGACTCCAGGCTTAATGCTCTGTTCACTGCACCATCAGCTATGGGAGCCATTGGAGCTTTGTCAAGGGCAGAGTGCCACGGTCAGACCTGTGCTTTAAGAATATCACTTTGGCTTCTGGATGAAGGATGGCTGAGAGAGACTTGAAGCAGGGAAACCAAGTTAGGAAGCAGCTGCAGTTACTGCCCTACAGCCTCAGGCTCACCTGTTCTACGCACACTTGATGGGTTCCTTCTGTTCCCTAGGTATCATCGTGACAAGAAAGAATCTGCTTTGGAGTTAGCTCTCCTTTGTCTGGCTAGACCTCCTTGCTTGGGCCAGACAAACTCAGCTGATTTTTCCTGTCCTCGTAGTGATAATAGCGCCCAATTTCCTCCTCATTTGGGTCATAGTCTGAGGCATTATTTATCTCTAACAACCTTATTATAATTGAGGAAGGAGCTCTTCTTAAAGTCCTCTTGTTTTACTTTTCACCCTTCCTTTCCTCTTACCCATGAAGGAGTTAAAATAATTTCTCAATAGACAATAGTCATTGCCTTTGCAGGGCCCTGACCAATCTTTGGGGCTATCTCATAGACTAGCAAGTCACTCAATAATTTTTTTTTTTCCCTGACAGCTGTCATGCATAAGGCATTCCCTGCTCATACATGGAATCCCTAGTATAGCTATACTAGTGGCTTCAAAGTACTGTGTAGCTTCATATTCACTCAAAATCTTAGTTCACAATCTCTCAGTTATGTGCATACTTTTTAAAAAAAATAATCCTTAGGAAACAATTAGTTCAAAACAAAGGCATTTATCAAAATAGCATAGTAAGAAAAATAGAAAAACACCATTCTCCTCATGATTGTGGGGCACACATTCTTATAAATACACACTCACTAGCAATGTACACTAGTAGGAAGATAA
The DNA here is from genome assembly GCF_003287225.1 of Phascolarctos cinereus. Lineage (NCBI taxonomy): Eukaryota > Metazoa > Chordata > Mammalia > Diprotodontia > Phascolarctidae > Phascolarctos > Phascolarctos cinereus. Next base: position 289,132,327 of record NW_027555847.1, on the reverse strand, counting down.
AGAATATTTAGGAATTATGAATGAGGAACCTATGCATGAAAAATATGCATGATCAAAGCACATTTTTAAAAGGGCATACACATAGTGAATATATATAGCCACATGTGGAGGGGCACAAATATAGAGAAAATGAATGATCTAAGCACATTTGGAGGAATATGCATGTAGTAAATGGAAATTAGATGGTACAGTGGATAGAGCACTAAGCCTGGAGTAGGAAGACCTGAGTTCAAATGTGACCTCAGACACTTTCTAGCTGTGTGACCCTGGGCAAGTCAATTAACCCTGGTTGCCTTAGTTCCTCAACTGTAAAATGAGCTGGAGAAGGAAATGGCAAACCACTTCAGTATCTTTGCCAAGAAAACCCGAAAAGAGGGTGAGGGGAAGGCAAGAAGATCTGGACATTACTGAAAAATGACTAAACAATAATGACATGCAATAAAACATTGGTGGCCTGGGCTCAGAACACATCAGACTCATCTTTCCTTCTAACCTTTCTACCTCCTTCTAAATTCCCCATTATTTTTGAGAGCACTGCCATCCTCCTAAACACCCAGTCCTGAAATCTTACTGTCATCTTTGACTTTAACATTCTCACTCCACATATCTAGACGCTTCATCAAATCTTCTTGTTTCTACTTTCATAGCACTTCTTGAGAAAGTTCCCTTCTCTACTCATATAGTCACAATCCTAGTTGAGACCCTTAGCTCCTCTCACCTGTACTACTGAAGAACATAGTCTAATTGGCCTCCCTACCTCACTTCTCTCCTCACTCCAGTCTATTCTTCACTCAGCTGCCAAGGTGATTTTTCTAACGTGCATGTCTAACTATATGACTCCTCTTTTCAATAATCTCCAGTGGCTCCTTATTACCTCTAGGATCAAATATAAATTCCTCTTTTTGGCCTTTAATGTAGCTCCTTTCTACCTTTTCCTGCCTTCTTAAACCTTACTCTACTTCACTCACTTTACAATTTAGCTACATAAGCCTACTGGCAGGTCCTTGAACACTGCACTATCTTTTTTTTTTTTATCCTGAACTTAGGAAATTTAAAAAAAAAGCATTTCCACAATATAGTAGAATAAAAAAAAGATAATTGTATATGAAACTGCAAAGCTGTTATATACACCTTGCCATTCCTTTTAAATATATAAAATTATCATGTAAGTTTCCCCCTTTTTTTCCCTCCCCCTGCACTTATCCTAGAGATGCTACCGTTAGACACAAATATGTTTACATGTGTAAAATCATTCTATATATGCTTCTATTTATCAGTTCTTTCTCTGGATGCAGATAGCATCTTTCCTCATAGGTCCTTTATAGTTAATTTTGGTATTTATAACAGTCAAAATGACTTAGTCACTCAAAGTTGCTCTTAAAAAAATTGTTGCTACTATATACAATGTTCTTTTGGTTCTGCTCATTTTGCTTTTCATTATTTCATGCAAGTCTATCCATGTTTTTCTAAAATCATTGAGCTCATCATTTCTTACAGCACAGTAGTGTTCCATCATGATCATATACTACAATTTATTCAGGTTGTACAATTAACAGGTATACTCCAAATTTCCGGTTCTTTACCACCACAAAAGAGAGCTGTTATAAATTAATATTTTAGAACATATAGGTTCTCTTCTTTTTTCCCCTGGTCATCTTGGGAAACAGACCTAGTAGTGGTATTGCTGGGTCAAAGGGTATAGGCAGTTTAATGATTCTTGGGCATAATTCCAGATTGCTCTCCTAAATGGTTGAATCAGTTTACAATTCCACCAACAGTGAATTAGTTTCCCAATTCTTCCATATCCCCTTCACATTTATGATTTTCCCCTTCAATCATGTTAGCCAATCTGATAGACATGAAATGATATATCAAGGTTTTTTAAATTTACATTTCTCTAATTAATAATGATTTAGAGTATTTTTTCATATGACTATGAATTGTTTTGATTTCATTGGAAAACTGCTTGTTCATATCTTTTGACCATTTATCAGTTGGGGAATGACTTGTATTCTTATAGATTTGAAAAAATTCTTTATGTATTTGAGATATGAAACCTTTATCTGAGAAACTGTCTATAAAAATCTTTCATCTTTATGCCTGTGCTTTGCCCCATGCCTAGAACATTCTGCTGTGTCCCATTATCTCCCTCCACCTATTGGTTTTCCTGGATTTCTCCAAGATTCAGCTCAAACTTCATCTTCAGCAGAAAGCCTTTATACTTTCTTTGCTATTTGTGTGTTCCCCTCCCAGATTACCTTTCATCTATTCTCAAATCATTGTGTATGTACATTATTTGTATGTTGTTTTCCTTATTAGAATTTATGTTCCAGGAGGGCAGGACTGTCTCATTGCTTAGCATAATATCTGGTAATGTTATCATGTTGCTCATATAGGTTTGCTTCTAACAAAATGTGACATCTTAAATTGATATATTGTTCACTGGTCTCTTGGAAATTGCTTGGCACATAATTTGCCAAATATTGGTTAATTGTGGAGGCTGGTAGGTGTGTAGGGTCAGTTCTTCACTGCTTTCAGTTTCTTGGTATCAACTCTTCAAGGTTACCCCATCTCTTATTAAGTAAGGGGGTAATGGCCAGAAAACTTCTTGGTTTTTTTTTTTAAGGCAATTAGGGTTAAGTGACTTGCCCAGGGTCACACAGCTAGTAAGTGTGAAGTGTTTGGTCTGAGGTCACATTTGAACTCAGGTCCTCCTGACTTCAGGGCTGGTGCTCTATTCACTGCGCCATCTAGCTGCCCCCCCCGAAAACTTCTTTATGGTAAAAGTTGGCTGACAGCTAGTCATAGCCACCACACCAAGTGAAAAAAGCCAGATAAAATGACTCCAGGCTATGACTGTCTTCCTTTCTTGTTTCTGGGGCTGAGAACATAGACCTTTGACTCAGGCAATAATCTAACAGTGTTAGAAATTCCCAAGCTCATCTCTGGCTTGCTAGGCAAATAAATTTGTGACAGAACAAAAGGTAGGTGAAGGAGGCAAATTCATATATTAGCTCTGTATTACAAAGCATCCTCTTGTGAGTTCAAGTCATCAGGCTTGTAGGTTAATGTCATCCTAGGCCAATGAACTATGTCAGCATAATTGCTGAGAAACTGTCAGTGATCTTTGAAAAGCCATGGAGATGGTTTTGAATTATCTCAAAATTGGAGAAGAGCATGTTTCATTTTTCAGGAGAAGAGAATGAAATGAAGGCTTTAGAAAAGTGAGCTTTCAAATTCTTGCCAAAATTCTAGAACATATTGTTAAAGGCATGTTTAGTGTTGTTGGGTCAGACTCTTCATGACCCTACTTGGGGTTTTATTGGCAAAGATACTGGAGTGGTTCACTCTTTCCTTCTCTAGCTCATGTAACAGATGAGGAAACTAAGGCAAACAGGGTTAAGTGACTTGCCCAGGGTCACACAGCTAGTAAATCTCTGACGCTATATTTGAACTTCTGAATTGATTGTAGGCTAGTGTTCTCTCTACTGCACCATAGTAGCTGCCCTGTGTTTAGTATAGGTCAATGAAAAAGAAGTGATGATCACAAAGACCAAGCATGATTTCATCAAGATCAGGTTGTGCAAGACTAAGTTCATTTCCTTTTTTGACAGGGTTCCTAGATGAGTAGTTCAGGTGAATGCTGTAGAAATAGTTTATCTAGATTGTAGAAAATTGTACTGTACTTGGCAAAGTCTCTTGTGATATTTATATGGAAATCATGAAGAGGAATGGTCTAGTCATCTAGTGGGTAGTATGGGTATGTAGATTTGGAACTACTCTCCATAAAAAGAAACCATCCCTTGTAACAAGTAAGTATAATCAAATAAAACAAATCAACACATTGATGTTGGTCCCATCTGAAAATGTATATAATATCTCATGCTCTTGATGATCAATGCCTTACCATTTAGTACCTGGAAGCTTACTTGGCTCTGCATCTGTTTCTTGGTATAGTTAGTTAATAATTTTCGTGGTAGGGGTGTGGGCAAGGGCAGGCTAGGTATTGACTCTTTCCCTTATCCCTCACCCCTAATGTCTTACTTCCTTTTCATCCTCTTGGTTTCTGACTTTGAGCCCTTTAATTCAAGCATAGATGGTTGAGAAGCATATTCCCCTTCTGAGTTTTCCAAGGAGCAGCTGAAATTGACCATCCCATTCTCCTTCCCTGACCCAGTAACTCTAGGAGGGGTAGGATATTGAGATGGAGATGGGGGGGGGGGAATTACACTTACATGAAACTTAAATTTGCCTCTGCAGCTTCAATCCAGTGCTCCCAGCTTTGCCTTCAAATAGAACACTCCTTCTCTCCCATGACAGTTGCCTTTCATGTTAACCCCAAGTCTTCTCTTCTCCAGGCTAGATATCCCCAGTTCTGTCTCAACTGATTTTCATATGACATGTACTTCTGGCTCTTCGCTATCCTGTTTTCACTCTGTACTTTAAATTATTAGTGTTCTTCTTAAAATGTGGGGCCTGAAAGAGAATGTAATCTGTAAGATGTTGTATGATCAGGGCAGTATATTATATTATACCTTCAGACACTATGCTTCCCTCAAAACATTTTATTATTGCATTCATTCTCTTGGCTGCCACATCACAGTTGACTTATATTGAACTCACAGTTTATTTACTCCCCCAGATCTAACCATGCTTCCCCATCTTGTACTTATAAAGCTTTTTTTTTTTAAATCCAGATATAAGCCTTTATAGTGAAGCTTTGGGTATGGGCATGACACTCTTTCTCTCTCCCTCCCTCTCTGTCTGTGTCTCTCTCTGTCTCTCTCTGTCTTTGTCTGTCTGTCTGTGTCTCTCCCTTTCCCCCCACCTCTCTCAATTGACTTGTGTACCCCAGCCTACCTACCATTACAATAGCAAGTCTGAGATTCCTGGGGACTACCAACTTGAAGCTAAGATTCAAATTCTCTCAGGATTCTGGGGCATACTGTGGTGGATGAGGATGCAGTCCTATTAACCACCGCTCTAGTTGTGCCTTCACTGCTGTGCTTCCCATTTACACACAAAAAAAGTCCCAATGACACCATTAACTCCTCTCCTGCTGAGTTCTTTACTTTTAATAACTCAAATCAGCCTCCTAGTGCCATCTTTTCCTTAGGAGGTAAAACTCACAAAATCCAACTTTCTATCACTTATGAAATCAACAATCCTTATTTAGTCTTCCAAATAGTTATTTGATTTACCTCTTTGTGACTTTAACCTGCCAAACTCTAAAACAATCCTGTGCAAATGATCTGAAGGACTGCAATACTCATGTGAGAAATACTTGCTATTCAATCCTTTTAATAAAGTCTGTCTCTCCTCACTTTTGAACAGAAAGGCTGTTTCTCCACATGTGGATTTTATTTGTTTTTGATGAACAGAAGTTCTTTTTCTTCCCCTTTCAGTAACCAAACTGTTTACATATAAGAGGGGAGGTACTTAACTTCCATGTCTTTTTTTATACAAAAGTTCATTTTTTGACCCTTGAAGCAACTGAAACACCTGCACATGAAAGATGTGATTGATAACAGACTTTTTTATTGTTATTGTACCTGTGATATTATAGGATCATAGATCCTTAGCAGCTATCTATTTCAACCCCTTCATTTTACAGATGAGGAACTGAGGCCTAGAAATGAGAACTGACTTGGTCATAGAGTCCACAGTCTGAATTCAAGTTCCCTGACTCCAAATTCAGTGCCTTTTTCACTATAATAAGAAGAAAATGTGAGGTATCTTGCAGCAAAAACAATTGATCTGGAAATCAGATTGAAGAGAAAAGATTTAAGAATCATTTAACTACCTGAAAACTAAGATCAAAAAAGAAGCCTAGACATTATATTTCAAGAAATCATAAAAGCAATCTGCCCACATCTCTTCTTAGAAGAGGAGGGCAAAGTGCAAATAGAAAGAATCCACTGGGCATGTCCCAAAAGATATCCTGAAATGAAAATTCTCAGGAACATGACAGCCAAAATCCATTATTTCCAATTAAAAGGTGAAGTACTATAAGTAGCCAGAAAGATAGAATTCAAATCCTGAGGAGCCAGATTTAGGACCACGCATGATTTAGCAGCCACAACTATAAAAGGCTAGAAAACTTAGAATAAGTACAATATTCCAAGAGGCAAGTGATACAAGCTTACAACAAAGAGTAACCCAGCAAAACTGAATGTAGTGTTATGGAGGCGGGAATGTATCTTTAATAAAATAGAGGACTCTCTAAACATTCTTGATGAAAAGGCCAGAGCTGCATAGGATCTCTGAAATATTGTGATTAAAATGTGCTATGAAGAGAAACTCAGGCATGAAAGTCTGATCATAATCTATTTACTGGCATGGCTAGTAGTTGCCAATAGCAGAGGTCAGTGATTCCTCAGTGACCAAAGATCCTCTTTAAAATCAGAGCAGCTTTTTATACAGTTTGGGGGTTATATCAGGTCCAGGGATGCAAACTAAACTATCTGTGATCGACCAATATTAGAGGTAAGGGTGGGTTTGCATTTGATATAATCATGCTGACTTGCAAGAGGGGGTCTTCAGAATCCAAACCAATGCGAAAAACAAAGAATTGAATAACACCTTCTGGAAAGTCCCAAATCAGATACCTCTCCCTCTCCCCTTCCTGAGAGAGACTCAGTGCTAGGAGCAGCTCTTTTTGTGGTTGTAAGGGATTAGAAATTGAAGTGGAGCCTACCAGTTGGGAAGGACTGAACAAGTTGTGGTGTATAAATGTGATGGCATATTATTATGTTGTAAGAATTGATGAAAGAAATGGTTTCACGGAAACCTAGCAAGACTTATATGAATTGATGGAGAGTGATGTGAACAGAACCAGGAGGATTTTTTTTTTATACAGTGAAAATATTGTAAAAAGACAAAAAAGCTTAAGAACTCTGTTCAGTGCAATAACCAACCATGATTCCCAAGAACTCATGATAAAACATATTACCCACCTTTTGATTTTTGGACATGGCCAATGTGGGAAATTGTTTTGCTTGAGTATATGTGTTTATGTTAGGTGTTTTGTGTTTTTGTTTTTCTTTCTCTTTCAATGGGGGTGGAGTAGGGAAAGAGAGAAAGATGTTTGATGACTGAAAAACATTTAATAATAATAAAAAAAGAAACATTAAGACTCCTCTGTGGCTTCACTGATTTGAACAGTTCTAATTCCAAATTTCATTTATCTAATTCTAATCACTTCAATCTTTCTATAAGCATGTCATGAGACTCTTTATTAAATGATTTGCAAATATCTAGGTAAACTGTATCTATGTTATTTCTTAAACCAACAGTCTAGAAACATTCTCCAAAATGGAAATTAAGTTCTTTTGGCATGATCTGGTCTTGATGAAGTCATTCTGGCTATGATTACCATTTCCTTTTTAAGATGTTCATTAATTTTTCCTTTGATAATATGTTTTAGAATTTTGCCAGAAATATAAGTAAAAGTTATTGGCCTCTGGTTCCAGTTCTGTGGTACAATTTCTGCTCTCTATAATATTTCACTGATCAACTCTTCTACCCTAAAAAAGGATTACTTATTTCCTGACTTGGTCTTTGCTTAATCACTGGAATTTATTGTTCCTAGGGTATGCAGTATGGATTAAGGTGGAGTGAGGATGGAAGGGAGATGAAGTAGGGAAGGTAGGCATAATCACAGCATGAAACATAGTGTAATGGAAAGTGCACTAGAGACTGAACTCCTTACAGGACATTTTCTCTAAGAATTATAGAGCTTAGGTACACCTCTATCATGCAACCAAAGATATGCTTTTGTTAGCCAAATTGTTATTTTCTTTGCATTAAGAGGAGGCAAGCTATATACTTTTGTGCATAAGGGAAACCTAACTTACCCTGAAAATTAGTCCCTGGTCCTTTCCTTTCTACATATCGGGGTGGGGAATTTCTTCAAGGACTCAGTTCCCCACTCTAGCCATAGACCAAAAAGACATTTGTAGTAGCTAATCCTTCTAAGATTAGACAATTGTGTCTGTAAAACAAAACAAAACAAAAAACTCTCTATAATGTGCAATTTGAAAAGTAAGCAGGCTCCCTACCTCCTTTGGTGAGTGACCCGAAAGAATAACAGAATTTTTGCAATTATTGCTGAGGTGGTACCCACCATTTTATCAGGACACAGATCACACCTAAAAGGCTGTTCTGCCTTGGGACGGAAAACTGTAGTGTTTTTATATGGAGGCAATTTTGTGGAGTAGGAATGGGAATGTATGTGATAAGCATCCTCCTCCTCCTCCTCCCTGAGGCATTTAAAGCCTTATTTATGCTTTCTCTATGGTTTATGAGAATACATCTAGTTTCTTCCTAAAAAAAAAATGGTAGCAGATTGTTGGTGTCACATTTTCTCTGTGTCATTCATCTTTGAAGAAAAACTAAATAACAGTGATCTTTTCAAACCCTGACTTAGATAAATGGTACGAAGCTGCTGCCCCAGGTAATGCTCCCTGTGAATTGTCACTATCTTTAATCAGTCTGCTAGACTGAGGATTGGCAAAGAATTCACCTGTGGAGGCCTGTAGAGTGGTGCATGAAGTTATCAAGAAAAAAAAAAGGAACATATCAGTTTTCATGACTTTAAAGAGAAACATGTGAATATAAAAATAAAAGCTAATTTTCTCAGTGGGATTTTGGTTCTAAAAAGTTCGCATAACTGCCAGAAAATCATTTGGGTACTAGAGTTACAATTTTCTGACTCTTCTTCTTAAAAAAAAGTCATTTATTAATGTAAATTCATGGAATTTGTTTTCATGATACTAAGATTAATATGTGAATTCTTTCACGATTTACACCCTTAATTAAAAAAATGAGATGAATAGAAAATGAAACCTTTAAATCATACATAGAGAACAGAACAGGCCTTAGAATGAAGACAATCTGGATTCAAATCCTTACTTTTATGTGTAATGGTTGTGTTCCCTTACAGCAATCACTTAACCTCTCACTGCCCCAAGCAATTCTCTCAATCTAAATTGCAGTACATTGATAGAATGGTTTTCTTCTGTGAGACATCCCTAAACAATGAAATCATAGGTCTAGATCTATACCCTACACACCCACAAGAATGAATATTTTAAAGACATAGACATTGTTGTTGTTCAGTTGTGCCCAACCCTTCGAGACTGTATTTTGAGTTTTCTTGGCAGAGATACTAAAGTGGTTTGCCATTTCCTTCTTCAGCTGATTTTTACAGATGAGAAAACTGAAGCAAAAAAGGGTTAAATGATTAGCCCAGAATCACACAGCTAGTAAATATTTGAAACCAGATTCGAGATTGGGTCTTTCAGATTCCAGGCGTTGGGCTCTACCTATTGCACCAACTAGCTGCCTGATATTTGAATTGTTTTTAAGTGATGAAGGCTCTTGATTTAGTTAGGAGAGAAAAAGTAATCCATTTGTTTGGGTAGCCTACATTTATGATTTTTTTCTAGATACCACAACACCACAGCATATATGTGAGACAACAGATCGTGAAATAGACAGAAAGTCCAGGTATCACAGGGGCTGATTTCAACAAAATGTTTAGGAGAACTCCTCAATATTTTCTTATTTGTCACCTAAAAGCAATTTGAAAAATGCTTTCTAAAGAGCATCCAATTCTGCCTACAAGATGATCACAGAGGGAGTTTGGCATTAAACTGGGTGGGCTTTCTAGTGGGGTATTGATGGGAGATGATGCTAGAATTTTGGGGAGAGGTTTAGAAGGAAGTTTCTACCCCAATTCAATTTTTGGTCATAATGAAATGACTAGAAAAGAGGTTCTGTTCCTTCTAGAGAAGTAGAGAAGCAATCCAGAGTCCAGAGACCAGTTTTCTTTCTGAAGAATAAATTCCTATAATACTAAAGGACTTTCAACTTAACTGCTACAGAGAGAGGGATCAATAATGAAACTGAATAAAATGGAGTCAAAATTGAAAAACTGAACCCCCCCAAATAAATAAATGACCCCACAAATAAAACTCCATCATTAAAGTTATTATTATTATTTTTTTAGGTTTTTATTACATGAGAACTATAATAGAAAGGTGATTTAGATTAGGATGGTGTCATGGTTCTTACCAGTTCCAAGATTCTGCAATTAACACTGAGTTTGAAGTTACCTCCTTCAGTAACACACTTTCCAGAAGCCTAGAAGAGTGATTTCTACTTTTATGCAAAGTGTATGTAATCCCTAGAGGGAGAGTTCAGCACTATGTTTTAAACTGTAAGAATGTTTCAGTTATTTTTCTTTTGAATTGTCTAAATTTCAGAAAGTGAATAAACAAATTCTTTAATGGGTAGAAAGCAAAGCACAAGGGTAATAAAGGTGAGCAGAAGAGTCAGGGCTAGGAAAGAAATTTAAAAGCTAGGTCAGGGCCTCATCCACTAATTCATGCTGCCTTACTTTAGTCTCAAGTAATTCAGGTATAAGGAGGAGTTTTGTACCAATTTCCTCTTGTTAGGTTTCAAGAATTACACTAGTTTTTCATAATTTAAATTTTAAACCTTTCTTGAAACCCAATTAGTGCCTAAGAAGCTTCAATTGTAATTCATGTTTACATTTATAAAAATGTGTGCATCTTTATGGGACCCCCAAAGCAATAGCATTTTAAACAGTTCTTAACTACTGTCTGAATGATTTATGAAACAATGGAATGAATTAAATACTAAATATGAATTAAATATTTTTATTTACTTAAAAAAGACAACCATGTTTGAGCATATACAACAATAATACTATATGCATATATGACAACCATATATAACAATATGTAATAATCATACTGAACAACTATACATAACAATAATATTATCAGGTTTGATAAAGATTGCCCTTGGAAGATTTAATAAGCAGAAGTAAACTTTACTTCTCTGTTCTGAATCCCCAGGAAGCTCATAGAGCTAGATTAATAATAGTAAATTTCATAATACAGTAGTAATATAATAGTAAATTTACTAATAATAGTAAATAGACTTACAGTGAATATTACAGACATTATTGATATGATTGTGTTGTGTTTGCTTTTTTTTTTTGGTGGGGCAATAAGGGTTAAGTGACTTGCCCAGGGTCACACAGCTAGTAAATGTGAAATGTCTGAGGCCAGATTTGAACTGAGGTCCTCCTGACTCCAAGGATGGAGCTGTATCTACTGTGCCACCTAACTGCCCCTCTGTTTACCTTTAATTAGGAGGTCAGTAGTGCTCTGTTTCTGAAATGAAAAATAAATTGAATTTTATTTTACTCTTATTTTTTAGACTGCTGTGTTTTCACCCAAATACTGCTGACCAAACCTCACCTCTCTGGTTCCCACACTTCTGTGATTTTAAATTTTCTTATCTATAAGTTGAATAAGGGCACAGATGACATATTGATCAGATGTACAGATGACATATAGTTGGAAGGGATATGTATAGTTTTTTTTAAGATGTATTGGAGGAAAGAGGATGATGAAAAAAGATATAAGGCTGCCAATTGACATGAATATGGTGAGAAGTGAGGGCTCAATTATTTTGTTTCTGTTTTCTCTGCCAGGGAAATGACAGAACAAATACAAAAAACTAATAGAGAGGTATTGCCCAAGATGATTAAGGACATAGGAGAATACCTAGTTGTCTATAATGAGTCAGTAGGCCCAGTTAGCCCTGAGTCCTGAGAGAACTGGCAGATATGATTGCTGAATCACTGCCAGTGATTTTTGAAATATTGTGGGCAATGGAGGACTTATCACAGGATTGGAAAAGGGAAAATGTTCTATTTTTTTTAAAAGGGAAGAGAATGGTGCTTGAAAATTATCAGCAAACAAGATTAACTTTGCTTCTTGGTAAATTTTGAGATTATTTGTTAAAAGAAGAGTTATTGAATATGTAGAAAAGGAAATGATAATCATAAAGTTGGGATTGTTTTATCAAGAGCAAATTTAAACTGGTAGACAATGTGAATGCTGTAGAAATAGTTCACCTACATTTTAGCAAAGCATTTGAGAATATCTAGTTCTACTTGAAATTCGAGAATATATGGAAAAGTGTGGAAAAGACGGAGAGATGTAGATTACACAATAGTATAATTAGATTGACTTGGAAATTGTTGAATAGATGGTATCTGTTGTACTGGAAGTAGGTAGGTGACACCGTGAATAGAGCATAGCACCTAGAATTAAGAAAACCTAAGTTCAAGTCTGACCTCAGACACTTAATTAGCTGTGATCCTGGGCAAGTTACTTTTCACCTCCTCACCTCAGTTTCCATATCTGTAAAATGGGGATCATAATACATACTTTCCAGGGTTGTTGTGAGGACCAAATGAGATATTTACAAAGCACTTTACAAATCTTAAAGTGTTATATAAATGCTGCTATTAGTGACCTGGGGATTTTTACACCATCGTAATGATCATCATCACTAACTTTTATATAGTACCTACTATTGCCAGGTACCATGTTAAACACTTTACAAATATCATCTCATTTGAGTCTTACACCAATTCTGAAAGGCATACCCATTTTACAGATGAGGAACCTGAGGCCCAAAGATGAGATTGTTAATTAATACAGATGAGGAGTCAGGTGACTTGTCCAGTCTATGACTTGAATAAATAGCATGCTGTAGTAAAACTATATTTCTCTGTATGATCTTTTGATGTTTCTTAAACTGGATGATTTTCTGATATCTCCTAAATCTTATCTCACTATTTGGGACCCAACTTGTAACTTTGGCTTCTGATGAAGTTTTAATTTGTAATGGAAACTAACTAGCTGCCTTGCTGAAACCCTTCCTTCCTTGGCCTCCCTTGACTGTGTACTCTGATAGTCTACCACCCCTGGCAAAGAGCCGGTAGTGCCAAGGTTGCCCTGAAGCTGGGATCTTGGGTGGCCCTTCACCACCCTGCATCTCAAGATAAGGCCTCTAGCGGCTCAGATGTTCAGGGGAAAATGCTCCATCCTCGATTTGAGGTCCTACCTCCTACCTCCCCCACTTTGAAGTAAGAAGGATCACTCCATTACCATCCAGATAGTTAAAGTGCACAATGCTCTAGAAAGAAACCCTATATAAAACCTCATTGAAACCCCTAGTCAGGGGAGCAATCAATAACTGTCTCTGTACTGCTTTATTGTCTCCCACTCCTGGCTGATGCCCAGAGACTTTCTTCCCTGTCCCTCAGGAATCACCTAGACTCCCCAGGCTCTATTTTTATTTTATTAGGTAGGCAATGGGGTTAAATGACTTGCCCAGGGTCACACAGCTAGTAAGTGTTATGTGTCGGAGGCCGGATTTGAACTCAGGTCCTCCTGAATCCAGGGCCAGTGCTCTATCCACTGCGCCACTTAGCTGCCCCTCACCCAGGTGCTAGACTTTCTCTTAAGTGTCTCGGATTAGGTTTCACTGTTGCTGCACTGCTGATGGCTTTTGAAACTACTGCAGTTTACCCACTAACTCTCAGTGCTGGTGTCTCCTGCAAGGACTCTTGCAGTCTTCCATTCTTGGCAGAATCTAAATGAACCAGGTGGATGGGTAACAGGTTACGCTACGGCCACATGTACCTCCCTTTAGCTGCTGACCAGAGCTGTAACTAAGTGCCTTGCCTGTCACATCTCTGTGGACAGAGAAGGACAGACTGCCTCACTGCTGCCTCCCGTCCTTTCTAGGGAGAGAAAGTCACTGAGCTACATTCTCCAGTGACCTGTATCTCTCCCCCTCACATCATGAACTCCTTCCTTTAGTTCAGAACAGAGATCACTGAGCCAGGTAGCTGCTCCAATGTCCTGATGAGCATGACACATTTGGTACTTGAATGTGACAGTTTGGCTGAGGGACCTTGAAGCTCAATAGGACTTCTCATTCCACTAGATTCATAAAACTGCTGATTGAGACTAGGGCTTTGGGCTGCTGAGGAGCAGAGCTTATCTTCATCACAGCTGGAATCTGAACCACGCGCCTCAACAACAGCCTCTCAGTCCCATGATTAAGCTAAGGCTGATACTCTTCAGGCAGTCTAAGCCGACACCTCAGTATTAAGGCCACTACCAAAACACATTATTTGTCAAGTATGAGAGAGGACAGGTTGGGAGGGATAGCTAATGGTGAATGACAGAATTCAAAAGATCAGCTCCCTCCACCTATGCATCTGTAACTTGTAGCCCTAGAGAATTGTCTAGGCACACTGAAAGATTGAGTGATTTGTCCGTTATCATACAGCTAATATATGTATGAAAGGCAAAGTTTGAATACCTGACTTCCTGATTCTAAAACTGATCCTCTAAATCAAGGGCTACAAACTGCTGTTTGAGGGCAAAATCCAGCCCACTGCAAGTTTTTGTATGGCCCAAAGCTAAGAATGGTTTTTGTGAAACATTTAAAAATATGAAAACCATTCTTAACTCACATGCTGTACAAAAACAGATAGCAGCTGTATTTAGTCCTTGGCAAAGGCTGTATTTTAAGGACCCCTCCTCTAAATCATTACAAGTTATCTCTAGCAGAGCAACCAGGAATAAAAATGTGATAGTCTCAATGTACTTGGCTCTAGTAAAGTCACAAATGGAACACTGGGTTTAGTTTTGAGTAGTCAAGTCTTTTGCAGTTGATCATCATTACAACATTGCTGTTACTGTGCACAATGATCTCCTGGTTCTTCCCAACATAACTGACCCACACCCATGCCCTCTGTCTATTAAACTTCTTTTTAAACGTCCTACTAATGATAAAGTTCTTAGGAGTTACATATATCATCTTCCCATACAGGAATGTAAACAGTTTAACTTTACTGGGTTCCTATATGACTACTCTTTCATGTTTACTATTTTATGCTTCTCTTGAGTCTTGTGTTTGAATGCCAAATTTTCTATTCAGCTCTGGTCTTTTTATTAGCAATGCTTGGAAGTCTTCTAATTCATTAAATTAATATTTTCCCCCCAAGGATTAGACTCAGTTTTACAAGGTAGGTTATTCTTGGTTGTATTACTAGCTCCTTTGCCTTCTGGATTATAATATTCCCTGCCTTCTGCTTCTTTAATGTGGAAGCCACTAAATATTGTGTGATTTAGCTGTGGCTCCATGATACTTGAACATTTATTTCTGGGTGCTTGAAGTACTTTCTTTTTGACCTGGGAGCTCTGGAATTTGGCTATAATATTCCTGGGAGTTTTCATTTGGAGATCTCTTTCAGGAAGTGATTGGTGGATTCTATTTCTTTTTTACTCTTTTCATCTAAGATATCAGGGCAATTGTCCTTGATAATTGCTTGAAATATGATGTCTAGGCTCCTTTTTTGATCATGACTTTTAACCTGGGAAGGCAGATGCTAATGTTATCCTTATTTTACAGGTGAACAAACAGAGGCTGAGAGAGCTTAAGTGACTTGTCTAAGGTCACACAGCTAGTAGGTGTCTAAGGCCAGGTTTAAACTCAGGTCTTCCTGACTCCAGGCCAAGTGCTCTATCTACTACCTAGCTGGAATATAATTTATTCAGAACTAATTAATAAATAAGCTTTATTTTTTGGTTCATGGGTTGGTGATTAGATAGATTCAGGGAGGCAAGGAGAATTTCATTTATATGGCATTTCTCTTTATTTTTGTAATTTAAAAAAAACCATTTAATTAATTTCTTATTTTAATTGCCCTTCTAGAGAGCCAGCTCTAACAACAAAGAATGAAAAAGAAAAAAAATCTGTTCAGCAAAATTAACCAAAACATCATCTGTAATATTTCACAGCCATGGTCCTCTATCTCTTCAAAGAAAGGAGACATGTTATCTTTTCCTATCTCTTCTTTGGGGCCAAGCAGTATAATTACACAGCATTTACTTTAATTTTTTTTATTGTTCTATTTCTTTACCTTTATTTTGTAATGATTGTGTACATTTTTCCTGTTCTTCATTCTCATTGTGACCTCTAGTCTTTGATCCAGTGATACTGGCCTCCCTGCTGTTCAATGAAGAAGATCTTCTAGCTCTTGACTCCAGGCATTTTCTCTGGCTGACCCCATTCTTGGAATGCTCTCCCAATTCATCTCTGCCTACTGGCTTCCCAGGATTGCTTTTAGTCCCAACTAAAATCCTTTCTTCTACAGGAAGCCTTTTCCAACCCCTCTTAATTCTAGTGCCTTCCCTCTCAATCATTTTCTATCTAGGCTGTATGTATCTTTGTTTATGTTTATTTCTGCATTTTTTTAGTATTGGAATTAGTGATTCTTTATTTTTTTTTAATATAAATTTATTTATTTTTAGTTTTCAACATTCTCTTCCACAAGTTTTTGAGTTCCAAATTTTCACCCCATCTCCCCCCTTCCCCCACCCCAAGGTGGCATGCATTCTGAATATCCCTTCCCCTAGTCTGTCCTCTCTTCTATCTCTCTCCCCTTCTCTTATCCCCTTCCCCTTCTTTTCCTGTAGGCAGGATAGACTTCTGTACCCCATTTCCTATTTCTTATTTCCCAGTAGCATGAAAACATTTTTTTAAACATATGTTTTTAAATTTTAGGTTTCAAATTTTCTCTCTTTCCTCCTCCCCACCCACCCTCATTGAAAAGGCAAGCAACTCAATATAGGTTGTACATGTGCAGTTATGCAAAACATGTCCATAGTAGACATGTTGTGAAAAACTAACTCTATTTCCCTTAATCCTATCCTGCCCTCCCATTTATTCTATTCTTTCTTTTGACCCTGTCCCTCCTCAGAAGTATTTACTTCTGATTACCCTTTTCCCAATCTGCCCTCCTCTCTATCACCCCCTGCTCTTTGTCCCCTTCTCCCCCTATTTTCCTGTAGGGTAAGACAGATTTCCATACCCAATTGAATGTGTATGTTATTCCCTCCTTAAGCCAAATCCTATGAGAATAAGATTCACTCATTCCCTCTCACCTTCCCCCAATTTCCCTCCACTGTGAGAGACTTTTCTGTTCTGTTTTTTTTTGTGAGATAATTTACCCCATTCTACCTCTTCCTTTCTTCTCCGAGTATAATCCTCTCTCATCCCTTAATTCTATTCTCCAGATATGACCCCTTAATCTTCAGCTCACCCTGTGGCCCTCTATCTATCTACATATACATACATATAATTTTTTTCCTCCAACTACCCTAATACTGACAAAGGTCTCATGAGTTATAAATATCATCTTTCCATGCAGGAATGTAAACAGTTCAATCTTAATAAGTCTCTTATGATTTCTCTTTCCTGTTTACCTCTTCATGTTCCACTGAGTCCTGTATTTGAAAGTCAAATTTTCTATTAGCTCTGGTCTTTTCATCAGGAATGCTTGAAAGTCCTCTATTTCACTGAATGACCATTTTTTCCCCTGAAGGATTATACTCAGTTTTGCTGGGTAGGTGATTCTTGGTTGTAATCCTCTCTCCTTTGCCCTCTGGAATATTCTATTCCATGCCCTGCAGTCCTTTAATGTAGAAGCTGCTAAATCTTGTGTTATCCTGATTGTGTTTCCACAGTACTTGAACTGTTTCCTTCTGGCAGCTTGTAATATTTTCTCCTTGACCTGGGAACTCTGGAATTTGGCTACAATATTCCTAGGAGTTTTCCTTTGGGGATCTCTTTCAGGAGGAGATCTGTGGATTCTTTCAATTTCTATTTTGCCCTCTGGTTCTAATATATCAGGGCAGTTTTCCTTGATAATTTCTTGAAAGATGATGTCTAGGCTCTTTTTTTGATCATGGCTTTCAGATAGTCCAATAATTTTTAAATTCTCTCTCCTGGATCTATTTTCCAGGTCAGTTGTTTTTCCAATGAGATATTTCACATTGTTTTCTAATTTTTCATTCTTTTGGATTTGTTCTACTGTGTCATGATTTCTCATAAAGTCACTAGTTTCCAATTGCTCTATTCTAATTTTTAAGGAAGTATTTTCTTCAGTAATCTTTTGGACTTCCTTTTCCATTTGGCCAATTTTGCTTTTTAGGGCATTTTTCTCCTCATTGGCTTTTTGGACCTCTTTGCCATTTGGGTTAGGCTATTTTTTAAGGTGTTATTTTCTTCAGTATTTTTTTGGGTCTCCTTTAGCAAGCTGTTGACTTGTTTTCATGATTTTCTTGCATCACTCTCATTTCTCTTCCCAGTTTTTCCTCTACTTCCCTTACTTGCTTCTCAAAATCCCTTTTGAGCTCTTCCAAGGCCTGGGACTGATTCATATTTTTCTTGGAGGCTTTGGATGTAGGAGCTTTGACTTTGTTGTCTTCTTCTGGTTGTATATTTTGATCTTCTTTTTCACCAAAGTAAGATAATATAGTCTGACTCTTTTGTGGCTGTTTGCTCATGATCCCAGCCAATTACTTGAGTTTTAAACTCTTTGTTAAGGTATGAATCTGCTTCCAATGTGGAGAGTGTACTGTCCCAAGCTTCAGGGGTTTGTACTGTTTTCAGAGATACTTGTAGGGACCTGTAAATTTTCAGTTCTTCCAAGGTGGTATGATAAGGGGCCAGGTGTTTACTCCTTTCCTGGCCTGTGACTACAAGTACTCCTTTCTGTCCTGTAACTGTGAGGAGGGGTTCCTCTCCACAGCCACTACAAGCTCCACCAACCCAGAGCTCCTCCTCACCCCAGCACCGCTGCCCAGAACTGTGACCCAGATCCACACACCGGCAAAGCAAGAGATTTCTGCCTCAGCACTGGCAAAGAGATCCCTGCATCCCTCTCTGATCAGCCACTGGATTCCCCCTCAGTCTGTGGGAGCTCAGGAAGCAGCTGCCCCGCTGCAGGGCCACGCTCTTGGGGAATGGAGCTGAAACCCCACCTTCCTTTCTCAGCACCGACAGAAACAGACTTTTCCCACTGACCTTCTAAGTTGTCTTTGTCATTGGTGAATTGAGGAGTCTGGAAACCTCCACAGCTGCCCGAGATTGAGTCCTCTGAGGCCTGCTCCAGGTTTGCTGCAGCCTGCGCGCCCACGCTGCACTCCCAGCCCGGCGTGATACACCTTTCTGATCAATCATCCAAGTTGTCTTGGACTGGAAATTTGTTTCACTCTGTCTTTTTGTGGGTTCTGCTGCTTCAGAATTTGTTTAGAGCCTTTTTTATGAGTATTTTCAGGGGTTTGGAGGAGAGCTCAAGCAAGTCACTGCTTTCACTCCGCCATCTTGACTCCGCCCCCTATTTCTGCATTTTCTTCCCCACTAGACTGTGAGCTCCTTGAAGGCAAGGACTGCCTTTGCTTCTTTTGTTCCCCTAGTAATTAACACATTGCCTGGCATGTAGTAGGAGCTCAATTAATATTTGTTGACTGACTGACTACCTATCTCAGTTTAATTCTTAGCCTTCTTTGCTAGATCTTAATTCAGGTCATGCCCACAAAGTGTGAGTATCTTGTATGGCCATTCTAGTCCCTCTTTTCATTTCCCTCTCAACTGTTTCACTTGGTGATCTCATCAGCTCTTGTGGACTCAGTTGTAACCTCTATGCTGATGTTTCTCAAATTTATCTATCTAGTAGCTTATTAGACATCTCTAACTGGACATCCTGTAGACATCTTAAATTCAACATGTCCAAAACTGAACTCCTTATTATCTCCCCACTCCCAACCATCCCCCTCTTCTTAACTTTTGTATTATTCTTGAAAGTCTTACCATACTTCCAATCACCAAAGATCACAACTAGGTATCATCTTCAACTCCTCATTTTTTCTAACCCACATATCCAATCTGTTGCCAAATCTTGTAGATTTCGTTTTCATAATATCTGTTACGTATGCTCCTTCTGTCCTGATACTACCACCACCTTGATAGAAGCACTCATCACCTCATCTCTGGATTATTATTTGGTTTATCGGCTTCAAGTCTCTCCCAACTCCAGTCTATCCTCCTAGCTTTCTAAAATGCGGGTCTCAGGGCAGCTAGGTGTGCAGTGGATAGAGCTCCAGCCTTGGAGTCAGGAGGACATGAGTTCAAATCCTGCTTCAGATACTACTAGCTGTGTTACCCTGGGCAAGTCACTTAACTCCAATTGCCTCCCTATAAAATAAAATGTAGGTCTGACAATGTCATCTCATTTAATAAACTCTAGTAGCTGTCCATTACTTCTAGGATTAAATATAAACTCCTGATTCCTAACTACCTTCCCAGAATTCTTACATCTTACTCTTCTCCACTTAATCCCCTAGCTAATGACACTGCCCTCTTTGCTGTTCCTTGCACAAGACATTACATTTCCCAACTTGAATCATTTTCTCTGGCTATTGCCAGGTATGAAATGTTCTCCCTCCTCATCTGTATCCCTGGTTTCCCAGGCTTTCTTCTACAAGAAGTCTTTCATGATCCCTCTTAATGCTAGTGCCTTCCATCTGTTGATTATTTCCAATTTATCCTGTTATATATCTTGTTTATACATGGTTGATTGCATGTTGTCACTGCCGGTAGACTGTAGGCACTTTACCTTTCTTTTACCTTTCTTTGTATTCTTTGCTCTTAGCATAGTGCCTGGCACATAGGGGTACTTAATGAGATATTTACTGACTTGACTTGACAAAGATTTATGGAAGTTAAGTGCTTTGAAGAGTCAGCAATAGAGTCAACATTAAAACATAGATTTCTTGAATCCTAATGCATAGTTGGTCCTTCCTTTATGAGTGCTTCTCATATTCTTTTTTTTTTTTAGGCAATTGGGGTTAAGTGACTTGCCCAGGGTCACACAGCTAGTAAGTGTCAAGTGTTTGGTCTGAGGCCAGATTTGAACTCAGGTCAAGTACTCCTGACTTCAGGGCTGGTGCTGTGTCCACTGCACCACCTAGCTACCCCCTCATACTATTTTATTTTAGTGTTGCCTGAGGATATAAATGGATGGGTTCCTATAATAATAGGTGGGGCTATAAAAAGTTTAAATGGGTGTTTAATGAATGTAAATTAATTATAAGAAGAATACCCACGGAGACCATAAAGGTCAGCAAACATCTGACTTACCAACTGGAGAGACATGGCTGCTAATAGCAGCATCAGGTTAGAATATACACTTCTTTGTCAAATAATAATAAGAAAGATATTAGGGGATCATGAGTAGTATCACATAGGCAGCATAGCCCAGTGCCTAGATAGCCAGCCTCAAAACAAGAAAGACCTGGTGGGAAAGTCCTTGAAAGTGCTGCCTCCGATTCATACTGATAGTATGAGACAAATCTCTTTATCTCTAAGTGCTTTAGGCGAGTATAAATTGCAGACAAGATACTAACCTATATTGCTAGAGGGAATTTCTTCATCTGTGAGTTCCTCATACTGGTGAAAATCATAGGTTCAAGTCCTTTCCCTATCATCTTATGTATTAGACAGATGCTGTAGAGGATAAAATTAATTTCAGGAAAACTTGGCAAGATACCCAACTTAGCAAACGTATCCCAAGGGTTTTTTCTTCTTCTCCTCCTATATTTTAAACTTAATGAAAGTCAAATAAGGTAAATATTTCCATGTACAAAGCAGAACAGAAAAAGGATTATATGTGAAACTACAAATTTATATGCAGCATGCTTTTTTAGTAGCATAGAATAAGTTCAACATATTCTCTTCAAAGCTGGCCAGTTTGTTTTTGAGTGATTTTCTTTCTGTTCTATGTATTTTAAAAGTGTTTTCTTACTTAATTTTCTTCTTTTTTAAATTTTGCTAACCTTATTGCTAGCCCCTCTCTCCTCATATTCCATAACCCCCTTCTTGAAATTTGAAAAAAACAAAGAAAAGCAAAACTCTTCTATAAAAACAAAAACAATTCCTCTCATTATCTACATCTGAAAATGTGTTGTATTCTGTATCTTTCATTGATGACTTCTCTAGTGTTTCATATAGATTCTTTACTCTGTATCATTTCATACAAACCTTCCCAGGTTTTTCTGAGACTACTCTTTTCAATATTTCTTATGGCACAATAGACAATATTCCATTACAGTCATATATCATAATTCCCAATTAGTGGGCATCCCTTTAGTTTCCAGTTCTTTTGTATTATAAAAAGAGCTGCTATAAATATTTTTGTACATACAGATCCTTCTTCTCTTTAAAAAAAATTCTTTAGAGAATAGACTCAGTAGTGATATTACTAGGTCAAAGAGTATGCACAATTGAATTATAATTGAGTGAATAGTTAGCAATTGTTTTTCTGAATGATTAGAAGCAACTTTATATTAGGGTGCCTACTTTGCCTCAGTCCCTCCAACAATTATCATTTCCCATTTTTGTAATTTTTTAATTAATCTGATGGGCCTGAGAAGGCCTCTATGTGAATGAAGAGAAGGGGTAGTAGAGAGATATTGTAATGATGGAAGTGAAAAGACTTGACAAGAGATTGATTTATAAGATATCATGGAATGATTTTAGTGAGGATGGCTCCTAAGTAGTAAGTCTGAGTTAACTGGGAGAAGTTAGTAAAAGTTAAAAAAACAACAACATAGCTAGCATTTATATGGTGCTCACTATGTACCAGACACTGTGCTAAGTGCTTTACAAATATCTCATTTGATCCTCATAACAACCCTCAGAGCAAGGTGCTGTTATTATCAATTTACAGTTGAGGAAAACAAATAGAGGTTGTGGCTTGCTTGGATCATGCATCTAGTAAATGAAGCTAGATTTGAACTCAAGACTTCCTGACTCCAGGGCCACTGCTCTATCTACTTCATTACTAAGCTGAAGATGTATCCAGGAAGAAGGTAGAGTGAAAAAAAACCATGAGTTCTGTTTTGGATATTTTGAGTACAAGTTAGGGGAGTAGCTGAGAGCCTGTGATACTTAATGTATGCACTCCAGATGATCATTATTAAAAACAAATGCTCTCTCTCTCAGTGGCTTAACTAAGTCAGTGCTTTTTTCCTCTATCTCAGTCCTGCTCTGAGCATCCATAGACAGCTAAATTCATGTTGGACAGTTTTCTTTTGTAAGTCTCAAAAGGCATAGAAACTAGAATAAGCAATTAAAGAAAGAACTAAAGCTCCCAAATGCTGTCTGCTTTGACTATACAGCCAAGAAGGGACAAAAACCTCTCTTTTCTATATCCCTCTTCCTACTGGATTAGAAAGGAAAACAAGGTTTGCCTCCTTTGTTCCAGAGATGCAAGAGAAAGGAAGGGGTTTCAGTTCCGGTTGTGCATCTCAGTAGCCTGGTGGTCTGCTGAATCTGCTTGCTCTGATTCATGCCTGTGTTTGGTTACATACTTGCTCTACTGTCCTTGGCTTAAAATTCATTGTAACTCATGCCTGATACTGGCTTCTTCCTTACCACTGTCTTGT
Organism: Phascolarctos cinereus; assembly: GCF_003287225.1. Lineage (NCBI taxonomy): Eukaryota > Metazoa > Chordata > Mammalia > Diprotodontia > Phascolarctidae > Phascolarctos > Phascolarctos cinereus. Next base: position 289,109,129 of record NW_027555847.1, on the reverse strand, counting down.
GCTCCTTCCAATCCTTATCCGTGCATTCTGGCAATCAGGGAAGGGTTCCAAGTAGAGATTCTTAGAAGCAAACCTGTCTCTCTTCTCAGCCTATCTATTGAGTATATGGGGAAGTTCCTTTTGGGGGACTCTGTGTTTGATCAACTGAGGGTAGATATTTCTGACCAACTAAATATTCTTGGTAATGATTCTAGGGTTGTAGATACCTTAATAAAAAAACAAGGGAATGTATACACACACCATGTACACACCATATATGCATCTATGCATATGTGTAATACATACACACTTAGACACATACACAAAAGGCACACATATATGCACAAATGTACATATATCTAAATGTATATACATACATATAGGTTCATGTATACATATTACGTATAATACATATATGTTTATGTGTGAGCATACATTTTCTTCTTTTAATGAAGATCACCCCTACCCTAGAATCATTACCAAAGACACTTGGTTGGTCTGTTGTGTCCGTTCTTAGGTGATCAGACATTACCCAGAGTTTCCCAAATTCCTGTGTCTTTTGATCTGAAAGAACTGCCCCACAAACTCAGGCAGCTAGGGGGTGTAGTGGATAGAGCACTTGACTTGGAATCAGGAAGACCTGAGCTCACATATGGCCTCAGACACTAATTGGCTGTGTTACCCTGGGCAAATCACTGAATCTGGTTTGTCTCAGTTTCCTCATCTGCAAAATGAGCTGTAGAATGAAATGGCAAACCACTTCTCTATCTTTGCCAAGAAAATCCCAAATGGGGCTCACAGAGTCAGACATGACTGAAACAACTAAACAACAAACCCCACATATTCAGTGGCTAGATGGGCAGCCTGAGAGTGGTGGTATATTTGTAAGTATATTGCTAGAACACACAGATAAGGATGGGAAGGAGCACAGAATGGCAATGAGGAAAAAACCAGGCTCGGGCATATGTATGGACATATGCAGTACTCTACACAAGCCTGTGAGACTGAAACAAATTTATTAATTAGATGAGCTAACCTTAAACATATGTGCATATATGTATGTAATATATATATGTATATATATATGTATATATATATGTATATATATACATATATATATGTATATATATACATATATATATATATATATATATATATATATATATATAGAGAGAGAGAGAGAGAGAGAGAGAGAGAGAGAGAGAGAGAGACTCAAAGGTAAAGAGATGTCTTACCTTTGAAAATTTTTCTGACTCAAGACATTTTCTAGCTGCAATACATGGTGTTCAAGAACAAAGACAAAATTCTGTAATGAAGATTAAACAGGAGTACAAAGTTTGGGCAACAGTTTTGATTATTCAAGCAGAACGATGATAACTTAACTTTCAGTACACCTTGAATAATCATTTGGATAAAACCATTCAGTTCCTCTTTTAACTTCTACCTCTTGGGATGCTCCTCCTTTCAACTCCATCTCAAGAGATACTTTCATTAATGGAATACCTTATCCTGATCAATTTTAGGGAGGAGATTTTGCTGGGCTGATGAGGCTCCCTCAAAAATTTGATTAGGCTTACAAGTTTTGGAATTGAAGATAGATAAAGGTTTCTCATTCAGGTTAGACCAAGGACTTCAGACTAAAATGCTTTCTTAGTACTGTTTTGTAATAAGTAGTTGAAAGAGGGAACAGAGGGCCCTTAGTATTCAACAAGTATTACCTATCTCATGGAGAAATAAGCAGAGAGGTGAGAAATGACTTTCAATGAGTTTCTGGGGAGCTTTGGCTTCTGTTTCTAGAGTATGAGCCATCTAGAATAGCCATGAAAAGTATTAGTTGTAGAGAAGGTGCTTAGGTTTTCCAGGGCCAACATTGTCTGCATAAAGTCTTTTACTCAAGTTTAAAGGAACTGGCAGAATGATTGATCAGTTCATTCCGTCTAACAATTAGCCATCATTGTTATACTATAGTTTTACTCACTGTTTGCAAGTAACTGCAGCTGGTTTATACATATTATGCAAGTTGCCAAAATGATTTGCATACACATTACTAATATTTTGTGAATCGAGTACTAAGAAGGCAGAGAGAATTATGGCTATTTTTCATTTGCAGAATTTGCTTTTATTAGATTATAATACATCATAACTATTTTACAAACATGAACACTGATACATATCTACCTCAAAGTATGTAAAATTGCTGGTTTTTCCTACAAAACCTCATCATTAGGCACATTTTACATACAGACACACAGACACAGACAGACAGACAGACAGACACACACACACACACACACACACACAAATTTCCCTGAAAAATAATGATGAACTAAATAATGAAGAAAGATTTTATTCAGACTATACTTGTAGGTAAGCCGAAGATAGTAAAACTGAAATAAAAGCTTTTTCTTCTTTGCAATCAGTGAAGGTCAGATAACATTTTTGGTGACAAATTCTAGATACAAACACATTATGGAAACAGATCTTATTCTGTTTTCCATTTATTAATTTATAATGCTGATTTCTTGTTTAAAATACACTTTTATTAACATGTTTGGTTTTTACATCTCTTAACTTTCCCAAATTGTCTCTTCCCTCTCCATCTCCTAGAAAGAGAATAAAAAAAGAGAAAAAGCTTCAGTAAAATTAACAAACATATTGAAAAATTCTGCCATTATATGCAATGTTTCATGTCCATGATCCTCTACATCTTCAAAGAAGGGTGTAGAGGTGCCTTTTCATATATCTTCTTTGAGGTCAAATTTGATCAGTATAATTTCACAGCATTCACTTTATATCATTTGCTTGTTCTTTCCATTTATGTTGGACATATTGTTTTACTAGTTCAATGTGCTTCATTTTGTATCAATTCATATAAGTATCTCTATATGTTACACGGTACTATCATATAAGTATCTCTATGCTTCTTTGTATTCACTATATTAATAACTTATTACAGCACAATGATATCCCATTATGTTCATGTACTAAATAGTGTTTATACATTCTTCAGTTGATGGGCATTGATTCTGTTTCCAGTTCTGTGCTATTACAAAAAAAGTGATGACACACATATATATATAGGTTTATGTGTATGTGTGTATATACATATATACATACACGCACATATATGTATATACACATTTGTGCCTGACCTGTGGTAGAGCCTTCTCAACTCTGTTGGTCTGATTAGCCACAGTTGGACACACTGTACCTTGACCCCAACTTAGGACAACATCCACATCCACAGCTACTTACACCCACACATACACTACATGCAGGTATACACACACACACACATGCATACATATACAACACACACACACACACACACACACATATATATATATATATATATATATATATATATATATATATATATATACACATACATATATACATATGCATACGTTTTTGCTTTTGTCGTTAACCTTCTTGGGGCATATTCCTAGCAATGGAATCTCTGGGTCAAAAAGTATGGAGGTTTTAGACACTTTCTTCAAATGATTCCAAATTGCTTTCTAGAAGGGTTGGACCAATTTACAGCTCCACAAAAACAGCATTATTGTGCTTGCCTTTTCATAACCCCTCCGATATGGACTATTCCCAATTTTTTTTTCATTTTTGCCAATTTTCTGGGTATGAATTGAAACCTCATTTTATTTTGATTTGCATTTCTTTTATGATTTGTGATTTGTAGCATTCTTTCATATAGCTATTAATTGTTTGTTCATTTGTTTGACCTTGTAACTGATTGCTTTTGGTTTCAAATATTTCTTAGTTGGTTGCATATGTTGAATATGAGATCAGATTAGAGATATGTGATATACCTAATTGCAATAATTTTGCTCATGAAAAATCTTTTCAATTATATATAATTAAAATTATTTATTTTATCTTTTGCTATCACATTCCATTGCCATCTATTCCTCTATATTTTGCCCATAATAGTGAATCTTATTCTCTTCCAGGTTTTTTTATATGGCATGGTCTTTAAGTCACATATCCATTTAAAGTTATTGTGATATATGGTGTGAGATTTTGGTCCAACCCTATTGACCAGATGGCTTTTTCATTTTTCTAGCAATTCTCATTAAATAAGGAAATTTTCCAAGGTAATTTGTGTTTCTAAGTTTATTACACACTATATTATTAGTTTATTTATTTCTGATTTTTTCTTCATTTACTCTGTTTAATTGGTTCAGCAAGGGATCAAGATGGGGACAAGAGGACAGAGTGACAAGTGCAAAGGTGACAGCAACTATCATTGTGATGGGCCAGAGTTTTCCTGAAATGGCTTCCCCCCACCCCAACCAACCTGATTGGTCCCAGCTTCATGGTTTAGGGATATAAAAAGCCGAAGGCTATAGTCATGAGGAGTCTGTGTCTCTCAGTCTTGGTGGGTTCCCAAGAAGCTGGAGTCTGATGAGGGGGGCTGAACACAGAGAAGCCACAGGCCACAGTAAACTTATCACATATTCTTACTGTATTAGGATAAAGTAAACTTCCTAAACATTTGGTGATTTGCAAGTACTTCATTTTGCCCCAACATTGAGCCTGAACTAAGAGGGTATTGTTGTTACAGCCATGCCTTCAACAACCACCTTCCATCAGAGTGATGGAACCAACCCAGAATCCTGAGTCCCAAAGCCCTGATAATGGTGGTGCCCTGCTTCCAGCCAGGGTCCATAACCATCATCCATGGAAGAAAGCCTTGTGGAGGTGTGAATTGGTGACTTCTCCTGCAGGTGCTGCAGCCCTGACTCTTTAGCAGCCATAGCTACCTGAAATCCCATAAAAGAAGGCTCTTAACACCAAAGTCTTTTGGCACTCTCAAAAAACTCAACATCAGAAATGGATCTATTATTATCAGAGGAAGTAACATTAAAGAAGGTGTATCATTACTTGCTTTGCTCCAGCACCCTAAAGACTATGAGGTCTTATCATTTGACTTCCAGCTTTAACCTTTTGTATGTGTTGTGAACTACTTGAGAGCAGCAACTAACTCCTCTTTTCTGTGTGTATCCCTAGTGCCTAGCATAGTGCTTTGTGTATAGTAAGTATAATGAATGTTTGTTTGTTATTCATTTATTTATTTAAATTGATGCTGAAAATATTCCCACTGATATGATGCTAACTACCATTTAATATTAATTTATTTTCTTTCTCCATGCAATTCAGAGAAATAAAAGTAACAGCAGAACATATTTGCAATTTATACCCCAACCTGTCATCTGTGACTCAGTATCTCAAAGTCTGGGATTTACATAGACTAGGTTTTATTTGGTACTGCTCTTTCCCCTCTCCACCCATGTAGTTAGTCTCTTGGGTTTGTGTGGACTATACCAAGAATTTGCCTTTGGAATTTCAGAATATGGTTCATGTACAGGTTTCTACTGAAGTGAATGAAAGGACTTGCATATAAGAGCCCACCCAACAGTATATACTTTGGATACAGGACTTTATTTTAGCCCACAAAAAAAGAATATGAAGTAACATAGAAGACTCATAGTAGTCCTTTAATAATAATAACAAAAAATCTCCTTCTGTCTCTGGTGAGTCTTACTTTTTCACCAGGGACTTTATACCCTTTGGTTTTGACTCTCTTAAGTGGGGAAAGCATTTAGGATTGATTAGAATTCAACCCCTCAGCCTTGAAAACTGTATGGTCTAGTGGAAGGCATGTGGTGCTATCTCTTCTTTCCTGGAGACTCTTTTCTTCTTTATGAGGTTGAAATGCAGGGGGCCCACTGCCTTATCTTACTTCCATTCAAGAAAATCTGCTATGTGAAAATCTGAATTTACAAAACAGCTAAATCAGGTGGTTGTTATTCACATTACAAAAGGTTTCCTGCATTACAAAAGGATTCTTTTTTTGTTTTGTTTATGAAGAACACCTATGTGGTTGCCACCACAGCTGCCTGGGTCCTCTGGACAGACACTAGAGTGTGAGTCTTCACAAGATGGTCGGTGAATTCCCGATAGGGAGACTTGATGAACACAGCCTCCTTCCGCAGGTCTGGGGTTAGATAGCGGTATGTTTTGGAGATGGCCTCGAAGGTAGCTTTAGCGAAGTTGCCCAGAGTGGTAATATAGCCCCTTGAAGATGTGTAGCAGTCATCAATTCCAGCCGTCATCAGGAGCTTCTTAGGCACAGGAGCTGAGACGATGCCAGTACCTGTAGGGGTGGGGATCAGGCGCACCAGAACTGATCCATGTCACCCAGTGACCTTGCAGGACACTATGTGAGGCTTGCCAATCTTGTTCCCCCAGTAGCCACGTCTCACAGGAATGATGCACAGCTTGGCCAGAAAGATAGCACCACAAATAGCTGTGGCCACTTCCTTGGAGCACTTGACACCCAGGCCAACATGGCCATTGTAGTCATCCATGGCCACAAAAGCCTTGAACCTGGTAAATTCGCTGTCCAGCTCTAGTTTGTTTCTGAACGGGCGTGATCTTCAGAACCTCATCTTTCAGTGAAGATCCTAGGAAGAAATCTATGATCTCAGACTCCTTGATAGGAAGGAAGAAAAGATAGATCTCTTCCAAAGACTTGATCTTCATGTCTTTGACTAGCCGGCCCAGCTTAGTGATAGGAACCCACTCCTTGTCTTTGGCCTTTCCTCCCCAGGCCCCATGGCCATGGCCATGGCCTCGATCTCAGCCCCCACTGCTGAAGCCACCTCAAAAGCCGCCTTGGCCTCTGACTCCGGGGCCCCTGGGGCCTCCTGTTCCTCCTGCAGCACCGGCGTCGTCCACCATTTGGTGTTTACTAGAAGTAGAAGAAAAAAATTCTTTACAATTAAGCAGTAAGGTCCCCTAGATCGTTTAAGAGATGATTAAATTCACAGAAGTATGAGTTACATATAGCTTTACAGAAGTGTAGCTGATTCCTGTTGTGCAAAGCAAAACAGAATTCTAAAAGCAACTAGAACTGAATTATGTTTGTTTCTTTTAATTTGGGACCAAAATAGTAAATTTAAGTCCCACCATCTGAATAGGTTTCCCTTTGTAGGAGACATTGGCAAACTGAAGGGTGACCAAGATGGTGAGAGGATGGACATACAACCACATCATGTACAGCATGATTGTAGAACTGGGGCTTTTCATCCTCCAAAAGAGAAGATATAGGGCAGAGGTCTTAAAATATTTGAAAGATATTGATCTTAATTAATCTTATTCTATATGTTCCTAGAGCTTAGTTACAGATAGAGAAATTTTTGCTTGTTATAAGGAAAACTTCTTAACAATTAGAGCCGTGCAACAATAGAATGGGTTACCTCTTAAGGTGGTGAGTCCCTCATTACCGGAAATACTAAATAGAAGCTGAATAAAGATTTGTCACTAATATTAAAGAGATCCCATTGCTAGGTATATACTTGAAAGAGGACAAGAATAGTCTCCTACACATATGTATATATAAATATATGTACATATATACATATGTATGTGTATCTATATGTATATCAATATTATTTATCTATCCATATCCATATACACATATATGTATTTCAATAACTTTTTTTTGTCTTTAGCAAAGAACTGGAAATAACATATTCCCCATTGACTTAAGAGCAGTTAAACAAAATTTGTCACATGAAAAATAACAGAATATGATATAATGCATATGAAGAATATTGATCTAATAGTGGTGGTGGTATTTTTCTGGTAGGATGAGGGGTAAAAGGTATTTGTTTGAGGAGAACTAGATACCCTACTTTAGAGGAGTCCTTTGTTTACAACTTAGCTTTTTTGGCCATGACTTTATGGTTAATGACTTAAACTAGTACTTCGAGGATGGCATTCCTCAGACCATGGTAGATTAAGCTTAATAGTGGAACACAATGAGACATTTTTTCAATATTTAACAAAAAATGATATTTATTTAACCAGCAGGAGGCTATTCAATGAGGAGAGGTATTGAGGACTTCTATTTGTTTGTTTGTGTTTTTTTGGTTTTAGGCAATTGGGGTTAAGTGACTTGCCCAGGGTCACACAGCTAGTGGTATTGAGGACTTCCGGAGCTGAAAGAGTTAAGTGATGCTCCTTTGCTCGAGTTGCTTATCATGATCCATAAGCCTGGTATTAGAATTTGTTTGGAGCTCATTTCAGATGCTTCTTAGTTGGGGTGACTAGGATGTGAGGTCAATAGCTTGAAACTTTTGTCCCTTGAACCAATCAAGTCTTAATAAAGTTTCAATGTCTCTTAATTTTTTTTTCTGTGTTAGCTGTATTGTAACAAAACAAAACAAAACAAGCAAGAAGAATAGAGGGAAAAAAGTATGCTTCAGTCAGTACTCAGTGTCTATCAGTTCACTCTCTGGAGGTGGATGGATAGAATTTTTCATCATGGGTTATTTTGAAATGTTTTAGATCATTGTATCAATAAGAGTCACTAAGTCTTTAAATTTTTGAATAGATGAAACTTTTTTGGTCTTTAACAAAAAACAAAAACTTAAGCAATATAAAAAAATTTGGCTATGAAAGTAGGTTGAAGCTCCAATGAACAGTGAACTTATAAAATGTATGACCTTGATAGTGGAAAAGTGTTTTTTTTTTCACCTGCCAGTCTCTATTCTTTCAAAGAATGGATAATCTTATATGTGATTAAATTTTCTGTTTTCCCAGCATCTTCCCAGTCTTTCTTGGTCATTTCTTTTGCTTCTTAATGAGTAGGTTTTTCTGTCCCTCTACGGCCATAAGCTTCACCTCCAGTGGGCCCAGTTTGGTATATTCCTTGAAATATTTTTCATCTTCATAAAACAGATAACTTAGATCAGAAGCACCAAATCTGATGCATAGATCATTCTTAGTATCTTCTATGCTTTTTTGCAACTTGTTTACATTTTCCTTAGCATCTTCATAAAGAAAGGACAATCTTTCCAACCACAAAAGTTCCATTTCTTTTCTTTTCTTTTTTGTTAAGTGTTCTGATTCTGGCTGTATTTCTTCAGGAAAATCTTTTTGCTTTCCTAGGCCAGCTGCTTGGGTAAGAAACAGAGGTCTGGATATTTTGAGATCTGCAAATCTGTGGTCGAATAGTTGACATATAAGCAGTAAGTTTTCTTCTTCTAGATGGTGAATAGCAGCTTCTAATTCTGCTACTTCTTTCCTATGAAGTTCAACTTTTTTTTTTTAAAGCCAGTATTCACCAGGATTTCTTGACTGCTGTGTTTATTGATGTTCTTTGTGGCATTCTGTGTGGCCAAGAATATAAGGAAAATGTCAGAATATTATAGCACTTCTCTGGATGAAACTAAGAAGAGAATTAGTGTAACACCCTGAAACCAATGGTTGAAAAGAGTTACTGTCTTCAACAATTGATTATGTTTACAATATTGCTCTTATCCTGTACAGTGTTCTCCTCATTCTGCTTCATTTTACATCAGTTCATATAAATCTTCTCAGGTTTTAAAAAAATTTTTTTCCTTCTCAGGTTTTTATGAAACAATCTTGCTTATCATTACTTATAGTACAATAGCATTCTATCACACGGAGCCATCATCAGTCATCTTGACCTGTGTCTTGCCATTGGACTCAGATGACTCTGGAGGAGAGAGTGAGGCTGATGACTTTGTACAGCTCTGCTACTTCTGCCATTTCACTTGCAAGTAAAGACATCACTCTCCTGATGTCATAGATGCAAAGGTCAAACACCAAATAACAATCCATCACAATCACGTACCACAGCTTGCTCAGCCATTTCTCAACTGACGGTCATTTCCTCAATTTCCAATTCTTTTCTACCACAAAAAGAGTTGCTATAAATATATATGTACGTATAAGTCCTTTTCTCTTTTCTTTGATTTCTTTGGGATACAGACCTTGTAGTGATATCCACAGTATATAACCCTTTGGACCTAGTTCCAAATTATCCTCCAGAATGGTTGAATCAGTTCACAACCCAACCAACAGTGCATTAGTGTACCTATTTTTCCACTCCAACATGTCTCATTTTCCTTTTCTCTCATGCTAGTCAATCTTATAGGTGTGAGGTGGTACCTCAGAGTTGTTTTAATTTGCCTTTTTCTTATCTATAGTGATGTAGAATATTTTTTATGTGACTGTTGAAAGCTGTGATTTCTGAAAACTGCCTATTCTGATTTCTTCTTTAAACTGCCTGTTCATATGTTTTGACCATTTATCAATTGGAGAATGGCTTCTATTTATATAAATTTGGCTTGATTTCATATATATTTGAGAAATGAGGTCTTTACCAGAGAAATTCACCATAAAAATTCTTTCCCAGTTTCATCCTTTCCTTTTAATTTTTACTACATTGGTTTTGTTTGTGTAAAAACTTAATTTCATTTAATTAAACTTCTCTATTATATTTCCCATGATTCTATCTCTTATTTGATCATAAACTCTTCTCTTATCCATAGATATGACAGGCAAAATTTTCCATGCACTCCTAATTTACTTATGACATCACACTTTATGTCTCAATCATTTTTACCCATTTTGACTTTATTGTGGTATGTGATATGAGATGTCAGTCTATGCCTAGTTTGTGTCAAACTCTTTTCAGTTTTGCCAGCAATTTTTATCAAATGGTGAATTCTTGTACCCCAAAGCTTGGATCTTTGGGTTTATCAAATATTAGATTACTATGGTCATTTACTACCATATAATGTGTACCTAGTTTATTCCAGTGATCTACCATCTTTCTCTTAGTCAGTAACAAATTATTTTAATGATTATTGCTTTTTAATATAATTTGAAATCTGTTAGTGCTATGTTGCTTTCCTTTACATTCCCCCCACCCCCATTCATATCTTTGATGTTCTTGATTTTGGGTTCCTCCAGATGAATTTTGTTACTGGTTTTTTTTCTAGCTGTATAAGATAATTCTTTGGTAGTTTGATTGGTATGGCACTGAATAAATAAAGAATTTAGATAAAATTTTCATTTTTATTATTGGCATGCACTATCCATGAGCAACTAATATTTCTCCACTTGTTTAGATCTGTCTTTATTTGTGTGAAAAATATTTTGCAATTGTGTTCATAGAGTCAGTTCCTTGGTCTGTTTTGGCAAGTAGACTGTCAAGTACTCCATATTGTCTGCAGTTATTTTCAAAGGAATTTCTCTTTCTATCTTTTGTGTTTTGTTAGTAGCATATAGAAATACTGATGATTTATGTGGGTTTATTTTATATCCTACAACTCTCCTAAAGTTGATTGTTTCAACTAGTTTTTTAGTTGATTCTTCAGCAGTCTCTAAATATACAATCATGTCGCCTGTGAAGAATGATAGTTTTATTTCCTCATTGCCAGAATCAGAACCCTAAACAAAATCTTTCTATTTAGCTCTGGTCTTTTCTCAAGAATGCATGAAATTCCTCTATTTTTCATTGGATGCCCATTTCCCCCCCTGAAGAATTATACTCAGTTTTGCTGGGTAAGTGATTCTTGGTTGTAATCCTGGCTCCTTTGTCCTCCAATCCTTTAAGGTAGAAGCTGCTAAATCTTGTGTTATCCTGATGGTGGCTCCATAATACTTGAAATATTACTTACAATATTTTCTCTTTGACCTGGGAACTCTGGAATTTGGCTATAACATTCCTGGGAGTTTTCATTTGTGGATCTCTTTAAGGAAGTTGATGGGTTCTTTCAATTTCTATTTTGCCTCTGATTTAGAATATCAGCACAGTTTTCCTTGGTAATTTCTTGAAAGATGATGTCTAGGCTCTTTTTTAGATCCTGGCTTTCATATAATCCCATAATTTCTAAATGATCTCTTCTGGATCTGTTCTCCAGCTCAGTTGTTTTTCCAATGAGATACTTCATATTGTCTTCTATTTTTTATTCTTTTGATTTTGTTATTATTTATTTGCTGGGGTTGGGGCTGTGTTGGTGTGGCCTGTGCTGGACTGCACCCATTTCACCCAGGTCCAACAGACCTTTCCTGCTGACCTTGTAAGTTGTCTTCATCTGTGGGCTGAGAAGTCTGGAAACCCCCACTGCTGCCAGTGATTCAGTCCCTTGAGGCCTACTCTGGGTTTGCTGCAGTCCAGTCTGCATTGGTGTGGCCTGTGGTGGACTGAGGTTCTCTCTCAGTCTGGTGCAACTGACCTTTCCTGTTGACCTTCCTGATTGTCTTAGGCTGGAAATTTGTTTCACTCTGTCTTTTTGTGGGTTTTGCTGCTCTAGAATTTGTTTAGAGTTATTTTTAAAGGTGTTTGGAGGGGTTTGGGGGAGAGCTTAGATGAGTCCCTGCCTTTACTCTGCCATCTTGACTCCATCCCTTGCCCTGCATTTCTAATACAATATTGAATAATAGTGATGATAATGGACATCCTTACTTTACTCCTGATTTTGTTGGGAAGATTTCTAGATTATGTCTGTTAAAAATAATACTTTTCTTTGGTTTTAGAGAGATACTACTTATCATTTTAAGAAAGACGTCTTTTGGGGCAGCTAGGTGGTGTAGTGGATAGAGCACTGGCCCTAGATTCAGGAGGACCTGAATTCAAATCCAACCTCAGACACATAACACTTACGAGCTGTGTGACCCTGGGTAAGTCACTTAACCTCATTGCCTAGCCAAAAAAAAAAAAAGGACTTCTTTTATTCCTATGTTTTCTAGTGTTTTTTAATAGGGATGGGTATTGTATTTTGTCAAAGCCTTTTCTGTATCTATTGAGATAATCATGTGATTTTTGTTGGTTTTGTTAATATGGTCAATTAGGCTTATAGTATTCCTAATATTGAACTAACCCTGCATTCCTGGTATAAATCCCACCTGGTCATATGATCTTTGTGACATATTGCTCTGATATGACCTTTATGATATATTGCTGAAATCTCTCAGTATTTTATATAATTTTTTTGTATCAATATTCATTAGGGAAATTGGCCCACAGTTTTCTTTCTCTGTTTTTGCTGTCCCTGGTTTAGGTACCAAAACCATATTTTTGTCATAAGATGAATTTGACAGTACTCCTTCTTTATCTATATTTTCAAATAATTTATGTAGTAGTAGAATTAATTGTTCCTCAAGTGTTTTGGTAGAATTCACTTGTAAATCCATCTGGTCCTGGGGGATTTTTCTGAGAAAGTTTATGTATGTCTTCTTCAATTTATTTTTCTAAGATAGGGTTATTTAATTATTCTATTTTCTCTTCTATTAATTTGGGCAATTTATATTTTGGTAAATATCCATCTGTTTCACTTAAATTGTCATTTTACTGGCATGTAGTTGGGCAAAATAACTCAAAGTAATAGCTTTAATTTCACCTTCATTGGGGGTGTACCCACCTTTCCCATTTTAGATGCTGCTGATTTGGTTTTCTTTCTTAAAAAAAAAATCAAATAACCATTGATTTGTTTTTTTTCCACCCCGACCCAATCCCCTAAGCTCCTAGTTTTATTTATTAGTTCAATGATATTTTTATTTTTAATTTTTATCAATCTTTCCTTCAATTTTCAGGATGTCCATTTTGGTGTTCTATTGGGGATTTTTAAATTGTTCATTTTCTAGTTTTTTCAAGTTGTACCCCCAATTCATTGATCTTTCTCTCTCTTACTGATGCATATATATATATATATATATATATATATGTATATATATATATATATGTGTATATATATATATATATATATATATATATATATATATATATATATATATGTATATAAAGATATAAATTTTCCCCAAAGTACTGCTTTGGCTACCTCCCACAAATTTTAGTATGTTGTATCATTGTTGTAATTCTCTTTTATGACATACTTTATTGTTTCTTTGATTTGTTCTTTGACCCACTCATTCTTTAGGATTAGATTATTTACTTTCCAATTAATTTTTAATCTCTGCTTCCATGGCCCTTTATTGAATGCAGTTTTTATTGCATTATGGTTTGAAAATGAAGAATATAATATTTCCCTTTTCTGCATTTGGTTGTGAGGTTTTTATGCCTTAATAAGTTGCAAATTTTTGTGAAGGTGCCATGTATAGGTGAGAAAAATGTATAATCCTTTTTATTCCAATTCAACTTTCTCCAGAGGTCTATCATATTTAAATTTTGTGAAATTCTATTCATTTCTTTTTCTTTCTTATTTATCTTATGGTTTGATTTAATCTAGCTCTGAGAGGGGAAAGTTGAGGCCTCCCACTGATATAGTTTTTTTTTGTCTATTTCATCCTGTTATTCACTTGACTTTTTTTCCTTTAAGAATTTGGATGCTATGTAGTTTGGTACATATTGACATTATTTTATTGGCATACAATTGACAATATTTCATTGTCTATGGTGCCTTTTAGCAAGGTGTAGTTTTCTGCTTATCTCTTTGAATTAGGTCTATTACTACTATTGCTTTGTTTGAGATAGTGATTGCTACCTCATGCCTTTTTTTTTTACTTCAGCTGAAGCATAATAGATTCAGCTCCAGTCACTTACTTTTAACTTTTTGTGCATCTCTCTATTTCAAGCATGTTTCTTGTCAACAATATATTGTTGGATTCTGTGTCTAATCCATTCTGCTATCTGCTTCCCTAGTAGGGGTGAATTCAGACTATTCACATTCACAGTTCCGATTACTAACTATGCATTTCCTTCTATTCTATTTTCTTCTATTTTCCTTCTCTGTCTCTTTTTATCCTGAACTTCCTCTAAAGTCTGTTTTGCCTCCAACCACTGCCTCCCTTAAGATATCCTTCCTTTTATCACTCCTCTTATCCCCTTCCCCTACTAATGACTTCTTGACACACTTCCATGCCTTCTATCTATTTAGAGTCCTTCTAACTGCCCTAATAATAACAAAGTTCTTAGGAGTCTTGTATCATCTTCTCATACAGGAATGTAAACAGTTTAAGCTTATTGGGTAGCTTATGATGTCTCTTTTTTGTTTGCCTTTGCATGCTTCCTTTGAGTCCTGTATTTGAAAGTCAGATTTTCTATTCAGCTCTGATCTTGTCATCAGGAATGCCTGAAATTCTTCTATTTCATTAATATACATTGTTTTATCCTTAAAGACTTTACTTAGTTTTGCTGGATAGGTTATTTTTTGATTGTAATTTGGTTGTAAAGCTCCTTTGCCTTCTAGAATATCATATTCCAAGCCCCCTGCTCCTTTACATGGAAGCTGCTAAATCTGGTGTGATCCTGACTATGGCACCACAATATTTTGATTCTTGCTTTCTGACTGTTTGAATTATTTTTCTTTGACTTGGGAGCTCTTGAATTTGGCTGTAATATTTCTGGGAGTTTTCATTTTGGGATCACTTTTAGGTGGTGATTGTTGAATTCTTTTGATTTCTATTTTACTCTCTCATTCTAGGATATTGAGGCAGTTTTCCTTGATCATTTCTTGAAATATGATGTCTAGGTTCATAGACTTTCAGGCAGTCCAATAATTCTTAAATTATCTTTCCTCAATCTATTTTCCAGGTCAGTTGTTTTTCAAATGAGACATTTTATATTTTCTTTTATTTTTTTCATTATTTTGACCTTTTATTTGTTTATTTATTTGATGTGTTGTGAAGTCATTGCCTTCCACTTGATCAATTCTAACTTTTAAGGAATTATTTTCTTTCTTTTTTTTAAAATATAAATTAATTTATTTTTAGTTTTCAATATTCACTTCCACAAGTTTTTGAGTTCTAAATTTCTCACCCCTCCCCTCACCCCAAGATGGCATGCATTCTGAATACCCCTTCTCCTGGTCTGCCTTCTCTTCTATCTCTCCCCCTCCCTTCTCTTATCCCCTTCCCCTTCTATTTTCCTGTAGAGCAGGATAGACTTCTGTACCCCATTTCCTGTATTTCTTATTTCCCAGTTGCATGTGAAAACATTTTTTTTAAACATGTATTTTTAAAACTTTGAGTTCCAAATTTTCTCCCTTCCTCCCTCCCCACCCACCCTCATTGAAAAGGCAAGCAACTCAATATAGGTTGTACATGTGCAGTCATGCAAAACACCTCCCTAGTAGACATGTTGTGAAAAACTAACTCTATTTCCCTTAATCCTATCCTGCCCTCCCATTTATTCTATTCTTTCTTTTGACCCTGTCCCTCCTCAGAAGTATTTGCTTCTGATTACCCTCTTTCCCAATCTGCCCTCCTCTCTATCACCCCCTGCTCTCTTGTCCCCTTCTCCCCCTATTTTCCTGTAGGGTAAGACAGATTTCCATACCCAATTGAATGTGTATGTTATTCCTCCTTAAGCCAAATCCTATGAGAATAAGATTCCCTCATTCCCTCTCACCTTCCCCTGTTTCCCCTCCACTGTGAGAGACTTTTCTTTTCTGTTTTTTTTTGTGAGATAATTTACCCCATTCTACCTCTCCCTTTCTTCTCCTAGTATCATCCTCTGTCATCCCTTAATTTTATTCTCCAGATATGACCCCTTAATCTTCAACTCACCCTGTGCCCTCTATCTATCTATCTATACATACATATAATTTTTGTCCTTCAACTACCCTAATACTGACAAAGTTCTCATGAGTTCAAATATCATCTTTCCATGCAGGAATGTAAACAGTTCAATCTTAATAAGTCTCTTATGATTTCTCTTTCCTGTTTACCTCTTCATGTTCCACTGGAGTCCTGTATTTGAAAGTCATATTTTCTATTTAGCTCTGGTCTTTTCATCAGGAATGCTTGAAAGTCCTCTATTTCACTGAATGACCATTTTTTCCCCTGAAGGATTATACTCAGTTTTGCTGGGTAGGTGATTCTTGGTTGTAATCCTATCTCCTTTGCCCTCCGGAATATTATATTCCATGCCCTGCGGTCCTTTAATGTAGAAGCTGCTAAATCTTGTGTTATCCTGATTGTGTTTCCACAGTACTTGAATTGTTTCCTTCTGGCAGCTTGTAATATTTTCTCCTTGACCTGGGAACTCTGGAATTTGGCTACCACATTCCTAGGAGTTTTCCTTTTTCTATTTTGCCGTCTGGTTCTAAAATATCAGGGCAGTTTTCCTTGATAATTTCTTGAAAGATGATGTCTAGGCTCTTTTTTTGATCATGGCTTTCAGATAGTCCAATAATTTTTAAATTCTCTCTCCTGGATCTATTTTCCAGGTCAGTTGTTTTTCCAATGAGATATTTCACATTGTTTTCTAATTTTTCATTCTTTTGGATTTGTTTTACAGTGTCTTGATTTCTCATAAAGTCACTGTCTTCCAATTGTTCTATTCTAATTTTTAAGGAAGTATTTTCTTCAGTAATCTTTTGGACTTCCTTTTCCATTTGGCCAATTTTGCTTTTGAGGGCATTTTTCTCCTCATTGACTTTTTGGACCTCTTTTGCCATTTGGGTTAGGCTGTTTTTTAAGGTGTTATTTCTTCAGTATTTTTTTGGGTCTCCTTTAGCAAGCTGTTGACTTGTTTTTCATGATTTTCTTGCATCACTCTCATTTTTCTTCCCAGTTTTTCCTCTACTTCCCTTACTTGCTTCTCAAAATCCCTTTTGAGCTCTTCCAAGGCCTGGGACTGATTCATATTTTTCTTGGAGGCTTTGGATGTAGGAGCTTTGATTTTGTTGTCTTCTTCTGGTTGTATATTTTGATCTTCTTTTTCACTGAAGAAGGTAATAAAGTCTGACTCTTTTGGGGCTGTTTGCTCATGATCCCAGCCAATTACTTGAGTTTTAAACTCTTTGTTAAGGTAAGAGCCTGCTTCCAATGTGGAGAATGTACTGTCCCAAGCTTCAGGGGTTTGTGTAGCTGTTTTCAGAGATTCTTGTAGGGACCTGTAAATTTTGAGTTCTTCCAAGGTGGTATGATAAGGGGCGAGGTGTTTACTCCTCTCCTGGCCTGTGACCACAAGTATTCCTTTCTGTCCCGTAACTACAAGCTCCACCAACCCAGTGCTCCTCCTCACCCTAGCACTGCTGCCCAGAACTGTGACCCAGATCCACACATGAGGAAAGCAAGAGATTCCTGCCTCAGCACTGGCAAAGAGATCCCTGCAGTCCCTCTCTGATCTGCCACTGGATTCCCCCTCAGTCTGTGGGCCCGAAGCTCGGGAAGCAGCTGCCCCCGCCCAAGGCCACGCTCTTGGGGAATGGAGCTGAAACCCCGCCTTCCTCTCTGACCACCGACAGAAACAGACTTTTCCCACTGACCTTCTAAGTTGTCTTTGGCATTGGTGGATTGAGGAATCTGGAAACCTCCACAGCTGTCAGCGATTCAGTCCTCTGAGGCCTGCTCCAGGTTTGTTGCGGCCTGCACGCCCACCCTGTGCTGTGCTGCGCTCCCAGTCCGGCGCGATACACCTTTCTCATCAATCATCCAGATTGTCTTTGGGTGGAAATTTGTTTCACTCTGTCTTTTTGTGGGTTCTGCTGCTTCAAAATTTGTTTAGAGCCATTTTTTTATGAGTATTTGGAGGAGTTTGGAGGAGAGCTCAAGCAAGTCACTGCTTTCACTCCCTAAGGAATTATTTTCTTTTGTGAATTTTTTTCTTTTTTTTTCTTACTTCTTTTAATATTTGGTCAATTCTTTTTTTTAAGGTATTTTATTCATTATTTTTTGTGCCCCCTTTTACCAAGATGCTAATTTTCTTATTTTCTTTGTCTTGTTTTCTTGCATTGTTCTTATATTTTTCCCATTTTTTTCCTCCACTACTCTTATTTTTTTGGAGGCAATGGGGGTTAAATGATTTGACCAGGGTGATACAGCTAGTAAGTGTCTGAGGCCATATTTGATGTCATCATCTTGAGCAAGTTATCTCTCTCTCTTCTTTAGGAAGAGGAAGGCTGAGATTATAATTAATTTCATAGCTGTCCAAAAGCTCCAATACATAGACATGAGTAAACCCTTGGTTGCACAGACAAGCATGGAGACATATGAACTGATAAAAAGTGAAATGACTATAGCAGTGTTAGTGAAAGAATGTTACAACCTATATATATGTGTATATATATGTAAAATGTACCTATATATGTATACACACACACACACATACACACTCACTGTGTAATTATAATGACCAAGCTTGGCCCAGAAGAAGAGATACGAGAATGTACTTACTATTTGCAGAGGTGGGAGACCATGGGTGTGGAGCCCTGCATATGCTGTCTGATTCAGTTGATGTGTCAGTTAGTTTTGCTGAACTACTCCTCCCCCCCCATTCTGTGTTATTAAAGATATTAAAGATTTTTTTTTGGCTAGGCAATGGAATTAAGTGACTTGCCCAAGGTCACACAGGTAGTGTTATGTGTCTGAGGCTGGACTTAAACTCAGGTCCTCCTGAATCCAGGGCCGGTGCTCTATCCACTGTGCCACTGTGCCACCTAGCTGCACCGATATTAAAGATATTTGGAGGAGTGGCAGGGATAAATTGGGAAAATGAAAGTGATATAAAACAGGTCAGTACTTTTTTAAAGAAAAAGAAAATTCATGCATTGGATTGTGACATTGACTAGATTGTTCCAATCCAATGATAATATTCGATGATTCCATGAAATATAGGGTCAGCTCTTGGGGTTGTGTTATAACTATGATGAGTATATTAAGTGTTACACTTTTACTTAGTCAACATGACAACAGTGATGTAACAATCTGGCAGTTTACTATTGGTGAAGTGATACCATATTATCAGAGAATTTGTTTTATCTGAGTTAGTAAAGTTGTTTTTTATAGCTAGTTAAAGAGCTGAGGTTCTAGTTTTTAAGTCAATACTATACAATAATAGTTTTTCAGGAATTGAGGCTAATTTCCTGCTATAATTTTGTTATTAGAATTTTTAAAAAATGTTTTAATTGAATTTTGGACATTAGAACTCAGGATAAATGGACTAGCAGGTCAAGTATGATAGAGTTACCAAAAGTGAAACTTCATCTATTTTAAGAGTGATTTAAATATTATATAATAGAATAATCAATTTTCCTTTAATAGCTTTGCATTTAGAAGCAGCATGAATCTTTGAAAATAAAATGTGGGTTCAAATCCTGGCATTGCCACTTAATGTCTTTGGAACCTTGGAAAAGTCACTTAATTTCTCTGGGCCTCAGTTTCTTTATTTGAAAATGAGGAACTTGGATGAGGTCATGATACCTGCCAACTCTAAATCAATCAACGAATCAATCAATTGGTAAATATTTATTAAAGCACCTATTATGTGGCAAAACTGTTATTATCTAATATTTTTGACTATTCAATGCTTTTTATTTTTTGCAAAAAATTATTCTGGCAGTAGGTGAAAGGGAATTAGATTTGCAGAGTGCTAACTCTGTTGTCTATATTTTCTATCCAAACTGAAGAGAAAATGGCTAATTTATATTATTTTACCAAATGGACCTTACAAAAATTTGAGATGAAGAGGCATCTTGCATAACCAGAAGAGGAATTATCCCTTTTCTTTCTTATCTCCTTTTTAATAAGTGAGGGGGCTCATGTCATTCAACAGTCAGCAGAGGTCCTCAGTTCCATAATTGTACAATACATAGTAATTCATATT
The DNA here is from genome assembly GCF_003287225.1 of Phascolarctos cinereus. NCBI lineage: Eukaryota > Metazoa > Chordata > Mammalia > Diprotodontia > Phascolarctidae > Phascolarctos > Phascolarctos cinereus. The sequence goes on along the minus strand of NW_027555847.1, from coordinate 289,088,743 downwards.
CCAAAGGTTTATTTTAATCTTTCAACTAATACTTAGCTATAGTGAAAAAGAGAGTAACAAACATATAAGAGTTTAAATAGTACTTTTCAGGCATAGAAAAGAAAGACCAGAATTAAAAGTGAAGGTAGGTTTTCCTTATCCTAAATTATTTTAGAAGAAAAGAGAGAGAAAACAAAACAAAACCTCAGTATGTAAAGTTGAAGAAGACTGCATAGAAGTTGTAGAATTGACTTTGAGCTCTTGGATTATTTTCCTTTTAGAATCCAGCTTGTACTACTGAGCTGCTTAAGAACAAATAAGACAAAATGGTTCTTAACATTTTTTTATTCTTATTTTTCTTGTTATTCTTATAAATCTGATAAATATCAACAAGCATGACCATTTCCATATACAAAGAACAGAGAAGCATAATTGTGTATGTAACTATAAATATTATGTAACCTTTAAAAATATATATAATAAAATTTAACATGGTAGGTCCAAAATTGTCCTGTAACTCTATGTATCTTTCTGAACTTCCTTCTGCTCTCTTCAATGCATATTAAAAATATTTTATTGATGGTCTTTACTTTCTTTTCTTTTTGTTTCTTACATTACTAACACTACCCTCTTCTCTACCCCCCTAATTCTTCCTAATCTAGAAAAAATATAAGTCAACCCTTGTAACAAACAAGTATAGTCTAATAAATACACATGTAGGCCATGTCTTATTCTATAACTTTAGTTCATTACCCCTTTACCGAAAGGAGGGGAATATGATTAATTATGTCTTCTGAGTTGTGATTAGTTGTGGTATTGATTAGTGTTTCTAAGTTGTTTTTCTTTATAATGTTGTCAGCTTCTTGGGACACGACCTCCTAGCTTCATCTGGAAACTGTGTCAATAAGTCACTGGGGTATGGCAACTTGAGTGGTCTCTGCTAAACACCAAGACTACATGTGTTTGGTTCCTTCTATGCCTCTAGACAAGGTAGTTGGATCAGGGAAACTGGGGCTAATTAGTTTACATGGGAGGAAGAAGCTGTGTCAGGGAAGTCAGGGAATCTGTGTTAAGGAACTGCCTGTCCCATCACAACATGTAGAGCAGGTGGAAACTGGATCCATTTTTGAAATTCTGAGTAAATAAAGAACAGGTTGCCACAGGGACATACAAAGAAGCCAGAGCATAAAGAAATGCTCATGCATATACATATATGTTTTCATATGTATGCATACACATATGTTTTTGATGGTACCTTTTGGAACAATTCTTGCATGTAAATCATTGTTGTTACTGCATTATACTCTATTTATACACATTATTAATCTTTTATTATATTTTGAACCACCTGCATTTAGCCTATGTTTTGTTCTGCCTTCCAAGATCTTTCTTTTTAAAATCAATAAACATGATATAAAAGGTTATATAAAGTCAGAGCATGGCTGGAAGAACCACAACTTATATGTAGTACCTGGGGTATCCTCTTATACATAATGATCCCAGGAAAAGCTGTCCCTGGTTCAGGATATTTTGTGAGTTTGCATCCACTAAAAATTAAAAAAAATAATGGAACAACAAAAAACTAGCCCAATGTATTTTCTTATATTATACAGCCAGATTATAATTCTATTAAAAACAAAGATATGTAATGAAATAGCATAATAAGAAAAGTAGAAATAGAATAACTCTTCCATAAACCTGGGGAACACTTTCCTACAGATACATATATAATAATTGGAAAGGGTGTACATACCTAGGAAGAACAAGTAGAGGGGCATGTATGGAAGGACTACAAGTAGCTAGGGCACACGAATGGAGAGTTTACTGTGACCTCCAGAACTATAGGACTGCCAGAAGTTGGCAGAACCACCTGTCATTACTTAGGCACCACAGACTTTTTACCTTTCCAACCTAACCATCCTTGTACCATTGCCCAGGTTTCACCAGGTGAAGGGTGTCCACTTTCAGATGGATGCTATGTTCCACATCAATACCTCTGCTGGAGGTATTATAGAGCCCTAATCCACTTTAATCTTTGAAACAGTTATCTTCTGCCCTGCTATTACTCCCCAAGGTCCTCAGAATGGTACAATCTTCCTCCTTACTTTATCTACCAGAACCTATGTATTACTTGGTTTTTCCATCCTCCATGAGCTAGATATAAACATGAGTCCCCTTTTATGTGTTGTTTCCTTTACTGGAACCAAAGTTCCATGAAATTATAGATAGTCTCATGTTTCTGTTTGTATCCCCACTGGTCAGCACAATGCTTAGCAATCAATCAATCAATCAGTAAGTATTTATTAAGTGCCTACTATGTACCAGGCATTGCTCTGAACTCTGGGGATACAAAAAGAGGCAAAAGACAGTCTCTACTCTAAAGTAGCTTACAGTCTGATGGGGGAGATAACATGCAAACAAATATATACAAAGCAAACTATTTACAGGATAAACTTGGAAATTATAAACAGGAAATAAATAAGAAATAATGCACTTGAATTAAGAAGGGTTAGGGCAGGGTTCCTGTAGAAGGTGGGATTATCATTGGGACTTAAAGGAAGCCTGGGAGGTCAGTAGTCAGAACAGAAGAAAGAAGGCATTTTGTTTCTTCTTTCTTGTGGTTCCTCTCATTGGTTCTAATTCTTCTTTACAACATGACTAATATGGACATGTTTAATATGAATGCGTATGTAGAGTCTATATCATATTGCATGCCATCTTGGGGTGGAGGGAGGGGGATAAAATTTGGAACTCAAAATCTTATGGAAGTGAATGTAGAAAACTAAAAATAAATTAATTAATTAATATTTAAAAGAAAAAAAGAAGAAAGAGGGCAGAACAGAGGAAAGAAAACATTCCAGGAATGGGAGATGCCCAGAGAAAGGGCACCTAATAAATGCTTATCCATTCCATGCTGGTTTATGTCATTTTCCTGCTGAGCTTACATAGCCTGTAGCCTCTGAAGGGTGATGCTCCATTGGCCTCATGGTCACTACTAGGTCTTCATCTGCTGGGGACATGGTTGTGGAGTTTCTTGCTTCTTCCATCTTATGGCTTCAACTAGAGTTCTCAGCTGAGGTGCTACCTCTTCTAAGACAAGCAGCAAACTCTGTCATTTCTCTCTTAGCTTAGATTCCTGAGGAGAAAGCATCTTCCGTCTTAGTGATGGAGGTAAGCCCTTCACACACCATTTCTCTTTGTCTGTCTCTGTTTCTATCTCTGTCTCTCTATCCCTGTGTTTGTCTATATCTCAGTTTCATGGATGTTTTGCTTTCTTTTCTCAAGGAAAGAAATCTGTCAGTTTATGTAGTCTACATGCAACTTTTTTTTTCCTCCGGAAGGAAAGTCTTGATTCGAGTCATTAAACACTTTTATTCCATATGTTTGCCTTTATTATATATGTATGTATTCATGTCTTCATGGTTATATGTGTGCCTTTGGCCAGTAACAACCTCCCAAACTTTGAAGCAGCCCTACATATAAATAGATGAAGTAATGTCCTGAAGAGGAATAGTTAAAGAAAGATATAAAACTTTCTCATGAAAGAGTTTAAAACTTGGATCTTAAATCAGAAGCTTATTGTGGTAAACCCAATGAATTTCAGAAGATGATATAAGTTGAATGATTTTATAAATGAGATGTAAAAAGATGATAAAAATGACCTACACTTATTCTTTTATTTATGATGTAAAGCTATTGGATTTTTAAAAATCATCCTTTTGTCTCTTGTTTTCTTTCCTATTCTTTTGCTTCCTTCTTTCCCTTATCCTTAAGAGCACCATGGTTGCCTAAAAAATATCCAATTTGTTACTTCCTTAATTCACCAAATATTTATCAGATCATCTCTTTTCAATATAGCTCTATACTGGGTGCAGTGGGTGTATGTGGATATAAATTAGATATAATCTTGGCCCTCAAATAGTTAGAAAATATGATATAAAACTGCACAATTATGTAACAGTGCAAAATTAAATGCTGAGTTAGTGTTATGGACATTAAGAGTTTGCTGATATTTAAAAGATGATACAAACGGATTGGTTGAAATTACCAGGAAAGGAAACATGGGTAGGATTTGCCACTTCCCTGTATTCTCTTTATTATACCACCTGCTCTCAGGAAATGGTCTTCATTCTCCTCCCTCAATCCTCTCCTCCAAGAACCTTAGATTATACCCTCTGGACACCCTAGCCTTGATAGGTAAGTTTTTGCCTTTTCTTGCCAGGGTCTAAGCTTCTACTCTGGCTAATTCCTCACTGTTATCTCAGTGTGTCTCTCACCAGCACCCTCTGCATGTTTTCTTCTCCCATTAGAAGGTAAGCTCCTTAAAGGTAAGGACTGTTTCACTTTTTTGAATTTAGGGTGTTTAGCATGTAGTAGTTGCTTTAAAATATTTCTCTCTGGGGGGCAGCTAGGTGGCACAGTGGATAGAGCACCGGCCTTGAATTCAGGAGCACTTGGGTTCAAATGGGCCTCAGACACATAACACTTACTAGCTGTGTGACCCTGGGCAAGTCACTTAATCCCATTGCCTAGCCAAAAAAAAAATTTCTCTCTCTCTCTGTCTCTCTGTCTCTCCCCTCTCTTTTCCTCCTCCTCCACCTTGTTCTTTCTCCCTGCCCCCCCAACACAATCTCTTCTGTATTTCACCCCCTGTTAAGAACATAGTTGGAGGATATTTTGGACCGGAGAGTGATGTCAGCAAAGGCAGAAATAAACAGGGAACATTATACAGAATACCATGACTATGGCAAAAAGTTTGCAGGGAAGGGAGATGGGAGATAGCTTGGATAGGCAGGTTGATGCCAGAATATAAAGGGCCAGGCATGCTAGTTTGAGGAGTTTGAATTTAATCTATAGGTAAGGAAAATTCATATAGTAAGATTTAAAGTCTAAAACAATGCTGGTTTCAGTAAATATTTTAGAGATGGGAACAAGAGATTAAGAGGTAGAATGCTAGAAGAAATTAAGGGTGTTCTTTGAAGAGCTGCTTAATTAGAGTTATTTTTTTCTCCCTAACTAGATTACGCTTTCAAATCCCCCACTCCCTAGCTTATTATTTGCTAGATTTAAACTCGGCTATTATTGGTAATATTTCTGAAACTATAGATTTCTTAATAGCTAGGCTCTGTTTCCTTCTTAATCCATTTTTTGAAAGGAAATTCTAAGGTTTTATTATTTGAGAAATTAGAAACAATCTGAAATATTTTGTTGCACCATTGTTACCACAGTTAGCTGAGAATCGTGAACCCTTTATTGTGTTAGTCTGCCAAAAAGATGTTTTTTTTAAGATGTTAATATCTATACACACACACACACACACACACACACACACACACACACACACACACACATATATATATATAAAAAGATATATACATATGTATACATACATAGATTTATATATTTAAAACTGCAATACAAATGGGAGGAAAACAAAAAGGTGGAGGGGAAGGACAGAAAGAAGAGAAAAGGAAAAGGACAGAGGATATGATTCACTAATTTGCTTATGGAACACGATAAAATTAAGTATTCAGGTCTGTATTCTACTATATGGAAGTGAAACTGACCTTGCTATACGAGGAAATAGTAGGATTGGATAAATCTTTTTTTTTTCTAGCTGTCACAGTGTACTACACAGTATAAGCAAGATGAAATCAGTGTGAGATGAGAAACAAGTGTGTGTGTGTGGGGAGAAATAGAGTGAATATTTTTTCCTCAAGATATTGAGGTCATTTTATGGGAGCTAAAGACAGAACAGTTTCTGAAAGGCATTCTGAACACTCCCATGGAGCTTTTATTGATCTGCTGCAAAAAGTCATTTTCTTCTTTCATATGTGTACAACTTCTTTTGGGGTCAAAGGTAAAGGGCATACCTGGATCCCAAAGGGATAGTTTGGCTGAATTTTCCAAAGTAAATTTGAGTTGGAAAAAAATTCGTATGGTATATTTATCCTAGGAGATTAATTTCACACAGAGTAATGTATCTCCTGTATTTCTTTTTCCTGCAAGAAGATTAACTATATATTTGCTGATAATTGGTTTGCTTAACTCTGTCATCTAAAGTAGATGCTATATACTATCTGGTTGTACTCTCCTTACTCTCTCTCTCCCTCAACTTGAACAAATAGATTCTCCCAGACAAGACAACCTAATGTTCAATGTACTCTGTGGGCACATATTAACTCTGTCACCTAGCTCATGAGCCCCCACTGACATGGTTCCTTTTCTGGTCAAGCAGAAGACCAATTAGTTCAAAACAAAGACATTAGGAACAGGAATAGGGACTGGACTTGTGATTTAATTGGTACAGGGATGAAATAACAGTAAGATAAGTGGCAATAAAATATTTTCTCCATAAACCTTAGATGCCCTCTCCCCAGATTATATACACTATTAGTGGGTAGGGTAGACATATGTAGAGAACATGAGGGGACAGGCACAGAGAACAGGCATAGCCATGTGGTTCACATGTGGCTGGAGGTGTGAGAGGGGCAACTCACGCTTCTGGTGCTACATCACCTCTGGTGATGTTCATTAAGTTGCTTCCTCTAGTTCTGTTGTCTGCTAGTTTTGAGCAGAATTCAGTATCTGTGGGATGTGTGGGTGTTGTGGGCAATGTCTTCTAGCCATTGTTCTCTGAAGCATCAGTCCTGTGGTTGAAGTTGGTCACTGCCAGACAGTCCTATTAAGCAGGAAGTTGTGGAACTTTGTGTCGTTGGAGGCTACAGAAGAGGTGCTGTATGCTGTATATGGGGACAAGTCTCTGCCATTGCTCTGTTACCTTAAAGCCCAGAGACTTTCCTACTAGGCTCCCTTTCAAAAAAAACCCATAATATTGTTTTAAGAACTTTAAATGAGTAAGTCATTTTGACTGTTATAAATACGCAAATTAACTCTGAAGGATATATGAAGAAAGACACTATCTTCATCCAGAGAAAAAACTGATAAATAGATGTATAGAATAATTATATATTATATTATTATATATGATATATTATATCATATAATTATTTAATAATTAAATAATTATATATTATATTATTATATATGATATATTATATCATATAATTATTTAATAATTAAATAATCAGCGATAGTAAAATATAGTAAATATAATTCATTATATATTATATTATATATTAATATGTAATAATATTATATATATGCCACCTATTTGTGTGTAATGGTAGCCATCTCTGGGGGAGGGAGGGAGGAAAAAAGGGGGAAGGAAATTTACATGATAACTTTGTTGTTTATTTAAAAGGAATAACAAGTTGTATATAGTAAATTTGTGGTTTCATGTGTAATCATCCTTTTTATTGTACAATGTCATGGAAATGCTTGTTTTATTCTATAAATTAAAAAAATATTAAAACAAAACAAAAAAGCAGAAGCACTAACATACTCAGCCATCAGACTAGGATTAAGTCCACCTGGCTTATTTGGTGAAATGGGCATTTCTCGTCCAAAATGCATTATTACATCCCCCCAAGTAAAAAGCTCTTGAAACATCAAGCAAGAGTAGACTCAGCTAACTAGTGCTCTTGGGCTTAATTTTATTTTTGAACTATTTCCTGGTTTTTTCCTCTCCCTGGCCTTCCCAGTCACCACACTGCCCTGTGATTTAAGATTAAGAATCCTTTGTGACTCCTGTTTAATTCCTAGTAGCTATACTGTACTCAAGGGCAACTAGTTGGTACAGTGGATACAGTGCCAAGCCTGGACTCAGGAAGACCTGAATTCCAATCCAGCCTCAGACACTTACTAGCTGTGTGACCCTGGATAAGTCATTTAATTTTGTCTGCCTCAGTTTCCTAAACTGTAAAATTAGCTGCAGAAGGAAATGGAAATTCACTCCAATATCTTTGCTAAGAAAACCCCAAATGGGGACATGAAATTGGATACAACTGAAGATTAGCTAAACAACAAAAACTGTACCTAGTTAGATTTCATTTTAGTTGGTACCTAGTTAGATTTTCATTCATTTCCCCCTAAAATTGTTGAAGACATTTAGATTTTTGGATCCATCAGTCTTTTAACTGAAACTTTTTTGCTTTGACTTACAAATGATTAGGAAGGGGAGAAATTATAGGAATAAGTGTAAACTTAAGGAGCAATGTCATTGTTTTCTACTTGCCTAGCTATATTTCTGCCATCCATAGGTATATATGGCTGGCAAACCTTTTCAGTGTTTGAATACACTTTGCAGTTAGAATAACACAAATGATATAGAAGACTTAGACTTTAAATGTGTAATTTTCTGCCTAACTTCTGCATAGTGATGGGCACATTGCACCTAAATTCATTGGTATTTAGATTTCTCCGCCCAATATTGGTACCTCCCCCATTCTCCAGATTAAAACTGTTCCAGGATCAAGTTACTCTCTAGTTCCTTATCCCCTAAAACTTTAGGTTACAGGACCCCACCTGTACATGTTTATCTTTAATGGTTAGCCAAAGGATAAAATTGGTTCAAATCACAAGCATTTAATAAAATGTCATAGTGAGACAAGTAATAATTTTTTCCCCCTTTATAAACCTCTCCAGAACAGGTGTTTCTTCACTCTAGACACAAAATTCTCGTTAACATGTGGTATAGAATATTTAGAAAGGGTAGGCACATGAATGTAATGGAGGAGACATACACGTAAGAAACACAGAGAGGAAACAATCTCTCCCGCTTTTGATGCTACAGAGGTGTTGTCTTCTAGTGTTATGCTTGGGGGGGGGGGATGGAGGGTGGAGTGTCAATTGAATCAATCATCTGATACTTAAAGTAACTTAAAAAAATACTCTAGCCCTTTTACCTTATTTTCAGGTGAGATGTCTACTGAATCAATTAATCAAAAACATTCATAAAAATGCGGAAAACCTAGTTAATAAAGTTGGGAAGAAAGAAAATGTTTCAGCTCATTGGATGAAATTAAATAACAATCCCATTCTCTAAGCTTGGGCCCATTTTCTTCTGGACTGTGTATATACTAGTAGGACAATATTTTCCAGACTTTTGGGAGATGTTTGGTGCCAGCTTTTCTTATGATATAAATCACTTCAGTAAATAAGTGCTTCCACTAAGTTTTAGGGGGCAGTTAGGTGGTGCATGGATAGAGCACTGGACTTGGAATCAGGAAGACTCATTTTCTTGAGTTCAAATCCTGCCTCAGACGCTTACCAGCTATGTGACCTTGGGCAAGTCACTTAGCCCTGTTTGCCTCAGTTCTTCATCTGTAAAAGGAGCTGGGGAAGGAAATGGCAAACCACTTCAGTATCTTTACCAAGAAAATCCCAAATGGGGTCAAAAAGAGTTGGATATGACTGAAACAACTGAGCAACAACAGCGAAAACTAAGTTTTCCTGGCTAATTGATAGTAATAGATTGGTAGTAGTGGTGGTGGTGGTGGTGGTAATTTATCTAGTTATAGTTCTAGAGAAATTGTCTCCAAACTTCTAGAACACTGAGGGGAGAAGGAGCCAAACACCTTCTGGGGACCCAATCTAGAGTAGAGAGTAGGAGAAAGGCCTCAGAGGCTTCATGATACAAGTAATGTCACTGCATTGAACTTCCTTTGCCTTGGTTCTTCTTGTCTCATAGCCTCTATCCAATATCATACCACTGAATGAATGAATGCTATGTGGGGCCAGGATTGGCCCAACCCAATGCCCTCAGTTGAATGTAGTGCTGAGTATTGTTCTGAAAGACAATGTACAGGTTGCTAGACATGTAGTCTCTGCTAAATGCCACTCTGCTGTTTCCAACTTCTGACTTAGGTGAAATCCTTGCCTGGTTCTTACTCTAGGGAAGAGTGGGTACTGCTGTATTTTTAGTTTAAAGCCCATAGGGTTGTTTTTTTCCCCTGCTATCACTTTTTTGGAAAAAAGAGAAATCCTGTCTGAGCCCAGCAAAAAGCAGCTTTTTCCTCTTCTCTGCAACATTTTCTTGTCTTATTACCTTTAGTTTAATCTTTAAATACTTATCTATCCAGCCAGAGAATTTTCAGCCCCAGGCACCAAGCTCTTTAGAAATAAGAGTAGGTAGTGTCTTCCCAGCTAGCCAATGCCCTCAGGCTTAATTTTTACTTTAAACTAAACTTGCCAGCCACTTTTTTGTTTTTGCATGTTAAAAGGGGATATATTAAATAGAGGTGGTGAAGTGGAAATCTAGAGCAGGAGGGCAAAAATGTGCAGAACCTTAGGGGAGAAGTATTAATGTCAAGTTGGATCAAGTGTTTGTATTTCAGCTCTTTCCTGTAGGATTGTTAAAAGGTCACATTTAGAAGAAACAACCAAGCCTGACCTGGCTGAGCAATAGAAGCAGAGAAATCCCCACCCCTACTCTGGATTGGCCCATAGAGGGAAAATATAAGTTAACCATGTGGAAGATAAATGAAAAACAGGAGTTAAGAGCTGTTATAGGTAGAACTTTTCTTTTTGGCGAGGCAAACGGGGTGAAATGACTTGTCCAGGGTCACACAGCTAGTAAGTGTCATGTGTCTGAGGCTGGATCTGAACTCAGGTCCTTCTGACTGCAAGGCCAGACTTCTATACACTGCATTGCCTTAACTGTCTCGGTGGAACTTTTCTTGACCAATGTCTGTGTGGTTGCTTCAGCTCACCTCACAGAGTCATCCTCCACTTCTTCCTCATTTTCTTTCTTATACCCCACACATCCGATCAGTTGCCAAGTCTTAACCAATCTACTAGCTCCATATCTCTATAAGTGGGCCCTTTCAACTCACGCAACTACCACCTTCATGTCTCTTGGCTTTTCATGAATGCTTTCTTGTCTTTGAAGATATCTTCAAGAAAAAGTACCAGAACAAACTAACTGTGCCAAGTTTTGGAGATGGTGGCAGTGCAGGTAGTGCTGGCAGGGTAATAGCTTCCCATACCCGGCTTCCCCTGCTTTGTGTTGTTTACAGACTGGGCTGTCATGATTAACTAGGCTGCTGAAGGGTTGTAGTATGTGTTCTGGCCAGTAGATGGTGTTCCAGCTACACACAAGTAACCTCCTTCCACTTCCCACCAGCTTCCTCTCCCCTGAGCCCAGGGGCCGATGGTCCTAGTTTCTATGAGTCTACGGATGTGATCTGGAATGATAAAATGGTAAAAAATGCTCCTTGAATCCTCATTCCATGTCTGAACTCTTTCCTCCTCATGTCACCCCCTCATTCACAAGATCTGACTATTTTTCTCTTAATGTTCACAAAGCAATAGCATAGCAACACAAAATAAAATTGTGAAAAAAAATAGCAAGCTGTGTACACACATATGCAAACACACACACGCACATATGACACACTCTTAAATTTAATCTGCATTATTGATATTTTCTTCATCAATCAACAGAACAGTATGCCAAGCCCAGATTTGTTGAGTTCTGAAGTGTAAATGCTTACACTAAAATTTAGTTGCTCCCTCCCTCTAGAACCTGCTTGAGCTGACTCCAGCACTCCCCTGGATGGATGTGTTTTTCTATACCAAGCCCATGCAACTCATAGCAAGAGAACTCTTAAAAGGCAAAGGAAACAGAAATCTAAGGGATCTGGAAGATTAAATCCTATGTATATTTCCTAGCTTACATGAGCCTCATTGATCTTTACCCTAGTCAAATCTGGGAAATCCCAGGAAAACCTTGTTTCATTAAACAGGCACAAATGTCTCATCTCATTTTTTTTCACTAGCTTGCATTTACACAGGCTATAGCACTCCTTTCAGTGATTAAGCTCCTCTTCCTTTTAGGCAAAGATCAGGCATCTTCAGTAAAGCTTTCTTTGAACCCACTGGCTGAAAGTGCTCTCTCCATTTTCAGATTTGTTGTAGCTCATTTATGAACCTTTTCTTTACACTTATCACATTCTGTCTTGTATAATAGCTACTTCTATATGTCTTGCTCCCTTGCCCACCTCGGATTATAAGTTATATAAGAACAAAGACTGTCAATTTTTTTTAATCTTTGTATCTCTAGTACTTAGCACAGCTCCCTGTAATAATAGTTAAAAAATAACTTGCACATTGAGTTGAATAGTTTTTTTAAATAGAACTAAAATTTCAAGTCTTTCTGCCTTTGGAGTATTTTTAAATTTTGTCTTTCAACAGAAAAATATTCTTATGAGGCCAATCGATTTCACTTAGGATGACTTATAATGTTATAGAGCAGAGGTATCAAAGACAATGTGGCTTCCAGCACTCCTGACTACATGAAACAAATTAAAATATAATTGGGAAACATTTAACAAAGTAAATAAAAATACAAGGAAACATAAATAATGTTAGTATGTGGTTTTTTACACTAATGTACACTCTTAGGGACCATTATGTGTGATTTAGTTGCTGCATTTCTATTTGAATTCGACATCATTGTTCTAGAACCTGATGTTATCTTCAAACAGGAACACTGAGATAGGCGGTATTTTGTTCTAACACATCAAATACATTTTTATAGGCAACAAACAATAAGAAAAAAGTGATCTTGTACTCTATAATCTTTCAATTGAATAAACTCAAAAGAATTTATCACACTATCCAAATTGGAAAAATTAATTAGATGAACAATGTCTTCTGTCTAGATTATTACGTGCAGTTGAATGGACAAATCATAGAGTTAGTTCATCAACAAAAATATCTTGTTTAGGTACTTTTCATAGACAATAAACTTTCAATTTTTAGAGAATAGTCAAATTACAAAAAGATATTGATAAAAAAAGAGGAGTTTTCTCCCAGAGTTGGATTAAAAAAAGAGTTTAACAAGAGAAAAAACACTGAATAGATTGTTCGAAAATTTAAATTTGAAAGATATGCAGCAATTTTCAAGTAAGATTATTATTTATGTGTATGTGTGCATATGTGTATGTGTATATATGTGTATCACATAGAACCTTTATAATATTCAGCATGTGCTAAGGCATAAAGGAATGATAAGTACATTTTTAAAGGCATAAATAATAAATACAGCTTTTCTAAAACATAATGCAATAAAACAGTAATCAGCAAAGAAAATGTGAACAAAAGGCACAGACCTAAATGGAAGCTGAATAATAATGTCTTGAATAGGGCCAAAGAGAAATTCATGAAAATATAATATTTATGTGCCCTCTATTTGTGCTACTGACACTTAGCCACAGCAATAGCATAAGTAGTCACAATAGAACTGTTAGTGACTCCCTTGCTTAAGTCTAAAGAAGTAGTATGTTAGGGGCAGAGCCAAGATGGAGGAGAAAGGGCAGTAATTTGCCTGAACTCTCCCAAGCCCCTCTGAACACCTATATATAATGTCATAAAACAATTCCTGGAGCAGCAGAACCCACAAAAAGATGTAGTGAAATAATTTTCCATCAAAAGACAACTTAGAAGGTCAGCAGGAAAAGTCTGTTGCACCTAGATGAGAGAGGAGCACAGTCCTGCACAGGAAGACCAGGTCCCCCAAAACCAGGGGTAGTCCTTGGTAGCTACTGAATCAGCAGCGGCATTAGCTGCTTCCAGAGCTGTCAGCCTACGTATGGTAAGGGGGTCAAACAACTGGTCAGAAGGAGATTATAGAGGTATTTTTTTTGCTAACACTGAGGCTGGATTCTATTGCCTTGCCCATATTCACATCTGAATCACAGTCCTGGGTGGCAGTCCCAGGGCTAGAAGGAGAACTAGCACACCAGAGCTTGCAGTCACAATGGAGCTGGGAACCTCATCACAATGCAAGGACAGAAAAGAGTGCTTGTGGTAGTTCACAGATCAGAGCACAGGCCAGAAGAGTAGTAAACACACCTTTCGTTAGATCATACCACCTTGTAAGAATGCAAAACTTACAGGTCCCTAAATGTATCTCGGAAAACAGCTGCACAAACCCCCCGAAGCTTAGGACAGTGCACCCTCTACCCTGGAAGTAGAGTTCTATTTTAACAAAGAGATAAAAGTCAAAGAATAGGCTGGGAAAATAAGCAAACAACAGAAAAAAATTCTGACCATATAAAGTTACTATGCTGAAAAGGAACATCAAAACACACACTCAGAAGAAGATGACAAATTCAAAGCGACTACACCCAAAGCCATTAGTCTCAGGCTATGGAAGAGCTCAAAAAGGATTTTGAAAATCAAGTAAGAGAGGTAGAGGAAAAATTGGGAAGAGACATGAGTGATGCAAGAAAATAATGAAAAAGAGTCAACAGTTTGGTAAAGGAGACACACAAAAAAGTACTGAAGGAAATAATAGCATAAAAATGCAAGAGAAGTCCAAAAAGCCAATGAGGAGAAGAATGCCTTAAAAAGAAGAATTGGCCAAATGGAAAAGAAGGTACAAAAGCTCACTGAGGAAAATAATTCCTTAGAAATTAGAATAAAGCAAATGGAAGCTAATGACTTTATGAGAAATCAAGAAACAATAAAACAAAATCAAAAGCATAAAAATAAAAAAAGAAGACAATGTGAAGTATCTCGTTGGAAAACCAACTGACTTGGAAAATAGATCCAGAAGAAATAATTTAAAAATTATTAGACTACCTGAAAGCCATGATAAAAAAATAAGGAGCCTCGACATCATCTTTTAAGAAATTATCAAGGAAAACTGGCCTGATATTCTTGAACCAGAGAGTAAAACAGAAATTGAAAGAATCTACTGATCACCTCTGGGAAGAAATCCCAAAATGAAAACTCCTGGGAATATTATAACCAAATTCCAAAGCTCCCCAGGACAAGGAGAAAATATTGCAAGCAGCCAGAATGAAACAATTCAACTATTGTGAAGCCATAATGAAATCAGGATAACACAAGATTTAGCAGCTTCTACATTAAAGGATTGGAGGGCTTGGAATTGGAGGACAAAGAAACTAGGATTACAATCAAGAATCACCTACTTTCAAGCATTCTTGATGAAAAGACCAGAGATGAACAGAAAATTTGGCTTTCAAATACAAGACTCAAGAGAAGTATAAAGAGGTAAACAGAAAAAGCAATTATAAGAGACTTAATAAGATCAAAGTGTTTACATTCCTGCATGGGAAAATGATACTTGTTAACTCATAAGAACTTTCTTATTATTAGGGCAGTTAGAAGGACAGAGGGCAGAAGTGTGAGTTGAAAATGAAGGGATGACATCCAGAAAAATAAAATTAAGAAGTGAGAGAGAGGAATGTACTTGAAGAAAGGGAAAGGGAGAGGTAGAATAAGATAAATTATGTTACATAGAAGAAGCAAGAAAAAGTTTTTATAGTGGAAGGAAAGAGGAGGGAGGTGAGAGAATGTATTTTATTCTCTTCAGAATTGGCTCAAAGAGGTACTAACATACATACTGAGTTGGATATCCCCAATTGAAAAAAGATTAAAATATATGAATAATTTTCAGATGACATAATCAAAGCTAACTAGAGCCATATGAAAAAGTGCTGTAACTCACTGTTGATTGGAGAAATGCAAATTAAAACAATTCTGAGGCACTACCGTGTGTCTATTAGATTGGCTAATAGGACAGAAAAGGAAAATGACAAATACTGGAAATTGAGGGGATGCCCATCAATTGGGGAATGGCTGAACAAGTTATGGTATGTAATTATAATGGAATACAATTGTGCTATAAGAAATGATGAGCAGAATGCTTTCGGTATAACCTGGAAAGACTTATATGAGCTGATACAAAGTGAAATGTACTGTATACAAAGTGACAGCAATATTTTAAGATGATCAGCTGTGACTTAGGTATTCTCAACAATACCATGATCTAAGACAGCTCTGAAGGACTCATGATGTAAAATGCTATCCATTCCCAGAGAAAGAATAGATAATGTCTGAACACAGATTGAAGCATGCTTTTTTTTTTACTTTATTTTTCTTGAGAGTTTTTTTGGTCTGTTTTCTTTCAAAACATGACTAATATGGAAATGTTTTTCATGACTATGCATGTATAACCTGTATTTAATTGCTTGCCTTCTCAATGGGGGCTGGGAGTGAGAAGGGAGGAAGGGAGAGAATTTGGAACTCAAAGTTTTAAAAATGAATGTTAAAAATTGTTTTTACATGTAATTGGGGAAAATAAAATACTAAATCAACTAAAACCAAGTAGTATGTTATCTGACTTGCAAAACAGTTCATACACTCTGCTTGTGTTGTAAATGGAGTAGCAATCTCAGTTCATCTCTGGCGTATACCTTCCAAAAGCTATCAATAGTCCCACTGACTGCCAGAGGGTGTTCTGTCTGTAGACAACTAGATTTTTTCCTCCCTGCTACTAGCAAGCCTCCAGCAACAAGTAAGAGTGTGGATTGGGTTCAGAATTTTTCTAGGTAATGAAATGGAGTATTGCTCAAAATATAAAAATAGAGAAGCTATGGTTTATAATGCTCAGAACTCTTACTCTGTATCTGAGCTTTCTACTTTCCAGTTGCATCCTCATACATTCACAGGACTCAGATAATCAACCTATTGTGGCCATATGATTTATTCAACATGAAGCCTTGTACTTCAAGATGTCTTTCAAAACCTCCAGTTCTCGGGGCAGCTAGGTGGTACAGTGGATGGAGCATTGGCCCTGAAGTCAGGAGTACCTGAGTTCAAATCTGGCCTCAGACCAAACACTTGACACTTACTAGCTGTGTGACCCTGGGCAAGTCACTTAACCCCAACTGCCTAAAACAAACAAAACCTCCAGTTCTTCTAGTTCCTGCTGCTCTTCTAATTCTTCTAGCAGGGCCAAGGGGATCCTCAAACCATATTTTCCTACAGAATATGGACAATGAAATGGTAGGAGGTATGTTTTTGGCATCCCCAGTTCCAGTTCACAGACTATTCTGGGAGAAATCAGGGTAAAAGGGATGAAAGAAACAATCTTCTCCCTCCGGCTCACCAGCCTAGTGAAAATCATGGTTGCTACCAACCTCTTGATTTAGAATTAATCTAGATCCCTTTTGCAGTGCTGGAGAGTAGTTTCAGTTATCTGCTTGAATTTCACCACAGTGGTAGATGTAGCAATTGGACTTCCCTATCACCTTATGGAAATCTGGCAGTTTCAATCTCAAAGTTAGAGGCTGCCACTCTCCTGAATGATCATCAGCAAGTCTGGCTTCAATGACAACTGTCCATCATTGTAATTCTCCACATAGCTCTGGGCATTTTACTGGGCTTTTCTCCTATGCCTAGAATGTTTTCCCTGCTCCACTCTGACTATTGATCTCCCTGGCTTCCTTTAAGTTCAAACTAAAATCACATTTTTTTTTGTTACCAGAAACTTTTCCCAATACCTTTTAATTCTAGTGCCTGACTTCTGTTAATCATTTCCTATTTATCCTGTACATAACTGCTTCTTATGTATTTGTTTTTATGTTGTCTCTCCCATTTGGATTGTAAGTGTGAGGGCAGGGGCTATCTTTTGCCTCCTTTTCTATTTCCATAACTTAGCACAGTGCCTGGCACATAGTAGGCACTCAATAAATGTTTATTGATTGGTTGACAGTAAAAAGAAAGAATGGATTGAATGCCCTCTAATTTTTTTTTATCCAGCTTCCTGCTTTACAGTACACTCAGGACAGCATAATTTTTGTGTGGGCCACAAACTCAATTTCCCTCTGTGGAATTTTAAGGACCTCATGTTCCCATGTATGTGAAATGACAATTCAGAAATACTTGCTACAGAAGCAATAAATGATAATGTTAAATAGAATAACAATGTGACAAAGCCAAGACATATATATTTTGGTTATGAGGCTAAAGCAATCCTCAGAGGAAAATTCATATCTCTGAAAGCGTGCATTAATGAGATAGAACAGAAAGGATCAATAAACTTATCATAGAATTAAAAGAAAATACTAGAAAATAAACTAATTAACAACCCCAAAACAAGTACAAAAGAAATATTCAAAATTAGAGAATAAACTGAAAAATAAGAAAATAAACTATAGAATGTATAAATAAAACTAAGAACTGTTTTTGAAGACTAATAAATCAATAAACCATTAGCTTTGATGAAAAATAAGAGAAAATAAAATGACCAAAATAAATGAAATTAAAGAGAATTGTTAGACTCTATTGTATGCAATTACACATATGTAAAATCAAGAATTTAAATGAAATAATTATCTATATAAGTCTACAATATTAAAATTATTATTTTTTTCATTTCAGAGGTTTGTTTTTAGCTTTATAAAGCACTCTCTGCTTTGTCTGAATGGTAGAAAACTAAATTTGTAAATGAATATAGGTGGCATTATCATTTTAATTTTATTAGCACCTCTCAACTATGAGTAATGAATAGCCTTAAAAACATTTGTCATTCTTGATTTCTTTAACAAATATTTTACTTGTATTTCATATGTCTTCAGTGTGTCTAGTAAATTTGGCCCCAATGTATTTATGTATTCTGCACTTATTTTAATGGCGTTTATTTTTATTATTATTTCCTCCTGGAATTTGTTTTTACTATATGGAAATATTGACTGTTTTTTGTGTGTTTATTTTCTATCCTGCTATTTAAAGCATGCTATTAATTGTTTTATTTGGAATCTTTGCTGATTCTTTGGAGTTTTCCATATAAAGCATCATTTCATATGTGAATGGGAATAATTTTGCCTCTTTACCAAATTTTATAACCTTTAATTTCTTTCTTTTAAAATTGTTATTGCTATCAATTATTTCTGCTTAATGTGTTTTTTTTTCATAAGAGGGTTCAATGCTGGGTGCAGGGAATGGGTGATATCTGGAAATTTCTGAAATGCAAAAACAAGTAAAATTTATTTTTAAAAAAAGTGATCACCAAGAAGGCAATGGAGAAGTTCATGAAACTTGTGAATAGGCTATATCATATTATCATTGCAGAATATCACAAATATAACTGTGTAAATGGTGTCATCAAAGAGATATATCATTAGAAAAGAGGTTAGTTTAGTCATGTATCTAGAGCAGAGTTTCCCCAAACTTATTTGGTTTACCATCCCCTTTTCAAAAAAAAAAATTACTCAGCATCCCCTGGAAGTATACTTTCTTTAACCCCTCAACTTTTTAAAAAAATTTGTATCATTTTGAAAGAAATACATTTTTTAAAAAATTGATGCTTCTTAAATTAAATAATTTATTGTAAATTTGTGTTTTTTTTCCTGCATTGAAATTTTGATGATGCAATATTGTGTCATGTAACTGTATAGTATTGTATTGTAAACAAGTAATTACGCACACATATTCCTGCTGATGCATACTGGATTTCCTGACAATACACCTGCCAACACTTGCTTGTTAAGAGCTGTTAGCAAACTTGATCACTGATGGGTTATAACTTGCAGTTTGTGTATTTATTTGGAAAATAATTGTAATCACTACAATTTTAATTCTGTTACACAAGAAATGAAATGTATGAATGTTTTTTAAAAATTTTTCTTCTCTTCTTTCCTTATGCTTCCACTGCCCCTTATTTCTATTCAGTGCCCCTCAATTGCACCCGAGGCTACTACCAAACCCCTATTCCCCAGGATTGTTCAAGCACTTACCAGGGGATGGTATCACTCACTTTGGGATTGCCACTTTGCTAGGGATAGCAAATTAACATCGTGGATATTCTGAAGTTAACCTCCCACAGGAGAGCTTGAAGAAGGGCCCCCAGAACATTGATTGAGTGTTCTCCTCTGTGATAGATTTATAGGATGACATGGACAAGAGGCATAAAAAAAAGTGAGAGGACATGAATGGCCTGAATCACTCAACAAAGAACTGATAGAAAGGTACCATGATGTGTCATGGCAGCAGATTTGAGAGTAAAACTCGGACATATCGATTCCTGATCCAATGCTCTTTTCACTATAACATTCTGCCCCACAAATCTCTACTTTTTTATTTTTTATGGCTATTCCTAAGAGATGTATAAGTTCTCCTATAGGCCACCCAGAACATTTCTGAATGCCCTAGGAGGTCTGACACTCAGTGAGCAGACCCAGTTATTATAACCACCTTCTTTTTTGTTCTAAAGCCTCTGAATATCTGTATATTTTCCAAGGTCCCGATGACTTTGTTTATTTTTTTTTCTTTACATGCTTGGAACAAGGCAATTGCCTTGCCTAGGGTTAGCAAAAGGGCTTTGGTGTTTTCAATCTTGATTTTTCTGAATATCCTGCTGGTTACTTGTAGGTTGCAGTGTTTCATGCTGAGACTCAGCTAAGGCTTGCAATTTAACCAAGAAAGGTGAAAAAGAATTTCATTTTCACTTCCAAGTAACTTGAACTTATTTTTACAGAAGAATAAAATAAAGACAAGAACTTTGTAAGGATGTGTTTGTGGTTTGGGGTGGGACAGAGGGGCTATATCTAAATTTTTACCCTGTTCTTATGAGTTATCATTATCCTGTGCTCTGGGGGGACATTGCCAGGTCTCAAGTCTGGCCTGTTCTAATTCCTACTTCCAGTCATAGGTTTCTCTAGGTTGAAAACCTGATCTGGTTATGGCAGCATTATACCCATGTCCCCAGCTTCAACCGGATTAGTCATTCATTCAGTTTGCAATAAGTATTCTCAGGGAGGTAACTTTTCTGACTAATTGGTCTGTCAAAAAGGTTCTACTGAGCACCAGGCACTGGTGTTAGCTGTTAGAGACACAAAGAGGGAAAAAGATAGACCCTGCTCTTAAGTAGCCCGAGGAAGACAAAATGCAAACAATTATGTACAAACAAGATATAGGCAGAAGAAACTGGAGATAATCAACAGAGGGAAGGAACTAGAATTAAGGGGCTTTGGGAAAGACTTTTTGCTGGAGGTGAAGCTAAGACTTGAAGGAAACAAGGTAGCCAGGAGGCAGAGATGAGTGGAGAGGAAGTTTCAGGTGTGGATAACGGCAAGAAAAAATCCTGGAGTTGGAAGATGAAATATCATGTTCTAGGAAGAGTTAAAAGGCAGGTGTCACTGGATTAAAAGTAAGAAGACTGGCAAGGTAAGAAAGCTACAAGTTTTGGAGGGCTTTAAAAACCAAATAGAAGATTTTATATTTGATTCTGGAGACACATGGGAAGCCACTGGAGTGGAGTGAGTAGGGGGAGTGATTAGTAT
This sequence comes from Phascolarctos cinereus, assembly GCF_003287225.1. Classification (NCBI taxonomy): domain Eukaryota; kingdom Metazoa; phylum Chordata; class Mammalia; order Diprotodontia; family Phascolarctidae; genus Phascolarctos; species Phascolarctos cinereus. The sequence goes on along the minus strand of NW_027555847.1, from coordinate 289,067,765 downwards.
TGAAAGTGACCTGAGTGCCACATATATGATTGTAATTGACCTATCTGTAAATCTCCTACCATCACCAAATTAACAGTGGATGGGATTGCCTATCATCTCTGCTGACATGATTTAGTGTTGGAAAGGATTTGTGACATCATTTCTAACACCTTCATTGTATACAAGAATAGTGGTGTGCTGGTAAATGTTTAACAACTGGTTCTTCTGCTCCTCTCCCTCCTCCTCAAATGTATGCATTTTTTAAAGTTTAGTCTGAATTATTAATATTTTTTCCATCACTTTCTTAAGTCTAAGCAATCAAGAGAACAGTAAATCAAATCCTGATTTGTAGTGATTGCCAATAAATTTAACATTAGGCTCTTACAAGCTGGTTTGAGCTGGCTTCATCACTCAGTACTGTAAAAGTAACATGAGACACAACAGAGTTAAGCTCAAGGTTATATACATGGTAAAATATAGAACTGTAATTTGAAACCAGGTTCTTGGGCTTGAAGATTAGTATTAGTTCCACTATTCTACACACATCTTTCTCTCAGAAATTTTTGTTGACTTTTTCTGAATCTGTTAGGGGCCATAGATTTGAAAAGGATATTCACAGAGACCTGAAAACCATCGAACTAGTAAGCTGCTGTCTTTTATAGAGTAGAAATAAGGAGGGGCAGTGCTTGTGTTCCAAAGTAACAGAGATTCCATAGTGGTTCATGAAGGAACAGAATGGTAGCTCTAAGATATGACATTATTTGCCTTTCCTTTTCTTTTTTCTTTCTTTCTTTTTTTTTGTGTGTGAGGAAATTGGGGTTAAGTGACTTGCCTAGGGTCACACAGCTAGTGTCAAGTGTCTGAGGCTAGATTTGAACTCAGGCCCTCCCAACTCCAGAGCTTGTGCTCTATCCACTGTGCCACCTAGCTGCCCCTCTTTATTTGCCTTTCCAACACAGCCTGCAGCAAGGTTTGCTGAAATTACATTGCATCTAGCAGATGACTCTTGGTTCTTTCTTTTGCAACTGATCTCTTCTCAGTCTCCTTTGATGTATTTTCTTCCTTGTCATGTCCATTAAATGTGTGTCCCTCAAGACTCTGCCCTGGATCTTTCTCTATGAGGGGTCCTCAGTCTTTTTTTTCTGTCATTGACCGCCTTCAACAAAGATGACAAAAATGGAAAATGACAGTTAAATGAGGTACTATGGGAAGACAGGGGCACCAATGCATTATTAGTGGACCTGTGAATTGGTCCCACCAGTCTGGAATATAATTTGGACCCTCAAAGTCACTCGAGTGTTCATTAATTACTTTTTGACCTAGTGATTCTATTACTATTCCCATATACCTAAAAGATCAAAGAAAGTGGGAAAGGATTCAATCGTACAAAAGTATTCACAATGGCCCTAAGAATTAGAAACTCAGGAGATACTCAGCAACTTGGGACTAGGCAAATGTCATAATTTTACAGTGTATGAATTTTATGGAATATTATTATATGCTAAGGAATGATGGAAAGGATGGTTTCAGATACACCTACATAAGACCTCTTATGAACTGGTGCACAGTGGTGAGCAGATCCAGGAAGACAAGTTTGACAATGACCACAACATTATAAAGAAAAACAACTTCGGAACACTTAAGAATTCTGCTTATTCAATGACCAACCAGGAATTCCGATGATCGATGATGAGAGGTGATGGATTAGAAGTACATAATCAAATATATATATATATATATATATATATATATATATATATATATACACACACACATATATATTTAGATTTAAACAATATATGGTTTTCCTTCCTTCTTTCTTTTTTATTATGCTTATTTGTAACAAGGGAGAGCATTTTTTTTCCTTTGGGGGAGGGATTGGAGGACAGAGGGTAGCTAGTGATAATTTTGCCAAAAAAAAAATATAAGACTGTCTGAAACATTTAAAAAAAATACTTAGGAGAGAATAAAAAGTTCAGTGGGAAACACAAATAAAGTTTTGAAACTAACATTTTGATTTATTAAATACTTTTCAAAATCCAAGCTATCTGCAATAGAGATTTGTGGTTTCATATACAATCCCTTTCTATTTGTATATGGAAATGTTTTTGATGTTTGTCAAGCTAAGATATCAGTTTATATGCTGAATAAGTGTGTGTTGGTTGCTGTTGAGGTGTTCTGGGCTCTTGATAGTAAAAGGTAAGCTGTGGCAGGGTCCTTCAAAGCTAGAAAAGCTTCAAATATAAGCCTGTTAAATTCTGTTTCTTTTATTTAAGAAAATTGAAGAGGCTTATCAGCAGAAGGTTGGACGTTAGCAGATGCTGTCGTTTCTGGTCATAACAACCTTTGTAATTATTCCTGAGGCATAAAGATATTTTAGTAGACCATTTAATTGTATTGGGTAAATGGATAAAGGGATTGGGTAAAATGTGATTTATAGTCAGGTGTGTCACAAAAGAGCAACCATCTCAAAGTCTCTTCTCAAGGAAGTGCCTTGCTCTCACTGGCTCCCCCTACAGGATGAAAAAAGTAGAAAATTCATGTACTTTTTCAAACCTTCCATTTTTAATCATTCATCACAGTGAGCATTGGGTAGGACCTGGACTTCTTCCTCTTAACTTGAATGGCAACAGAAACCTTGCCTTTATACCCACTGGGTTCTCTTCCACTGGCCAGGAACTAGAATACCACATGTCAAACACTACTGCTACCCAAGGGTCTGTTTCATTTATGAAACTATTGCACTGTAGGAGAGAATATTCACTGCCCTTTTCCAGCTCTGAGATTATTGTAACCATAGTGATTTTCCCAGTATCTCTTTCAGTTTCTCTGAACTTCATTTGCAAAGTCTACACCCAGTAATATCTGTATATCTTATAGAAACTTTGGGAAATCATTTTCAGGATTTATATATCCCTTTTCCCAGAGCCTCTTGTGAGATATTGTTCATTGGAAATAGCTGCAAAGTCCCCAAAAGTAATTGTATTACGTCAATTTTAAAGAAGTCAAAATCTATCAAATTCCACATTTTACTTTTCTAAGCAGCTTCTTCTACAATGTATACTTATTTTCCTAGCTAAAGCCGTTAGTGATATGATGCTTCAAAACCTCAAGAATCTATGTTTGTGTTAAAATAGGTTCTTCCTCCATTAATACAGGTCATTATCTTCATTCATTCATTTATCTGTCTATTTATTTTTGGAAAGAGGAATAGAAAGTCATGGAATGGCTTACTAGGAAAAGCTCAGCCAGATGGTGATGGTCAGTGGGAATGGGTTGGTGAGCTAGGTGGTATTTGGAATTTTTTTTTCTTGGGACAAAATGATCTAGAAGCTGAAAAGTATGAGGACTGTGGCAAGAGCACTATCCTAACCCCTACATTTATCAAAGGCTAATTTATTTTCTTTAAAGGTAGTGAGATGATCCTACAGACTTTGTTGACATTACTTCATTGTAGTTTAAGTATAAATTAGCTACAAGAGGTACAGTTCCTCTGTCTGATGCTTGGCTGATATAAAACAATGAGTAAAGGAGCTTTACTTGGTTGAATCAACACAAAGTGTATGCCTATCATTATGAAATATTCTTTTGCTGCGCTGGCTAATCTCCTTTTGTTCACTGTTGTACAATTTCTTAGTGCCTCATTTTATTCCAGTATCAAACCTGAACTAAGGGGATATAGGCCCGAGTTAGGCCTAGCCCAGAATAATTAGTGTAGGATTGGAGCATAATAACCTTGCTGAAGTAGAGGATGGGCAATGAAGAGGAGGGCCATACCAGATTGGCTTTTGTGCTTCTGGTGGTGCTTTTGGTGATGCTTCTAGAGATGATGATTTCTAAGGCATTACTCACTCCTGGGGATGTTAGGTTTATGGTCAGTCAGCCAGGAGAGACTGATTTTCTTATGCTCTTTCCTAAGAACTGAAAATTGAAGATAATTGCAGTGAACTGTCTTTTAGGCCCTGTCCCTATGTTATCCCTGAGCCTTCTATCTTGGTAATTTAATCATCTTCCAAGTTCTACTGGTGCCTTCATTTATTTGTTATCTATTTATTCACCCACCCGTTTATTTACTTATTTACTTATTCATTCATCTATCTATCTATCTATCTATCTATCTATCTATCTATCTATCTATCTATCTATCTATCTATCTATTCATTCATTCATCCATTTATTTACTTACAAACTTACTTGTTTGTTTGTTTATTTATTTGGCAGTTGGAGTTAAGTGACTTGCCCGGGATCACACAGCTAGTAAGTGTCAAGTGTTTGATCTGAGGCTGAATTTGAACTCAGGTCCTCCTGACTTCAGGGCACAGCCTAGCTGCCCCCCTACTGGTGCCTTTATTTAGAACTCAGTTCATCTTCAAAGAAGTCAGGAAGAATTGAATTTTAGGGGATTAGAAATGATGATTTTCCAAGTCAAGCAAAATCAACAAGTATTTATTAAGTGCTATGTTTGTGGGAATACAAACATAACCAGAAAGAAAGAAGCTTCCATGCTAATGGGGGAAGACAATACATTAAAGAAAACTGAAAAGAGAAGGGTGGAAAGGAGGGAGGAAGTAACCATGTAGGAGCATGTTGGAGAAAGTCTGGAGTGTCAAGAGTAGATCCCAGAGAGGAACAGTTGCATGACTAGCCTGGGCTTTTTCGTTAAATGGAGGTTCTGGGAAGAACCAACTGATATGAGGAAAAGGGTGCAGGGGCAGCGGGAACTTGCAGAATGTGAAGGCCAGAGTCTAAGTGAGCTTCAAGGGACAGAAAGATGATGTGGTATTAGAGAGAAAGTCTGGGTTCGAAGTGGACCAAATACCAAAGAATTAGATGTGCTTTCTCCTTCTGGAACTGGATGTCTTTGAATTGCTAAGGCTTATCATCACCCAATTGCTTGGGGGATGGCAGACTGAAAGAAGGCTCTAACTAGCTTTAAGAGAATCATCTTGTGTGTGAGTGGAGGAAGAACTGCTTGGATTTGAATGACTTTTTAGAAATGACAGTGCAGCTTAACCAGCAGTCCTTAGCCTTATAATTGCATATGAACATAGGCAGGCAGTTGAAGAATAGGATGAGGGACCCCACCAGCGAGAGAGCACAAACCAAGACAGACTGACTTGAAATTTTAGGATTGTCTAACACTATACTAAAGCAACTATCTGATTTTTCTTTTTAAAATTTGACATTTGAGAGGCCAAATAGAATTCTGCTTCATGGAATTGTTATAATTGTTTGGTGCAAACCATTGGGAGAGGAGCTTGAAAGAATAATGCTTAATTCTCCTCAAGATCCCAGAGACATTTCCTGAATTGAGGATATGGTCAAATAGCCCAACTTTATCTCAGTTAATTTGCTGAAGAGAGGTAGGAGTTCTGTCTCAGTTTAAAAAGTTTTCGCTCATTTCTGAACTATGAACTGTAATTCTCTCTGCAGCCTCCCATGAGGGGTCACGGATGATACAAGGTCTCAGGTGCACTCTCTCACACTAATAGATGGGTGATCCTAACCTGAACATTCCTAATCTTAGTGGCAGCCTTTTGCATTTGAGATGTCAGGAACTCCTGGATCACTCTGTGGGAATCAATTGGCAGCAGGAATCCAAAGCCTGTTGTGATTGATGAGAGTCCTTTGGGGTTACCTGATCCATCAGGTGTACTGATTCCTTACCTTATCAGTTGGCAGACCAGCCAAGGGCAGTGAACTTATGGCCTTTAGGATCCAGCCCCAGCATGGGAAAGCAGAGTCACACCCCAAAAGTGATAGTGCAATGGCACTCTGTCTGGTGACAATGCTGTCTTCCAGGATAAGGCAGAAGACCCCAGACCTTGCTCCAACACAGTGGGTAACAGTTGACAGTGGAAAAGCAGGCAGCAGGTATAGATGTGGGCCCCAAGAACAGGAGACAACAGCAGTCAGAGATGCAAACTCTACGGGCAGCAGATAGCAGTGGATCCAAGTGGCGCTGGCTAGAGGTTAGCTGGCCCGAGCATAGGCCCTAACAGCAGGGGCCATTGGGTAGCAGGCAGAGATATGGGTCCCAGGAGCAATGGACGGTGGCATGGTCAGTGTAGCCTGGAGGTAGGAAAGTAGGCACTGGTATGTGTAGTAGGCAATAGGGCCCAGGCAGCCCAGTTCTTCTTATGGTATAAAATTGACTGGCTCTTCCCCATTGTAGCCAGCATAATACCCACTGTTTGTTGTGTAACTCTTCCTTAGAGATATCATTGTTAGAAGAGGGCTTACTTTATGGCAATAATGAGGAGATGGAGGTTTCAAACTAGCCTTCACAGAAGAAAGAAGCAGTCCCTCAGAGGCCTCTCATGGGGTGAGTATTTTTTTTTGAGGCAATAGGAGTTAAGTGATTTGCCCAGGGTCATACAGCTAGTAAATATCTGAGGTAGATCTTTGTGTGTGTGTGTGTGTGTGTGTGTGTGTGTGTGTGTGTGTGTGTGTGTGTGTGAAGATTTTGAAGGGGAAGTCCTGTCTGTGGAGCCAAGGAACACAAAGTAGGTCGTGATACAGGGCAATTTTCTTTGATCTTGACGTTCAGTGACTATGCAGGAAGTACCATCATCTTTGCTATAATCTTGATATTTCTGGTGCTGCTCCTCTTTTTACATTGAGAGACCCACTATAAACTGTAAAGACTTGGTATTACCTATCACACAGTTGGACCTGACTGTTTAGACCTGAGACTTTATCCTTTTTGTGGCTCTCCCAGATACAGTCACTACTTCAGGGAGCTATTATGTTGTTAATTTTGTTTTCCCTAAGTTTCTGTTTTAGTTTTTCTCTTCTTGTTCTAGTACTGCATGAATTAGCCTTCTTGAATATTAGAGGTCAGGTTTAACCAGTGTGGTAATGTTGCAGTCTGAGAGGCTGACACCCCTCAAAGACTGGAGCTCAGGATGGGGTGGTCTGGAATGAGTTCAAGACTCAAGCATTCTTTAAGTCAAGGTGGAAAAGATTTATTGTTACACTTTTCAGCAGGCAAGGATTCTTAAGGGACCTGCGAGAGACTGAGGATGGAGCTAGGGTTTATATGGAAAAGGGAATGGAAAAGGAAAGCCAGGGACACTGATGAGGTAATCTAAAGGTTCAGGTGTCTTTGGGAGCTATGGATGGGAAAATGTAGGGAGTACACCAGACAGTAAAGGAAAGGTCAGAGGCATGAATCTTGGGAATCTGGCAGGAGGAAGAGTCCTTGGGCCAGTCAGGGACAAAACTTCTTGGGCCAGACAAGACACCCCTCTCTCTCTGTCCTGATTAGAGAATGCTCTGCAACAAGGGAAAGTTTTCTCACAGGACAGGAGCTTACTAAGGAATTGGGAGGCTTCGAGAGACATGATCTTAAGGCTGGGGCCTGAGTAGCCCAGCATTCTCTCAACCAGCTTTGTGTAGCTGCACTAGGGAGAGAGATAAGGGTCTTGCTGGGGCCCACTCATGAGTAATTGCTAGGCACAGTGTCCTTGGGCTGGGGAGAAATTGTCAGAGACAGTGTTTCTGAGACTGGGGAGAAATTGGGGTCCAAGCACAAGTACAAACACCCAAACACAAGCACCTAAGCACCCCATAAGTAAGACCAATGTTTTCCTCCCCCTGGGTTCCGTGATAAAGCTTCCTTCCCATGCACGACCCCAACACAACTTCCTTCAGCCTCAGCTTCCCTGATGCAACTTCCTTTGGGCCCAGTTTCCCTAGAGGCTTACCTAGTATAGCCCCTTCTCCCCATGCAACTTGATCAGCCCCAGCTTTCCTGATACAGCTTCTTGATCTAGGGTCAATAAATAGCCCCAGCCATGTAGAGGCTGGGGCTCTCAGACTTGGAGGGTGTTTGAGAACACGAGAGTTTCCATACCCAATGACTTACTGACCATATGTGTTTCCATGAGGAGGTAAAGGAGGCTGCATCTACCAAAGCTGAAGATAAATGCCATTGTACCCTTGCTAAATAGCCTTGCTATGTTAGGCCAAAGTAAACCTCTTTTGTTAAATGTTCAATAACTCACAAGTGCCTTATTTCATCCTAAAATTGGGCCTGAATTAAGAATCTGCTGGCATTAGAACTGAGCCTGAAAGTAAGAGCTCTAAAGTAAATTAAGTGGTGAAGACATTGAGAACCTTACCACCAAGAGGCAGAGTGTGGTACAACCAATATTCTAACTCCTGTCCTCATACAAATTAGGCTGCTTTTATAGAGAGACCATCCTTGAGCTAAAAGCAGGGCTAGTAGCTTGGGGTTCTTGGGCTTTCCTGTCTATCAGCAGTCATTGGTGGCCAGGATGATGGGACCCTTCCATGTAAGTGTTATCCCTATTAGATGAATAACAGGGGCCCGAAAGCCACAAGTCAGAAGAAGAGATTTTTGTAGAAAAATTTTCTGACATCTAGATTTCATGCTGTAATATTGCTTTCTCTTAGAATCCCATTATATTACAGATAAAGGGGACTTTAGATATTATCTAATAGTATAACTCTTCATGAAACAAGTATGGAAACTGAAACCCAGGGACATCAAGCAATTTGTCCAAGGGCATATTAATAATAAGCAGCAGAGGGCACCTGATTCCTAGTCCCATGATTACTCAATACCCAATGCACATATAATCTGTAATAAATAATTTCAGATATGTGAATGTATATAGACAGTAATCACAGCACACCAGGGCTTTTAATGTCATAGCTAATATAATTCTCTCTGAAATGAACTGAAGTATATATTAATGTCCTAGGCATGCATAACACATTAGTTCTGACACAGTAGCTAAAAATAGAAGTCCTTGTTTTCATGTTGTAAGTCAGAACTTCATTATCTTAGCATGCATTTTTCCCCCCACAAATTTAAAACTTTCTAATTAAAATGAGGAAGGAACATGATGCCCAATGAAGACCTGGCTTCAAATCCTACTTACTATCCTTGTGACCTTTAACAAATTACTTCATTACTCTAGGCTTAGTTCCCTCATCTGTAAGTCAGAAGGTTTAGACTGAATGATGTTTAAGATCCCCTTCATCTCTAAATCTTGTGGATTTAAACTTTGGAGTCTAAAATTTTTACTTTAACATAAAAAATTAAAATCTAAATTTTAGGTACACATGGCCTCCATTCTATCTCATCTCATTTACTTTTCAGTCACTGCCAATCTGCCTTCTGATGTTATCCCTCAGTTGAAACTATCATCTTCAAAATTACTAGTAATCTTCTAACCATCAAATGGTTCTAAGACCTCAGTCTTCTCGATTTGTCTGCAGTAATCGATACTGTTGAACACTTTTCCTGGATACTTTCTCTTTTCTGGGTTTTGGTGACAACTGCTCTCTCTTGATTCTCTTCTATGAGTCTGGTTGCTCCTTCTTAGTGTCCTTTACTGAGTTATAATCCATGTCCCTGCCCCCTTAACTGTGTGTATATCATTAGACTTTGTCTTGGAACCCCCTTTTCTTCTCTCAATTCTCTCCTTTGGTGATCTCATCAACTTATGTGAGTTAAATGATCATATCTTTGCCAGAGGACTCCTAGATGTATATATCCACCGTGAGCTCCAGACCTGGATTATCAACACTGGATATTTTCAACTAGTTGTTAACCTCCATATGTTCAAAATGGAGCACATTATTTTTCCTTCAGTACCATCCCCTCTTCAACTCATCTGCTTCTGTTACTACCATCAACTCATCTGCTTCTGTCAATACCTCTGCCTCTTAGCACTTCTAGTTTTCTTCAACTCTCAGTTTGAGTGTTATTTCCTACATTAGTCATTTACTGATCTTCCCAGCCGCTAGGACCTCCCCCCAAAATTACCTTGAAATAATTTTGCATATATTTTGCATTTACTGTTTTTCTGTTTGCATCAATCAACTGTGAACTTCTTGGAGGCATGAGCTGTTTTGTCTTTGTTTTCTCAGCACTCAGCAAAGTGCCTGTAGTAAGTATTTAATAAATCCTTATTTTAATTTGCATTTCTCAAATTAGTAGTAATTTGAGAGGTTCCACCTCATACCAATCAGATTGATGACAAAAAAGATGGCAAATGTTTTCAGGGCTGTAGGAAAACAGATAGATTAACGTATGGTTGGTAGAGCTATGAACTGGTCCTGCCTTTCTGGAAAGTAATTTGGAATGATGCCCTAAAAGTTATTTAACTGTGCATACCTTCTGATCCTGGTGCTACCACTACTAGGTCTATACTCCAAGAATGAAAAAAATGAAAAAAGAAAGGCACTATGTGTACAAAGACATTCATAGCAACATTGTGGTGTCGAAGAACTGCAAACTAAAGATATACCTATCAATTGAGGAATGGAATGCAGAACATAGCGTGGTATATCAATATAAAGCAATATTATGTTGTGCCTTAAGAAATGGTGAAGGGGATGGCATCAGAGAAACTTGGGAAAATTCGTATGTACTAATGCAGAGTGAGAGGAGCATAACCGGGAAAACAATTTATACTTTAACAACAACATTATAAAAACAAATAACTTTGTTGAAAACAAATAACAAATAACTTGAAAGTTATGAAGAATGCAATGAATAAACCATGATTCCAGAAGACTGATGATGGGGAATGCTGCCTGCATTCTGATGGGAAGAGAAAATAATACTTGTTAATGGAAAAAAAAATTAAAACACTTGTTTATTGATTGAATGAATCAAAAAATCAATCATTTAATCGGTAAGTATTTATTAAGCTTTTACTATGTTCTAGGCCGTATGTTAGGCACTGGGGATACAAAACAAAAATAAAATTAAACAATTCCTATTCTCAAGGAATTTACATGTTGTTATGGTGGGGAAGGAGAGAAGGACAACTTGAACTTTTATAAATATTTATAGAATAAATATATCAGTTAATTAATCAATATTTATTAAGCAGGCATTGGAGCCAAGTGCTGAGGATACACACACAAGTTAAACAGTTTCAATATTGAAAGAGCTTATGCCAGAATGAGGGAGACCATATGAACACACACATATAGATACATAACATACATATAACACACATATACATGTATGTCTGCTGTTCTTAAACACAACGGTGCTTATCTTGTTGAAAAACCTCATAGAAAAACTATATGTAAACAACATATAAAAATAAAACTATAAAAACAACTTATGTGCAATAATATGAACATATTGTTACATGTATTTTTCATGCAATTGAGGAATGTGAATTTGTTCAATTGTCTAGAGAACATATTTAGTTTAAACAAATGATATTAAATAAACAATATTCTAATTCCTTCTATCCCTTTGTCCCTATTGTTACCTTAAAGAATTCAGTGTGGAAAGATTCCTTTCTTAGGCAGTAATACATATATAGCCATACAGAATTAGGATACCTAGGAGTTCAGTGTATAGGGCTCCAGGCTTAGAGTCGTTAATACCTGAGTTCAAATCCAGCCTCATACACTAGTTGTGTGTGACACTGGGCAAGTCACTCAGCAGCTGTTTGCCTCATTTTCTTTTCTGTAAAATGAGGAAAAAAAATAGCACCTACCTCCCAGGGTTTTGTGAGGATCAAATTAGATAAATGTAAGACACAGAGCTTGGCACATAGTACACATTATATAAATGGCAGCTATTACTAGCAATTATTACCGTGAATATTCTGCTTTATGACAGCTATGAATGGATAAAGTAAATTTTAGGCTTTTCCATTTTTACTGAATGTCTGGAATTGTTAGTAATAGTCACGTGGCATTTGGAAGATTGGTATTCATGACAATTAAGTATAGGTTCAGGTACAATGATAAAAAAACAATAATCAGGAAATTGTAGAAAATAGTATATATTTTCAGGATGGAAACATAGGGAAAAGGGGACACTGCATGTGATTAAACAGAAATGATATAAAAATATTGTCTTTTTGTTGAAGGCAATCCTACCACGTACATCAAAAATTGACACTTTAATTTGTTGCCAGTTAAAACCTCTTTAAAAAAGTATTTTCCTCCATCATAACTTTGATGATTGTAGAGCTGTACAAAGAATTATTTTTAATGAAGAATGACATGTACTTGTTTCATTGGAGTAATCTCTTAAAAACTATTTCCTTTCATTCAGGTTTTAAAGTAAAGGAAAATTTAGAATTTTTATAGAGACCAGAAGGTGGTGCTCTTCCTTCTGTGTTGCATGCCATAACTCAGAGTTTATTTTTAATTCTTTTCTCTTAAGATTAGGATAAAGCAGAGTTGGCAAGTTGATTGCTTCTTGCTTGTCAATGCTGATTTTTTTTCAACAAACAAAAGGCAGGACAAATTTCATGAGATATCATAAAATTCTGGCAAAATTATTGAATGTATTATTAAATAAGAATGTGAATAGCTAGAAATGGAAGAAAAGACCACATGGAGACAGCATGACTTGATCAAGAATAGGTCACATCAAATTAACATTACTTATTTATTTTTTGACAAAGTTACTAAGCTGGCAAATCAGGGGAATGCTGTAGATGTAGTTTACCTAAATTTGAGCAAAGTATTTGATAAAGTCCAACTATACTTGTGAAAAAGATGAAGACATATGGGTTGGATAATTGTAACATTAGATGTATTTGAAACTGGTTTAATGGCCTGATCCAAAGAATAGCCACTAAATAGGCTGATGTCAACATGGACATAGGTCACTAGTAGAATGATCTTAAAAAAAAAATCAGTGCCATGTTGTTGTTGATCTTTCGTAATCGTACGGATAACCATGCCAGAGATACAATCAGAGAGAGTCACCAGAGGTCTAGGTGTGATCTATCAAATTTTTAGACAACATAAAACTGACAAGGATTGATAAAACAGTCAGGATCCATAGAGACCTTGACAGACTAAAACATTCACCTCTATAATAAGGACAAACATAAATTATCATGCTTGGGTTCAAGTCATTACAAAAATAAGATGGAGGAGGCATGATTAGATCTTACTTGTTTGTCTGAAAAAAAAATTGAGGAGTTTTGATGACACTCAATATAAGCAAATACTGCAATATGGCAGCCAGGAAAGGTAACACAATCTGGTACTGCAGGAAGAGGTATAGTTTCCAGTGATAAAGAAGTTCTAATCTTTCTGTATTCTACTCTAACTAGAGCATATAAGTGAAGTCCTGGATTCAAATCTAGACATTGCCAGTTGGTCCCCCAGGGCACTCACTAATGAGAGCTAAGTACTTAGGAGAATACTAAATGCACTGCGCCTGGTGCAATCTCTCATGTGGACATTTGGTGAGCCTGCTTCTAGCCATTTGGGGCCCTGGTCTCCATTCTGGAGTATGCACATTTGTTCTGTGACTGTTTCCTATCTACTTTCTACGTGTCAAAGAGAGGCTTTTGGATTGGTTGCTGAGCTATCACTGAATATCCTCTAGGAACTTGAACTCTTGCTCTTTCCTTCTTGGCTGTTTTCAATTAAGAAGGATGGACTGTTGTGACCCTTCAGATAGGTGAGGGGCCTTAGGCCTTCTCTCACCTGGAGACACTACAAAGATGACAAATGTATCTAGGCAAGCCTGTATCTGGGATTTCGTTTCTGTCTTCTTTGTGTGTAAGTTCAGAAAAGAGAGCCACCAGAGGTCTAGAAACTGGAATGAACACCAGTTTGCTGGCAGCTAAGTGCTGTGTACCCATACTGTCTTGACTTGGTAGCTGAGACATTTTGTTCCACACAAAAGGAACAACTCCTCCAGTAGCTATGCTGAATTTGGAAGTAAACCTGATGGGAAGAAAGCTTAGTTGGAGCTACTTTAAGTTTCAACCAACTCTCCCCATGGACCAACATAGTAGCTGTGCCCCAAGGATCAAGGCAAATGTTTTTGTACTACTCAGTCAATATCCTTTAAAAAAAAAAAACAACCTAATTGATGTTAACTGGTTAAATTGATAGTGGGGCACTATTCATCGGATCAATCAATGTTATAGGAGAGATGCTAAATGTACCTAGCAATCAATATTGGCTGAATGTACTAAATGGGGGCTTGAGTCAGTAGCGTTAGAGAAAGGCTACAACTCCTCAGAGGTGCACCCTGGAATCTCGAGGAGGAGATGTGTTCCCTATGCAGACTTGACTTGCCAGTGGGACTGGGGATTGAGATTAGGACTCCCAGACTTTAACATCAATAAAAAGGGTACTATCTGGAAGAGGGCAACCCACACCTGAGATCTTGCTAAGTTAGGAAGTAGGAACTAGGGATGTTTTGCCTAGAAAAGAGAAGATTCAGGAAAGACATGGAAGCTGTATTCAGGTATTTAAAGGGATGTCATGTCATGTTGAAAATAGACTGCTCTGTTTGGTCCCTGAAGACAGAACTTGAAACAATGGGTAGAAATTGCAAAGAGAAAAATTTGGGGTTTATGCAAGGAGAAACTTCCTGAAAATTAGAGCAGCTGGGCTGCTTCAGGAGAGTGGGTTGTTCCCTATTGAAAGTCTTCAAGCCAAGTCTATGTGACTAGAAATCAGGTATGTTGTATGGGGACTGGGGCACTATCTGGTAAAGGATTTTCTCTTTTTATTTTTGATAATAATTTTATAGCAAAGTAATTAGGATAATAGGATCATAAAGCTAGAGCAAGAAGGGAGCTCCGAGGCCACCTCGTCCAACTCCCTCATTTTACAAATGAGGAAACTGAGTCCCAGGGAAGGGATGGGGGTTGCTCAAGATCTCATGGGTAAAAGTCAGTCTGTATTTGAACCCAGAACTTCTAAAGCCAGTTCTCACTTTTTCTCTTCTTAAATATTTGATAGAATTCATTTTTAAATTTCACTGGCCTCCTCTGTAGAGGGATTTTCAAGTAGGATTAGGTCTAGATGGCTGCTGAAGCCTCTTATAACTCCAAAATTATGAGTTTCTGTGATTCTTGGGAGTGTAATATTGAAGAAAAGGTACCAGCTGTGAATATCCATCAAAGGAAAAACTATGGTTGATGTTTGACTCCAACTTTAGTATCCTTATAATTTACTTGCTTGTTTAATCCATCAGCCAAACGTAGAATTATTTACCAAGCGCCTAGTATATTCCTAGTACTTTGCTAGGCACTAGGATGACAAAGCTATAAATGAAATAGCTCCTGTCCTTTCTTTTCTTTTTGTTTTCTTCCTTTTTTTTTTTGTTTATTGTTGCTATTTATATTCTGTATCACAGCCATTAATTCTTAATCCTGCTTTTCTACAACTGTTTCATTGAACCTTCCTTTATAACAAAGGAAAACATTTAAATAAATCAGGAGATGCAATCTAATAATCTATATTCCACTTTCCAGCCATTCCACTGAGAGAATGGGATCATATTTCATAATTAATTATATTTAATCAGATTTTGAATGCTTGATATTTTCATTTATATGGTTGAAATTATTGTTTATCTTGCTTTTCTAGTTTTGCATTCTTTAGCCTGTAAGTTCTTACACATCTTCCCATAGTTTTCCGAATTTCTTACTTTGATCATTTCTTGTGGTACAATCATATTCCATTGTATTGATACATCTCAGTTTATTCTGCCATACACAAATTGATTCCACCCCTTTTGTTTCCAGTTTCTTGCTGCTGCAAAAGTGCTCTTATGAATATTTTCAGTTTATGTAGTTTCTTTTTTTTAACCTGTCTTTGAATTCCTTTGTGTAAATAATCAGTCCTGGGACTCAGGTATGAATAGTTTTTGAGCTTTTCTTTAATAATATCAACTTGATTTTCATAATAGATTGATTCAAAGTTCTGTCAGCAGTGTACTAGTGTACTTGTCTTCCTACATCCCTTCCAACATCAACTACTTCCAGTTTAATCTTGTTTAGCTTGTGCTTTGAGAAGATGGAGTCCTCTTAGTGGCTATGAAATCAAAAGAGTGGATATATAAAGGGAGTGACCACCTTCTCAGATCTTTTCTTTCCTTCTGACTGCAAATAATGTCAAGGATATTCTAAGATGCTTTGCAAGAAGGGGTGGGGAAGGGGATGCTTGCCCTAAGCTCTACTCTAGCCTTCTTATAGCAGTGAGCACATAACATCTGAGGTATATTTTCAGCCTAGTCAAATCTTAACTTAGGTTTGAATTGCTTTTGTGTTTGTTGTTGCCTGGTCTTAGGATAACTAGTATTTATCCTGAGACAGATTTGTACATGCTTGGAGGTGACCTTTAGGTCCTGAGAGATCCAGACATCTTGGGTCTATCATCTCAGAGATGAATGGTTACAGGGGAAGGAAGGCTAGCCATTATGCTAGTCCTCTTGTCAATGGCCGACCTCTCCAAGAGCACTGGGGTAGTTGCTGGGGACCCATCCCTTGTAACCATTCAGATTTGACATTTTCTTATTTAGATGATCAACTCTGCCTAGGGCTTGCCTTTGTAGGTTTAATATGCTGTTATTGAGTGAAAATATTATAACTTAACAAAATTCAAAGTGAATTTAAGTCTCATTTTAAAATGGAAAAAGGTGTGGGGTTTTTAATAATAACATCCAGCACATAATTTAAGATAAGACTTTTAGATTATTATACTAGGAGAGGAGGTCTACTTCATATGTTGCTATAAAAATCAGTTTATAATAGTGACACTTTGTATTTATATTATGCTTAGTCCCAAAGAGATGGAAGCATTTTACAAATATCATTCATGTCTATCAACACCCATTTATTGATCTAAATGATGCAACATGGGTAACATTAATTCACAGAATCTTTTTTGAAGGTCATTCCTTTCTTTATGCATCTGAAATCAGCTAAGGTACTTCATGTGAGCAGGAAGCTAATATATTTGGATTCCAAACATAACTTGGGTTGCTAATGTTAAAATTGTATTCTTAAGAATTCTAGTAGTTTGTAACTTAACAAAGAATTCATATTGATACTAAAATTTTTGGCTGGTCTTATTCTCTGGGAGCTATAACTGAACATATTTTAACATCTGAATATTGATTTGGCTGCAGTCATTGAGATACAGTCTATGTGTTATTTTTCCCATCAGATCTGTGATTTTATCAGTACAGGGATGTTCTTATAGAGTTCCCTATGACACTGATGGGTTAAGTGACTTTGCTCAGGGTTACATGGGAATTATGTGAGAGAGGTTGGACTTTAATCCAGGTCTTCCTGTTGCTGAGATTGTTTCTCTCTTCACTATGGCACACTGCCTCCCTATGACTTCCAAGTTTCAATGCTGACTCTTAGCAATCAGGTGATATTTGCTTAAATTAGTAAGGTAATGGTCCTTAGTTCCAGTTAAAGCTAGAGATCATAATAACTTGTGGTCCCCAATGTCCAACAATTCAGAGTAGCTTACTTAATTGACTTAGCTGAACAGCTTAGACTGGCAAACAGAAATTAGACATTATTTGTTGAGCAAGAAAAGTACCAGAGAATAGTGGAGGGAAGAATTAACTCCAATTGCAGAAGGACCTTTTAATGATTCCCTAGCCAGCACTGAACCTTTGGGAACTAGCTTCCTACATGATTAGTAGGAAAAATTCCAACAGATGGTATAAAGGCCTTATCTAGCAGATCCAAAGGTGAACAGACTAAAAGAAAATCAGGCCATCCAATCAGATAAACCTATTCTCTTGAGGTGCTGCACGATTGCTTTTCTAGGGTGGTGGATTATTTTCAGGCCATATGGGTGCTTTTTGTATTTGGCTGACAGTTCCAGCAAGAGCTCATTAAGATTTGCTGTTGCAGCTGTTAATAACTCTTTCACTGTTGTAAGTTAAAAAAAATCGTTCCTATTTCCCATTAGGACAGAAGAAGAGTAGCATGGTCAGGACCATGCTCACATGCACTAATTCCCATGACTGCCATAATTCTGTCACCTGCTGCCCAAGGCATAGTAATAGCTTTTATAGCCTAATGGTTGAGGTGGCTTTCTCTTCATGGACTGTGTTAGGTGATACTGAAAATATGACCATGAATCTCATCTTTCTATATATAGCAACTATGTGAATATGATAGTTCTCATTCAGTCTTTTAGCACATACTCTATGAATGTGGTATTTCTTTACTTCATTCTTAATTCCTCTTGTGGCTCACATAGTGAGAAGTATCCAGGTTATAAAACTTGATTGTTGGCAACTTGTGTAGAAGTTCAGTTAAGGTGTTCAAGAAGGCCAACAAGTTCTAATGAAAAATTAAAAAAAAAATCATATTATGGTCTCTGCTACTGTATGTTGATCTTTCTTCTTGATAAAGAAATAATCTTCAATATATATGTAGTGCCTGTGCTGCCCCCAATTCACACATATTGGTCTCCCTGAATGCTATACCAGGTTCAAGGCATAGAATAAGTATGAGCCAACACCCACAAATAACCATAGGTCCATCCACTAATAATCTTAGAACATGAGCCCCCAACAATGTATTTCTTTTCAGATTACATATTAACTTAAAGCAAATTATATTTAATTAAAGAAAAGAATAAGTGAGAAGGAAGATTTTCTTCATATGCAGAAAGGTAAACTCTGTTATAGGTTACCATACTACTGGTGGGAGAGGGAACACATGTGGGGAATATGTGTGACAAGGTAATACATGTGTTGGGTACATGTATAAAGAAAACATCAGGGCATATCCTTGTGTGGGTCAACTTATGTTTAAAAATTTTTTTTAATATAAATTTATTTATATTATTTATTTTTTTTATTATTTTATTATATTATTTATATTTATTTATTTATTTTTAGTTTTCAACATTTTACTTCAACAAGACTTTGAGTTCCACATTTTCACCCCATCTTGCCCCTCTCCCCACCCCAAGATGGCATACATTCTGAATGCCCCTTCCCCTAGTCTTCCCTCTGTTCTATCTCTCCCCCCTTCTCTTATCCCCTTCCCCTTCTATTTTCCTGTAGGGCAGGATAGACTTCTGTACCCCATTTCCTGTATTTCTTATTTCCCAGTTGCATGTGAAAACATTTTTTAAAAACATGTGTTTTTAAAACTTTGGGTTCCAAATTTTCTCCCTTTCTTCCTCCCTACCCACCCTCATTGAAAAGGCAAGCAACTCAATATAGGTTATACCTGTCCAGTTATGCAAAACATAGTAGTCATGTTGCAAAAAACTAATTCTATTTCCCTGAATCCTATCCTGGCCCCCCCATTTATTATTCTTTCTTTTGACCCCGTCCCTCCTCAGAAGTATTTGCTTCTGATTGCCCCCTTTTCCAATCTGCTCTCCTCTCTATCATCCCCCTGCTCTCTTGTCCCCTTCTCTCCCTATTTTTCTGTAGGGTAAGACAGATTTCCATACCTAATTGAATGTGTATGTCATTCCCTCCTTAAGCCAAATCCTATGAGAATAAGATTCCCTCATTCCCTCTCACCTTCTACTGTTTTCCCTCCACGGTAAGAGACTTTTCTTTTCTGTTTTTTTTTTGTGAGATAATTTACCCCATTCTACCTCTCCTTTTCTTCTTCTCCTAGTATAATCCTCTCATCCCTTAATTTTATTCTCCAGATATGATCCCTTAATCTTCAACTCACCCTGTGCCCTCTATCTACCTATCTCTCTCTCTCTCTCTCTCTCTCTCTCTCTCTCTCTCTCTCTCTCTCTGTCTCTCTCTCTCTCCCTATCTATCTGTCTGTCTATCCATACATATAATTTTTTCCCTACAACTACTCTAATACCAACAAAAGTCTCATAAGTTATAAATATCATCTTTCCATGCAGGAATGTAAACAGTTCAACCTTAATAAGTCTCTTATGATTTCTCTTTCCTGTTTACCTCTTCATGTTCCACTTGAGTCTTGTATTTGAAGGTCAAATTTTCTATTCAGCTCTGGTCTTTTCATCAAGAATTCTTGAAAGTCCTCTGTTTCACTGAATGACCATTCCCCCCCCCCAAAAAAAAAAGATTATACTCAGTGTTGCTGGGTAAGTGATTCTTGATTGTAATCCCATCTCCTTTGCCCTCTGGAATATTATATTCCATGCCCTGCAGTCCTTTAATGCAGAAGCTGCTAAATCTTGTGTTATTCTGATTGTGTTTCCACAATACTTGAGTTGTTTCTTTCTGGCAGCTTGTAATATTTTCTCCTTGACCTGGGAACTCTGAAATTTGGCTACAGTATTCCTAGGAGTTTTCCTTTGGGGATCTCTTTCAGGAGGAGATCTGTGGATTCTTTCAATTTCTATTTTGCCCTCTGGTTCTAAAATATCAGGGCAGTTTTCCTTGATAATTTCTTGAAAGATGATGTCTAGGCTCTTTTTTTGATCATGGCTTTCAGATAGTCCAATAATTTTTAAATTCTCTCTCCTGGATCTATTTTCCAGGTCAGTTGTTTTTCCAGTAGATATTTCACATTGTCTTCTATTTTTTCATTCTTTTGGATTTGTTTTGCAGTGTCTTGATTTCTCATAGAGTCACTAGCTTCCAATTGCTCTAGTCTAATTTTTAAGGCAGTATTTTCTTCAGCAATCTTTTGGACTTCCTTTTCCATTTGGCTAATTTTTCTTTTGAAGGCATTCTTCTCCTCATTGGCTTTTTGGACCTTTTCTGCCATTTGGGTTAGGCTATTTTTTAAGGTGTTATTTTCTTCAGTATTTTTTGGGTCTCCTTTAGCAAGCTATTGACTTGTTTTTCATGATTTTCTTGTATCACTCTCATTTCTCTTCCCAGTTTTTCTTCTACTTCTCTTACTTGCTTTTCAAAATCCCTTTTGAGCTCTTCCAAGGCCTGGGACTGATTTATACTTTTCTTGGAGGCTTTGAATGTAGGAGCTTTGACTTTGCTGTGTTCTTCTGGTTGTATATTTTGATCTTCTTTGTCACCAAAGTAAGATAATATAGTCTGACTTTTTTTGTGCTGCTTGCTTATGATCCCAGCCAATTACTTGAGTTTTAAACTCTTTGTTAAGGTAAGAGCCTGCTTCCAATGTGGAGAATGTACTGTCCCAAGCTTCAGGGGTTTGTGTAGCTGTTTTCAGAGATACTTGTAGGGACTTGTAAATTTTCAGTTGTTCCAAGGTGGTATGATAAGGGGCGAGGTGTTTACTCCTTTCCTGGCATATGCTGTGGTCTATTAGTGACCAAAAGCACTTCTTTCTGTCCTGGAACTGTGAGGAGGGTTTCCTGTCCACAGCCACTACAAGCTCATCACTCCAGCATTCCTCCTCACCCCAGGACTGCCTCCCTGAACTGTGACCCAGATCCAAGCATGGGCAAAGCAAGAGATTCCTGCCTCAGCACTGGCAAAGGGATCCCTGCAATCCCTCTCTGATCAGCCACTTGATTCCCCCTCGGTCTGTGGGCTCTAAGCTCAGGAGGCAGCCCCCACTCCAGGTCATGCTTGGGGAATGGAACTGAGACCACCTCGCTTCTCTCTCAGCACCTCAGAAACAGACTTTTCCCACTGACCTTCTAAGTTGTTTTTGGCGTTCATGGGTTGAGAAGTCTGGAAACTGCCACAGCTGCCCGCTATTCAGTCCTTTGAGGCCTGTTGCACGTTCGCTGCGGCCTGCGTGCCCATGCCAAACTGTGCTCCTTTCCCTGCCTTGAGTGATATACCTCTCCGATCAATCATCCAAGTTGTCTTGGGCTGGAAATTTGCTTCACTCTGTCTTTTTGTGGGTTCTGCTGCTTTAGAATTTATTTAGAGCCATTTTTTTTAGGTATTTGGAGGGATTTGGGGAAGAGCTCAAGCAAGTTACTGCTTTCCCTTATGTTTAAAATGTTGTAGAGCTATTATTATCTTCTGGTGATGTTATCGAAGTTTGTTGCTGTTCTGTTCTCTTTGCCTCATTACTGGAGTGTGTACTGCTCCAAGATGTCTCATCTGTAGCTGCTCTTCTCTTTTGGGTGTCTTTACTGTTGATCCTGCTGTTCTCTGCTACCATCTGCTGATCTTTGGCTACTTTGGAGGTTCAGAGGAGGGATCTGCAAGCTCTTTAATTTGATTGACCCAGAAGACATCTTGATCTCAGATTCCTGTCATATCCATGGCCATTAGTCTGAATCTTTCAAAACCTCTTATAGAATTCATTTACCAAAACTAAAAAAAAAAACAACCAAAACCCCCCAAAACACCAACCCTGTATTGAGCTGGGGTTAGAAGGTTCTGTTCAATCCTTATAATTCCTTTTGTTATTATGAAAACAGCTTGCAGCAAATCCCAAAGGACCAGGTAGAACTGGTGACTCCTGCCCAGTTCTTTTATCCTGTAATCCTGCCTCTTTCTATGCATGTCTATAAGTGATGATACCAGTTTACCAGCATTTTCCCCCATTGAAAATATGCAGTGCTGGTAAATGACCCTTGATGCCACAGAGTAGTTCACAGGTACTCTTCATCAATTTCATCGGTTAAGATATATTAAAGTCACAGGTTATCATTTTCTGTACAATGTACATGTAGTTACAAAGTACATGGTACACAGTATATGTAATACACATTAGAGTTTCATGTGTCAAGCCTGAACATGTAGAAACCATATATAACATGTATATAACAAAATAATACATTGTAGTCCAAACACATGAGTTTCAATGCAATATATAAAATGCTGTATAGCATCCCACATTAAGGCTGCTTACAGTAACAAAAGATCATATGTAGAAACACAATGCATACATACACATCATTAGTACATACAATAATCCTTATTTCTATGTGGAGCCAAGATGGTCAAGTTAGAAGGAGCATTCAAGCTGAACTTTTCCAACATTCCCCTCCAAACAACTTTAAAATGATGTATTGGATTGAATTGTAGAGCAACATAACCCATGAAAGTTTAGGGTGAGCCAGTTTTCTAGCCCAAGACAACTTAAATTGGAAGGAGAAGTCTATGATATGGTCTGGCCAGAAGTGCAGCATGGAAGCAACACCAGCCATGGACCTCAGAAGCTATGGCAAAAACAGCAACTTCAAGAACTCTCACCACTCAGAGATGGTAAAGAGATGGTGCTAGCTTTGGGAGCAGGCCAGCGTGCTGTCTGGCAATTCCATTGCCCATTACCCAGTTCCAGGTTGTAGTTCCAGGGTGGAGAGGAACACTTGTGGTCATGAGGAAGCAAGGGCCCTGGTTGCTGTTGTAAAGTGGAGAGAGAGAAAGCAGAGGCCCTAGTTTCTGGTAGAAGTTCCAGGACAGAGTAAGGAGAGAGAGTGCTTGCAATCTCAAGGGAGCAGGAACCCTCCCCGAGGAAGGATCAGAACACAGGCCAAGACAGCAGTGACCACACCTCTCCCCAGATCACACCACCATGGAAGCACTGAAAACTTTTTTTTAAATTAATTAATTTTGATTTATCAACAATCACTTCCATAAGCTTTTTTGTTTTCTTTTTTAGTGAGACAACTGGGGTTAAATGACTTGCCCGGGGTCACACAGCTAGTAAGTGTCATGTGTCTGAGGCTAGATTTGAACTCAGGTCCTCCTGACTCCAAGGCCAGAGCTCTATCTACTGTGCCATCTAGCTGCCCCTCCATAAGCTTTTGAGTTTTAAATTTTTCTCCCCCTTCCTCCCCACCTCATTCCCCAAGACGGCACACAATCTGACATAGGCTATACATATGCATTCCTATTAAGCATACTTTCACATTAGTGATGTTGTAAGTAAGAATTAGAACCAATAGGAGGAACCACCAGAAGGAGGAAACAAAACACAACAGAAGAAAGAAAATAGCAAATGGTATGCTTCAATCTGCATTCAAAATCCATACTTCTTTCTTTGGATGTGGGATAGCATTTTCCAACATGAGGCCTTTGGAGATGTCTTAGATCCTTACATTGCTGAGAAAGGTTAAGTCTATTAATATTAATCATTGTACAACATGGCTGTGACTGTGTATAACATTCTCCTGGTTCTGCTCACTTCACTCAGCATCAGACAATACAAGTCTTTCTAGGTTTTTCTGAAGTCTGCCTGCTCATCATTTCTTATAGCACAATAGTATTCCATTACATTCATATACCACAACTTGTTCAGCCATTCCCCAGCTGATGGACATCCTCTCAATTTCTAATTCTTTGCCACCACAAAAAGAGCCGCTATAAATATTTTTGTACATGTGGGTCCTTTTCCCATTTGTATGATATCTTTGGGACACAGCTCTAGAAGAGAAGCTCTGAAAACTTACAGACCCCTAGGATTAGCTGTGAAATTAGCAGGGTGAAAAAATCTGAAGATTCAGATGGTGCCCTCATCCCCAAACCCCTTAGGTGATTCTAATACAACTCTAACACAAAGCTCAAAGTCAATAAATAGGCTGGAAAAATGAGCAAACAACAACAAAAAGAACTTCACCATAAAAATTTACTGTTAGGGAAGCTCAAGAAAAACTCAGAAGACAATGATGTGAAAGCATCTACAAGCAAAGCCTCAGAGAAAAATGAAGATTGGACAGAAGCTCAATGAGAATTCTTGGAAGCACTCAAGAAAGAGTGGAAATTATTTTGAAAATCAACAAGAGTGGTAGAGGAAAAACTGAGAAAAAAAATGAGAGCAACGTGAGAAAATTATGAAAAGAGAATTAACAGCTTGGTAAAAGAGGCCCAGAAATACTGAAGAAAATAAGATCTTAAAATAGTATATGCAGTAAAGAAGTCTACCATATAGCATGAAAATATAGGTCAATACGATATATAATATTAAATGTTGTTTCATGCAGTGCGCACATTAATACACTTTGATAGTGAGCATTGTCAGCCTACTGTAATAGGGGAGATAAAGCAAATCAAGGAAGTACAAAGTGCTATAATAGTTCAGAGTAGGGAGAGGTGACTTTTGGTTGGAGAACAGAGCCTATGTCTGTTCTCTCTCCTCTCTCCTTCCAACCTTCCTGACTTTCTTCACCCTGGAAGGAAAAAAAGGAAAAAAAAAGCACATGCAATTTTATATGCATACCCCTTCCCAATAAACAAGTGGATGCTATGAGTGAAGGGGGGATGAGGTGCTTCATAGTAAGGTAGAGTAGACCTGGGGAAATTGTGACGTGTTTCAATTATCAGAGAATAAACAATGATTTTTCATATAAAGAGAATGATTTCAAAAGTTGTTCAAATGAAATAGTGGAGATGACTTTGTGAATGGAAAGGGTGTAGTGGTGGTAAAATGAGTTTTAAAGTAGAGCAATGGAGAAAGTACTCAAGTACAGGGTACAAGATTTTAGTTTTTGACTAAATGTAATCATTTGTACATTTGATGTACAAAGAGTACATTTGATTGAATGTAATCATTGATTGGCAAAACATTTTCCTGAAGGAAACCAGGGTTGACCCAGGGAGACATAAGACACAAGAGAAAAGAAACAGAATGGGACAACTTGCTGAAGGTTTTTTAAAAAGACTTTCAGGATCTTGAACCAAATGAAATTTTTCAAAAGTCATTAAAGAAGACTGAGAAATGGGATACCTAAGGTAAAATAATGTGGGGAAGATAATTTGGTCACTCTTGAGGAGAATGATCTGGAAGGGATAGATACCGGAATTAGGCAAGGAGGAAGCTTGGACTAAGGCTTCAGCTTTTGGCATAGGAAGGGCTGGATAGATAATAATAGCTGGTATTTATATTGTTTATAAAGAACTTTGAATATAGATACATTATTTAAATTCAATTCAGCAAACACTTCTGGCATGAATATATCTGGAAAACCCAATTGTAGTAGATTGCTTTGGTAAATCAAAGCAAAGCAGTCTTTGGATTTAAGGGACATTTCTTTTAGGCCATATTGGATCCTGAAGGATTTATGCCTTCTCACAGGAAATATATCTTCCAGATAATCAGTACCTGTCACACAGAACCAGTGGCCCTCTTCACTGGTTCAGTAACCAGTGGATGCTGATACAATAGTTATTTTCCAGCTCCACTCGTTCTGAGTTTGGTGAATAACACAGAGATTCTCACAGAGATTCTAATTTCCATGGCTTGAAAATGTTAGAATTTTTTTAGACGTTGCTTGCTTCCTTTTTCTATGTTTCCATGCTTCTCTCTCTCTCTCTCTTTTTAATTCAATTTTATTTTTTAAATCAGCAAAAATTTGCCTTCTCTCCCCCTCCCAATTGAGAATAAAAGAAAAACAAAAACCTCTGTTACAAGTACTTATTATGAAGCAAAATAAATTTCTTTCTTGGCTATGTGTGTATGTGTGTGCGCACACGCGTGTGTATGTATACACACATATACAAACGTACAGTTATACATTATATGCACACATATACACATATGCATATATACACGCATATATATATATATATATATATATATATATATATATATATATATGAAGTATAATGTTACATATTTATCATATGTATGTTTATGTCCCATTCTTTGTTCTGAATCTTTTGCCTCAGGAGTTGAGTTATATGTTTCATCATTAGTCTTCTGGAATTGTGGTTGATTATGCTTATTAGAGTTGCTAACTTTCAAAATTTTTTTGTCTTTACAATATTGTTCAAATTTCTTCTTCTGGTTCTGTTCGCCTTAGTCTGCATCATTTCATACAAATACTCCCAGGTTTCTGTGAGATCTTTGCCTTCATCATTTCTTACAGTACATAATATTCCATCAAATTTGTAAATCATAATCTCTTCAGTCACTTCAGTGCATCCCTTCAGATTCTAATTCTTTGCCATTTCAAAAAAAATTATATTTTTGTATGTCCTTAGAGTTTATTTTGCCTCACACTAATCTCTCCCTTAATCTATTAATCTTTTATTCAATCCTCTTTCCTTTCTCACATTTCTCTCGTTTCCCTGTTTAATAAAACATATTTTCCAAGTGTGTGTGTGTGTGTGTGTGTGTGTGTTTTCCCCTCATTTGACCAGTTTCAAATAAGAAGGAGGTTAAAATGCATCAGCTGCTCTCCCCTCTTCCTCTTTTTTTTTGTATAGACTTTTAGTTGTGTACCTTGATTATATAATTTCCTCTCACCTTCCCTTGAGTTTCTCTGAAGTGCATTCTTCTTCTTCCTTTCCATTCTTTCGAGATCATCAAGACATAAAAGAAATATTTCTTTGGTCTTTTGTTTAATTAGACTCCTTCTATGACCCATAATGATGATGGGGTTCAGAAGGGACCCTTTCCATATATTGGAATGTAATTAATTTATCCTTGTTTAGTCCCTTGTAATTGCTCATTTGTATTTACCTTTTTATGTTTCTCGTAATTCCTGTATTTGTACTTCAAAGATTCTATGTAGTTCTTGTCTTTTTATCAGGAAGGCTTGGAAGTCATCTTCTTCATTAAAGGTCCATTCCCTTTACTTCCCTTCCCTCATATATCTGTACTTAATTTTTCTTGGTAATTGTTCCTTGGTTACAAGCTCATGTCATTTGCCTCATATAATATCTTATTCTAAGCTCTCTGCTCTTTTATAGTGGCAGCTGCTAAATTGTTTGTGATGCTGACTGTGGCTCCTCAGTACTTTCATTCTTTCTCTCTGGCTGCTTGTAATATTTTTTTCTTTGACCTGGAAGCTCTGGATTTTGCCTATAATATTCCTGAAAGTTTTTCTTTTGGTGTTTCTTTCAGATGACTTGGAGATTATTTCTATTTTCACTTCACCCTCTAGTTCTAAGAGGTTTGGACAGTTTTCTTTCAGATTTCTTGAAATTTGATGTCTATGGTTTTTTTTTTTTTGGTCATAGTTTTTAGGTAGTTCAATGACTCAATTTTCTTTTTTCTCTTCTGTTTTCCAGGTCAGTTGATTTTTCCTGGGAAATCCCTCAAATTTTCTTCTATTTTTAGTTTTTTGATTTTGTTTTAGTATTTCTTGTTGTTTTATAAGTCATTATCTTCAATTTGGTCTATTCTAATTTTCAGGGAGCTTATTATTTGGGCAAAGTTTTGTAACATTTGTGCAAGCTATTAATTCTCTTTCTAATTCTTTCCCCCATATCTCCTATTTCTTTTCCATTTTTTCCTCTAGCACTCTCACTTCATTTATAACAAGAACATTTTAAATTCTTCTTAAAATTTGCTTCATATCTTATAGGAATTATATGCCCAAGCTGTGTTGTTTTTTTTTTTTTAGGCTTTGCTTGTAGATGTTTTAGAGTCATTCTTTTCTGGTTTTGTGTCTTAAACATCACCATAGTAACTTTTGTGGAAGAATTCTTTTTGTTTGCTTATTCTTATAGCCTGTTTTCTAACTTTGGACTTTATGTTGAGGCTGGGCTTTGCAGACTTCAGGAGGTAATGTCCTAGGCTTGTCCTGCTGATGCTTTCTTGAGATTTTGAGTACTGTGTTATTTCAGGATCTCAAGGACAGCTCAAGCTGGAGATATGCTAGTTTTCAGTGCCCCTCAAAGTAGTCCTATGCAGGCCAAAGTCTGCTCACTCACCTTTGGTCCAAGATTTGAATGTTCCTAACCTAAGTTTAGGTCTTAGCAATAGCAAATTGCTGTGAGATTCAACCACTCTCAGTTAGTTGGAAAGCTCTACTGGTTTGAAGGGACGCAACTATAGGCTTCCCTTTGGTCTGGCATCCCTGCCCTAATTATTCCTCTTAAGGCTTCAGACTGGGATAGAAGCTAACCTTCAGTACCTGTCACACAGAATCAGTGGCCCTTTTCCCTGGGTCAGTGCCCAGTGGATGCTGATACAACTGTTATTGTAGCTTCAGACTGGGATAGAAGGTTCCCATAGTTCTCTTTTAACTGTTTGTTCCTTTTTTTTTTAAAGCTCCCAACACACTAATGTTGGAAGTTTTTTAAAAATAATAATACGGAGAAAGGGAAATGCTTGATGCCAAGGATTAACTTTCTAATGGTGAACTTCTAGCCATCAGTAAGAAAGAAAAAAACAGTATTCACTGATTCATTCAAGCATTCCTTGAACTCTTTTCATGTAAAGCGGGACTTGTGACAGAGTGAAGCTTCGGGGTGTAAAGGTTACTTTGGTATGTTTGAAAAAGAAATCCAGAGAGTAAGAAATGGAACTTGGAGAAGAAGAAAAGAGTGTTCTCTTACTAACACTTTATTTTTCTTGGGTACCAACTCCTTGTTAGTACATTTTATTCTTTCCTTTTCAGTCCAAAGATCATTGTTATCGGCAGAGAAAACCAGAAGAAATGTAAGAATCAAATAGCTATGACTATCCTCTGTTGTCAGTTGTCATTAGCTCATTCAGTTCTGGGAATCTTAGCCTTTCTTTCCGTTCTTCTTCAACATAGCAACAAACAAACAAAACAATCAAAAGGAAAAACAAACAAGAAAACAATAACAATAACAGAAATTCACTTTTTGTTGTCCTTGGCTTTTCTTTCCAGGCTTAGTTTATTGTGAGTTTCAGCATTCCTGGTACAATTCTGATAGTACAGTACTGCACTTTGTTTTCATCCTCTTTTACTTTCTTCCACCGTCCATATACACCTTTTAAAAATCTTACAGTGCTGGTGGATGAGTTCCTTCTGAATTTACATTGGTTTCCTTAGCTCCTTTTTTCCCTTCTTGTGAGACTTACTCTTCTGTGTCTTTAGAACTTCCTTCTTCAGTGCTTCCCATTCATTTAATTTTAGTCTGTTGGATTATATCTATCCTTCCTCAGAAGGAAGGTGAGGTAGAAAAGTGTAGACTTCATGCAGAAAGCAATACAGAATCCTTGTAGATCTTTAAGCAGAAAAATGATGTAAAAAAGGAAGTATTGTAAGAACATTAATGTGGAGATTATATAGAGTATTCCTTGGAGTGGGTACAACCTGGAGGTAGGGAGTCCAATTAGGATAGTGTTATGCATGTAACTGCTCCAGGTGTGGGTAGTTAAACCAGGGTGGAGCCCATAATATTATAGATTTAGAGCTGGTGAGGACCTGAAAGTTTACCTAGGAAAGCTACTACATTTTATAGATGAGGCAGCTGAGGTCCAGAAACTTGGCCAAAGCCATGTAAGTAGTAAATGTCAGAACTGGCAATTTAATCCCAAAGAAATGCTCTGATGCTAAATTTAGTGCTATTTCCATTGTACCATAGGGACAAATTGAAGAGAGGGAATTAATCATAAAGAAGAATCAAAGATAATTCCAAGATCTTTAGATGGTGAAATAAGGAAGATAATAGTGTTGCTAATAAGACAGGCAGACAACCGACAAGAAGCATTTATTCAGTTCTTACTATGTTATAGGCACTATGCTAAGCACTGAGGATAAAAATAGAAGCAAAAAAGAAAATCAGCCTCTGCCCTCAAAACGTTTGCATTCTAATGGGAGAAAAAGACACACAAAAAGGGAACTGAAAGGGAGGGGGCACGGGAGTGAGGAGAAAATACCCATTCATGGGGAAAGGAGCAAAGTCTGAAGAATCAGAAACATGGTTAGGAAGGAAATGAAGCATGGTTGTCTGGGACCTATCCCCAAAATGGAGACCTTGGAAGGAATTCACCAATGGGAGAAGAGGACTAAAATGGCAGAGAAAATTTCCAGGGCACTGAGAGAAGTTCCAGGGTGACTAGGAGAGGGAAAGTTGGAAAGGAAATCTGAATTGAGATTTTAAAAAATTATGCATTCAATTTTGTACTTACAGAGTTTGTGGTATTTGGAGGACATCTTTTGTTTGTCCTTCATTTTGAATGTGACCAATGTCATCATAGGGTGATGTCTTGACTCCCATGTGAATTGGATTTAAGTGAGGCAGAGTTGTGAAAAGTTGTTAGCCTCACTCTTCCAGAGCCATCAAAGTCCAGTGGCAAGACAAAAATCAGAATGACCAGCAATGGCCTGGGATGAAAGGGAAGATCTTGGCATCTTTGATGTCTCACCAAGCTCTAAGCACTTCACGGAGCTTACTTCAACTACCTTCATGGCAACCGGAACATATTATTCTTATCCACCCATTCTTCTGGGAAATATCTTCACATGCTTAGGGTAGATAGCTTCCTAACTCACCAACTGGTTTGAGGCCCATTGGTTACCCTCAACTTGGTTCAGCCAGTCTGCTGAGATGGCTTTACTGGGATGTGGCCACTGCGTATGCTACAGCTTCTTGGAGGATTTGGGTGAAGCTAGACACCACAGGTGGATGAGCAGCCCTGAAAAGGGCTCAGCAAGCCCTCATCTCAGAAGTGCTAGTCCTCCCTGAACATCATAAACACCCCTGAATACCCCATAAACCCAAGGGAAGATTATATATACACAGCTGGAAATGTGAGCCTAGGCTGTAGGGGAGAGGGAAGGGATCTTGCCTTATCTGCATAACAGAGTCATATACTTAATTTGAGTAATTTGTAATAAGCACATTAGCAAAAAATGAAGTTAATAGCTACCATAGTTGAAATAATGAAAGGAAATCAATTCCCCTAAAGTTATGAATATAGAGGAATAATTGGAGAAAGTAACAGAGACTGCTTACTTCTAAGGGGCAGGATGAATTAGTAATAGCAATGAAGGAGACAGAAGGGACACATCAAGAAGTAGAAAGATTCTAGGGTCATAGAATTTTAGAGCTTGAAGGGAGATTATCTAGTTCAATCATCTGATTTTACAGATTGGAAAGTAAGACCCAGAGAGGACTTGCCCAAGGTTACATTGGTAGTTAACAGTAGAGTTGTGATTTTTTTACAGCTATTAGGAAGGTAGAGCAATCGATCTGTGCAAAAGACAGGCAGCTGCTGCCAAAAGTAATCCTATCAGGGCAGCTGCCTCACTAAGACCTTGCCTGTCGAATGCCTATAAAAGCTAAGTTAGCCAAGGCTTACTTTTATCAGTGTTTCTAAACTATAGAATTCACTGCTGGGGGAAAGCAAGACAGCCAGGTGAGACTTCCATGTGACTTAGCAGTGCTTTGTGGTGGTGATGGTGGGTCTTATAGGTGTCACTCTGTGTCTTTATGCTTTTGTGTGCTCTACATCCATGGGAAGATTAGTAGTGGACTGTACTGGAGCCTGCTGGAAGTAAGGGCTTGAGCAGTGAAGACTCTGTATCATGAGGCCAGTGATGTCAGAAAACAATACCTTTGGGCTCCTGTGCAGCTTTATTAAGCAAACCCAATGTGAGAGGCCATAGGACTCATACACTGAAACAGTCTTATTCCATATCTCATGTTCTTTCCACTTCAAGGAAGTGTTAGGAAAAATCAAATGAGAGGAGAATTTCAGTATGTAGTGGTAAGTTCATGCATTCAATGATCAATGTGTCCAAGACTACCAAGGACCGAAAATTAATTAATTAAAAAGGCACTAGATTTGTCTGGAACAAAAAGTTTTCATTGATCTCTTAAGAAAGTAGTTTTAGTAGAATGATTACTTATTACTGTTTACTTTAATGATAAGGATAATTATCAAATTTGTTTCTTTAAATCTTGTTGGTCACCTCACTTTAGTTCCATATTTCCACCTGCAACCTTCACTTTTTTTTTTTAGGCAATTAGAGTTAAGTGACTTGCCCAGGGTCACACAGCTAGTAAGTGTAAAGTGTTTGGTCTGAGGCCAGATTTGAACTCAGGTCCTCCTGACTTCAGGGCTGGTGCTCTATCCACTGCACCACCTAGCTGCCCTGCAACCTTCATGTTGGATGTAGATTGAAGTGTCTTAACATAGATATAGGAAGACAGGAAATGGAGTCAGGAGGTCAGGATTATGTGGTCCATGAATTTAACAATGACAGAGGGAGAAAACAGTTGGCATTGGGGCAGAAGGGTCCAAGAAAGAATTTAAAGGATAGGGAACACCTAAACATGCTTGAAAATAGAGAGGAAGTCATTCATGAAGCTAAGAAATGGAAGATGCTGGACAGGTCAATTTTCCTTAGAAGGTGAAACTATATGAGGTAAAATACAGGTGGAAGTGTTGCCTTTAGAGGAGAATCAGGACATCTATTCTTAGGGGAAGAAAGGATAAGAAAATAGATGTAAAAACATTGATATGCTGTGGTGAAAAAGAAAGGAGTATAAGAGTTTATACAGAATGTCTTTTGCTCTATAAAGTAGTTAAAGAGGGGAAGAGAGCTTTGGGGGAGTGTGAGAAAACAGGTTTCTAGTAACTTGTATTAGGAGGGCATTTTTCATAACTTAGGGGGGAAAAGATGAGTGAATTGAAATAAGCATCAGATTGAGGCTGGTCTTTGATGAACTAGGTTTGCACAATCCCATACCTTTTTCTGGGAGGGTAGATATCTTCATAAGGAATCTATTTCATTTTGAGCCGTTGTGTGTTGCTCAAATTTACTCCCTTGCTTTTTATCTTCCATTGATCTCAGTGATTTATTTTATCTTCCAGGAGGAAAACTGCCCAGGATGAGGTGCACATGTGGCCTTGAGGCTGCAGGTTCCCCACTCCTGTAGCTAAATGAAAGATCTCAGTTTAATCATGAATTCTTGTGGTGAGCGGCTGCCTTGTGCTTACAGCCTCCACAGATCTTCACATTCTTTCAGATCTCAATCAACAATTGAGTGGAAGTTCTCCATCTTCCTAATGAAATCTTTAAAATTACTTCATGTCTGTTGAAATGTTCCATCTTGTAGATGAGTGGAAGGATTCTTGTTCTTAGGGAGACTGAAGGAGTTGGAGTCTCTATAATAATAAAGGTGAAATATTAAGCTTATTAGGCACTAGGAAGGCTTTTACCTGCTATCTCTTAATCATCTTGAGTATGATAGAATATTGAAGGCCCTCATTTTCTTTTCTCTCTGATGAAAAGTTGCACAAGCTTAGATGTATACAAATGAGATAGCCTCGCTAAATTTTAAAATGTAACCTTTTGTACTGTTTGGATCAAATGTAACCTGGTTATTTAACACCAATTCTTTTAATATATTTGTATAATAGAAATGCAGAAATCCATTTTAAAAGTTTGGTTCTCAGAAAAGACACAAAATTAGAAATAAAGACTGATTTTCCTATGGAATGGAGAATTGGCCAATGAAGGGCAAGTCTTTAGGGGGAATATATGTACACACAATATTTTATTCTCTCTTTCTCTATACACACATATATATGTTTATATATATATACATATACACACATACATACACACACATATATTCATACACATACACATACCCACACAAATCCTCCAACTTTAGAACTAGGGCAGATATCTTTTGATTTTATTGTTGACTTACTATGGGATGATTAAAAACCTTTTAATTGGCTGCTGAGTAAAAAATTAGGGTGCATGCCAAAGGTTCAAGTGAACAATTTTTTGCTCTTTTTTTCTGGCACCTTTTGAGTGAGAAGGAAGAAGTGCTATGTTCCTCTGCTGGAGGGACAGTAGGTCCCTATCTCTAACATGGCTGCCATTTGTCCATGAATGCCAGAGCTCCTGGGTTTTTTTTTTTGAGTTTTCATTTTGCTGAAGAGACACAACAGATACATAATTATAATTTGGGGAATGAGGGAGTGCTAACAATATAGGGGATCAGAAAAAGTTTCTTATAGGCATTGGCACCTGAATCAAATTTTGAAGACGCTAAAGATTCTGAGAGGTGGAGCTAAGAGAGTGTATTCCATGGACATGGAATGGCTGGTGCAGAGTCTTATTTGTGGGAGATGGAGGGCCGAGTTAAGGGGTTTAGCTGGAATGGAGAGTGTGTAAAGGGGAGTAATGTGAAAGAGTCCACAAAAGTATGCTGGATCTAGACTTCAAAGGCCTTTAAAGGTCAAGTTGAGGACTTTGTATTTTATCCAAGAGGAAATAGGGGGCCACTGAAGTTTCTTCAGCAGGAGAGGAAGGTGATAATTTTGGCAGCTATGGGAGAATGGATTGGTGAGGGGAACTAATGGAAGCAGGGAGTTCATTTGAAAGATTATTTGAATAGTCAAGGCAAGAGCTGATGATGACCTGAATTAAGTTAGAAAAAGGTAATTGATGCCAGAGATGTTAGAGAAGGAGGATATCTGGAGTCTTTCAATTTCCATTTGGGTCATCTGCAATCTTAATTGTTCTGGACTGTAACATTCTACAATTCACAGTCTGACTCCACTTCAAATTCAGGATGGTGGGAGAATAGGGCACAACCAGCCCTATATGCAGAGCACACACACACAGCTCCAGATCTGAGTCACAGGAAGTGGAGGCCCTCTGATAACTTTGTTGTTCAGAATCTATGAATGGACATGAGGCCTCTTCCAAAAAGACTTTCTACTGCTCTCGGCTCTGTGACATTTGGAATCTCTGCTTGATGGGAGTCTGTCCCAGCAATGCCTTTCTATAATCTCTGGCTCATTAGAGGTAACTGAGTTGCACTGCAGATAGAGAGCTGGGCCTGGAGTTGGGAAATTGTTATTGTTGTTGCTGTTGTTGTTGAGTTGTGTCCAACTCTTCATGACCCCATTTTGGGGCTTTCTTGGCAGAGTTCCTAGAGTGGTTTGTCATTTCCTTCTCTGGTTCATTTTATAGATGAGGAACTGAGGCAAACAGGGTTAAGTGATTTGCCCAGGGTCACACAGCTAGTAAGTATCTGAGGCCAGATTTGAACTCAGGAAGATGAGTGTGATTCCAAGCCCAGTACTCCATCCACCGTGCCATCTAGCTATGGAGTCAGGAAGACCTGTGTTCAAATTGACTTCAGACACTTACTAGCTGTGTGACCCTGGGCAAGTCATTTGATTACTTCCTGCCTCAGTTTCTTCATCTGCAAAATGGGGATGATAATAATAGCACCTAACTTGTTGTGAGGACAAAATAATTAGATAATATTTGTAATGTAGATAATATTTGTAAAATGCTTTGCAAACCATAAAGAATCCTATAAATGCTAGATCATCATCATCATCTTCTAGCACAATGCCTGGCACTTAATAGATATTGATTGACTGATTATGGTTCTGAGACCCTGGCAGCACTATATCATGACTCCAATCCTTAGACGTTTGAGAAATGAAGTGAGATAATGCTTGGTGTGAGAGTTACTTCAGGTTCTTGGCTCTGTGTCCTGAGGTGGGCATCCATTAGCTTTTTGAGGAACCTAGGTATGGAAGGGGAAGGGAATAAGCATTTATATAATGCCTACTGTGTGATAGGCACTGTGCTAAGTACTTCACAAGTATCCTATTTGATCTTTACAACAACACTGTGAGGTAGTTATTATTATTATTATTATTATTTTGTTTTGTTTTGCAGTTGAGAAAACTGAGGCAAATAAAAGTTGTGACTTGCCCAGGGTCATACAACTAGAGTCTGAGGCTGGATCTAAATTAGGTCTTCCTGACTCCAAGTCCTGCTCCCTCTTCACTATATGAACTAGATGCCTAGAGCTGATAAGGGTATCTCATCAGGAGGAGGCAGGGTCACAGCAGTAATAAACATTCCCCAGCTTCTGCAGGAAAGGTCTCATCTCTGACATATGTCAGTCAGTTTTCATTACTTCTCAGAGGTTTTAAGGGCATGATTTTAGGGGAAGCAAGGTATCATCTACTACTTCTACTCCCAGATCTGTGCTTGGGATCTTTGAGCCTTGTAACTAAAAAAAAAGAGTCAGGTTAGAGTCTTATTCACTCCCAAGGCTGACCAGACACAAGATAAAATTATTGCTTTTACCATTATCATTGCTGCTGGAAAGTATGGATTGATGTACTGCCTATTTGTCCTTTTACAGTCCTTCTGACTTGCTAAGTGCCCTTCCCTGGCTGCCACTTAACAATATTTGTTCTGTGTTCCAAAGAATTTAAGTACCTTAAGTTAAGGGATTGTCTCACTTTTTTATTTGAA
Source organism: Phascolarctos cinereus (assembly GCF_003287225.1). Classification (NCBI taxonomy): domain Eukaryota; kingdom Metazoa; phylum Chordata; class Mammalia; order Diprotodontia; family Phascolarctidae; genus Phascolarctos; species Phascolarctos cinereus. Next base: position 289,031,243 of record NW_027555847.1, on the reverse strand, counting down.
TTCTCAGGCCTAGCACAATGCTTGGCATATACTAGGTGTTTAATAAATATTTGTTGATTGATTGATTTCTGCTACACAGATAAATTATCCTGCCTTCTTGATTGTGTTAATAAATCCATCAATTAATCTTTGACTTCTTGGTTTCTTAGCAAGAATCTATACAGATAGGCATGTGGTTCCATTCATCTCATAGTGAAACAATTTGTTGGTTATTGGGTAAGAATCTAACATTGAGAGCACCTGTTAAATTAAGGTTTTTAAATCATATTACTAAGAACTGAGTGATTTTTAGCACTATTCCTCCTCTCCCCTATTTTTTTTTATCACTTTGCCATTATTGCTGTGGAATAAGAAGAGGGATAGACAGGACAAAGAACTCTTGTATTTTTATTTGTTTCATAGGTTGCTGTTGTCTGAGATCGGACTTAGGATTGGACTCCTATCAGTATAAAGTGTTAGAGAGCTGCCTGAGGTGCTAAGAGGTTTACCTGCTCAGGGTTACACAACCAGCATGAGTCCAAGATAGTGCTTAAATCCAGGTCTTCCTGACTGAGACAGCTCCTTATCTGCTATATCACAAACCCTCTCATGGATGGCCATTGCCCCCATATTGGACTTAGAGAACTTCTCTATCACAGTTAGGCTGGTCTTGCTAGATACTATCTGAGCTTGTGCTTGAAACACTTAAAGCTTAGTAGGGCCTGGCAAAGTTTGTGCTCTGTGGCTATAGTCTTTGAGAACCCAGGGTTGCCTTCATACTATGGTGATGCAACAGGTTGGGACTTTTGTAGAGGAGACTTTTCAATGAACAGGTGAAGTTCTCTCATTAGTAATGCTTCGGAATTTGGGAATGCTGATTTATTTTTTGTCTTTAGAAATCATTTAGTTTGCTGTTTTTACTCTAAGAAATTTGTCTTCTTTTCTGCAGTACCCATACAAACCTTGTATAAGTTTTGGGCAATCTAATTTTAGAGGACCTGGTATCTGGTCCTTATAGCCCTTCTAATTGTACTTAAAATTAGCATGATATGTGTAGAAATTGCTATACAGATTAATATTCATCCATAGAACTAGGCCTTCAATTAAGGAGCCAGATATATGTTATTGAATGCAGCCATTTGAGGGGCCACCTGACCTCATGGTTGGAGCAGGTCCAAACTGTTTGGGGCTGGTCTTATGAAACTCTCTGTTGCTGCACCAGGAGCCTACTGTTATAACCAGATGTCACCTCTCTGCAGCCTCCCCAGCCCTCTCTAAGGACCTTCTGTTGTTATGCAAAACAACTTATGCAACACCTTGTGAGGCTGTGCCTTCCACTGAGACTCTTTCTCTGCTGAAATGTATTACACCTTGCCCCTCCTCTGCCCCTTTTGGGCACTCCAGTACTTTTGTACTGTGTGGTGCCCCAAATTGCTGTTCTTTTGCCTCAATTAAAGACTCTAGTTTTTACTATTCTGTTAGCCCTCTTTATTTCAGGTTGAATACACACACATACACACATATTTCAGATTATATATATATATATATGTACACATACATTTACATATATATGTATACATACCATATGTGTGTGTGTAATGTATGTGTATGTGTATGTGTATGTATATGCATGTATACATATACAAATACACACACAAATATAACCCAAGGGTGAATAATAATTTTAATAAAAATCGAAGCTACAACCCACTGGAATAGTTTTGTAATTCTTTAGATTCCTTATCACAGTGACATTAATAGCATAAAGTATGGTTAGTAAATATTTGTAGGGAGAGTAAAACTTTTGTAGGCTAACCAAAAAAAGGAACTAAGCTGAAAGGAAAGTAAATTATTTTCTTTTATAATATGTTAATTATACCACTTTTCCATCCTTCTGCCCATGCAGCTGAACCTTGTTTTCATTATGCCTGCATTGTATCTGACACCCAACTCAAAGTCATCTGCTGCTCCCCTGCTCATTTACTTACAAAGGCTGAGATAACTCTGACAGGTTCAGCTTATATACCCTATAAAAAAATCCTATAAAGCAATACCTATATAGTTAAGACAGTTTATCACTTTATACAAAGGAACTCAGCTCAAACCTATAATGAATTTTGAAAGCATTTCACTTAAAGTTGGTAAATAAAAAAGATTATAGATAAAAATAAATATAATTCAACCACACACATCCATACCACTTTCCTTTCTCCTCAGTAGGATTGTCTTGCCATTTATAGAGTTTTTGAATGTGTCCATTGCTTTCTGGGCTTGAAATAGGAATAGGGATTGGATTTGTGATTTATTGGTATAAGGACCTTCCAGGTGAAGAAGCTTCTTCTACCTATGCATATGGACACCTTCCCTAAAACCATAATCTTTGAAAATTGCCTGGAGTAGTACAATGCTAAATGGCTTGCTTGCCAGGGTTACATGGTTAATGTGTGTCAGAGGTGGACTTTAACTCAGGTCTTCTTGGCTTTGAGGTTAGCTCTGGATCCACTACATAGCCTCTCATGGGTTTAGCATGCATTCATAACTTTAATTAAATGTGATTTGTTTTAAACTTGATTCTTGGGATTATTTGCCTTAATAGCAAAAACTTTCTCTAACCTGCCCCTTCCTCTCTGTCCCTACCAATTCATGCCTATATCCACTGTGGAAGTATATTAAAAACCTCTTTTTCAGTTTCTCTGGAAATATTAAAAAACAGCATGTCTCTGTTCTGAAAGCCTTTTCTAGACTTCACCCTCTCCACCCCTACCCCACCACCTTGAAAAAAGTGGGGTAATAGGTTGAGGACATAAAGTGCTTAAGTGTAATGTGTCTGTTGCCACATTGCCATCTCAGGGTTCTAGCATACCTTGACTAGGTATTGGGGCATTTCTTTACTCTAAGATTTTTGGCTCAGGTTTTCACTGGCTGTTTCTTCCATATGTTAAGGGGCCAGTGGCTAACACCTCAAGTTCAATTTAACCACAGCATTGGATTAGTGTTTACAAAGTGATATTTACTTCAAAGCAAGATAAAGCAAGAAGAAAAAATTTCCCCACCCCAGGGGTCATAGTCTCCTCTACACCGCATTGTTTGTTAAGGGAATAGGTTTAAAACTTCTTATATAGGATTGGTTCTACTAAATTTATGTCCAGATATGGCATGATTTCTGGATAAACCTGCATCTGAAGAACCACTGGTCTGGGGTCCTAAAGGTCACTCCAAAAGGTCACTCCCTGCTCTTTAGGACATTGATCTAAAGCAATATCAATTTCCTAAAGAGCAAGCAGTGAGTGACCTTTTGGAGTGATTGTTAGGATCCCAGCCCAGTGTTCTTTCCCAGTCACTAGTGGAGTGAAACAAGGCTGTGTGCTTGCCGCCCTGATTTTTAGCATGATGTTTTCAGCCATGTTGTCAAATGCCTTCAATGAGGACGAATACAGCATCAAGGTCAGCTACTGAACTGGCGGTAAACTCTTCAATTTGAAAAGGCTACAAGCCAAGACCAAAGTTGAGGGAGTGTTGGTGCATGGTTTTCTGTTTGCAGATGATTGTGCACTCAATGCAGCCTCTGAAGCTGAGATGCCACAAAGTATGGATCAATTCTCCGCTGCTTGTGCTGATTTTGGGCTAACAATTAACAGCAAGAAAACACAGGTGCTCTATCAGCCACCACCACACCATCCATACATGGAACCACTAGTTACAGTAAATGGAGAAGTTTTGAATGCTGTGGATAAGTTCACTTACCTTGGTGGTTTACTTTCCAGGGATGTACATATTGACAATGAGGTTGACGCAGGCATTACCAGAGCTAGCTCAGTGTTTGGGAGGCTCCAAAGGAAAGTATGGGAAAGAAGAGGTATTAGACTGACTACCAAACTGAAGGTCTACAGAACCATTGCACTGACCTCATTGTTATATGCTTGTGAAACCTGGACAGTATACCAGCACCATACCAGGAAACTGAATCACTTCCATTTGAATTGCCTTAGGAAGATTCTGAAGATCACCTGGCAGGATGAAATACCAGACACTGAAGCCCTTTCTCCAACTAAACTGCCAAGCATTCAAACTCTACTTCAGAGAGCGCAACTCTGATGGGCTGGCCACATTGAATGTAAAACATACCCTTACCAAAAAGACTATTTTATGGAGAACTCACACAGGGCAAGTCTTCACATGGTGGTCAGAAGATACAAGGACACTCTCAAAGTCTCTCTTAAGAACTTTGGAATTGGGGCAGCTAGGTGGCGCAGTGGATAGAACACCAGCCCTGAAGTCAGGAGGACCTGAGTTCAAATCTGGCCTCAGACCAAACACTTGACACTTACTAGCTGTGTGACCCTGGGCAATTAACTTAACTCCGATTGCCTAAAAGAAAATTAAAGAAGAACTTTGGAATTGATTGCATGACATGGGAGACACTGACACAGGACAGCTCAGCATGGCATGCCCACATCAGAAGGTGCTGTGCTGTATGAGCAAAGCAGAATTGAAGTAGTTCAAAAGAAATGCGAGATGCACAAATTTAGAGAATCCACCCCAAATGTTCACATGGAGTATGTGTGCCTGACCTGTGGTAGAACATTCTGAACTTGTATTGGTCTGATCAGCCACAGTCAGACACACTGAAACTTGACCTAGCACAGTGATGTCATTTTGGTCCTCTTCGAGAACAAAGGACAATAACTAACCAATCAACCATTGCTCTAGGTACAGAATGCAGACCCTGGATGTTGAGGGAGGCTCCATCCCCTTCATACCTGGAGAAATTGTTGCTTTGCTTCCTTGCAAACCTGAACTCTAGAATGGTAGCATGCTGAAGGGCCCTCTGGAACCTTCAAATTTTTTTTTTTGGGTGAGGCAATTGGTTAAGTGACTTGCCCAGGGTCACACAGCTAGTGAGTGTTATGTGTCTGAGGCTGGATTTGAACTCAGGTCCTCCTGACTCCAGGGCCGGTGCTCTATCCACTGTGCCACCTAGTTGCCCCTGGAACCTTCAAACTTACAAAGCTGTATTCCCTTCCTGGTCTCCAAGCTTCCTTAAGAACAATGAAGCACAAAGACAAGGAGACTGAAGCTGACAGGTCTTTTTGAATGACTCTGCAGCCCAGCTAAGTGCCTTCTCTTCATTATGTTATTAGGTGCCTAGAACTGGTCTCACACAATGTCCATGCGTGCTGAAGTCTTCCTAAAATATTTCCCTTATATCTCATTATGATTCTCCTGGAAGCAGCTCCTTACTGTCCTTTGAAGAGGTGCTGTTTCAGGTGTTCTGGACACGTGCCAGATTATCATTATAAAAGGAAATAGATTATTGGGGGAAACTCAACAGCCTTGTTGAGATCCTGAAGTGATTAGGCTTCCTACCCTTATCCACTCAGAAAGCATTGAGATATTAATGGCTGGGAGGAGACCATGAAATCCTTGAGGGGAATAGTCAAAGAAGGAACTGAGTAGTGACCATTGGAATGTTAATCCCAAACTAAAATTTAACATATTATAACCCAATCCTTGTTTAACATTCCTATGTATGTTACCTTAGATCATTCTGGAGTATAGGTATGTCAAAGAGCATGCAAAAGACTATGCTGGTTTGGACATCTCTCTTTGTCTTTGTCTCCATTTCTCTGTCTTTTTTTCTGTCTTTGTCTGTCTATCTCTTTCCAAGCTAGAATGCTTGTATTTAAAATAATGTAAAAATAAATAAAATAGCTTCTTGTTGACTTGTGCCTAAAATGCACAGTATCTTTTTTTTTTTAATTTGATACCACACAGGTTCCACTCTATACTTTTTAGGGGTCCTTATTTGTAAATTTGTACTGTTAATTCATGTTATATGGATCCTGCTGTATTTTGGGGTCACTTTCCCTCTTTTGGATTGAAGAGTCTAGTACTCTTGCCACTGGCCTTTGCACTTCCATTTACCTACCCTTACTGTATGCTGTGGATCAGTGGGAGAAACTCTGGATTTGGGCACAGTGGATCTGGTTTTGAATCTCAGTTCTCCTGCTCACTCCCTGTGAGACTTCTCTCTGGGCCTTGGTTTCTTCAACTGTAAAATAAGGGTTTTGGACTATATGACCTTTAAGATTCTATTAATCTCTGTATCTATGATGCCCTGATCCTTTTGCTGAAGATGAAGGAGAAGGGAGATTAAGTTAAGTGTCCTGAAGCATGTAGAATTTACTTCAACAGGTACTGATGTGAAAATAACTGAGTTAAAGATGGTTTCCCCCTTGTTTCAATATGCACATCCCATTTAATTATAATACCAGCTACCATGCTATACAGAGACAGGGGGTGGATAACTTGATTACATTTTATAATTTCCTTGGCTTGACAAGTGTTGGCAAAAGCAATACATTAGTCTCTCCCTCTAGGGCATCTGATGTCACAATGATAATGGGGTTTTAGACCACACATCTCTATTTGGTTGACAGGCTGCTACATGCTGTACAGCCGTTTTTGCTGATTTGAGACTAGTGCTTGGAAAGGATGAGAAAAGGCTGCAAGGAGGTGAGAAGCATATGAATTAGATTCTGAGATAGATGAGAACATCTAAAAAATAATTTGAAACAATGCCAGCTCTTGCTATCCTTCTGAAATGTGCTTCAGCTTGGCTCTGACACATAGTAGATTATAAAGTAAGAGTTTAGATCAATAAAGTATAGAGAGGAAGGAGGGCTCCCCTGGAGGAAAGGACAAATACACGTAGACTTGCAACTCACAATTCTGTTTAGGGGTAAGCACCCTAAGATGTGCTAGGGAAAAGCAAATTCAAAGATATATTCAAATCAATTTCTGATGACAAATTCAGTTGATCCTGAGTAGGGGAAGACTTCAGGGGAGAAGTGTTGGACCTCAGGACACAAAATTCAAAGAGGTAAAGGTAACTGTTCCCTTGTGAAGGGCAGAAGGTAGGGGGAATGGGAAGACGGAGATGCTGGAATACCATGATGCTACTGCTGTAGAGGGTGCCTCTGGAAAGTGGTAGTTGGTGGTGGTAGGGTGTCAAGCCAGAGCTGGATTTGAAAGAAGCTCATTTAATAATAGCTCGCATTTGTATAGGACTTTTTAAGGTTTGCAAAGTGCTTTACCAATATCATCTCATTTTATACTCCCCCAAGTTTTGTGAAGTAGGTGCTATTATTACCCCCATTTTATAGATGACAAAAATGAGGCAGACAGAGGTTAAATGTATTGCCCAAGGTCACACAGTAAGTGGATTTGAACCCAAATATTTCTGACTCCAAATCCAGGGCTATATCAGCTGCTGCTAGAATATAAGCTGGGAGTCATGGGGAAGAGGTGGGGCAATTTGGCCATTCCTCTCTTCCTATTATATTTAATTATTATTACTAACTAGGTTTTAAGCATAATTGTTTCTACCTGATTAAGGAGGGTAAGTACTATAAGCTACCACCCTCCTTCCCCCCCCCCCCAAAATTGCTGCTTTGGCAGAAAGCTATTGCCACCTAATGATGCCTCTGAATATATGAACCAAACAGAACCAAACAAAGTTGAGAGAAATTCTAGAGCTCTAAAAATCTTCTAAATAACTTAAACACCAATGTTAGTTCGAAATATTGTTCAGATTGGGTAATATGACCAAAAAGGAAAATGATAAATGTTGGAGGGAATTTGGGAAAATTGGACACTAATGGACTGTTGGTAGAGTTGTGAATGGATCTAACCTTTCCAGAGAACAATTTGGAACTATGCCCAAAGGGCATTCCCTTTGACCTGATTTATATTTTGCCACTGGATCCAGATGGCTCCAGAGAGACTGAGACTGGTGACTTTCCATAGCTCTCCTTCACTTAAATCCAATTCTCTTGCAAGTCATATCATAACCTTCCTGATGCCATGGTCTGCTCCAAGAACAAAGGACAAACAACAATCTGTGAGGAGTAGTATCTGCCCCACTGTGGAGCCAACTAGACAGTTCTGGTTGAGCAATGCAGCTCCTTCCTTCCTTCTTTCCTTCTTTCCCACCTTCCTTCCTACCCTCCCTTCTCTCCCAACCTCACTACATTCAAAACAACTTTTCATCACACATCCTATTAAATTCAAATATCATAGGCCCATAGAATTAGAGCTGATAAGGACTTTTTGCAGTCATGCAATCCTCTTAATTTTATAGATGAGGAAACTGAGGCCCAGAAATGTTAAGTGACTTGCCTAAGGTTGCACAAGCAGCAAGTGGGAATCATTGTATATGATAAATATGTATTGATTACATTATTTTCAAATTTGAATCACCCACTGACAGATATGGTCTTGGACATTATGAACCCAGGTTCTGATAAAGAATACTTAACAGGATCTGGACAATTTTGCCATGGGATATATACTTATTTCTATGTTGTTGGTTAGTGAAGCCTACTATTTAAGTCATTAAAATCAATTTTTAAAGACTGATGCTTTTCATTTTAAACCACCACACTTCCTCATGCTTTCCCTCATCCTCCTGAGAGCCATCCCTTAGTACAAAGAATTTTAAAAAAAAGAAAAACTCAACAAAACCAATTAATACACTGAAATGTTCTGATATTCCATGCAATGTTCCATGTACGTGGACGTTCACTTCTGTAAAGGGGCAGGAAGAGATGTCTTCCTTATCTCTTTTTTGAGCTAATGTTGGTCTTTATAATTTGACAATTGATTTTTTAAGAAGCAATTGATACTGTAAGAGGTTATGTGACTTGCCCAGGTTAACATGCTAGTAAGTGTTTGAGACAGATTCAAACTCAGGTCTTCTCAACTACAACCAATGTTCTAGTTTGCAAAAAAAAAATAGTAAATTAATTATTATTTAAATTAAATTGAACTAATTTTTTTCAGAAAATTTTATCAATCTTCTCTACATCTGTTTTCCCCTCACAATCCTGTCCTTTTACATTTATTTTCTGGATTGCTTCGCTATGAAATCAGAATTACTAACCTTCACAGAATATATAGTTTCCCTCTGAAACACACATTCTGTTAAAAACCAAACAAGTAGATTTAGAATCAGCTAAATCAGGTCTGATGCTTGTTGGAGACATTCTGATCCTAACTAGGGAATCAGCATTTATTTTTGTAGCTTGGATATATCTTTTCAAATGATACTTTGTCAAAGAGCAGAAGGATGTGGAGAAGGAAAGAAAGGAAGAGAGAGAGAGAGAGAGGGAGAGAGAAAGAGAGAGAGAGGGAGAAGGGGGACAAAGCATATTTAAATGTAATTTTATATTTTAGAAGAATTAGGCTAGGGAAATCCAAAGAATGATAGTTTCTTGGGGAAACCAAAGGTTTCTCCCTTCATTGAAAAAAGAAAAATCCATAAGAACATTACTTCAGTCATAAAAAAGGTTTTACTCAGACATTTCAGAGTTCCTAGGTTTTATATTCCCATATTCCCACCTTTAGTCTTCTTTCTGAAAGATTTACTAGTAGGCTAGGATTAAGACATGCAAATATGATTAGGGATAAGGTTAATAAAATGCAAATCCATACTTTAAAAATGACCTATGCTGACACGTAAATGTCAAGGTGATGCTGAGATATTTAAATGTAAAGTATTAGGCCATTTTGCAAAATCACCTGATGTTCAACTTGGTTGCTCTCATGCCTTGACAAAAGAGACTTTGCAAAACAAAATTTTCTAAATGAATTTATGTATTAAATATCTTTGCAAATAACTTAGTAACCAAACATAAAATGAGTTCTTAAATCCTATAACTCATCAATGGTACATAAAGCTTTTCTGCCAACGCTAGTGGCAGTTAGTTGGTGCAGTGGATACAGTGCTGGGTCTGGAGTCAGGAAGACATGAGTTCGATACTTACCAGTTATGTGACCATAGATCTTTCCTCAGTTTCCTCTTGTAAAATTGGGATGATAACAGTATTTACCTCACAGGGTTATCCTGAAAATCAAATGAGATATTTGTAAAATATTTAGCACAGTGCCTTGCACATGGTAGATACTATATAAATGCTTATTTCTTTCACCATTCCCTCAATGTTCACACTTTTCAAACTGCTTGATTAGAGGAGTTCATGTTCCACCAGAATTTGACCCTTTTGAAGTCTGATTTATTATGGTGTAAGAATCATATAAAATAAGCTAAAATTCCCTTTGCATTTGCTTTGCACTTATGAATAATTTGTTCTATGTTCTTACATAATTGCTTATACTATTTAGTTTCATTTTTGTGTCTGGTGTCCCAAATTGGAAACATCCTGAAGGCAGGAATTATACATAATATTCTTAAATTTGCCATTGTTCAGATGTGTCCTGTACTCTTCCAGCTCTGTTCCTTTGCTCATTCCAGTCTCTCTAGCTAGAGTACTCATCTACCAGCTCCACCTAGCAAAATCCTATTCTTCCTTCAACTAAGCACAACTAAATTGTACTCAGCTAAAATGTCACATTTTCTATGAAATCTTTATTTATCTCTCATCCAAAGTGATCTCTCATTCCTCTGAACTTCTTTAGCAATTTCCTTTTTTCAAATTTGTCACTCTATTTCAGACTCAATTTTTTCTTTTGCATATCATCTCCCCTAGTAAATTGTAAGCTAATTTAAGATTGGGCCTCACTCTTTTGCAAAGCCTATAGCACTTGGAATAACCCCTTGTCCATAGCAGATCATCAATAAATATTTGTTGAATGAGTGACTGAATACCTCTTGTTTATAAGGTATGCTCTTTGAGGGCAGGGTCTTCCTTTTTACTTGTATTTGTATCTTGAATGTTTAGCGCAGTGCTTGGCACACACAAAATACTTTATAAATAAATGCTTGTTGACTTCTTGACTCATCACCTAGGGCCGTTCAGGATATTCACTTGGTGCTTAATGAATGTGTGAATGAATGAGAATTTCTATAGTATCAGGAAGTATTCAGGGCTCCAGAGGAATTGTCATCATGTTTTCTTCGTTGTACACCTTTTGCTCTGTGAGATTTTCAGTGAAACCCTCATCAAAACTGAAGCACATTTACCAAATAACAATTAACATTTTTATTGTAAATCTTTCTGTGGTAAAAAGCTATATTTGTATCGTGTAGAAAAGTGGTACAATCAGACTTCAGATTAGTAAAAGCTGTAAGTAAAAGTTAACAAAGTAATAAATAGCAGAGTGGAACCCAAGCTCAATAAATCTTTGTCAGATAGTATACTTTATGTCTCCCTACTCTCAGCTGTTGGTTTATTTTGTTTACTTTCATTTTTGAATTGCTTTGAAATTTTGAAGTAGCATGTCAATTTTTCTACTAAAATATCTCCTTTTTTGGTTCTCAGCTATTTTCAGTAAGATGTTACCAAATTCCATTATCCTTCTTTTAGGCAATCAAATAAAAACAGTTATCTGAAACTTGCTACAAATCTTGAATTGATTCTGTCTGACACAGTTGAGTTTGATTAAATGAAAAGCATGAAGTATACCATTCCTATTACAGATAATACTTTTACCCCAAATATAGCTATTATGAAATAAGTGTAGCCTATTATCAATGGAGTTTTTTTTTATTACATACTTAGATATATGCAAGGCAAGGCAAAGCAGCAAGGTTTTATTACTTACTATTTGCCAGACACTGTGCTGAAGATGACAAATATAAGCAAAAAGAAAGATAGTTCCTGCCCTCAAGGAGCTTACAATCTAATTGGAGATGAGACACAAAAAGGAGTTGGAAAGCAATTTGAAAATGTATCTGTTGTGGGGGCCTGGTCATCAGATGCAGCCAGAAGTGGAATGAAGATTGGGCAGCTTGGGCCCATCCCAGAAAATGGAGACTCTAGAGGGAACTCACTAATGGGAAGAAGACAGCATATTAGAAAGCTAGTCCAGGGTGAGAAAGTCCCAGGGGATGATGGATAGTTCAGGTTGGGACTGTAGGGTTAGTGCTGAAGTCTAGAAAGTCAGAAGCACAGGTAGAGGGGGGAAAATACATACATACATACACCTATATATATATATACACACACATATTATATATGTCTATGTCTTTCTATATATTACAACATGTTATGATAATAAACTCATTTAAAGCCTAGGACATGTTTACCTTTTCTGATGTTTTAGTAAGTTTGTACTAAACCGAAAGTTAGTAGAATAATCACAATTGTAGAGGGCGAGCTTTGGAGAGTTGGAGGGCTTAGACCAGCCCGGGTCTTACCTGTAGATTGTACTAAGCCTGACAGCTGTGCAGCTCAGGCTGTCGGCTCACCACCCCCCTGTTCCATCTCTTGAGAACAGGATGCAGGAAGGGAGGAAACAGATGGGGTACAGGACAGGACGCAGGAAAGAATGTAACAGACGAGGTACAAGGAAGTAAGGAAATCACTTAATTAGATTTGTACTTTTCATGAATAATAGTGTTACTATTGCTTGATCCAGTACTATATAAGCCTGAGCCCTCAGATCAATAAACAGAGTTTGTGCTTCACTGCTCTCTCACCTGGCCCCTGACTCTTTCTCTCTTCACACTCTGCCGGCATCAGACCACAGTCGGGGACGCAGGCGCTCCCGGCACACAATCACTTTGAGCCTCCAGTTAGGAAAGTTACTAATATTTAGGCAGAGATTTAGCTAACACTCTCTCTCTCTCTCTCTCTCTCTCTCTCTCTCTCTCTCTCTCTCTCTCTCTCTTTTTCAGGCAATTGGGGTTAAGTGACTTGCCCAGGGTCACACAGCTAGTAAGTGTCAAGTGTTTGGTCTGAGGCCAGATTTGAACTCAGGTCCTCCTGACTTCAGGGCTGGTGTTCTATCTACTGTGCCACCTAGCTGCCTCGGCTTACTCTCTTAATTTACATTTTTGACAATTCCCAGCTAACCTCTGTATCCTTTTTGATCGAGGCAAAATTATAGTTACTGGATATGATTGGGTAAAGAAACAGCACAGAATATTACACTGTTTATTAATTGCCGGATAACTGGGAGGGGAAGTCAGGAAAGATTAGAACTTTTTTTATGGAATTTCTCTTATTTCTCAAGAAGGCAGGTACACTGCTGGTGTCAGCCCAGATCTTTTACTTTGAAATGCCTTTAGGGGCATTGGCCCTCCTCTATCTCTCTTTTCTCTGCTATAGCTCAAACTTCCTTTCTCTTATCTCCAATTGGCCCCACATGTCTGATTCTTTCTGGCTCCAATCTGTTGCCAGGCCCTCAGAATTTCTTCTTGGCTCTAAACTAGCTCCTATTTTTTTTACACAAGCTCCTCAGGGCATGACCACATTACTCATCCTAAAACAGATTTCCTGTATGACCTAGATGAAATGTCTCTGATTGATTTAGGGAGGTTTGTAGGCCTTGTTCACATCTAGCTCTGATTGATTGATTGATTGATTGATTAATTCAATCAAGAAGTGTTGCTACCTAACAAAATTAATTACTATGATGTAGAGTGAGGCAGTCATTAGTGGTGGACTCTCTCTCTCTCTCTCTCTCTCTCTCTCTCTCTCTCTCTCTCTCTCTCTCTCCCTCTCTCTGTCATACATCCATATAGAGACTTAAATGTGTATGTGTATAAATATATATGAAATAAATTCATAGCTCCAGTCAAAACTGTGTATCTATGTGTATAATTCTCTCTGGACTAGGCCTGTGATTTTTATTATCACAGAGAATCCTCTGTGAGTAAATTCTTTCTCCCAATACAGATTAACTTCTCTCATTTATAGGTTTAGCGTGCCCAGGTCCTAAGAAATCAGGTAATTTGCCCAGTCACACTGCTGATATTATTGATGCTTTTTTTTTTTTTTTGGTGAGGAAATAGAGTTAAGTGACTTGCCCAGGGTTACGCAGCTAGTAAGTGTTAGGTGTCTGAGGCCGGATTTGAACTCACCTAGCTGCCCCCACTGCTGATATTATTAGAGATAGTACTTGAACCCAAGCTTCCCTGACTGAGTCGTGCTCTTCCCTTTCCTCCCTCTTTCAAACCTTCTCTACCTCTCTGTTTCCCTTTCCTTGTCTTCCCCCTTTCTTGTTTCTAATTTCTTACCCCTTCCTTATCTCCCCTGCCTTTGTCTTTTTCCCTGCCTCTTTACCTTTTTTTTTCTCTCATCATTTTTATATTTCCACTCAAAAAGATCTATTTTTAAGGTGCAGCCTATATTTTGGGGTAACATATTCAGAACTAATAAGATATTTAAGGTGAGAGTGATCATGAAGACATCTTTACTGAGGATGGATCAAGAGGATGCGATTAAAGTTAGGCAGGAGGACTAAGGCCAGGCTCAAAGGTCTTCCTGACTCTGAGACCCAGACACATGTGAGTATGAAAATAAGAAATAAGAAATAAATTATAATAAATAACAATTGTATTAAGAAAAGAAGAAAAAAACTTCTCTGTAGGCTTTTAAGCAATAGGTAGATAGACACTTGTTTTCTTTCTTAAAAAATATTTCATTAAATATTTCCGAATTTCATATTAAAACTTTTAAAATATTAAAAGAATTTAGAGTTCCAGATTCTCTTGCTCCTGCCCCTCCTCCCTCCTTGAGAAGGTAAGTAATTTGATATTGATTATACATATGAAGTTATTCAAAACGTTTATACATTAGCCATGTTGAAAAAGAAAAAACAAACAAAATAAAACAGTAAAAATAAAGAAGGTTTGAAAAGTAGGCTTCAATGTGCATTCAAAGTTCATCAATTTTCTCTCTGGAGGTAGAGAGTATTTTTCATCAATTGTCTTGATACTCTTGGTCAGAGTAGTTGAGTCTTTCATGGTTGTTCCTCTTTACAATATTGTCATTACTGTATGCAATGTTCTAGTGTCTGTGATTATTTTAATGGGATTTCTATTTCTATCTCTTCCTGCCGGGTTTTGTGGATAGCATATAGAAATGCTGGTGATTTATGTGAGCTTATTTTATATCCTGCAACTTTGCTGAAATTGTTAATTGTTTCAGTTAGTCTTTTAGTTGATTCTCTAGGGTTGTCTAAGTATACCATGATATCTATGAAAAGTGATAATTTTGTTTTTTCAATGCATATTTTTATTCCATGAATTTCTTTTTCTTGTCTTATTATTATAGCTAGCATTTCTAGCATAATATTGAATAATAGTGGTGATGAAGAATTTCCTTGCTTCACTTCTGATCTTATAGGGAAAGCTTCCAGTTTATCCTCATTACAGATAATGTTTGCTCTTGGTTTTAGATAGATACTACTTATTTTAAGAAAGTCTCCATTGACTCCTATACTTTTTAGTATTTTAATAGGAATGGATGTTGAATTTTTGTCAAAGGCTTTTTTCTGCATCTATTGATAGACTCATATGATTTTTTGTTTTTAAAGTTACTGATATAGTCAATTATGCTTATAATTTTCCTAATATTAAACAAGCCCTGCATTCCTGGTATAAATTCCACCTGATCATAGTGTATCATATTTGTGATATTATTTGCTAGTATTTTATTTTAAAGTTTTGCATCGATAGTCATCAGGAAATTGGCCTATAGTTTTCTTTTTCTGTTTTTGCTCTTCCTAGTTCAGATTTCAAAACCATATTTGTGTCATAAAAGGAGTTTGGTAGGACTCATTCTTTATCTATTTTTTCAAATAGTCTATATACTATTGGGATTAATTGTTTGTTAAATGTTTGGTAGAATTCACTTATCCATATTGTCTTGGTAATTTTTTCCTAGGGATCTCAGTGATGTCTTGTTCAATTTTTTTTTTTTCTAAGACAGGGTTATTTGAGTATTCTATTTCTTCTTCTGTTAACTTGAGCAGTTCATATTTTTGTAAATATTTATCCATTTCATTAAAATTGTCAGTTTTACTGGAATGTAATTGGTCAAAACAACTTCCAATAATTGATTTCATTTCATCTTCATTGGTGGTGCATTTACCATTTCCATTTTTGATATGAATAATTTAGTTTTCATCTTTAAAAAAAATCAAATTAACTAATTGTTTATGTAGTTTATTTTTTATAAATTCAATTTTTTTAAGCTTCCAATTTCAGTAATCTCCCCCCCCTCCCGAATTTCCTGGTGTTTAATTGTGGATTTTTAATTTGTTTTTTTTCTAAATTTTTTTTAGTTTCATGCCCAATTCATTGATCTACTCTTTCTCTCTTTTATTGACATATATTTTTAGAATTATAAATTTTCCTATAAGTGCTGCTTTGGCTGCATCTGGTCTCGTTGTTATTCTCTTTGTTTTGTTGTGTTTTGTTTTTTGGTTGGGCAATGGGGTTAAGTGACTTGCCCAGGGTCACACAGCTAGTGTTATGTGTCTGAGGCTGGATTTGAACTCAGCTGCTCCTGAATTCAGGGCCGGTGCTCTATTCACTGAGTCACCTAGCTGCCCCCTGTCATTCTCTTTAATGAAATTATTGATGTTTCTATAATTTATTCCTTGACTCACTCATTCTTTAGGATTCAATTATTTAGTTTCCAATTAACTTTAACTGATGCTTTCACAACTCTTTATAAAATATAATTTTTAACACACTATGGTATGAAAAGGGTACATTTAATATTTCTGCTTTTCTACATTTGGATGTGAGATTTTTATGACCTAATATATGATCAATTTTTATGAAGGTGCCATATAACAGCTGAAAAACAGATATACTCCTATTCCCATTTGGTTTTCCATAGAGGTCTATCATATTAAACTTTTCTAAGATTCTGTTCATTTAATTGACTTTCTTAAAATTATTTATCTTATGATTATATTTAGCTACCTCTGATAAGGGAACATTGAGTTCCTCCACTAGTATAATTTACTTGTCCATTTCTTCTTGTAATTCATTTAACTTTTCCTTTAAGAATTTGGTCTATAAATGTTCAGTATTGATAATATTTAATTGTCTATAGTTCCTTTTAGCAAGATGTAGTTTCCCTGATTATCCCTTTTAATTTGGCCTGTTTTTGCTTTCCCTTTGTCTGAGGTCATGGTTCCTACTCCTGCCTTCTTTTATTTCAGTTGAAGCGTAAGGGATCCTTCTGCAGCACCTTATTTTAGTTCTCTATGCGTCTCTCTGTTTCAAATGCATTTCTTGTAAAACTATATATTGTTAGATTCTGGTTTCTAATCCATTCTTCTATCTGCTTTTGTTTTATGGTTAACTTCATTCCATTCACATTCACAGTTATGATTACTAACTATGCATTTCCCTCTATCCTATTTTTTCTGTTTATCTTCCTCTCTCTCTTTCTATCTGTCCCTCATCTGTTTGTTTTGCTTCTGACCACTGCCTTCTTTTATCTGCCCTCCCCTTACTTTCTGTTATTTCTTTCCCACTCTCCTTCCCAGTTGGGTAAGAGAGATTTCTAGGGGCAGTGTCTCAAACTTCAGACTCTTTGCACTACAGTTTTTAGATCTTGTTCTGGGGGTTTGAAAGTATTTTGGTGCTTCCAAAGTGGTGTGATGTGGGGAGAGGTGTGGTCACTGTTCTCTTGATCTGCCCTCTGGTTCTTACCCAGGAAGGGCCCCTGGTCTGTTGGGACTAGAAAGATACAGTTCTTTAGGGTCCCTGATCCCTTAGGGCCAGAAGCAATACTACTCCTTGTGGTTTCCATTCCCTTTTGACCTAAAGTACTCCTCTCTGTCCTTAAATTATGAGCCAAAAGTGGGTATAGGCAATGTAGTTGCTAAACACTATCTTGTCCTGCATCCAGTGCTAGCACAGAAGTACCTTGTAATCCCTTTCTGACCAGTTGCCAGAGCCCCTTACCATCTCTGGCTGGAGAGCTCCTGAAGCTTCTTCTGTGTCTGTCACCACCACCTGGTCTCAACACTGTTGTTTCATCCACATTGATTCCAGCCTCCTTCTCCGTTGTCGTAGATCTCTCTTTCTGACCTATCTTGTCTTGAGCTAGAAGGTCCATATATGTTCAGTATTGATCTTTTTCAGTATCTGACCTTTTGTTGGCTCTTTCACTCCAGAATTCAATTTTAGGTGTTATTTTAAAGTTGTTTTGAAGGGAATGTTAAGAGAATTCAGCCGAGTGCTCTCTCTACTCTCCTATCTTGGCTCTACATCCAGAAATGAACTATTTGCTTTCTAAAATTTGGTTCAAATCTTCCTTTGGAGCCTTTTAAAATTCAGCTATGGTAATTGTCTTTAGCATTATTCACTGTGTTAATAAACATTTTGTGAATTGATATAGCTAAGGTAACTTAGGAAGCCTGGAGTTTGAATCCTGCCTCAGGCACTTGATAAACTAATCATTTAACCTCTTTCTGCCTTAGTTTACTCACCTAAAAAAAAGATGATAACAATAGTAGTTATCTCGTAGGGTTATTGATTTTCCTCCAAAGGTAATATATTCAAAGCCTGGCACATATTACATACTTAACAAATGCTTATTGATTTGACTTATCAAACTTAAAACACTACATGAAGTTACTTATTATGTTTCATTTTTATGTCTTAGAAATCTGTCTCATTTCAACTATGCATGACCAATAGAGAATGCTGCCCAACATGGCCTAGCAGAGAATATATTCCACAATAGCCTTTCTTAGTTCTCATCTGGTAGATTGGAAGATCTTGCTAGTTGTCTTAGTATCTCTCTTTCCCTCTCCCCCTCCTGTTTTAATTGGTTCTAGGAGCAGAGGAGAGAAAAAAAAACTAGTAGCATATTTTTATCTCTTCATCAAAAGATCAACTTCCCTCAGAATAGATAAATAACAACTATCTTCCCTCTGGGACTTCAGGGCAGGGAGCTTGCTGACTAAGGCTATAGTTATGCTTTTGTGTGTCATATCCAAGATGGGTAGACTGGCTCAAAAAAAGCCATGAGAAAGTAACTAATGCTGGAATTTGACAATATTTGTTTATTGTCAATGGTAGGAAGGGGAGATGATGATGGCTGAAGGTGATGGTGAGTATGACAAGTGGATGACCCAGCACTCCACTGGCATCCCAGAGCAAGGCTTAAATATTTTCTACTTGTGACTGTTTTTTTTGCATTTCAGCAGTGTTCACATTGGCCTTATGTGGGGTGATGGCATATGCAGCGCAAAGTGCACATGTTTTGTGCTCAGAACCAAGGCTGGAGTGAAGTTGCATGATGCAACAACACAGGCAAGCACTGCCAGAAACACCTTGGATTCATTATGTGTTTGATTTTTAATTAATTTTTGATTGTTGCTCATTCAGAAACCTCTTACTGTTGCTAAATTTTTCGCAATCTCATATAGGGTAGCAACCCACAGTTTCAGAAGCGCTGTGAAGTATCAAGAGAAATTGAGTGAGGCTTTCAGCACATTCAGAGAGCCCATGTTCTCTGTTCCATTCTCTCTTTCTCTACAAATTCTGTGAGTTATTGTCCCCTTCTTTCTGGCTTCCTGTTCACAATAATGAGGCACACAAACCAGAAGCAGGTCTGATCAATCATTTCATCTTAGTCAGCATATAGTACTAAGTAACCAGAAACGTCAGTAGACCTTTAAGGACAAGGAAGCTTTAGAGGTAACATAAACTGTCCTAGTGGGAAAAAGAGTGGCAGGGAAATATAGCCATTTGTATCAGTCCTTTCCTGAACCTTCTTAGTACAGGAACACCTGGATAGCCTCCCCTTTTCTTCAGGCTTCAATCTAATCATAGTAGGTAGAAATTGAGACTCCATTCTCAAGACCCCATTCTCTAGACTCTATCTTCTGAAGACAGAAGGTAATTTGGAGGCAGGGGAGCCAATTGCTGCTCAGCTACTAGCCACCTCTAGAGCTTCTCTTTCCTATCCTGCTCATGTCATTCTCACTTTTCAAAAATTCATCCCTGGAACACCTCAGCTCACTCTGAATCCCCCCACTTTCCAAGAAAAAGGGAAATCAATCCATCTTTTTAAAAACTAGTCCCTCTTTAGCTCAAGGTTCATGACAAGCCAACAAATTTCCTTGTGAGCCATAAGAACATAATTTGCAGCATGTATCTTCTTTTAGTGGATAGAGGCACTAGAAATTACATTAGTATTTTCTTCTATAGTTGTTTCAATCTTGCAAAATTCCTTTAAATCCCATAACTTTTGAAGCAATATAAATTCCGTAATATGAGGTTACATGTGACACACTAAGAGGTTTCCAATATGCACAAGTAATGACAGCCATAAAATTTCTTTAATAGGCACAGTAAAGAAGAGAAGGTAGACATTTCAGTTTTGTACTGATTGCCTCAGACCTTTCCGGTTTTGTTAAAAAAAAAACAACAAAAAACTTTTGGAAATTTGCTGGACTAAATGGTGGCAGTTTAAGGTAAAATATTTGATGCTGTTCAGCAGCAAATAACATAACTTGGGCCATATAGTTCATATGACCAGACTTGGAATCCTGACTCAGAAATTTACTAACCTAGGTTAATAATAGTTGTGGAACCTACATCACGATATTGTTGTGAAGAAAATGCTTTTCACAACATAGAATGCTCTATAAATGTGAGTAAATATCAATAGGAAATATATTAACCTTTTTGGACCAGAAAATAAATAATGTAGGCTTTGGCACAGTTTTCTTGCAGAAATATCTCATTTTATAAAATGTGTTACAGAAAAAATGAATTGTTAATAGGATTTTTTCTACTATTTTTCATCACTCACCTGAAGATGTGTCAGTGCCCCCCTCCACTCCTCAAATCCCAAGCAAACAGAATTGGATACTTCTGACAAAGAAGAAGCTAAACCTAGGTCCATGTAGTTTCATGCATTAGCAATAGCATATCCTTTGCCGTACTTAGAAGCATTTTCCTGACTCCACTATTACCTTTTGGTGAAAACCTGTTTGCTTATGTTAAACAATAGTCAAGGACCAATGAATTCATGAATGTGGGAGCTTCTTTACTCCTTACACCTAGGAGCAATCTGTCTAGAATTTATAGTCTTAGAGTGCTGCCTGAGGCTAACTGGGTCCACTAAAATTTTATTATCTAATTTCAGCTGGGCCCTCTGTTGCATTCCTTGCTGAGATTGTTCCAAACCTTTCCTTAAGCCTCCTATGTCACCCACAGCCCCCTATACTATCTCACATTCTCTCAGCAGAGACATTTGCCTCAAACTTTACTGAGAAAATAGAGGTCATTCACAGTGAGCTCTCTTTTCACCTACTTTATATCCCCAAGCCCTTTGAAATTATTTCTCATTCTTTCCTCCTTCAGTCACTGATGAAAAGATGTTTTTTCCCTCATGAATACCAACCCTTCTACTAGTCCACTTGATCCCTTCTGCTCCAACATTCTCTGGTAGATCACAAATATGTCCCTGTCTCCTGCATCCTTTAAAAAACCCTGAACTTTCCCTCATTAGACTCTTAAACTATCATCCTATGTCCTTTTTAATAGCCAGATTCATATAAAAAGATGTCCACTCTCAGTACCCCTCCCCTCTCACTTCTTAACCTTTTGTAACCTGGCTTCCTATTTCATTACTCAACTAAAACTACTCTTTCCAAAGTTACCAACAATCATTTAGTTTCTAAGTCATTTAATGGCCCTTTATCTTTCTTTATTTTTCTCTGAAGTATTTGTTAAGATCTCTGACCTTGGATACTCTTTCCTCTGTAGATTTTCATGACACAATTCTCCCATTTATCTGGCCACTCTTTTTCTGTTTCTTTTGCAGCATTATCCTCCATGACCCATCCCCTAACTCTGCATATACTTCAAGACACTGTTTAAGTCCCTCATCTTCTTTTTCTATACTCTCTTAATGAGCTCATGAGCTCCAAGGGGTTCAATTTTATATATATATATATGTGTGTGTGTGTGTGTGTGTGTATATATATATATGTGTATATATGTGTATATATATATATATATATATATATATATATATATATTTGCAGATGCAATTCAGATCTATAGGTCTGGTCCTTATGCCTCTTCTGATCTCCATTCTCATTTCATCAACTGTCTTTTTAGAAATTTCTAACTGAATATACCTTATTTCAAACTCAACATTACCAGATCAAATGTTGGTAGTTGATTGGATGAGGGTAGGGGTGGCAAGGAAAAATGGCAAATAGAACATGACTATAAGATTAAGAACCGAGGTGACTAAAAGAGTGGTGTTATACTAAAAATAAAAAAAAAGAGAAGATAGGAAAACTGTGAGTTTGGAGAATAATGAGATTTGTTTTGAGATCTGCCCCTATGATAAAATAAAAATTTCTTGTTTTTAGAATTCAAAAACTTCACAATCTACTTTTCCCAGACTTAGTGGTTATGATTCCTTTCACATACTTGTGTGAAATACTCTGCTTGATGTTTTTTTCTCATAGAAAAGTCATCTCTCATCTCTTTGTTTTTGTGCAGACTGTCCCCCACCCTTGGAACATACTCTTGTCTTACTACATTTCTCTTTGTATCACTATATATCCCTTCAAAGCTCAGCTGAGACACCACATCCTACTTGAAGCCTTTCCTAGTCCCCCAGCCAAACTATGCTTTCTTCCCAAATTACCTTATATATACTTTATACATATTTTGTTATTCATATATGTACGTTTCCCCCTTCTCTCCCCCCACCTTGCCCTGAATGTAAGCTTCTTGAGGTCAGGACTATTTGATGTTTGTCTTTGTATTTCTAGAGCCTGACATAGTGCTGGGACACATAGTAGGTACTTAATATATGTTTTTTTCATTGGTTATTAGATTGAAGTTCAGAAGGATTAAGTGATCTGCCTACATCCATGTGGCTAATGTCAGAGGCAAAATTTGAACTCTAATCTTCATAAGATTATATCCAGCACTCAATCCACTAATCAGATTGTCTCTCTGTGTGAAACAAAATGAATACATATTTACATGAAGCTCAGTAATAGGAAATTATGTGAGAAATATTATAGTTGGTCAGATCTGTGTTTTATTCAACCCAATATCCTATCTCTAACAATGGTATTTAATGACACTTGAATTCCCTGTCCTTCTAACAAATACCATGTAGGGATCTGGAATCACTTGAATCCCATTGTCCTCTTTTATCTGGTTTCTGATGAGTAGGAATGCTGAGGGAGGGCTATAATGTACTTTACATCACAGAATCCTGAAGACAGGTGTTTTGAGTCAGTGTTGCCAAGAGGTGAATTTGATGGGGAAGGATAGAGATAGCCAAAAAAGATGGGGTTTGACAATGTATATTGCAATAAGTAGGACAAGAAAGGACATTACCAGAAAATGTTTCATAATGGAGTTCTATGCTAAAATAATGAACATTTGATAACAGTAAAGTGCTTGGAGTCACTTGACTACACTAGTAAGCCTACTTATAAACTGGCTACAAAATTAGATAGATTGTAATGGTGAGAGACTTTAATAATAATCTGTACTCAGGGTAACAGGTTACCCTTTGAAAAGTGATATGGATGTGAGATTTTTGTGATATCATCTAGGGCCAACTGTATTCTCTCCCAAAATGTCATTAATTGCTACTATTAAAGACATTTGATTATTTGATACAGTTTGTGTTGAATTTTTTTTGAACAGGGTATAATAAAAAATTACCATTCACTATTCATTTAGCTAGATGGCATAACAGATAGAGCACTGGACACTGACTTAGGAAGACCTGAGTTTAAAATTCTGCCTCAGATACTTACTAGTTGTGTCCTTGGGTAAGTTACTTAGCTTCTATCTGCTTCAGTTTCCTCATCTGTAAAATGGGAATAATAATAGTTTGTTTTTCTCAGGGTTTTGTGAGGATAAAATGAGTTCATATTTATAAAGCATTTTGTAAACATTTCAAGCACTGTATAAATGCTATTGTCATCATTGTTATTACTTATCACTCATTTTCTCCCTCAGAGATATGAATGGTAGATGGGGAAGGACAAACTCAGTTGATCTAGTTGTATACTGGAGATTTTGGTACAAGGGGGTTCTTTAGACGAGACGTTTGCATAGGGGATAAGAATGAGGGCCTGTGTCCCTGGCTGGGACTAACAGAAATGATGAAAAGAGGATTTTTTTTTTGTCCCTATACTGAATGGAAAGGATTGAAGGAGGTGCTGAGGACTTCTGCCAATGAGTATGAGAGAGGGAAGGTCTTCTGCTGCTAGTTAAAACTACATATATTGGGGTAAGTGAGGAAGGGGGCTTTTGTTCCTTCTTGTGCCTAGATATAGCTGAAGGGAGAAATGGGCTTCTGCCTCTTGATGGACACTGGCAGAGCAAGGGTTGATGAAGGCCTTCTATGACTGGTTGGTTATAGGTTGAAGATAATGAGGCCTTTTGTTCTTGGTTAAGCTCAGAGAGAGAGAGGAGGGAAGTAGCATGCTTTCCACTCCCAGGCTAGACACAGAGGGAGCTAAAGCTCATGGCTAACATAGAAGGGAATGGTAGGTTTGGGGAAAGAGGTCTTGGTAGAGCAGATGTGACTGGAGGGGGAGGAGGTCTTTCACCCCTAGCCTGACACTAAGAGTAGGTGAGGGGAGTGGTTAGCCTTTGCATTTTCCAAGTCTGACATCAAACAATTTTAAAAAATACATTTCTACCTTTTATATCTAAATTTTTATAACTAAATTCGATGATACAGAATTTCCAGTGAGGCGTTAGGTATACCCTGTGAGAGGAATAGTGCCAAATATTAGTGCTTAAGTAGAAAGAAATCTGTTTCAAGTAGGAATGGCTTTCATATGGTAATCAACCCGGTTCTAACCACTCGAAAACACAGGCTATTCCTGTAAATGCTTGTTTCATGAATATTTATGATTAGTCATTATACTAATATACTATTTTGTTCTCTAGGTGATCCAAAATAACATTTACCATGTCCCTGTAGTAAAATAAGTCACTTTGTTGAACAAGGACACCTTGGTATTCAACACAGAAACTCACTGAATGACATCTGGTTCACATTTTCCAGGTTTGCTGGTAATTCTTGTGCTTTTAAATGGAGACTGCATAACCACCTTTAGTTTTTAAATACATAACTTACTTCTGTTCCCTTTCCTCACATAGAAAATGATTCCCACTACAGGCTCATACTTCCAGTTAGCATTCACAGCATGGCCATTATCTTTTGTCTTCTCACAAAAGGGATAGACTGAAAAGAAAATGCCGATGCAAATGTTTGTAGGGATACCTAAGTATCTGTTACTAGATTATTTACTAAGCCATTTTGGACAAGCCACAGCCTTCTTGTGATCTGAAAGGTACTCAAATTCCCTGACTCTGTGATCAGATAAATCATAGACTGGCAGAGCTAGGAAGGATTGTAGAGATATGTCATCTAGTTTAGTACTTTGATTTTTATACATATATTAAGGCTGGTGTGTATGTGTGTGTGTGTGTGTGTGTGTGTGTGTATGTAGAATTGATTTACCCAGGGTCATTCAGCTACTTTCTGGCAGAAGGGAAATTTAAAACTTTTCACTTTGCTGATGACCATTCACACAAGGTTTTTAAAACTAAAACTATTAAATTGCAGAAGTTGCCTTGTTAGGCAGTCTCCAATGTCTAATTAAGGCCTCAATCTTTTAACATAGCAGTCTCCTGAATACTGACTCTAAGCATTTGTCTATTTAACCTGTGTGGATTTGGCTCAGTTAAAGATAAAAGAAAGGAAGGGGATTTGCCCATTTATCTTCTCTGCTGATATACCTTGGTATACAGTGCATGGCAGGAAAGGTAATTGAGTCACTTTGCTAGTGACTAGGTGAAGGGTGTAGTGAATATAGACTTGATCATAGGCTAGTTCCCATAGGTGACTGTGTGTAACTAATTAAATGCAAGTTTTAATTAATTGTAATTGTATAGAATTTATAAAAAAAAAACCCTTAAGATTACACATACCTATCCCAAGAGATACTTATTAAGCACCTTTAAATATGACTCAACATTAAACTAATCTCATGGGATCTGGACTATGCAATATAAATTCTTAGGTACTTGCATCTAACATATTTGTGAAATAGGTAAGTTTCTTTTTTAGATCAATCAATCAGCAACAAGTATTTATTCAGCACTCACTTTGTGCTATGCACTATGATAAGTGCTGGAGATACAAATAAAAAAAAGAAGAAAAAAACAAGTTACTTTTAAATAGAATTTTAATGCTTACACATATGGATATATACATATGCATTTGTGCACACACATACATATATGTGTATACAAATCAAATATAAAGAGGTACAATAAATGCAAATAAATCCAAGGAACTTACATATAAGGTATTTAAAGAGGGACGGCACTAGCAGTTGTGCAGGACCTCAGGAAGGGTTTCATGTAGATGGTGATACTTGAGTTGTGTTTTGAAGGGAGAGAGGAATTCTGTGTGGTAGAGGTGAGGAGGAGGTTCATTCCAAGCCTGAGGAATGGTCAGTGCAAGGGAATGGAAGTGGGAGATAACGTGAAGGTCTATTTGATTGAATTACAGTATGT
The DNA here is from genome assembly GCF_003287225.1 of Phascolarctos cinereus. Taxonomy (NCBI): domain Eukaryota; kingdom Metazoa; phylum Chordata; class Mammalia; order Diprotodontia; family Phascolarctidae; genus Phascolarctos; species Phascolarctos cinereus. The sequence goes on along the minus strand of NW_027555847.1, from coordinate 289,004,947 downwards.
AGGAGAGGGAGTAAGCTACAATGAGGAAGAAAAATAAGTTGGGCTTAGATTGTGAAGAAATTTAAAAACTAACATTGTTTTTTATCCTAGAAACAATAGGGAGTCATTATGGTTTATTGAGAAGAAGGGATTTGGGCTTTAGTGGGGTGGGTGAATTGTAATGAGAAGAGACTTGAGGAAGGGAGAACAATTAGTGATCCATTGCAGTAATCTCATTGAGACATGATGAGGGCCTGAACTAAAGAGGTGGCCATGGGAGCAGAGGGAATTTGGGTGTGAGAGATATTATGGAGATAGAAATTGTGAGATGTGGGAGGCATAGGCAAACAAGGAATCAAAGAGAATGCTGGGATTGTGACTTTCAAAGCCTGGGAGAATTGCAACGCCTTCAAAAGAAACAAGGAAGTTTGGAAGAGGAGTGGGTTTAGAGAAAATGATAAACTCTGTTTTGGACATGTTGAATTTGAGATATCTCTGATCCATCCAGTTTGGAATGTCCAATAGGCAGTTTATGAGGAACTGAAGCTCAGGGGAGAGACTGGAACTTGGTCTATTGATCTCTGACTCATCTGCAAAGAGACTGAACTTGAACTCATTGGACCTGATGAGGTAACTAAGTGAGAAAAGAAGAGAGTCTAGGGCAGAGTTTTGGGGAATACCAAAAGTTGAGTAGTGTTATATGACTGAGTAAAGAAAATGAGGAGTGGTCAGATAGGCAGGAGGAGAATTAGGAGAGCGTAGGAGTATTCAGTAAGAGATGCCAAATGCAATAGAGAGGTCAAGAACAGTGAGGATTAAGTAAAGACTATCATATTTGGCAATTAAGAGATCACTAAGAACTTTGGAGAGAGAAGTTTCAGTTGAGTAATGAGGTTGGAAGTCAGATTGCAAAGGGGGAAATGAGAGAGAGGGAAGTGGAGGAAATGAGCACATACAACATTTTCTTGGAGTTTAGCTGAGAAAAGGAGGAGAAATATAATATAGCTTGAGGCGGATGGCAAGGTCTAGTGTTTGTATTTTAAGGATGGGGGTTTGGGCATATCAGAAGAAGGTAGAAAAGGAAACTGCAGATAAGGAGAAGTCAGGAGAGAGAGAGAGAGAGAGAGAGAGAGAGAGAAGGGATGGAGAGAGACAGAGACACAGACAGAGAGAATCAGAGACAGAGACAGAGAGAGTCAGACAGAGACAGAGAGACAGAGACAGAAATAGAGACAGAGACAGAGAGAACACATAATTGATGCAGCAATCTACTAGAAAAGATGAGAATGGATGGAGATAAACAAAGGAGATCAAGGGCACATTTAGAAGGGTTAACCTTGTCAACAAGGAGTCACTTCATTATCAGTGACTAGGGGAAAGGAAGAGAGAACAAGAAATGATGTCAAGAGATTTTAATGTGAAAAGAAAGGGAGAAGATGGAGTTCATGGCAAATGACCTCAACTTTTTCAATAAAGACACAAGGTCCTCAGCTGAAAGAGTGAAGAGTCGTGGGGTGCAAGAGGCTTGAGGAGAGAAGGTTTGGAAAGCTTTCTGAAAGAAGTGAGATAGGAAATAAATTTTGGAGGGATGAAAAGGATTGTCTTACTCCAGTGAGTAAGTCTTACTCCAGTGAAGGCCCAGTTGAAATTAGATAACATGAATTTATAATGCACCTAGTCACCATGATTGTTTCACTTCCTCTTACTATGTTCAGCTAAATATGAGTAGGCCAGGAAGAGGAGGGTAGGGAGAGTAATCTGATACTGGGGTTTAGCAAGTGATAGGAGAAGCAGGGCCGGCCTTCAAGGAGCTAAACATCAATAGGCACACGCAAGATGCACATAGATGGAAGATATCCTTAAAGGGGTAGGCATTAGCAGTGGGTGGAGGGACACCAGAAAAGGTTCATGCAGGTATTGGCATTTAAGGTGAGTCTTGAAGGTAGCCAGGGATTCTCAGAGATGGAAATGATGTGAGAGCCTTTTAGGCTTGGAGATGAGAGGTGGAATGTCGTCTGTGTGGGGTGACAAGTAGGCCAGTATGGCTGGACCATAAAATGAATAGAGGGGAGTAATGTTAAGATGATTAGAGGCCAGATCATGAAAGCTTCAAAAGGCCGACAGAAGCTTATATTTGATTCTGGGGTAATAGTGAGCTACTGGAGTTTATTGAGAGAGTAGGATGACATTGTCATTAAACATTTGATCATAAAAAATCAGGCTAAACATAAAAAAAGGAACTGGCCTGCTAAAGATGTCATCACTGTCATGAAGGACGGTCAACAGAAAGTCCAAGTTGAAAGGGATTCTTTGTTGATGATGAAGTTTTCCAAATGCTTTTGTTTTTTGGATAACATCATTTGCTTCATCCAGAATACTGCAGAGTTTAGGAAGGTGTTTGAAGGAAACTATAAAAGGAAGAATATAGACAATAGACTTTTCAGGAAAATTGTTGAAGGGATGATGACATAAACTGCATTTAGAGATGATTATTAACCACATATAAGATAAAACATAGTACTAAGTATACAAATAAATAAGTGCTGTTGTAATAAAACCAAAGCAATGATCTTAAATACCCAGGAAAGGCCCTCAGTTGTAAGTCTGAAACATACTTACCTACCAATACTCACTTGGAAATATGAAGAACCTCATCGATTCCAACAAAATGCTAATCTGAAGTTCCAATGATTCAGAATATTAGAAATCTTTGATTTAAGTCAGCATGCTATCCCTGCTGGCCAGATGATGATGTGTTATAAGTGATAGCCTGAAAAAATAAGAAAACAACACATTTTCAAGTTAACATTTAATCATAACAGATATTTTTATGACTTAAAGAAATAATGGGGATAATGCAGTCTTGGAGAATCAATTTTCAGCTTGAAGTGTATGAGTTCTATACATCTTTGTTGAAGTATACATATAAAACAGGAAAGTGTGAAATGACTTTAAAAACAATGAGCGAGATTTACTTCTTCCCCTATTTAAGTCTTACTATTTTATTAAAATGTACTTACCATGGTTGAAGGTAACTTTTTTATTACAGGTTTATGATTTATGGTTTCACTATGTTCATTCTGATAACAGATGTCACATTGTTTAGCAAATTGGTATTATGGCCTCTACCGTACGTTAGAGTTTCAGTAACCTTCTTGGCTGTGTCCTAGATTTATTTGTTTCTTCTATGTTTGTTGTCACAAATAGAGAAAAAATAGATGTATACATCACACATCCAACCAGTCCATTTGCCGAATATTCTGGTCAATAGATAACATGTTAAAGACATCAGAGAATAAATTATTTTGATAAAAATTAAGAAAAGAATACCAAAGCCTTTCTTAGATGCTTTCCTGCTTTCCCCAAATGAGCTCCTTTATTAGTTACTATGATCTTTGGTACTAACTTACTACAGTAGTATTTCTTCTGGCACATGTTCCTCCCCTTTTTACTGCTTCACTTCCTTTTCCCATTTCTCTTCATCCCACTGTCAATTAACCAAAAAGAGTAACATCCTCATCAAACACCTCAGAATTGCAAGAGTTCAACTCACTAAGTAAAATTCAAGCAACTCAGTCACTGGATTGTGGTGCAGGAAATGGCTTCATATTCTGTTTTGGAATATGCTTGAAAGACAAAAAAAAACCCCAACCCTTTCTACATTAAATTCAGTGTACTCAATCATCTAAATAATTATAATAAAATCATTATGCAACTGTAGTTACTTCATTGTGTTCACTGTGCAAATGAGATGAAGGAAAGTGTTTCATTTATAAAATACACATTGCATTAATATAAAATAAGTCAACCACTAAGTTTTTTGAGGTAATGATAGAAATCCTGACAATTTCTTGTTCTCATTAAAATAAGTCAGATGTAAAAATAAGAGCATTTAAAGATACATACACTCTTTCTACTATACATGATGATTATAAGTTTATTTTGAAACATTTGCATATATTTTAAGCTTTCTTAAGAATCTTCCAACATTCACTTCAAGTACCACTTCTATACCTATACTTCACAGTTATACACAGTTATACATATATATATGTATATATATATATATATATATATACATACATATATATACTTCTCTGCATACATGTATACACGTACTCATGTATAGATACAATATATATTATATATCACATATAAGTATATAGTGTGTTTAGCAGCTAGGTGGAACAGTGGAAAGAATGCCAGGCCTGGAATCAGAAGGCCTTGAATTAAAATTTGACCTCAGACACTTACTAGTTGTGTGACCCTGGGTAAGTCACTTAACCCTCTTTACCTCAGTTCCCTCTTCTGTAAATGAGCTGGAGAAGGCAATGGCAAATCATCCCAGTATCTCTGCCAAGAAAACCCCAGATGGGGTCATGAAGTTGGACATGACTGAAATGACTGAATAAGAATAAGAAGTATATGTGTATGTATGTATATATGTATACACACACACATACCACAAATCTATACACATTGTAGCTTCAGGTCCCTAAACATACTATCCTGCAGAGACAATAGTAGTGGATGGAAAGCTATGATTATAGGGATTGAGTCGTTGGTGTATGAATTGGTACATAAACTTTTATTCTTTGGATAATGAATTCTGGGAAGTTATCCTAGCTGTAGAAATGCCATGGAAATTTCTGTTTGAGCATTAAACTGGACCATGTTCCATCACAATAATTTTCTAAGTTGGCTTTGAAGCAAATAGATATTTGCTAGGTAATCTGGTGTAGTATATAGAATTCTTCTTGTACAAATATCTTGGAGAATCTGGGATAGTTCTAGACTCTCTCTCTCTCTGTACTTATAAGTTCTTAACTATGTATTAGGAGCTCTTCTAAAAGTGGGGGATACAAAGAAAGGCAAAAACAGTTCCTCCCTTCAGAGAATTTACCTTCTAATGGAGAAGCCAAGAAGTAAATAATAGGTAAATACAAGATCTGTACACACTAGACTGCAGTAATCTCAGAGAGAAAGGTGCTAGCTGCTGGGAAGGCCCAGAAGGGCCTCTGGCAGAAGGTGGGGTTCTAGGTGAGATTTGAAGGTCACCAGGAAAGCTGAGAGGCAGATATGAAGAAGATAGTCGAAGGCATAGGAGACAGCCAGTGCAAAGACATGGGAATGGAGTGTCATATACAAGGAAGAGCAAATAGGCCAGGCCAGCTGGATAATAAAGTGAATAGAGGGAAGTAAAGAATAAGAAGACTAGAAAGATAGGAAGGAGTAAAATTTTGAAGAGCTTTAAATGACTAACTGAAGAATTTTTATTTGATCTTTGAGGTAATTGGGAGCTAGGAGGATATGACATGATCAGATCTATGCTTTAGGATAAATCACTTTGGCAGAGAGGAGGGTGGATTATAGTGGAAAGAGGATTAAGGCAAGAAAACCAATTAATATGTATACTAGAGGACTCAGCAAGGATAGGACTAAGGTGCCATTTTGGGGTGGTTCCGATGACATAATACTGAACTATTTAATAGTCTTAGAAGCTTTTTGATGATTACATGATCTAGGTGGCAGTTTAGAGCCCATATTTTCTAGCCTTTTAATTTTAGATATAAGGAAACTGAGGCCTTAAATAAGTAGAGAGTATAGTTGGGATTCATATTCAGGTTCCCTAAATTCATTGTGGCTTCCTGTAAAGGCTCCCCTGGTATCTCATAAGGAATGATGTGTTGGAAATAATATCACATCTGGATATATGTGGCTTTTTTTTTTCTTCTTATATACCAATTCATGGGAAATGTTGGAGGATCCTCTTTAGAGAGACACCAGTGATGGGCACACCTCCTAATGAGATTAGCTGCTGTTTTGAATTGCCACTGAAACAGCAGTCAGGCTAGGCAAAAGTTATTGTCTGAATATCTTCACTCTTCTCTGCCATCTTGGGGAGGAACAGACATTGTTGCTTATCCATTGTATTGATTCCATACTGAGGAGGGATAAGAATAATTTCATACCAGTAAACCTAGTAGAGTTGGAGGACCTTAAAGGTTGGGTCAGTAACAGAGAACACAATAGCAATATAACTTTTGAGTTTTTGGGTGGGAGGATCATAGGAAAATATTATAGTTAGAACAAATGAAGCTTAGCAGGCACAAAGTTCTTAATATGTTCAGTTTGTGGCTCCCATTAATGACTATTTTATGTTCAGTTTGTGGCTCCCATTAATGACTATTTCATGGATTTTTCTAACCCCTAGTATTGTACATGTCTTAAAAAGTAACCCTTTTAAAACAATCCTTAGGTGAATATATAGTGAAAGGTAAAGAAAGAGCCATTTGTTTAAAATACGTTATAACCAAAGGCTCTTTGATTGTTACCTTTAGCAATTTGCCACCTTTTTTTCTCCTAGAGTATGCATAGAAACATTAATAACTAAAGTGCTTGCATATGTCATCTAAGTCTTAATGTTCATTACAATATTTTTTCAGCCACAGCCAATGTTGAGACACCTGTCAGTCCCTCACAAAATGACTATGTGTTTTTCTTATGGATTCTCATACTCTACATTCTAATTTGTCAGGTTTTAGTGACTTATTTTTAGAGGCATACTTTGCCAGAAGTTTTTGGTATTGAGTCTGGTTCAAATTTCTTGTATAAGAGTGCCCTCTGTTCAAGAGGAAAGATGAAAAATTAAGATTGTGATTCAAGATTCAAGCCTTGAAGAATTTATAGATTCATTGAGGATACAAAGAAATAAAATAACAGTTTTTGATCCCCACTCCCCCAGCCTATATTTTATTGGGGGAAATAGCATCTATATAGGTAAATCAATGCAAAATAGACACAATATAGCTGTCCTGTGCACCTGGAATGTTCTTCCTCCTCTTCTCCACCTGTTGACTTCCCTAGTTTCTTTAAGTCCTAGCTAAAAAATCTCACATACTATAGGAAGCTGTTCCTAATCCCTCTTAATTCTAGTTCCTAGCACAGCTAGGTAGCACAGTAGATAGATTGCTGGGCCTGCAGTCAGGAAGACCTCAGTTCAAATCTCAGCCTCAGATACTTCCTAGCTGTATGATCCTAGGCAAGCCCCTTAACCTCTGTTTGCCTAAGTTTCTTGATCTGTAAAGTGGAGATAATAATAGCACCTAACCCCTAGGGTTGTTGTGAGGATCAGATGAAATAATACTTGTGAAGCTCTAAACATAGTATCTGGCACATAGTAAGTGCTGCATAAATGTTATTATAATAATAACTATTATTATTCTCTTTGTTGATTATTTCCTACCTATCTGGTATATAGTTTGATTTTATATATGTATGTATGTATGCATATATGTATTTTTTTTTTTTTTTGCAAATTGTCTGCTCCATAGGATCATGAGCTCCTCAAGGGCAAGGATTGTCTTTCCCCTTTCTTTGTTTCCCCAGGGATACAATGTCTGGTACATAGTAGGTATTTAATCAAGATTGATTAAATATTTTTTAAAAAGGGGGTATATTAACAATTATGGGGATTATTAAAAGTCTCCTAAGAGTTAGCAAGTGAGCTAAACCTTGAAAGCATCTAGGGATACCAAGAGGTAGAAGTCAGGAATCAGTGCATTTCAAGCTTGGGGGATGGCCTGTGTAAAGCATGGGAATGTGAAATAGAATATATGTATAGGGAACTGCAAGTAGGTCAGTTTGTCAGGAATGTAGAATACAAAAATGACAGTAATATGAGAGTGGTCTGGAAAGAGGATAAAAGTGTCACAAATTTAGGGCTTCAAGTGACTTTGGTAGACATACTCATTTTACAGATGAGGAAACCCAGGTCCAGAGAGCTTAAATGACTTGTTCAGGTAGGGTCACAATGGTAGCCAATGGTGGGTTTGGAATGTGAACCAAGGACTTCTAACTCCCAGTTCAGTGCCCTCTTCTCTGCAGCACATTGCCTCCCAAAGCTGAAATCATACTGGGAAGGATTTTAAATGCCAGATAAGAGTCTGTATTTTATTCTAGAGAAAATAGGGAGATACTAAAGATTCTTGAGCATGGATGTGACATGTTTATATTGGTGCTTTAGGGCAATAAATTTGGCAGTTGTGTGGAGGATGGATTGGAGAGAGGAGGGATTAGAAACAGGGAGACCAATAAGGAGGCTTCTACAATAGAGCAGTCAGGCTATTATGATAGACAAGGACTCAGATTAAGACTGTGGCCATAAGAGTGCAAGAAAGGGATAAGTTTACAAAATGTTTTAGACATAGATTTGACCAGACTTGTCAACTGATTAAACAAAGAAGGATGAAAGGTTGAAGATCAAAGAGATTATGACATTAATGAAATATAGTCAGTTTGGGAATAATAAGATTAAGTACTTGCCTCTGATTTGCTAGTCTTTGAATCATAGATGGATATTCTTTGTGGAGATATATACATATATGTTTGTGTATGTAAACACATGCATATACCCATATGTGTACATGTCTTTATACATATTTCTAGTATTTATATAGCACATTAAAGTCTACAAAACACTTTATATATTCTTTCATTTCATCCTCACAACAACCCTGTGAGTGAAGTGTTATTCTTCTCTCCATTTTACAGATGAGAAAACTGAGGCAGATAAGGAATAAGAGATTTGCCCAGGGTCAAACAGTTTAAAGTATCTGAGTTTAAAGTATCTCTAAATCTAACACCCTAGACATTACGATGCTTTTCAATGCACAGATCATTATTTTAATAGTCACTTTTGGATAATTTGCTTCCCTTCTTTGGGACTCACTCAGTAACTTCATCTAGAAATGAAAGTAATTAGACCCTGTTCACTAAAACTCTATCACTCTGTGATCTCCTTTGACTCTCACGGTATCATTGTGAGGAAGGGAGAGTAAGGATTATTTTCTCCATTTGAGAGGTTTAAAAATGGAGGCTCACAAACATGAAGTTACTTGTCCAAAGTCCCAGTAAGTGACAGAACCAGGATTAGAACTCAAATGTTTTGACTACCAGTCCAATGCTTTTTTAATGCTTTCAACTTGGTCTATGGTTACTTATAGTGAACAGCATTTTACTATGGGTAGACAGTAAAGCACCCTATTTTTTGCTTCCTGGTTGGTAGGGAATGTATTACTATTTTTTATTTCCTTGCAAAGATGCTTTGGATAAACCCGTTGCTCTAGGTCTAAGCAGATGGAAAAAATGAGTCAGAGTCATTATGTAGGTTCATTTCTCTATAGCTAGGCTGTTAGTCTTCAAAGCCCATGAAGTGAAAACTGGTCATGAACAGTTGGAGGCTCATTTTCTATAATTGGACTAGAAGTGGCAACACCATGCTATGGTTAAGCTTGATTGGTTTCACCTTTGCCAGGTCAGGCCCCTCTTGGCTGGTAATTAGTGTACCATCTTCTAGTTGTTTACTATAGCTTTACATAACAAGGAGAAAAAGTCAACATGATTTAGATAAAGAGTTAATCCTTTATTGTTCCCTGTTTGTTGTATATTTGCAGATATAACTATCCATCTATATAAATTTAAACAGTGGAATAAAAACTCTGGCAGATTCAACCAAGAATTTCAAATAGTGCCAATGACAGACTGGTTATGCTGTCCAAAGACCAGCCTTGCTCTATGTGGAGAGGCTCCTCCCTAGCAAGCCATCCATTAAGAAATAAATTCTTTGGTTATGGGAATTCATGTAACACATAAAAATACAAGGCAATCACAAACCATTCAATTTCTACAGCGATAATGGCTGAAAAGGGGGCAAGGGCACCATGTTTTTAGACCATCTGCACTGAAATATGATTGAAACACAGAGCAGGAAATTACCTTAGAAATCAACTGGTCCAAACTCTGCATTTTATGGATGAAAAAACTGAGGCCCAGAGAAGAGAAATGATTTGCCAAAGCATAAAGTTAATGATAAGGTTGGAAATAGTACACTATCGTCACTCTCTTGCCAGTGTTCTTTCCATTAGTCTACACTGTCTTTCTATTTCAAAAACTCCATACTCAACTCCAACCTATTAAAGCAATTTGGTTTTATTTTTAAGTAGTTCTAAACATATGGTGTATGTAAAGTAGTGAAATGGAACCAGTGATCACATGTATGTAGTGATAATGCTAAAATAGACAAATATTCATCCCTTTGTGGGCTAACAATTTTAAAGTCACAGTTTATCAGGAAGTACCATGAACCTCTATTCATTCTAGAATTCTCTTGACACCAAGGTCCCAAAGAACATGGCTATTTTCCTTGGTTTTGGAAGATGTTATTTTACTAGTGTAAGATGATCTTGCTCAGGAAAATTGCTCTACCAATGAAAACCAGGAACTCTTCTGTTGGGTTAGTGATAGTTAAAGAGTTATCTGGCAACTGAAAGGTTAATTGCCTTATCTTGTATCACACAGCAAACTTTGACTCTGCCACAGTCCTCTGTTGACTTCACCATATTGACCCTCTGTCTTTCGTGATAACAAGCCCAAAATAAATATATCCATAATTACCTTAGTGGTCATTAATGACTCTGTCATTCATAAATTTAACTAAACTACTTTTGAATGAATCTGTATTTTCTGCTTTCTGTGGAATATTGAATAATTGTATTTCATAATTCCACCCTTCTATCCTTAACTTTGTTATCCATTATATGAAATTATTGTTATTATTACTTCATTTCATCTGCATTAAACTTTCTAAAGTTTAAAGGAAGCCATCTCAACAAAGAATTTCAAGATTGGGTGAATGAGCCAGTCTATCAAAATCTAGAAGATAGTGGATGACATAAGTAAGGTGAATAGCTTTCCCTTTATGCCTTCACCTTTCCATACTTAAATCCTAATCATCTATACAACAGTGTTCATTTCCATTATCACTTCTCTTTATCAGGAGATGACCTTGCCCCCTACTTTATTGAGCAAATTGAGGCCATCCAATATGATTCTCTGATCTCTCAATCTTTACGCCTCAATACTTCTGTACATTTTTTCTCATTTTTTCCTTAACTTCTTTACTCTTATAGGATGAAGTAGTCTTTTTGCTTAGCAAGGCTAACCTTTCAATTTGTACCTTTGACATCACCTCTTCCCATCTCTCTGGGAGATTAGAAGAGATTAAATTATATTAGATCTTTTACTTCAAATGTTTCCATATTTACTGGTGCCATGCTTGCTGCCTACAAAAATATCAAAGTTTTCCATTTATTTTGAAAAACAAAACAAAAATAATAAGAAACCTTTACATTATTTCTACCATCCCCTGAAGTGGTCATCCTGTATGTCTCCCCCTATTCACTAAAGTCCTAGAAGCCTGTGTCTCTTTGTGTCTTCAAGTAGTAGAGTCTAAGCTTCCCATTCCCAATCTCTCCTCCAAAGCCTTCAATGAGCACTCTGAGGAAACTGAGGAGATGGAGCTTATTTTGTAATAAATGGTATTGAAGAATACGTTCTACTTATACACCTTTTATTCACTCTTCATTTTAAGCAATATGGCTATAATTCAACAACTCTATTGAAAATGTTCTTTCAAAATTTGCCAATGATTCCTTGATATCAAAGCCATTATCTAGATCTTTCCTTTACCTCATCACACTCTGACTTATATTATACCAATTTGTTGTACAAGTTGTTATATCCTGTGAGACACTGTCATTTTTCAGCTTTGTTACTGCATCATCAACACAGTGTCTAACATCAGTTGATGCTGAATAAATATTTGTTTGAATGTAATGACCACAAAATCATTTAATATAAGTGCTAAAAGGCATCTTAGAGATCTCTTCAGACACTCTAATTATTTTGTAGAATAAGAACATGGACCATAGTTGAATAAGTAAAGCTATCAATTGCAAAGCAATGAAAAGTGATGACTGCCTGAGATATAATCCATTCTCATGTCTAACAGAGAGCAACATAGTAAGCAATCAATAAATAGTTGTTGGTTTGATTTTAAAAATAATTTTATAATCTGATTTTTGCTCATCTTATCCTAAACAAGCATCAAACTCTATTTCCTTCCCATTATCATCAAACTTCTAGAAAGAGCAATCTGCATTCATTGGTTCTAATTTTTCCATTCAATATTCACAGAATTGCCTGGTCAGGTTTTGTACTTTTGACTCTATTAAAACTGCTCTTTTCAACGTCACTAATGAGCTCCTTATGACCATATCCAATGGCCTTTTTCGGACTTCATCTACTTTGACCTTTGTAGGCAAACTATGATAATGTAAAAAATGGAATATATCAATAACCTCCCCCTTTCTCCCCCTCCCTCTCTCCCTCCCCCCTCTCATCTGTAGGTTTTATTCAGTGCAATTTCAGAAGACAGAAGATTAATGAATGTAGTTAGATTGACTCATGCGACTTTATATGCACCAACACATTTTTGGGGACGATTTTGTTTCGCATACCTAAAATTCTGATTTCCCAAGGACCAAAAAGATATATTTATGCAACTGTATTATTACTATGGAGTGTTTTTTGGCATCTTATGTGTAGGATAAATGCCAACCAGATGGTCTGCAGCAAACTACCAGAAAAGCAGCTGGACCATTCTTGCTTTCTATATGGCTTAGCTGCTATGCAAAGGCAGTTGTTTTCTTTGCACTTTGAAGAGTGAAGAAAAAATAAATCTTCAGTATAGCTTACACATTGTTAATGAATGTTATATGCTGTCAAATTCATTATGTAAATAGGACCCAGAAAAACCCAAGTACATATTAATATGTTATTCAAGTTATTTTTAAGCTAGATTATTTTAATAAGAAAAACTCTTAAGTAAACATTTTTGTTTCCAAATGGTTTTTTAAAATAAAATTGATGCATTGATTCTATAAGAAAATTTACCAACCCTTTATTTTGTTCAGTTTTTTCCCTAGTATTGTATTCATCGTATGCAACTCTTACAAGCAGGTACTAAACTAAAGAATTAGTTTTACAAAAGAAAGTGGTATGTCTCTACTAAATACTCAGTGAGGCAACAAACATTTATTAAACATTTACTATATGCCAGGCACTGGCAGAAAGAAGGAAAAGAAAGAAAGAAAGAAGAAAGACAGTCCCTGCCCTCCAGACACTTATATTCAAATAAGAGAGGACAACACATAAAAGGGAACCAAAAGGATTGAGGTGGGGAGGGGGAGGCATGATAAGGAGATGAAAGTACTTAATGCAGGGGTATCACTTTGAAGTCCAGGAGTTCAAGTTCAGAATCAAGAGGGGAATGAAGGCTGGTTAGTGTGGGTCCTTCCACAAAATAAAAGCCCTAAGAGGAACTCACCAATGGGAGAAGGGGGATTGCCTGGAGGAGGAATATTTCAGAGTGAGAAGGCCTGAGGTGAGATGGATGTTCCATGGTGAGGAGACCCTAGGCTCTGAGGGAAGCTCCAGGATGACAAAACAGCAAGGAAAGCATGGTTTTGAAGTCTAGCAATTTAGGAGCAGAGCCAGGAAGGGGGTGAAGGCTGGTCAACCTAGCCCCTCTGCAAAATGGAAGCCACAGGAAAAGCTCATCAATGGGAGAAGGTGATCAGCCTGGAAGAAGGATATTCCCAGGTGAGAAGGCCACAAAGAAAAAATTTGGTCAATAAAAACAACATCATAATAACAAACAACTTTGAAAGATTGAAGACATTTGATCAATGCAATGAGCAATCATGACTCCAGAGGACCCATGATGAAGCAAGTTATCTACCTACAGACAGAGGAGTGATGGCTCAAAGTATAGAAGGAGACATACATTTTAGGATGTAGTAAATGTGTGGATTTGTTTTGCTTGCTATTCATATTTGTTTTTTAAAATTATATATGTTTTTAAAATTAGAAAAAATCTTCCTTATTCCTCTTCACTCACTATAACTGAGAATGAAATAAAAATAAAACCTCTGTTACAAACATATAGTTAAGCAAAACAAATTTCCACATTGGTCATGTCTCAAAGATAAACATGTGTGTCTATGTGTACATTTTATATATACACACATTTGCGTATATATCATATACATGCATGTATACAATATGGTTGAATGTATATATTATGTATATATATTCACATATACATGTGTGTATGTGTATACATTCACACACATATACATATGCATACATCTGTGCATGCATATATACATGCACATATGTATACAAACACACAAAGAGGCAAAAAGTCCTTGACCTCAAAGAGTTTATAACCATACATGAACACATGCACACATACAATTGTATACTTACATAGTGCATATACATATATATGTGTGTGTGTATATATATATGTATGTATATATTTATAAAAATCATATGCATACATATATACATGGATAAGATTGTGAGCTCCTTGAGGCCAGGGACTGTCTTGCCTATTTCTGTATCCCCAACACTTAGTATAGTACCTGGCACATAGTAAGTGCTTAATAAATGTTTGTTGATTGATAAATCTCATTCTGTACTCTTTAGTCTTTTATTTCTTGGGGAGTAGATAGCAAGTTTAATCATTAGTGCTTTGGAATCATGGTTGGTCATTATGCTGATCAGAGTTTAAAGTCTTTCAAAGTTGTTTGTCTTACTCTTTACAATATTGTTGTCATTGTATAAATTATTCTCCTAGTTCTATTCACTTCTCTTTATCTGTTCATATGAGTCTTCCCAGGTTTCTTTTAAACCAGGCCCTTCATCATTTCTTTTTTTTTAACCTTGCATTAATTCATTATTCATCCCCCCACCTGGAGGAAGAGATTCCACTAAGGAATCAATAACAGAACACTTTTTATAAAAAGATGGACTCGAATACATACATAAAACATTGAGTGATAAATTTTAAAACAGTACATATCAACTAATAAAAGAATTCTAACTTCTAGTCATGTTCAAATGAATAACCCCTAATTAAAGTGGATGCTTCCTTTAAGGCATTTACAAGAGAGACCACAAGCCATGCCTCTTTTAATATTAACTAATTGTAACAAAACTGAGCCAGGTATGATATTAACTAAGTAACAGAATAATATCCTGGTTTCACAAGTCCTTGACCTAATTATCCCCATATCATTATGAAGAATTAAAAGACCCTAACTCATACAAGAATATATACTAGTAACAGATGTCAAGGCTGAATACTTAATTAGTTAGTTGTTTGGGCTAAAATTCTAGGCAAAATAGACTTGCATCTTACTATAATGACCTCAGATGTTCCAACATCAATCTATCATTTTGTAGATTTAATATTGCTTTTACAAAGCTTTTCAATTATAGAAATTTGCCATAAAGAACAGGGACATAACTATAGTAAGGGAACATTGTTCCCTAACTTCATGTCAGTTCCAGGCAAAAGTGATGCAGATGGCCAACTGCATTGAGCCAGGCTTAAAGTCTGCCAGGTGGGGTATTCATATTAGGGAAATTGAGTCAGGAGAATCCTACTTCATCTCATGCAGAATAGTCATTCTCCCAACTTTTCCCATAAGAACACCCTCTGCAGTTCACGGACCTCACAGGGTTGGGGGCATCATAGATCAGTGGCTCAATAGCATTCCTTGATAATCATTCCTGGAGTCAGACTCAGAACAACAGTCAGTTAACAGTCCCATAAGGTCTTGAATAGCAAGTTCCAATAATCAGAGTTTCAGATGTATGACTATAATCTCACATTGGTTAGGAACATCCTTAAGGTGAGCCTTAAGTAGTTTGCATCATTCCTACACATGTACTAGTTCCTGATTACATAACAAAAGGAAGTTAAAATCAAATTTCCCATTAAGATCATAAGTGACTACTGTAATAGATTTGCATTTGTTTCTCAAGCTTATTTTTCCTTCTCCAACCATACTTAATCTGAAAGAATGAGACACTTCAGGAACTGAATCTTATACATATGATAAGTTCAAACACTAATTTTAACTCTTGTGTGGCTATGGAATGAATTCAGATCTAAACAGCAAGACCTTTCCCATTTATAGCTCATTCTTTTTTTTTTGTTTTCTATCTATCTATCTATCTATCTATCTATCTATCTATCTATCTATCCATACATATAATTTTTTTCCTCCAACTACCCTAATACTGACAAAGGTCTCATGAGTTATAAATATCATCTTTCCATGCAGGAATGTAAACAGTTCAACCTTAATAAGTCTCTTATGATTTGTCTTTCCTGTTTACCTCTTCATATTCCACTTGAGTCTTGTATTTGAAGGTCAAATTTTCTATTCAGCTCTGGTCTTTTCATCAAGAATGCTTGATAGTCCTCTCTTTCACTGAATGACCATTTTTCCCCTGAAGGATTATACTCAGTTTTGCTGGGTAGGTGATTCTTGGTTGTAACCCTATCTCCTTTGCCCTCTGGAATATTATATTCCACGCCCTGTGGTCCTTTAATGTAGAAGCTGCCAAATCTTGTGTTATCCTGATTGCATTTCCACAAACTTGAATTTTCTTTTTGGCACCTTGTAATATTTTCTCTGTGACCTGGGAACTCTGGAATTTGGCTACAATATTCCTAGGAGTTTTCCTTTGCAAATCTCTTTCAGGAGAGATCTGTGGATTCTTCCAATTTCTATTTTGCCCTCTGGTTCTAAAATACCAGGGCAGTTTTCCTTGATAATTTCTTGAAAGATGAAGTCTAGGCTCTTTTTCTGATCATGGCTTTCAGGTTATCCAATAATTTTTAAATTCTCTCTCCTGGATCTATTTTCCAAGGCAGTTGTTTTTCCAGTGAGATATTTCACATTGTCTTCTATTTTTTCATTCTTTTGGATTTGTTTTACAGTGTCTTGATTTCTCATAGAGTCACTAGCTTCCAATTGCTTTAGTCTAAGTTTTAAGGAAGTATTTTCTTCAGTAATCTTTTGGACTTCCTTTTCCATTTGGCCAATTTTTCTTTTTAGGGCATTTTTCTCCTCATTGGCTTTTTGGACTTCTTTTGCCATTTGGGTTAGGCTATTTTTTAAGGTGTTATTTTCTTCAGTATTTTTTTGAGTCTCCTTTAGCAAGCTGTTGACTTGTTTTTCATGATTTTATTGCATCACTCTTATTTCTCTTCCCAGTTTTTCCTCTACTTCTCTTACTTGCTTCTCAAAATCCCTTTTGAGCTCTTCCAAGGTCTGGGACTGATTCATATTTTTCTTGGAGGCTTTGGATGTAGGAGCTTTGACTTTGTTGTCTTCTTCTGGTTGTATGTTTTGATCTTCTTTGTCACCAAAGTAAGATAATATAGTCTGACTCTTTTTGCACTGCTTGCTCATGATCCCAGCCAATTACTTGCTAAGGTAAGAGTCTACTTCCAATGTGGAGAATGTACTGTCCCAAGCTTTGGGGATTTGTTCAGCTGTTTTCAGAGATACTTGCAGGGACCTGTAAATTTTTAGTTCTTCCAAGGTGTTATGATAAGAGGTGAGGTGTTTATTCCTTTCCTATCCTGTGCTCTGGTCTATTAGTGACCACAAGTACTCTTTTCTGTCCTGGAACTGTGAGGAGAATTTCCTCTCTCCAGCCACTACAAGCTCCACCAAGCCAGCACTCCTCCTCACCCCAGAACTGCCACCCAGAACTGTGACCCAGATCCACGCATGGGCAAAGCAACACATTCCTGCCTCAGCACTGGCAAAGAGATCGATCCTTGCAATCCCTCTCTGATCAGCCACTGGATTCCCCCTCAGTCTTTGGGCCAGAAGCTCAGGAGGCAGCTGCCCCCCTCAAGGGCTGCACTCTCAGGGTACTGGATCTGAGACCCTGAGCTCCTTTCTCAGCACTGCAGAAATAGACTTTCCCACTGACCTCCTAAGTTGTCTTTGGCATGGTGAATTGAGGAGTCTGGAAACTGCCACAGCTACCCGCGATTCAGTCCTTTGAGGCCTGCTCCAGGTTCACTGCGGCCTGCACGCCCCTGCTGCACTGCGCTCTGCTACCAGTACTGCACCATATACCTTTCTGATCAATCATCCAAGTTGCTTGGGCTAGAAAATTGTTTCACTCTGTCTTTTTGTGGGTTCTGCTGCTTTAGAATTTGTTTAGAGCCATTTTTTAATAGGTATTTGGAGGGGTTTGGGGGAGAGCTCAAGCAAGTCACTGCTTTCACTCTACCATCTTGGCTCCTCCCCCTTTCTCTTCATCATTTCTTACAACTCAATTATATTCCATCACATTTATATACCATAACTTGTTCAGTCATATCCCAGTTGATTTGTAGCTCAAAAAGAGGTATAAATTTTTTGTACATTTGTTTTCTTAGGACTAATGAACCCCTCTCTAAATCCACCCTTCCTCTAATTCTCCCTTTTTCACTTCTCTTCTTCCATTTCCTTCCTATTTCTCTATTGGATAAAATGTAGTTCTATACTCTCTCTCTCTCTCTTCTCTCTCTCTCTCTCTCTCTCTCTCTCTCTCTCTGTGTATTCTTCCCTCCTTTGACCAGTTTTGATGAGAGTAAAGTTCAAGTGACAGCCAGTCTTCCAGGTCCTCTATGAGATAATTTCCCCTAATTTTCCATTTCCTTCCCCAGCTAGTATATTATTCTTTCTCTCTCTTTCCATTTTTCTTTAAACATCATGAAGACATAATAAAACCACGCTTGGGTTTTTTTCTGATTAGACTCCACTTATGACCCCTGATAATGATAGAGTTTAGAAAGGGGTATAATATGATGAGAATATGTTAACTATTGAGTAATGACTCCAAGCAGAGTATCAGTAGTTGGAGATGGATCAGTAAGGAGAGGCAAACGATTATATTTCAGGGTTTTTCCTTGAGATCCAAACTCATGGAAGGTGGGGATGTAATGTCTTGTGAAGGCCAAGCAGGTAGAAGCTAAGACTCGGGAAGTCTGAGAATTCAGTTAGAAGATGGAAGTTGGTGGTCATCCAAGGTGGGCCATCAGATGTAGGTATGTGCTCTTTGAGATCAGGGATGCTTTTTCCTCATGGAATCCCTACCACAGCACAGTGCCTGACACATAGTAGGTGCTTCATAATATATATTTTTAATTTGGAGGGGTGGGAGGGGAGGAAATATGTTGTTCCTACACCTGACCAGAGAAGGTCTTAGCTGTGAAGATGGAAACTGGGAGGTAGATGGTGGAGTCTTGTGTGAGTGTGTGTGTGTGTATGTGTGTTAGGGGATGCTGCTTGGATATTGATTCTTCCTTGTCTTTTAAGGCAGAAATCATGAGGCAGGTAGCCAGTTCTGGTCACCGCACAGCCTTCTTGGACCTTGTTGGGAAAATCCCTAGGCATAAGGTGGAAGCCAAAAAGAGTGCAGCAAGGTTTTGTTCTGAATTGTTCCTGTTCTTGGCCCAGATGGAGAAGTCCTAGTACTTACCATGTAAAATTAGACAAGTCATTTAAACTCTCTTACCTTCAGTTGCCTTATTTGTAAAATAGGAATAATCATCATAATAATAATACCTAAATTCAGGAAGCTGGACCAAGTGATTCTTTTCAATCCCTTCCAGGTCTAAGATCTGATTCTAGGAAGAAGATAGAGTGAACTTCAATGAAAGACAGTATAAAGGAGAATCAAAGGGTTTCCAAACACCAAAGAAGTAGTTTGAAAATGTGTGATAAATCACAATGCTGAACTACATCATCAGCAAAGTGCCTTCTCAGTCTCATCCCTTCTTTTCAGCTTCTTCCTGTTCATTCAGGAATAACAGCTGCAGAGAAGAAGCTCTTAGTGAAGTGGCAGGATGTTACTAATCTGTTTGATTTCTCTAAGTCTTATAAACAAGTTGATGCAAGTTAACCTAAAACCCCCCCCAACAAAATATGAGAAGGCACTGACCAGTGGTTCTGATTTTTTTTGTTATAGGATCTTTCCTTTTATCCTTCATTAATTTTAATCAGCTTACTGTGAAAGGTATATTCCTGATACTTTAGCAAAAGATATAGCTCTCAGAAGGGTTAGTACCAGGTTTTAACAGCAGAACTATTTTTTTTTCTTTAAGCACAAAAGAGGTCTCTAGGAGAAAAAAAGCTCCACCCATTGCATATACATATACACTACATATATAACATTTATTACATCTATTATATATTATATGTATTATATTGTATATGCAATAGATTAAATATACTATATATTATATACATTACATTTTACACATTAAACAAACTTGTTTATTAGGCATAAAATAACTCTTTTATAGTCTAATGTGTAATTGGAAATGTAACTAATGCCCCAACATTCTTGTCTCTGAGTTCATTATCATTATGGTCACTAAACATTTATTAAGTACTTACTATGTGTCAGATTGTGTATTAAGTGCTAGAACAGGCTATCATGGATAAGGCCCAGCCTTAGGAACTAGTCCCTGTAATAGAAGTAACATCTACTAGGATCCCTGCCAAATGAGTTCAGTGAGTTTTTCCCTAATACGTAGAGAAACTGACCCCAAGACATAATTGGCCTGAAAGACTAGGGTTTGAGCATTGATATGGCTTCCTGGTCACCTGGGGGCAAAAAAAGGCGAACCAATGAAGAGTCTGTACCCTTTAGACTTGATGGACATGCTATTGCTATGCAAACAGCACCTTCTTTTTATTTTTATTTGTTTATTTTTAATATTTTATTTCACCCCAATTATATGTAAAAACAATTTAAACATGTTTTTAAAATTTTGAGTTTCAAATTTTTTTCCCTTTCTCCCTCCCATCCCCCTTCATTGAAACAATTTGATATAGGTTATACACGTGTAGTCATGCGAAACATATTTCTATATTAATCATGTGAAAGAAGACACCAACAAAAAAACCCAAGAAAAACAAAGAAAAAATTTAAAAGTATGCTTCAATCTGTATTCAGACTCCATAAGTTCTTCTTTTTTTAAAATTTTTCTTTTGGGGCAATGGGTTAAGTGACTTGCCCAGGGTCACATAGCTAGTGAGTGCTATGTGTCTGAGATCAGATTTAAACTCAGGTCCTCCTGACTCCAAGGCCAGAGCTCTATCCACTGTGCCACCTAGCTGCCCCCAGACTCCATAAGTTCTTTCTCTGGATGTGGACAGCACTTTTCATCATAAGTCCTTCAGAACTATCTTGGATCATTGTATTGCTGAGAATAGCTAAGTCATTTACAGTTGATCATCATACAATATTGCTGTTACTGTGTACAAAGTTTGCTTGGTTCTGCTTGTTTCACTTTGCATCAATTCATGTAAGTCTTTACAGGTTTTTCTGAGAACCTCCTGCTTTGTCATTTCTTTGTTTTATTTTTTAAATTTAATATCTTATTTTTCCACAATTTTATGTAAAAAAAATTTTAACATATGTTTAAAAAATTCTTTGACTTCCAAATTCTCTTTCTCTCTCCCCTCCCCCCTTCATTGAGAGGGCAAACAATTTGATATAGATTATACGTGTTCAGTCATGTGAAACATATTTCCATGTTAATCA
Source organism: Phascolarctos cinereus (assembly GCF_003287225.1). Taxonomy (NCBI): domain Eukaryota; kingdom Metazoa; phylum Chordata; class Mammalia; order Diprotodontia; family Phascolarctidae; genus Phascolarctos; species Phascolarctos cinereus. Next base: position 288,983,647 of record NW_027555847.1, on the reverse strand, counting down.
TGTTGTTAAAGAAAACACAGACAAAAAAAATCCAAGAAAAATAAGGCAGAGAAAAAGTATGCATAGATCTGCATTCTGATACCATCAGTTTATTTTATTTCTTTTTCTTTTCTTTTTTGAGACGGATAGCATTTTCCATTGTGAGTCCTTCAGAATTTTCTTGGATCACTGTTTTGCTGAGAATAGCTATGTCATTCACAGTTGATCATCATACAATATTGTTGCTATGGTATATAATGTTCTCTTGGATCTGCCCATTTCATTTTACATCAGTTCAGGTAAGTCATTCCAGATTTTTCTGAGAACATTCTGATTGTCATTTCTCACAGCACCACTTAATGGACACCTCCTCAATTTCCAATTCTTTGGCACTACTAAAAGAGCTGCTATAAATATTTTTGTACAAATAGGTTCTTTTCCTTTTTTTAAATTAAAAAAAAATTAAAAATCTCTTTGGCATTTAGACCTAGGAGTGATTTTGCTTGGTCAAAGGGTATCCATGGTTTTATAGCCCTTTAAACATGATTCCAAATTGCTCTACAGAATGTTTGAATCAGTATGCACCTTCACCAACAGTGTATTAATGTCTCAATTTTCCCATATCCCACCAACACTTGTCATTTTCCTTCTATTTCTGTTTTGGTTTTTCTTTTGCCTTCACTAAGCTTCTTTCCAAGTCAAGTCAAATTAAGTCAATAAATATGTATTTAGCCATTATTATGTGCCAGTTATCATATTAAGCTCTAAGGATTCAAAGAAAAGTGAAAAGAGACCATGCCTACATGGAGCTCACAATTTAAAGGAGGAGACAACATATGAAAAAAATATATAAACAATATAGTCATAAAGTCATAAACATTGAAGGAGATCAGAAATGGCTTCTTGCAGAAGGTTAAACTATAGCTGAGATGAGGAAAGTCAGTGAAAACAAGAAAGAGAGATGAGGAAAGAGAAAATTCCAGGCATAGTAGAGATTAAGTGGAAATGCACAGAGTTGGGAAATGGAGTGTTTGTGGGTGGGAGGAAAGGAGGCCAATGTCACTAAATCATAGTATATAGGGTGGAAGGGAGAGCAAGGTGTGCATTGTGAAGTGTAACAAGACTAGCAAGGTAGAAAGGACACAGGTCACAAAGAATTTTAAGAACAGTAATTGGGAAGCACTGCGGTTCAGTAAGGGGATGACATGGCCAGACCTTCACTTTAGAAAGATCAATGATAGCTGAATTGAAGAGAGACTAGAGATTTAAGTTAAGGAAGAGACTTAAGTTAGGGAGAATAACTGCAAACAAAACAAAACAAAACAAAACATAAACAAATAAACAACAACAACAAAAAACCATTATGAGGGCCTGGCAGTGTCAGAGGAGAGAAATCTTTACCCTTTGTACTTGACAGATTTCCCATTGCTACGTGAGTTCACACAGACCAGATTTTAGTCAAAGGGTTCTGTTTCTGCTTGAATTCAACTCTTTGCATGCTATTGTATAGTAAATTTCTTTTTGTTAAGCATCAGGTTGTCTATAAGTGTCTCATTTGTTTTAATCTCAAGCTTAAACCACTGGATCAGCCTGAATCAGGTCTAGACCCACACTAAACCTAAATCACTTACTCATTGTAGTTCCCCAACCTAAAGTTTGCGATGAGAAAGTATCTGAATACAGCTCATGGCGGGGCCTCCATAGATATTAGTGAAAAGCTCAACTAGATTTCATATAAGTACTCAAAGTAACAATGAATATATAGAGTACATAAATCCTTTATTTTGTGCCATAGAAAATGTGAAATGACTAGGATTTATAATACCATACAACATGGAAAATTCATTAAGGACTTATAGTAGCCCATAAACAGTCATCACTTTCCAGTGAATCTCACTTTGCCTAATTAGGGCTCAGTTTTCTTTCGAAGAGAAATGAACTTTGGACTGATGAAAGGCAACCTCCTCCCAACCAGATCTCTATTCTCAGAATAACCAAAGTAAGAATGTGGTAAGCTATTATGTTGTTTTAATCCCTTGTGTATCCTCTCTTTGGCAAAGAAGTCATGCAGTTGCTCCTCCAAGGCTGGGGCCAGACGCTATCCCAACAGGAACTCCTGCCTCTACCTCTACCACTACTTTGGTTGTTGCCACCTCTTGGACTAAGATACTTACCACTTCTGAGGCACTTGGCCACATGGCTCTTCTCTCCATGGCTACCATATTGGAGGACTGTGCTATTTTGCCACGGCCACTTCAAGGATGGGTCTAGGAATTCTCAATACTCTACCAGTGGCCTAGTTATAGCCATCTCTTGGCCCAAGAAGCTTTCATTTCTGGGGCACTTGGCCATATAACCAAGGCAATTGAACAGGCAATTGAAAAGAAAAAAAATGTAACTTGTAAAGGGAAATAATTAGCCACTCATATAGCACAATACTTAAATGTATGAAAAAAAGTTTAACATACTGTATGTTTCAAACCTACATAAGCACCATTATTTACAGATACTATGCAGTGATCTATGAGCTTTCTTCCCTTCTTTCTTTCCTTTTCCCCCTCTTTCTTTCTTTTCTTCTCTTTACTTTCCTTCTTCCATTTCTTTTCATTATCATCTTCTCTCCCTTTCTGACTGTCTCTCTGTATCTATCTTTGTGTGAGTGAATATCATTTGCAGTGTTTCTCATTAGGTGCCAAATCTCAAGATGAAAGAATCAAAGTTCTTTCTCCCTCTTCCTGTTCTCACAGATGTAAATCAAAATGATTCACTTATGGTATGAACTTAACCCAGTAATTAATGGCATCATTGAAATTTTACTTTTCATTGAAATTCTACTTTTCAATACAGCTGTTTGTATGAATGAATGGATTTATTGCCTCATTATCATTTGCCCTCATTACTATTATTAGCACATAGGCTTGCTTCAAGTTTCTCTTTTTATCTAGGAAAAGTGGTGACTATTAATTTAATGAACAGCACATCAGTTTATCCTTTAATACAGGCAGTCCTTACCTTAGAAACAGGTTGAATTTTAGATATTTTGGGTTTCTTTCCGGATTAACCTACAGAGCCTCATTTTACTCATAATAAAGGTCAATTGCTATAAATAGAAAGCATTATAAGCTTCTGAATGGGTTGTTTTCCAAAACTTTGTTTATTATAACGTGCTTTGCTTGGAATGTGGAATACATTTTCCCATAGAAATAATGTTTGAATTATGGGATTAGGTTTCAAGTCAGATAAAAAAAAATACTTGACCCACATATACTAAACAATGGAGAACTATAGTCTAAGTACCCTTTTTAAATTTTGCTTCTAGCTATGGATAACAGGGGAAAAAATCTAATCTAGTAATTTATTTTCTCAAAATTCTAGGGGCAAGAATCTATCTGTCTCTAGTAGGAACTTTTCCTTCTTTTTTCAGTCCAATTTGTCCAGGGAATGAAGAGTAGGTAGTGAAAAGAGCTAGGTTTCCTGGAAGGGGAGTGAAGATAACATTTCAGAGAGGTAAAAGAAGGCCAGTGGTTCCAGAAGCTGAACTTAGCTGGGGTGGGGCTGCTTTTCTTTTTCTCCTTTTTTTCTGATGCTTTTCATTATCACAAGGGGAGGGGGAGAGAGTGAGGAAAAAGGATCTTACAAGATTGAACCCAGATTATATGAAACTAGGTATTCACTTTTGGACCCTAGGCTGTACTCTGTGACTCTGGTGTGTTTTTTATGTGGTTGCCTCTAGAGGAGATTCTACTAATAGTTCTGTTGCTGTAAGCACTTTGAAAGGAATGCTTTTATAGTTGATCAGTATGACATTAACACTCAGGCCTCCCCCCCCCCCTTTTTGATCTTGTACAATGCAGCAGCTTTTATGATCTCAATTATAGAGGCAGGATCCTACTCTGATCTTGCTCCATAATTCCTAGCAAAAATGGACTTGTGGTCAAAATGGATAGCAGAAACAAAAAAGAATATCCAGAATGTATTCTTATTTTTCTTATAGGACAGGTGACAGACACGAGAGGTTGTCCCATCAATATTTCAGCAGAAATGATTCCTGTGATTAACAATGGAAAGCTTTAAGATATTATTAGATAATCTTAGAGTTAGAGTTATTGATTGTTAGCTGGAAACGATCTTAGACCATCATTCAACAGATGAGGAAAATGAGTGTCCAAAGAGGAGAAATTATTACATATTCTTCAACAAACTGTTTTAGGACATCCTTTGGGGTCTGTTGCTGTCCTTTCACTGTACCTGTTTACTTGAGAATGATCAGGTCTGTTAGAGACATCTTGGGTCCTTCTACACCAGTTTCTTAAATTTTACAGTGGTAAATTGTCAGACATTACAGCATCTGGCATGTGTTGCAACTGACAGATGTGAACTGTGATTTTGTGAGAGAATATTCTCTTCCCTTGGCTATAGAATAGAAACAAGGGAAATCTCAGAAAACATCGTATTGGTGATATGCTCACTTGGGGAGTCTGTATGTATTTCATCACCAGTTCCACTAAGTGAATTGAGGTCAGCTCAAGCCAGTGCTTGGGGCCTCCCCTTTGTGCTTCTAACACTTATTGGCTGTATTATCATGGGCAAATCATTTAACTTATCTGAATTTCAGTTACTACATCTGTAAAATCAGGAGATTGTGATGAGGGTCAAATTGCCACATAAATATCGAACACATTTATTGACATCTATGTAAAGGAACATATCTGGTAGCAAATTTTCATTTTCTTTCTTTTCAGATTTGTGTGAGAGTAGGGGATGAGTTTGCTGAATGTTATCATCTAGTAAAAGCAAACAAACAAAATATTATTAGACATAGATTTAACACATACAGCTTAAAAAGAAGATAGAATTTCACAGACCTGATGTGGTTGAGAAGCAAGGTGGTAAAAGCCCAAAGATAAGGTAGAAAGACAATTATATTCTGAGCTCCAGAATCAATTAATTAATCAATCAATAATCAGTGCCTACTATGTGCCAGGCACCACAAGTAACCAAGAACACCTTTGTTGGAGATATGATAGGGATTTGGCGAATAGGGATGTGGCAGCTGCCATTGGAGGTTATAAGACTCAGAATGACTATAATTAAGATGCAAAAACTACAGATACAGGAGAGATACCTATAGGCTGATATCCAAAAACTACAGCTCCTGAGAAAGGAGGAATTTAGTTCTTGTTCTCTGTAGCTGACATGTGAAGTTCCAAAGGACAGTGATCAATCACAGCCTGTTTACCTTCTATGAATTAAACTGGCTATGTTCCCCGTCCACGAGCTCACAGCTTCCAGTCCCTGGAGTTGTTGGATATGGTAGCCTTGGGAAACAGGTGGTGAGAGTGTTAGCTGCTTGTCATTTACCTTGTATAACACCTCATCTGGCTACTTTCCAAACTCCCACTGGCTCTGGCTTGTTGGGTTCCTAGAGGGCAGCTGACTACTAATTTCCTCAGGGCCCTAAAGGGTTGTCCTGAGGGACTGGCTATTGGAACACTGTAACTCTAGAGCCTCCTCCAGTATGTTTCCCATTATCAATCAGAATCAGTTGAAGTCTATTAGTTTTTAGAAGAAGGATTTACAGAGGAGGTATATCAAGAACAATAGTTACAAAACAATCACTTTTCTCCCTCCACACTATGGAACATTTTCCACTTACACATGATTCCTTAGAAGGGTCGGCTCAAATTTAATGAACAAAACTAGTTGAGCATACATATAGAGAACACATGGAGCCAAAGTCTACCTTGCAACTTCTAACCCTGGGAACAATTTTGTCCTTTTGTCCAGCCCTCATTACATTCCTATAGGTGTTGCTCTCTGTTGAGATCATGGAGAGCTCATAACCAGTACTTCTCTTTGTCATCAAGAGTCACTGTCTCTGAATACTCAGGCCACCATCGTCAGGTGGCTGGCTATCTTTCCTCATCTGGCAGCAATTTCTTCTGTTGTTGGCCATTTTTGTGCCCCTAGTGAACTTTGTGACTAACTCTGATTGCTGCTGTGACCTTTAAAAGTTCCTCCAACATTCTGAGGTTCACATGATCATAACCTTAGCAGTTAGGTATCTGGATATTCAGTTGCCTGAGATTAGGGAAGAATAAATTAAAAAGAAACAGAAGTCCCATATATTCATGGTGACTAAGTGGGGAAATGAGCTTGCTGACCTTCTCAACCCTCAATTAGTTCACAGTAGTTCTTCTTCATTTGGAGGAAGGGGAGGTTGGAAGCATAGATAACTCCTTTTGTATAAAAACTTAATTCCAGCTTAATTACTTAGGAGTCATCAATCCTTCAGGCTCTAAAGACTGAGATTTATCAGTCAGTTCCCTCTCCTCTCCCTGAAATTACACTTGCATTCTTTTTACAGTATATGACTTTCACTTTACTGTAATGTAATGTGTTTTATTCCAACCCCAGTGGGGAGATTGGGAGGCTAATATGCTGTGGATTGAAATGGCTGATAATTCCTTGAGTGCTCTGGACACAGGAGTAGCCATCAGGGGGCAATATTAGGGTATCCCATATGATACATTTCTGGCATATTGTTTGAGATTAAAATTTAAAAATATTTTTTAATAAACTTGTTTTGAACCCTGGTATAATCTGAGGCTATTTGCTCTAGCACTTAAAGGACCTATAAAAGATGTTTTCTCTTTTACTTGAGTAGGCTTTAACTTGACAGAATTTTATTTTTTTAAAAACTTTTAAAGCCCAAACTGGTTGCTATACTATAGCCATTACAACATGGTATGTCATAGAAGCTGTTTTATCCTGTCAAAGTAATATCATGGCACTGCCAGTCTACATTTTATTTTTGTGAGTTGCCATGAATGTTCAGTTATTCAAGAACTGATGCTCAGTTGTAGAGTTTGGCCCCAGTGAGATTTAAAGGGTTGGTGTCAGGCAACTGTGATGAAGAACGTTCTGAAAATACTTCACACAGTGATGTGGACACATTAAAGACATGTCAGTTGCTTTCCAGGCAACAGAAGGATCAACATGAAGCTCATGGTTAGCCCATTCTAAAATAATAAAAATGATAGTATAAGTAAATTAATGTATAGATTCAGTCCCATACCAAACTATTGACAAATTACCTAATAGCACTTGACAAAATAGTAACATTCATTTAGAGGTCAAGAATTAAAGAGAAATAATGAAAAAAAGTTATAACAAAGAGAGGTTAGCAGTATCACATATTGAGCTATACTATGAAGTATCAATAATCAAACAGTTGGTACCAATTTAAAAAAATAGATCAATGTCTGACCAAGCTCTAAGCACTCCACAGTTCCTGCTTCAGCTGCTTTCATGGCCATTGTAGCAAATTGTTCTCATCTGTTCATTCTTCTGAGGGAAGTCCTCACGTGCTTTGGTACTCATAATTTCTCTAAAGATGTCAATGACATACTTATAATTAGCTTAACATTAGTCTTCAGATTTTAATTGAAATAAATTCATATTTTCATGGGACTGAATAAATTCTACAAAAATGTTAGCCATGCCAATTTTCCTAGCACCATAAAAAGTAAGGAGACCTTAGTTCCTGAGAAGATAGTTAAGTTTTTAGTATAATGGTCTAAGCCTAGCAAAGTATATAGAAATTAATACTCAGACTTGTTTTGGGGTCTTAGTCTACGAATCCAACCATTCCTCAAGAGAGGCATTTTGTGCCTATACTACATGGATGAGGGAAATTTCTCTAGCTGACCATATTTAGGGAGGGCATTCAGGAAACCTTCATATTCTGCCTGTTGGAATCCTAATGATGACTTTCAGGCCTGCAGGAAAGGGATGATGATTGGTGTTGATATACTGGTAATTAGCTGGCAGGATAGATCTCACACAGCATTTAATTCAATTCCACAAATATTTATTGAACTTTTGTAGTTCAATGGAAAGAGCTCTGGCTTTCCAGTCAGAGAATCAAGATATAAATCTTATGAATGATATGATATGAGTCATATAAACAACATGCTGCCTATATGACCCTGAGCAAGTCAATTCCCTTTCTGGGCCTCAGTTAACTTATCTGTAAAATGAGATCATAGGATAAAATAATTTTGAATATCCTTTCCTGCTGAGCCCTCTATTAAGGGCCATTATTCTGCTTAATGAGTCGGTAATATCCAGTCAAAAGCTGGCAGCTGAAATATCCATTTCTATAAAGGAAAATGGTCATGAAGACAATTGTGGACAGGAACATCTGGTTTTGGGCTTCTGCTTACCACCAAGACTCTAGCATATCTCTTGGGAATGAAAAGATTCTTTCCCAGTCACCTCTAATATCCCTGCTACGAAATGAAATTAAGAGATATGAAGAAACAAAACGGATGCTTTTAGCCAGTTACATTTCAGAAAGATTTTCATAGCTTCCAAATCTGAATTAATGACACCACCAAGGAGTGGCTGCTAAAGATGAACAGGAAAATATGTTTGGTAATAGTAAGTCCCTCCAAGGAGGGAGGAAAGATGGTATTAAAGACAGAAGTAGATCTTAAGGTGTCATTTTCACTTGGTGGCAAAGTAGTAAAATAGACTTAGCTCTTGTTTAACAAGAACAGCTCAGCACAGATCACATATGTTATTGGCTCTGATTCTACTTGGATAAAAAAAACTCCACACAACATAAAATTTAAGGTATTCAAGAGGAGAAATTGTTCAAAAGTTTAGCCTGATTATATCACCATTAATAATTAATAAGTAGGTAATGAATGCTGGGTGAATTTAAATGAGTGTTTGTAACATGAAGGAGTCTACAAATGTTTGATTAAATCCAAATAATATGTGAGCATATAGGGAATTTTTCCTAAAGGTTTAATATTTCAGAATAGAAGGTAGAAAGACTAAAGAAGACTTTGCATAATTTTTGTCACCTTTTCATTGTTCATTGTCTCTGATCTTTCACAGTTCATTAAAGCAATCTGAATCCACTTTCAGAATGAGCACTAATTGGTATTCTTCTTGAACTTCTTTTCAGGGATGCAAAGGATTCGATGATCACAGACTCTTTGTTGACCTTCCTCCTCTGAGAGGTAATCTCTTCAGGTCATGCCTGAGTTTTTATTCACAGAGTAGAGTTGCAGTTTCCTTAAGTTCTTTATTAACTAGCTGGTCCACTGAATAGGGTGTTGGACTTCGAGTGAGGAAAGTCTGAGTTCAAATCCAGCCTCTGAGAATTATCAGAATTATCAGGAGACCTATGCAAGTTAGTTCACTCTCTACCTAGTTGCTCTATATGTCAAATAGAGGTAATTATAGAACCTACCTCACAAGATTGTTATTAGGATCAAATAAGATAGCAAAGTACTCTGGAAACTTTAAGAGCTAGTTATTACTATTGCTATTATCTCAAGTTTCAGCTACTTCATGGGGCCTTCTCAGACCATACCTGCTTGCCTTTCCCCTCCTTAGAACTCCTACACATATAATCTGTGTTCAACTTATTTTGAGAACTAAAGACTGTGCCATGTGGGCTGATGCCAAGCTTTGTTAAAGGTATGCATTCTCCTCTTGAAATTGGGACTATTCTAGAAAATCTCTGACATAGGGTGACCATAGTTATGCTGCACAAATGAGGCTAATGGACATGAGAGCCCCAGATGTGTTTACTCTGTATTTGAAAGGGTTAGTGAATAGCATAAAAATGTGGACTTACTATCTCCTGATTAACTTTCACATGAAATTAAAATTAAATATTTATTGAGCAACTTTTATGTGCAGGAGTCTGTTAAAATTAGGGTAGAGACAACAAAGTATGATATGGTCCCTCTCCTAAAAGGCTTATAATATATCATAGGTAAAATGTTAAAATAACTATAACAGTTTTCAAAGGCAGTTTGAGACAAGAAGGCAATACAAAATTAACTGCAAAAAAATTTATATAGATGATAATTGCTATAAGAAAGCAGAAAAATAAGAGATCATTTTAGTTTGGATTTCCATAGAGCAAATGAGATTTGAATGAGGCATTGAAAATGAGTAGGGCTTAGATAGGAAGGGGGCATTATAGTCCAGGTGGGTGGAATAATATGAGCACAATCATGGTATATATATAATTCTATATGATAACATACATTTATGTATTATAGACTTTCCAAAACTGCACTGAAAACCTTTCGCTGCCAAGTTCCAACCAATCTTTCCAAGTTTACTACATTTTCCTCTCCTTTATGACCTCTACAATCTAGACAAATTGGTTGACATTCCACCTCACATCTCCACGTCTTTGCACAGGCTATCCCCCTGCCTAGAACATACTCCTCCTCTTCCTCACAGAATGCCTAGCTTAATTCAAAGTTCAGCCCACAAAGATGACCTTTCTTCAGGAAGTCTAACCTGATACCTTCCTCCCAAGTTGCTAATGCCTTTGCCTCAAATCACCATGCATTTGCTTTGTACGTCTTTTGCATATTGTTTCCATGGATAAACTCCTCGAAGACAGACTACTTTTTTTGTCTTTCTGTCTCTAGTACCCAGCATAGTGTGTGGTAAATAGTAAGGACTTAATAAATATTTGTTGACTGACTGAAATACAGTAGCTTAAATCTATCTGGAACAGGCAGAAGCAGCTCAACTTTAAAATACCAAGATATGAGGCAATGTGTTTGGTTTGCTATAGTTCAGAAGTTTTTTCTTCTGAGCTCTATTTAGTGCATGAGGTACTTTTTTTAGAATGTCTGAACCAGGTGTCCATCTTGCATGGTGAATACAGATTATAATATACTGTCTTAACTCCCTTTGCTGCTTCTGTCTATTCCAATATCTCCAATTGTGTATCCTCAGTCTCCTTTGGCTTAGGGCCTAGTCCTGACCTGTCTCAGGTTCCAGGTATTTTCATTCGAAAAGCATTATCCCCTCCCTTTTAATCTCCCCCTCCATTTTAATCACTTTGGTGGCTATTTGAATAACTTTGAAGTTGATTCCAAACTAGATAAGCCCATGTGCAAAGATATTTCTGAACATATTTCATTTGCAATTGACGGTTTTTCCCTTAGTTGTTGATTTATAGTGAATAGGACTTTCATTGCCAGTAGGGTCTCATTTGATGAATTCAACAAAGTTGGTAACAAGACTTCTGTGCTAAGAGTTAGAAGACATAGGTTCTTCTCCTGGTTTGCCATTAATTAGCTGTATATCTTTGGGCAAGTTACTTTGCTTCTCTAGTCTTTGGCTCCATCACTTGTAAAACAAGAGATTTAGACTAGAGAATCTCTAAAATTACCCTGCAACTCAAGGAATATCTACAGATTCATTGAGATGATGATGCCAATGATTGCTCAATTTGCTGGAGGCAAGTACAGTCAAACAAATGTGATGTCTGAATCTAAAAGCACTTCTCCTATGATGAAGTCAGGGGGCACTAGTACACCACTGACAGGCTCAGAAAAAGCATGCCGTACTTTAAAAATCCACGTTTCTCTACACAGATTTAATTTGATATATTTTTATACTCAGGCAATGACAATTCTTCCTAACCACCCTAAAGGCTCAGTTCCAAAGCAGTCAACTGTTTTGTTGACTGTATTTTTTTTTCCTTTTGAAAATTGATTCCAACATATTCACCCAGAGACATTTGTACCATCTGCTAGATAATTGTAGGTTGTAGGTAGGACAATGGCCATCTCAGTGGGTCAGCATGGCAATTTCATTTAGGGGTAAGACAATGGTCCTGTTGGCAAAAAGACACGAACATATCTAGCCAGAATTGGCAGTGACAAAGGCTGGTTGCGATGCAAAAGCAAAAACAATAGCCCTTGCAAAGCCCTCTCTCATCTGTTTCTCCTTCAGTCCTCAATTCAGATGTTTTCTGTTAATAAAGTTAGGGCTAGATGCTGGACCTATAATTTCATTGGTATAGGGAACACTCAGGTTGAAATGCGGCCTACCAAGGCAGGCTTACAAATTCTTTACAACTTAGAGTTTTACACAGCTGCCAAGGTTAAGTGAGTTGCTCAAGGTCATGCAGCCATATATGTCAGAGGTGGTGCTTGAACCCAGCTCTTTCTAGTTTTGAAGGTGGCTCTCTATTTGCTATGCCATATTGCCTCTGCATGTAATTGACAACTTCAATATTTTAGTGACTTTTATTTTTGATTTAGTATTCCCCCTCAGTTACATGTGAAATCAATTTTTTAACATTCATTTTTAAAAGTTTGAGTTCAAATTCTCTCTCTTCCTACCACCCCACCCCCTCCCCATTGACAAGGCAAGCAATTCTATATAGGTTATACATATGTAGTCATGCAAAACATATTCATAATCAACTTCACTATTTTAAGGACCTTTTATTTCATTGTTATGGCTATGTGATTCATTTCTGCAGATCACAACTCCATCACACATTGATAGCCTTTCTCAGGTGTTTTGTTTCCTCAATCTTATCAAAGAGTGGACAATATTTTTGGCACTAGGTTCATATTGGAAGCCTTTTTATCCTGGTAATTTCTTGAAGAACTTGAACTTTTCTGGCATAGCCTTTGAGAACTTATGGTCACTTCTAAGTCATGATGAGGCACTGAAGGAAGGACAATTTCTGATATCCATACTCACGATGATGATTCTAGCTCATTAAATAGCAGGTTTGTAGTTTTCAAAGTGCTTTAACATGCCTTCTCTTGTATGATCTGGGAAAAGCTGCTATAGAACATCACAGGACAACAGCCGTCTGCTGTATTCAGTGTTGTGCATTACACACATATTATTGAAGTCCAAGATAAGTGAGTTGAATACAGTACTGAACACAAAAACCAAACACACAAAGCGTCCCATTCAGCTGGAGCCAATAGCAATAGCAACGTGGTCAAAAGCTTATTTAGACTGATGCTCCCACTTAGCATAGTTCACAACAGATCAATTTGTAAACTGTTACTGAAAAAAATGTTGCCAAACAATGTATTTTTCTACTTAAACTTCAAACTCTGGGTCAGTTTACAGAGTTAATAATCAGGACAATACCTTACTGACTAGGTTGGCTAAGAATGTAGCTGAGACCCATTCAGAGGCCTAGTCTGAGACAGAAGTGAATAAATTCCTGGCTGGTTGACCCTGGGATTAGTCAGAAAGGTAAATATTAAGATCAAATAGAGGGGGAAGGAGCCAAGATGGCACATTAGAGGCTGAACTCTCAACATTCTTTTTCAAACAATTTTTAAATAACATTTCAAATGAAATTCTGGAGCATCAGAGCCAAAAAAAAAAAAAGGTCAGGGTGGGACATTTTTCCAGTCTAAGAAAACTTAAGAGGTTGGGAGGAAATGTTTGTGATGCCTGAGTGGAAATCTGTCAGGAGCCCACACATTTGGTGGCAGTAACAGTAGCAGCAGCAGCAGCTGCTGCTGCTTCTTTGGGAGCAATTGGTTAAAAAAAGAGTTTAAAGGGGATTCTTTACTGGCACTAGGTGCAATTGGCACTGACTGTCAGTTCTATTGCCCATACAAAGTTCTGGGTTGCAGTTCCAGGGTGGAGAGGAGTTCTGGGAGTCAGTTCCAAGGAAGGAAAGGCCTGGTCAAAATTCTAAGGCAAAGAGAGTGCTAGTGCTTGTAGCTGTCGGGGACAGGGATCCTTCCTGGGTAATGAACAGAGTGCAGATCAGGAAAGCAGTGACTATACGTCTTCCAGGATCACACTACCCTGAATGCACCAAAAGCTTGCAGACTCCCAGCACTAGCTCTGAAAATAGCAACAGGAAAAAGCCTGGAGCTTGGGACAGTGCCTTTCCAGCCCCAGGTAGGCAGAGCCCAACTTTAACATAAACATAAAGTTTAAAGTCAAGAAATAAGCTGGAAAAATGAGCAAACAACAACAACAAAAGATTTTGACCATAAAAAGCTACTAAGGTGGCAGGTAAGACTAAGACATAAACTCAGAAGAAAACAACAATAAGAAAATAGCTACAAAAAAGCCTAAAAGAAAAATACTAAGTGTACTCAAACCCAGCAAGAATTCCTGGAAGAGTTACAGAAAGAGATGAGAGTAGTAGAGGAAAAATTGGAAAAAAATTAGAGTAATGCAAGAAAATTATGAAAAGAGAATTAACAGCTTGGTAAATTGTCATAAAAATATACTGAAGAAAATAACACCTTAAAAAACAGAATTGGCTTAAAGGTAAAAATGGCACAAAAATCTACTAAAAAAAAGAACTTCTTAAACAGAATTGGATAAATGGGAAAAGAAGCACAAGAGCTTACTGAATAAAATAATTCCTTAAAAATTATAATTGGGCAAGTGGAAGGTAATGATTCTATGAGACATTAAGAAACAATAAAACAAAAGTCAAAAGAAGGAAGCAATAGAAGGAAATGTGAATCACCTCATTGAAAAAACAGCTGGCTGGGAATATATATATGTATATGATAATTTAAGAATTATTGGACTACATGAATGCTATGATCAAAGAAAGAGCCTAGATGTCATATTTCAAGAAATTACCAAGGAAAACTTCCCAGATAGCTTAGATCCAGAGGATAAAATGGAAATTGAAAGAATCCAGTGATCACCTGCTGAAAGAGATCCCAAAATGAACACTCAAATGGAGTCACAAATTATAGCCAAATTGCAGAGCTCCCAGATCAAAGAGAAAATATTTCAAGCAGCCAGAAAGAAACATTTCAAATATTGTGGAACCACAGTTAAGATTAAACAAGATTTATCAGCTTTTGCATTAAGGGAGCAGAGGGCTTAGAATATTGCCTTCTGGAATATTCCAGAAGGTAAAAGAGCTAGGATTACAACTGGCAATCACTTACTCAGCAAAACTGAATGTGATCCTTCAGGAGAAAAATGGATATTTAATGAAATAAAGGACTTTTAAATATTCCTGATAAAAATACTAGAACTAAATAGAAAATTTGACACTCAAACACAAGACTCAAGGGAAGCATATAAAGGAAACATGAAAGAATAACCATAAGGTACTCAATGAAGTCAAATTATTTACATTCTAATATGGGAAGATGATAGATTTATCTTCTAAGAACTTTATTATTATTAGAATAGTTCAAGGGAGTTTACACAGACAGAGGGCATGGATGTGAGTTGATTATGTTGGAATGATCTCAAAAAAATGAAGTGGGGAGGAAGAGGGATGCACTGGAGAAGGGGGAAAGGAGAGAGAGAATGAGGAAAATTTTCTCACATAAAAGATGCATGCAAGAAAGAATTTTTATAGTGGAGCGGGAGATGGGAGATAGGCATGGCAGGCAATGCTTGAACCTCACCCTCACTGGAAGTGATTCCGTGAGGGAAGAATACACACACACCCACCCACCCACACCCACACCCACACACAGTTGTGTGTGGGAATGTAACTTAAACAATAGGGAAATAGGAAGAGAGGGAGATTAGAGAAAGGGGAAGAATGATAACAGATTAAGAGAGGTGGTCTTTAGTAGTAAAATAGACTTTTGAGGAGGGATAGGATAAAAAGAGAGAGAGAAGAAATAAAAGAAAATGGAATAGAGGGGAAAATACAGTAACCATAACTGTGAATGTGAATGGGATGCACTCACTTGTAAAACAGAAGTGGATAGCAGAATGGATTAGAAACCACAATCTAATAAAAAGTTTACAAGAGACACACAAAACAGACACACACAGAGTTAAAATAAAGGACTGGAGCAGAATCTAATATGCTTCAGCTGAACTAAAAAGGCAATACCACACTAGATCTGTATCCCAAAAGAGATTAAAGAAAAAGGAAAATGACTTATATGTACAAAAATATTTATTGTAGCTCTTTTTGTGGTGGCAAAGAATTGGACATCAAGGGAATGCTCATCATTTGGGGAATGGCTGAACAAGTTATTGCATATGATTATGATGGAGTACTACTGTTCTATAAGAAATATGAAGGGGAGTGGCTTCAGAAGAAAAAAAAAACAACATGGCAAGACCTACATGAACTGATGCAAAATGAAATGAGAACTGGGAGATCATCGTGCATAGTAACAGCAATGTTGTAATGATGATCACCAGTAAAAGACTTGACTACTCTGATCAACACCATGATCCAAACCAATTTCAGAGGATTCATGATGAAAAAATGCTATCCTCCACCAGAGAGAGAACTGATGAACTCTGAGTATAAATTGAAGTATAATTTTCTCACTTTTTAAATTCTTCTTGCATTTTTTGAAATACATGGAAATATATTTTGCATGATTTCATACGTACAATTATTTTATTTTCTCAATAAGATGGTGAAGGGGTGGGAAGGAGACAATTTGGAACTCAAAATTTAAAAGAAAAGAATGTTATATAAATAAATAATAAATTAAAAATATTTATCAAGAAAGAAAAAAGACCAAATAGTAATGGAGGGCTACTGTAATGTCGGATAGGTGGGTGCAAAAAGTAGTCAAGGATTCTTTATTTGAGTAGGATTGCTATGAAACAGTGTGTTATCTTGGGACAAACTACTAGTTAGATCTGCCTCCCCCATCTTAGACTTGGGAAGTTGAGTTGTTTCACACCCCAATACAAGATTCTGCCTATATGCCTATTACATTGTATCTTATTCAATTTGTCCTAACCTTCTAGTCTGTCTGCATCTTTTAAGATCTCAAGTTTGTCATCGAGTGGGATCCATGCTTTCCAGTGTGAAAATGATTACAATATATACTAAATTATGGGTAATCTGAAAATTTGATGAGCATTCCCTTTATGCCTTTATTTAAATTATTGATAAAAAATGTTAAATAGCATAAGGCCCAACACAGATCCCTTAGGCACTTTCCTGGAAACCTCTTCCTAAGTTGACATCAGATCTCAAGGATAAATATTCCTTAGTTCAACCCATTCATCCAATTCAAAATCCACCCAATTGTTCTATCATCTAGTCTTCTTGTTCAGTCATTTCAGTCATGCCCTACTCTTTGTGACCCCATCTGAAGTATTCTTGCCAAAGATACTGGAGTGGTTTGTGATTTCATTCTCCAGCTCATTTTATAGATGAGGAACTGAACACCATTAAGTGACTTGCCCAGGATCACACAGCTACAATAAGTGTCTGAAGCTAGAATTGAACTTAATTGTTCTATCATCTAGTCTACATGTCTTCTGCTTTTTTTTTTCCTGCAAGAAGAGCATAGAAGAAGGTATAAGGTACTGTGTTAAAAATCTACATAAATTGTAACTACAAGTATTTACTTTGTAAATACAATATCTACCTTTGGTAGAGTCTAGTAACTGTACCAAAAAAACAAACCAAAACAAACAGAAAGAAAATATTATTCTGACAGGAAGCAGCACGACTTTTTTTTCATAGGTGTTCACTAGTTAAGCCTTTAATTATACTTGTTGAAAATTTTCCAGGGATCAAAGTGAAGCTGACAACCCTATGGCTGACATACTCTCTTTTCTTCCTCCATTTGAAAGAGGAAATTTTCCCTTTTCTCTGGTGGTATGGCCCCTATTTTTTATGATTTTTCAAATATTAATGGCAATTTCTCCACAATATCTTTACTATTCTTTCATTTTTACCATGGAATCTAGTTCATGTAGGCCAGGATTTTGAATTAATCAAATGTACCTTGTAACTTATGATCTCCTTGTTTATCTTGGATAGCAACTGCTTCTTACCAATTTTTGATTTGTCCCTTTTAATGCAAAAATTCTCCTTGGCAATGAAAATAGAGAATAAAAGTTGAGAAGCTCTGCTTTTTTGTTCTTATAAATTGTTGCCATCCTCTTTACCTTTACCTATGGTCCTATCCCTTCGCTTTCCCTCAATATAGCTTATAAAGAAGGGAGGGAGGAAGCCTCAGCTCATTCTGAATTTTTATACTCTTGCTACTGAAACTATTTTTTGTGTCATTCTTTTCTATTCATACTTTTACCTGTTTCTTTTTCTTTAAATATCTTGAAAAAAAATCTAAGTGATTGATGAATTCTCCATGCATACATACTACTCTCTTCATGTAATTCACTCTTTTTTTCTTGACTACTTCTGATTTCCTCTGGGTTGACTTATTAATTAATAATTTTAGCCAAGGGGATCCTATTTATCTTTCACTGAAGCCTTTGAAACCTGCTTTCCCCAAATCTAGGATGAAAACCAAGACTATTCCTCTCATATCAAAACTTATGAGGAAGTGATCACTTCCTTTCAAAATTCCCATCATTTCCATTCCAGTAATCAGCATATGTTTCAGAACAGAATTTTTCTGTATTGGTTTCTTTAAGCAATTTTTGAAGTATGAAATTATCATCAATAAAACAAATCAATAAATTTTTAGCTTCCCTGATTTGGACAGCAGGGAGAGCATTCCAGCAACTCTTAATCATCAGAAAGACTGAAGCAGACACATCCCCATTCATAGAAAACAATTGACTGGGGAAAAATACCTTCCAGATGAAAGGAAATAGTTAATTGTTGAACAAGTCAGTAGGGATGGTACTCAACTTGTATAAGCTGGAATATGTTATTTGCACATGCTGTTTTTTCTTTTTATCTGGAGCTGCACACACAAGTTGATTCTTTGATTCTTCCATTTTGTTTTTGGACTGATGTAAGAGAAAAACATAAGAAAGAGTCTATATATAGCGTACTGTGTCTACCGTGATAAAATGCAGTCCCAGCATACAAGGTGTTTTTTTAAAAAATCTTCTTGCATACGCCAGATTATTTATCTGGTCTACATGAGAAGCTGAAGTTCATTGAGCTAGATGTAGTCGAATAGCTAAAACAAAATGTATTTTTCAGGTTTCAGGCAAAAGAATATTTATGGACAAATTATTGATTTAAAAAAATTAAAAAAAACACCTTTTCTACAGTAAAAATGAAAGGGACATTATTTTTTCCCCAAGAGAAGCCCTTATCATTATCATTCATTCAATGGAATTGCTAATGATTAAATAGTATTGCTGCCAGCACTATAGGCTTACAAAAAAAGCAAAAGTCATTGCTATCCCAGAAGATATTACAAGATAAACCAAGAAATGGGAAGAATTGAACTATCATGCAACTCTGGAAGTAAGAAATGACTATAGCTAAATGTGCTAGTAGGGATGGACAGAGGAAGGAACTACTGGTGACATTAAATGGAAAAGAATGGATCAATTGCAATTATTCAGACCCTTTCTACTTTTTTGCACAGTACTCACCTTCCTGTCCTTTAATTCTGGCTTAGTTGATATTGCATACACACAATATTACTCTAGTTCTCATTATGGTCCCTGCCTTTGCTTTGCTTGTCCCCAAGCCTGGAAGGAACTTCCTTCTAATCTCTTAGAATCCCTTATTTCAAGATTTAGCTTCAGTACCACCTTTTACTTAAAGCCTTTTCTGACACCCCTCCCCCACTTCTCCCCAGCTAGTATACCTCCTACCAAAATACCTTGTATTCAGGCTGTATATATTTTGGATATATACATTTGCACAATTTATATGTGTGTATGTATGTGTATATGTGTACATATATGTATGTATGTATGTATGTATATATATTGTAATCTAACAATGATTTGAGGGTAAGAGGTCAACTAGTTACTACCTCTCTCTGGTCCCCCACTCTCATTATAGAACCACTTTTCCCAGGTCAGCCTATGACTGATTATTGGTGTTTCTGAGATCAGGTGCCATCTCTGGGGGAAAAGGATTCCTTTATTAAAATCAAAACAAAGATGCCCCACCCCACTTCCCCCAACTTGTGTTGCAAACACAAACCTCGTGTTGCTCATGACCTTTCCCAATCCAGCCTCTTTTTGGTATTTCCACTGTACAAAACAGGGTCTCTTTCCAAACATCTTCCTCATGGTACATGACAATGACCTTAGGCAATTGCTTTTATATTACAAGGCTTAAGCAATTTAACTCCACCTTCCCTACTTTTATTTAGCACCTAAGCATCCTATAAAAACACAGAGGGAAAGAAAAAAAAATAAACCCCAATCTATCCAACCAGACATTCCATGTTTTTTCTTCATCTCCTAATGCTCACTCTTTCTTCCTTACCTCAGGAGATTGTCCACTGAGGTTTCCCTAATCATTGGCAAGTGTTGGTTGTGTCTTGGGTGGCCAACTAAGATAAAATGGAAGACTTCTTTTTTAATTGTGGGAATTATTTCAGAAAATTTTGGCTTCTGATTAGGCCCTTGGGGAAAGAGGAGTCTAATATTGGATCTTGACGTTCTTTTTTTTTTTTCCTTTTGATGAGGCAATTGGGGTTAAGTGAGTTGCCCAGGGTCACACAGCTAGTAAGTGTCAAGTGTCTGAGGCCGGGTTTAAACTCAGCTCCTTCTGACTCCAAGGCTGGAGCTCTATCTACTGTAGCAGCTAGCTGTCCCCATTCTTTTTTATGTAAATATTACCTATATTTTATCATTAACCCATTAAGGTTTAATTGATAACTTTGCTAGGTTCAACAAACACTTTAATATCCTAAAAGTTCCTAAATCTGACAGAATTCATCAGATAAACTTTCCAATTAGGAATTTCAGAATTCCTAATTAGTGCCCCAGCCTTTAGTTTCTCTCTTCTCCAATCTGTCTTACACAGTTACCCAATCAACATAATTAAAACAGATGGGTGACCATGCCACTCAACTGCTTAAGAAACTTTGGTGCCTCTTCACTGCCCATAGAATAAAACATAAACTCTGCTTAGCGTTTGAAGACATCCATAACTTGATTGTAATTTATCTTTCCACACTGATGTTACATCATTCTCCATCACAGAGTCAACATCCCAATTAAAATAGCCTACTTTCTGCTCTGTTCCTCCTATAAAACTTTCCATCTCCTCTCTCAGGACCTTTGCACAGGCTGCCTGCCATGCCTAAATGGCTCTCCCTCAACACTTACACTATACTTCACACTTAGCTTCCTTCAAAGCACAACCCACAATAAACTACCTGTTACGGCAAACTTTTCCTGATCTCAGTTTCCCAATTTTAAGTATTCTCCATCCCTCCCCCCGTTACTTTGTGTTTACCATGTATGTGTTTTGTATATAATCAACCTTGCATCTACTGTCCTGCCTGGTTTCAACTCCATGGGACAAGATGTCCCTTTCAGGTTAAGCTCATCACTTCTAAACTCACCACCACACTAATAACTCAAGCCTTGGTCCATGTCATCTCCCTCAGCATCCTTTCTTTCCCTCCTGTTTGGGGGGCTGGAAGGTGGAGTATCAAACTCCTCTCAATGACTTCCTTTATAGAGGGCAAAAACTAGACTTTCAGATCTCTCCACCTTGCATCTGCTGCACAACCTGGTTTCACTCCACAGAATGAGATGTCCCCATGCCAGGTACCCCCTCATAACCCTATCCCATCCCCTCTCTGTTTCCCTGTTTCCTTTTTTTTTTGTCTCCCCCTTTAGATTATAAACTCATTGAGGGCAGGGACTGTCTTTGTTTTTGTTAATCGTATGGCCAGCAGTATGCACAGTGCCTGGCAAGTAGTAGGTACTTAATACATGTTTATTGGATGGGACTGGATATCCTTGTCTGTGTATATATTATTTTCCCCAGTAGAGTGAAAGCTCCTTGAGGACAGGGGCTTTTTTGTTTTAGTGTTTGTGACCCCAGTACTTAGTATATGGCATGGTATAAAGTAGGTAATCAATGCACATTTGTTGAAATAAATTAAGTGAACTGAATACGGACTGAATTTTGGCAAGGTCCATTAATTTGAAGATCATTGATATTTTATTGGATTTTCTAGGGACCACTGTATTCACAGCTATCCTTTGTGGTACTTTGTGATGCTGATACCACCTTTGTGCCACCAGATTTATCTATAGACTATAGACAAAGGAGCTTTTAGTCATAAGAAGGATATAAGAAGCTTCCTGTCTGAGGCAGGCTTTGCCACAGTTTGAAGGTTTTTGGATCCTGGTATGTGGTATTCATTTTTGTTCTCTATATCATTTGTTGGGATTTAACCAACTGCCTTATCTTTGTCACTATGGTGTCTGACTCCAGACTAATTCCTTGGCTTGGTTTTGTGCTTTCTAACCAGCTGATTCTTGTCTCTCTTGGTCCTAGCTTACCTCCTTAATCCACCACTGAACAAGATCCAACATGATAGCTTCTTTCCATTCTTTACTTCAGAAAATAATATGACAGAAAAAAATATTCAAATATTAGAAAAAAATCAGGAATAAATGTAGCCAAAGAGAAAACAAACTAATGTTTATTTGCAGATGGTATGGTTGTTAGAGAAACCTAGAGATTCAAATGAAATTAATTGAAATATTTAATAAATTCAGTGAAGTAGCAGTATATAAAATAAAGCTACAAAATTATCATTTTCATTGTGTGTACTTAAGGAAATAAAAACAAAATTCTATTAAAAATAACTACAATGGCCTTGGAGTCAGGAGGGCCCGAGTTCAAATCTGGCCTCAGACACATAATACTCAGACAAAAAAAAAGTGAAGTGGAACCAAAAATAATTACAAAATACATATATAAGGATAGTGCTGGTGCTGTGCATTTTGCCTGCATGGGTTATGTGTACTCACATGGGTCTGCTTAGATGTGGCTTACAGGGAAGGAATAAGAAATATCCCCAGAGTTTTCTCCCACTACTCTTCTCTGAGATAGATTAGTTTCTTCCTGGAGGGGAGCAAGAGGTTGGTGCCAGAGGCTAGACACTTTCTTCTCCTCAGAGAGAGGGTACCAGACAAGAACTATATATTTCTGTCTCTTTAAAATATTGTTAGTCTAGGGGAAATGATTTTTGGATTCAAGCTGTGGTTTTGACTGTTATTCCTTAATGAGGAATAAATGTCCTGAGCTGTATGCCCAAGACTTGACTCCCTTCCAGACAAATGCTAATACTACAATGCACACACATAGTGAATAAAGAATAAACAAATTTATCTAATATGATAGCAAAACAGAAATCAAAGAAAATGTACATATAAGAATACACACACACACATATATGTATATGTGTATATGTGTGTGTGTGTGTGTGTGTGTGTGTGTGTATATATATATATATATAATGTCAGACAATACAGAAGAGAAAATGAACTCTTCCATTTGGATTAAGATTATCCAGTTCAACTAAGAGAGAAAATTCCAGATCTCACCCAAGGAGAAATTTTCCTAAGTCTTTAGTGTAGAAAGCTGAAGATAGGGATAAGCTCCTCTAACTGTCAGTTTCTTCCTAGAATTTTTCCCTTCATGGCCCTAAAGAGAATATGGAGCCACATGTCTTCTCTAGCAAAGCTAAAAGCCAGAAGATAGACTCTCTTTTTCTCTTAAGCTGTTGCCAACTCCATTGCTTATGTAGGTAGAGAGCATTGGATAGTCAATCTCCACCAATGTGAAGAGTCTTATGCAAATGAGCTTTGAACTAAGGGTTATATATAAAATATCTGAGTGTCTATTTGCCAAGGGACTCTTGGGATCTATATAAATACAACTATAAACCATAGGAATAAGGGAAGAATTGGAAACTGAAAAGATATTGTTTATTACTAGTTATTATTACTAGTACCTGTTGTTTGATTGCTTAGGAACGGAAGATGCAGCTGCCTTTCAAGATTCCACAAAGTCTTTTACCAAAGGAAAGAAGACATAATTAGGAAATGTCTATTCTAGAAAGCAATTAGTCTAGAGAACCTTTGGCTTAGGGAGTAGGGCCCAATGGTGGGAAGGAAATCTTCCCCACCAGCCCTCCAGAGCTAAGAGAGTCATCCATATATCTTGCAACCAGCAGAAAGGAGAAGCCTGAGGGGTCAGTATTGCCCCTTTAGTATAAATCTATGGAGTTCTGGCTAGATAGTCAGTTAAAAGTGTGCACATGACCAGCCTTAGTGATGTATGACTACAATCTCACCTGAGGCTAATGGATCATTAGAGTTGAAGAACTGTGAGCTACAGTGGGCTAGGTTGATGGGAGGGGTAGAATCACTCAGTCCAATACCAGTATAGTCAGGCTGACTAAGGAGGGCCAAATGTGCTTAGGCCAGAAACAGGGCAGGTCAAAGATCCCATGTTGATCAGCGTTGAGATCAGATAAAACAGTAAGACGATAGCTATGCCTTCTTGAAAGTGGAAGGCAGGTGAAGGAAGATCCTCTTCATTATGCATCCCCAGAGGAATGCTATACTACTATATGGAATGAACTTTAACCAGTGGGGATACAAAGATGGAAAACACTGATTCTCTGGGAACTTTATGTCTTTGGGAAGAACTAAAATATCTGATGAATGCATTGGTCTACTGCTCCATAAAAAAAAAATTTAAAACAATTTAAAAAAACCCCTTTGTTCGAGATCTTTACAAAGAAGAAATTTCTGGAACTATTGGTTAATTTTTTTTTTCATTTTTTGTGCTCTTTTCTTTTTACCAGTTGGAGAAAAGGAAACACTTTTATATGTATAAAATGCACAAAATATTGGGACTGAAGGGTCCAAATCTGAGGGCAGAGGCTGATGATTTACCTTTCATTGCTCTGTTGTTGGCATGTGGCTACAAGAAGGTGGAAACAAGGAATTCCATTTACTGGTAATGAGAAGAAACTACACTCCTAAACTTTTGGGGAAGTATCTATTCACTTTCTTCATAGAAGAGGAGAATATA
Source organism: Phascolarctos cinereus (assembly GCF_003287225.1). NCBI lineage: Eukaryota > Metazoa > Chordata > Mammalia > Diprotodontia > Phascolarctidae > Phascolarctos > Phascolarctos cinereus. The sequence goes on along the minus strand of NW_027555847.1, from coordinate 288,959,127 downwards.
TATCCAAAGTAGCTATGTTTGGAAAAGAGCTCAGCAGAAATCTATCTTATATTGGGAACATTGCTTGACCTTTAAAATGTTTGAAATTCACAGGCTTCTGCTTTTGCTTACCATTTATTAAGTACTACAGGGTGCAAGGTGGAGTGTGTTACAATCACTCATTTACTATCACAGGGTTATTTTCTTGGCTTGGTTTGTTTGTATCCCTTGCCCCCAGACCTTGCCCCTTTTCTTTCAAGGTGCTGACAATTGCTTGCTGGCATATCATTAGCTTTGTGCTTTTTCCTACTGTCATAAAATAAAGGTCAAATAACTTCCTCTAGTCACTTGTCTAGAGACTACTGAAGTAATTCAAATCAATAAGGTTGGTTCTGAAACCTGAGAATTGCACTGGGAAGGAGAGTTTATAAGGAGCAGCAGATGTTGGTTGGAGTCTTTCAGAAGGGAATAAATATGAAAAATATGTTGGTGTTGCCATCAGTATTTTTTTTTCCCTAGTATCACTTGCCTTCTGAAGTTTTTAGTGGTACAACAGAAAAAGGTAGGTGGTGGTGGTGAGGGGAGGCAGCATAACATAACTGATGCTCTGAAGCCCTAATGCCTGAAAGAATCTGCGTGACAGTTACTGGTATTCAAGTCCTAGTTTGGTATTACTTTATCTTACTATAATTTTGCAGATATGAGTCATTCAGCTACTTGCCATCGGAGAAATAGATTTATAAAGTTTTGACTCATACTGTGAAAGGATCGTAGCAGAGGATATTGATGCTATTTATAATTAAAAAAAAAGATCAAACTCTGCCCAAGGCCTAAAGTAGAAGAACAAAGGTGCTTTCAGAAGACCCTTCTTGGTAAAAAAAAAAAAGATGGCTCTTTGAAGTTTCCGTCTTCTTTGAATCCGTCTTCCTTTTACTTGTCACGTGGCCTGTGGTATAGTGGAAAGATCACTGAACTTGAGGTATTTATACCTGGATTCTATTCATGGTTCTGTTACTTATAAATATGTAACTATGGGCAAGTCACTTTGCCCTTTTGGTCCTCAGTTTCTTCATCTGCAAAATAGGGATAATAACAGTTTCTCTTATCTGCTTTACAGTGTTATTGTGAAGTTAAAATGTGAAAACCCAGTGTAGATGTAAGCTGTTATTATGCCTTAGAAGCTAAGGTGACAAAGTGGATACTATTGGGGATATATTGGAATGAAACCTGGTATCTGACATATAGTAGATACTTAATAAAGGCTTGTTGATAGTTTGAAACCACCTACCTACCAGTTTTAGCACTGCCATTTATCAATGACTGGGATGATCGGATGCCTACCATCACCTGTCTCCAATTGTTAGAAAGCGATCTTTTGTGCTTAGTCTTGGGTTAACATAGTGTGATTTATTTGAGAAGAGTGGTAAATAGAAGGCCCTGCTGGAAGGCCCAAGTCATTTGAATTAAACAAATTAGGTCAGATTGAATCTGAGTTAAGATAACTAGGTCCATTTAAATTTAAATTATACCAATTAAGTCAGTTTGCAAATGGAGTTGTAAGATGTGGGACCCTTCTGGACAGTGGACAGACCAAAACGTGATAAATTCAGTTCTATACAAATGTGATGTTTTTACTTTCTTTGCACATCTGGCAAGGGTATCATGGGTTGACAAAAAGATCACAAATAGTTATTTCCACTGAAATAATAAAGCATTAGAGATGGTATTAAACTGAAAGGAAAGGGAGACATGTGCCCTTTCTTTCTTCTCTCTCTGTCTCTCTCTCTTACACACACACACACACACACACACACACACACACACACACCCCAAAGAGAACAGCTACAGGGTAGGAAGAAGAATAACATTTGAGACACTAAGAAATTCACAATAGACAAAATCCCTGGAAAGAATATTGGGAAAATTTATGGCTTCACAGGTCTGTATTTGAATGAACAAAGTCTGGTTAATGTGAAAGGTGAACTAGAGAGCATAATGCAAGAAGGAAAATTTAACCTCAAAGATACTACTGAAACTTATTGAAATTAGAGAAATACTAGAGGAGTATTTTCTATTTAAAAGAAATAGTATAGGTAAAGTAGGCAATAGTGTGATATTATGTCTTAATAAGATAAAATCACATGCATGAAGCATAGTAGAGCTATTAGAGGAAGACTATTAAGGTGAAGATCAACATAGGTAGAGACAGAGATAGTATTCTCATCAGCATCTACTGCAAATTTTTTGGAGAGAAGGTGAAAAGAAACTTCTTCCCAGGCTTCTTACCTGGGAAACTGATCACAAGTATGGCATCGAATCATGACATATTTGATGGAGGACTTCAACTATCTAGACATCTCTTGGAGGTCTCTCTTTGTGAAAAGCAGAAAAATTAAAAATTCCTCTTCTTGTTTTAATGACCATCTCTTTTAAAAGTTGGAGAGAACAGTAAAAGAAAGTTCTTTTTTGGACCCACCCATCTTTGAGCTTCCTTATTTCTGTCAAGAGGTACCACCATCTTTTTAAGACACCCAGGTTCAAAATCTACTAGCATCCTTGACTGTTCACTCTCTCTCATCTAACACATCCAATCAGTTGCTAAATCTTGTCATTTCTATCTCTTCTCTCCAACAGCCCTTTTTCCCTACTTCTAAGGCCACCACTCTAGTTTAGGCTTTTTGCCTGCTGGTGGTACTATTGCAATAGTCCTCTTAACTGGTTTCCCTGGCTCAGGTTTCTAACCTCTCAATCTGTTCCTTCATCCATACAGCTCCTGAAATAATTTTCCTAAAGTGCAGGCCTGATCTTATCACTTCCATACTCAATAAAATCCAATGGCTTCTTATTGCCTCTTTGATCAAATATAAACTGGTTTATTTTGCATTTAAAGCTCTTTATAACACGACCCCATTCAACTTTGCCAGCCAGTTATATATTACTACTCCTTCCCACAATCTGCACTCCTGCCAAACTGTCTTGTTACTGTCGGTCACACAGCATACCCTACCTCTTCTTTCTACTTTTACACTGGCTGTCCCCCACGCCTAGATTTCACTCTCCACACCACTGTCTGTCAGACTTTCTTGTTTTTTTTTTTTAAAGACTTGGCTAAAACATCACTTTCTTCATGAAGCTTTTCTTGTTTAATACCCTCCTTACCAAAATTATCTAGTATTTATTTTGTAATAATTCTCAATGTAATAATTTACGCATTTGATTTCAAATTAATCAAGATATATTTTGAGGGACTTCATTCCAAAGATAGGGATAGTTGAAGGCAGTGAAAAAATGGTGTAAAAATAGTAACAAAAAATAAGAACTATTGAGACTGTGGCTTATAGACTACATAGGATCCTTATGCATCACAAATACTTTCTTTGGAAAAAGAATCAGGAAATATTGGACATAGCAAATATTGAATAAGAAAAATGCATTCCCAAGGTTATTCATTATAACAAAGATGGATAAAAGGTAGTTCAACATTAGGAAAACAATTAGCATAGGTAATCAAATTAAAAAACCCCATGTAATTATAGCAATAGGTGTTGAAAAACCTTTCATAAAATATAATACTAATTTATGAAAAAAAAGACATCTAAAACCATATGAATGGAAAATTCTCTCTCTCATTTGGGTGGTGCTCCATAGTGCAAGGTATTCTTTAAGTAGTGCAGACCCATAAGTATATTTGGACCTATGAGAGTTGATATCCCACAGTTGATAACCCAAAAACCTGTTAGTTTCTAGTTGGAGAGGTAGCCTAGAAATGGGCAGTACATGCATTGTACTTATACTTGCACTCATATGTTGGGTTCCTGGAAGGTGGTTGCTACCTTGGGTTAACCTTTTTACCAAGGGTGAATCTTATGAGTTGTGGTTTCAATTACTATAGTTCACAAGCTCCCACCAGTGCTCTTCCTATAACATTCAGGCAGTACAACAAATAGATCTTAGCAAAGGTATTTTTAAAGATGACATAATAAGAGAAGTAGGTATAAAAATTCTCCTTGAGAAATGGAATCATGCTCACACAGATACACTTAGTGCCCACAGGAATAATCTGCTCAAATTTAGAGCACAGTCATAGTGAGGCACCTATGTAGAATATTTAGGCAGCAAATGCAACTATAACTATTGGTAGTAAAGGGCCTGGAAGTCCTTTCTTTCTTCCTAGGTGCTCATGATGGATTCTAAGCACATGCTCTTTTCTATGACCCCAGTCTCATTTTCTCATAATATGGATATACATGTATGTACATATATGTATATCCATATGTATATATGTATATGTTATACATACACATGTAATGGTTAAGTCATTGTGTTTTCAAGTGTTATATACTAATATAATAAAGTTATGTACTAATAGACAATAGTACTTTGAAGAGCTTTGGGTTCATTTGTGTGGGGTCCTCCAGTAATGGTGATCATAATCTTTCAATAATTGCTAAAGTAAATTACATAATTCTTAACCTCCTGAAGATAAGCCTTGCTTAACTCAGGCTATTTTTTCTACAACAGAAATATAGTCCATTGCTGGATTTATATTGAAAGTTTTTCTACCTTAATAGGAGCCTCCAGAGCTCTAGTTTTACCAAAATTGTCTTTGAGAATCCAGGCTCACTTGCATGGCTTAATGATGTGTCATAGTAAGATTTTAATGGAGGAACAAGTAATAACAATAATAAGAGAAAATGTATTTCTTAGTGCATTCTACTTTTGTTCCCCAGAAGAAAATGATCTAGTAATTGATTCAGTACAATTCTCTTTCCCTCCCTCCTGCTTAAATTCTGAGTATAAGATGTAGCCTTTTATATTTAGATCATGTATCTATTTGGCACATTTAGTTTCAAAAAAATTCTCTGTTCTTCCCTCCTGTTTAAATTCTAAATATTGTATGATGTGGCCTTTTAGACTTAGATCATATATCAGTTTGGTACATTAAGTTTCAAAACATCATTGCCCATGTCCAGATGGGTTAAGCACGGCTAGGCTACACTTAATGTGCAAGAGACCTGCAGGTTTTAATGAACTGCGCACCTTTCCTGATCTCCCCATTTTTAGGATTCCCTCCCCCGCCAAATACTTGGAATTTATATTTAATGTACTTTCTCTTTATCTATATATGTGTAATATTTCCCCAAGCAAAGGCAAGCTCCTTCATGGCAGTGACTATTTGACTTTTGTCTTTGCATCCCCAGCACTTAGCACAGTGCCCAACACATAGTAGGTACTAAATGAATACTTGTTAATAAATGGAACAGTATGACAACCATAATATGTAACATAATATGCATAATTGTATTTACCAAGTTTTTAAAAATAGAGTACAAACGTGAAGTGGGACTGTTGAGAGTTTTCTCATCGAAGCTTGCTTTACAAAGCGGCTAACTTAGAGCTAGTGCATGCCTCATTTGGGACTTAATACCACATCTAGGTTAAAGCAGCTACTCTTGATGCTTGTATTTTTCCTGTGACAAAGTGCCAGTCTATGAATCCATCATGCTGCTTCTGTGTGAGGCTGGAAAGACTACAGTTTAGCTTCAAACCAGGGCTTACATTTGATGGCAGTGTCATGTTTAGGAACATTCCCATCTGTTTCCTTTTTCACTTTTCTCTCCAGAGAGAGATGGGGGAGGGGGAGGGGAGAATGTGATAACTAAGCAAAGTTTTTCTGTCCCCAAGGAATAAACTTTTCAATTTCTAACAGCACTGAGCTTGGCATCTTATCCAAGGCAAGAACCAAAGCTGCTGGGTTTGAAATTTGTTCAGTTCCCAGTTCCTTGGATATAAATATGTGTGTTACAAAGTGATTTCTTTGATGAATCAAACAAAGAACAATTATAGTAATTTCATTGTATTTTTGTAAAAAATGAAGGGAATGGTTGCCAGGAGACTTAAGATGAAAAAGATTCTCTCACCATCTTAAACAAGAGAAAGATTCATATATAAAAAATATTCATATCTGCATTCCCCAATGACTGGGGCTTTCCACTTGGTTGGCCACACCAATAAAACTTGTCAAGCAAACAGTGCCAGATATTGTATACCTACACATATTCTGGGGATAATCCGAAACAAAACTCCTTCTTTCCAACCTATTTTAAAATCACAAAGGGGGGGAAAATATCTTCAAATGACACCCGTGTTTTTAATGTTAGATCTTTGGCACTGTTGCCTTTCCCCTAAAGGCATAACTATTCAATATGAATAAGTTATGGTTTGAAGGATTGTTATTACATTTTTATAAATTTATTTGTAGTTATTGATGTTTGAGATATTTGATCTGGGGTTCGATTTATTTGAGCAATGTATTGGGGTTCACACCATGTGATAGAAGACTCTTTGTGGTGGTTCTTTATTTCTACTGACCTATAGGTGTACAAAATAGTAACTGCTAATTCATCAGTTACTGGCCTCTTCCCTAGGAGAGTTTATTGACAGCTAAGGAATGTTCTAGGGCTTTTCCTGTCATTTGAAAAAGCTGCTCTGCTAAAAAAAGAAACATAGTCTTGGTGTTCAAAGAACCCTTTACCAAAGTGTCTAGTCTAGACCTATGTTTCCCATAAATCACTTGTTTGGTTCTTTTGTCTGGACAGATAAAGGACATTTGTCCTTAGCTAGTGGGAGTAATGCCTGAAAAGCATTGCTATATTTCTCTTCATTACCAAAAAATTAGCATTTTAAGGAAGTACTCCAATACCTCCTAAGGGTAATAAAACAAACTGAAGCCTTTAAGTAGAGAAGAGGGATGTGTGACAGAATCCTTTGGGTCTTAACACTAACATTGTTTCCCTAGTAGAAATATAGCTTTTGTTGTCTTGAATAGATGAATGAATGACTACACATATTCTGAGGATAACAGAAAACAAAGCTCCTTCTTTCTAATCCATTTTAAAATCACAAAAAGGGGAATTAAAAACTTCGCCATTTTTCAATGTCTTCAATGTTAGATACTTACCTGTACCTTCCACCCCACTTGCCTCCCTGACACTCACACATGTTCAATGTTAGCAAGTTTTTGTTTGAATGAAAATTATTTGTTAAACATTTACTATATGCCAACCCCTATGTCAAGTCAGAGGATACAAACAAAAAAGAGAAAGTCTCTGAGCTCTGGGAAATTTTTTTTGGTGTGAGAAGTCGTAGGAATGATGAATGGAGTCACAGAAGAAGTACGTTACCATGTCCTTTCCAGAAAGCAATGGTATATTCATTTAATTACAGAATAATAGGAAGAAATGAAATAGCAATAATGATGGCAGGAAAATGGTTGAGGAAGACAGCCGGATGGAATGTGAAGCTTGATTGTTTGGTATGGAGTCTATTAGTTACAGTGGTCTATGAGAGTTTCCATTCACCTGCTGCCATATCGGGACACCTCAAGCAGTAGTTCCAAAATTGAATAGATTAAGTCCTCAGGGCATGGTCTTAGTTAGTCTAAGGTATATGGCAAAACTGGTTCTGTTGGCATAGTACTAAACAGAGCCAGCCAAGTGGTAACTTTACATTGCTGCAAAAAAAGAAGATGCTATTTTAAAAATTTGGCTAAGCTTGCAACAATTTCACTGATTCATAAAGCTGCTCTTTTAAAATGGCAAAGGATAATTCCTCTGCCAGTAAAACACAGTCCAATCAATATGACTTGTATTCTGCAAACTAAAAATATTTTCCAATTTACTGTTGGCAAATTATATAGCCCTTTACCAGTCATTTAGTTCGTGCACATTCTCTCCTAGCTACCTTGGTCTATAATACAGTATGAGAAAGGTGGAAAGCAAAGGGTTCCCTTCTCCTTGTAACCAGGGATTGAGCAGGGTAAAACTATCCTCCATGATTCTGGCTAACCATGTGTGATAGCTCACCACTTTGGTTCTTTGGGGATAACAAAGCCTCTGGTTGTTTTCTAGATGTCTCAGTGATAAAAAAAAAATAAAAAAAGAAAAGCTTAGTGCTGTGAGATGATGGTGCATTTCCATACCTGGAATTCCTGAACAGTAATAGTTGATGTCTAGGTAGACCTTTAAAAAGAGAATAATTTCAACATGTCTCTCTTCTTCCTTTGACTCCTTGACAATGTGTCAAGTAGCCCTCCTTCTCCTGACCTTTTCTCCCATTACAGCAAGAATGGAGAACTACCTAGCACATGGCAATTGAAGAATATGTCTTACTCTAGAGGTCTCTTCTGCTCTATATCTTTTGACTGATCCTAGGTGAACATTGATCTCGAGGTAGTTGTATGCAGGCTTGAAGGTAACTTCATGAGTTAAAGAGGTCTGGAGAGCCTAGGTCCGTTAGGTGGAAGTACGGATGGCAGAGAAAGTTATTGCATTGGATAACATGACTTCTATCAAGAGAAGGAGTCCAAAATCTAAGCTGGAATGACAGTAGAATTGAACTTTGATGGTAGGCACAGAGCCAAGTTAAAATGTATTAATTCATGTTCAACAAAGCAACAAAGTGCTTTTTTGGAGGAATAAGGTTTAGTTATCAAATAACAGTAAAATTACTGAACCAATTTTAAGTCTTTTTGTCAATCTTTGCTTGTAGGAGTTTGGGATTTAGGATTTCTTTTATAGGAAATGAATATCATACTTGATTCATATTTTATATTAAGTACCTTTCTGTTCTTTCCTTTGGGAAGACCCTACATAAAAACTCAAACTTACACCTTAAACACACTTTTCCTGTAGTAGGGGTTATAACAAGCCCAAAAGTGTGAAAAACCTCTTGTTAGCAGTCAAGTTACCCTAAAATTGACCCCAGTCTACCCAGCATGCCTAGAGCCAGAGCAGAGAGGGTCCTTAGCAGGTGCGTAAGAAGTCAAAGGGCCCTAGCCCTTTGACCCCAGAAGCAGTTTTCCAATTTTTAGATGCTCACTCTCCCACCCCCAAAGAAAGTGATCTCTACCTTCTCACATTTATTTCCCTGGTTCTCTGTCTCTTTTGCTTTGTATAAGCAGTGCAGTTCAGCAGAAAGAATTGGTTATGGAGCCAGGAACACTTTGGGTTGCACTTACACCTCTTATCCTTACTAGCTGTGTGAGCATGGGCAAATTGTTTAATTTTTCTTAGTCTTCTCTGTAAAATGGGGATAATGCCACTTGTAATATGTCTCTCACTTGCTATGTGGATTAAAAAAGAAGAGCTAGGAATATTGACTGAGGAATCATTGATATTGAAATGTAAATTGAACCCGTGTGAGTTGATAAGATCAACAAGAAGGAGAGTATATCAGGGGCAAGAATGCTCCAAACAGAGCCTTGGAGAATGACCATAGTTAGTTGATAGAAGCAGGTTGTTGATTCTGTAGAAAACTAGTAAAGACAAAATCTATAATATCAAGAATCCAAGAAGTCAATAAGGCAGCTATATGTGCTGGTGTTGAAGAATCAAATGGCTGATATGCTCTTAGACATCTGGAGTATGTCTATCACACACAAGCAGGAAGTACAAAGATGGTTTTTTTCAAATGGGCAGCTTGGAGAGAATTTCCAGAAGCTAGCCCATGGATGCATAGAACATTAAATGCACCTTGTAGCCAGCCAGGAGGTACTACAGTCTCTGTTCAGTCATTCAATCGTGTCTGACTCTTCATGACCCAGTGGACCATTGCAAACCAAGACTGTCTATGAGGTTTTCTTGGCAAAGGTACTGAAAATGGTTTGCCATTTCCTTCTCCAGTATAATAAGGCAAACAAAGGTTAAGTGATTTGCCCTGGGTCACACAGCTAGTAAGTGTCTGAGGTTGGATTTGAACTCACATCTTCCTGACTCCAGGCTTAGCACTCTATCCACTAAGCCATCTAGCTGCTTCATAGTCTCTGTAGAAGTCATAAGATGATAACCAGTGGATAAGGAGGAAGATAGGAATGAGTTGGGTCTTGATAGGATAGCTTTTCCTTCCCCTCATAATCCTGAGATTAAGAATTCTTGATAGAACGTATTTATCAAGAAAGGCCTTTGGGGGTATCTCTCTACTGCCATTGGTGGTGGTGGTGAGAACCAAGATGCAGAAAAGAGTGTAAGGGAAATTGAAATCCAGATGATGCTTTTTCATTCCAATGTGTTCCATTTCTTAATTATTTCCTATTTATTCTTTTCTGGCTTATTTGTACATATATGTTTGCTTGTTGTCTCCCCCTTTAGATAGCTAAATCTGCTTCCTGAGGGCGGGGACTGTCTTTTGCCTCTTTTTGCATCTTCAGTGCTTTTACAATGTTTGACGCATAGTACATAGTAAAAATTATTTATCGACTGATTGATTTACTTAATCTATTCCCCTAGACTTTAAACATAAAGCCTAGAAGCAGTAGGAAAGTCTGTGAACTAAGGAGGAGGAAGGGGGGGGAAGCATTTTTTAAGCACCTACTATGTACCAGACATTGTACTAAGTGATTTATAATTATCATCTCATTTGAGCCTTTCAAAAACCCTGTGAGGTAGGTGTTATTATTATCCTCATTTTATAGATAAGGAAACTGAGCCAGTTTGATTATGATAATTTGGTAGTAAGTGGCTAGATAAAGGCTAAAAGATGTTTGTGTATGTCCAGTTCAGTGAGTTGACAAAGACTGTACCTTGAATGCCTTTTGGTGATTTGAAAATACATATGTATTAGTCAATCAATAAGCATTTTTAAAGCCTCTACTACGTATTATGAACTATGTGCTAGGTACCAAGGATAGAAAAATAGAAATGAAAAATATCCTACTCCATGAATGTCTTATAATTCTTTACATTTGTCAAACACAAGGTTACTATAATCATTTACTAATGTATATTGTATGTTTTATACAGTAACAGCAATATTGTTCAGAGAATAGTTGTGAACAGCCAAGTTATTCTAAGTATCATAAAAACTCAAATCAGCTACAGAGGACCTATGAAGGAAGATGCTCACCACCTCCAGAGAAAGAACTGACAAATAGAAGTATGCATAATACGGTTTTGCGTATATTTATAAATCTGTGCCAAATAGTGGCCTTCTTTAGTGTGGAGTAGGGAGGGAGGGAAATAGTTCAGAAATGAAAATGTAACAAAGAAATAAAGTTAAAAAAACAAGAACATGCTATAATTGGTTTAGCCAAATCAGAGGAGAAAAAAGAAGAAAGAAACCCGGGCAAGGTTGTGGTACAAAGAAAGGAACCAATAGATAAGGAAAGCTTGAAAATGAGATAGAGAAGAAGGACCAAAGAACCCCAGGGGACCAACTTTCTGGAGCTGATGTGAGGGCGTGGGATCAAGAACACAAGTAGAGTGGGGCAGCTAGGTGGCGCAGTGAATAGTGCTCTGGCCTTGAAGTCAGGAGGATCTGAGTTCAAATCCAGTCTCAGACACTTGACACTTACTATCTGTGTGACTCTGGGCAAGTCACTTAACCCCATTGCCTCACCAAAAAGCAAAACAAAACAAAAAACCAACCCCCCCAAAAAAAACCCCCAAAGAACACAAGTAGAAAGCTGGCCTTGACCCAAAACAAAGGACCACTTCAGAAGAGACTATAATGCAAAGCAGGAGAGACTGAAGGATGATGGAGACTGAGAGCATGACACATGATGGCCTCCATTTTCTCAGTAAAGTTTCATAGGGGTGGAAGGGAGATAAGGGATGTAGTAGTTTTGGGGAAAGAGTTTTAGAATAACTGTGTTGGAGTCTGTGATAGAGCTTATCAGGAAACAATAAAAAGAATACGATGTACCAGTGAGGACCCATTTGAGATTTGATAACAAATTTGTTGTGAACCTACTAAGCGTGGCTATGTGACTTTATTTAGGCATTTCAGTAGAACAAGATTAGGATTGGAGAAATTCTGGAGATTACCCACGTTTAGTTCTGGCAAAGTGTGATTACTTGATGGGACAGGGGTGCAAGAGCTTCAAAGACAAGTGTGAATGAAAAGTAGTGAGTTGGTGGGTACTTTTCATCTTAATGTTTCATACAGTAAAATAATATCCCTGGTTGGAAAGAACAATCAACCTAAAATTATCACAGAATGTTTTCTAGGCATAAAATTATATGGGAATTTTTTTTTTTTGGTAAGGCAGGAGGGGTTTAAGTGACTTGCCCAGAGTCACGCAACTAGTAAATGTTATATGTCTAAGGTCAGATTTGAACTCAGGTCCTCCTGACTCCAAGGCCACTACACCACCTAACTGCCCCAAGAACTGTGTTTTAAAGAATAACATACCCTCCCAAAAAAGAGTCATGGTGGTAGACATCTAGTATTTCAACGTGTTTTATTTATTCAACATGTGATTTTTAAAATCAATTACATGTTTTAAAAATTAATTTGTTTACATTTTATTTGCTAAATCGGTAGTTCTTAGCTTTTTATAATGATAGTTTAAGGGTGGCCACTAGTGTTTTTATTCTCCAGTTTATTCCTGTTAAGCAGAAACAGAAAAGGCCAAGAGCATGAGTCACTGATGGAGTGGGCTTTAGGTGCTAATTTTAGAATCTGAATTTAGATTTCCGTTGCCTTTCAAAGAAAAGGAAAGGAGCCAAAATTGTCTAGTTAGGCAGCTCCTTTCCATTCCTAACATGGATCAGAATAGGTTGTTGCCAGAAAAAGGAGTCTAGATTCTACAATGTATAGATTACTTAGCATAGTGCTTTGCATACAGAAGGTAGTCGAGAATTTTGAATATAAGGATGCAAAAGAAACATTTTATTCCTTTATTCTGAATTTAAACGTCAAAAAAGTATTTCTATATACACATCAGAACAAAACAACAGGACTGCATATGAAACTGAATCTCCATTTCACATTGCTTGCTTTAACACATAAGCCTATAATAAATTCTACATGCTGTTTTCAAAAATTTCCTACTTGTCTGTGCTTCCTTCTAGACTTCTGTTCTCCTTTGTACATTAAAAATAAAATGTTTCGATGGCCCTTTTTTTGGGCAGCACTTTGGTCTTTCCACTTGACATTTCCCCCTGCACCAATTAAAAACAGAGAGAAATAAATCTTACAACAGATGAGCATTGTTAGTCAAAGCAAATCCACACAGTGGCTATGTTTTTTTGTTTTTGTTTTACTGGTTTTTGGTATGTCTCTTTCTATACTTTGAGGCTATCACTCTTCTATCAGGAGGTGGCTAATATGCTTCATCAAAGGTCTGCTGGAAACATGATTGTTAACTGCATCTATCAGTTTTTAAGTCGTTCAAAGTTGTTTTTCTTTACAATGCTGTGCTTATAAAAATTGGTTCTCCTGGTTCTACTCACTTCACTACATCAGTTCATACTATAGATTCTCAGAAATCTTCACTTTTATTGCATTCATAAAGGACAACTTGTTCAGCCATTCTGCAACTGATGAACAATACCCTTAGATTCTAATTCTTCATTTTGCTTTATTCCCTTCTTTAAATCCCCAATTCAAGATCAAGAAGTTTGTTTTACTTGTGCCTTATTGATATTATCTTCCCTCTTAACCTTCTTACCTCACATTCCTAATTATTTCTCTTAGTTTTATGTATTCCTGCTCCAAACTCTTTGCATATGTATTCAACCCTCCTTAATTTATTCATCTGATGCCTGTTCCCCCCATCTCTACCTCCACGTTTGTATATTCTTTTTCTCATGCACCACAATTATGAGAAATAATACCACTCTTCCCTTCTTCTTTAACTCGTATATTTCCATAACTTTCCCTTCTTCCTCACCAACTCCTTCAAACCCTCAGAAAAAGAACGAGTGTCCTCCTCAGACCTCTGTTTTTCTTATTGAAATCCTTCATGAGCGTTAAGGTTCTGAAGGAACAGTTTGTTTTGTTTTAGCATATTAACACTACAACATCATATAGTTTCTTGCTTAAATTGCTTTTTTTTTCTTGAGACTGGTTTAACCTATATCTCCAACCTATAAGTGCAGTAATTACTCATGGGTTGAATTCTATGAGTGATTGTTTCAGAAACTTTGATCTGTTTTTCTGATCTCGGTCGGTTCACACTCCTTGGTCAGTCTGGTGGCCCCAGATACCCAATCAGCTTTAGCTCTCCTGCAGTTCCAAACACCCAAACTCAAGTGATCCACCAGCCTTACCCTCCCTGAGTAGTAGGGATTACAGGCATGTGACACTGTGCCTAGCTCTAGGGTCCTCTTGATTATTGAATTTGCACTTGAAAATTCCTACTCAGCTCTGGTCTTTTCATCATAAATGACTTAATATTTTTTATTCCATTAAAGCTCCAGTCTCTTCCCCTATCATAGGATTATACTCAGCCTTGCTGAGTAAGCATTATTAGTTTTTAAGCTTTATAATTTTTTTTTTTAGCCTTTTGGAATACTCTTTCCCAAGATCTCTCACTTTTACAGAAGCTACCAGATCTTGTGTGATCTTAACTGTATTTCTTTTATACTTGCATTTTTTCTGAATTCTTGAACTTTTTAACTTGTGAGCTCTGGATTTTGACATTTCTGGGTCAAATCAACAAATATTTATTAAGCACTTAATATGTGCTAGACACTGTGCTAAGTATTGGGAATACAAATGCAAGCGGAGAGTAAGACAGCCTCTGCCCTCAAGGAGCTCACAGTCTATTACGGGAAGATAATACATAAGAGGAAGCTAAAAAGAATAGTAGGAGGTAGGGAGGAGAAAGGGAAAAGTAGAGAAAGTCCAGAGAGCCCGGAATGAGGATCCTGAAAATGGAGATTCTGGGAAGAACCAACCAATCAGAGGAACAGAGCACAGTAATGGTATGCACAATAAGAACCCTAGGGGCAGAGTGAGCTTCGAGGTTGAGAAGGCTGTGGGTGCAGATGTCCTTCTGGTTTGGCTGCCAAACTTTTTTTTCCTTCTGCCCACATGCTTCTTCCTGCTTTGTACAGTTCTGGGATGGAAGAAATCATTTACTATAGCTTCTTATCTATGTATGAGAAGGCTCACCATCCAGAGGCTGGTTTACCAAATAATGATTTTTTTTTCAGCCACAATCACCCATGAAGAGCATTTGCTAAGATGTGGATAGCTTGCAGTCTGCTCTGGTGGAGTGTGCCCACACTGATGAAATCACAGATACTAGAAGTCTTAAAATTAGGTATATTTAAACAACATTGACTAGCTACCCTACATACTTTGACTTTCAATATTTATTTTACAAAAGTTCCACTACCTTTGAATAGCATTTCCCTGAAATAATATCAAAATATTACCATCTTTACCATATAATCCTCCCTTGAATATGTTTTTATCTTTATATTTTAGAGGAGAATATCTGCTTAAAACATCTACATACTTTCCCTTCTAGCCTATAGTAAAAATATACCAAGATGGCTGGAAGACTAAATTATTAGATGACAGATGTTGTTTTAAATCATCTACCTCTTAAAATGTATATTATGAAAGTGAAATTGTATAATCTTTAACCTAGGAACACTACTCAAGCTTCAAATTAAATGCAAAATACCAAATAAATGATGGTATTGTATATTTCTTGGAGAAAAGAAGTTTTTTTTGTAAAATATTTTTTAACAATAGAAACACTTCTCCTTTTGATATACAATGGTTCACCAGAGTGAATAACTGCTGATTTTAAATCGTGATTCCAAGGGAAAAGATTCTCAGAAAAAGGAAAAAATACTTCCGGTAAAGAGAGTTATATGAGAGATTCTAAACAGACCCAGATCCCCTGAGGGGCATCTATTAACAACAAAGAAAAGTCCCTAAATGGAATTTTAAACCAAAGGAAAAATCACTCCTCTATCTCATGAAGTAGGGGATAAGGAAACTCATTCTTCCCCTGGAAGTACTCTCTGTCTCTGAGGTCTCATCTTCTAACTGTTTGGTTCCCTCCAAAAATCTCCATTTTAAGGAGTAGGCCCAGGTCAAAGACAACTTCATTCCACTTCAGGCTGCACTGCTGACTCCATTCCATAGGATTTACTCTACCCTTCCCCAGCCAGGCTATCTTCCACTTTACATACTCCTTCTTTTCAACTCCCTTTTATTCATCATATTCCCTCATCAGGATATAAGGTCCTTGAGGGTTGGCATTCTTTCTGTCATGTTCTCAGCACTTAGCACAGTGCCTGGCTCATAGTAAGCACTTGCTGCTTGGTAACTGACTAACCAGAAGAACAGAGCTGAATCAAGGTCAGCTTTAGGCACTGAGGCTTTTGGTTAGGAGATGGCAAAAGGAAATGTTGGACATTATCTCAGGAGGTCATTTTATTTTAAAGCCAATGCCATCTCTTGTGGGTCCATTACAGGAATTGCAGGTAATCCCTAAAGCCATGGACTTCTGGGTAGCTGACTGAACAAGGAAATAGGTGGTACCAGCCTCTGGAGCTTAGACATAAATCACCAGAAACCAGAGGGAAATCCCTGATCTTCCCAAATCTGCAAAATAAGATATAGAAATAATATCTGGTTTTCAGTTTATGTTTCCTGTTCTTAATGGCCACGTTTCATTGGAATCTAGCTATAATAATGGTATTAAAATATATGAACATTTTAAGTTTAAGCAGAATGAAGTTACGCCTGGGATGGTATGATCAATGTTGCAGTCAAGTCCAGCTGCTGCTGGTGCAGCAAAAGTAATACAGCAGTGGCTAGTTATTGAAAACATTGGGGGTGGGGTGGGGATAAGCAGATACCAGGCACTTGGGGGGGAATAATTGGTATATAATTAGATTTCTTTGCCTATTGAAAGGAGATGAATAATATGTAAACAAGATGGAAACAGCAAACAAATTAACAGCTCTTATTTTTGATGACATATTGGATACTTGATTTAAAATTGTAGTATGGGATGAAATCAACTAAAGCATATCTTAAGGTTGTCCATTGGGACAATTTGATTTTCTTTGGGCAGCAAGATTCTGTGTCCTTTACGAGAGGATATGTTTCCTCCATTACTCTGGGATCAATTAATCAATCAACAAATATTTATTACATGCTTACTATATCCCAGGCACTAGTACCCAGTACTAGGTACTGGGGACACAAGTAAAAAGAATAAAGTAATTCCTATTTGAAATGAGCTTCTATTCTAATGGGGAAGACAATAAGTACATATAAAATATAAATATAGCATAAATATAAAATTAAATACAGATACATACAAACTAGCTAAATATAAGGTTGCTTGGGGGGGGGACACTAGAAGTTGGAAGGCTCAGGAAAGGCTTCATATAGAAGTTGGTGCCTGAAAATGGAACTGAAAGCTTCAGATTTACCAGAGAAGTATCTTAAAGTTGAAATATTTCAGACTTGGTGGAAACATTATTCTTGGGTTTAATGGGCTGTCAGATAATGCTTCAAGCCTATATGGATGGAAGGCTTGAGAGAATATTAATTTTAGCTTTTTATATCAATGGCTCATTATTGACTAGTCTAAATGACTGCTTAGTACTTTCATTAAAAATGTCTCAAGCAGTATCTTGTGATGGGAGTTGGGGGGGAATCCTTCATTATATTCTTTATGAAAAAAAAATCTGGGAAGCAAGGGAGACTTTTAAAAAATCTATTTCCTTATTATGTGCTATGATTTATGTCCCCAGATTCAAATAATTAAGTGCTGAGATAGCACTCCTGCCCTAGAGTTTGTGAGAATGAAGAATTCACAAAGTAGAACTCCACAGCAGTAAAACCACAATGAGCAGGTTGATTTAATAATTATCGTAGGTCACATTTATAAAGCGTTTTAAAGTTTGCAAAAACACTTTACAGATATTATCTGTATTTGATGTGCGTATGTGCCAAGGTTAGCAAGCTGCTTGAGGTGGACCATGATGAAATTGGAAGAGCACTGGACCAGAAATCAGGAGAGACCTGAGTTTGGCTCCCACCTCCATCACTTATGAAGTATGGGCAAGTCACTTAACTACTGTGCTCAATTTCCTCATCTGTAAAATGGGGCCAAAAATAATGGAAATATCTATCTCAAAAGGCCTCTTTGAGGATCAAATAAGATAATGTATGTTTTATATATTGTAAAGTCTTATATGTGTCAGCTAATATTAATTAATGCCAGATTCCATATTAAAATAAAAGACCTTCTTAGACATATGGTCACACAGAATTTCAGGATGAGATCAGATCTAAGAGGTTATCTAGTACAACTAATACTTGATCAGGATTCCCCCACCCCAACCCCCCAACATCTCTGGTGAATAGGCATCTAGCCTTCTGGGAGACTTTCCCTGGAGTGGAAATCACACCCTCATGGGACAGCCTTTTCCACTTTTGGACAACTTTAATTCTTAGAAAAAAATTCTTCTATTAAATGAAAATCTGCCTTTCTGAAATTTCTACACTGTTGTAGAATCCATTGATAAGGATGCCAGGTATGCTTTTTATCTAAGTCATTGAAAAAAATCTTAAACAGCACAGGTTAAGCATAGTGCAGTGGGCCACTCTATTTGAGGCCTCCTTTCAAGTAAATGTTGAACAATGACTACTCTTTGAATCTAATCTTTCAATCAGTTCTAAATCCATCTACTTGTACTATCATCTAGTTCATGCTCCTTCATCTTTTCCATAGAAATATAGTGGGATTCTTCATTAAATACTTTGCTAAAATCCAAGCAAATTATATCTGTAGAATAATCCTATTCTACTAGTTTAGTAATTTCCTCTCAATAATGTAAATAACATAAGATTGGCATGACATGTTCTTGGTTAAGGCATGCCAGGTGTTTGGGATCAATAGTTTTCCTAAATGTTGACAAACCACCTGCTTATTTACTAATGATGATGATAACAATAACAGTTCAGAATACAAAGCACTTCACATGGTATCTATCTCATTTGTTCCTCACAACAACCCCATGAGGTAGGTGCTAGTATTAGCCTCATTTTACAGATGAGAAAACTGAATCTCAGAAAGATAGAGTGATTCACTCAGGGTCTCACAGCTAGAAATTGTCCAAGGCTGGATTTGAACAAATTTTGCCAGAAATAGAAATAATATACACTGATGTACATACAGGCATGCACACATACACATAAACACATGTATATGAACCTACATGTGTATATATACACATATGTATGTGTGTATAAACACACATGTATAAACACATAAGTAAATTGGAACAATATTTGCCTTTATCCAATCCTGCCCAACCTCTCCATGACCATTCATATACAAATAAGTAATCACATTGATCCATTCTTTTGATATCTAAGAATTAGTGGAGTTATTTTGTGCTTGGAAGGAGGTGAGGAATGATTTTCTAGTAACAGAAATGGGACTAGAATACAGGTCTTGATTTACAATTCAATGTTCTTTCTTTCTGTATGATACCCACAAAAATGATTTTGTTAAATTGATATATCATTTCCTGCTGACTTCTGCCCTAATTCCAAGAGATAACAGGTCCCATACAGAGTTAGTAGATAGACTCTAATCTAAATAATTGATCATTTCATGTTAATACTTTCTTACAACCTTATTCTGAAGGTTATTTATTGCCAGAAGATATCAGTCATCACTGTCCAGTTGTTTCATCCATCAAACATTTACTGAATGCCTAATATGCGTGTAATCCTCTGTGCTAGGTGCTTGGACTAGGATAGCGGAATGCAGATACAAGTGGAGCATAGTTCTTGAACCCAAGTTGTATACAATCTGATAGACATGATTAAATGTTAGGCAGATAAGTGTAAAGGAAATTAGAATAAAATAAGTTCATAATAGAGTACAAAATTACTAGGAGATCAGAGGAGGAAATAACTACTTCCAGTTGGGGGAATCAGTAAAGTCTCAATAGATGAGATAGCACTTGAGTTGGACCTTGAAGGAGGGTTAGTATGTTGCCTAGTGAATATGATATGTGGGAGATGGGAATTCCAAAGATAAGAAAGGCTATGAACAGAAGTTAAGAGGCAATAGTATGGTGAATTGCCTAGTTTGGTTGGAGAGAAGTACATCTGGTCAGTAACATGTGTTGAAAAGCCCCTGACTTCCTACACACTGGGCTGTTATAGTTAGGCAACCAGGAAGCTACACTAATGATTCAAACCGTAAGTTCTCTGGAGCTTGAAGATAGGTTTTTAGGGAAAAACTAGCCCAGATTAAATGGGGGTAAATATAGCTTTTATCACACAGATAAACTCTAAGAATTGGGCATATATGATTCAAGTAGATTGTCTTCTTTGAGGAATCAAGAAAGCAGGAGTTAATATAGTCCAAAGGGGGAAAAGAAAGAGGAATCTACTACATAGCAGATACATGCAGGCTGGACAAAAAAAAAAAGTTTGGAGTAATGTTTCCAAACCCAAGAGGTCAAGAGAACAATGTAGAGAAAGAAACCACAATGCTTCAGAGAGTGATGAGTTATTTCTTGCAAAGAATCAGTGTGAAGAAACAGTCATAACATTGTCCTACTC
The DNA here is from genome assembly GCF_003287225.1 of Phascolarctos cinereus. Lineage (NCBI taxonomy): Eukaryota > Metazoa > Chordata > Mammalia > Diprotodontia > Phascolarctidae > Phascolarctos > Phascolarctos cinereus. Next base: position 288,938,802 of record NW_027555847.1, on the reverse strand, counting down.
TTCCTCCTAATCACTCTGTCTCCTCCCCATCTAAATTCACACTCACCCAAATTCATGTATGTAGCTGGTGCTCAATAGAAAAGGAGTGGTGGGGTTGGTTTTTCAATTCAATCAGTCACAAGATTTTGCAGGTGAATTGTAGTAAATTAGCTCAATAGAATATTTTGGTGATATTTCATTCTGCCATGGTCATGTGAATGTGTTCTAACTTTTCTTTGTGTTTCAGTTCAAAGATTTTTCATTGTCACTGTTCACAAGAAACCCACAGAGAGATCCTACTACCCATTGTGCGTTAAACTGATAGACTGCAGACCACAGCATTTAGATCTTTGGGGGGAGGGTGATAAAAGCTATTGCTTTTGTTGTGTTTTCTCATAGAAAACATCATGTCCTTTGTTTCAGAAATTGCTATTTTTGAACTGCCATCAATTTGAAATGTTCAATTGTTCATGGCAAAAATGTCATATTTATGCACAGTGATGGGAGAATTGGTAGTTAAGTATCATGGGTCAACCTGTAAGTGGTAGAATCTTTTTGAACAGCAGAATGCCGTGTAGACAGCAGCACAATTGTCAGCAGTATTTCTTACTGAAAAAAATACTAAAAATCTCAGTAAGGTTAAGATGCATTTAATATTGTCAGCATTGATCTAATCATTTTTCTTTTTACAAATGGTTCCTTAACCTTAGATCACTGATTCTTTTTCTATTTTTTCAATAATGTTGCAGAAAATGTTGAAATGTAATCTCTTAAGCTACCACAAGGGTTCATATTTGACCTGAAGGTTTTGTGATCTTCATATTACCAAGTATAAGGCTATAGTTTCTGAAGTGAAATAAAATTGTGTATTTATAGTATGTATAGATTAAACAACAATAATGGTTATCAAACAATAATGGTTATCAAAGACTAAACAACAGTAATTGTTATCAGCTCTGAGTAATTTGTAAATCCACTTTGGATTTATAATGCATTTTCTATAATGCATCCTATATATATTTTGAAGGTTTATTTAATATGCAAATTTGTAGAATGTATGATGCTTTCATCATCATAGACCTCAGTTTTGAATAGGGTAAAGTCACAAGTACCTTGGTTATGATGCCTTCTTATATCATTTGAAAGGATATACTACTACTAATAGATCATAGGGAAACTGTGCACCATCAAAATGTTATAGCGTACAATCAAAATGAAACAAGAATTAGCTATTGAAAAGGAAAAAAAGGAAAGTGCCTGGAGGAATAATTGGAAGATAATCATTTACACCAAAAGAAAAATGCATGACAGGAGGAATCACAGATCTTTCTCGAGAGACAGTTGCTTCCCTTCTTGAGAAGAGTGTGGTCCAGCTGGTCACTTGCTGGGAATAATAAAAGGCTAGAAGGTATCATAGATATGTGATTTGTATGTATTCTACCACATAACATCTTAATACATTAATTGATGCATTTTTAGAGTATCTTTAGAAAAAATGCTTGTGGAATATATATGTTCATGTGATTATTCCCTAATGGAATATAAATTTTGTTGTACTGAGACAAGTAAGTGACATTCAAAATGGGGGCTAATTATGTTCTAGGGAAGATAAGGTGATGTGTCAAGACACTTTTTGCTGTTTCTGATTCGAAGTTATGTCAGAGGAGGGGTTACAAACTCTAATGCAGAAGAATGTGATGATTTAGAATCTCTTAGAGTAGGAAGAAAGTCTCCAAGGTCACCTAGTCCAACCTATACCTAAATGTAAGTTCTCATTATGTCTTCAAAAAGTAATCATATAATTTTTATTGCAAGGCCTCTGGTGAGGGGAGACCCTCATCATTTGAGGTGATCCATTCCATTTTAAATCTCTAATTGCCAAGCATGTTTTCATTCCACAAAGAGATAAGTCTAAATCTTTGCAATTTTACCCGTTGCTCCTAGGGCTAAGAAAACAAATCTAGTCCCTCTTTGGCATGATGGCCATCAAAATACTTGTAAATAGATTTTTTTTGTTTTTTTTTTCATTCAGTCTAAATACTTCCAATTTCTTGAATAGATCTTCATATGAAATAATCTCTGGGTCCTCAACATTCCTCTTGAATTCTTTATAGCTAAACATTCATTTATTCATTTGTTTATTCATTCATTCATTTATTTGTTTATTCATTCATTTCCTGATTTCATCTTTAAAAAATAATTTGTGAGGAATTTCTTGCACTGAAGTTGAATGGAACCTTGTCGGTAATTTACAATCTTAGAGTTTGTCTGGAGACCTGAGAGAGTTAGTGACTTGCCTGTCTTCATATCACTCATATGTGCCAGAGGAAAGATTTGAACTCAGGTCTTCCTGATTCACAGAACTTCTTCCTATCTACTACAGATACAGCTTAGAAAAGTCCTTCCTAAAGTGTACTTCCAAGAACTGAAGAAAGCTTTATAAGTTTTAAGTTGTCAGCAGTAAAGAAACTTTAAGGAAAAAGAGTGAAGACTGGGAATCTGAGGTCTAACAGCTTAAATTCTTAGTATCAGTCTGTGCTTTCATTTCAGTGTAGGGTAGGCAGCCTGTGGTAGGTGCATTATATAATAAACAAAGTCCCTGCTGTGTGGAACGGGTTAGTTTTTCCTAAGGTCTTGCCCTGTGGGTTGAGTACCTTCCCACTATAAGGCAGGGACTATCTTTGAGACTTGATTGGTTAAGGAGACCAAAGCTTGTCGACCTAGCTTCTGGGTCACCTACAGGGTAAAAGGTCAGCCAATCAGTTATTAGTGCCCCTTAGACTTGACAGATATTCAACTACCATGTAAATCTCCATCTCCATTAGGCCCAACAAACCCTGCTGAGCTGCCACATTTCCATGTGGTGATGAGGAGGGTTGTACCTGTCTGAATCAATGCTGTATCCTTGCTGAGTATCCCTTTTCAGGGTATTGTTTAAGTGAACTATGATATTGTACCTGAACCATTAGACTAGCCTGCATTAGGACTGGCCTACAATAGTCAATCTATCAGTCAGTCAAAAATACATTTATTAAGTACCTACTGTGTTTTAAGCACTGTGCCAAATGCTGGAGATACAAAGAAATATAAAAGATAGTCACTGCTCTCAAGGATTTTATAAAGACAACATACAAACAATGCTCTATAAATAAGCTATATACAGGATAATCTGTGAATATGCAACCAAGGGTAGGCACTAGAACTAAAGGGAATGAGAAAGGCTTCCTATAAAAGGTAAGATTTTAGCCAGGACTTGAAGTAAGCCAGGGAAGCCAAGAGGCAGGGATGAGGAGGGAGAGCGTTCCAGGCATAGGGAACAGTCAGTGAAAATGCCTACAGCATCTGATGTTAGAAGGATGGGATTATAGAAATGGAGAATAGAGTTGTTGCATGGACAGAGATGGTAACATGGCATCCCATATCCAGGAACCTTCTAGAGCCATTTGGAGGGTGTGTCAATGGGACACAAAGGGGGCCTTCACTGATATAATGGGTATGAATGGAGATACTGACATAGAGCATAATGATAGCAGTACATAGAGCATTCCGTGGATATGATTTTAAATAGTCCTAGGAAAGCTGGATAAACAGAATAAGTAAAATGAAAATTAATTATCCTAGTATATCCAGGAAATAGACAGAACACTTGGTTTTTAAGAACTATGTTTTTTAGGAGAAATCTGCAAAGAGACAAAGATTTGGTATCATTCACTGTCCCAATACATAGAACTCATAGGGAAGTAGAAGTTTTGACTGATGGGTTAAGGGAAACTGAGTGGATGATGGTACAGGTCCAGTCTTGCAATCCAACATCTATCTTTTTTTTTCCCCATTAATGGTGAAGTTCATGTTTGAAGAGTATGTCATCTTGGGTTGTACCTTGAGCTCCTTGGCTCTCCATATCACATTATTACATTCCCTCCTAGTTTTCTGGTGTTATTAAAATTTCTTTTCTTTCATATTTGAGTATTTTTTATTCTGATTATGTACAGAATTAGTTGTTTGTCATTGGAGTTATTAAATTGAATCATTATGTGTCTTGGAAATTACAGTATGGTTTCTTTTTTTTTCCTCTGTAGGAAATTTATTAATTCTCTTGATTTGTACTTTGTTTTCTATGTTCTGAAGGGCAGATTACTTGTATTATTTTGTGCATTATAGTCTTTGGATTTTTTGACTTGTCACGTTCTTCTTGGAGCCTATGGCCTATTTTTATATGGCCCATGGTCTAAGAAAGATTTTTACATCTTAAAATATAATAAAAGTTTTATTTTTGAAAATTGTTATTTATTTATTTTTAGCACTCTTAAAATTTTTTTTGAGTTTCAAATTCTCTTTCATCCTAAAGCCTCTCTACCTTCCGTTGAGAAAGAAAGCAGTATGATTAATTTATGCAAAACATACTTCTGTAATAGCAATGTTGCAAGAAAAAAAGCAAATAAAGTGAAAAATTATACTTCAATTTTCATTCAGAGTTAATCAGCTCTCTCTCTGGAAGTGGATAGCATTTTTTGTTCATCATGAATCCTTTGGAATTGTCTTGGATCTTTGTATTGTTCAGACTAGCTAAGTCTTTCACAGTTTATCATCATTGCAATATTGCTCTTACTGTGCACAATGGTTCTGGTTCTGCTCACTACATTCTGCATCAATTTCTATAGGTTTCTAGATTTTTCTAAAACCATCCCCTTCATAATTTCTTATAGCACAACCATATTCCATCATATCCATATACCACAACTTGTTCAGCCATTCCCCAACTGATGGTTATGCTATCAATTTTTAATTATTTACCATCACAAAAAGAAGTTCTATAAATGTTTTTATACATATAGATCCTTTTCCCTTTTCTATGATCTCTTTGGGATACAGACCTAGTAGTAGTATTGTTAGGTCAAATAGCATGCACAGCTTTATAGTCTTTTGTACATACAGAATTGTTGGACCAGTTTACAACTCCACCAACAGTGCAGGTGTCCCTAATTTTCCATATCTCCTCCAACCTTTGTCATTTTTCTTTCATGTCAATGTGTTAGTCAATGTGATGTGTGAGGTGGTACCTCAGAATTGTTTAATTTTGCACATTTTTAATCAATAGTGATGCATGCTCTTTTTCATATGACTATAAATAGTTCTGATTTCTTCTTCTGAAAAATACTTGTTCATATCTTTTAACCTTTTATCAAGTAAGGAATGAGTTTTCTTTTTATAAAATTGGTTTAGTTCCCTATATATTTTGGAAACCAAGCCTTTATCAGGAAACTTGCTATAAAAGGGCTTTCCCAGTATACTGTTTTCCTTCTAATTTTGGCTGCATTGGTTTTGTTTGTGCAAAACCTTTTTAATTCCATGTAATCAAAATTATCCATTATACTTCTTGTGATCTTCTCAGTCTCTTGTTTGGTCATAAACTCTTCCCTTATCCATATATATAGCAGGTAAAATTTTCCATGCTCTCTTAATTTGCTTACTTTATTACCCTTTATGTCTAATGCATTTTTTCCGTTTTTACCTTATCATAGTATATGATGTGAAATGTTGGTCTAAACCTTTTCTGCATATGTTGAGATAATCATGATTGTTTTTGTTGTTATTGGTATGGTTAATTATGCTGATAATTTTCTATTGAACCATTCCTGACATAAATCCTACCTAGTCATAATCTATGATCTTTATGACAGTACTTGGGGCACAGAGCAACGCTAGTAAAATTTGAATTCTCTAGTTTTGGAGAAAGCTGAAAAAACTTTGTGGTCCAGCATCCAGGGAAAGCACCATCAAAGGGTAAGGAATCAGGAAATGAGGAATTGTGAGAACACAAGGCAAAAAGATTAAAATTACCAAAAATCTTTTATATATGTGTATATATATATATGTGTATATATATATATATATATATATATATAAAATTATTATTATATATAATATGTGTGTATTTCCTTTAATCATCATCATTGACTTATGTGGTGAGCACCACAAGTATTATTATCTCAGTTTCATGTAGAGGGAAACAGAGGCTCTGAGGGGTCAATTGGCTTGCCTGTGGTCACACAGCTAGAAAGTGTCAGAGGTGATATTCAAACTCAGGTATCTACTTACTGACTCCAAGTTCAGTAATCTTACCCTTATACTTAAACCCAATCAAAGCTTAGTATTGAAATAGGGAGGATCCTCACCAGAAATAGTTATAATACAGAAATTGCTACATGTGCTTCATCATATATCCTCCATACTGGGAGGCATTGGGGACATTTTAAATTGGGTGGAATATTTTAGATGATACTGGTAATTAAAATTTTTGAGAGTAAGCAATACATATAATGTCTCAAGATAAATTGGCAGTGGAATTTAATTTGAAATGTCTAAAATAAATAATTAAAAGCTTAATTGTGTAAAAATAAAGGACATAGGGAAACTCACAATTTAAACTACAAGCCAATAAAATGCTCCTTTATCAACTTCAATCCTTTCTGACTAGAGTCAAACTATTTAACCTTACAAGTGATGTATGAGTGGCAGGCTTCATATTTTAGTGCCTGCTCCTTTTTCTTTTTGCTTAAAAAAAGCCCCCATGTTTCTGGCTTCTTTGTACTCCCAAGAATTATAGGTCAATGATAACACTTGTACTGCAGTCTTGCCTACAGATGGCTGGAAGTATTGAAACACTTCCTCATTGCCGTCTAATCAGAAAGCTAGATTCTAGATTCATATACAGGCTAAATCTTTCTGGTTTAATATTTGATATATCTCTGCAGACCGTGTTAACAAGAATCAGTGGTCTCTAAGAAAATCAGGTTTGGAGATTCTCTTTTTTTCTAGTTCCAATGCACACAGATGGCCACTACAAGCAAGCAAAGCCTCATGCTTATTCCATCTTTATTTAATTTCTTTTTCAGGCACCATTTTTTATGTTGTAGCCATCTGGTGTTCTACAGGATAGAATATCAACAGCAAAGAGATTCTATATATGAGGAAAGAACAATGCAGATGAGGGGGTACAGAGGAAAAAGCCTCAAAGTCAAAAGCAGCACGAAATACTTAGGAAAATGATATGTTGATACAGAGCTAGAATAAGAGTGAGGGGACTCATTGCCCAGTGCCAGGAGTCAAGGCATCTGTGTCAGTGATGTATATAGTGCCACGTAATCGCTTATGAAATCTTTTCTCCTCATGCCAGGTACAAAAAGTAGCAGATGTAGGACAACATGAGACTCTCTTATGCCTTCTATTCCTATAGAAAAATGCTTTGGGTCAGGGCAAGAGACTTACGTCAGAATGTATATTTTTGTCTATTTTAATATAACAGTTGAGTTTCCCCTTTTTCTCAGGTGACTGGGTAATATACTTTCCATTTCTACCCATATGCCAAATGATATTCTGTATCTAGCAGAGAGGTGACTCGCTAATTATCTCCTCATTCCCAGTGATTCCACACTTTAATCCATTCTCCACACAGCTGCCAAACTGATAAAACACAGATCTATGTCACTGCCCTGCCCCAAAATCTTCAGTCTTTCTGTTGCATCTACTATAATATACAAAACCCTCAGCCTGCAACTGAAAGTCTTCCCCAGTCTGAATGCTCTCTACTTTTTGAGTGTTATTTCGTATCATTCTTTTCCTGCAGTCTCTGTTCCAATTAAACTGCCCCCTTTGTTGCTATCTGTATGTAGTATTACAACTCCTACTGTGTGCTTTTTTCTTTTTTTTTTTGGCTAGACAATGAGGTTAAGTGACTTGCCCAGGGTCACACAGCTAGCAAATGTCAAGCGTCTGAGGTCAAATTTGAACTCAGGTCCTCCTGACTCCAGAGCTGGTGCTCTATCCACTGTGCCACCTAGCTGCCCTGACCCCCTCCACTGTGTGCTTTTGCATAGGCTTTCCATATTTCTGGAATGCATGCTCAATTTCTTTTTCCTTCCTTCCTTCCTTCCTTCCTTCCTTCCTTCCTTCCTTCCTTCCTTCCCTCCCTCCTTCCCTCCTTCCTTCCTTCCTTCCTTCCCTCCTTCCTTCCTTCCTTCCCTCCTTCCCTCCTTCCTTCCTTCCTTCCTTCCTTCCTTCCTTCCTTCCTTCCTTCCCTCCCTCCTTCCCTCCTTCCTTCCTTCCTTCCTTCCCTCCTTCCTTCCTTCCTTCCCTTCTTCCCTCCTTTCTTCCTTCCTTCCCTCCTTCCTTCCCTCCTTCCTTCCTTCCTTCCTTCCTTCCTTCCTTCCTTCCTTCCTTCCTTCCTTCCTTCCTTCCCTCCTTCCCTCCTTCCTTCCTTCCTTCCCTCCTTCCCTCCTTCCTTCCTTCCTTCTTCCTTCCTTCCTTCCTTCCTTCCTTCCTTCCTTCCTTCCTTCCTTCCTTCCTTCCTTCCTTCCTGTCCTTCCTTCCTTTTTCTTTTCTTTTCTTTTTTTTTTTTAGTATCCCTAGCTTTCACAGAATGCTTCCACTTCCTGCAAAAGATCTTGCCTGATGCTTCTAGTGGTCAGTGCTCTCTATGTCTTGAAATTACTCTGTATATATTTTGTATTTACTTATCTGAATAATTATTGTATCCCCTTACTAACATGTAAGCTCCTTGAGGATAAAGGCTGCCTAATTTTTGACATGATATATCCAGTGCCTAGCATACTGCCTTGTACATAGTGCCTTCATACATGTTGAATTGGACTGAACTTGGGTGATCATGATGGGGTATGGGCCCAAGCCGAGATCTTACCCCAAAGGGAATCTGGCTCCCATTTGTCTACAGGCCCCAGCTCCTCATCTCCCTTTGAAAGCCCTAGCTCTACCTTTTGATCTTATTCAAACAGCACTGTTGCCCCTTGCCCTAAAAAAGAATCTGGCTCCCATTTGTCTACAGGCCCCAGAAAACCCTTAAGCTTTTCTTACTCTGGTCTCAAATGGTTCCTTACCAACTCCCCTTATCTCCCTTTGAAAGCCCTATCCCTACCTTTTGATCTTATTCAGATGCCTTTCAAACTTTTTAGTTCCAGTTCCTCTCTTTATCTACTCCCATTGTCTGTTCAATCTCTTAGACATTACAATCAGAATTCTCACCTAGACCCTTTTCCCAGCCCCTTCCCTGATCACTCAAAGTTACTTTAGTGTGTATAAGATCCACCCTGGCCCCCATTTAAATGCTGAGACTTTCTCATGCCTGCTTGTTCCTACAGGCATTACTAATGTTCAGATTCCTTTAGAGTCTGGCCTGTATGGTTTATCTCTAATAAACTTTTTTCTCTGGCTGAAAGATTTGGTTGAATTCATTCAGACGGGGCCCACGTGTCATGATCTCAGGGGGTCCCAGCACCCCTAAACCTAGAGTCCTCATTAATCACACAGTTAATGACAGACTGAGGAAAGGATGAGGTAACAGAAAGGGCAAAGTTATTGTGACTGAGAGTTCTTAGTTAAAAAATCTATTGAGAAAATCACTCACATATCTATGCTTATAGTATCAGGGCACTGATAAAAAATACCCTCTTAGTCTCAAAAATAACAAGAATTCAGAAAATGAAAGAGAATAAATGACTTGACTAAAGGGTAGTAAAAGAGAACAAAACAAAACCAAATATGGAATTAATGTTGTCCTCAGTGTGATTAATTAATAGGCAAGGGGATATGCACACTGGAGATTGGCATCTGCTGGTCAAGATGGAAGTTTCTATAGCATTTCTCTTGACCCATAAGTAATAACCCTCACATAAAAGACTGTGACAACATAAGACTTCCTATATGGAAGGAAAGAGAGGGTTAAATCACAGTCCTGGAGCAAGAGCATTGAGAAATGGTCATGAGGAGGGCTGAGAGCACAGTGAGTACAATGAATAGTAGGAGATATCACTGCCATTAGCCCCTCTGCCATCACATTCACATACAAAGAGTTTCAGCTATAAGAATAGCGGGATGCTGAGTGGTTGTTAACTTCTCCTGGGGCTGATGGAGATCACTGATGTTGCTGCTACTTCCCTGTCACAATCTGGGGTAAAATGTGAGACCACTTGAACTTAATATAGAACAAATGATTTTGACCTCTTCATTTCCCAGGAACTATTGGCGATGAAACTCCTTTCTTACCTGTTGTCTCTCCCTCATGGGGAGAATGTATGACTAGTACAAAGCTGATCCTTGCTTATGTAAAGTTTATATTTTATATTGTTGTTTCTAGTCTTTAAAAACTGTCATTAAGATCAATAAGTGTTTAACCCAATTCATTTCTCATTTATATATATTTTGTTTACTCAGGGGCTGTTGCTATTCCTATTTTGTTAGAAAATTTCACCAGCTGGCTGCTCAAAATGAACCAAAAAGATTTTATTGATAAATATTATTGTAACTCTTTAAAGCAGAAAAGAGAATTAGCCACTTGAATTCACACCATATTGGATTCCACCGGGCACTTGAAAATAAGACAATAGCATTTGGGGGAAGGAGATTTGGTAAGCGGAAATTTTTTTTCCACAGTTTCTCTAAGACCATTCAGGAAACTTTCCTTTGCTCCATTTCCATAGCAGGTTCAAGAGTACCTTTTCTCACCTTGGTATGGAGTTGATGATGGAAATGAGATTCACACCTGAGGAAAGGAGTTGGGAAAGAAAGACAGGCAGACAGAGAGACACAGACACAGACACATACACACACACACACACACACACACACACACACACACACAGAAACAGGGAGAGACAGAGACAGAGAGATGCGACAGTGACAGAGAGAAAGACAGAGACACAGAGATGAGACAGAGTGATGCAGAGATACAGAGACAGAGAGAAAGACAGAGATAGACAGAGACAGAAACAGAGAGACATACACACTGACTGATAGAGATGGAGACACAGAGAGACAGAGAAAGTCAGAGGCGCACAGGAAAAAAAGCTATTTTTTCTCTTTAGCTCAGCTACTAGCCAGTCCTGCTTCCATTTTTAAACTTAATTCCATCCTCCCCTCCTTTTTTTCTTTTGCAGTGGGGTTAAGTGACTTGCCCAGGGTCACACTGCTAGTAAGTGATATGTGTCTGAGGTCAGATTTGAACTTGGGTCTTCCTAAATTCAGGGCCAGTGCTCTAGCCACTGTGTCACCTAGCTGCCCCCAATTCCACCCCTTCTTGATTAACCATTGAATTGTAGAATTGGAAGACTCTTAAAAGACATTTTAGAAGTGAGGAAACTGAGCCCCATGGAGATAAAGTTACTTGTCCAAAGTGACATCAATATTTAGTGGCAGAGTTGAAGTTAGAACCCAAGTCTTCTTACTCTTAGGTTTGCTTTCTAGCATAGCATATTGCCAGATTATTTGTGTAAATGATGGGTTTTAGAGAGTTTAAGAGGACCTCTGTACTAGACATATTTTTTCCAGACATATTTTTCTCCAAAAATAGGGCACTCAATTGCAAGTCTTCTACTTACAATAAAATACTAATTTTGAACATTAGAGGAGAAATGGGATTAATGCTAAGTTTTTTTTTCACTTGCTACCGCTAAACTTGATTTCTTCATCCTCTTTCTTATCCTTGCATACTTCCAGCTACTATTACTTGCATCTAATTCCAATTGTTAGATGTCAGAACACTCAAAATATATAGATTGTACCAAGATAGTTAATAGGTTAATACATACATACAGACACTTTCACAAACACACAAACTATAAACAATGATGGAAGAAAATTAATAATGAAATTATTTCATGATTGTAGGGGGATAACTTCTTTTCTATTCAGCAAATGTAAGGAAAATAAAAATAATGGTTTGGGATAATATATTCACAGCACATATGACAGATAAAATCTTGACATCTAAAATATACTAGAAACTGTTAAAAATTCACAGAGGCAACTCCAAGATCACAATGGATAAATGGTCAAAAGATATGTTGAGGACATTTTCAAAAGAGGCAGCATGGGTCAGGTGATTGGATTGATGGCAGCACAGCTGTTTTCAACATAATTCCTCCAAGCCAACAACAAGAGAGGAATAAATGCACTAAGTGATTAAAACTGCGGCAATAAGAGAACATGGAAACAATTACAGAAAATGTAAGGCCTTCTGAAATAACCTCAGGGGTCCAAGCTCTCCAACATTCTCACTCACCCTAACCACCCCAGTTCCCTTTGTTGCTGGTAATAGCCAATTTAAACAATATGACAAACTTCTTTGGTGGCCTTTCTGCTTTGCCTTCATGGCAGTGACTCAATCCAACCCTTTTCACTCTGTAAGAGTCAGAATACATTGATCATCTTGTGCCATCACACAAAAGAAAAAGGGCTGTCTCTCTCTCTCTCTCTCTCTCTCTCTCTCTCTCTCTGCCTCTCTGTCTGTCTGTCTGTCTCTCACACACACATACACACACACACACACACACACACACACACACCACACACACACAAACACACACTGTAAAATGGAGAACACCAAAAAGTAGAGAGTCAGCTAGAGAGAAAGATATTTCTAAGCCCAAGGGAAAGGGACCTGGAAAATAAGCAGTGGCCACTCATGTCATGATAGAATTTATACGGAAAAGAGACCCAGAGAGATCTCCCACACTTTCAACTCTAGAAAGCTGAAGCCACCCAGACTAGACCATAGCAGTGAGAAAGGGCAAGTCTAGACAGGGGAGATAGCTGTCTGCTGCAAACTCCTGGGAAAATCAAACAAAGAGGCCAAAAGAAAAAAAATGAGCAAGCATTACACAAAAATATACCACAAATGAAGGAAAGTAAATGAGAAATATCTAATAAATGAGAGTAAGATAATAAATTCTGCGGGTTCCCCTGTGATAATAGAAAAACAACAAGACACTCCAGAATGGTTCAGAGGAAAATTGAGACTGGACTTTTGATTGCCTTAGTATAAGAAACTCCAGGATGATAAAACTTCTTTGACTTTGGTAGGCACCTTCTTTGCAATTTATAATCTTAGACAGTTGCCTAGAGCATTGAGGTTAAGTGACTTATCTCACAGTCAGTATGTCGTATATGAGATTTGAACCTAGGTCTTTCCTGGCTCTGAATCTTACTCTCTGTCCAGGAGATCACACTGATTCTCCAAAAAGAAAAATAAAACCCTCAAAAAAGAAGTTAGGTTGGAAATTAGGTCACAAACCAGAACTTTAAAATGAAATTTTTTTAAAAAAAGAACAACAAAGTAGAACATTTATAAAGAGAATCACTTTGAAAGAGTAGAGGCTTTGAAAAAGGTATTGGCAAGTTTGAAACTTAAAAATATAGACATGGAATAAAATTTTGGGAAAAAACCAAAAGACAACAACTTTGAATTAATATGTGTTCTATACAAGTCAAAGCAAATGACCTTGAAGAAAAAAATATAATTTGAGGATCAAAGGTCTCCTAGAGAATCATGAGGCAGTGAATAGAAATTGGCATACATTAGAAAACAACATTTTTTGCAAAGCTGATCATAATGATCAATAAAGACAGATGGGCCTTCAGCAAAAGAGAAACACTTGAATTATTCTTTCAAAAGAAAGCAGATGTGTGCAAAACATTCAACTTATAAACATAAGAAAGGGTAGGATACTTTCTAAAAAAAGAGTCCTGTTAAAGAAAAATATGGAGACATTTTAAGGGACATAAAGATTAAAGTGGCTAAAGTTTTACACCTCTTTTTTTGTGAGGCAGTTGGGGTTAAGTGACTTGCCCAGGGTCACACAGATAGTAAGTGTTAAATATAGGAGACCAGATTTGAACTCAGGTCCTCCTGATTCCAGAGCTGGTACTTTTATCCAGTGCACCACCTAGCTGCCCCAGTGGCTAAATTTTAAGGAGAATTTAAAGAGCTTCAAAAAAGTAAGGAGGAAGAATTGAATGAATACTCCGTGGACTAAAACTCACATTTTTTCATAAGTGAGTCAAATTTTTTTTTTTTTGGAAGGGTGATGACACAAATCACTTAATTGGGGGAAGGAGAGGTAAGAGATATGGGAGAACCTACTTTGGGTATCAAGTATACCAAACATGTGATACCTTATTTTCCTATAGGATTTTCATATTTCCATGAACATGAACTCTGTTCATTTGGCTGCAACACTCAGACCTACGAATCACAGAAAAAATTTTTAGAGTGTATTCTAATTGGATTTACTACATTAAGCCACTTAAAACTTTTATGTTCTGCTTTTGGGAAATGATTTTAGATGAACAGATTGAAGTTTATCCTAGCCTCTGAGAATATGATGTGGAAGAGTAACTACACTGGACTACTTGAACAAATAAAACATGGTGGTGGTGGTGGGCCATCAAAGAAAATATAGGGAGAGATTCCAAGACCATTATATTTCATAGTCACTCCACCACTAACACCATTATGGCTCATGATCAAGAACTCTGAAAATCCATTATGGTAAATGGTATAGAAAACTTATACAACCATAGAATACAATAAATACGTGGATTCTAGTAGTTTAGTAAAGCCCTAAAAAAGAAAAGATGAAAGAGACAGGATAGTACTTTCCCTTGCTCAGCAAAGCAAAGAAACTATGCACAAAATGGACAGACAACCTCCCCCCTCCAATTCCCAACTTTGCTTACAGGAGAACTAACATCTGGGGGCAGTCTGTACAGAGCCACATATAATCTAAAGAATCAAGGCTGATCTTGAAGCTACTGTGAAATAAAATCATACATTATTCAAGCCCAAAAGATTAAGGGAGGACAAGACCTGTGTCTGAGATAGGAGTAAAGAAGACCTACATCATCATCACATAAGTATCCTCATGAAAAGACTCAGTATAATTCAATAATTAGGACAATTTGGCTCTGCCATAGATATCATCTTGATCAAACATACCAAAGTCATTACCTAATAGAGGTATAAAATACTCAACAATGTAATATAAACTCAAAGATCTGTATACTTATTACAATGCTGAAAGAATATTAACAAAGTTGAAGTAAGATAAGTCTTATAGAGTTTAGAGAATTTTAGCAAAGTGAGGAGCTTAGGAAAAATGTAATCTAACTTCATTATTTTGCAGATGAGGAAACTAAGACCCAGAGTGGTAAAATGAGTTGTCTAAGGTAACACATCTAATTGATTGGGCTGAGACTGGGACCCAAATATCTCGTTTTCTAGTTTAGCAGCATGGCATAGTGAAATGATCACTAGGCTAGACATCAAATGATCTGGGTTTTCAGTCTAATTCTGATATTTTCTAGCGTGGGTTTATGGTTAATTGACCTCTCTAGACTTCAGTTTCTACATCTTTAAAAGATAGGCTAATAATTCTTTTAGTATCTACCTCATAAGATTGTTGAGAGAAAGATGATGTATAAATTTGGAAATGCTATTCATGTAATTTATTATGTCTATGCCACAATACTTTTTGACAATAAGGGCCTAGATGGTCAAATGGCATTTAGGACTAAGATGGAACAATTCCCCTGCCTGTCTTTCCCATGAAATAATGAGGTACATACTCAAAATAGGAAAAGCATAATATTGTCAATGGAGTCTACATAAGAGTCATTATTTTAAAAAAAAAATTATTTTGAGTTATCAACAATCACTTCCATAAGCTTTTGAGTTTTAAATTTTTCTTCCCATCCCTCCCCACCTCATTCCCCAAGATGGTGCACAATCTGATATAGGCTATATATGTACATTCCTATTAAACATATTTTCACATTAGCAATGTTCTAAGTAAGAGTTAGAAACAATAGGAGAGAAGAAACAAAACACAACAGAAGAAAAAAAATAGCAAATGGTATGCTTTGGTCAGCATTCAAACTCCATAGTTCTTTCTTTGGATGTGGATAGCATTTTCCATCATGAGGCCTTTGGAGATATCTTAGATCCTTGTATTGCTGAGAAGAGTTAAGTCTATTAATATTAGTCATCGCACAACATGGCTGTTACTGTCTATAACATTCTCCTGGTTCTGTTCATTTCACTCAGTATCAGACCATACAAGTATTTCCAGGTTTTTCTGAAGTCAGCCTGTTCATCATTTCTTATAGCACAATAGTATTCCATTACATTCATATACCACAACTTGTTCAGCCATTCCCCAATTGGTGGGCATCCTTTCAACTTCCAATTCTTTGCCACCACAAAAAGAGCTGCTATGAATATTTTCATACATGTGGGTCCTTTTCCCATTTGTATGATCTCTTTGGGATACAGCCCTAGAAGTGGTATTGCTGGGTCAAAGGGTATGCACATTTTTATAGCCCCATAAGAGTCATTCTTCAAGCACCAACATACCTAAACAGATAGACTAAAGTTGAAATGAAATTAAGAGCAAGGAGAAAAAATATGAACAAAGCAATTGCTTCATTCCTCCCTTTCAAAACCAACAGGTAGATCTCTTAAAAGAAGTATATTCTTGTTTGATCTAGTAACACGTTAGCCTGAATATTGAATATAGTGACCAGAAGTAGATACAGAATCTCAAGAAAGGTCCTTGGTGGGATGGTGACATAGTCCAACATGCATCTGAAAATGCCTTCTACAACATCCTCCATAAATTTTTTTGAGCTTTCTAGTGAAGTAGACTTCTTCTCAAGGTATCCCATTCTACTACTTGAGTTCCTTTAATTTCTAGAAAGTGTTTTCTTATAGAAAACTAGTCTGTCTCTTGAGAATTTTCATTCCTTGCTTCTAGTTCTTCCCTCTTAAGCCAAATTGAACCAACAAGTCTCATTACCAATAGATATAAGCTCCTTGAGGTCAGGGGCTATTTAATTTTTTCTTTGTATCTCCAGTGCCTAGCACAATAGTATCCACATAATAGTCATTTAATATATTTTTTGTTTAGTTGAATTCTAGTTGAATAAATGATGTACCCATAGTTATTTCAAATGGTGTTCAAATAGTGAACTTAAGGTTGTAATTCAGCCTTTTGGGTTGGGTTATTCAACAGGAGAGGCAATGTGTGTGGTACAGATAGTAGAGAAATTGGATTGATGAAGTTCTGCATTTGAATCCCTCCTCAGACACTTACAAGCTGTGTGACTTTTAGAGAGTCACTTGATTTTTCTTAGCTTCAGTTTTCTCTTCTGTAAAATGGAACTAATAATAGCACCTACCTTATAGGTGTATTGAAAGGTTCAAATGAAATAATATTTATAAAGCTTTTTGTAAATCTTAAAGTACTAGATAAATATTAGCTGTATTATTATTGACAAAAAGTGCTGGACTTGGACCCTGGAGAAATCTGGTTTTGAAAATTGCCTCTGATGCCGAATTGTGAGCCTGGGTAATCACATAACCTTTCTCAACTGGAATTTCTTCACTTGGATAGTGGCAATAATACCACTTCTTCACGGGGTAGTCACACAGATCAAATAAGCTGAAGCATATAAAGCATTTCAGAATGCTTAAAACACTATATAATGGTTAGTTGTTATTGCAAGATATAACCAAGACCAAAGCGTAACAAGGATAATCAAAATGACCTGTGACTTGAATATAATCTGTTTTGGGAAGCTAATGACAAATTTTAAATCTCCAGTTTAGAAAGTAGATAACATGATATCTTAATAGTGATGTCAATTTTTAGAAAATGAATAGACAACTTCTCACTATGAGATATCACTTTATGGGTCTATATTTCATAACAGCAGCATGCATGCTATTAAATAAATGTATTAAGTGCCTACTATTTGCAAAACATTGTGCTAGGTACAGAAAGAAATAGAAAATTAAGACACAGTTCTTTCTCTTGAGGAACTTATGACCTTGTGAAGGAAGTGACAAGTACATAAATAACTCGTATAAGCTAAAATGTAAATGCTTGATAAAGGTATAAATAAACTGAAGGTTTGGAGACCCCTTTTAGGAGAAACAAAGAATGAACTAGTTAAAGAGGTAGCATTTGTATTGATCTGTGAAAGATGGGAAAAGATTTTAATTAAAAAAATAGAAAAGGCTGTGTAGGTTGGTGGGGGTGGGAAGTAGCCAAATCAGAAATATCAACCAGAAGAAAAGGGGAAAGAAAGCAAGGGGAATGTTTGGGGGAAGAGTGTGGTCCACTTTAACTACAGTACATGATATGACTAGGGGAATAGTGGGAAGTAATCCTAAAGTTGTGTCCAGATGGTTTGTAGAATATAGAAATGTTCCTAAAGTGCAGGTCTGACTATGTCACTCTCTACACAATAAATTCTAGTGTCTCCTTATCATCTCCAGGATCATACAAAATCCTCTGTTTGGCATTCAAAGTCCTTCATACCTGCCCCTTTCCAATCTTCTTATACCTTACGTCTCACCCATAATCTATAGTCTAGTGACATTGGCTTCCTTGCTATTCCAGGCATTTATAGTGGCTGTCCCCATGCCTGGCATTCTCTATCTCCTTATCTCTACCTCCTAGCTTCCCTGGCTTTCTTCAAGTCCTAGCTAAAATCTCACCTTCTGTAAGAAACCTTTCCAGATCCCAATTAATACTATTGCTTTCTGTCTGTTGGTTATTTGCAATGTCTCCTGTACATAGCTTATTTGTACATAGTCGTTTGCATGTTGTCTCCCTCTTTGGACTGTGAGCTCCTTGAGAACAGTGAGTGTTTTTTGCATTTCTTTGTATCCACAGGGTTTATCACAGTGCCTGGAACATAGTAAATCCTTAATAAATCTTTATTGACTTGCAGGGAGAGAGAGAGAGAGAGAGAGAGAGAGAGAGAGAGAGGGAGAGAGAGAGAGAGAGAGAGAGAGAGAGAGAGAGAGAGAGAGAGAGAGAGAGAGAGAGACAGAGAGACAGAGAGAGAGACAGAGAGAGACAGAGAGAGACAGAGAGAGACAGAGAGACAAAGAGACAGAGAGAGAGAGACAGAGAGAGACAGAGAGAGACAGAGAGAGAGACTGAGAGAGAGAAACAGAGACAGAGACAGAGAGAGACAGAGAGAGACAGAGAGAGAGAGAGAGAGGGAGACACACAGAGAGAGAGAGAGAGAGAGAGAGAGAGAGAGAGAGAGAGAGAGAGACAGAGAGAGACAGAGAGAGACAGAGAGACAGACAGAGAGACAGACACAGAGAGAGAGAGAGACAGAGAGAGACAGAGAGAGAGACTGAGAGAGAAACAGAGACAGAGACAGAGAGAGACAGAGAGAGACAGAGAGAGAGAGAGAGAGAGAGAGAGAGAGAGAGAGAGAGAGAGAGAGAGAGAGAGAGAGAGAGAGAGAGAGAGAGAGAGAAAGAGATGGAGACAGAGAGAGACAGAGAGAGACAGAGACAGAGAGAGGAATTAGGAAGACCAGTTAGGAAGCTACAGTGATGATGGAAGTGCTATTCCCAGATTTCCTTGTTACTATCCCCTCTTCCCTCTGCTTCCATGAAAGAGTAATTGAGTTCTTCCATTGGGATCTTTTTTTGCATACTCATTTCCAGCTCAGTAGTCAATTAAAAAGGCTTTTTACCACTATACAGGGAAGCCAACAAGAAGCAGTAACAGAACTGTTCAGTTTTGAACCTCTGCAAATATGTTGAGTGGTTGTTATGGCCTCAAGGTATCATGAAAGCAGGGGTTGTTAATTGTTTTTGCATCATGGACCCCCTTTGACAGTCTTGTGAAGGCTATGGAGCCCTTCTCAGAAGAATGTTTTTAAATGAATAAAATATAATACAGGATCATGAAGGAGACCAAATTATATTTAAAATATTATTTATTGCTATTATCATGAATAGCATTTTTCAATAACTAAGCTGACAGAATCTAAATGAGGAATTCCTGAAGAGAGTTGCTATTAAGATTTTTGTTGTTTTGAAGGGAAACTATAGAAATGTCACACGCTGTCTTCTACTGCTTTTCTGTGTGTCTTATTTCCCCAGCTAAGATTGTATGTTTACTTAAAGAGCAATGTGTTATATAGTTTTGTATATTGCTCATGGCACTTAGCACACTGCTCAATAAATGAATGAGCGATTGAGACAAATGATCATCTGACTTGTTTATTATAATAAAATTAATTTGTACCTTTATGAAAATAGTAGCTGGTCAAGAAACTTTGCTATTTTTAAAAACTATAGAGAATAAATTCATAGTATGCTATCATTAGCTTAGTTACCAGAACATAAAGATATTAAAAATGACATTTGGAAATGATAGAATACATTTAAGTACTTTTAAAAGTAAGGAAAATATTCTAACATCCAAGAATCATTCTCAGTTACAGGGGTATAGAAATAGATTTGCCTAAAACCAAGTAGCTAAAGAATTTTTCATTGCCATGAATATGGTTAAAATAAATCTGGGCAACAATGTAATGGATCAATAGTAATGAAGGAGTCTCTGAGAAATATGGATAACCAAGTACTGCAGAAATAATTTTAAAGGCAGGCATGAGTTGGACCAGAGACTGTACATGTCCAACAGAGTGTGAATAAGAAGAAAATTTAAATTCAAAATGTCTCATATGATATTCTAGTCAATGTTTATTAGAAATGCCTATTTCTAAGTATTGCTAATGTCTTTCCTTTGTGTATCTTTGTAATTATGTCATATCTATTTTCTTAGGACCATAGGAATGAATAGAATACATTTTATTATTATAGTATTTGTAATTTTCACAAGTGCAGACTTCTTTCTTATAGTATAATAGAATTTTAGAGCTAGAATGGACCTTAGAGATAAATTATTGCCAATTCTTTCATTTTACAGATGAGCAAACTGAGTTCCACAGCAGTGAAATATGGAGTAATTGATATGGAGTGAAAATTCTATCCCTCATCTCTTTCTTTCATAGTACAGGGCTATTTCCATAATAGCATGGTGTTCTTCCTTCTTTTCCATTCCCTCCTAGTTTTGCTTTTACAAAGATATTTGCTAAACATATAATTTTATTTATACTCTCAGTAGATATTTACTGCGTCTAACTTATGGAATTTGCTTGCCCTTGGGATATTCAGTTTGAATTCTGACAAATCAGACCAGAAATATTTTCATGACTAGATATTGAATACCCCAAGGTATCTTGTAATAGGGAGAAAATGAACTCTAGCGTGTACATTATTGAATAGCTCATGTCAGCCTTAAATATGACATATCTTTATGCCTCATCTGATTTTGAAACTTTATTATTAGGACAGTAATCCTTTTCTCTAAATGCCCTGTTCTAGGAGTTATAACAGACATTTATCTAACTGGGATCCCATTGCTTCTATATAGGTTCCTTCCAAATATATGGTGCCATTTTCATTAAGGTAAACATAATAAAATGAGAATATTGAAGCCTTTACCTCAACTTTGCCCTTTTATCCCTGATATGGATGAGTGAGGAAAGGACAATAATTAAAAAATGTGCATTTTGTCTTGCTAATTCGATTTTAACCTGCAGGTAAGGTTTATATCTTCCGCTCCCTCCCCCCATTAAAAAAATCCCCCTAGAAGAAACTCTATGGTGAGAGGAGGAGAGATTCTTGTTCGGGGGGGAAAACAACCCATGCAAACATAAGTGTAGTGTTGTGTGTGTGTGTGTGTGTGTGTGTGTGTGTGTGTGTGTGTGTGTTGCAATTTGGATTGCTCAATTGTGATCATATAGGAATGATAAACTCCTGGACTAGAAGTTACTAAGGTCCTGGTAAGAATGTGTTTGACTGAAAACTTCGAATTTAAACTGAAAAAAAGGGAGAAGGTGAAAACTGCATATTTATTTACCAAAGATATTACTAGGGATTTTTGTAAATGGGGAAAACAAACACAGTTAGGGCCTAGAAGAAACCCAAAAGGTGATCTCAGATGGAGTGTGAAGGATATCATCCTAAGGCAGGGGGATAAAGGTTCTGGAACACTAATACAAAGCAAAGGAAGCTGACTCCCTAGGGGTAGCATGAGGGGATGTAAATGGAGCTAAGCAAGTGCTGTTAGTACTCTCTAAATTTGATTCCTGGGAGAATCTTTAGTTACCCTGCCCTAGCCATGCTGATACTCACCAAACCAGAAAAGACCTAAGGAGTCCAGCTGCCTCATTTTATGGATGAGGAAACTGAAGTTCAGAGAGATATGTTTTACCAAGGGTCACAAAGCTAGTAAGTGTCTGAGAAAGGATTCAAATATAGGTCTTTCAAGGCAATGGTCAGAAGTAGATCAGACTTTTGAGGAGTGAGAGGGTAAAAAGAGAGAAAGCGGGGCACAGCTAGGTGGCGCAGTGGATGGAGCACTAGTCCTAGAGTCAGGAGGATCCGAGTTCAAATCTGGCCTCAGACATTTAACATTTACTAGCTGTGTGGCCCTGGGGAAATCACTTAACCCCGATTGCCTCACCAAAAAGCAAAAAAAAAAAAAAAGAGAGAGAGAGAGAAGGATAAACAGTGAGGGGAAAATAGAATGGAGGGAAACATACAACTAGTAATTGTAACTTTGAATGTGAATGGGATGAATTCACTTATAAAATGGAAATTGATAGCAGAATGGATCAAAAACTAGAACCCAACAATATATTGTTTACAAGAAACACATTTAAAAATGAGAGACACACAGGGCTAGAGTAGAATTTATTATGCTTCAGCTGATGTAAAAAAAAAGCAAGAGTAGCAATTATGATCTCAGACAAGGTAAAAGCAAAAATAAGTTTAACTAAAAGAGATAAACAGGGAAACTACATTATATTAAAAGTTGCCATAGATAATGAAGTAATATCAATACTAAACATATGCACAAATTCTATAGCATCCAAATTTTTTAAAGGAAAAGGTAAATGAATCACAGTGGAAATGGATAGCAAAACTATACTAGTAGGGGACTCCAACTTTTCTGTCTAAGAACTATGAAATTTAACTAAAAATAAATTAAAAAAAGAAGGCAAGGAGATTAATAGGATCATAAATAAGCTAGATATGATAGACATCTAGAGAGAACTGAATGAGTATAGAAGGAATATATACTTTTCTCAGTGGTACATGGCACCTTTATAAAAATTGACTATTAGGGCATAAAAACTTTATAGTTAAATGCAGAAAAGCAGAAATATTAAATGAATCATTTTCATATAATAATTCAATAAAATTACATTTAATAAAGAACCATGGAAACACATTAAAATTAAAGACTAAATAATCTAATCTTAAAGACTGCATGGGTTAAAGAACAAATCATAGAACAACATATTTATTAAACAACAAATTTGTTAAAGATAATGATAATAATGAGACAACATACAAAAACATATAGGATGAAGCAAAAGCAGTAATCAGAGGAAAATTTATATCTCTAAATGCTTACATCAATACAATAAAGAGCAGATTAATGAACTGGGTATGCAATATAAAAAATTACAAAAAAAAGATAAATTAAATATGCCTAATTAAACACCAAATTGGAAATTTAAAAAATTAAAGATGAGATTAATACAATTGAATCTAAAAAGCCCCATTGAATTAATAAATAAAACTAGGAGTTGGTTTTATTAAAAAAAATAGATGTCATTAGTTAATGATTTAATAAGAGATAAGAAAACTAAATCACTAGTATCAAAAATCAAAAGATGAATACACCACTAATGAAGATGGAATTAAAGCAATTATTAAAAATTATTTTGCCCAATTATGTATCAATAAATGTAACAATTTAAGTGAAATGGAAGAATATTCACAAACAGGGGCAGCTAGGTGGCCAGTGGATAGAGCACCTGCCCTGGATTCAGGAGGACCAAGTTGGATTTATATCAGGACTACAAGACTGGTTAAGGAAAACTATTAACATAATTGATTATATCAACAACAAAAGTAACAAAAATCATATGATTATCTCAATAGATGCAGAAAAAGCTTTTGACAAAATGCAACACTCATTCCTATTAGAAACACTTCAAAGCATAGGTATAAATTGATTTTTCCTTAAAATGATAAGATGCATCTACCTACAACCATCAGCAAGCATTATCTGTAATGGGGATAAGGTAGAAGCCTTTTCAATAAGATGAGAAGTGAAACAAAGATGCCCACTATAACTAATATTATTCAACATTGTACTTGAAATGGCAATAAGAAAAGAAAAAGAAATTAAAGGAATCAAAATGGGCCAGGAGGTAATAAAACTATCTTTTTTTTTTTGCAGATAATATATTGGATTATGTATAATACTTGGAAAATCCTTGAAATTCAACTACAAAGTAAATTGAAACAATAATTTTAGCAAAGTAGCAGGATATGGGGCAGCTAGGTGGCACAGTGGAGTAGAGTGTTGGGACTGGAATCATGAAGACTCCTCTTCTTTAATTCTAATCTGGCCTTAGACATGCCCTATCTGTGTGAATCTGGTCAAGTCACTTAACCCTGCTTGCCTCATTTCTTCATCTGTAAAATGAGCTGGAGGAGGAAATGCTAAGTCATTTTAGTATTTTGCCTAGAAACCTCAAGTCAAGTCATGAAGAGTCAGAAGCAACTAAAATTACTGGACAACAAGCAGGATGTAAAATAAACCCCCAGAAATCATCAGCATTTTTATATATCACCAACAAAGCCTTGCAAGAAGAGATAGCAAGAAATATTTCATTTAAAATAACTATAGACCATCTAAAATACCTGGGGGTATACCTGCCAAGCAAACCCAGAAACTATGTAAACATAAAACACTTTTTATATAAATAAAGTCAGATTTAAATAATTGGAGAAATATTAATTGTTCATGAGTAGGCCAAGACATAATAAAAATAATTCTATCTAAACCAATCCATTTATCCAGTGCCATTCCAATTAAATTATCAAAAAACTTTTTTGTTCAGAAAAAATAATAATAAATTTCATTTGGAAAAACAAAAGCTCAAGAATATCAAAGAAATTAATGTAAAAAAAGTAAAATAAAGAGATCTAGCAGTACCAGATTTTAAATTGTATTATAAGAGGTATTAACAGATCTTAAACTGTATTATAAGATAATTATCAAAACTATCTGATACTGGCTGAAAATAGAATATTGGATCAGTGGAACAAAGTAGATATGTAATACATGATAATAAATGATTATAGTAACCTTGTGTTTGATAAATAGAAATATTTAAGTTTTTATGATAAGTATTCACTATTTGGTAAAAAAAAATATTGGGGAACTAGAAAGCAGTCTGGCAGAAACTAAGTATAGATCAATTTCTTACAGCATTTTCCAAGAAAAGGTCAAAATGGATACATGACCTAGACATAAAGGGAGATATCATAAATAAATTAGAAGTGCATGGAACATATTGCCGATCAGATTTATGAATAGGAGAAGAATTTATGAATAAACAAAAAACAGAACATTATGTGATATAAAATGTGATGTAAAAATTTCGATTATGTTAAATTTAGAAGTTTTTGTACAAATAAAACCAATGTAGCCAAGATTAGAAGGAAAGCAGAAAATTGAGGGGGGGGACATTTTATAGACAGTTTTTCAGATAAAGGCCTCGCATCTCAAAATACATAAAGAATGTGCATCATTTCCCAATTGATAAATGGTCAAAGCAGATGAACAGACAGTTTTTGGAAAACGAAATCAAAGCTAAACGTAGTAACATGAAAAATACTCTACATCATTATTGATTAGAGAAATGCAAATTAAATCAGCTTTGTGATACCATCAAGTACCTATCAGATTGGCTAAAATAGTAGAAGTGAAAAATAAAAAATGTTGGAAGGGATATGGAAAAATTGAGACATTAATACATTGTTCATGGTACTGTGAACTGATGTAAACATTTTGGAGACAATCTGGAATTATGCCCAAAGAGTCATAAAACTGTATATACCCTAGGACCCAGTAATACCACTACCAGGTCTGCTTCCCAAGGTGATCAGAGAAAAGAAGAAAAGAACCTATATGTTCTAAAATATTTATAGCAGCTCTCTTTGTGTTGGCAAAGAACTGGAAATTGAGGGGATAACCATAATTGAAGAATGACTGGATATATTGTGGTATACTGCTATAAGAAATGATTTTACTTCTAGGCACATACCACAACAAGGTCAATGACATAAGAAATTTCTTACATACACTATAATATTTATAAAACACATTTTGTAGTAAGTAGCAAAGAGAAATAGCATAAATGCTTATCAAATACCTGGAATGGCTAACATATTGTGGTTAATGAGTGTGATGGAACATTACTGCACCATAAGAAATTATGCACATGAAGAATACAGAGAAGCATGGAAAAACATATGAACTAATGCAAAATGAAAGAAGAAGAATGCGGAAAGATATGCACAATGAGTATGACAGTGTAAAAGAAAAAAAGCTATAACCTAAGTGATACATAATTATAATAACCAAACTTGATCTGAATGAAGAGTCAAGAAAAGGCATCTCTTTCTTTGCAGAGGTGAAGGATTATGGGTAGGGAACATTGAATATAATGTCAGACAATTTATGTATTGGTTATTTTTGCTGAAATGTTCCCCTTTTTCTCTCTCTTTTTGTCTCTGACTCTGTCTCTCTTTCTCTCTCCCCTCTTCTTTCTCTTTACAGGGGTAGATTTCTGGGAAGCAGTTGGGTTAAGATTATTTTTTTGTAAATGAATATGATGTGAAAATATTTTTTAAAGTAGGGAAGTGGGGGTGTGAGAGATAGGTATCTGCTAAATGGAAAAAAAAGGTGGTGGGAGAGAAAATTGAAATGGAGAGAAGGAAATAAACGCAAGGGGTAAAATAAGAGCTGCTTGTTTTAACTCATTTATATTAGTTTGGTAATTACAGGAAGCCTTCTGAGACATATGGCAAAACTGTCTGCTAGAAGGTTTAGGCTTGGGTATGCTGGAACGAGTTCAAACCAGCTCTCCAAGAGTTAGACTTAAAATTTCAATGTGAGCATTTAAACCTTAGAAGTTAGCAAGTGCCACAGATCAGGGCTTGATCTATTGTTTTTGTTAATTTTTCTGGACTTAAGAAATGATGGAGAAATATTAATAATGTAGATTAAACTTAAAAATATGTGGCGTGTTTTCAGAAAGCCAATGGTTAAACATTTGCCAGTCAGGTCCTGAGTTTAGACCTTCCAGATTAAATATAAAAAATGGTCCTAAGGGTATACATAAAGTTCTTTAACAAGTGTCCTGTTATGCCAAATAATATCCAAAACAATCCACTTAGAAATAATGAAGGAAGCTAATAGAACCAACTGTCAATCATAATGACAAATAGTGTCATCTTCATCTTTTGTTGTTGTTATTGTTATTGGGGGTGTGGTGTGAGGGAGGAGCCAGTGGAAGGAGTCAAGCAAAAATTGGATTTCCTAAGCCTTAAAAAAACCCCATCATTTTTATTATTCTCTCCAGCAGACCTCTCTACAGAACCAAACCTTGAATTACTAATTGATTATTACCTGCACTTTGTCATGACCACATTTCACATTTTAAAATGCATTAATAACATAGCAAATTTGTGTCATGGCTATATATGCACAACATTTTCAGGGGCATGTGGGTCAAAAGAAGAAAGTGCACATGGTTGAGAATGAATGTCAAGATATTAGTGCTCATTTTCTCCTAACTGTTCCATTATGCTGGCACATTTGACTTCTTTTTTTAAGCATAAACTTGACACTTTAATAAAGAGTGGTTGAACTAAATAGCCATAAAAATTACTCAGAATTAGAGAAAACATCCTGTACCTGGCTATTGCTCACATTATTCCTTCCTACTCTCACCTTGCCTCCTCTCCTTTCTGCTTATCTAAAATGTACCCTCTACCTTCAAGATGTATCTCCTCAATTAAGGGATGGACTTTTAATTTTAAATTCCATCAGAATTTATAGAATCTCCAAAGTGAAAGAGAAGCCAGATGTCATCTAGTGCAACTCATACCTAGGAAAGGATGTCTTCAACATCATATCTAACAAGTGATTATGTAGCTCCTGAATGAAGCCCACCAAAGATGTATAAGTCCCTCCCTTAGGGAGGGAGGGAAGAAAAATTTAAAACCCAAAAGCTTATGGAAATGATTATTGGTAAATTAAAATAAATTAATTTAAAAAAAAGAGTTCTCGAGGTTGCCTGGGGGCTCTGAGAGGCTAAATGATTTGCTGAGGGTCACATGGCCAGAATATATCAAAGGTAGGACTTGAATGTAAGTCTCCCAGCCTCTATCCACTAAGTCATGTTTCTACTGTACGTATAATGAAACACAATAAACATTATTAAGTACCTATCGTATGTAGAGTTCTGTTAGGAAACATTTTCTCAGATCATGCTAAAATTAGCCCATCAACAACTTCTACCCAATACTCCTAGTTCTGCTTTCTGTGGTTAAACAAAGCAAGGCCAGTCTCTCAGACCCTCTTTCAGGTGATAGTTCTTCATATACTTCTTTTCTCCAGGCTAACCATCCTGGTTTGGAGGCCCCTTTCTACCAAAAGGGCCTTTGGGGAAAGAACATAATATATGTTATGTAGACCCCTTGTACATAAAGAGTGTTACAGTACAATAGAATCTAAATACAAAGCTCTGGAACCATGGTAAAAGACCTTGATACAGGTGAAGCTTTAGTATAACAAGATTTTTTTGTGTGTTTTCTAATAAATCCCCTTGGATAAGGCCAAGATGGAGCTGCCTTAGACCAAACTCCCCACTCTAGTGAGTTGTTTTTTGTTAGATGGAGGTAATGATGGGGTATGGGCCCAAGCTGAGACCTTTGTCCCAATCTAGGGCCATTTGTCTATCGGCTCTAGAAAACCCTTGGATCCTCCTTGAATTCTTCCACTTGATCAAGGAGGTCTTTGGTGTTCCACTGAGGCCATAATTCTATCAATTGGCATTTCATTGTGGCTGAGCCCAGTCTCCCAATTCTCTGTTACCCTTGACCTAGCCTAGCCCTTCATTGTCTTACCTCCCTATGGCCCCAGGCCACTTCCCACCCTTAATCCTATCTAGATTTCTTTCTCCCTTGGCCAGGTAGTCCAGGTCCCTGGAGTTCTATTACATCATAGACTACTTGGCCACTCCAAGATCCCTCCGATAGTCTTTCTGTCCATTTTGTCTCCATTAAGATATTCAGATTTTTACAATCTAGCCAATAGCTCACAGGTGCTCAGATTCCTTAAGAATCTGGCCAATATGGCAGATCTTTAATAAACTTTGTCTTTGGCTGAAAGAAGGCTTAAGTTGAATTCCTTCGGGCAGGACCCAAAATCCTTCCTGATTTTGGGATTCCAGCACTCCTAAACCTCTAGACCTCATCAGTGTCATCAATTCCTCACTATATTCTTAAGTATATATTGAAACAGATTATTAATCCACTGTTGCATATAAAGTGTATCATATGTATTATTTTTTCTCTCCAACTATAATGTAAACTTACATATCTCATATCTTCTTCAACCGTTAAAATAATTCTAGGCACTTGTTAGAACCTTGATATGCATCTTCAGAGAACAGAACGCTAAAAAAGCAGTGGAATGGGGCCTGACTAGCTTTCTGGGACACAATTTTCCCTGTATTTGTTCTCCTTTCTCTTCCAGCTTCTCAACCCAGGGTCTGGAATGAAAGATGAGAGGACTAGTATTCAAAAGCTATACAACAGCCAAGGCATATAACTTAAGAACAGCTAGGTCCTGAGACAAAATCATAGATTTTAGAGTCAGATTATGTGTTCCAAGTGCCTAGCTAGGGGTAAGGTATTCTTCATTTTATAGATGAGAGAACTAAGGCCCAGAGGCCTTATTTAGGCAATTGACTTACCTACAGTCACTTACCTCCATAGTCAGAAGGGAAGATGTATTTAATTCATGTTTCCCTTACCACCTTCACACCCTATCTCCCCCCTCCCACATAAAGCATACTTATGTGAGCAGAAGACAATCTCTCTCTACAGAGTGAAAGGTTTCTGTCCTTTTCCCGGTGAGAAAAAACCAAAAATATCATCATTGATAGTTTGATTCTGTCCTCTAGAGGAAGGGCCACAATTGCCAGCCAGCTGTGATTCTCTGGGCTCTGATTTGGGAGGTGGGAGTCCACACTCCCTTGTGATATATTAAAGACAGATGAAGATCTTGAGTTTGCTGTGTTAGGGCAGAGCTCCACTGAAGGTCATGATGGGCAAACACAGGAAGGAGCAGAGGTCAGGTGAGCTTTGAGGGGTCAGGAAGGAAAGTCTCTGGGGCTGTGGGCAAAGGCTGCTGTACTCTGATTTGTAGCAGGGAGAGACTTCACACCTGACTACACTCTGTAGATTTTCCTCTCATCCTGATCCAGACAAAAAGCAAAGGAGCTGCTGTTGGAGCCTTGTTAAGGCTGACTGAGGTGCACATTTTCTCTATGTTGTTCCAGGGGCTCTGTTCACTGATGGCCCTCTTGCTGTGGCTAATCTGTATTGTAAGTGGGATGGCTTCTCGGCCTCCATCAATGCCCAGCCATTTACTGCCAAGACCAAAAAAGCCTTGATAGCATGGACAGCTGCAGAGTGACACAGCTCTAGAAAGTGGATAAAAATTTCTGTTGTCTTCTCCCCACTGATGAAGGTCAACGCCGTCTGATATACTTGTAGCAGGACTGGTCTTGTGGCAAAATGGCTGTAGTAAAGCAGCACGTCTGCCAGGAAGGGCAGCTGCTCCTAGGCACTCTCCAGTGGCCCAGCCTCAGGCTTAAAAGTCTCCTGGCACAAGATATCAGTTGGCAGGTGCATCCACCCCACATTGGGCTCATCCCAGGGATTCAACATTCTGAGGTAATGGGAAATATCATTCGTGCTGCTCTCCCACAAGGCCAGGGGAATGCCAACTGGACTCAGATGCCTTAGGGAATCTGTGGACATGAAGTGTGGTTGGTTCGGAGGAGCAGGAGAGGTACTGGATGTAGGCTGATAACTTCTTTTACTGGGATATAGAAGAATTGGAGCTTGAAGTATGTGTCAGGAGTGGGCAATTGCTTTCCAACTTCCAGAGATTACTATAACTATGGGCAACTTTCCCCGAGATCCAGTCTGAGCCAAAGACCACAACACGCAGTGTGGAGACCTTGGAGTCCTTGTCCCCATTATGGAAGGGCCTCCAATGTTGGTAATGTGTAGCAGTGGGGTGGAACCAACTTGAAAACTAGCTCTCCAGCATGTGCTGGTGTTGGGAATGGAAACATTGGGAGCAGAAAGAGGGTGGGGAAGGCATGGTTTTTTTTGTTTTTTTGTTTTTTGGCTAGGCAATGGGATTAAGTGACTTGACTGGGTCACATAGCTAGTAAATGTTATGTGTCTTGAACTCAGGTCCTCCTGAATCTAGGGCCAGTGCTCTATCCACTGCACCACCTAGCTGCCCCTGAAGGCATGTTTAAAGGGCTGCATAGACCCCCATCTGCTAATTATTGCCTGGTGCCCCAGTCAGTCACCTTGCTAATACTCCAGGTGTAGCACCTTCTGGCTAGTTCTCTGGCTACAGTCTGTGTAGGTGAACTTCGACTTCAACCATACCTCCAAATTCCTCCTACTAATCCCAGACTCCTCCTGCAGCCAGCTGGTCTGGCCTTATTTATTTATTTATTATGCTATTTATTATATCTTGGCAATTGTACCCTGTGTTATTTGCTTAAGGGCACAGGTCTCTTAAAGTACCTTTTTGAAGCTTTTAAAAATCAATTGAATGTTGTTTTTCAACCTTTAAAGCAATGAATCACAGAGCTTAATTCCTTAGGTAAGTTAATAGGCAGACAGGAAAATGAGATTTGAATGAACTCCATATCTTGTTAAGTTTCTTGCATGGTTACCGTTACCAGCCTGTTTATCCTCAAATCTATGCCCTGGAGACAAACATAGTGAGTTGACTTTTACTGCAGGATTTATACTGCTTTGCAGTTTGGTATCTCTCTCTCTCTCTCTCTCTCTCTTTCTCTCTTTTTTTTTTTCTCTCAATTAGACACCTCTGATTTTTGAGAGAAACATCTCATGGCAGGGAGAAGTAGATGGAAAGGTTTGGAGTTGTAATTTAGTTGGTGTATCCAACTCCATGTGAGGCGACTTTCCATGCAAATCAGCCACTGTTCTGTAATTTGCATTATTACATTATTAGAAAGTTGCCCGGGGAGTTGAGATGTTAAGTACCTTGCCTAGAGTAACACATTATGTGACAGAGGTGATACTTGCCCCCATGTTCTCCTGACTCCAAGGCCCATTCTATCCATTCTGCCAAGCTGCCTCTATCCAAATTGTTAGAAATGAAGAAATGTGAAGTCAGCGATTTTATTTTCCACAAGATTGTAAATCATGAAAGGGAAAAAAGGGGTGGGGCATGAGAGTAGGATGAAATATCTGGAAAAAGGGCTAGGCTATTTGGAGATGAGAATTTGGAACTACACATGGAAGACGGAAAGAGCACACACACAGAAATTGTGAAATCTAGGTTTTAGTAACAAGTGTGTTTCTCACTGGGAATCCTAGGTGGTGGAGTGGATAGAGCTCTGGGCATGGAATCAGGAAGATCTGAGTTCAAATCCAGCCTCAGACACTCACTTAGCTGTGTGACCCTTAGCAAGTCATTTAGCCCTGTTTGCTTCAGTTTCCCCATCTGTAAAATGAGCTGGAGAAGGAATTGGCAAACTGCTCCAGTATCTTTGCCAAAGAAACATCAAATGGGATCGTAAAGTCTTGGACATGACTGAAAACAACATGCCTCTCACTAGTTTATTAGCTTGGGCAAGTTAGTTTAAACTTGATGGTTCTTCATGGAGCTGATTGAATGAAATGAACTCTTTGGTTTCTTCTAGCTAATTGTTATAGATTCATGTTTAAATTTTCTAAAAAGCCGTATATTTTTATATTTATATCTACATTATTTATCTATATCTTCTTTAGTATATATGCATGTATATATATATATATATATATATATACATGAATATACATATATATGACTTAAAGAGCAGGGAGTAATTTAATTTAGATACAATCTCACAAATTCTTGTCTCTAGGGACAGATAATGAAAGTCAGGCACTTACAACAAGTAATTAGACAACTTTTTAGCAAGCATACATAAGCTAGTACATGCAAATGATTGCTTTACTCTTCACAATAGTTGATTTGTATGGTAATATATTTATTCCAATGATGCTTCCATTCATTGTGCAAAACATTTTTTAAACTTTTTGGGATTGTCTTCTGATACAATTTATAATTGCCCAGCTTGATCAATCACTTTATTTAATAATAACTTTTGACAATTTCCTAAAAATCAAGCCCACTCTCAAAAAATAAAGACTGGTCAGAACTGAATATATTCCCTTGTTTTAACTCTTTATTTCCTCTAAATTAAATAACAACTCCATAATCTGTTATTTAAAATCTTTGTGTAGTCTAACTCCAAGTCACTGTTCCATTCTTATTTCACATTAAGATCCTTCATGCACTTAATGCTATATAAATATATTCTGTAAGTATAGCACTCCAACTTCCTTGTTTGGGCTTAACATTTTTTTGTTGTATCATATAATTGCTAATACTACAATATTTCAGTTGCATGATCAATCCAAGATTCAAATGCTTCTTACAAATGGGGAAATCTGGAAGCTATCTTCCCCTTTTGAGTGATATGTAGACCCTTTTTTTTCTATGAGTACTATAGTTTTTCAAGAGATAGTTTTTTGGGGGACTAAACCTCAAAACTATTTTAGCCTTTCTCATTCTAAGCAATACACATTTAGCAATCTGCCCTAAATACCTTTTAGGGAAGCATGGAATTGACTTCAGTTAGCTGCCAGTCCACTTTACTTTAGGTCTAGAAAAGACACTTACCTGGGGGCATCCTGCCACAGTTTACTCTGTTTCTCATTTTTCTGGCTTTTTGGTAGGAGAGGGTTGAGTTCTGTTGTAAGCTCATAGTTTGGCTTGTGTATTCCTGCTAGAGTGTGGAGGATTCTAGGGAAAAAGAGTACTAAGTATATTAGGAGTTAGGGATTATTCTTTTCTTCCATTAATTCATTTGGTTGTTATCTTGTTAGACAATGGAGACAGCTAATATTTATCTCCTGTACAGAATTTCTATATTGAAGAGGTTTGAGAGGTTGTGAAGATCAGAGAAAGTATCTAATGCTGGTCATATGACCTAGATTTCTCTGTTCTCTTAAATTTGCTTTGTGGCTTTTTTTTTCCTAAAAAAAAGATAGGATCATTTTAATTGCGTTCTGAATAAATGTCTTTGCTCTGGAGGGTTGGGGCAAGGTGAGGGAATCACTAGCTATTTAAGTATGTAGAATCTAATTGGGGGATCTCAGAAATTTATGATAATTAATGTTATTAATATCTGCACTTATAGACTTCCACAAAATAGCAATGAAAAAGAACAAATAAGTTAATCTACAAACTGTTGCCCTTGACTAAGATAACATACATACCTCATTATATTCTGCATATAGATCACTCAGTACAAGGAATCTTCAGCCTTTGTTCTCCTCTTCCCAACATAAGAGAGTCAGGGACCTCAAGGGAAGGAATAGAGGCAGGGATCTCAAGAAAAAGTCATGCTCTGAGGCAGCCCCATTGCATGGAGACAAGCATGTTAAAAAAAAAAATCAGTTCTACCTACTCCCCTAAGGGAAGTGGGTGGGGGGAAGGTAATGATGGTGGGGGAAGGGAAGTGATCACTAGGAAAATTGCCCTTCACACTGATATCTTTTGGCTAAATTCATAAGTGATATACATTAAGCAGACAATAACAACAAAACATACAATTAAGCAACACCATAATCTGTATCACCACATAATTGCAATTCTAAGCAGCAGTGATTAATAGCAATGTAATACATCAACATATTGCTAATCAAGAGAGACATTTGGATTCTTATGATACATTGAGTAGGTTAGAGGAATGGAATATAGTGGGAATACAAATATCAAATACTAAACTAGAAAGAAAATAATCCCAGCAAAAAAGGGAAACTGAATATGTGTGTGTGCGTACATGTGTATATCACCTTTTAGTTAACAAAAAATATTCTTGAGACTAAAAAAAAACCTTACAAAAATTAAAATCAAGAAGAAGAACTCCCAGGTAAAATATTTGGTTACATGTGTGACAATGAACCTGACAATTCTTGTGCAGTGTTTGGGAGCAGCTCCTGAAGGGTGCAATATCCAAGTAAGCCAAAAGGTGGCACTTGAAGTATGAGCTATACCAGCTCTTTGAGAAATGAGTGTGAACAGCTATGCAACCCATGTACCTGCCTCTTCATGTTTCTAGCTTGCATTAAATCTAAAAGTATCAATTAATTCTCTTAAAAAATTATAACTTTAAGCATCTCATCCCCTGCAATCTTTTTTCCCTTCTCAGCATAATTTTAAAGAATTTACTCACTTACCATTTAGCCTAAAATATTGTTATTAAATTGAAGTTCTAAGTAAAGTGTAATAGTATCAAGATCCAAAGTTGCTTTAGTGGCCAAAGTTGCTAAGGGTAGAGTATAAAGTTCCAATCCCTTGTCTGTTCTTCTGAGTTCTGCCTCATGCTCTCATAGCAGACATAGAGGCACTCAAAGACTTTTCTCTTTCTTTCTTTTTTTTTCCCTTACTTTTCACCTAAGCTAAGTGCTACCAAGCATGCCTGGTCAAAATATATAGGAAGTGGAAAAAAGTACTATGGGGTCCAAAATTATCCAATCTGAAAGAAAAACCACTTAGGCAGAGCTCTGAGCCAATAACCATTTATTAAAGGGACCAGACCTCTTCAACGAATGGTACCTCAGATCTTCCTCATGATCTGAGATGCATCCCTGATCCTTAGGGCCTTACTTTTATAGGGCTTGATACCCAGTCTCTCAGAAGATGCAACATAAAATGCAAAGTCTCATTGGTTTACAGACTCCTCCAGGAAGGTCAGAAATGATGCATCAGCATGGATAGTCACAGGATGGGAAAGACAAGGGTCATCTCTGCTGACTAAGTGGTCATAAGATGGTCCTTGCCTCATTCTGGGCAAGGCAAGGTGATCTGGAGGTACAAAAATAAATTGGGGACTTTGTATAGCACGTCAAGACATGCTACCAATGCTGGATTTGGTCATCAGCATTCTTGTGGTTAGCCAAGTGAATTTCATAATTGGCAAATAAGTGAACAATGAATTTGTAGGTTTTCAAGTTTGAGACCTACTATAAGAAATAATCTATCCTGTCTAATTATTCCTGTATGGCATATGTAAAATATGCATTATTATATGTTATTCTCATATTAATAGTATTGAACTAAAATGACTAAATGCATATTAGTAGATAGATGTATTGTTAATAATTGCTAAAAATCATTACCCCTGTGGAATCATATTGAACTGATTAATACTGATTAGAATAAAATAGAGGTCCAATAAATAATTTCTTTCAGTACATCACACCACAATCCAACCTGGCAATATATTCTTCCTTTGACAGTGATAATCAACAGTTCTAATCCAACATGGCATTATTACAGAAGCTATAACTCAGTTCTTGGCCACCAATGAGGCAAATTCAGAGTTCAGCATTTTAGCAAGCTGGCACAAGGGAAATCTCCCTCCACCTCTGTCAAGGTTCACACATGGAAATATCTTCTCTGCATCCCTTTCCAACTTCAATTTAATATTCTCCAAAAGCCAGAGGCAACCATCCTAAAAAGAGGAAATCTGTTCCTTTGAAAAGCACCAACAGATTATTATTATTCAACTATTCTTTAAGATAGTCACTTTCCCCAGAATTCCCATCTCTAGATTTATATCTATTTTTTGGTGCATGGATTCTGGAAAATGCAGGGTGAAGACTGGTAAGGGCTAGGTAGGTGGAGGCTACTTCAGCAGAGTTATATAAGTAAGTCTCATTTATTTACAGTTACAATTCATACTTTAGCTGTCAGCAAGTGATATGAGACAGGTCTGTGGTAAGTACATGGATTCTCTCTCTTTTTTAAATTATGCATCTTTTATTTTTATATATTCTACATTTCCCCAAATGATT
Source organism: Phascolarctos cinereus (assembly GCF_003287225.1). Classification (NCBI taxonomy): domain Eukaryota; kingdom Metazoa; phylum Chordata; class Mammalia; order Diprotodontia; family Phascolarctidae; genus Phascolarctos; species Phascolarctos cinereus. The sequence continues at coordinate 288,902,024 of NW_027555847.1, read as the reverse complement.
CTTGCCCCTCCAAGAAAACAATCTCTTATAAGGCATCAAAAAGAGAAAAAAAATGAGCCAAACCATCTTACATACTGGCAATGTTCAACATGATATGCAATCCTCTGCACACATAGCCTCTATTGCTCCCAGAGATGGGAGAGAGTGAATTCTCTTAGCTCTTCTTTAGGGCAAACTTGGCTGTTATAATTTCATAATTTTCAATTTCTGTGGTTTTGTTGTTGTCCTTTCCATTTATATTGTTGCAGTCACTATGTATGTTATTTTCTTTGTTCTTCTGACTTAATTTTGTATCAGTTTATATAAGTTTTCAAAATGCTTCTCTAGATTCAGACATATTCAACATATTTATCAATTTTTTACATTTTGTTTTATTACATTATGTATCACAATTTATCACTTCCCTAGGCAACAGATATGCACTTTTTTTTTCTAGGTAGTGAAATTGCTCTTTAAAAGTCTATAAATGAAAGGAAGACTTTTATTATTACCCAAATTATTTCTTATGTTTCTTTCCTCTAGAATTGTATAAGAAAATATTGGGGTGGGAAAAGGAGGCAACTAGTTTACAAGCTGGTAGTTTCCTCTGTTTGGTTATTTAAAGAATATTCATCCCTACTATGGGAAACAAAGGAAAATACATGTATAGTTCCCATGGATCAATTCCAGGCCACATGACAAACAAAATGAAGGACTAGACATTTTCCCTAATCCTCATGATTACTCCAAAATAGGAATCAGATGCAAGAGATAAAGCAATTTCAGCTTTCTTCGTGTTACAAGACACCAAGAAACCTAGCTTGGTGTCAGTCCAATGAACTAACATCTTTTTGATGAGGCAATTGGGAAAAACATGAAGAATAATAATGAGGAAATACTATATGTCTGAGGCCAGATTTGAACTCAGGTCCTCCTGACTCCTGGGCTGGTGCTCTATCCACTGTGCCATGTAGCTGACCCTAGAAGGTTTATCTTTAATCTCAAACATGCTTACTCAGAATCTCCTTCACTGTAAGTCTCTTTCAGCTAACTTTCTACCACATGTGCCCTTACTCCACCATTCTATGGCAACAAGCAACAGAATGTAATTCTGCTCAATCCCTTACCCATTTTGAAAGAGGTAGAGGTAGAGGAAAGCATACATTTGGTTTATCTGGGGCTGCAACATGTCTAATGCTGAGCCAAAGAATTAATGGAGAGATAAATCTGAAACAGTACACCAGTACGTTTTGGAGGGGCTCCAAAAGGTCTGAAGGAAAGGGAACTGGTATTCATCTAAGGTTTATTTTGTTCCCCCTCAGAAGACAAAGAGCTAGTAAAAAGTGAATTCCCCGGTATGGAAGAAGGTTTGAGAAGTTTTGAGGTCCTTTCCTCACGGATTCACCACCTAAGGGGAAGTAATCAGAAAGTGAGCAATAAAGTAATAGAAGTGAAAAAGAGATTGAAATTAACAAAGGTCTTAGGAGGAAGAAAGCTTAGTTGAAAACCTTGAGCATGAGCAGAAAAATCAATGAGGAATATTTAGTATGGAAGATAAGATGGCCTCAAGAACATCTGAATGAGCCCAAACATCTCTGAATACATTTTGTAAGACAAAGAAAACTAAATCTATACCCAATGAAACAGATAACCCAGTGGACTTCCATAAAAACATGGAACCACAACATAATGTCCCTTAATGGTTTAAGGGAGGAATGAGAACAGTGAAGGCAGAATTATTGGTCTGAATAGCAGAAATAATCTGGAGAATAGAAAAACTTGAATTCATGGTGGCATATATCACCAAAGAAATAAAAGAGAGAATGTATTAGGAATACAAATACACAAAAGCAAAGGACAGTTTTATATTTTTTCCACTTAATGGTATTTTATTTTTTCCAATTACATGTAAAGATAGTTTTCAACATTCACTTTTATGAGATTTTGAGTTTTGAATTTTTTTCTCCATACCTCCTTTCTTTCCCCCCTCCCCAAGATGGCAAGCAATCTGATAGAAGTTAGATATGTAAAATCATATTAAACATATTTGCAAAGGACAATTTGGAAGAAGAGAGGCAAAAAGCAAAAACATTAAGAGAAAACATGATTTCTATGTAAGGAAAACATATTGATCTAGAAAACAGGACACAAAGAGAAAGCTTAAGGATTAAAGGTCTGACCCCCAAGAAAAAAACATTACAAGCCAAAATATCTGATTACCATAATGCTCAAAAAAACCTGTCTAGAATTTCTGAACTCAGAAAACAGTGTCAATCAAAAAAAATATAGATTGCTTCTCAAAGCAAAACCTATGTTGAAAATGCCAAGACATATAGTAGTTAAATTTAACAATTCCAATGACAAACAAATTCTTCAAGTAATCAGGAGAAAGACTTTTGAATATAAAGAAAAGGAAATTTGAATAACACAAAACTATCTTTCACCCACCAGAACTTGTTATAGGGAATATAATAATTTATTCTAAAGAGGATGGATGCAACCTGAGGTGACGTATTCTTCAAATTTGAATCTATTAGTGGGGGGGAAATGGTCATTCAACAAAAGAGAGTCATTTGAAGCATTCCTACAAAAATAAAAGTTTGGCAGATTATTTTCTTTGGAAACACAGATGCAATAATGGTTTTAAAAAAAGGGCACCTAGGAAAGACCTTTATTTCTGTCAAGTTATAAAAATATCCTGTGGGTAAAAGGGTGAAAAAAAAACTAGGAAAGAGAAAGACATCTTTTTGGTCAAAAGCAACAATAGCAATAACAAAATAACAACAAAGACACCATTAAGAGATTTCTTTCTAAAAATGTACAAAGAGACAAAAGTGGAAGTAGAAATGATATAGAAGTGACAAAGAAAGAACAGGTCTGAAATGCCATTGACCACCTTGCCCATAGGTGAATAAATGTTCAGAAAGGGAAGCCACATTAAAGAGTAGAACAGAATAACAAGAGAAGGGAAAGTGTGATGTACTCAAGTCAGTGGTAAAGAATGAGGAAATAAATCACTGCTGTAGTCTCTCAAGAAGAGGCATATAGGCGATTTGGGTAAGGAGACAAAGGGATGGACTTAAGAGTAAACAAAGAGAGAAATCTCATTCAGTAGTGAGAAGTGGTTGCGCTGAGAAATAGTACCATGCTACCCCGGGGAGAGAAAGATATTCTACATGGAAGATAGAGACCTTACAATGGGTTTAATCTGCAGTAATTTGGTGCTTAAAGGGACCACTTGCCTTTGAGAGACTATTGTGTCTCCATGGACAGTGTCATTCTTCAGGAAAAGAAAAATCAGAGCACCTGGGGACACCTCATATCCAGAAGAGTGGGATGGCATGTAGCCAGAGAAATTTGATGTCAAATGGGAAAAAAGGATCATAGAGAGGGCATAGGATAGTAATGAATTAAGGGCACAGGAAAATTTCCACAATGGGGCAATACTTCTATCCTCTTTACTTCTTGCTGGAACTGATACTTCTAAGAGTGAGGAGCATACACAAAATATACAATGCAATAAAATAGAAAATCCTTTAAAAAGCAAACTTGAAATAGCTTAGGAGTTTTAATTCCATGAAGAATATAGAGACTGAAAAATAAATAAATATGAAGATCATGCATTAAAGAATTAAAGGCACAAAATAGACAGAAAAGGAAGAAAATTAATGACGAGAACAAGGGAAAAACTTTGTTTTTAGAAAAAGGCACAGCAATTAAAAAATATAATTAATAGACAAAACAATTTGAAGGCGAGATGAGGAAGGAAGGAAAGAAAAAACAAAGGAAGGAAGGAAACAAGTATTTATTGAATGCCTACTATGTGCTGGGCACTGAGCTAGGCACTTTATAACTATTACCTCATTTGATCCTCACAATTACTGTGGGAGGTAGATGTTATGATTATCCACATTTTATAGTTGAGGAAACTGAAACAGACAGAGGTTAAGTTTCTTCACATAGCTAGTAAATACTGTAGCATAGATCTGAACTCAGGTCTTCCTGACTACTTAACTGAAAGAAGAAAAAAAGAATTAGCTAATTAGATAAAAAGAATAAAGAAAGGGATACTAATAAGTTAAGCAAACTCCAGAAGTAGGTAAATGGGTAGAAAATGGAAGGGTTGTTGAGAGTGAAGGGAAAAGTGCCTATAGGAATAGGGCTCCCTTAAAGTAAATTAAGCAAAATAACTGAAGATACACAGTATCCTTTATAGAGTAAAAGGAATTAAATAAAATCTTCATTCATTAAAAACAGTAAGGCATGAGTGACATGACTTGGCTAAGGCTATACAGAGAGCAAATAGCAAATCTATGAATCCACATCCTTACACTTCTAAATATATTGTGTTTTCCACAAAAAACAAAAAATCATTGTTGAGCATTCAGCTTTCCCAAGGAAATGTCAAAATAGACTTTGGAAATAAAGATGCTTGGCTCTCATTAGATCCTTAAAGAGTTGCAGAGAAGGGACTTACTACATGCAGCATTCCTTGTGGATATTATATTGGACAGGAATTTAGGTAACTGTGAAGCTAATTGGATAGCTGTATACCTGTTGGAGCATAGATATAATATCTGAGAGGGAGAAATAGAAAGCAACACTTGGCAAGGTTCAGGCACTGCAGAGAACATTAGACTAGTACTGTCAAAGCATGAGTTATGTTTGAGAAATGAGTTGCCCAATTTGTACATATTTTGATCATTTGTCTTTTCCAGATTTGTATGTCCCACACATGATCATATTGCATTTTACATCTACCACCAAGGCTATATATGGGAGAAAGAGAGTTTAATGTTTGTAGGAGAAGTTATGATTACTTTATTTATATATAGTATGGTATGGTGTGGTATGGTATGGTATGGTATGGTATGATACGATATGGTATAAAATGCATTTGCTGTTAACTAAATGTATCCTCTGACTGAGGAACTGATGTGTGCAAATAAACACATCAAAGGTGTGAGGGAGCTGGTGGGTCATGGTTTAGACAAGATTCGGATTCACAAAAGTATTTAGAACTTAGCTTGGTGGGGTCCCATAGGTCAGGGTAGATCTGAGTGCTATCCTGTGACAATTTTTAAAAAAGTCATATTTATGAAACACATCAAGATTTACAAAGTAATTCTTCACAACTTTCTAGGATGGGTAGTACACATATATTTTAATCTGCTGCTGAATTACCAGGGGATTTTTTAAAAATTTAAGCAACAAGGCCCTGATCCAAATTCTGAGGAGGAAGGAATAGGGGAAAGAAGGAAGAAAGGAATTAATGTTAGAGTGGGAATCTCAAATTCTAACCTTCCAAGTGTGATTACTGAACATTCAAAATGTGATCTATCAAGAAGGCAATCACAAAACTTAAAGGGGACCCTGTAGGTGATAGCAGAACAGCCAATACAAATACTTCCCTCATTTTTACACCTGAGAGTCAAGGAGAAAATTACAAAGTAAGCATTCTGATACATTAATGATGGTATCAAAAGAAACCATGTTCCCTGACCTGAAACCCTCTGTAAGAAGGGAAATTGCTTCAACTCAGGTAAAAAGAGTAAGTAATAAGAAAGATAAACTGCTTCATTGCCTTTTCCCGGTTAACTATGGGCATGTGAGGCCACCAAAGAATGCATTTTCAGGGATGATGAAGGGCTAAAGGAACTCTGTCAACATATTCTAGCATAGGTAATCTGTTCATTGCCTTGGAGTCAGTACCACATCAACCTCTTTCTAGAATTTCAAGGAAAATCTCATTAAACAGGAGACACAGGGTTTTCTTTCTACAGGCTTGGAGAAACTTCTAAGATCCAAAAGGCCACATTGTTATCCATTGATTATGCTCACAATGACTCTAGTGGAATTGATTCATTGACAGTAAAACATAATGCTTTTGATTTTAAAATATTTCCAAGAACATCAAAACAAATACTTGAAAATGCTATGAGCATGGTATTAACATAAAAGGGGGATGGAAATACTAATTCTACCTTCCCCTTCCAGCCTTTTGAAGGAAGCTAATTTGCATGGAGTTACTAAGGAAATTGTAGGAGTTGAAAGGCATTTTCTTACTCTAACTTAAAGAGCATTGTATGCTGAATTCAAAGAATGGCTACATGTCATCCCTTGCTATGTGTATTTCCTAAGCCAGTATCCCTCTGGCCATGTGAGTTCCCTTATCAGATGCCCTTTCTACTTAGGTACCCTACATGTGTGTTCCATGGCTACATATGTCCCCTATATGTGGACCTATTTCCATTAGTATCTCTTAACTATAAATGCATGCACAGGATGCTGCTAATATATTATCTATCTGGAAGAGGTTGGGAAGCTCGCTTCTCAGAGAATCATTATGACAATGTTACAAGATTACTTTGGCTAGATTTGCACAGCCTGGAACTAGTCCTAGTCTGTCAAGCATGTAATGGAGAAGAATCTCTTTAAATGGCTGTGGCTATGTAGCAAGAACTGGGTGGGAAGGTGAGAGAGACTCAGAAGGCACTAATCAACTTTGTCAACCTAGTCACCCTATCTTTACATGTGATTTTTTTCTGTCTGATGGCATTATGGTAAGAAAAGATAGACATAGTAAAAGAAAAAGCCTTAGGCCCTTCATATCCAAGGATAACAAGTAGTCTGTGAATACAAGCCTCAGTTCTTCGTGTGTGTGTGTTTTAGGTGAAATATATTGGAGAAAACTATAGCCTTTTTATTTTTGAGATGTCAGCAGATTGAGCTCCTGAAAATTTGAGGGTTAAATCTGTGCTGGGTTTTGCAGCTAGCTTAACTTAAACATCTCTATGAATGTCATTTAGGACCCAGGCAGGGACTCATCCAGCACTGATGCCACATTTGGATATAAACTTGATGACTCTAATCTCTGTAGGATCTCTGTTATGTTTGATCCTACTCTCCTTAGAAACCAAGATGAGATGGGTAGACCATGCCCTTGGGGTGTTGGAGATCAATATTTATATGCCTGTTCTTGCTTTACCTTCAAAATCAATATCCCTTATAAAAGCAAATTAATGTCATTTGGTAAAATGGAACTGTGGGGATAGTCACTGCTTACTAAAAGTGGTTGGGGTAGGGGCAAGGGGAATAAGAAGGAACATCCGGAATCATGACTTATACTGATTGCATTGGATAAGAGAAACCCCCAACTTCTCAGAGGTACCCTTAGAATCCTAAAGAGATAGCCTTGCTTTGGAAAAGTGAGGTCAGGGTACTCAGTAAAATGGGGAATCTCATCCAGAATAATTTTTTCTTCTATTTTTGAAGTTTAAATACTATTCCAATTTTCAATTTTGTTTTCTTATTGTTATTGTTGATTTTGTCTGGCTTCCTTTTTAGCAAGGTTCTTTGCATTATTATTCAATTGTTAATAAATATTAGTGATTTCAAGCATTGTCATTATAGGAATCTTAGCTCTGATCCATATCTAAGAAAAGGCCAACTATTTCATAATTGGATAACTGGAGCTGGCACTACTATTACTGTTTTTAATTTGCATTGTTGGAATTTATCAAATTATTCATTTGGGGAGTTGCTCTTTTGTGTTCAGATGAATCTTGGCATCACAAAGAAACACTGAGAGTATATAAGAATTGTATTAGAAAAATATTGCCAATTTATGGAGACTGACATTCATAAAAGGCTACTGAATAAAATTTGTGTTTAATAAGGAGGATGCTTTGAGTTTCATAAAGATCTAAGAATTGGGGTTCTATAGAAAAGTATATATGTGAACAAAGTCGGGAGCATCTACTAAGGATAGTCTCTGTGAATTCCCAGTTATTCACACATTTAAGAATATCTGAAAAAATCCAGATAAAGGGAAGTACTTGGAAATTAGTTCTCAGACCTTTATTTGTGGGAAGAACAAAGTTAACTAAAGCATTAACGAATAGGAATAATGACTCAGCACAGCAGCTGAGGTTTGGACTTGAAAAATAGGTTTGGCATTTCACCCAAACAGGACTTTTTTCCAGGAAGAAACATGCTTGAATCATGTTGAGTCTACACTCTGTTAGCCAGTGTTGTTTCTCCCACCAACACTTACATGTCCATGGAAGGTAAACTTACCCAACTCAGATAGCAGTGTGGTTTTGAGGAGAAGACCCAAAGATAATTTTGTAATGGTCTACAGAGTCACTTCATAAGTAAATCAAATGGTGACTAGGTCCCTGAAAGACACAGAGAAATATCTCCTGTAGCTGGTTTGCAAATTATATATGTTGTCACAGACAGAAAAGATAAATACAATTTAGGAATAATTTCATGGGAGAGCCCCAGTGCCGCTGAAGAAGACTTTATAGAGGACTAGGCTGATCTGCCAATGGAAGCTTTAAAGGAAGGACCATGCTGGTAAATGTTTTAATAACTGCTTCTCTAGAATATGGTCTTACAAGTTTGTGAAGAATTGGTTTTTAAAAAAAGATTTTTAAAAGTTGACTAGGCAAGTTAGATGAATTTGAATTTTTTAAAGCAGACTCAAGAAATTTTGCTATTTATTACCATATCAATGTTTTCCATCTTCTTCAGTTCCAGATTCTTTTAAACTTTGCCTTTTTCCCTTTTTCTTACACTGACCTCTAATCATGTCACTTACTCTTTACTCCTAAACACATTACATGCTTGCATAATGGAAGGGTGAGGCTGCTAATAATGAATGACTTCTATCTGACCTCATTTGCCCACAATAGATGAAGCAAGTGAGCTAGCTGTCATTGTGAAAAGTCCTCAAAACATCAGAATAACACAAAATTTGTTCCTTGATGCAGGAATGCATCAGAAAGCATCCTTGCAGAAAGCTTTCATTTTGGAAGGAGAGATGGAAGTAACCAAATTGATAATCACAGGGAGAGAATTGGGTGCAACATTTCGGGAATACTGAGGAATTCCATAGGTTCTGTAGGCAGAGAACCAGAGACATCTAATTTCATGTGATATGAGCTATCTATATCATTTCCCTCCTTTACCTCTCTTCACTGCCCATTCTAATCTGGCTTCTCATTTCAATAATCAAATGAAACTGCCCTCTCTGAGGTTATCTACAATCTCTTAATTGCACCTTTTCTCAGTCTTCATTCTTCTTAATTTCTTTGCTGTTTTTGACCCTGTTGACTACCCTTCCTCCTGAAAGGTCTTTCTCCCCCTTTACTCATGCAACCCTAATTCATCCCCTTTTACATCTTTTGTACACTATTGCAACATCTTCCTAACTGAATTTCCAGTTTACACATGCTTTCCTCTCCAATCCACCCTACACATAGAAAACAACATAAGCTTCCTAAAGCATAGATCTGACTATGACATGATTCTTGCCAACAACTTTAAGTGGCTCTTTGTTGGTCCTTGTATAAAATCCAAACTCTTTGGTTTGCCATTTAAAGCCTTTTACAAATTGACTCCAATCTATAGGATTATTTGACTTCTGGTTTCCATGGGAAAAGGTTGAAAGAGAAGGCATGGATGAATAGAGGACTTGAGCCAAATAATAAAGAAATAGCATGAGTTGTGTGGAGGGGTGGGTTGGACTAGTGGAGAGGACCAGATATTGAATTTGAGAGGAGAAATTCAGGTGATCTATAGTACACTCTAAAAGGGAAAAAAATCGTGTTTATTTCCTTCACAATTGCTCTTCACCCTTTTAAATGCTCTCTGGTTCCTAGATTTCCTCATTTGAGTATTGAGATAGGATAGGAATTGAACATTTTATTCCATTGGCACAGCACATTCTCAGTGAGGAATCTACAGGCCTGTATACTGGTCCAGATTCTGTTTCTGGGTTCTATGAAAGAAGATTGAAAAAAGGAGCCGGTATCAGGTTGGATTAAAGAGTGTGTAAAAGTACTAGAGAGGATTACAGAGGATCAAGGAGGATTATGAAATAAGGACCTGAAAAAAAAAAGGCTCAAGGTGGCTAAGAAGAAAGGAGCTGCTCAGAAAAGGAAGCTGAGCTGGTTGTCACATTGTCGAGAAGTGAAAATTGACTGCAAACATTTTAACCAAGTGCTTTATGATGAGGCACAAGTACAAAGAAGGTTGGAAATGTCAGCCAGTATGGAAGATAAGTGAAACTGTATGGTGACATGCATTGAGACTGTTATGTTTGTATTTGCCATGGATGAGTGACTGATTGTTATCTTTGTTCAAGTGAAACAGATCTTCCTGACAAAAATGGTGAAGGAGTCCAAATCTCTGAACTCCAAGTTGTTGCTTCTAAATTGAGGCTTTGATGGGGGGAAAAAAGGGATGTGAAAATGAGAAGAAAAACGTGGGCAATTAATTGATTAAAAAAACCCACATTGCCAAGCTGGTTATAGTGGTACGTGTCTGTGATCTTTACACTAGGAAGACTGAGGATAGTGGATGCCTTGAATTAGGGAGTTCTGAGTTACAGTAGCTAAGCAGATCAGGCGTCCCCACTAAGTTTGACACCGGATTGTTCCAGGAGTTCCTAGGAGATACATTTCAAAAAAGGGGAAAGTAGGAAAAGCTGTGACCTAAGATGTCTATATAGGCATACACAAAGTATAGTCAAAAAGTAAGCAGAATTAGGAGTCTTAAAGCAAGGAGACACATTTAACCTGATAAGTATCATTAAGACATAGTCCTATGAAAGCTAAGAGTAAAATATGGTGTTAGATGATTATATCTGGCTCAGAAAAATCAGAATAGGTAAAAGGGGAAAGGAGTAGCATGATATATTAAGAAAATATATTTATATAAGTAATAGCATGACATAGTGAATAAAGACTTGGTGCTAGGAAGACATGGATCAAGTCCTTCCACTGACATGTACTCACTGTATGGTCCAGAGTAAGTTACTTAATCTCTCAGAAGTCTAGGACTCTAGGCAACACTAGGGCTTTAAGTTACAGAGGAAGAACTGCTTTGAACTTAGGGAATAAGTTCCTCACTGAGAATGTGCTATGCCAATGAAACAAAATGTTCAATTCATATCCTATCTCAATACTCAAATGAGGAAATCTAGGAACCAAAGAGCATTTAAAAGGGTGAAGTGCAATTGTGAAGGAAACAAACATGATTTTTTTTCCTTTGTAGAGTGTACTATAGATCACCTGAACAGAAAGAAGAAATAGATGAGGTATCTGGGGGAAAAAGACCCCAAGCTTGGGCACAGAGGCATTATATAGGATGCATTTCTCTAAATATCTTCTGGAGCTTTCTGCTCTCCTCCTCTTCCTCCCCTCTCATCTCTTCCTTCTCTTCCGTCTCTCTCTTTCTCTGCCTCTCTGTCTCTGACTTTGTTTCTTGAGCGGGCACACAGGCACACACACACACACACACACACACACACACACACACACAAACACACAGAAGCAGAGCAGCTAATAACTTTTTGACTCAGTGATAATTTCAACCTTTAGTAGATGGATAAATCAAACAATAAGATACTGTGTTCTGCTACTGATTCTCACTAATGAGAAAGAATTATTGTTGGGGTAGAAATGATGGGAAATATTGGGGGAAAATGACCATTTGCTTTAAGACTGTGTCCGAGAGGAAAGTAAAATAATTACCATAGTTTAACATATCTAACCTTTAGAGAGACCACTCAGCTGAGCCCACAGTGGTTGGAGCACACAGTTCTCTTTGTATTGTACCCTACGATTTGTGAACAGAATTCAGTCTTGGGGAACTCCAAATTTTAATCATGGAGATTAGGATCCCCATTTTCATGCTCATTGACTCATTAAAACAAAAGCAATCCCAGGGAAAATGCCAATTTTTTAAAAAAAAAGTTATGGATGGAATCTTGAGCCCCCAAAGAGGGGAACAAATAGATATATAATGTACAATATAAATTAGATATGGGGCAGGTAATATATTCCTACACAAATGCTTAAAAAGATGTGCTAAGCAAAAAGAATCAGCACACATCAAGAGAAGGATCATAAGAGAATTTAATAACAGCTTAAAACTATTGATACAATTGACTGGGAGGCTGATATTTAACATTCATCAGAATATAAATCAGTTTTGTGATATTGATCATTAAGTACCTTACATTTCACCTTGGTATTGAACTGTCCAACTAACCAAGTTCAAGTTGATTTTTTTTTCTGGTGACCACCCTCTGCAATGAAGCTTCTGTTTCTGTCATGCGGATCTAGCTACTATTGAAACTGCAAATAATTTCTCTAGTCAATGCTTCTGCTGCCACCACTAACCCTAAATGCTATGCTGATGGATAATGCTGTTGTTGCTGTAAACTGAATTGCAGACTCAAAAAGTTATTTATTCAAGGAAAGGAAACACAGAAGAAAGAGAGCCCAAAAGGTAAGATATGAGTTCACTGCTACATGAAAACTGGTAGGGAGTTAAGAATAATAGCCCTTTCCCCCACTTATTCAGAATACAAATTGAAGCAGCCCATATATTTTACAATCTGAAAGGAAAAGAGAGTTGGAGAGAACACTGGCTCACTTTTTTATGTCCAATGAGTCATCAGCTCTTTCAGCTCAGTAGTCAATTAGCAAACTATTCCTCATTTTCCTTTGCAGTCATTGATTCACACATGGCAATAAGCAGGCTTCTAGAGTTTCCACATGATTATCAATGACAGGTAGAGAATATCTACAATACATACCATCTTACACATGTGTGAAAAGTCCATGTTTCTATTTCCCTGCAACTGGAATTGGTTTCTCTAAAATCAAAAAAGTTGTCCCCCAATATGATTAGTTCATGCCTCCCTTAATGCATTTTCCTGGTCACCTAAGGGAATAAAGATTCCCACCCTTATGGAATCAAGACCAATCTGACTTGGTGGATGTTTGAAGATCACATGAGTAAGTATACACTGTGCTGTTGAGCAGACACATTTCTCTATTTGAAACAGGGGAACCACATCTTTAGAAGCTAAGTGCCACTGTATTCTTGTTATATATCCTTGCTTTGTTAGAGTTAAGTAAACCTCCTTTTGTTAACTGTTCAATGCATTACAAGTGCTTCATTTTGTTCCAAAATCAAACCTGAACTAATAGGATAGTGTTATCAGCACCACCCCTAACAATGTGAATCCACATTTTCTGAAAAAAATTTCAAAAGTTTCAAAAATATAGTTAGGATACTATGGAATGAATTGTAATCATCCCAGTAGTGATGGAAGATGTTCCAGACTGTAATTATGAGGACAAAAGTCACATCAACAATCATTGATTAAGTTCTTCTTATCTGCCAGTTATGATACTGAACATTGAGGATACAAATGAAATAAAAATACAGTCCCTGCCTTGAAGGAGCTTGCATTTCTAATGAGGGAGACAACAGGTAAACAACTAGATAGACATCTGATGTATACAGAGCAGATGAAAGGCATTTTGAAAGAGTAACTCATTATCAGCTGGCAGGGAGGAAGGGCAAGAATGGCCTCCTGGAGTAGGTTACACTTGAACTGAGTCTTAAGGAAGTCAGAGAAAACAAAAGCAGAGATGAGGGGATAGAGAATTCTAGGAGTGGAGGACAGCTAGTGCAAAGATTTGGAGACAAGCAATAAAGTGTTGTAATCAAAAGACTTTAAGCAGGCCAGTACTGCAGGAATGTTGAATGTTTGTAGGGTGATGAAGTGTAAAAAAATTATAAAGGTTGAAAGAGGCTAAGTTATAAGCTTTGAGTGCCAACAGAGAACTTTATATTTGATCCTGGTGGTTATAAGAAGCTGCTGAAGCATATTGAGTAGTTAATGAACATGACCAGTCTTAACATTAGAAAAATTACCTTGGCCCCTGAGTGAAAAATGGATTAGAGTGGGAACTAGCTAGATGTTTATTGCAATAATCTTAATGAGAACTGATAAGGGCTTAATTAGTTTTGTGTCTGTGTAGTGGAGAGAAGGGGAGTTATATGAGTGAAAGAAATTAATATTATGCTATCATATTAATAACTAATTATTAACTTGTGATCCATCCTTTTCCTCCTATTTCTGTTTATACCCTACTCCTGAAAATGTCTGTCAGTCTCTGAAAGTCATAAGATTACTCCTAGCCCTCAACTCACATATTCCTTAACTAGGTTGGGCAGGACCCCATCCAATTGGGAAACCTAATTTCAGTATAGAGCATAAACAGAATCCAGACTGGGTGAGCTCTTACCCAGGAAGAAGCAACCCCTCTCCTTGATCCCCTCTATTAGAGTTTAGAGAAAGCCAGCTCATGAAGGAGAAAACTAGCCAGAGAGGTCCAGATGTATATGCCTTCCCCTGCCTAGATTCCTGGAAGCTGCTGAGTCTAATGATCAAGCCACATTCTTGGCAGGAAGAGCTAAAGACTTTTAGCTCACCTTCTCATTAAATTTCTACCAATCGGAGTTGAGTTTCACTTGTCAGGGGAATTCCCTGTCAGAATGTACACATTTAAGATGTTTCAGTGTCTCTTTTGACATCTTTGGTTACTAAGACAAACTACTGACCATGATTTTATTGATTACTAGCTAGCCTAGTTAATAAATTAATCACTACTTACCTGGAAACTCTGTCAATCAGGGATTTTATTCACTACACGAGAGATTTTGTGAAGGTAGGAATAACAAAGTTTGGCAATAGATTGAATATGATGAATGAGAGAGATATTGAGGATGACACTGTGGTTGATATGCTGGGTGATAGGAGGATGATGATCCTTTTGGCAATAAGAGGGAAACTGGGAGGAGGTTGAGGGAGATGGAGCACCAGAATGGGTGGTCAAAGACACAGGAACAAGACAGATCTACTATATGTATAGTGACATACTGAAAGTACAAGCAGGCTGACAGTTGGTATCAGCAACCAGGTAGAACCAGGTAGAACCTTGGGCCTGGAATCAAAAAGACCAGAGTTCAAATACAAGCTTAGACACTTACTAGCTATGTGACCCTAAGTTACTTTGCCTCTGTTTACCTCAGTTTCCTCATCTATAAAGTGGGAATAATCATACTAGCTACCTCCCAGGGTTGTAATGAAGATCAAATGAGATAATAATTATAGAGCACTTAATGCAATGCCTAGCCCATAGTAAGTACCGTATAAATATTAGCTATTATTGTTAAAGTATCAACTGGCATATGTCTTCTTAGGAAGTCAGATCACGGAATCAGGGAAGTTTGGCTGAAGATGATAGGTTGCCACTTAAGAGGCAATTTTATTTTTCACATCAAAGAGTAACAGCTGTTGGAACTGGTGTTCAAGGACAGGACTCTAATTTTGAGAGTTATTAAGATGTAACAAGGCAAATCTTTGAGGTGTACCAGATAGAGAACTAACACAGGAATTCAAATACAGTGTGGGAGGGTGCATAGTAGGCATCTAATTAATTTCTGTTATAACATAATATAGGGGCAGATAGATGGTGCAGTAGATAGAGTGCTGAGCCTGGAATAGGGAAGACTGATCTTTGTGAGTTCAAATCTGTCCTTAATAGTTATGTGAACCTGGGTGTCATTTAACCCTGTTTGCCTCAGTTTCCTCAACTGTAAAATGAGCTGGAGAAGGAAATGGCAAACCACTCCAATATCTTTGCCAGGAAGAATCCAAATGGGGTCATGGAGAGTTGGACATGACTGAAAAAGGATTGAACAACAACACCGAAATGATACAATATGACACCTCGGTCACAAGGAATAAAGAAGAGGTCTAGTTACAGCAATTGAGCTAGAATGCCAAAATGGGATCAGGAGGAAGAATGGCTTGAGGTTGAATCCTAAGGCCACAGGGGCTCTTAGATTTCCAGTGCCAAGGAATTATTTGCTACAGAACCTAGGATTAAGTGGTCCTAGGTGTGAGAACTACATATGTATATATGCATATGTAACTAGAAGGTGCTACTGCATAGCTCAAAGTTATCTGATAATTTGCCTTTCACAATCCTACCCCCTCATAGGAAAGGAGTAGAACATAATCCTCCTAGACCAAACTGAGACCTGTTAAAGACTTTAGCTTTAAAAGGCCAAAGACTCCCACTGCATCCTGGGCCATCTCCAGTTGTCTTGATCCATATCTGAGTACTGGACCCAGATGACTCTGGAGGAGAAAGTGAGGCTGGTGACTTTGCACAGCCCTTCCTCATTTAAATCCAATTCACTTGCATATCATGGCATCACCTCCCTGATGTCATGGTCCTCTTCAAGAACGAAGGACAAACAGCAATCTTTGCTTTGAGTAAGGGGCAGAGACTTTTTGCAAGAGAGGGCCACCCACTGAATTCTTCTTTCTCCCCTTCCTTGGAATTGTGGATTTAGTGACTACCACCATTGTCTTTCATTCTCTTCTTTATCCTGAGTGTCAGAGGTGATGACACAGCCATTACCACTGCTCTTCTTCAGTTCTCCGTCATCTCTATTGCTATCAGCTGAATTCTCTATTTCTAACTTCTTCAAGCTTCCTGTTGGGGTGTGGAATCCTGTATAATCCAGTCTCAAGTTGCAAAATATAACATATTCTTTCCATCTTTGATAAGAAAAAAGAGTAGACACTACAAAGCAACAAACAACTTTTTTTTTTAGTCTTGCTGCTAGGTGAGGGATCCTCCCTGCTTAGCACTTTTACCTCCTCTCGTATCTTAGATAAGTCCACTTCCTTTAGTCCTACTTTTAGACCCTATTACTATCAAAACACTATTTAGAATGACATAAATTCAGTATTCAAAAATTGGGGAGAGAATATAGGTAAAGTAAATCATGTCACATTGCTCTCTCACCTCTCCCACAAAACAGCTCCAATTTTTGAAAGTCTTCTCTGATCTAGTGATAGGTGAGAAACTCAACTATGTGCATAGCATTAAAAAACAACAACAAAAACCAGGGTTTTGGTGATATGATGAGATGAAAATCCCTCATTAAAAAGCAACTCTGACATTTTAAAAGGTTAAAGATGTTCCTTAAACATAATTTCAACTGGTGAAATTGAAGTGGCTGAAAATTGTAATAACATTTTCTTTAGGTCAATAGGATTCTTTTTATCATGAATCACAATATTTTCATGCACCTCACTTCTTGCTTCCCAAAATTTAGCTCAGAAATAATTAAGGAAGTGTCAGTAGTCATGCTCGACTTAGTCATACTCCTTCCCTTACTTATTTTAATGATCTATTTCTCTAATAATGCCAGTTGAAGATGACCTTGGGCTTTCCTGACACATTTACAGTGATTAATTGCATTTGAAATATTGATATTTTCATATACGGTTTCACTTCTTCATAGATCATGTTAGTTCCCTGTGAAGCCTCATCAGAGGTAGCTGAGTCAGATTTAGGAGATCAATGAAGTCCTATTTTCTGATTCTCTCCCTATTCAAAGTAAGAAAAGCTTTGCTTTCTGAGGGAGTCAGTGTGTTATGTGTGAGATTGTATATAATTTTCATGGCTGTAACAATGTCTTACCACTTAGGCATCCTTCTACAGTTTATGCATTTACATAAACTTTAAAAAGGCCTTCAGAAAGATTGTCTTTTTTTCTTTTTTTTTTGTTGTTGGGAAAATGTCAGAAGTATTTCTGTAAGTAGGTCGTTTATGTATATTCATGATTCAAAGTTTCCAGCTCTATTTATCTAGCCTTATTTTCTCTCCCAAACTACATTCACACATCACCAACTGCCTCTTGGATACCTTGAACTGGGTGTCCCACAGGCATCTCAATTTCAAATGTTAAAGACAGAATTTACATTTTCTTTCAAACCCTCTCCTCTTTCAAGTTCTCCTATTACTGTTCAGGACACCATCATGTTCTAAGTCACCCAAACACTCAAATTTAGTTTCATCCTTGACTCGCCTCTTACTCACCTCACATATCCAATCCATTGCTCAATCTTGTTTCTACCTTTACAGTATCTCTTATGTATTTACGTACTCACATGGCCACCAATTTAGGTCAAGGCCTTATGACTTCTCACCTGAACTGCAAAAGCCTTCTAACTAGTCTCCCTCCCTCTAGTTTCTGCTCACTCCAATCCATACTTCACTCCAGTTCCAGAAAAGTTATTTTTAAAAAGCATTTGACTGACTGTCTAACCTTCTTGCTCATTGAGCTCTGATGGTTATTTATTACCCCTTTCTTGTCACCCTCCCCTAACCCAAACAAATATGAATCCTCTGCTTTTAATTTAAAGCTATTTAGAACTTGGGCCATTCCCATCGATGTGACTTTCTTACACTTTACTCTCCTCCACATAGTCTATGTTCCAGTTATATACTGGCATACTTACAGCTCCTTAATGAAAAGTTTATCAATTGTCTCTGTTTTTGTACTAGCCTTCTCCCATTTCTAGAATGCTCTACCCCCTTATCCTTGAATCCTAGTATCTCTGGCTTCATTCTGAATTCTGATCAAATTTTACCCCCTACAGGTATCCTTCCTAGGTCCCTCCCAGTTGCTAGTGTTTTCCCCTTTCAGATTCCATTCCAAGATAGATGGATAGATAGATAGATTGATAGACTGATTGATAGATAGATGGATGTATCTTGTATCTATTTAGTTTTTTAGCTGTGTCTTCCCCATTTAAATGTAAGCTCCTTGAGGGCAGGGATTGTTGTATTGTCTTTATTTGTATCCCAAATATCTATATCCCTACCATTTTGAACAGTACCTGGCAAATAGTAAATGCTTTTAATAGATGCTTATTGAGACTAAAAATAATTTTACATCATCAGCCTTTATGGTTTACAGTAATTGGTAATAGGACCTTATGTATTATCACAGTCCTGCCTTTTTGAATTTGGCATCCTCTAGGAGTTTCTCTTGAAATGAATTTTCTTAATTTCTCTCAAATATTTAATGGATCTGTGCCCTTACTGACTGGGGCATTCCCTCAGAGATGTAGCTCATAATCCATCCATACATGTCAATGATATGAAATTCTGGTCTGTATCTTCCCATAAATTTACCACAGTGCGGTCCACTTAGCATAATTAAGAACTTCCAGACCTTTTCCTAAAAGCAGAGATTTTATTTTTCATTCTTTGCATTTGTATGCCCAGACCTTAGCACAGTGCTTGGCCATAGAGTAGGTTCTTAATATGTGCTTGTGGATTAATTGATTAATCATGAGAATACAAGTTGTTGTGGCCTGGGCCTGACTCAGGCCAGTCTTTTGGTAAATTTAGGTTTAATAATAGAACAAAATGAAATAATTAGAGATCGTTCAACAGTTATCCCCCCTTCCCCCAAAAAAGACTTACTTAGTCATTATAGAAGTATAGCATTGAGGTTACCTTGAGTTGATTCAGTTTAATGAAGCTCCCTTCCTTGAGTTGCCCATCATTTTCCATCTGTCATGCATTATATTTTCTAAAGGTCCTTGTAGCTGTTTTATACCCAGACAGTGAGAAAGTGGTGGTAGCAAAATGAACCTTCAGTCCTCTGCGCAAAACAAGCATGAAGATGTTCTCAATACCTTTTAAAGAAAAACCTGCCTAACTTGCTTAGAGCAGGGGTTAGGATATTGCTCCTACCACATCAGTGGAGCACAGAGGCTTGTTATAAGTTACCCCTTACTGTCAAACACAACACACACACACACACACACACACACACACACTCACACACACTCACAAACACGCAATACATTTCTTTTGTGACATTTTTACCCCTATTTGTCTTTGTAACTCCTTAATGGTAATGTGCTGTAGCTTGCTCACACTTACAATATACCTCTTTAATGTTTTCTGAGTAATACTTATCTTCTAACTTGTAGTGCATGTATTAATGTGCATTGGTACATGACGTTTTGGCACTGGAAGTTTCCAATAACAATGAAATTACAGGTCTAATAAGAAATGTACAGCACTCCCTTCTCTCACTATCTATCCATCTGGGGTGTATGAGGTGTTCAAGGGGGCCTAGTACCTCTGGTGTGATGGCTTTCCCAGGCCTTTTCAAGGCTGTTCATCTACCTTTGGTGTCCAGCTTCACCCAGCTCTCATTTGTGGCTTCAAGAAGCTACTGTAACATGTGCAGTGGCTGCCCTTTGATAAAACTGTCTCTGCAGGTGGATTAAATCAGATTGAGAGTACCAGGCAGGTCTCAAACCTGTCAGCGGGTTAAAGGGATGTCTACCTCAAGAATGTGAAGACATCCTCCAGTGGAATGATTGAATGAGAACAGTTAGTTCCAATGGCTCTGAAGGCAGCTGAAGCAGACCTTGTGGGATACTTAGTATTAAAGACACCATGGTCATCCTGGGCCAGTGCCTGTAGTCCTGACTTTTGTCTTGCCACTGGACCTTGGTGACTCTGGAAGAGAGAGAGAGAAGGCTGATGACTTTGTGCAGCTCTGCCTACTTCAATCCAACTAGTGCGACCAGTCAAGACATCCCCCATGATGTTATTGGTCCTCTTGGAAGTGGACAGACAAAAATCTGCTCATCTTGATGAATGAGCTCTATAGTTTGTCCATCCAATTGCATGCTATCGTAGACTCTAGGCAATAAATATGAAGTTTACATGTTTAGTTAATATGTAAAATGGTGGTACAGTAGATAGAGCCCTAGACCACAAGTCAGGAAGTCTTGCATGCAGATCCTCAGATACTTACTAAGTTTTGTGACCCTGAATAATAAGTCACATAAGCTCTATCTGCCTCAGTTTCCTCATATGGACCACTGAAATGAGGGTATACTGTGAGGAATGAGGAGCCAGAAAAGTGAATTCTAACAGTGCCATAGCATAAAAGCTTTTGGAGGTAGGAGATTCCTGGTCTCTGAGTCAGTGAAGCTATAGCATACATGCATCTGGGGGACTGAGGGGTCTAAACAAGAAAAACGATGTTTCTCTTGCCCATAGTCACATGGTCCAACATTACTGTTTTGGCACCATTCTTAATTTGTGCATTGATGCTCTATATGAACATTAGTTTTCTGGATGATGTCTTTAATCCATTGAGTTCACTTATGTCTATAGATTTTCCTTCTACTTAGTGCAATTTATCATACTAGGGAGTTTGCCTTGATAATATTTACAATAACTTTTGTCTAATAGGTAGACCTAACAGATATCTGAGTCCAAATCTGGGGACGTTGAGGAGCTTTAAGACAAATGAATGATTTCCCAGATGACTTTATAAAATGTCTTTCAAATATGACCCTAAGGCATCAAAAGCAATTCCCAATACTTCCTTGTCTTTTAACTCTCGATATGAATGCATCACCTGGTTTTGGCAGCCTTTTGTAAGGTACATGTACCTGACACTTTTTGCTTCCTTCTCTGGTGTTTTTCTTTTCATTTTTAGGTAGGTGCCAAAAAAAGGAAGCGAAGGTGGTAAAACTTAGCTGTCTTAAAAGAGTAACCGTCAAGGTCACTGATGCATCACTAAGTTCACATTGAATTTCAAAAAGCCAAGGCAGGTGTGTGTGTGTGTGTGTGTGTGTGTGTGTGTGTGTGTGTGTGTGTGTATCTATGGCAGGGATTCTTAACTTTTTTTTTTATTTGCTGCAGTTGACCCTTTTATAGTCTGATGAAGCTCAAAATGTTTTAAATTGCATAAAATAAAATCCATAATGTTACAAAGGAGAACAATTATATTGAAATACCATTATCAAGATGAAAAACAAATAAAAATCAATTCATTGGCTCCAAATTAAGAACTTTTGACCTGTGCAGATTTTCCTTCCCTAGGGTGTTCATGGGTCAGAGCTGCCAGCTTGCAAATTCATGGTGTGCTCTGAGAAGCCTGGCTAGTAGGAATGCCAAAGAAAAATGTTGGAGACCTGAGGGAAGAGATGAAAGAGAACACCCAGAATATATTCCCTGAGGCAGCTGGTATGTGGTGATAGACATACTTACCTTCTGACTAGGAATTGAAAGTAATTACTACTAGAGTTAGTAGCAAGGACCTCAACCTGGCTTAGATAACCTGGATCTGGATGGTGACAATATTACTTCTTCCTTTATCCATGAGATTTTGAATGTGGAGTTATGATGAGCACTTTCCCTCCCCTATTCCCCTGGCCTCCATAAGAAAGTGGGGGGGAGGGTGTGGCAGTGCGTATTTGGTCAGGAGAACACTGGGGGAAACTTGAGATTTCAGACCTTACTAAGATCAGGGTGCCTCTGCTCAGAAATTTAAAAACCTACATTGTAATTTCTTTTTTCCTGTTTTAAAGTGCCCATTTATTCCACATATGACTGGGTAACCCTTTTGGGTCACACAAAGATGGAGAATGGATTAGAATATCAACTGTACAGGGGAGAACATGATCCAAATAAACTATAGATAAAGTTTGGGAATATTCACACCTGTCTGTGTGACCCTGGGTAAGTCATTTAAGAGTTCAGTTTAGTCCCTAAATTTCAGAACTGTTGCTGATCAATATTGGCAGAGAGAGTTTCCTCAGGAGGAGTCCCTTGCAGTAATGAAATCAGAGGTCTACAGGAAAAAAAAAGCATCAGATTTTTATATTACACTAGACTCAATCTAGATTATTAGATTACAGTAGGCTTAATCCAGTGCTTGGGTGCCATAACAGCAAAAGGTAAAAGGGTATATCTACACATGAGTAGATCATTCCTCATCTCCTAACTAAGGATGTGGAGCTTGGTCCAGCTGGACCCTACCTAGAGGAAGGTAGCTGGAGCAGTTTGAGCTCAGAGCATCTTCTGGTGGTTTTGTCAAGTCAACAAGAATATATTAAGTGCTTACTATGTGTCAGGCACTGGACTAAGCATTGGGGATACAAATACAAGAAGTAGAAAAAAAGAAGCTTATATTCTAAATGGAGAAAGACAACAGACAAAAGGGAGCTGAAAAGAGGAGGGGGGGAAGGTCTAGCTTGTACTGTAAAATTTGGGTTCAGTCAAAAGGCCTCACTTAAGGATCTAGAAGGACACAGGTTTCCCACCCCTGGGACTCTCGCCCCTTCCAGGTGAGAAGACTGTTGGAGAATGGAGGAGAATGGAGGGTCAGCAGTGGAGACAGGAGAGGAGAGAAGGATTGAGTGTGGCTCAAGGATGTTGCAGGAGGATCTTTGGTTTAGTGACAGTTTTAACTTGGCTCCTGGCTCCATGCCAACATAAAGCAAGTTGTACTGTGTATTTTTTATGCTAAGAACAAAACAAAACAAACATAGGTGTATTGCTTCTTGTAAAATCATGGGGTCCTTATTGCTATAAAAGATATTAAACCTTTCTTTTCTAATTGGGAAAAGAACAATAAAAACTCAAGGAAATGAAGTAAAGAATTGAAAAGGGTCATTATCAACTTATCATTTACTCTCATTTTATTTCTTTATGCCTGACCAAAAAAAACTCTGCAAAAGTTTGCTTCTTCATTGAGTACTTCTCCCCATCCCAACTATGCTATGAATTACAGAATTGCTCAAGACTGTTGGGGTTTGGGCATTTTAAAAAATACTAATTTTTAAAAGACCTGAAGGATCAATTCTCCAATCAAAACAAAAACAAAAGCATACACTTGAGGGGAAAACAGAAAGAGCAAAAACATCGCAAATGGATGTGAGAACTAGTAGTAGGAACTTGGGTCCGTCAGCCTTGACCAATGAGCCTGTAGCTGGACTCCACAGGTTTTGAATAATGTCTTATGTATTTGAAAGAGTGTTGCTTATTTTCAAAGCTCTTTCTGAAATCATATTGGTGATGTGTTTATTTCACAATAGCTCTGGTTAAGTGCACTTGTCATGGGACTTTTATGAATATTGATTTCTTAAGTGTTGACTGATCCTTTTGGCAGCTCTGACTTATATCCATTAAACAGATACTTAACCAGCAATCACTTGCAGGATTCGCTGCTGAGAACATTAGCACAGGAGCAACTGCAAAGGAATCAAGAAAGGTTGCTTTAAAACCTCACATTGTGAGCCCTCAAATTAATAACCCAATAGAGTATTTATGTAAATGAATTGAGAATCTCA
Source organism: Phascolarctos cinereus (assembly GCF_003287225.1). Taxonomy (NCBI): domain Eukaryota; kingdom Metazoa; phylum Chordata; class Mammalia; order Diprotodontia; family Phascolarctidae; genus Phascolarctos; species Phascolarctos cinereus. Next base: position 288,878,191 of record NW_027555847.1, on the reverse strand, counting down.
ACATTAAGGGGTCTTTCAGGCTTTATGAGGGAGAGAAGTACTTTAACTTTCTTTGTCATTTGTATCTTTCTGTCTTTTGAGTTTTGCAAGTGAATTATATGTGCCATAAATGTTAGCAATAAGTGCCAAGGTTTAATGTATCAGTAAGAAGTAGCTGGATGAAATAACATCATGAGAAATATGAAGGAAATCTGGCATCTGTATATAGCATAATTTTCTGTAAACATTTTCATATATATTATCTCACATTTACATAGTTTACAAAATTCTTTCTTCAGAATAATCCTGTGAACCCTGAGGTTCAGTTAAATAGCTTGCTTAAAGCCACGTATGTTGTAACTTTTCGAAGCTGTTACTGAACTGATTCTATCTCTTCATCTCTCCCTTCTTCCTCATATCTGTCTTTCTTTCTCTTTGGTTCTGGCTCTCTACCTTTCTCTTTCTGTCTCTCTGTCTCTGTCTCTCACACATACAAACTCATGTATTATACACACACACACACACACACACACACTTAATACTTATTAAAGAAGTAGTAAGATTGGGGCAGCTAGGTGGTGCAGGGGCAGCTAGGTGGCACAGTGGATATAGCACTGGCCCTAGATTCAGGAGGACCTGAGTTCAAATCCAGCCTCAGACACATTACACTTATTAGCTGTGTGACCCTGGGCAAGTCACTTAACCCCATTGCCAAAAAAAAAAAAGTAAGATTGTCAGGAAAAGAGCTAGTTATGTACTAAGAATGAGGCATAATGGCTTATTTAAGATTCCCCAAATATCAAAATAAGAACAGGAAGGCTTATAGCTCATTGAATGAATACTCTAGGGAGAATTTGTGTACAAAATATGAATGAGATAAGAGCGCTAGATGAAAATGCATCAATGAGCTGTCATATGTCGTGGTACAGGGAATATCTGTTAATAAGACATAGATTCCTCAAAATATTTAGGTGTAAATATGCTGTACAAATTCTACTCCCAGCTTGTATGGCAGGAGGTTTTGAGAGAAGGAGCGGGACATGAGAAGCACTTGATGTGAATAAAGATGGAATCAGGGTTGGTAGTTTAAATGGGTTTTCAATTTGTGAAGTACAAGGATTGAGTTTGAGGAGAGGAAGTCTGGGGGAGACTGAGAAAAATTTGGAGAAGAACAATTTCTATTTCCATATTTTACTTCTATAAGATAAGGTTGAAGATCAGAAATAGGACAAAGTAGGATAATGAAATCAGTACTGGAAGGGAGAGAATCGAGAAGGACTAAAGATGAAGGGAAAGAAGGTAGTTTGGAAGGCAAGGTCAGTCAGAAAAGGTAAGTGGAACAACTTTTGTGGGTAGAGGAAGTTGGTAAAGAAGATTGGTTGGTGGGGCAAATTGGTGAAATGAGGTTGATGTGAGATGGGGGGAAAGGGAGGTGTGACTATGAACTTGTTAAGGAGATAAGGAAAGGAAGTTGAGTGTGGCTGTTTTATCGTTGAGAGGTGATAATTGGGCATAAGAGTGTAATGAAGTAATTAAGGATGAAATGTTAATATAAGTATATTTTTTAAAAGCTGAAAATTTTAATTAGTTAAGAGTGTAATGAAGTAATTAAGGATGAAATGTTAATATAAGTATATTTTTTAAAAGCTGAAAATTTTAATTAGTTAAGAGAGTAGGGAAATTTTTGCAGAGTTTTCCACTGTATTCCATGTTTGCCTTTTTGCCACAGTCAAGTGAATGCTCTATATTTCAAATGTAGGCTATTCTTCAAGGAAGAAAAGAAGGTGGAAGGACTTGAGGAGGAATGGCTCTGCATGCACCAGGTTATTACGAATCAGGGGATCACAGATCTAGAGCTAGAAGGGCCCTTGGAAACCATTTGGCTCAAACTTTTCATTTTGTGCATGGACACTGCAACCTAAGGAAGGTAAGTCACTCATCCAAGGTAACACAGGTAGTGAGTATTAGAAGTTGGATTTGAATGCAGGCACCATGAATACATCCAGTGAAAAAAAAATAAAACCTCCCCAAAACCAACAACCCCCCAAAAAAACAAAAAGGGAAACAGGGCTTCAAACATATTTGATACAGGGAAAGGGAAATAACACCCCCCCCCTTTTGTGAGATTGGACAAATGAGGAAAACAAGAAAAATGACATAATTAGGGTTAAAGAATCTGAGGATTTTCCTGAAATGGAAGTAGCTGGACATTCTGAGAAGGAAATAGATGCTTATTTTTAAAGTCCCGTACTTATTTGATTCCAAGGAATGATAAAATTGGGACACAGATTATCAGGTGAGAGAGACCATCCATCCATGGTCAGAGAAAGATGTGAAGATTAGTGGTACTTGGGGATTTCTTGCTTAGGGGTAATGAGGAAGCAAATTGTCAATCTGGTAACTACAATAATAGAGAACTCTATTGCCTTTCCAGGGTAACTGTCCTTAGAAAATTAAAAAAAAATCTTTTAAATAGCATTTTATTTTTTCCAGTTACATGTAAAGACAATTTTTAACATTCATCTTTTAAATAAAATTTTGAGCTCCAGATTTTCTCCTGTCCTTTCTCCCCTTCCTCCTCTTTGATCTGTATTCAGACTCCATCAGTTCTTTTTCTGGATGTGGATAGCATTTTCCATCATGAGTCTTTTGGGATTGCCTTGGATCTCTGTATTGCTGAGAAGAGCTAAGTCAATCATAGCTGACCATTGTACAATATTGCTGTTACTATGTACAATATTCTCCTGGTTCTGCTCACTTCAGGAGGAAACTGAGGCATAGAGAGTTAAATGAGTTTCACAGGGTCATATACCTCTTAAATGTCTGAGCAGGATTCAAACTCAGGTCTTCCTGAGTCCAAGTCCAACACTACATCCATTATGCCACCCTAACTGCCTAACTTAGAATGCAGTGGTAGTGAGGAACAAATGTAGGGAATGTGTAGGGGAAAGGGGTTATAATTCCTGGTACCAGAAGGCCTTTCTCAGTTTGTAGATTCCTCACACAGTGTTCTATCACTGTCGCTAATTAGGGGTGGATAGGTGGAGCAGTGAATGGACTGAGTGCCAGACCTGGGGTTAGGAGGATGTGAGTTCAAATCTGGCCTCAGATAGTTACTAGCATGTGACCTCGGGCAAGTTACATATCCTCTGTTTGTTTTAGTTTCCTCATCTGTAAAGAGGATATTATAAGAGCACTTATGTCCCAGGGTTGTGAGGATCAAATGAGATAATAATTGTAAAGCTTTAGCACAGTGCCTGGCACGTAGTAACTGATAGACATACATTTATACATATAAACATCATCTTTGCTATTATTAATTATCATCCTAATCACAGCTCTGTGATGGGCAGGCCATTCAGCTAAATTCTGAGGAATGGCTTCTTTCTTGAGTCCGTACTTTGCACTTCTTTCTGCCGTAAAGTTACTGCTTTCCTTGGGTGACAGTTTTTCCACATCCATCTGTGCTTGCTACATCTCTGCTTCAGGTTGAATATATTGTCTCTTACAAGACCATCCTCTCTGATGACATAGTCAATGGAGGGAAAAGAAATATAATATGCTTTCTGGGATCACTCCCTTTCTTTCCTACCCTCTTTACTGTCCTCTGGTACAGTCTCAGGAATCAGACTTCATGGCTCCCAAATTCATGAACTCCTAAACTCAAGATTATTCATTGATAGATCACCTAATTCTGGAAATTTCTTGCTGCCTTTATATATAGACCCAGAGGTGTGTCTGATTCAGCCAATCATAAGTTGTTTCCTGTGTGGTGTCACTTATTTTTTATCTAATGGCCTCATAATGCTCTATAATGTGAGGCAGCTAGGTGGCACAGTGAATAGAGCACCCACCTTGGAATCAGGAGGACCTGAGTTCAAATGTGACCTCAGACACTTAACACTTACTAGCTGTGTGATCCTGGGTAAGTCACTTTACCCCAATTCCCTCTCAAAATAATAATAATAATAATAACAATAACAATGATGCTATAGCCCTATAATGTTCTGGAGTTGATGAAGAACCTATTCACACATTGTGAAGTCATAAGAAACTTCTATGGCAGCTAATACTTGGTTAAACTATTAATTCAGTTGAGGTGTCAGAAGCTTCTGTGATTACACTGACATAGAAGAGGGGGTATGGAGGGATAATTTATCCAGAATCTGCTGAAAGTTCTGTGTCAAAAAAACAAAACAAGGAAACAAACAAACCAACAAAATATTAGAAGAAACACCAACTCTAGTCTGATTTGGAGAATGCCATAGGTATTGTTTGTCTAGACTTCCTCAAAAATTTAATAAATTAGCCCACAGTATTCTTGTGAAAAAGATGGAGATATTGAACTAGATGATAATACAATTAAATATACTTAGGTATGATTTAATGGCTAGACTAGAAGAGTTTTTAACGGTTCAATGGCAGCTTGGTTGGAAGTGTTTAATCGAGTACTCTAGGGATTTGTGCTTCGTCCTATGCTGCTTAACAATGTTATTATATGAATAAATGAATAGGTGGCATACTCAAAACAAATTTGCAGATGATACAAAGCTGGGAGGTATCTCTAATACATTGGATGACACCAGGTTCAGGATCCAAAAATACCTTGATAGGTTGGAGAAATGGATTAAATATTACAATGATTCCATAGGGAAAAAATGTGAAATCTTACACTTGGGTTCAAGAAATTTACCTCATTAAGTATAGAATGAAAGGAAGCAAAATTAAATAGCAATATGTCTGAAAAAGGTCTAGGGGGTTAGTGGACTAGGAGCTCAATATAAGCCAACAATATGTTGTGCCACCGAAAAAGCTAAAACAATCTTGGGCTCTAATGAGCTGCATAGCTATCAGGAGTAAAGAGGTGATAAATCTTTTCTACTCTGTCCTTATCCCACCACATGTAGAGTTCCATCCAGAACACTGGAAGAGAGATTAGATTTGTTCCCTTTGACCCCAAAGGGCTAAGCAATGGGGGTGGGGTGGGAATTACAAAGAAGCAAATTGAGACTGGGTATAGGAGAAAAAACAAACAAACAAACAAACCTCCTAAAAATTAGAGACGCCTAAAAGTGGAATAGGAGGCCTTGGGAGCTCAATGTCTCCCTGCCCAAATTTTTAATCTTTCCCTGTCTTCATTCTTTACTATTGCAAGAGGTGTCCAGGTCATCCAAACATTCATTTGATCTAACTATTGCTTTTAAGATTTTCCCCAAAATCTTTTCTCCCTTTCACAACCAAATTATTGGGTTGGAAAGGGAGGAAAGGAGTGGAGGAGGGAAGGAGAAAGAGAAAGAGAAAGAGAAGAGAGAGAGAGAGAGAGAGAGAGAGAGAGAGAGAGAGAGAGAGAGAAAGAGATCAAAACTTATCTGTACTTGTTTCCTATACTTCATCTTCTCTTGAAATTTTCCACCCTTTTTAGTCTTGCTCTCAGTCCCATTACTTTTATGAAAGTGTCCTCTCCAAATTTCTCTTAATTGCTAAAATGAATGGATTTTCTCAGTTCTCATTCTTTTTGTGCTCTGTGTAGCATTTGACATTGGGGATCACCCTTTCTTCTTGAATATTCAAGGTTTTGTGACACTGATTTCTTGGCTCTCCTCTTACCTGTGTAGCCTTCAGTCTTCTTTGCTGGATCATCATCTATTTTTCACCCACTGACTGTGTTTGTACCCCAAGGCTTTGTACTGGTTCCTCTTCTCTTCTGTCTCTCTATGCTCTCTCTTGGTGTTCTCATCAACTCCCATGCCTGTAATGATCAATTCTATGCAGCTTACTCCAGATCTATATATCCCACTCTAATCTCTTTTGTGAAATCCAGTTCTGCATCCAGACTGTGTATCTGGTAAGCATCTCAAATTCATAATATCCCCAGTAGAAGTCGTTATCATTTCCCTAAAACTCCCCATTCTTCTGAGCTTCCTTTCTTTGTTGTTTTTGAAGGATCCATCTCACTTCTGGTAACTCTGATTTGCAACCTTGCAGTCATCTTCAAATAGTTAATCTACCTCACTTTATATATCCAATTGATCTCCACATCCACAACCTCTCTCACAACCATTCCCTTTTCTTTATTCACCTGGCTACTACTTTTGTTCAAGTTCCCATCAATTCTTACCTAAACTATTGCAATAGTTTTCTGATTGACCCTCCTTTCCTCTTCCTCTGACCTATCCTTCAGACAACTGCCAAAATGATATTCACAAAGCACAGGTCTGACTGTATGAATCTCCCTTGCTTAGTAAACAACAATGGCTTTTAGTATCAAATACAAACTCCACTGTTTGTCATTTAAAGTCCTTTATAACCCGGATCCAAGGTACTTTTCCACGCTTATATTATACATCATTCCTTTTACCCAATATATGGAACATTCAAACTGGCCTTGTTGCTGTTTCATACCTCACACAAAACATTTCGTCTTCTATTTCCATGTCTTTTTGTGGGTTATCCCTCAAGCTAAGAATCTATTCCCTCCTAATCTCTACATCTTAGAATTCCTAGCTTTCTTCTAAATATTACTTCTTACATGAGGTTTTTCCTAATCTGACCTGTTGCTAGTCTTTCCCCTCCCAATTTTCCCATCTATATTCATATATACTTTAAACTGTACATATTGTTTCCCATGAAAGAACATAAGCTCATTGAGGACAGGTTCAGTTTCATTTCTGTCTTTGGATATCCAGAGCCTAGCAGAATTTCTGGCACAAGATGAATGCTTAATAAATTTTTTATTGATTGATCAGTGGATTCTCTCTCACTGAGCCTCTTCAAGCAGAGCCTAGATGACCAGTCAGGTTATGTTGAGCATTACTTTCAGGTATGGGGTGGACTAGATTGAAACAGACCCTGCAAGCAAAGAACTTGCCTTCAATCAGAAGGCAATTAGAAATTCTTTTATTACAGTTATTTTTCATGAGATGTATTTTGTCCTGGAGTATATCCGTATTGATAAAATGGACTATTCTATAATGGAATGTGGGATAATAACAATGATGATGATAATAATAATAATAGTAGCTAACATTTATATAATGTGACACTGTATACTATACACTTCATACTTTACAATTATTATTTCATCTGATCCTCACAGTAACCCTGGGAGGTAAGTGCTAATATTATGCACATTTTACAGTATGTAAACGTATTTTGACTAATTGCAGGTAGCATTTTAAGCTCTTCCTCAGGAATTACATAACATTAAAATTTGATTCAATTAGCAATATTAGATGCCTATTCTGAGGAAGGTACCATAGCATAGAGGACAGAAAGTTGGCCTTGAAGTTAGGAAGCCTCCCACCTCTGACACATAATGGCTATGTAAACCTGGGCAAGTTATTTAATCTTTTAGTGCCACGTGTAATTTTTTTTTTAAATATAAGTTACAAAGAAGGTATAGGTCTGCACTTGTAGAAGGCATTTCTTCCTCAGGTAGTCCCCATACTAAAGGAGTATTGGGTCCATTGCAACAAAACAAAAATGTGCATTCTATATTAAGCAGACAAATCATTCTAGCTACAATCATAGTTCCTGGGGACAAGTGATAATTTTGATACGGTTAAATTTTATAATAGTAAGCTTGTTTACTTCTGCTGACTAGTCTGACTTAGAACAGATAAGACCAGATTTATCTGATTTTCTGTGTTTAGTTAGTGTTCTGTCAATTGAGTACTAGATTCTACTCTATACCCATATAGCATTGGGCTAGAGTTTTCCTGATGCAACTTCTTTCTTCTTACCTATAACATGATACATCTTTACCTAAACGATGAAAAAGCTGCCTCCAGGATCTGATTGGTCTCAACTTCCTTGGTTCAGCTTCCTTCCCCACTTTTCTTCTCCTCCCTTTGCTAACATGGGGTAGGCCCAGGACAAAGCGGCCTGTAGGACTTAGGCTTTGGTTTTCCTGATGCAGTTTCCTGGTCATCTAGCGTTATGGAGTCTGGACATTTTTCACTTGGTGGGTTACCTAAAACCATACCCCAATGACCCACTGATCAGATACATTTCCATATAGAGATTGGAGCAGGGGACTTGCAAGTGCCTTATTTTGTCCCAAAATCTCTAACCTAACTGAAGAGTGTGCTTCTGATGTTTCAGTGCTCCCTTTTGTTATGTTTTTAGTTCTATGTTTTAAAAAAATGGATATCCAAATAAATATGTAAAAATTGTAGGACCACACTTCAAAGATTGTTAGAGATATTGTAGCAGCTGTTGGCATGAGAACTCAAGTATTTCGATGATCATTTAAGCCTGCAATGAAACAGGATCAGTTGTGTCGAGGTTAATGAAAAGTGTGGTCAACAGCAAAAGACAAAGCCAAAAACTATTACTATAAAACAGCCTAATTAATACTCAGAAAACAAAGGGGCTTGTCTGTGAGAGAGGTTGTTGTTAATTCCTCTAGAATATAGTATAGGCTTCCTAAAGCTGGAAGAAAAGTAAGATCAGTATAAGAAAACAGCTGCTAACCATTTTTTAAATAAAAAAATCTTTTTCATAAGCAAAACAATAAAATAACTATAGTACTTAAGTTGGGGGGAAAAGCAATTTTTATCAATGAAACTCAATTTTTTATTTAGGGCTATGCTAAAACCATTGTTAGAAGTAAAGATGAACTGGTAAACTGGGCCTTCAAGCTCATTGTAAACTTATGGGGTTTAATCAAAGCTGGGTGCTAGGTGGCACCAGAGTGCACACAGTGCCAGGCTCTTCTTGAGTTCAAATATGGCCTGACACGTACTAGCTGTGACCCTGGGCAAGTCACTTAACCCCATTTGCTTCAGTTTCCTCATCTGTAAAATGAGTTGGAGAAGGAAATGGCAAATCACTCCACTATCTTTGTCAAGAAGATCCCACATGGGGTCACAAAGGGTTAGACACCACTGAAAAATGACTGAACAAATAATCAAGGCTAGTCTAGGAAAAGAAGACATCATTCATCAAATATATGTGGGGATTAAAATTGTCCAACCTACAATAAAAGAAACTGAGGCACAGCTTTGAGCCAATGATACTTTATTAAAGGGTCCATGGTCTCCTCTAATGAAGTGGACCTCAGATCTTTCTCACAATCTGAGATGCCCCTTTCTTCTAGGACCTTGTTTTTATAGGGTTTCCAAATATGCAAAAGAGGCATGATGAAATACAGAATTTCATTGGTTGATAGACCTTGCTCTTGAGGACCAAAAATGACTTACTAGCAGGGAGGTCACAGTTTGGGTGAAGCATGGGACATCTCCACTGACCAAGTGGTCACTTGCTCATGTTGGACAAGAGAGAACGGTCTGGAGGTACCAAAAATAAATCGGAGGACTTTCCATGTTATTGAGTCACCTCCACACTGGGCTTGGTCACCATGACAAGGGAAAACAAGGGTGGAGGGCCTTTAGTTAACTTCCTATGATTAAGCAAGTGAACTTACAATCTGCAGTTCATAGCTCTGAGGCCTAATGTACAGAACTTATAATCACTACCCCTATGGACTCATAGTGATTAACACTGATTGGAAGAAAGTAGGGCTCCAAATGAATTATTTCTCACATGTATGCTTAGTATCCAGAGTGATAAAAATGAGAATTCAAGAGAAGAAATGAAGGATTGATGCAAAAATATTTTGAATTGAATGCCAATTGTAAAAAAAAAAAATTACTATAAAGTGAGCATATTAAATACCAGAGGTTGTTTTTAAATGTTAAAAAACATATTTTTAAGCTTTATTGAGTGAGACAATACATTTGATTGTTTTCCCTTGTCCCAATTAATTTGCATACCGCTGCAGGTATCATTTGATGTACTAAGTTAAGAAATCTATTAGTATTCTTTGCTAGTATTCCAGAGCTTGGAGCTACCTTATGAAGCTGATGATCTGTATATCCTTATACAGTTTTTCTGCCCTCCTTTGGCCATTCATCCACTTTGCACTTGGGTTCATCTGAGCTTTTCTGCAGGCAGCATTGCTTCCAAGTGGGCATATGAGTTCTTCTTATAACTACTCAGAACTGCTGGCTTCTACACTTTTGGTAGGTGTATTTACATGCCTCCTGCCCTTGACTGGTTTTAGAAATGTAAGGCAGCAATGCAGCCAATAATCCATGTAATGCATTGTTTTATATTCTTCAGTAAAGAGCCCAGTTTCTATAATATAATCCTTCAGAAAGCATTGTGGCATGGAATGATCACTCAGTATTTGTGATGCCTTGGATGACAAGTCTCCTGAATCCCTGGAGTATAGTATTTCCCACATTCTTTCTCTCTGGCTTACCTTCTATAGTTAATATTCCATCCCTTCAATTTCTTTTCTAGTTACAACATTTCAAAACATGACAGTGATCATTTTTCATCCATCTGCTCAATAAATTACTACTGTGGCAGCAACTCCTATCTAGGCAGAAAACTCATTAAAATTGCCTTTTTGATGAGGCTCAGCCAGAAATTAGACTCATCTTTATAATCCTTACCTTTTTATTTAATAGTCTCTATTTGCATCTTTAATTATCATTTATTCACTTCTTTTTAGTGTAACTTCAACATTCAAGTAGTTCTTTCTCATTGACTGGCCTGAGTAAATAAAGAGAACTAATGCAGAATTTAGTTTCACTTTGGAAGCATATAGCTCTAAGGATTCATCTCTTATAAAATATTAAGAAATGATATTATAGCAGTGTCCTGGTGTGAAGCCATTGGTCAGTCTTCCTTGAATAGAAGACAATCAATTTCAGAGAGTGAGTCATCTAATAAACATTTATTAAGCATCTACTATATACCAGGCACTATGCTAATTTCAGGGGATAAAAAGAAAGGCAAATGATAGTTCTTGTCCTTAAGGAGTTATAATCTAATGGGGGAGACAACAAGCAAACAAACATGAACGAACAAGCTACAGACTGAGTAAATAGGAAATAAGCAACAGAGAGAAGGCACTAGAGTTAAAAGGGGCTGGGAAAGGCTTCTTGTAGAAAATGGGATTTTAGCTGGCACTTGAAGGAAGCTGGGGAAGCCAAGAGGTAGAGATGAAAAGGGAGAACATTCCAGGCATGCAGTACAATCAGAAAAAATGGCCAAAGCCTGGAGATGGAGTGACTTGTTTAAGGAACAGCAAGGAGGCTGGTGTCACTGGAAAGGGGTGTAAGGCGAAAGAAGTTTGGAAAGATGGGTAGGGGAGGAGTTAGGTTATGAAGGGCATTGACTAGCAAACAGAGTTTTATATTTGATCCTGTATGTGATAGGAAGAAATTTAGGTTTGCTTATGGTGACCAAATTTAGATTGGGAATGTCCCTTTGTTCATTCTAATTAAAAGGTCATCTCTGTTCATCTCTAACTATACTGAAAGGTTGAGAATGGATTAAATGGTTTCAGGAAGAAATCTCAACTAGGATTTGTATGTATGTATATATGTATATATGTATGTATGTATTTACATATGAATGAATGAATGAATGAATGAATGAAAAAGCATTTATTTGCTAAGGATTTTAAAAAAAGTTCTTATCAATTTCCATCAAACATCAAGACAAAGAAAGAAGCTTACATTCTAATTGGGAAGATAACACAATAGGGAGTATTGGTTACTGGGACTGTAAGTGGGATCATGGGGGAGTACATTAACACTGCCTCTCTAGGAACAATGGTGAAGTTGACTTAATTTTGATTCCAGAACTGGAGAGATAGGGAATAAAGTGAATCATGGATAACATCTGCCTGAAATAGAGGGTCTGGTGAGGGAATCACCAACAAGGATATAAGGGACAGAGTTCCAGCTAAAAACAGGTTAAATCTTTAGGCCAACCTGGGATGGTTGTTGGTAAAACTGCCAAATGTTATTGAAATGTATGAAATCTCAGATCATGGTAGAATGAAATGGCTACTCTTCTCCATGACATTGTTGGGTACAAAGGCCTTCAAGAGGGCTAACACAGAATAGAAAGGAGATTTAAAACATGAAAAGGATTCAGAAAACAATTCAAGAAAGAGAATATATAATAATGATAAACATTTGACATAAGTTAATCTATTTTATAAGCAGAGTTCATTTTAAGACTGAATAACTTAGAAAACACCTGCTGTTTTCATAAATGTTTGTAACTGGTAAATAAATTGATTTACTACTTGGTAGTAAACATAATTAGCAAACATAGTGTTGTCTAGCTAAGTTTCTTTTTCCCCCCTTAGGTCTTTTTTCTTTCTTTTTTTTTTTTTAGGCTCCCAAAGTGGGTGATACTTTGGTGGGAATGGTGGGGGGCCAGTAGGGTTGGGAGGCAGTGTGTGGTATTAGTCTCAGGTGCAATTGGAGGGCAGTGAATAAAAATAAGAGTTAACTTAACCTAACTCCAGGGAGGGTGCTGAGTAATTTTTTTGAAAAGGGGGCTGTAGGCCAAATAAGTTTGGGAACCTCTGGTAGAGAGAAGCACATGTGTACCTTCAGATGTCACCTATTGATACTGAAAGGAAACTTCCAAACAAAAAATAGATTATATAATGAACCATCTATCAAAAATCAGGTATAACCTGCTAACACCTTTAGCTTGAAAGATAAAAGCTCTATTGCAGGCCCCAATCATCAGCCTACTGAAGATTGCCCTCCAAAGCAGACTTTCGTGTTTTCAACATGAACATTCCATATTGGAGGGATGGCAGGGCTGATTGATAGAGATTTGCCAGACCACCACTATGGAGGAGAGATGTACATCCTCTGGGTGGTCAGCAAAGGAATTTGGCATGAGTATTGGTATAAAACATGCTTACTTGAGGCTCAGGAGACATGGTGGTGATTCTTTCCTAGAGGAATTGATGTTGGTATTGGAAAAAGTGATTGCATTCATTGAGGAAGTATGAATCTGGTTAGTATACTTCAGCCCTAATCAGCATATATAACTCTAAATTAGTTTTGAGAGCACCCTGTGTGTTACATCATGCTCTTCATAATAGCTTACATTTGAATCAGAAGACTTGGCCATTTCAGATTTAGGAGGTACTTTAGAAATTACATAGTACTACTACACAATTTTAGAAAAAAACATGAAAGCCTGAGAAAATGTGACTTGGGATTGTTGGTTTTAGACCCAGAGGAGATTGATTATAAAGATCATCCATTCCACTAGCTCATTTTACAGATGAGTGTGCTAAGACCCAGAGAGATTAATTAAATTACTCAAGGTTGTATAGATAATAAGTAGCAAGGTCAGGATTAAAACACACATCCCCTGGTTTTATATTTGGGGCTCTTTGCATTATGTTGTGCTGCTGCCTTTGCTCACGGTCACAATTAGCATGTCTAGAACATTTGGCTTTTCAAAACTCTTCTACCTTCATTATCTCATTTAACTCAAAACATCTGGTGAAGCAGACAGGAAAGATATTATTCCTAATTTGTTGTTGTTCATACTTCGTTTTTGAAGAGGACCAATTATACCATAGGCTGCTGTCTTGACTTGCCCATGAATTGGACTTAGGTGAGGCAGAGTTGAGCGAAGCTGTCAGCTTCTCTCTCCCTTTCAGAGTCATCAAAGTCCAGAGGCAAGACAAAAGTTAGGAGGTTAGGAGGACTGGCAACGGCCCAGGATGCAAGGCAGTGGATGACCTGGGTGTCTTCAGTGTCCGACCAAGCTCTAAGTATTCCACAGCACCTGCTTCAGCTGCCCTCATGGCCATTGGAACAAATTGTTCCCATCTGCCCATTCCACTGGGGGAAGTCTTCACATGCTTGGGATAGGGTAAATTGTCTCATCAGATGGGCTAAATGAGGTTGAGGGTTACTGACAAGCCTCACACGTGTTGGTGATTTGGGAGGGGGGAGGATATTCTTAATTTACAAATGGGTTTAAGTAGGATGTTAAAGGAAACACAAATAGGTCCCAACATAGACAGGGCTAGTATCCATTTCTCCTTGTTCAATAGTTTTTCCTTATACCCATTGCCCTTGTATAGGAAAGAGACACTAGGAAAGGAAGAGTGATGATTATCCATTATTGAGAATAGGGCTGAAAGAGCTGAGCAGTATAGAGAAAACATCATCATGTCTGCTAACATTCAGATAGTCATTTTGATATCTGAAAGGTTTTTGCATCACATTTGATCCTCACCTTGACCATTTAGATTATAAAACTAAGTTTTGGAGAAGTTGTAGAGCTCATGTCAGAGGTGGGTTTCTGATTTAAATCTGTCATACCACACTAGCTTCATAGCCACCTGAAAAGAATATTGGATTTGGGATCAAAGGGACCTGGTTTTGTTAATCTAGGCTTTGATACTATTTGAGTGACCTAGGACAAATTACTTAGTGTCCCTATACTTCAGCTTCCTCATTTGTAAAATTAATGGGTTGAATAGTATGATTTATGTCCTTTAATAGCTAAGTCACGACATTATAAATTGACTGAGGGTTAAGGGTTGGATTTGGCAGCGGCAAAGAAAGTTGAACAAAGAGCTTAGAAAGGGAACTAACATGTTCTAAAATACAATGTCAGGTTAAAAGGCAGAGAGAAAAGACAGGTAAAGGAAGGAATCAGAGGAAGTAACAAGGAGAGAGAAAAGGGTGGAGGAAAAAGAAAGGAAAAGAAGAAAAAGGAAGAGCAATAGGGAAAGAGCAAAGGAAGAGGGAACAGAAAGTTTTGTAAGCAAAGATGATGAAAGCAAGAGCAAGAGATCCCCTGATATCCTAATAGCTCTCTGTTCCATTCACTGCCTCTGCCAATGATATTCTGAGTTCTTTCCCAATCCTTACCCTGTCAACCATGCTTTCATTCCATGTCTTTAATTCTCAGTTGAAGCCAGATGCATCCAGCAGTGGAAACAGGGGTTGTTAAATACTCGGGAAGGATAATTGAAGCACTGTTAAATGAAGAGTGCTTTTTACACTCTTAGGACAGGAGAGTTGCCTTGTAGCTTGGCAAATCGCTTTAGTGCCCTTATACTACTCTTACACAAACTAATCTAACCGTGTATAGTATATAAAAGGGCAGCTGGATTTTAGTCTGCTAAAATGTACTGTGTTGGAGCCAACAGGAGATTTACTAGAATGAGATTTTGTGCTAGAAAGTTAGATCTTAGCACATTTAAAAATGTACTGGAGAGAAATAAACTGATGCTTAGAAGTTCAAAAGCCCATGTTCAGGTCTGCTGTACAGAAGAAAAGCTGATCTTTCAATCTCATCGTTGTTCAATCTATGCTGGTAGGTAGAGCATGGGTGGTAGAGGGGAGGTAGAGGGGTGGTGGGGCTAGAGGCCTCGATCATTAGCAATTAGCTCATAGTATTGCTCTGGTACACAACCTTCATTCTCACTCCCACTACTCTCATTCTAAATAACTAGAACACTGACTACCAGGATTCCTAAGTTCAGTACTCATACTAATAATCCATGATTCGCTTGGTCTCTAGCAAACAACCATCTTCACTCTAATACCTTTCCTACTCATTCCTTAATCTCATTATTGTGGTATAGTTATATACTCATACCACACTATCATCATTTTTAAACTGTTTTTTATGTTATTCTTCTCCAAGGTTAGTACTTCACATCTGCAAACCGTTTACACAAGGCCCAAGGATAATTCCTGCTGCCCCCTACTCCATACCCCAACCCTGAATCACAGACAATAATTTTCACTTGAAACTTCCCTGTGGATAGTCATGAAGAGATGGAGAGGAATATTTCAAAATAAGACTCACTTTTCCCTTTCTTGGCAACCCAAGATACTGACCCATTTGGTTTAAAGCAGAGGTTCTTAACCTTGGATTTATTTACTACCAAGGGATCCATATATAGATTTCAGAAATTATTTGAATTTGGATCAAGGGAAATAAACATTACATCTTCCCTCCACACACACGTGCTAATCTTTTTCTTTGTAGTTCTATGTATTTTATTTTGTGAGTTTAGAACTATTATTCTGAGAAGGGATCCATAGCCTTTGCCAGACTTCCAAAGCTCGCTCTCTCTCTCTCTCTCTCTCTCTCTCTCTCTCTCTCTCTCTCTCTCTCTCTCTCTCTCTCTCCCTCTCTCTCCCCTTCCTCCTTCTCTCTCTCTCCCACCTTCCTCCCTCTCTCTCCTCCCTCCCTCCCTCTCTTTCCACTGTCTGTCTGTCACACACACACACACACACACACACACACACACACACACACACACCCAGAATTCTTTGTCTAAAGAGAAAAAACAAGAACTACAGGACATTTCTCAGAGGGCATGATAGCCTGGATAGTTCAAATAAGGAGGAAAAAAGATGTGGTATGATGTTATGATAAATAAAAATCAGAAATTATTTATAATATTTACGACATTGAGCCTGTGGTATTGATGAGGTGTAAATTCTAGGGGTGGTGGGAGCCCAAAATCATGACACAGTGGGTCCTACTCAAATGAATTTGACCAAAGTCTTCTTTCAGCCAAAGACAAGGTTCTTATTAGAGATAAACTGTACAGGCCAGACTCTTAAGGAATCTGAACATAAGTGACACCTGTAAGGACAAGTGGGGATGAGGAAATCTCAGCATTTAAATGGGGGCCAGGATGAATCTTATATACACCAAAGTAATTTTGGGTGTTCAGAGGAGGAGCTGGGAGAAAGATCTTGAAGCTGGGGTGAATTTAGGGAGAATTCCAATGGGAATGTCTGGGAGGTTGAATGGTGTCTTGATAAGATTAAAGGTGGGATCAAAGACTAGGCTTCATTAGGATTTCAAAGGGAGATAGGGAGAGCAGATCTATCAGAATAGGAATAAGAGATAAGGAAAGGCCTGTTGAGTGGAGTGTAGTCTCAGGCAAGGTTTGAGATCAGAATGAGGTCACAGAAAGTTTAAGGGTTTTCTGGGGCCTGTAGACAAATGGAACCCAAATTCTTTTTAGGGTGAGGGGCAAAGGTCTTGGGTTGGGCCTATACCCCATCAGTATCATGTACCAGTCTGCTTCAAAGTGATTTCAGTAGCTATTGAAAAGGAGTTAAAAACATGAGATTGTTAACCAATAGATGAACCAGTATTAGCTCTTACTAGACAATATAACTCTAGAGGATAGGAATTCACAATTATAAGATGTCAAACAGGTTTATTGCTAGCATATCAAAGGCAGCAATGTTATTGGCAGTTTATACCATTAAAGGCATTAATATGGTTGAGTAGGAGGAAGATGATGACCTTGACTATTGGCCTGGGCATTTGTCACTATGCTTTTCTCCCTTTCAATTATTTTTGTGTGGTGGAGAAATTGGGAGACCTCAAACCCCAAAGGCCCTTGGCAGTTTACTTGAAGAGTATCCTCTAAACTGATGCTGCCTAGATAAAATTTATCAATTAGGAATTAATCAAGAAGTCACAAAGAATTTTTGACCTTAAGTCAGAAGGAAGTCCCCATTAGAAATGCTGCCCTTGATGATAGGTAGTTTAAAAGTTTAAAAAATAGACTTAATTCTGAAGATAATAGTTAGCCATGGTATCTCTGTGCTCCCAATAGCTTGGTATGGGGGCCGGGGGTGTATGAAGAGGAAATGCCTATTCTATTCAGGGTTTTTGGAAGAACAAATTACTCCCTTATTGGAGGAAAATCCCCTGAAGGAGTTTTCACTGGTCTGATAACTGGATGCTTCATGGCTTTACTTTTCTAAAAAAGCTACAGCAAAAGGCTTCTGGGCTTAAATTAGGAGTCTACTCTTTTACCTAAGGGAAAGACATTGCCTCAGCTGAAGTTAGTAGCTGGAAGAGAAGCTCTACAATGTCATTCTCACTCCATCAGTTCTTGGCAGTGACCAGCAAGACCATATCATGTAGTGACTACGGGGGGAGGAATGCCAGGAGCAATGTCTGTCACAGACTATACAACATATCCCCATACTCAATAGAGGACTAGGTCTAGCAAGTCTCGCAAGAGCAGCACAGTGACATCAATAGAAGATACAGGTAGCACTGTGTGTTGGCGGTATGAATTGCCCATGTAGGCAAGTGTTCTTTCCTTATGTGATCACTGCATATGTACTGCTCTGCACATGAGCCCTTGCTATGTGAGTCCCCTACGTGTCCCCAATTCTACCATCTTTAAGAAATAGGAAATGCTGATGTTCCATTGTATACTTCTGCTACTTATATTCCTTAAATCTAAGAAGGGATTTTCCTTTACTCTGCCCCTTACCTCAAACTCTACCTCCTTTAGTCTTTGTTCATATATTTTGAACACATATACATTGAATCAAATAGTAAAATTCTAAGAAACAAATTATCTAAAGTATGTGATTCAGTAATAAATCAGTTTTACATGCATATGCACACATGGTGATGTCTTAGTAATTAATACATTGTTAGAATTCAAAAGTTATTAGAATATCATTGTCAGCTATTTTTCTGCTTTTCTTTTTATAATTAATATTGGAAACAACTTTTCATTTAGACCAAAGGATGGAAAGGAAAATAGAACCAAATATCAAAGTTGACTTCTAAATCATAATTGGAAGTTATTGGCTACAGCATTTGAAGATAGTTTATGAAAAATTTTATATATGAGAGAGCTTTTCTTTTCTCTCTTTTCTTCTCCATCGTATCTAGTTTTAGAAATCAAAAGGCCAGAATTTCTGGGAAAGTTCACATTTCAAGGATAGAAAATAATCTTTGGGCCATGGATTCTTAATCATTTTTGTATAATGGATGCCTTTGGAATTGTGATGAAGTCTATAGACCCTTTCTCAGAATAATGTTTTAATACATAAATAAAATGCATGAGAGTGTAAAGGAAACCAATTATATTGATAGACAGTTATCAAAATTAAAAAAAATGTCATAGACCCCATATTAGAACCCCTGCTTTAGGCTAAATTAAAGGAATCAAGTCATGCACTTTGATTTTGGTTTGTAGATGACTATAGCTGATATTCTAATTTATCAGAATATGAAAAGAAGTGTGGGTATTAGTAATAAAATGGAAAACATAAGAAATGCTTCACAGAATCTAAGCTTGCCCAATTTAAGTTATAGGCAACAATAAATAAAAGTTAAAATATTGACACTTTAGTCTTTTAATAAAAGAGTATGAAGTACTTTCTTCTTTTAGAAATCCATACAATTTTATATAATTTATTTTAAAAATAGAAGCATTATAAAAATTCTCAACAATGTGCTTAGCATCTGGTACTTACAGGTATAGTGAATAAACAAGTTCTTATGTATAAATATTAGTAGATAATAAAATATTCCCATTTATTCCATATATATTTTTGATGAATAAAATGGTATTACAATTTTAGGAATGTTTTATATATGTCATTCATAGCCTAGCCCCTTCCTTCCCCCTACAAGAAGAGGTTCTGGGTTCTGGGACCTAGATGTGATTCTGGGGGCCTGACCTTTAAAGTGCTGTTATCTCTCTTTGGCTTTGTACCAATATCAGAGAAAAACTTCAGGGAAATCTCTCAGTCAAAGCTCAGGTATGGCTCATGTCTTCCTAAATGTGGCTAACAAGGTCCCCTCACACAAAGGTATTTAAAGTGCAATATGGATTTAAAATAAAGGACAAATTTTATTTTCTTTGCTATAGAAACTACATGCCATGTAGAACTTAAAGGTAGAAATGAACAGGAAATAGAACACACTTAAAGAAGCCATTCTAGGGATTAAAGACCTTTTTCAGGGCTCCTGAACAGATAGTTTACATTGACCTTTCCGGAAATGCAAAGCAATTATTTTGGAGGTATAGATCTCCTGGCTGGCCATAGCCTAACTTTTGTGCTTTAGCTACAAGATACTCATGGAGGTGACCATGTTCTCTGAAAAGTGTGTGGTTAAGGAAGTTTTTTTCTCATTAGATCCTAAACTCAGGAACTCTCAACCAAATAGGTAGCCACCAAGGCTAGAAATATTCACTTTTCAGATTCAGGAATTGCTGACTTATGTAACACAAGGTCTTCTGTGAAGCATGAGGAAATCTGTCCTCTCTTCACTTCTCCCTCCAACTAGAAGAAGACTAGTATCTAGAACTCTGACTCTTGGGCATAGCCCCTAGGTAGTGTTGGGGAATTGGGAGTAGGGTAGGGGGACACTTTCTTCTTTGTCCCTCTTCGGTTCCCCTTACATACCTTCAGGTAAAAGAGGCAGAATTTATTTTTCAGAACTGGCACTGAGGGCTCACACCCTCAGTGGTACTATGACTCCAATCAGTGCTGGCATATTTGAACTGTTTCTGCCATGTTCCTAGTCTGCCACTGAAGTTTAAATTCCATGCCATGGTTCCTCCATATTCTCTTGGGCTAAATGGAAGTGTGTGTGTGTGTGTGTGTGTGTGTGTGTGTGTGTGTGTGTGTGTATAGAGAATAACTTTGTGTATAATAGAGATGCTGATGTCTTAACAACAGAACCAGAATGGCGTGGTGAAGAATTCTGTAGGAACATTTACTTCAAACAGCCGTGTGTTCAGGTAAGGGAAGGTCTAGCTAAAGTAAATAATTGGTGACAGATTTTTAATCATTCAGTTATGGTGTAGGCCAAATGTTGAATCATCCTGGAGAATGTCTTCCATATTAGCATGGTCTTTTTATCAACTCTTCTGTACTAGAATACTCTAAGGACATCTGAACAATGCCCCAAAATTCTGAGGTCCTCTAAGAGACATAAGTTTATATAAGCCACCTTGTAGAATAACAGAGGGGATTCTATTTGTGCATCTTTTGTCTCACAATTCTGCCTTCCAATGCCCTCTCCAGTATTTTTTTTTCTGATTTATGTACTTTTAAGTACTTTGGGAGCCTCAATTTAATTCCAGCTGTTCATTTCCTCAAAACATAATTGCGCTAATCTTAAAATAGAAAAAAAACCCCTTCATTTGTTTTTCTTTCAGACACAACCTTGTCCCTTCTCACCTTCTGTCAACAGGAAGCAAAGCCAAAGTCCACATCTTTTTCAAACCAGGGTTCTTTACTCAGAACTTTTGCCCAATCCAAATTGTATTGTCATAAGTCCCTGAGCCTCCTTTCTAAATATGCAAAGGTCACTTTCACAAGACATTTTCTCTGCTCAGTAGGTTATGATTCATCCAGCCCTACTCATATCATATGCAACCAAAGTCATAAAAACTCAAATCCCCACAAGAGCTAATTACATGAAAATTTGTTAGTTATTATGCTAAATTTGCCCTTTGACCTGAGAAAAATATTTCTAAAATGTTTTGTTCACAGAGAAATATAAATGAGATGCATCAAAAGTTTTGTAACTAATTGAGAAATGCTTGAATGATCTTGTCTATTTGACTGCTACCTACTGGGAAACATTTTATTCATGCTATGAAACTTCAGAATCGAAATCAGTAAAGCGAAGCACTTTTAAGCAAGTAATTTAAAAATCTAAGAATTGTACAATTTAAACACATCTCAAGAAAGAAAGAAGAATACTATAGATTGGGAAATGTGAGCAAAATACGTGTATGTATTAAAAAAACATGCAAAGATAAAAATTTTAATTTTTAAAATATGCTTCTGAGGGAAATTATGAAATAATCTTCTAGGGACCATTTGAAGACAGAGGAACATATGCTACATTACTCCTTGTAGTTTCTGTCTGCTCTGATCCCTAGTTAAACCATTGTCAGCTTAATCTTTTTCAAGCATAAATCTAATCATGTCACTGCTCAACTCAATAGCGTTCAATAGTTCCCCATTGCCTACTGAATCAAGTCTAAAGCCTTCAGCCTGACATTTAAAGCCCGCTTTTTAATCATATTTCCAACACTCTCCAACATTTACTTGTAATAGCCAAAGAAACTTCTTGTTTCCCAAATACATCCTCTGCTTGCCTAATTTGATGTTTTTGCACATCCCAATTGTTCTCCCCAAATGTCCTCCCATCTTTGCCTTACAAATCTTACCCATCTTTTAAGGCCCAGATAAAACGACACTTCTTCCAAAAAGACTTCTTTAATCATCTCAGTCAGAAATGATCCCTCACTCCTCAGAATTTTTTGAGCTCTAATTGTCCCTTGTATACTTTTCATTTTCAATTTTAAGTCTTATGCTTCAATACTTCAGTGGGTTGGAGATTTTGTTGATATGGATATTTCCTTCAAAGGTACATATTGCAACCTGTATGCTTTGTCATCCTGTGTGTCCTTTTTCATATGCCATCATAAATACTACCTAAAGAATTTACCAGTATTGCAGAGGCTGGTTTGTGGGTATTAATGCAGACCTTGGGCTAACCATTCTCTATAGTTACATGACTAGTCAAACTTCTTTTGTTTCCTATATGATTACACTCACACTAATTTCTTGTAAAGGTTCATCATTTGGTAATATGTTTGTAATGCCCCAAGGATACCCTGCCCCTACTTGCAATACAGAACTCCACAGAGGACTAGTCAACAAGTAAACTGTGGGTTTGCAGTAGAATTATAGCTCATAAACCCTTACAGAATATGTTTACATTTGAATAATCAGCCCAAGGACAGAGTTAGCTCAGAGGAAAAGGATTTAGAACAGCATGAACCACATTTACATTTGAGAGTAAGTAAATGTATTTATTGAATGTGGGGACTATAGTTGGTGAAAACATGAAGATAGGCAACTCATACCTCTAATACACCAGGACTCTTGGTCTTCTGTCACTTTCTTCACTGGAGAAGATTTTTTTCTTTAATCTAAAAGCATTATATTGTCATATTTCTAGTATCTGCTCTCTTCAAGGTTTCCTTGTTGGTTGACTACATTCTCCACTCAATAGCTTTTGGCCAAGCTTAAGTACTTGGCTAGGACACCATTGAAAGTTGGCCTTCAGGACACAATGTCCTTGAATTTCCCTCTCAGGCTGTGTTCAAGCCCATGTCTCTTATAGCCATGTGCTTCTGCTCTGAAATACCATTGTTGAAGGTGGATGGAGAGGGTGGGAGGGTGGGATGAGAGAGAAATCCTCTACTCCTTATTGCTATACTCAGCAAGAGGTAAAAGTGAGTCCTTGAGATATGAAATATCTTCAAGAGTTAAGTTTTACCTCCACTTCCCTCTCATTTTAATTCTCTCACCAGGGTCAATCCCTACTTTAAAAACTCTTAGTTTCTATTTTTCCATGTAAGTGAACGGATGAAAAAAAATCCATTTTTGTTTCAAATCCTCAGTGGAGTTTCCTGATCCTTTTATGTAGAAGTTGGTCACTCAAAAATTGATGCCCTTATTTCCATGAAGCATAATTGGAAACCTCAACTGGCCTGGGGGTTCCTTGATCACTTGTTGCATTACACGTTATAATTATATTCAGCATACATGTCTCCATGACCTTTTGGACTGCTCTTTGGAGAGACTATGTTCTATGATATGACCCTAAACAGGGAAGGGGAAGAAAGGAGGGAAGGGAATGTAAATTTATATGGTACCTACTATGTGCCAGGTACTGTCCTAAGCACTTTACAAACATCATCTATTCTGATCCTCAAAGCAACCCTGCAAAGTAGTTGCTTTTATTATCCTCTTTTTACAATGATCAAAATAGATAATTACAGAAACATTGCTCATATGTGGCATTTTTTGCACATCTGTTGCCATATGATCAGCTGTGTCTAAAATGATCTTGGAATGACTTAGCTTATTTGTATAACCTCACTCCTGCCCCAAGATGAGGTGATTCCTTGAAGGACATCCCTGTGTCACTGTCTACTGCATATGCAGAGGGAGATATAGATTCTTTATTGGCTGAGAGACTTCTGAGCCTGTTTTACTGGTGGAGAGACTTTGGAGGATTTAGAAAAGAAGAATTCAAGAGAGACAGAGGAGAGACCCAATGAGTGAGGTTAGATACAAATTTTTGAATGGTAGATGAAGATCTCCTTGGAATACCACATGTGTGGGGAAGCTGGCCCCCCACAAATCCCTTAACTCCCAATGCTTACAACCATAGAAAGTGCTAGGAGCAAACTTCTTCAATGAGATTTTTCTCTTGTTGCTCAAGTTGAGATTATTTTATTGATCCAAATCAAAGAACTTATTTATTCTGGTATAGTTGATCATTTAGTCTAAGATTAAAACTTAAAACACTTTACTAGCTATCCATGATTGTGACCTAAGCTTCTTCAGTACCCTAAAAGGTGTTTAGGGGCTTCTGGTCTCTTGCTTCCAGCCCTTGTCAACTGTGTTCTCTAAATTTAGGGATCCCCTGCACCTCAGTTCCACTTGACCACTTAGCAGTCAGATTAGGTTTTATAAAAGAATATTTGCTTCAAAGATATAGCACAAACAAACACACAAACATCACCTCCACATCCCATAACACATGGAAGAGTAATTCCCCAATACACCACCTTGGTCTATGAGGAAGGAAGGGAGATTCATTGAGAGTTTATTTAATACAGTTTCTATATAGCCTAGTAGTCCTTCCAAATTCCAAATTCAAAGTCCCCCTTGGGCTCAAATTCTGGTCACTCTGGCTTCTCAAAGGTTTCCTGATGGGTTGAAAGAATCATATAGCCTAGAATCTTACCTCCAAGGTTGTCTTGCCTTGAATTGGAGTCTAGAGACTCCAGTGATTGACCTAGAAGTGAAACAGGCAAACAAAATAGAACAAAACTCCACACCTGCTTTTGAGGCCACAGGACCTAAAAAAGGAGTTGGGGAGGTAGTCCTTTCCCTCACCAGCTTAGTTCATGGTGCCTATGAATTTGATTTGTTTTGCTTCATTATAAGATATATATATATATATAGACAGACAGATAGATATAGATATAGACCTATACATACACACATATATATTTGTTATGTATATTATATATGTATTTGTATATTTGCTATATATATATTTCATAAGGAAGGAGATAGATGAGCAGGTAAGCAATGATAAATATAGATTTTAAAAAGAGCATCAATAAAGCATTTTAAAAGATTGTAAGCTACTTAAAGGTCAAGAATGTCTTATTAATCTTTGCCCCCCCAATAGTACAATTTCTTTGATATAGTAGATAAATAGTAAGAAGAAAACTTATTCACCTATTCATCTTACTAATGTTCATAGCATAATTTTTTTTAACATAAAAATGTGGTAGGTAGTGTGGATCAGTAGAAAGAATTCTGACTTTGCGATCTGAGAACCTGAATTCAATTTCCAACTCTGCTACTAATTACTTGTATAACCTTGAGCAGATTGTTTCATTTCAAGGCCCTTAGTTTCTTCATCAGGACATGGACCAGATGAGCTCGTAAATCTATGATCTTGTAAATATAAACTTTAGCAGGTGTTCCGTGTGTGTGTAAACATGCATGCACGCATGTGTGTGCTAGTTCTTGGTACGACTTCTCTGCAGAGTTTCTGTGACAGCTATCTGATTAGATATTAGTAGTGTTTTATTTACTCTGGACAATGTAACTGACATACTCTGAGGCTGAATATGAGCCAAGAAAGTTGATTCTCTTTCCAGCTATGAAAAGTGTAGAGTTTTCCATCCACTTTTCAATAAAACAAAACAGAAAGATCTTACTAGGTCTTGACTTTTAATTCAATAATTTATGATTAATTGTGTGAATCAACAGGAGAATCAAAATGAGAAGAGTTCCAGACTCAAGGATAACATTTTAAATCACTACCAGGGAAGAATGCCAGTCAGTGTTATTAAAGTAAATGAACAGGGATGTTTTGGCTGCAAGACGGAGGAAGGATGTTAAATTATGTTGTATAATGCAAGAATATCCCATTGAGTTTCAGTTGGATGTGTCTGGCAACTTCCCTCCCGTGTTTTTGGGTTAATACACTGTACTACATGTAGCCATCTGGTCCCTATACTGAAGAAAGGGAAAAATTCCCCCAAACTAAAAAGGCTTTTTTTACATGGATGGACAGGAAATTTTAGGCCTCAGGTGATTTGTAATCCCCTTTCCACCTTACAAAATAAATGGTTTTTCTGCCCTAAGTTGCTTATGCACATTTACTTTCAAGCTGTATAAAAGTTTTGTTGAATAAAACTTGGCTCCTCGTTTTCTGAGCTTTGGAAAAATCTATTTAGCAAGCACAAAGAATTTTTTCAATGTTATGTTTCATATAATTTATATGTAAAACACACTGACTGAATTTTGTTTTAAAATTGGGGGTGATTGGAAGGCTTATTCAATTTCCCTGTTGGATTTGTTTGAAAGGAAGAAAGCTTAAGCCACACTTTTTAATTTCCTCAGTCTGTTCATAAGATAGTGCCTGAATTTGTTGTGTAATTAATATTCCAATTCCAATTTTTTTTTTGGCATATCTGCTTAGGAATCTATAGGAGAGAATGCTCTGGGGTGTGTGTGTGTGTGTGTGTGTGTGAGAGAGAGAGAGAGAGAGAGAGAGAGACAGAGACAGAGAGAGAAAGAGACAGAGACAGAGAGACAGAGAGAGACAGAGAGACAGAGAAACATAGAGGTACAGAGAGACAGGGACAGAGAGACAGAAAGACAGAGACAGAGAGACAGAGAGAATTGCTTGCCTTATGAAAGGCAATATGGATAGGAGAGAACCAGTCTTGAAACCAGAAAAACTTTAGTTCTAGTTTGGCATCAGACAAATATTACTTATGTGAGCTTGGGTGAATAACTTAACCTCTCAGTGCTTCTGGGCAGCTACCTAAGACTATAAAATTCAGAGAAGGTACTGTCCTATACTGATAGAGGGGGCTTCATCACTAGGGAGTCCCCTATGCCAATGAAATCACAGGTCCATTCCCATCTCTATCTGCGTAGGAGGCAGAGTGGCATATTTAGTACAATGCTAGTCTTGGAATCAGGACACTGGAGTTCAAATCTCTGCTCTGACATTTATTAGCTCTGTCACTTTGGTCAAGTCCCTTAACCTCAATTTCTCCATCTATGAAATGGGGATAATAATTACTGATCATAGGATTGTTATGAAGAAAGTTCTTTGTAACCCTTAAAGTGCAATGCAAATATAAAAAGTATATATTAGTTATTTTACTTATACTTAAAATATAAAATGAGAGAAATAGTTCACTGGGAACTATTTTTACTTCAAGTTCAATGATCTATCCTTAGTTCAAGCTCTGAGAAAATTGATAGATTATGATATTTACCCATTCATGTGAAGAAATTCCCTATCTTGTTGGCTATACTAGGAAACAAAGCACATTGTCTCAATTTCCTCTGCTTTATCTGAATCAAAGAGTTCATAAAATTGAGTGAAGTGAGGTTTAGTGGAAAGATATACAGGGCATTCCCTATCTTTAACCCCTGACTCATATCTAATTGTAAGATATTCTTTCTTTTTCAGGAGCAAGTATTGAGCAAAAGACTCATAAACAGTGAGTAGACTTCGCTGGAGGTCCTGGTCCAGCAGCTTTTTGAACAGCAATGTCTTATCCTAGTCTCCAAATTCCCATTATTGGGGACATAGTGGGCCTCATCAATAAACCACTAAGAATGTGCAGTGGCTGTGTGAATTACTACCCTAAGCTCTGAATGATATACTCACAAAATTTGAGGAGTGGAAGTGACCTTAGCAGATTACTAGGCCAAAATGAACTCAAAAGGAATTTCCACTATAATATCCCAAACAAGTGATCATTGGCTCTTCTTGAAGACCTAAAAGAAGAGGAACCCCACCACTTCTTGATACACCCCATTCTACTTTTGGACAGCTCTAGTTGTTTAGAAATTTTTCCTAAAGTCAAATTTGCCTCATTCCAAATTCTTTCCATTGATTTTGGTTTTGACCACTATGACCAAACAGATCAAGGTGAATCCTTCCTCCACATAAAGGTACTTCAATGTCCTTACTGAATTTTGTCTTCTCCAAGTCAAAATCCAGTTATCTCAAATGATTCTCATATGACATGGACTCAAAGCCCTTCACTAGTCCTGGTTACTCTCCTCTAGCTCAGCCTGTCAATATCCTTCTTTCATTGTGGTGCCCAGACTGGAACACAATTCCAGATGAGGTATGAAAATTGCCAAGAACATTTTAACTATTGCCCACCTATTTCTAGAAGCCATAAATTAGTTATTGTAGACCAAAATCCTTTTAGCTCTTTTGGGCTGCCATATCACACTGCTGACTGATTGAACTTGTAGTCAACTAAAAACCTCTGATTTTTTTATTTCCAGACAAACTATTGCCTAGTTACGAATCTTTGCTATGTTGTGCTTATGAAGTTTTTTTTTTAAACTAGAGTGTGACTTTACATTTATCCTGATTTCATTTCATCTTAAATTTGGCCCAATGCTCAAGTCTACTGAGACCTTTTTGGGTCTTGATGCTGTCATCCAGTGTGTCAGTTGTTTTTATTGACCTTATGTCATTTGCAAATTCCATGCCTTTATTCAACTCACTGAAAAAAATTTTTGATGACAGTTATTAATTTTTGTAATTTTACTTTTAATAATTTTTATAAAAATTACAAGCATAAAATTTTATAAGTACAAAATTTTATACTTTTAAGAATTTGTATTTAAATTATAAAATAATTTTATAAAATTTTTATTATTTTAATTTTAAAATGAGCAGGTACAAATCCCTGCAGTACTTGACTATAAGCCTACCAAGCTGACACTGGATCACAAACAACTCTTTGGGGCTGGCAATCCAGTTTTCACAGCTGGGTTGCCATTTAATCGTGTCATTGTCTAATATACATCTCTAGATGACAATACTTTGGGGATTAAATAGGAAAGTCCTGAGAATGCTTGCTTATTTTTAATGAAGTTAGTTCTCACAGGATGTTGTGTGTAGCCCAATTGGGAGTCTCCACTTGTCTTGATCCCTGTTTCAAGATGAAATCCTCTATATCTTGCCTTCTGGAGGATTTGCATGAAAAGAGGTGTCAGGAGCTGGGGAAATAATTACTTGACCTCTCCATCTTTGTTGGAAATTCCAGTCATTGGGAGAAGCTTATTTTTGGGAAGTAGGAAATTAAGGAGAAAAGCCGAACTTAATATTTCATTCCAGCCACGTCAAGGACTATACCATGACTTCCCTATTTTGAAGCCATAAGGATGGGAGGAGGAAGGGCTTTTTTTCCAAGCTTTTCTAGTGTAAAAATATAAAAGGGGGTGCCTTTACATTATTCCGGAGTAGATGCTGAGATAGATTTTCTCTTGTTTTGTCCTCTCTTTTCTGACTAAATGTTTTACTATTTCAGTATGTGTTCCTCGGCTAATCCATTAGTAAGATGAAAAAGTAAATATGGTTCAATTTAGAAGTTGCTAATTAAACTGGGTGGAAACAAAATGGGCCATTATAGGTGATTCACTCCAAAGAGACAAGTTAAATTTAAAATATCCTCATCATCTGAACTCTAAGTCATATGACAGTGAAGAGTAGAAAAATGAATTATTATTAGTTATTTTAAAAACAAAAAATCTCATTTTGGAAAAATACATAAGGAACTTTTAAAAATAATTTATTGTAAATCTTGCTATACAATGTACCTTAAATTCATGGTTACTATGCTCTTCATTGCTAAATTTAAACTTTTCCTTAGTTCTTGTTTTTAATCTTTTATCAGTTTTTTGAGACTGTTGATTACTCTCCTCAAATTTCATGATACTGTTCACTTGATCTTCCTACCTCTCTGACTGCTCCTTCTCATCCTCCATATCTTGCCTTAGAATCATAAATAACTCCTTTGTACTGGGCCCATTTCTCTTCTTCCTCTACACACACTCTTTCTTTTACTCTCTATATTTTTGGTGATCTCCTTTGGCTCTTTTTGGTTTGATTATCTGCAGCTAACTTCCAGATCTACATATCCAAAACTAATCCATCTCCACATGAGTATGCAAAATAGAACTCACCCCTCTCCCCACTAAACTCACCCATCTTCCAAACTTCTGTATTTCTGTTGAAAGCACCACCTCCATCCTTCTAGTCATCTTGAATTACAATTTCAGTCATCCTTTATTCTTTCCCCTCTCTCACCCCTGCCCCAAATCACATGAATGGTTTGGTTGCTGAAAGAGTCAGAAAATAATTTTTGTCTACAAAACCTAATACAACCAATGTGAAAAGAAACAGCTTCTTAAAGTGTGAGGAGAGACAGACCATTAGCTGGATTAGATAGAGAATTTACCCTTGGATAAATAAATTGAGTAGACCTGTTTGATGACAATGAAATGACTCAGGCTTTGGGGCATTGTAGACTCTCAGTACATTTGCATTTGACATTTTTTTTTTTTAGTTTGGAAGATGATAATTTAAATGTTGTAAACCAAGTATTTGGAGATGACAGGAGAGCTAAATAAGGGTTGTTTGTTTCACAAATGATAGAAAGGTGTATTAAATGAGTTGTATCTTACAGTTGAATGATTTGTTACTAGGAGGTTTCCAAAAGAAGCTCTTGGAGGTAGGTAAGGAGCTGTCTGGGACAGTATGAAGAAGCCAGCTGGAAATTCAGCTAATAGGAAGGCTTCAGTTGCTGTTCTAAAAGCCTGATGATTGACAGAGTCATTGTTTGCAGATTGGCTGAAGAATAGTCTTAGAGTAGCTGTTGTGGATTGAGCTATTACCTTCCAATGACAACCATAGCTTCAGAGAGGTAGAATCTCAGAGAGGTACCTGGCTGTTCTTTCCTGGCCTCTCTGAGAGGTTTTACATCTATTTTCTCGGAACATTACATGGAGCTGATTAGACTGAACAATCCTACCGAGTGAGAGCTGGGTGGGCTTGTTTAAATTGCCCAGAGAACCAACCTGAGCAGCGTGGCAGTTCTCTGCCTTAGGGGAGCTGAATATCACTACAATAGCTTCATACTTTCTTAGCAACCTGTTGAGGATAATTGTGAGTTAAAAGAACTTGTCACTGATTTTTCACCTCCAGAATAGAGGAGGTGGGGATTTAACAAGGGGAAGATTGGTAAAGAACAGAAGAGGAGCAGCTAGCGTTGAAATAGATTCTTGTGGTGTAGATTATTGAAGAGACCTAGAACATCAAGACCTGCTGTCCAAATTTGGCTTCAGCACGTGGCTTTCCACACTTAGGCAAAGTTTCTGTAAATATCTGCCTACTTTCCACCACATACATTGTGTCTTGGTGGGAGGGGTGTGACCCAAAAATATCAGAGGTGAGTAACTTGCAGCCTTGAGGCCACATGTGACCTCTAGGTTCTCAAGTGCGGCCCTTTAACTGAATTCATACTTCACAAAGGGCCGCATTTGAAAACCTAGAGGGCCACCTGTGGCCTGGAGGCTGCAGGTTCCCTATCCCTCCATAGGTAGACTCTGATGTGTAGATTATTCCTACATTTGCTTCGTATTGATTTACTTCGATATGATTATTCCCACTTTTCCCAGATAGTTAAGTAAATGTTTTATTTTTAACAATTAGTAGTGTAATGGCAAATGATTTTGTGTAAATGGAAATCAAACCAATGGGGATGCAGGTGCTATAATGGTGAGTGATAGGCGTATATCCCCACAACAGAGTTATCCTAGGACGCTGAGAGACGCTTCAAATTTCAGAACTGCCAATGTGAGAGCAGGGTGAAAGAACTAACCTGGAAAGTGAGAGAGGTTGGTAAGCCCACTTGAGGTGCCATACAATCAATCACTGGCTAAGCCCTTTTGACTCTGTTTCCAAATCATCTTTCACAACTTTTTCATTCTCTCCTTTCTTGGCTATTGCCCTAGTCCAAGATCTCTCCCAAAGACCATTGCAATGACCTTCTAATTGGCTACAAACTCTTCCCTTCTCAAATTTATAACCCACACAATTGACAAAACAATATTCTTTTTTTTTTTTTGGCTAGGCAATGGGGTTAAGCGACTTGCCCAGGGTCACACAGCTAGTATCAAGTGTGTGAGGCCAGATTTGAACTCTGGTCCTCCTGGAGTCAGGACCCTGGACTCCAGGGCCGGTGCTCTATCCAATGGACCACCTAGCTGCCCCGACAAAAAATATTCTTAAAGAAACATCATTCTCTTATTTCTTCATTTTTATTGTGAATTTAACAATCATTAACAAAAAGATATAAAGAATAATAAGGATGATCATTCTGTAAAAACTGATGTTTAGGTTTTTTAAAGAAATGAAGAAAAAATGTATTAAGACTAACAAAGTAGCAAAAAACTCACCTTATTTTTGCTACATTCTCCAATTTCTTTTTTCTTCTGTGAAACTTTAAAATATTTTTGATGTTTCTTTTTTCATGTCGATCACCTCTCGTTACCCTAGTGACTCCATCCAAAACAGAAAACCTTTCTTTTAACAAATATATATAGGCAAGCTAAACAAGTCAATAAAATGGACTATCTGAGAATACATGTCTGATTCCTCACCTCTAGCCCATCGCCTCTCTGCCACATTGTGAGAGGAATGTTTTATCAGCAGTCTTCTAAAGAAATGATTTGTCATTGCTTTGGTCAGAGTTCTGAGGTCTTTCAAATTTGTTTACCCTCACATTATTATTGTGGACAGTGGATAAATTGTTTCTTTTTTTGATTCTGTTCATTTCACTCTGTATCAGTTCACTTGTTTTTCATATTTCTTTGCTTCTGTCATACTCATTTCTTATGACACAATAAAATTCCACTGCATGCCACAATTTGTGCAGCTATTTCAGTATTGATGGATACCTATTTCATTTCTAATTCTTTTCCACATGAAAAAGGCTGCTACAAGTATTCTTTTAAAGATAGGCCTTTTCTCTCTACTTATGACCTCCTTGGGACAGACGCCTAATAATAGTATCATTGGATCAAAGGTATGTACAGTTTAGTCACTTCTGGGGTATAATTCTATATTGTTTCCCATAAAAGCTGAAACTACCCACAGCTCTACTAACCAAACATCGGTAGATATGAGGTAGAATGTCAGAGTCGCTTTAATTTGTGTTTATATTCCTATTAGCTAACATTTATATAGCACTTTAAGGTTTGTATATGTTAACTCAGTATTTTTGGATTTTATTTTCCTGTGGTTGTTTATAGTTTGCATTTCTTTATTTGAGAACTGCATGTTAATGATATTAACAATAATAATAATAATAATTTAACTATTAGAGAATGGCTCTTATTCTTATATATTTGTATCTATTCTTTACATATCTTGAATGTTAGAACTTTACTAAAATGATTTATTGTTAAGATTCTCCTAATATGTTGTTTCTTTTCTGATTCTATTTACTTTGTGTACGCAGCAGCTTTTCAGCTTTAAGAAATTAATATTATTCCTTTAATATTCCATAATAATCTCTATGCCTTATTTAGATAACTACTCTCTCCCTAGCCAAAGTTGTGAAAAATTATCTTCTTTTTTTCTTTCAATTTTTATTTTTCAAATTTCTCAAAGTTATCAATGATATGACCAGATATATTTAGGTGATCTCTCCATTTGGATTGTGTTATGGTATATGGCATAGTATGCTGCTCTAAGCCTATTTGGTGTTAGACTGCTTTGCAGTTTTGTTTTTTTAAGCAGGTCCTTACATAAGTAGTTGGTGTCCATGGATTTATCGAACATTTTTATGTCTGATTGCTCTGAGATGCCTTTCCTTCCATTGATCAACTTTGTGATTTTTTTTTTAAATCAAGACCATATAGTTGTGATGACTATTAGATTATGAGCTCCTTTAGGGCAGAGACTGTCTTTTGACTCTTTTTATATCCCCATTACTTAGCACAGTGTCTGGCACATAGGAGGTGCTTAATAAATGGTATTCTTTTTTCATTATTTCTGTTGGGATTCCTGACCTTCTATGCCTTGAGGTTAATTTTCTTATTATTTTGCATATATTTTAAAAATAACTTCTAATACTTTAAATGGTATGGCACTAATTTTATTAAGTTAATTTATACATAAAATCTTCATTTTTGTTGTATTGGCATAAAACAATCTCAATTGTTTATGTTCCTTTATTTCTGTAAAATTCCTTTTGTGGTTCTATTCATTTAATTCCTGGGCAGGAAAGTGGCACAGTGGAAAGATTGGTGGCCCTGGAGTCAGGAGGGTCTGAGTTCAAATCCAGCCGCAGACACTAGCTATGTGATCCTGGGAAAGTCGCTTGACTGTTTACCTCGATTTCCTCATCTGTAAAATGTGCTGGAGAAGGAAATGGCAAACCACTCCAGTATCTTTGCCAGCACAACAAAACAAAAAAAAAACCCAAAAACCCAAATGGGGAAGTAAAGAGTAGAATGCAACTAATTAGATAAACAATCACACAATTCCTGTATATGTTGGCAATTCTCTGTGTCTTCATAAATGAACTCCCAGATATTCTATACATGTTCTAGCAAATTTTCATTGAAATTATTTTTCTATTTCTTCCTGCTCGGCAGTAATACAGCACCCCTTCTTGCTAACTCCCCACATTGCTCTTACACTCCTGGTTTGGGGTGGCTGACTAGTGGTACTCTCAAGTTATAGGGCTAACTAGAAAGAACTATATTTCTAAGACTGATACTTTTACAAACCTCTCCCTGGCCCCTTACACTGAATGCTTCTAGTTAGCAAACAATTAACCCTCCAGATTTAATTAGTTATTGTGCCCAGGCTAGAACTGGAGAATCTATTCAGAAGCTTGGTCCTGCTACTTATTGGCATAGGAGATTTGACCTGTCCCATTTCTGGTCTCTGGCAGTTTGCCCCACCAGAGACACGGTGGCAGCCCCCTGCTCTGAGGGCTCATCAAGTTAATGCTGACTTTAGGTTGAACTTTTGATTACCACAGTACCACTGTAGCTCAGAACTCTCAAGCTTGAGACCCACCAGCTTCAGTCTTCCCAATATGCCACCTGGCTAGCTCTTAATTGGTTTTAGAAAAGTCTTTCCTGTGAAGTCATAGGAAGAACAGTTGATACAAAATGTTTCTTCAAAATCTGGAGCATACTTTCCCATAAATAAACACAAGTTCTATGAAAAGAATAGAATCAAACTTTTAAAATTTTTTTGTAAATGTTTTATTCATTTTAAACTTAGACACAAAATGAAAAAAGAAAAAAAAAGATCATTGCCATGTACACAGGAGAACATAAGAGAGGATTCAATACAAAACAATAAATTTCCATTTCAAGAAAACCTATGAAATTAATACTACACATTGGTTTTTAAAGCTACCCCAGTTTTTCTTTGCTTCCTTGTAGGTTTTCTTTTGTTCTCTGCTGTGTACTTTTAACTTTATTTTCCCTCCTCCTTTCTCCCTTTAGAAGGTTACAATTAAACATGGATCGATATAAACATACACTTTTTGGAAGACTCTACTATGCGTATTTCCAACTGTTATCTCTTTCTCTGAAGGTGGATAGCATCTTCTTTCATAGGTCCAAGTCTTTCCATGTTTTTTTTTTAAAATTAACCAGCTCATCCTTTCCTACACTCCAGCAATATTCCAACACAATCACATCCTATCTGAGAGATTGTCTATGAAAGTTCCCCCCACACACAATTTTCTGTATTCCTTCTTTTGTACAAGAAAATTGTAATTTAAAATAATCAAAATTATCCATTTTATACTTCCACGTGCTCTTGGCTTATGATATAATTTAAGTCTGATGCTGCTGAATCTCCTTCTTTTACATCTTTCCCCCCACCCTGTTTTCTTTGAAATTCCTGACCTTTTATTCTTCCAAATGATTTTTGTTCTTATTTTTTTTTAACTCAGTGAAATATTTTTTTTAGTAATTTAATTGGGATGGCATTGAATAAATAAATTAGCTAGGAAAAGATGTAAGTAATTTTTTATTATATTGGCTTTACCTACCCATGAACAATAAATATTACTCTAATTATTTAGATCTGACTTTATTTGTATAAAAAAGTATTTTACGTTTATGTTTATACAGTTCTTGTGTCTGTTTTGGCAGGTATACTCTCAGGTATTTTGTATTGTCTAATTATTTTAGATTGTTTAAAATAATATTGAATGATATTGCTGACATGTAATAGAGTTTCCCTATTTTTCCTTTTTGATTAAATCTATTTTAAATTTAATTTTGTCTGAGATCATGATTATTGCCCATGCTTATTTTACATAATAAATTCTACTCTTGCCTTTCATTTTATCTTTATGTGAATCTCTCATTTTTATTATATTTCCTGAAAGCAACATATTGTTGAATTCAAATTTTTAATTTGCTGTTTCCTGTTTTATCAGTAAGTTCTTCCCATTTGCATTCTAAGCTATAATTACTTGTGTATTTCCCTTTCCTATCCTTCCTCACTACCCTTATCACCTTATTTACCCTATCCCTCCTCATTTCTCTACTTTACTTATACCCACTTACCCTCCTATTCCTTAACCTACTGACCCCTCTAAGAGTCCCTCCCTTATCCTCTGCCCCTGCACTATTCCCTTACTCTCTTATTTCTTTCTGAATTAACAAGACTTTTATACCCTTCTAGATATATGTTGTTTCAGCTTTAACCCATTCCTGACCAGAGTAAGGTTCCAGCACTACCCACCCACCCTCCACTAGCTTCTGTTTCAGTTCTTCCTTTTATGCCTCATTTGCATGAAATAGTTACTGCTTGCCTCTCCCTACAACTTTTTTTTAGAATCAGCCCATCATATACAGCTCTGCCCAAGCCTTTCTTCCAAACTACCCAAATAATGACAGTCATCAGTATTGATAACATTTTTACATATAAGAAGTAAACAGTTTGATCATCTTGAGTCCCTTATAATTGGTCTTTAATGTTTACCTTATATTTCTCCTGGATCTTAAGTATTGAATTTTCCATTAAGTTCTGCTGTTTTTGTCACAAACACCTGAAAGTCTTTCAGTTCATTAAATTTCCATTTTTTAAAATTCAGGATTATACTTTGCTGGGTAAGTTACCATTGGTTGTGACCCCAGCTCTTTTGCTCTATGAAATACAATATTCCAAGTCCTATGGTCTTTCATTGCAGTAGCTGCTAGACCTTGTGTAATCCTTATTGTAGCTCCATGATATTTAATTATTTTTTTCTTGTTGCTTGCAATATTTTGTCCTTTGAAATTTGGCTATGATGGCTATTTCCTCCTGGGATCTCTTTCAGGTGGTGATTGATAATTTTTTTCTCTTTCTTGTTCTAGAACTTCAAGGCAATTTTTCTTGATAATTTCTTGTAATATAGGATCAAGATTCTTCTTTATTGTACTTTTCAGGTACTTGGACTATTCTCATATTATTTCTCCTTGATCTGTTCTCCAAATCAGTTGTTTTTCTGATGAGATGTTACACATTCTCATCTATTTTTTCTTTCTTTTGATTTTGTTTTATTATTTCTTTGTGTCTTAAAAATGCATTAGCTTCCCCTTGCCCAATTCTAGTTTTCAAGGAATTATTTTCTTCCTTAAGTTTTTGATTCTCTACTTCAAGTTGGTTGACTTTCATAATTTTCTTGATTTTCTTGGATTACTCTTATTTTTTTCCCTAATTTTCCCTTGATCTCTCTTATTTGATTTTTAAAGTCCTTTTTAAGTTCTTCCAAGAACTCTTTTTGTGCTTGGACCATGTGATGTTTCTCATTGAAAAAGGAGTAGCCTTTTTAGCTTCATTATCTTCTGAATATGAACTCTGATCTTCCCTATCCCTATAGTAGCTGTTTGTTTTTTTTTCCTCCTTTGTTTGCTCATTTTAATTTAATTTTTTTTAGCAGTTATTAGTATAAACCAGTTCTAGTATCAATATGTGGGGAATGATGCCCCAACGCTCTGGTCCTTCTTACTGTTATTTTCTGAGGTCTTAGGGCACAGCCTGGGATTTTCCTCTCCACTCCTAAGCCACAGCTAGGGCCCCCAGCCACACTGTCCCACAAATGCTCTTGCTCCCTGTTGTCCCTTTAGTGACTGCAAACTACAGCTATTCTCTCTGTCCTGGAACTGAAATCAAGGACTCTGTTCTTTTGCCAATGTCCACTGTCAGCAGAGTCCCCACTTCTCTGCTGCTGCACTCATCAGGCATTTGCTACCTCCTCCTCCCCACAGCCTGTAACTTGTCTGGTCAGCCCCCTGTGCTTAGTGTCCCTCAACAGTGGAAGGTCCTTCAGTTTTTTTTCCATTCAGCCTTCTGACCCTGACATTGTGAAGTGAAAGTTCCTGAGACTGACTGCCTCCCAACCCAGCTGCTCCCAGGGCTTATTTGTAGATTCCACAGAATAAGCCTGAAGGGGCTGAATGTTGGTCCCTGTAGGTCAGATCTTTCTTGGGATCTTCTTAGGTTGTCTTAGTAGAACAACTGCTTTACCCTGACTTTTGTTTATTTCTGCTACACTACATATCCTCTGAAGCAATATGTTGTCTTTCCTGATGGATGAAATTTGAAGAGCTGAAGGTTTTCTGCCATCTTCCCAGAATCCTACCCAGGATCAGACTTGAAGAACAAGGTGATGAGGCATGCACACGGAGGACATATGTGGCAGAGTAATAACTCACAACACTTGTACTGGAAGTCCTTTTCTCTGGAGAATCTTTGTAAAGTTCCCCTTAAGTGCAGCTTTGTTCTGGGTCTGAGGGTCATTGCCATTCTTGAGTTTTTATATGTCCTAATCCTCTTTAAATCACCTTTGCTAATTATAATTTTTACTATATTGCAGTCAATAAATGTGTCTAATATCACTTCTGTAGTTATTTACAAGCTTTATATTCTCTAGGACATGGTCAATTTTAGTCAATATGTCATGAAAAGTTGAGAAATACGAATACTCTATATGATATACATTCAATAAATGCACAAGTTCATTGTATTAAAATCTATCTTGTTATGGTCTCTCCCTGATCACTCTACCAGTTAATAAGTAGGTATATAAGTAGCTAATATAAGGTAAAAATAAATAACAAATAGGAATTAAGAGTGGAAAAGGGAACATAGAAGCAACCAAAAATGAAAACAAAAAGCAAAAAAAAACCAACCAACCAAAAACAAACAAACAACTAAATTAATTAAAGTCACATCTACATCTAGAGACTATGTGCTAAATAAGAAGAAGCCGGCTGGGCCCAATAATAGCCCTCAGTCTGCAAGCTGCAGATAAGGTGTCAACATGCACAGTAAAATCAGAGAAACATTTAGCTAATTAAGGAACCCTAAGCAGGCTCTGATAACTTACAGATGATATTGACATGCTGATGAGCTAAGCCCTTAGTGGTATGGATAAGAATCATGTCATTCCTTGCCCCTCCCCCCATTAGAACCTTATGAAAATGGAACCTCCAAATCTACCTTCACCTGCCATAGGTCCATGCTGCCCAAGTATTCCCAGCTCTGATCAGCAGTTACATAAGTGTTTCTATGTCCTCCTTTCCAAAACTCCTCCATCTCTTCCCTATGTTGACTACCTCCCTTTCCCACCCCATTCCTCTCTTGTCCCTGGACCATCTGCCTCTGTACTCTTAGGGATGTCTTCTCACAGTTGGGCCATAATACTACATCATCATAACTCTATTTCTAAATTTCCATTCAGATCTTCTTTCTTTCTTTCTTTCTTTCTTTCTTTCTTTCTTTCTTTCTTTCTTTCTTTCTTTCTTTCTTTCTTTCTTTCTTTCTTTCTTTCTTTCTTTCTTTCTTTCTTCTTTCTCACCCCTTCCCTCCCTCCCTCTCTCCTTCCCTTCCTTTCTTACCTCCTTTGTTCCTTCCTTTCTGTGCCACCCAGCTGGAAATGCAAGGGCTATTGAAAAACCTGATCTGGTGGTTGGTTGGCACAGGAGCTTTGACCTGCTGAGTTTCCTATTTATGTCTCTTTGCACCTCTGTTTGTAGACACCTCTGTGTCTATTTGCAGGCAACCTACCTGCCCCCCACCTCCCACCCAATCTCTACACAGATCCTTCTTCTAGAGCTTACCATATTAACGTGGGAATTAATGTGGACACCTGATTGGCTTAGCCTACTGCAGTTAAGAACTCTTGGGCTAAAAATATCCACCAGCCTCAACCTCCCTGACAGCCAAGACTATAGGCGTGCACCACTATGCCTGGGCCATAATGAAATAATTTGATATTAAGGCATTTAGGTGGCACAATGGATAGAGAAATGCCTTTATAGTCAGAAAGACTTGAGTTCAACTCTTGTTTCAGATATTTCCTAGTTGTATGACCCTGAGCAAGTAATTTAATGTCAGTCTGCCTCAGTTTCTTCATATGTAAAATGAGATAATATCTGTAAAGCATATTTCAAGCCTTAAAGCACTCTATAAATGCCAGCTATTATGTTGATTGACATTTTGCCCCCTTCAGACTGCTCGAGTATAGTTGCTTTTCTTTGGCTCTGTTCCATATGTCAGTCTTTTTCACTGTGAACAAGTTTTTTCTCAAGGACTTGGATTTGCCTAGAGCTCTCTTCATATCCATTTCAAATGGAAATTCCTTCACTTTACTGATCAGAAATTTAGGTGGTTTCCTATTACCTCTAGGATAAAGGTAAAACTCCTAACCCTGGCATTTACAGCCCTTCACAATTTGACTTAGTATATCTTTCTAACCTTTCCCATATCACTCCCCTTCACATACTCTTCATTTCAGCCAAAATGATTCCCTCTGTTTCTTTTTTTTTCAGTCATTTATAACCATAATTCCATTCTTTTAATGTTAAGTAGTTCTGTGCATTCTCCATTCTATGTAATTTGAGAATGTAGAATAAGGAATATATGAATGAATCAAAAGATGAAAAATAGAAATACCCAAAAACAATACCAGAAATTGGAAATACTATAAAAAAAGTTTCATTTTACCCTCTATTTCTTGAATGTGATATTCTTCTGCCTCCTTTACACAGACTGCCTTTCCTCCCTATGTTATGTCTGGAATTCACTCCCTCTTAATTTTAAACTCTCAGAACCTGTGTCTTCCTTCAGGAATTATTTTAGGGACTATTTCATCTTTATCACCTTTGCTAGTTACTCTTACTTTAAATAATCCCACCCTCCTAAGTCGGTCCCCTCTAGTTATCTGTGTTCATGTTGCATCCCCCTAGTAGAATGTAGCTCATTTGAGAGCAGGAACTGTTTAATTTTTGTATCCTTAGCACCTAGTATAATGCTTTCCCCACAATGCATTTAGTAAATATTTGTTGAACTAAATAAAATTGTGGACTATAGTAATTAAAAAAATTCTGTTCTTGTCCCTAGGAAATATTACTCTCTGAGATTCTTTAACATATAAACAAGGAAAAACATAACTGGAAGGGAAAATTTATTGTAGTCTTTGAGTGATAGCCAATATAGATTTAAAAGATCAATTTAAGTCTATAAATTAATCAGAAAATTCCCCTCTGGTAGAATGAGTGTGAATATTCAAATGGTTCTATTTTTTAAGGCACATCATAAATATTGCCATGAAAATTTCTAAAAATATCAAATAACTTCTCTAACTCTTGCCTACTTTACTAAATTCAAGGCTAAGCCTCAGATTCCTTTTCAAGTACCCAAATGTAGCAACCAGGAGCAATCTTCAACCCCTTCCCACTCACTTATGCAGTGGATCCCCAAAACAAGGCATAGTGTTCAAGGAAATCTATGGGTTAGCATCCATCTCATCAAAATCATATCTGACAAAAACACATTTACTCCTTTTCCTAGCCTGTCAAAGTACATAATTAGTTCAAAATAAAGTCATGAAGGGAAGAGTGGTAAATAGTGGTAATAATGGTAAGAAAAAAAACAAGTAATAAGGCATTTATTCTCTAATATTGATAAATGCCCCAAAATACACACACCATTAACGGGAAGAATGGATATCTATTGCTAAACATTTACGAAGAGGGACACACACACATACAAAATACTTATGGGCAACATACATGTATGGAGGAATAAATCATGCTTCTGACATTGCAGGGCCACTGATGTCATCAGGTAATATCACCACACTGCTTCTACCTTCTCTCTTTGCCAAGGATATAATCTGTTAAAGGCATTGGTCCTTGTTAGCCTCACATGCTCTTGGTTTAATAGTGTCCTATGCAGTTCTGGTGTGAGGGGTTTGTTGAACCCTTTTCAGGATGCTCAGCTGCCTTTGTTGTCTACCTGTTTGGTGGAGCTTTTCAAGAAGCTATAGCATACCAAACAGCCACATCCCAGTAAAACCATCTCAGTAGATGGGCTAAACCAAGTTAAGGTTAAGTGACAGACCTCAAACCCCTTGGTGAGGTAGGAGGATGTGTACACCAGCCATGTGAAGATTTCCCTGGGCAGAATGGGCAGATGAGAGCAATGGTCATGAAGGCAGCTGAAACAGGTGCTACGGAGTGCTTAGAACTTGGTCAGGCATTGAAGATGCCAAGGTCATCCACTACATTCCATGCCATCACCAGTTGTCTTTCCACTGGACTTTGATGACTCTGGAAGAGAGAGACAGGCTGATGACTTTGCAGCTCTGCCTCACTAAAATCCAGTTAATATTCAAGTCAAGACATCCCCCCATGATGTCATTGGTCCTCTTCAAAAATGAAGGACAAACAACATTAGTCTTATAGTCACAGCCAGGCCTAATCCCATTGGACATAAAGTATTTGAACTTTTCTCTGTTTTCAATTTGTGACTTTGAGCTGAGGTGATACTTCTTCCCCAAATGGGTTCTGCTATCATTCCTTTATGTTAGGTCACAAGAGACTTTTGTTACATCTATTTCAGAAATGAGTAGTGTTAGAAATGAAAAAAAAACCCATAAAACTTTACAAGTAAGAAAATAAAAAAGGTACAGAAAGGAACACAAAAATAGATTTTTGTTACTACTTTGTCAAATTTAACATACATGTT
The DNA here is from genome assembly GCF_003287225.1 of Phascolarctos cinereus. Classification (NCBI taxonomy): domain Eukaryota; kingdom Metazoa; phylum Chordata; class Mammalia; order Diprotodontia; family Phascolarctidae; genus Phascolarctos; species Phascolarctos cinereus. Next base: position 288,835,615 of record NW_027555847.1, on the reverse strand, counting down.
GTGTTAGTGCTTTGTTCTCCAAGAAGACCATGACATCAGGGAGATGATGACATGACTTGCAATTGACTTTGATTTGAGTGAGGGAGGGCTGTGCAAGGTCACCAGCCTCTTCTTCTCCAGAGCCATCTATGTGGGAAAAATATAGGCAACAGAAGTTTACAGTTTCTTCTACGATCTTTTTTTTTTTGCTTATTTAAATGCTTATTTTTACCGATGATTGTTAAATATTTAATAAAAAAAGAAACAAATTTAAATGTAAAGCAGTAAGACAGTGTCATCAGCTTAGTAGAAAAGCCTTTGGTGACTCTCCCACAAGGAGCAGGGGAGTCTGTCTGGAATGAGTGTTTCCTTTTCTTTCTTTTTTTTTCTTAGCTTGCATTTTATTCAAATTAAGAATCCATTATAATTTTATAACAAAAAGCAAAACAGACATGAAGTAAAAGTCGCATAAAATGTCAAATAGTTAATGAATTGAATTCATTGTTGAAAGGTTAGGGGAATGTTTCCTTTTCAAAAGGAGATTTCTCACTTCAAGTCACCAAGCTCTTTGGAATGGAGCCACCTCATTCAAATAAAGACTTCAGGTTGTCTTTTTTTTTTTTAAGTTTAACTTCATGATTACTGAGGATAGTCCATCAGCATTCTCACTGTGACAAGGTTAGAAACTTCTCATGGCTTACTTAATTTCTTATTGTTGAATGGAGTTGAGGTAATATCAGTTTAAAAGCAAACTTCCAAGGTCTCTCTGGGCTTGTCCCCTTCTTCCAGTTCCTAAACCCCAAGGTAGTTTGGACTTCCCATGCAAATTATTGGCAAAGGTAAAGGCACAGAACAAATCCTAAATCCAAGGGCAAGTTCACTGTTCTTCTCGGTCATATTTTTGAGATTATCTATCTATCTATCTATCTATCTATCTATCTATCTATCTATCTATCTATCTAACTATCTATGCATTGTGAAAATGGATACCTTGATTTATATGAGTCCCCAATTATCTAGGTGACCAAGAAGGGCTGTATGAAGACTGCCTGTATTAGGTAAGATATACAGTAGCTTGACATACCAACAATTCTTTGTGGTGACTGAGAGTAAACTCAGCTGGATATGCAGAAAATCAGCAACTCTAAAGCGGATTAAGAACTTACCAGCTATGAAGCAGATCCTGAGCCATTTGATGGTTTATGGGCCTACAAGAGATATCATTATGTTCAGAAACTCCTCTAACTGTTGGTTATGGGACTCTGGGACACATGCTGTTTTATTGTTTTTTGGATTCATTCCCTAATCTTGTTGTCTATGCTCAAGCTTTAAACTGTGGACTGCTTATCACCAAGAATGCCTTCTGATTTGTGTATCAAAAGGCCATACCTCAGACACCTGGACTGGCTCTTTTCCTTTGTTTCCTGAATCTCCCCTCCCATTGGGAATGGGGCTTCCTGCCTAGGATCTGCGCAAATTCCTGCCTTTTCTCCTTCCTTTGTTTAAAAAGTATAAAAACTGCATTCTTTCCAACACCTCTTTGAACAGGCCAGAACACTGACACTTTGAGCTGGCAAGCTTCTTCCTCCTAGTCAATAAGTGCATTTATAATCTATATAAACTGTGATCAGACTCTGCTTCATTCCCCCTTTTTGGACCTGAAGTTTCTACTGTTTAACAATTCACAAGAATTTTTCTTTAACATTATCCATCCATCCATCCATCTATCTGTCTATCTATCTATCTATCTATCTATCTATCTATCTATCTATCTATCTATCCATCTATCTATTTCTATCTATACATATACATATATGTATATGTATGTGTGTATATGTATACAACTCTATCTTCATTTCTATCTCCATATCTTGATCTCAATTTCGTCTCTATATTTATATGCTTAAGAAGAAGCTTTCCTATATTTACACTTCAGAAAGAGTGCTAAATGTTTTCACTGCCAGAGTTTAGTAGCATTTAACCTAGAAGTGCATATATTTGCTATTTTGTTAATATACCACAATGTGACTGTAGATGAGAGGATATAACTGCCTTAGTACTATTCAGAAAAGTCCCATTCACACTTCGTTGCTTGCTTTCCACCCATCACCTCCAGAGGCCCCTCATCAACCATCTCACCTAATGCCCATATTACAGTCCATGCCTTGGAGGAATTTATATACTGGGATGTTGCTCTTCTGATTTGTGATTGGTTTTCTTGGAATGCTATTTCAGACAAAAGCCCCGCATATGCTTCATTTTGCTCTTGGAATCTCTTTCACAGACTCTTCTATTATTATGTCTTTACTTTCCTTTCCCTCCAGTTCTCTATTTATGAACATTTAACAACAGTTCTTCCAATCTAATCTTTTGTAGCCCCATTCACCATCGATTTCCAGATCAAAGTATACCCTGCCCTCATCCCAGTCACCAACAAAACTACTGGTATTTTTCCTCTAATAGAATGTGAGTCCTTTGAGGGAAGGAAGTATCTTTGCTTTTTGATTTGTAAACTAGCATTAAGTATATAGTATTGAATAATAAAGGTTTCTTTTTCCATTCATTTCCAATGGTCACTGCCTCCCAGCTACATTATAGTTATTAAGTTATTTTCTTTCTGATCTCAGAGGCTCTAAGTTTCCCAACTACTTTTCCCTTCTTTTTACTTTGTCCTTAAAAAGAAATATTACTTTATAATAAGTCTGTAGACTTTTTGCTCTGTGAGGCTCTTCTATTGTTAATGAATTTACAGGAAATGAATAGATTTTGTAGCAATCAAGAAGGAAGTTTATGTTTAGGCCCTGTGTGTTTACCAAGAATATAGTCAGCTACATATTTTAAAGATGGTATTTTCTTCATTCTGAATCATCTGTCTAAATTTATTTCCCAGTCTGAATTTAGGTAGTTGTAATCTATAGATTCCATCCCTCCCCCCTGGGCCTTTTCCTTCCTCCTTAGTGAATTCAGTGCTAATTTCAGTCTTTTTATCCCAATGCCTGCCCTCATACTGGGGGACTTCAACATACATATTGAAAGCCCTCTAAAATACTGTCCTAATTTCTCAGTCTACTCAATCTTATTACCTACTTCTCCACTCTAATTTAGCTATATAATCAAATCTTTGACTTTGTCATCACTCACAAGTGTTCTATTTTCACCTTCATAAACTCTGAAATTCCTTTATATAGTCATAATCTTTTATCATTCTATCTTTCCCTATGCATTATTATCCCTAAAACTGTTCCTTATATCCTCACTATGAATTCCATTCCCTTTTTTTTTCCCAGGCCAAGGTGGTACAATGGATAAAAGTCTAGACTTGGAGTAAGGAAAACCAGAATTCAAATCCAGCCTTAGAAACTTACTAGCTGCATAAGCCTGGAGAAGTCTACCTCTGTTTACCTCAGTTTCCAAATTTGTAAAATGGGGATAATGATTATGCCTACCTCCTGGGGTTGTTGTGTGGATGGAATGAGTTAATATTTGTAAAGTGCTTGGCAAACCTTAAAATGCTATATAAATGCTAAATATGTTGTTGTTGTCATTGTTATTATTTTCTTCCTCTTTTTCCTTTCTTGACCTTTTGGTGAATCAACTCAAATCTACACAATCATCATCCTTTAATTAGTTTACACTTTGTCTAGCTCCAGCACTGGATTCCTACTATCATCTGTTTCCTCTGTTTCTATTCACTTGATGATAAATAAAGCTAGAAAAAAAATCATGAAATTCAGCTGACTGAGCCCATTAAAAATTGATGAATTTATCTTTTCTAAACTTAGGACCTCACTGCAGCAAGGGAAACATTGTATTCTCCCCAGATTGCTTCACTATCCCATTCTCCCAAGTAACTGTTCCTAATGTCTTTCAACAGCTTTTATGGGTTCAATGATTATTCCTACATAGATGATTCCAAGCTCTATATGTCCAGTTGTACTCTCCCTCCTGAGCTATCTCCAATTTTCTCCTAGACATCTCAGACTGGATGTGCTATAGGCATTTCAAACCCATTCTCTGTTCTCCAAACTCTCCCCTGTTCTTAATTTATCTATTGCTGTCAAGGTCACCACCATCCTCTCTGTCAGTCTTGCTCATCAACATATCTAATCTGTTGACAAATTTTATAATTTGTGTCTTCACAGTTGTCACATATCTCTTTGTCTATAGTTATACAGAAGACTAACTACCATAACAATGTAAATTGAAACAACTCTAGGGTTTCACCTAATTCATATCAGATTGGCAAAGATTGGAAAAGAGAGGAATATTCAGTGCTTATCTGGTTATGGAAAGACAGACATGGTAATAAAGTACTGATAGAGATAAGAACTAGAACAACCTTCTGGACAGCATCTTGTAATTATACTATTCAAGTGACTAAAATGTCTCTGTCTTTCTGATTCTTGGATGGCAGAAATATAATCACATTCTAGGCTTAACACAGAGCTTTTATGGTTTGGCTTAACCTGCCAAAGCTGGTAATCCTTTGGTATCGACTTGTCATCGTCAGCTCATCATTCGTGGAACAGACAAGGCAAGGGCATGACAGGTGTTGAAATCAACTTACTCTGCCCTGCTTGTCATCTTGCCTCCTCTATTCCTTCCCTTCCCTCCAACCCCAACACCCACACCCACGCACACCCAGAGTCCTCACTCCCAATCTCTGACCTTGGATTCTTCAGTTCAACTTTCCAGTGGCTGGGGAATGTCATGAATGTCATATCCTTCTCAGTCCCTTAGCCTTATCTATAGAGTACCTTTCTCTTGCTCTGTCATCTTGTCAAATCTGCTTGGGTAATTTCTCTCTTGTTCTATACTAGGAGACAAAAATTCTACATTCAGAGTGGTGGCACTGTCAGGGGTGGGGAGGACAAGTGACTCAAGAGGCTAATACAGAGTAAGAAGAGTTCTTCATAGTATAATTTATTTTTTTCATGACATTCATCATGCCATTTTGCACTTTTCCTACCTGTAGTCCTTAAGCCAAAAAAACTACAAATTGTGTTTACCAGAATGGAATTCATTGCTTGAATTATCATTATTAAAAGATGTATTACAGAAATTTTAGCATGATTCATAGCATTCAAATTTATTCCTCATTCATAACATATAATTGGTTTTTCTATCAGAGACTTTATAACACAAAACTGAAATGTCTGATGACTTGAAAACCTCAGATAGATTTCACCTTGCTGATATTTCAGAACAAGTTTAGAGATTAGGATGGAATTAAGCAATGTGACTGTAATTAGATTTTTAGGGGGGAGATGTACAAAGAAAAGCCAGAGAGAGATAACTGGCTTCCTTTTCCACCTCACCTATTTATAATCTTCGCATTCTAGGGACATATTCTGTAAACCCAAGCCTTTTTAAATTAAACAAATCAATCATCCTAAGGGACAAGGGCAACCTAATGCTTTGATGAACACTTCCTTTGAATTGATTTCTTAAGGTTTGTTTTCCTTGGGTTTGTTAATGTTTCTTTTTTGTGTATATTCTGGATAAAGTCAACTTATAGGCAGCTGTCTCTGTTTTATCATTTGAGACATGTTGAAAGGCTCAGTATGCCTCCAAACATTTCCTATAGAAGTGTGCCAGGTATTTCAAAACCCACTGTTATATTCATTTCTCTGAGTGAAAATGTTATCAAATGAAGGGAAAGTTAATGCATTGGTTCATTAATAGCAATTAGCATTAACACAGATTAATTTTTAAAATTCCTTAGTAGAGAGCTGAGGGAATTGGCCACAGGCAGATTAGTTTTGGTGGGAAGAAAGGAAAATGACATACCAGAAATGTGATAATCTGCCAGAGGGTCAGGGTGGGGTGGATTGGCCTTGTTGGGGCTCCAAGTATCTAGAAAGGTCAAGAGCAGAGATAAGGAATGGGAGGTAGTAAAAAAGGCATAATAAAGGAAAGCCATAGTTGACCTTAAATTTTTTAAATAAGCTCACATCTGGCCCAGCTTTGATACTCTGTCTGAAAATGGGCTTCATATATACAGGGTAAGCAGCTGTTATCTTAAATAGGAGACGTGGGGCTACACTTAAAATAGCAGGCATTTAAGTAGCACTTTTGAATTTACCAAATTTTCCATACACATAATCTCATTAGAGTTTCACAACAACCCTATGAGGTAAGTATTTACAGTTATCCTCTATTTTATGAATAAGGAAACAGACTGAGAGAGATTAACTAACTCTCCCATGGTCACACAGCTAGTAGGTATCCAGAGGTAGGGATCAAATCCAAGTCTTCAGGATTAAACCACTTATTTGGAATTATTGATATTGTGTGACCTTGGGCAAGTTCTAGAACATCCCTAGGCCCTATTCTCTCATCTATGAGATGAAGGCATTGGGCCAGATGGTTTCTATGGTCCCTTCCAGCTCTATAGCTACATTTCTCTTATTCTAGTTCTTCAGAATGATTTAAATCTTAGAAAGTATCTCCCATTATAATTAAGGTAAATATGGCCTTAAATACTTTCCAGTAAGCTAACTTGGAGAAATGATAAGCTTCAGCATTCAGGCAAAGCTAAATAAAAGATGGAATGAAAAGTAATGCTGTATGTAAAGACAAAATGCAAAAAGGCTTGCAATTAATCCTTCAGCTTAGAAAAGCACTGAATATTTTAAAATATTTTGAGAAAAAAGCTAACATTGATTTTAAAATAATAATTACTTTATTGTTCTAAGTTTTTTTTTTATTCTGGAAGAGGAAACAAAGGTAAATAATGCTTGGTCTAAGGGGTAGGCTGCTTTAAATTGGTGAAAAAAATTTGGAAATGCCATTGAAGAAGCTTGAATATGTCTTAAGGTGTTGACAACTGCTTTTGAAAACATTTGGAAACTTTCCCAGTTTGGATAATGAGATGGCTATTTGCTTGATTTTGGAAAAAAAAAACCCACAACAAAACAACCTTTCTGTTTAGCAAAAGATATTTTCTTTTTGTTGGCAGTTAATTCATATCACCACAGTGTGTTTAGATAACAACAGACTCAATCTGCATGACTGGAAAGAGGCAATTTCTTTAATCATATAAATGGATGTCATTTTCTTCTCTAATCCATCTGTCTAAAAAGGTGGCATCAAAGGAGGAGGACCTAATACCAGTTTTTATAATCCTCCACATTTTCAGAATAAACATTTTCCAATCCTATTTTAGCAACTTGTAGGCTTTATCAATCACCTGCTTAACCAAGCATGACAGTTTCCATGTATCAAAGCCAGAATCTTCCACCTGGAAGTTTAATGTTTTTGAATTCCCAGACTCCTACACTGACTGACTATAGCCATTCCTCAAAGTCACTTCCAAAGTCATCTTTTCAACCTTTGTTAACTGTCCCATTAAGGCTAACTTATGCAGTAGTTTCTTGTTACATTACAAGTCAGCACCAAGATATTCTGCTTTGAAGTCTTTCATTATATCTCTGACAGCCTCATTAGTTCTTCCAATTTCCCAGTATATTGCTTAGAATCAGCTTAGGGTAGTTTGCTAAGTGACCCCACTATTTCCTCAAATTTCTAATCTCATACAGTCCCTGCTTCAGCTTATTTGGCCCTGTGATTTATACCTTGGTGTTAAAAGTAGATCCATGATCTTACTGGTATGGGCATGGGTAGCTACTTATCTATGCCTGCTTACCCTACACAATTCTTGAATATAGACCTTCAATAAGTCGGGTAGAGTTCCATGACAGAATTCCAGGAACACAAGGATAGGTATAAGTCAAAGGCTCCTGACAATTTCCAATGGATCCATCTTACAAAAAATAAAAATTAAAAAAAACCCCAACAAACAAAAAAGGTAGTGATTCTCTCTGACATGTCATTCCATGATTTTCTTTTCAACAGTCATCCAGCATAAGTTTTGGTTTTAAATGTGGGAGTACAAGTCATTTTGTTACTGTTGGAAATGCAAAGAAGAAGAAATGAAGAACAAATATTAGCAGTTCTACCTGGCACGTTTTCAGTCTTGCTCTTGTGTTTATTTGCCAAGCAATCAGGGATATGACAGAGTTTTTTTTAATGCTGCAGAGCCAAAGATGTCCTCAGGCAATATCCTTGGGTACCTTGTTTTCTCCACTCATCTGGAGTCTTCCCCCTCCCCCGCTACCCTCTGTTCTGCCTCTCTTGCTGCTCTCTGCTATGTAATTTTGATGTTAGATGTTTCAACCACCATAATGCTCCTGCTGCTTCTGCTGCTTCTGCTACAATTATCTGCCAATGTCTGCTGGCTTTCGGCTACTCTGTGACTTCGGGGGTGGGGGTCTTCAAACAACTTAACTGATAGGTCCAAAGGCCATTTTTAGTTCCTCTCCCACAACTAGGTACATCTAAGGGCCTTTTTAATGACTCATTGATGGGACAAAAAAGATATTTTTTTTTTGAGAAAAAACTAGATGACCTACTGAAATCATTAGTACTTTTTAATTTTGTCTTTTTAAGGTAAGGCCCCAAAGAAACCCTTGGGAATGAGAGACAGGGACAATAAGAGCTGTACTTACATGTATAAATACATGAATGTATATAGAGAAATATATACATATATACATATACAAATGCATATATGTACATATACTATGTAATCCTAGATCTGTATACTTTTGTACACATCTGCATATGAATGTACATTACAAACATCCATTTTTACCTATAAAAATAAATACTTTACCTATAAAAATAAATACATGCATAATCTAATATATGTATATGTAGCTTACATGCTGTGGCCTCACTTTAACAGAGTCAACTAAGCTATATTTTCCTCTGAGTTCTAGGGTGACCTGAGGTGCTTGGGGTGCCTTTTGCTATTGCTACTGGATTGAGTCCCTACTGACTGGGTTACTCTATTGTTAGGGAGCCACTGACTGTCACCCGTGTTCCATTTAGACACAGTATTTATTAAACTTTACAAAAGGATATTTACTTCAAAGATATAGTAAGAACTAATATATAAGCCCCAATGCCTTGGGGGGTATCCTCAGTTTCATTGGAGAGTAGGCTCAACTTAGCTCAGTTCCTCTATAGTATTGGTCCCACAAAGTTCACATGCAAAGGCAGTATCACTGCTAGAAGACTCTTTGCGTCTACTTCTAGACTGGCATCCCAAAGGTCACTCCTTACTCTTTGAGGTATTAGTGCTATACTGGTTGCAAACATAAATTCTGCAATGACAGGTTGTTTATCTTTTGTGCTCTTTGAACTTATAATATTTTAGATTCTATTCTCTTCACTGGTTGCCAAGCTCCCCCAAGAGAACTGAGGCAAAAGCCAGTAGGTGAACCTGATAAGCCTTTCTGAATGCCTCTAAAGCCAATCAAAGAGCCTCTTTTTCAACACATTATTAACCAGTTATAGATGTCTCCATATGCTCCACCACCTACCTTTCCACAGCAGTTCCTTTATATATTATCACATTTCTCCCATAAACATCTCACAAGTGTTCTCCAGTGGTAAGAAACCATTTGAGGCAAATGCTTGACTTCTTGTTGTTGTTCAGTCATCTCAATCATGTTCAACTTTCTATGACCCCATTTGGGTTTTTTTTGGCAAAGACACTGGAGTGGTTTGCCATTTCCTTCTCCAGCTCATTTTGTAGATGAGGAAACTGGGGCAAACAGGGTTAAATGACTTCTCCAAGATCTTATAGCTAGTAAGTGTCTGAGGCTAGATTTGAACTCTGGTTCTCCTGACTTCAGGGCTGGTGCTGTATACACTTCACCATCTCCTATTCTATGTATATATACATACATGTGCATATGCATATGTATGTGTATACATACGCATACTTTCTGTTTTTTGTTTTACATCAATGATTACATATGTCTACTTCTGCTGAAAATAGGCTGACTCAGAAGGTCTGATCTTGTCAGATGAAACCAGATTGAGCTAATTTTCCCATCTTTAGTTAGTTCAATTTATTTTTGGCCATACACATGTTTCATCATTCTCTTCTGTTGTATTTTTAGTTATATGGTTTTGAAGAATGGATATGACGACCAGGGAATATATAAAAGTTGCAGGTCTTAAAGAGCATATGTCAGTGAAAGTTAGTGTTATTTCAGTGTGGGGAGGTTAAGCTTTTCAAAGATAAGTCAAGCCCACAGTAAAACAGGATCAGTTCCACTGAAAAACAAAGTTAAGTGTGGTAAAAAATGAAAGACAGCAATAAGAAATAACAAAACATTGCTGTGAAATAGCGTAATTAATCCTCAGAAAAGAAAGAGTTTTAGAGGACCTGGCAACTGGAGGCATTTATTCCTTTATGGTATGTTGTAGACTTCTTAAAGTAGGAAATATCTCAAGAATATCAGTTTAAAAAAGATGCTAACATTATTATGAAGAAAAAAATCATCATAAGTAAGAAATATTAAGCCTAGAGCACTGAAGACAAGAAAAAAAAGCAAATTTTCCTAATGAAATTCAATTTTTCATTCAAGGCCATATTAACATTGCTGTCAGAAAAGTTCTAGTTAAGCCTATGTAATTTGGGTGTTCTCATCAAATTAGAAAATTCACACAAAAATGTTTTAAGGATTTTTTTTTTCAAACCTTCAGTAGAATTGGAAATTCTGTCCCCATTGAGGAAATGATGAATTGTAATGAATATGTTTATTTACTGGAAGGCCAAATTGTTCCAGAATTATATGAATTCCCAAATGGAATTGGAATACTGCAGCATGGCCTTTTCCTCTATCAAACGTGGCAAAGGGGAGCTTTCATGATGAAGAGATAAAGAATATGTATAAAAATCCTGTGAATGCTATGGCAAATTCTGTAAAACAATTGATTTCCTCAAAATAAAGCATATTTAATATACATTAAGTTTTTAAATTATGTAAAAATATACTTTTGTATCTGGTAATAAAATTAATTATTTTATTTTGTTCATAATGATTTTCATATTGCCACATATGTGTATGCATTATGCATTTATCTTTATGCTATATATGACATATACATGATATTTTTGCTATCACAGTTATATAGCAGGTGTATGTATGCAGGTGTACATGCCTGTATATGCACATGTACACAGATGTGTGTCACCCATACACATATGCACACTCACACATACATGCACTCACACATGCAGTCGGCCTCAATCTTAACTTGGAGGAGAAGAATAAGTTTGAATAACTTTTGGGAAAATGCTTCTATGAAGTCTCCAAACCCTCTTTGATTCAGACTTGGCTGTTAATTTCCTCTATGACAGTGGTAAGTGTGTTATTTTGTGCCCTGCTCTGTTCAATATCAGATATGGAAACATGACTATTTTCTACTAAGATCCAAACCAAGGATGTCTTCTTATATATATAAATCATTCTCATAAAGATTGTATATAGATAGGAAAATAGGCATACAAGTTAGTAGTTATTGATTTCTTCTCCATCAACGTTTTGATATTAATAAGGTTCAAATATTTTTCATGCTTTTGGTATCTTTTAATTCTCCAGATAAACTTATAAGTCCATCCCTCAAGACCCTCACAATTATTTGTCCTTTGATACAAATCTCCTCTGCACGTACCATGCCAAGCCCAGCTATTTTATGTTGTTTTCTTTGGCATTATTTCTATGATTTTAGAGCTTTTATGGGAGTTCTACATTTTTTTTAATAGTGAAAAAAGCTTGTTCTAAAAATCTGTGCTTCCTCTTCCTCCTCTACTTCCTCTTCCTCCTCTTTTCTTCATCTTCTTCCATTTTCACCCTTAAGTATGATTTTACTTACATGTATCTCTCAATAAGCTTCCTTTATCTCAGTTTTTAAAAACCATAAATAGCTTCTCTTTAATTTATGAGGCAGTATTGTTCATAATTATCCATTACTCTTCTATATAAACTTTTTATTAATGAACTTATTTTCAAGATTAGTTTTCCCTTAATCTCTTGTATTAAAAATAGCCATTTGTTTAGCATTTAAAGTTCTTTATAATTTGACCTCTTCCACCTTTTCTAGTCTTCTTATATCTGACTTCCTTTCCTCACTTCATAGTTTGGCTCCACTGGCCTTCTTCCTGTTCTTCACCTTCCATCTTCCTTCTCTGTGTCTGTTCACTATGTATAGAATGCTCTCCCTTCTCATCTCAAACCTTTTAATTTCACTCTCTTCATTCAAGACTCAACCAAAGCCTACCTTCTGCAGGAGGCCTTTCCTAGATACTCCACCCCCAACAGTGTCTCGTCTTAAATTAACTTCCAATTACTTTGTATATATCTTTCATGTTCCTAGGTATTTACAGATTTAGAGATTAATTGTATAAACTAATTAATTAATTATATAATTAATATAATTATTTATCTGATAAATTAATTAATTTGTAATTTAAATAAAGTGAGCTCCTTGAGAGCAGAATTGTTTCTTTGCCTTTCTTTGTATCTCTAATGCTTGGCATAGTGCCTGGTATATAGTAAGAGCTTAATATATGTCTAATGTATGACTGACCAGTGTTGTTTTTGCTGACTCTGTCTCTCAATGTGTCAAGCAATGTACTTTTTAGGCTTTTTTAATCTCCTTGTTTTGGCAATTGCTTTTCGTGGATTGAATTTATGTATGGAATTACTTTTCTTATGTCCATATTACATTTTTCATTATAAATTCTGCCTCTCTTGCTTAGCTGTGATTTTAGACAAGTCATTTAAACTTTCATCTCTTTTTTTCTATATAAAATGTAAAGATTGGGCTATAAGATTTCTGAGATATTGTCAAGCTCATAATACAGTATACTATATGTTTAAATTGGTTAGATTGGAATTATGCTACATTTTCCCCAATTTTTATTCTTAATTCAAACATTGAACTAATTTTTACATTGCTCCAATAAATCAGTGGTCTGATTGTATTCATATAGCAAAACTCAGTATTGAGTTGGTTTTTTTTCCCTATTAAAATGTAATCAATTTCTTTTGTCTTTGCATCAGTGAATCCTGGCCCCTACCAATTATTTTCTTGAAGAACGGACTCATAATATACAGATGTATGGCTTCTGTGTAGTGTACAAATCTTTGGAATTTATTATTTCTTATTCCTGATTCACATGTTCCAATGTTTCTTGCCATCCTCATCTGTTTCTACTTTTCATTGAAATAATTAAATATTAGATATATGTTAATTTACTTTGGAGGAGCTTATCAAATTTGTTGCAGCATTTCTTTACATCTTTATCCTGTTCAGCAGAAGTTGACCATTATTTTCACCATGGTCTTTTTGAAGATTCCTAACACAAGCATTATATTATGAGATGATCTAAAGCATTGTGAAAATATGATTATTTTTAATAAAACCATCTCTTCCAGTCACTTTATTTATATCTCCTGGGTGAACCTGGGAATTATCCTTTTATCAGTTACTGTTTCCTTCCTTCTTCTGATTTCATTTATAGTAGGATGTCAAGATAGATATGATTCAGTTTTTTACTCATTGATCATTGGATAAGAATCTCATATGCAGAGTACCAACTTCTAAGGCAATGTTTATATATAGTCTAAAATTGTGTAATTTCTAGTACTCTCAGCTACCAACACTGAAGAAAAACAAAAAGCCTACAAACAACTGAGTATTATTTCATATTTTTCTTTTTTCATAGGTTGCCATGGACAAAGAATTCATCACCAATTAATCAGCCTACTGCAGATCTGCCTCAGAAAGAAGCCCTTTCTAGAATGGCAGATTCTGCTAGAGTTGTCTCTTCTTTAACAAAGCTATTGAATACACAGAGTCACTTTTACCTCTAAATAAGGCATGGGAGTAGAATTTTGTTCAGGATATTATTTTTTTCAGGATATTATATTGTACAAGATTTTATACTGTTGTAAAAATAAGGAAAAAATTATACATGAAGATAACTTTAAAAGTTTAAGAAAAATATACATTGTGCTGGTTGCAAATGGAGTAGATATGAGATTTTTTTTTTACAAATTAGAAAATGCTAGACTAATCTAAGGTAGAGTATTAGTATTGTTATTACTATTCCAGTACTCTTCTTACTCTAGTACTATAATCAATCCATGATCTTATTGACATGGATATTCCCTCTACTATTTTAGAGTACAAGCTGTTCATGTTTTTATTCTCCCTGTTCTTCTATAGATGGTCTACAGAGCCTTTTCTATAGGTCTTTCTATATTTTGTGTGTAGCAATGGAGCACTCTTGTTATTCCTCAATTGTCCTTTGCTTGTGCCACGCAATTAGCCTGACTCTTGTTTCAGGCATACATTTACTAATAACTATTATGTTACTACTAGATCATTGGTCATCATTGGAAATGTGCTGCAACCTTATTGTGCCTACCATGAGTCCTTGCTAGTGTTTCCATGTTGGAATTCCTTCTGGCATTTCTCAGGAAATTTATATGTTTTTATGAATCTTGAGAAAAATTGGTTAAGAAAGAGGATAAAATATAATTCTGCAAGAATTAAACCTTAATAATAATATAGTGATGTTACTGGTTCAAAAGATCAACAGTCTAATGTCTTTCCCATATGAAATGCAGCATGATATATTGGAGGTGTTAATTTTGGTATCAGGACCTGCCTTCAGTTCCATGGAAAATTCATGTAACTTCTCTGTGCCTAAGTTATCTCATCTGCTAAATATGTTTATCCTTTGAGGTTATTGTGAAATCAAATGAGAATATATGTGTATACACACATACACATTTACATACATGCATACACACGTATATAATATATATCTGTATATGCACATACACACATATATATGTGGGTATAGTATTTTTCAAACTTTATAATACATACTATAAATATGAGCTATTATGGCTATTCCATGCACATTTACAAATAAATATGTACCAGATAAACTGGACACTTTTACCATACATACTCAGATATATTTGGATTAGCTTGGTTACTATACAACCATCCCTATACCATAACTTTGAAGTAAATTTGATGTATAAAGTATATCTTCAGGAATGTCTGTCCTTCTTCTTGATTCTCTGGGTCTTCATTAAATTTCTGATTATGAATTTCTAGCTTCATTGTGATATGATAATTCTGAGGTAGTGTGTAGAGAAAAGATTAAAAAAAACTAATCAGGCAGCAGACACATTTTTAAAAAGACTGGAACCATTCATTTATTTCTGTGTTGCCCTTTTTTTTCTCAAGAATTTAAAAGGAGAAAGACAATTTTTAACAAAAAAAGTGGACAAGAATTTTAGATCTATAAAGGTTAAGAGTTCAGTTGGATAAGGGGTTTGGTGAGTCTCTGATGTACCACACTGACATTCCAAGATAGAGCTAATAAAAGGTTTCTTTTTTATGTCAGTTTCAAAGGAATGCATTATCAAAATGTCACCCATTTGGAATATGCATCTCCTCTCTGTACCCATCCACAATTCTTATGAGGCTCTGTGGAAAATTCATAGCTAAACTCTGTGATTTTTAGGATTTCTTTACCCCAGTGTAAGTGAGCTTTGTACCTTACAAACTGTCAGGACCTGAGTTTTTGAAAAGAAGTACCTGCAGTTTAAATCATTTTTGATGTTTTCATTTTTAAAGACTTGTTAATATATTTTATTTGCCAATAATCATTTGTCAGTGAGGTCCCCCACCTCATCTCACCATCACCAACAATATCGTACTTTGACAAAAAGAAAAACATTTCCATGAAATCAGCGACATAGAAGCCACATTTGATAGAGTATACAATATTCCACATTCTCTCACCTCTCTACATTTTAATGGAAATTGTGGTTCAATTCCTGTTCTCTAGATCCATTACTGGTCTTTGCTTTTCTTGTATTTTCTTTCCTACATTGACATGTATACACATATGTGCACACAAGCATGCAAAACACAGATATGTACATAATACTAAATAGATTTTTAAAAATCTTATTTTTTTCAATTATATGTAAAAACAATTTTAACATATATTTTTAAAATATTGAGTTTCAATTTCTCTCCCTCATTGTTACCCTTCCCCTATCATTAGGAAAGCAAGTAATTATGTATAGGTTATACATGTGCAGTCATGAAAAATGTATTTCCATATTAGTCATGTTGTAAAAGAAAATATAGACCAAAAAAAAAATAAAGTTAAAAAAAAGTTTGATTCTATCTTCATTCAAACTGCATCAATTTAGGGACAGCTAGGTGGAGTAGTGGATAGAGCACCGGCCCTGGAGTCAGGAGAACCACAATCTGGCCTTAGACACTTGACACTTACTGGCTGCATGACCCTGGGCAAGTCACTTAACCCCATTGCCTAGCCAAAAAAAAATTATCATTTTTATTATTTTGGCTCAGCCTACCCAGGAGCAATTAGGATTTTTCTATTTGTTCAGATCAGACTTAATTTGTGTGAAAAATGCTTTGTAATGATGTTTATATAGCTCCTGGGTTTTTTTCTTGGCAGGCAGACTCCCAAGTATTTTATATGCTCTACAGTTATTTTAAATAAACTTCTCTTTCTATCTCTTGTTGTTGGACTTTGTTGATAATTTATAGAAATGCTAATGATTTATGTAGATTTATTTTATATCCTATAACATTCTTAAAATTGTTAATTATTTTTACTGTTTTTTTAGTTGCTTCTCTAGGATCCTTCAGATATGCCATCATATCCTCTTCAAAGAGTGATAGTTTTGTTTCCCCATTGCCTCTTCTAATTGCTTCAAATTCTTTTTCTTCTCCTATTGCCATAGCTAGCATTTCTAGTACAATATTGAATAATAGTGGTGATAATGGGCATCCTTGCATCAACACTGATCTTATTGGGAAGCTTACCCCATTACAGATAATACTCCTGATGGTTTTAGATAGATACTACTCATTATTTTGAGGAAGCTCCACTTATTCCTATACTTACTGGTGTTTATAATAGGAATGGGTGTTGTCTGTCATCAAGGGCTTTTTCTGCTTCTATTGAAATACTTTCTTGCCATTTTCTATACTATTTTATTGAAATAATCTGCATCTATTGAAATAATCATACAATTTCTATTGGTTTTGTTACTGATATGGTCAATTATGCTGATAGTTTTCCTAATATTGAAACAGCTCTGTGTTCCTGGTACAAATCCCATCTTGTGATAGTGTATGATCCTTGCGATATTCTCCTGCTTCTTCACTTACTACTCAAGTCTCACCCCTTTTTCAATCTAACTTTGAATCCTACAACTCAATTGAAATTAATCTACATTTCCTAACAGTGTCGTAAATGCTAAATGCAATGATCTTATCTAATTCTTCAATTTTCTTAAATGCTAGGTAGAGTTTAACACTGCTGATCACAATCCTCCCTCCTCTTCTTTTATATGTTCTTTCTTCCATGGGTTTTTTGTGAAACTACTTCTCCTACTTCTCTGACAATTTCTCCTCTATATTCATTATCATATTATCCATATCCTTCTCCCTGTGTAGTGGTATAGGCCAAAGGTCTTTCGTTTGCACTCTTATTTCTCCTCAATATCTCTTGGCAATATCACTCTCCTAGGTTGAGTTGTTACCTCTATGCTGATGATTCTTACATCTATGAGTATGGCTCTTGTCTCTTCTTTGAACTGTATACAATAATGTATGGTAGGCATTTCAAACTCAACATATCTAGAATAGAATTTGTTTCTCTCTAAACTCATCCCTCTTTGTAACTTCCCAAACATTATATTGAGGGTATCATTAGTCCAACAGTCACTGACCTTTGTATCTCACAAAAGTATATTCCACCACCAAAATCATTGGTCCTGTATCCCAGTCCTACCTGATGTGAGAAGACAGTTAATCTGATAGATTGTTCCAATTCAATGCAGTAATTGATTGACTTTTTTTATTCCTCAATAATAAATATTTCCTTTTACTAGGACCTTCAGAAACCCAAAGAAATATAGAATATAGTAGTAAAAGGAGTCAGGAGTCACAAGTTAATAGATTTAAAGCTAGAAATTACCTTAAAGGCCATTGAACCCAACCCCTTCATTTTACAGATGAGGAAACTGATATACGGAGACGTGAAATGTTTTTCTAAGAATCACAAAGCAAGGAAGTATCAGAGATGTGATTTGAACCCAGGTCACCTTCACTCCAAGATCAGTGCACTATTCACTTTACTTCACTGCATTGCAATGTGCCTGTTAGTTCAAATAATGAATTCCACAAAGTTGTTACATTATTCAAAATGGCGTTATTTGAAATGATCATTTTACGGTAAAAAAGGAAACATTATCAACCAATGGAAATGTGGTGAAAGTTTTTTACAAATAAGTTTTTATTTTTATTAGTGTAATATAACAGCAAATGTTAAGAAATTGTATTTCTGATTTAAATTTATTAGAATTATAGAAAGCAAATTTATTAAAAAAATGAGTTAAAATAAAAACCCTACTAAATATCACATCTAAAGATAAGCCTACATTAATAATATGATAAACAATTTTCATTTAAAATATTTTAGCAGCATAGACTGAATGTCTCCCTTCTTTTAATTATTTCTTTAAATTTTCATACACTCACTGGCAAGTACAGAGAGTTTTATTCAGGTCTTGGAAAATTTGCAAGCTCACATTCTTACATAGTGAACTAAATGTAATTCAATGACCTGAGACATTGTCTAAATTCAGTAATGCTTTAAACACAATATTGTTGGCCTTTCAATATTTTTCAACAGCTAGGCTAAAATAACTTGAAAACCAGTCTTTGAAAACTTTAGTCACTCATACTTTATTATTTGACTGTCAAAGAATTGGAAGTGATCAAATATAGCTTTTCAAAGTTCAAGCATTTTGAGCCCAATTAAAAAACTTTGGTTTTAATTTAAAACACCCTTCTACATTACCTTCTAACAAATCCAGATTGACTTTTTTTTTCTTTCTTAGAAATATAAGTACTTGAAAGCATCCTTTTCTAGAATAAATCTGTTTCATTAACATTAAAATTTGGTTGGTTAGTGTATCACCATTTCTTGATGATTTTCTTCAAAATGTCAGATTATTAAACGGAATGGATTGCATATATATATGTATATGTGTGCATATATATGTATATATGTGTGTATATATATATATATATATATATAATATGTTATATTATTATGTCTTCCTCTGTACTCACCGCTTCTCTGGTAATTTTAACATTATGCAGTTGAACTTGATTTTTTAAGTGATTGAACCAACTAATGCATGCAGTAAAGGTTTCTTCAATATACATTGCCTTTGAATTTTCTTTCCCTATCTTAAATAAACATGGAGCTTTTGAGTATATGACTTCTTTGCTAAGAAGAATGTGTTTTTTATTGCAATCTTCAATCCACACAGCTAAAAGGTGCTCCATTTCTCTCATTGTAATACTTACTTACATTTCTTGTAGTAGTTTTCAAACCACAAAAATAAAACCACACACAGACACACACACACACACACACACACACACACACACACACACACACACACACCCCAAACAAACCTATTGTAACTTTGTCTTTCTATCTTATTTTCCCTGCAAGTTCTATAATATTCTGTTCATAGACTCAGGCATTCCAACAGCTAACCCCATTTTAGAGCTAGAATTATAACCATGTTCATGCCACTCAGTTACATCATTTTTTCCCCCTAATATAAAACAACATTTTCTTGTCTGTGAGCTGGAAGTGTTTCCATCTGAAGTATTTTTCCTTTAGTCTATTTTGTTAATGGCTCTTAAAAAAATAATCCCTGTGCCGATAATGTGGTATACAGCAACATATCACACCCGCAAATGACAGGGCAAGTACAGATGTATAGTAATGTCTTAAAATCCTTGACTTCCTTATGTTATTTAGTATTGGCTCCTATTAAATGTGACCTGAGATTATTTTGTAATTTTCTCTTAATCAGATCTTACATTATTTGAATTCTCATTCAATCAGGACCTGGATGTATTCTAATAGGGAAGACAATAAGTAAAAATTAGGTAGATACATTACATCTATATATGTACATACACACATATACATCTTGATATGCATGATATATGCATGTGTGTATACACACATATTATGTATGTATATACACATACATGTATATATACATATATATGTAATAGATTGAAGACAGGGGAGCAAGTGTTGCTGGAGTTAGTGGAATTTGAACTGAGTCTTGAAAGATTCAAGGGAAACTGAGAAGCAGAGATGAGGAGACAGAACATCATAAGCATGTCAGACAGCAACTTCTAAGTCATGCAGATGGGAAATGGAGTGCTTGCACAAGGAATTGTAAGCAGGTCAATGTTGCTGAAACATATAATATTGACAGAGGGCAAAGTGTAAGAAGACTGGAACTGTAGGAAGGAGCTAGGTTATGAAGAGCTTTAAATGACAAGGAGTTTATAGTTGATTTTGGAGGTAATATGGATCCACTGGAGCAGGAAACGGACATGGTCAAACCTATACTTTAGAAAAATCACCTTAGCATCTGAATCAAGTTTAGTTGAGCATAAGAAAATACATCAGATCAGGAGGCCAGTCAGAAGGCTATTGAAATAGACTGGGTAATGAGAGCCTGAACTAAGGTTGTGGCTATATGAGAGGAGAGAAAGCAAAGTATAAGTAAGATGTGGAAATAGAAATGACAATATATATCAGTGGATTGTATATGTGAAGTGAATAAGAATGAGGAGTTGAAGATGATATTAATGTTACAAGCCAGAGTGACTGGGAGGCTTGTGGTATATGCTTGGAACATAGAAAATACTTAAAAAATTCTTTACTGACTGACTGGTATCCTTGACAGGAAAGTTGAAGAGAAAGCAGAGTTTTTGGGGAAAGACAATGAGTTCTGTTTTGGACATGCTGAGATGCCTATGGAACATTCAATTTGAGATATTCCAGAGGCAGCTACAGCTTAACAGAGAGACTAGGGCTGGCAATACAGAATGTCTGAAAAGTAATAAGTTTATTTAAATTAAATAATCATCTTATTTTAAGCCTTATTAGGGTATTAAAGATTAATATTTCACTAAGACTTTAGTGCAGGTAGATGGTACAGTGGATAGAGCATCAAGCCTGGAGTCAAGAAAGTTTAAGTTCAAATCCAGCCTCAGACACTAGCTGTGTGACCCTGGGCAAGTCACTTACCCCTTATTTGCTTCAGTTCCTCATCTGCAAAATGGAGACACATTGGAGAAGGAAATGATAAACCATTCCAGTATCTTTGCCAAGAAAACATCATGGACTGTCCATGGGATCATGTAAAGTCAGAAATGACTGAATAACAATGAAGATTGTTTTGGACACATTGCATGGATCTGGGAATCACCTTCTTAGAGAAGATAATTGAACCCATGGGAATTGGTGACATTATCAAAATAGTTTTGGGAGAATCTAAGGGTATCCAGGAAATGTTACTGTTGGGGGAGGGGGTCACACATGCTTAGTAGGTATGATATGGTTGAAGAGCCAACAAAAAAGATTGAGAAATACTTAAATAAGAAAATCGAGAGAGAGCAGTGTCACAAAAATCTGAGGAGAGTATATCTTGAAGGAGAAATTGATTAACAATATCCAGAGTGAGACAATGCACAATTTAAACTGAGAGAGAGGGAGAGAGAGAGAGAGAGAGACACAAAGACACAGAGACACAGAGACAGAGAGAGAGAGAGACAGAGAATGAGAGACAGAGACACAGAGATAAAGACAGAGAGTCTCATTTAGACATGACTCTCCCTCCTACATTTTATTGTGAAGCCAAACTGTGCTTCTCTGTCTTTTTTTTTTTTTTAAATATGCCAATCTATTTTTCTAATCACTGTGACTTTGCACTGGCTTTTCCACATGCATGAAAGGCACTCTCTCCTTACATCTTTCTTATACTGTATATATTTGTAGTTATTAGCTTTATATTTATGAATACACAAGATATAGCGTCTCTTCTAGAATGTGAGCTCATTGTGAAAAGGGACTTTTTTTTTTAATCTTGTACTTTTGTTCCTAGCAATTGACACATAATAGACACTTAAATTTTAAGGAGTTGATTAATTTAAATTTTTTACACTTTGAGAACTAATTATGGGATATGTAAAATGTTGGTTTAAACTGATGTTCTGTCAAACTGCCATATTTATAGTTCTTGATAACAAGTTAATCTTCAAAAGCTTATGTTCATGTATTTACTAAACTCTGGAATTCCATTTCTTTTTTTTGTCACTTCTATTGTCTAGTATGGTCCTAACAACAGACTTTGTCTGCTTTTCAAGGACAGACTAACTAAGCACCAATCTCATCAGTGGTAAGTTTGCCACCTTCTGATAAATTCTTTGGTTCTCAAAAAGTCTTTCAGTTTTGAGAGGCTATCTTCTGCTTTTGCAGTAAGGGATTGCTATAGAAGGAACTTGAACCCAGGCCTTCTTGAATCTGAAACTGCCCAAAGTCACATTTCAAAATCAGTTCGGTTATATGATATTTAATTAACTTTGTCCAAATTGCTTTAAAATTTTTCAATTTAATGTAATAGTGCCAATTTTTCAGTATGTGATTCTCTGAGGTGAGTGATGGCAAAGTTTTGGAAGAGAAAGATCATTAACCAGATATAATCAAAGCAAATCCCCAAAGAACATGATTAACATAACTCCTCAGAGCTACAAAATCCCTTGCTTCATACCATCCTTCTCAGTAAGTTTAATTTAAAGCTCTAGGTATATGATATTTTTGGATGTGAATATTCTTGTTAACAGATAATACTAACAGTTAAACTAAATCATAACATAGAAAAATATTCATCAAAGGTTTTAATTATTGCAACAAGGAAAGCATTTTGTTATCATTCATACCTGATTGCAGAAGTTTAAAAATATTTCAAAAAGCTGACTACATTCATAATTATAGATCTATTAGCCTGGTTTCATTGTTGGCCTTGATTTGAATAATGTTGGATTTGTGAGGGTTTATTTTCCTCAATCAATAGGCATCTGCATGAATGTAACTTTATATTTTTGTAGATCTCTACATTAAATTGCTTAATTACTAATATATATGTGTGTGTGTATGTATATATATATATGTGTATATATGTATATATTTATATATACACACACAAACACACACACATACATGTGAGCCAAAAAGAAAACAAAGAGAAGATTATAGAGAAAGCAAACAATTTGAAAAACAAAATTGTTAAGTACTGCAGTTCGGGAAGACCTACAGAGACATGGGAAGAAATCAAAACACATTGAGAGTAATTGTGCTGCTTTACAAGGCTGTCTGTAGCACAAAGATCTCTGTCAATGCCAGTAACGACAACACTTAACAATAGCAACAGTAACTATTTAAATAGTGCTTTAAAGCTTGCAAAAGATAGAGATTATTGTCTCACTTGTTTTATACAACAACCTTGTGAGGTAGATGCTATTATTACTTCCATTTTGTAGGAAAGAAACTTAGTCTAAGAGATGTTAAGCCTGGAGTTACAACTATTAACTGGCAATTTGAATTCAAGTACAATTTGAATTCAAGGTTTCCTGACTCCAACTACAGCATGGTACTATCTACTATACCACTTAGTTGCCCATATAGCTGTACATTGAACTCAATGTCACATGAGGATTTGTGACATGACTTCAAGCCACAATGGATTCAGAGGGTGATCCCTGTACTTAATAATTGGGACCTAATAAGATATCCATGCATACTCGACAGGTCCAAGTCTGACAACATGATAAATAAAACTGTTGACAGTTATCTCTTATTTGCTCCTTATGATGCTTGAGACTAAAGCTGTTGAAAGTAATTATCTTAAATCTAAGGAAACTAAGGAAACATTTGATACCTCCTCTTCCCAATGATTCTTGGAATGAACCTGTTGATAACCTGGAACTTCCAGAAACTGATTGTCATATATGACTACCATTGCCAAAACTGATTCTATGGGGGCTATTGTCAGCAGGGAAAAGATGGTCAGAGGCCTTACTAGGATTACCTAATATTTTAAAATGTGTGCATTTCCATGGAAGCTAAGGTCCAATTACTTTGGTCCCAAGGGAACAGGGCCCCTGAGGAGCAGGGGATCGAAGGCCCTTCATGGGTAAGAACAAAAGTACAGATCAGAAGAGTAGTGACCACATCTATGCCTGGATTACACCACCTCCAAAACCTCCAAACCCCCAGAATTAGCTTTGAAAACAGCAGCATCAAAAATCTTGAAGCTTGAGACAGTTCCCACCCACCCCTACCTTGGAAACAAAGCCCAGCATTAACATAAAATTCAAAGTCAAGAAATAGGCTGGAAAGATGAACAAACAACAACAAAAGAAGTTGACATAAAGTTACTATGGTTATAGGAAGATCAAGATACAAACTCAGAAGAAAATAACTATGTCAAAACAGGTACAGGCAAAGCCTCAAAGGAAAATGTGAATAGGACCCAAGTGCAATAAAAATTCCTAGAAGAGCTCAAAAATGGCTTAAAATCAAATAAGGCTGGTAGAGGAAAAAAATATGGAGAAGAAATGAGATTGATGAAAGAACATTATTTTTTTTAAAAAAATTAACAGCTCAATAAACAAGGCATAAAAAATTCTGAAGAAAATAACACTTAAAAAAACCCAGAACTGGCCAAAGTAGAAAGAAGGGTATAAAACTTCACTGATGAAAATAATTCCTTTAAAAGCAGAATTGGCAAAATGTAAAAAAAGAGGCACAAAAGCTCACTAAAGAAAATAGTTTCTTAAAAATTAGCATTGGGTAAACGAAATCTAATGACTCCATGAGACATCAAGAAAGAATAAAACAAAGTCAAAAGAATGGAAAAAAAAGAGAAGAAAATGTGAAATATCTAAAAGGAAGAAAAAACCAACTGAGCTGGAAAATAGATTGAGGAGAGATAATTTAGGAATTATTTGACTACCTAAAAACCACGATAAAAAGAAAGCCTAGACATCGTTTTTCAAGAAATTATTAAGCTAAATTGCCCTGACATCCTAAAACTAGAAAATCAAATAGAAATTGAAAAAAAATCCATCAATTATCTCCTGAAAGAGAATTCAAAATGAAAATTCCCAGGAATATTATTCACAAATTCCAGAGTTCCCAGATAAAAAAGAATATACTTCAAGTAGACAGAAAAAAAATCATTCAAATGCCATGGAGCCACAGTCAGGATCACAGAAGATTTAGCAGCTACTATGTTTAAAAAATGAAAAAGTGGAGGTCTTGGAATATGATTTCTGAGAAGGCAAAGGAGCTAGGGTTACAACCAAGAATAACCTACCCAGAAAAACTGAGTCTTTGGAGGTGGGGAAATGAACATTTATTGAAATAGAGGACTTTCAAGCATCACTGATAAAAAGACCAAAACTGAATAGAAAATATGACTTTCAAATACAAGACTCAGGAGAAGCATAAAAAGGTAAATATGAAAGAGAAATTATAAGGGACTCAATAAAGGTAACTGTTTATATTCCTATATTGACAGGTGTCAATTGTGACTGCTAAGAACTTCATCATTACCAGGTCAGTTAGGAGGAGTCAACATAAAAGTAAATGAGTAGTATCTAGTGTTTGATAGACCCAAAGATCCAAGCTTTGGGGACAAGAATTGATCATTTAACAAAAATTTCTAGGAAAACTAGAAAGCAGTTTTGCAGAAAATAGGCATGTAACAACTTCTCATACAATATACCAAGAAAAGATCAAAATGAGCACATGATTTAGACAAAAAAGAATGTTATTGGCAAATGAGGGTAACATGGAAAGAAATACCTGTCAGATGTATGGATGAATAAAGTTTATGGCTAAACAAGATATATAGAAAGGATCATGGGAAGTAAAATGGATAATTTTTATTATATAAATTAAAAAAAGTTTTGCAAAACAAAAACAATAAAGCCAAAATTAGAAGGAAAGCAAGAACCTGAGGAAAAACTATTTACAGCAAGTTTTTCTGATAAAGGCCTCATTTCCCAAATATTTAGGGAACTTTGCCAAATTTATAAAAATAAGATCCATTTTCCTCCAACTGAAAACTGGCCAAAGGATATGAACAGGCAGTTTTCAGAAGAAGAAATCAAAACTATCAACAGTCATGTGAAAAAGTGTTCTAAATCAGTACTGATTAGAGAAATGCAAATCAAACCTCTCCAAGGTATTATCTCGCACCTATTAGGCTACTGACTAAGATGACAGAAAAGGAAAATGACAAATGCTGGAGGGGCAATGGGGAAAAAAAGGGGACATCAGTGTATTGTCGGTGGAGTGGTGACCATTCTGTAGAAAATTTTGGAACTTTGCCCAAAGTACTATCAAACTGTGTATCCCCTTTGACCCACCAATACCACTATTAGATTTATAAACCAAAGACATCAAAGAAAAGGGAAAAGGATCTACATGTACAAAAATATTTATAGTAGCTCTTTTTGTGGGGGCAAAGAATTGGAAATTGAAGGGATGCCTACGAATTGGGGAATGGCTGAATAAGTTGTGGTATATGATTGTGATCAATGAGGATGAAAATGGCACTAAGGTCAGGTACCACATTGATGGTAAATTATTTAACTTGAAAAGGCTGAAAGCCAAGAGTAAAGTGGATTGACAGTTGGTGCATGATTTTTTGTTCACAGGTGGTTGTGCACTCAATGCAGCCTCTGATGCTGAAATGCGACAATGTATGGATCAATTCTGGGCTGCTTGTGCTAATTTTGGCCTAACAATTAATACCAAGAAAACACAGGTTCTCCACCAGCTAGGCCCACACCATCTTTTGTGGAACCATTGGTTTCTGCAAATGGAGAATTTTGAGTGCTCTGGATAAGTTTGCTTTCCTTGGCAGTATACTTGCCAGGGATGTATACATAGATGATAAGGTTATGGCATGTATCACCAGAGCTAGGTCAGTGTTTAGGAGGCTCTGAAAGGAAGTGTGGAAGAAGAGATATTAGACTGTGTACCAAACCAGTTTTCTACAGAGCCTTTGTGCTGACCTCATTGTTGCATGTTTTCAAAACCTAAGACAGTATACTAGGGCCACGCCAGGAAATGGAATTGCTTCTGGTTCAATTGGCTTAGAAAGATTCTGAAGATCATCTGGAAATATAAGATACCAGACACTAAGCTTCTTTGTTGAACTAAACTGCCAAGCATTCAAACACTACTGCAGAGAGCACAACTCTGATGCATTGGTTATGTTATTCGAATGACAAATGTACATTTTCCTAAAAGACTATTTTATGGAGAAATTCCACAAGGCAAGCACTCACATGGATGTCAGAAAAAGTGACATGAAAACACTCTTAAGATTTCTCTGAAGAACTTTGGAATTGATTCGTGACATGGGAGACACTGGTAAAGAACCGCCTAGCAAGGTGCATTAAAGAAGGCACCGTATTCTATGAGCAACATAGAATTGCAGTAGCTCAAAAAAAGCATGAGATATGTAGATTTAGACATATCCACTCCCAATGTTCATGTGGACCACTTGTGCCTGACCTGTGGTAGAGCCTTCTGAGCTTGTATTGGTCTGATCTGCCACAGTCAGATACACAGTACCTTGACTTGAATTTAGTGATGTCATTTTGGTCCTCTATGAGAAGAATGGTCAACAACCAACCTACCAACCAATATGATTGTGATGGAATACTATTGTGCTGTAAGAAATAACAAGCAGGATGGTTTCAGAAAGACCTGGGAAGACTTAACTGACGCAAAGTGAAGTGAGCAGAACCAGAATAACATTATACAGCAATCTTTTAAAAATAGTTAATTATGAAAGATTCAGTAATACTGATCAATACAATGATCTACTAGAACTTCAAAGGACATATGAATTCTTTGAGAGAGAACTGATGAACTCTAAGTGCAAATTCAAGCAAACTTCTTAAACTTCTTTGTGTTTCTTTTTTTAAAAAAATTTGCAACATGGCTAATATGGAAAAATGTTTTGTATGACTTCATATATATATAATTAATTTCACATTGCTTGTTTTCTCTATGGGTAGAGAAGGAGTAGGAGGGAGGGAGAGAATTTGGAGCTCATATTTTAAAAAATGTTTAAATAAATAAGAACTTTAAAAAGAAAGATTTGGTTTTTTGAGTTAGAAAACCTGTGTCTTAATAACTATTCTATTAATAACCTTGGGCAAATATCTTCTTTGGGCACAGTTTCCTTACATATAAAACAATTGAATTAGATTGTACTTTCTGGGTATAACAGGTATTATGCAGTGTTTTTAAGGTGCCTCACAGTTCTAATCTTTTATTATCACATAGCATCTGGAAAGAGTCAGGAGATCTAGGATAAAATCCAAAGCTGTGCAGCTTTGGACAAACTACTTAACCTTTGTGAGACTGTAAAATAAGGATGATAATAATTGTACTACCTTACAGGGGTGTTATGGGGGAAAAACATTTCATAAAACTAAATCATGAGACACATGTAAGTAATTATTTTTATGTCCTGACAGAGTCCTACTTATCTTCATTAAAAAGAAAACTGAAAAACTATAACTGTGAGATGATTGCAAAACTCTTGTTGTAGTCACCCCATGCCCCTTATCTGCAGCTTGTTAGGTCAAACCCAGATAAGCATGATTTACACTGAACGAAGTCTCTAGGGAGTCTAATGGTTTCTTCAAATCCAGCACAAGAAGGAGTAAAAGACTAAATTTTTGACCTGATATGGGTACTGTGAATCTATTGTGATGCTCCTGTGGGTAAGAAATGAATTAGAGGAATTTCTTTGGTCTGTAATTGATGTTTTTCTGCTGAAACCACTGCATGATAATTCTTCACTATATCATCTTGATCTTTCATACTAGACAAAGCACAGCCTATGTCATATATGTCTGAATGGTTTGGGCTTATTCTGGCAGTGTAGTTTGTATAAAAAACAGAAGAATGTTTTCAACTTCACAAAAGTTGAGTTTCTGGAATACATAATCTCTACTCCCCTGCCACACCTATCACATGAAGTAACTGGATGAATTCTCAAAAAGCTGATGCCATTTCCTAGCTGGCGTGTCCCAAATATCTCCTGGGATTTGTAAGATATTTAGGGTGTTTACAACCCACTTTTTACCTTGATTGACATCAGTGATTATTAGTCTACTATGGAAAAACTATGCCTTTTAGTTGTTAACTAGACACATCTGGACAGAGCTAATTAACAAGAGTTGCCTTCCCTCCACTGCAATCTTGGACTATCCCCACCAAAATGGCCCTGCTCAGTAAAGCCATATATTTAAAATGTGAAAATATAAAACTCACGGTTACTATGCTTTACAAGGACACATTAAACATGTTGAAAATCCTAGGTAAGGAGCAAGGAAAGGCACTTCTTCCACTTGTACATAGCATTACCATTATAACAACATGGTTTGGAGAAAGAACTCAAAGAACATTTGTTTAAGTACTGGCTCTATTATTTAAATATGCTTGGCCTTGGATAAGTCACTGCACCTTTAGCTGCCTGTTTCCTCATATTTAAAATGAGGGGAATTGGATAGACCAGAGGTGTCAATTATACTACTCATGAGCCATATATGAAGTATAATACTCCCAAGTGTGACTCAAAACAAATTAAAATGTAATTGGGAAATATTTAACAAGGCAAAAAAAAAATACAGTAAAAGACAGATACTGTTAATATGTGGTTTTCTAAGTCAATATTCAGCTATAGGGATGCTTATGTGTGGTTAAGTGGCCCCCAATGAACTAGGTGTTTCCTAAGATCCAGGGGTATTATAAAGCTCAAATCAGATAACAGATGTAAAGCACTTTTCAACCTTATAGTGCCATGTAAATTCTTGTTTATTATTAGTAGTATTAATGGTACTGGTAGAGTAGTAGTATTAGTTTTAGTACTGGTACTAGTGTTGACATCAAGTCACTAGGCCACCAGTCTAGTAATTACTTCATTTCTTGAGTCTTCTACTACACTCTTGCTGAATTCAAGCAATATTTATTAAGCAATCCTGAAGTATCTGAGTAAGTGTTTAACAACCAGGCTCTCTAAACAACCAAAATAAGTATGCCCAAAATTTTGTTTAATATGAATTATGAGTATTTATTAAGTATAGAAATCACCAAAACAATAAATCAAGCCCTGATTGGTAGTGATCACCAATTTCTGAATTAAAAATGTTCACAATGAAAATTTAACACTTAATCTCATGCATATTAGAGCTGGCTCCAACACACCCTTGCTAAAATCCCTTCCATCTCTAAACCCTACAATTCTGCAAGTTCTTTATTAGTAGTTGCATACGTGTTTGGCCAGCTTACATCTCATATACTTTTTTTTTAATGAATAGCCAAAATACCTGTCAAAAACCTGGTATCATTCATCAGGATATTTGTCTATTGCTTATTTTGACTTCAGTGCAGTCACTAATTAGGTTACTTACTTATACCCCTAAGAGATAGGTCAGAAAAATAGGAGACAGTAGCAACAGCACAGAGGGTGGCAGGATAGTTGTAGAGCCTATTTCTATATTCAGTTTTCTTAACCCCAATGCTTACCACACTATGAAGCTGCCTAGTTTATACCACAGTAGCTCTGTTAATAATATTCTCTTAGGAAAATACACACATACATACACATATACACACACACACACACACATACACACACACATATATATACACATATACATCTAGATGTATATATACATATACACATATATGTATATGCGTATATATACATATACACATATACATATATGTGTATATATACATATACACATATGTGTATATATACATATGTGTGTATGTATATGTGTATATATATGCATATGTGTATATGTATATATACACATATATGTATATGTGTATATGTATATATACACATATACATCTAGATGTATATATACATATACACATATATGTATATGCGTATATATACATATACACATATACATATATGTGTATATATACATATACACATATGTGTATATATACACATATACATACACACATATGTATATATACACATGTATATATACATACACATGTATATACACACATATGTATATATACATATACCATGTATACATACATATGCATATACACATACACACATATACATATGTATATATACATATATATGTATATATACATATATATGTATATATACATACACACATATACATATATATGTATATATGCATATACATATATATATATATATATATATAAAATTGGTATTCCACAAGTATGGAACATTTGGGGAATAATGTATTTTATTATTAGTATTTACTCAGATTAAAAAACTAAGTCTTTTAAAAATTATAGCTAGCTAAATGATCATCTTCAATGAATAGTAAACTCATTGTCATATGATTTTAGTATTTGACTCATGTCTTTGGGAAAGTCTTATTGATACATGGCTTTGTTTGATGTTTTCTCCTTTTTATTTTTTAATTAAATTTTATTTCTTTTGATCAATAATAATCCACTTTATTTTTTCAAAGCACAGCAATTTTTTACAATTTTTTTTTCAGTTCCAAATTTTGTTCCTACTCTTACCTCCCAATGAGAAGATTAGAAAAACAAAACTTATTATACATATGTATGGTCATACAAAACAAGTGTTTCAATGTTTTCTTATACAAATAATTTGCTGGAGTCAAAAGGAATAGATTGCTGTGATCACAAGGTGAAACTGAGCCAAAATCAGCAGTGAAATTTTGATCAAAATCAAATCCATTCAAGCATATTATTACTACTGAAGAAATATTTTGGACCATCGAAAGGATACAATAGCAATGCTCACAGTCAGTAGCGAAACACATATATGAAGACAATACCTGTGTAGAATAACAATGCACAGAGGGGATACTAAGGTTGAACTCAAGAATTCAGTGGAATTGCCCTGGAAAGATATAGGAGTTACACACAATGTAGAAAAAAATTGTGTATGCCAGAATAAATTTAGTTTTGCATAGGCAAGCTATTGTTTCCTACTAAAGGAGAATCTTAACAAAAACCAGTCCTTGGGCTGACTGGCTCATCTCCTACTTCTGCTCTCTCACAATTAGTCAGTCACTTAATAGGCATTTGTTATTTATTTGTAATCTATTACTATTTAAAATGATAATTTTACCTAAACTAATTCATATTGTCAATGCCATTCTAATTGAATTACCAAAAAATTATTTTACTGAATTAGAAAAAAATTATAACAAAATTCATTTGGAAGAAAAAAAATCATGAATATCAAAGGAACAAAGGAAAAAATGTAAAAAAATAAAAGAAAAAGGAGGTTTAGCAGTACCAGATCTTAAATTATATTATAAGGCAGTAATTGTCAAAACTATCTGGTACTGGCTAAGAAGTAGAAAGGTAGATCAGTGGAACAGAGTAGACATGCAATTTACAGCAGCAAATAAATATAGTAACCCTGTATTTGACTAGAATAAATACTTAAGATTTTGGGGTAAGAATTCATTATTTGGTAAAAAAAAACTGCTGGGAAAACTGGGCACAGGCCAACATCTTACACCATTTACCAAGATAAGGTCAAATGGATACATGACTTAGATATAAAGAGAGATATCATGAGAACATTTGAAGAATGTGGACTTTATTACTTATCAGACATGGATAGGCAATTTATGAATAAACAAGCGATAGAAAGCAAAGCAAGGTATAATATGAATTATTTCAATACATTAAATTAAAAAAAATTTTGTACAAATAAGAAAAATATAGCCAAGATCAAAAGGAAAGCAGAAAATGGGTTTTTAAAAATATCTCAAATATATAAAAAACTTTGTCATATCTATAAGAATATGTCATTTCTCAATTGATAAATGGTCTAAGGATATGAACAGGCAATTTTTGGATGAAGAAGTCAAAACAATTTATAATCATATGAAAAAATGCTCTAAATCACTATTGATTAGAGAAATGCAAATTAAAACAATCTTGAGATATCATTTTATGCCTATCATATTGGCTAAAATGATTAAAGGGGAAAGGGAAAAATGCAGGAGGGGAATATGGAAAAATTGGGATACTAATTCACTGTTTGGTGGAATTGTGAACTTATCCAACCATTTTGGAGAGCAATCTGGAATTATGCCCAAAGAGTGTTAAACTGCCTATACCCTTTGACTGAGCCATACCTCTATTAAGTCTATTTCCAAAGATGATTAGGGAAAAAGGAAAAAAACCCTATATGTCCTAAGATGTTTATAGAAGCTCTCTTTCTGGTGGCAAAGAACTGGAAATTGCATGGATATCCATCAATTGGGGAATGGCTAAACAAGTTGTGGTATATGATTGTGATGGAATACTACTGTGCCATAAGAAATAATGAGCTGGAATGATCCTAGAAAAACATGGATAAACTTGCATGAAATAATTAAAAGTGAAATGAGCAGAGCCAAGAGAACATTGTATGTAGTAACAACAACATTGTTTTCAGAACAACTTTGAGTGAATAAGTTATTTTGATTATTATAAATACCCACAATAACTACAAAGGACATATGAAGGAAGACACTATCTGCATCCAGAGAAAGAACTGATAAATAGATGTATAAAATGATTTTACATATATATGTAGATATGGATGTAGTTGAGTCTAATGGTAGCCATCTCTAGGGTGTGGGGGGAAGGAAAAAAAGGAAAAAAATTACATGATAACTTTATTATATATTTAAAAGGATAGCAAGTTGTATACAATAGATTTGTAGTTTCAAGTAGAAATACTTGCTTTATTCCATAATTTAAAAATAAAATAATTTTTAAAAAAATATTAAAAAAGGCATTTATTATATGCTAAGTGCTGTGCTAAGTGCTGGAATATAAAAAGTAAGGCAAAAAATAATCAATCCCTGCTGCCAAGGAGCTCACAGTCTGACAAGGAAGATAATACGTAAACAATTATTTACAAACAGTGCATATGAAGGATAAATTAGAGATAATCTCAGAGGAAAGGAAATAAAATTATGGAGGACTGGAGAAAGTATCTTTTAAGAAAGTGGTACATTAGCTGAGATTTGAAGGAAACCAGGAATTGGAGATAAAGAGGGAGGGTATTTCAGTCATGAGAGGCAGTGAAAATGCCCAGCATTAGTGAACGGAATATTGTGTTCCAGGAACAGCAAGGAGGCCAGTGCCTCTATATGACATAGCATTAAGGGAGGGGGGGAAAGGGTAAAGTACAAGAAGACTGGAAAGGTAGTGGTGGTGGTATAGAAAGCTATAAAGGCCAAACATAAATTTGAAGGAAAGAGATTATAATAATCATCAGTAAGAAAGAACAATAATTAAATAGACAGGGACATCCTGTATGCAACCTTTCATAAGTACTAGTTGTATTTGTGCTGTGTTCAGTTCAGTTCAATTCAACAAACACTTATTGTGTTCTTATAATGTGAAAAACTCCATGCTAGGCTTTTGGGCTCTCAAAAACAAACAAACAAACAAACAAACAAATGAATGAATAAATAAATAAATAGAAAGGAAAAGAAAAAAAAGAAATGTAACTTCTCCTCAAGATTTCATTCTACTGGTAAATGCAACATGTGAATGAATATTAAGTCCGATTTCTTATTAAGAAATTTCAAGAGAGAGGGCATATAAACAGTTGGGGGGAGGTGGAGGGCAGGGAAGACTTCATGCAGGAGGTCATGCATAAGCTTTGCTTTGAAGGAAGCCAGGGAATTTGTGAGGTAGAAGTGAGGAGAGATTGAGTTTCAAATATGGGGTAACCACTTCAATAGATCAGTCAACATTTATTAAGTGCCTACTGTGTTCCAGGCAGTGTGTTAAGTGCTGGGGATGCAAAAAGAAGCAAAACAAAAACACAAACAAAAACCCCCGAAAACAATGCTTACCCTCAAGGAGCTTATAGTTGAATGGGGGAAAAGCATGTAACCAAGTATAGACAAAGCAAGTTGTATACAGGAAAAACAGGAAATTATTAACAGAAGGAAGGTACTAGAATTAAGAGAGTTGGGGAAAGTCTTCCTATAGAAGGTGGGATTTGTTAATTTTAAGTTGACTCTTAAAGAAAGGCAAGGAGATCAGTAGCCAGAATGGAGGAGGGAGAACATTCCAGGTCTGGGGTACAGCCAGAAAAAAAGCTTAGAGCATAGAGATGTTATCCCGTTAGTGGAACAGCCTAGTGGCCAATGTCACTGGATTGAAGAATATGTGGTGGAGGGTAAGGTATAAGAAGACTAGAAAGGCACAAGGGGGCTGGCTTATGAAGGGCTTTGAATGCCAAACAGAGAATTCTGTATTTGCTTGTGGAGGAAAAAGGAAGTCTAGTGGGGAAATGAGGGTGGGGTGGAGTAGGGAGATGTACTATCAGATCTGCATTTTAGGAAAATCACTTCAGTGGCTGAATAGAGAAGTGGGGGAGAGATTTGAGGCAAACAGACCCACCAGCAGTATATTGCAATAATCCAGGTGTTAGGTGATGAATACACTAGAATACAGTAGAATGCACTAGAATGGTGACAGTGTCAGAGGAGAGAAAAGAATGTTTTTGAGAAATGTTACAAAGATGAAATTAAGAAGTCTTGGCAACAGCTTGAATATGGGGATGGTGGTGAAAGAGTGAGAAATCCAGGATGACTCCTAGATTGTCAGCCTGGGGGACTGGGAGAATGGTTTTGCTATGTACAGTGATAGGGAAGGTGGCGTAGGGGATGAAAGTTAATGAGTTCGGTTTTGGACATGTTGCATTTTAGATGTCTATTGAACACTCAGTTTGAGGTGTCTGAAAGGCAGTTGGAGATGTAATATTAAAGGCCAGCAAAGAGACTGGGGCAGGATAAATAGATGTGCGGATCATAGTGTCAATGGTAATTCAATCCATAGGAGCTGAGATCACCAAGTGAAGTAGTTCAGTGGGAGAAAAGAAGAGGACCCAGAATAGAGTCCTGAGGGACAAGTATATTTACAGGCATTTTCTGAAGGAGGATCCAGCAAAGGAGACAGCAAAAAGAGCAGTCAGATAGGTAAGAGGAAAGCCAGAAAAGGATGGTGTCCCCAAAACCTAAAAACCTAGTGTCAAGATGGTGTGAGTAATTAGTAGTGTCAAAAAGCTGCTGAAAGATCAAGGAGAATGAGGATTGAGAAAAGCCATTGGATTTGGCAACTAAGAGATCGTAATAACTGTGGAGAGGGCAGTTTCAGTGGAATGATAAGACTGAAAGCCAGACTGTAAGAAGAGAGCAAGAGGAGAGAAAGTGGAGACACCTATTGCAAAGACTTAGAGATGGGCTATGCAGTAAATAGCTAGCAGGCTAGGTTAACTACAATAGAGTACTGCAAGATGAAATAAGAATGTTGAGGTAGGTGCAAGCTATATTTTATTTCCCTGAAGGCAATAGGAAACCACCAAGGATATTTTAGTAGACAAGGGATATGGTTAGAAATGTATGTTAGGAATGTCAATTTGTCAACTGTGTGGAGGATAGATTGGAGAGAGTAGAGGCTGGTTATTGCAACTGGGGGTTGTGGCACATGCCTGTAATTCCTGCTGCTGGAGGAGGCTGAGACTTGATGGATTGCTTGAGCTTGGTGGGAATTCTGAGCTGTAGTGGGTTAAAGCTGAATAAGTGTCCTCAGTAAATTGAAAATTGATAGGGTGAGCCTTAGGGGGCAGGGACCACCAGGCTACCTAAGGAGGAACAAGCCGGACTATGTTGGAAATGGAATATCAAAGCTCCGGTGCCTATCAATAGTGGTTTGGGCCTATTAGTGGCCACTACACTTCTAGCCTAGGCAAGATGGATTCATTTTTTCTTAAGGAGGCTATCGCAACAATCCAGAAAAGGGGTAATTCTTTAATTATTAGTGATTTTGGTATTTTTTTTTACATTTACTTGTTGCTGACTTAGATTTTTTTCCCTTTAAAAAGTGCCTGTTTATAGCCTTTAATGATTTTATTTTTCCATCTCTTCTAATCAATTTATCTTCAATCTCTTCCTGCTACATTTTGTTGGCAATATACAGAATAATGCATGTGGTTTCATTTTATAGCCTGCAACTTTGTTATAAGTTATTCATAATTTCAACTAAATTTTTATTGACTTTTTAAAGATTTTTCTAAACTATCATATCATCTGCAAAAAGCAATAGTTTTTTTCCCCTCTGCCTATTTCCTTGATTACTTTTGCTTTTCTTTTTATTATTATTGTAGCTAGAATTTCTGTAACTATATTAAATGATGGTACCAATACCACACATACTTTCTTTACCCTTGAGCTTATTGAAAAAGCATCTGGCCTTTCCCCTTTAAGCAGAATGTTGGCTCTAGATTTTAGATAGATATTACTTATTATATTTAAGAAAACATCTGTTTCTAGTGCTATCTAGTGTTTTTTTTAAACAGAAATGAATGTCAGATTTCCTCAAATGCTATTTGAGCATCTGTTGACAGTACATGGTTGTGTTTATTATTTTTCTATTAACTGGTTTGTTATGTTTTTGTGTGTGTGTGTGTGTGTGTGTGTGTGTGTATATATATATATATATATATATATATATATATATATATATACATATATTTGTGAATCAAACCTATATTCCTGGTATATTCAAGTTGTATAGTATGTCATCTTTTTAGTATGTGGTTGTAGCCTCTTGACCGATATTTAGTTATTTTTTGTGTTAATATTCATTTAGGGTTAGGGTTAGGGAAAGAAGCTTTTTTTTTTCTCTGCATTGTCATTTGCTGGTTTAGTTATTAGGAAAATACCTGAATCATAGAAAGAGGTTCCTTTCTTTTCCTTTTTTTTTCTGGAAAATAAGTTGTGTAATGGTGGAATTAACTGTTCTTTGAATATTTGATAGAATTTACTTGTAAATCCATCTGGTACTGTTCTCCCCATTCCTTTTGGGACTTCATTTATGGTTTATTCAATTGTTTTTGTATTATTTAAATAATCAGGTTTTTTATTGTTCTGTTAACATAAGCATTGTATATTTCTGTAAATATTCACCATTTCATCTATCAATTTTGCTAGTATATAACTGGGCAAAATGGTTTCTAATAGTATCCTTTATTTCTTCCCCATTTGTTGTGAATTCTCACTTTTCAATTTGAATCCAATTTTATTTTCTTCTCTCTTTAAAAGCAAAATCAGACTAACTCTTTTATTTATTATTTTACAAAGAACAGCCCTTAGTTTTATTAGTTCACTGTGTTTTTTATTTTTATCTTTGCTTTCAAATGTTTAAATCTCTTCTCTGACTTTCAAGATCTTCATTTAGATGGTTTTGGGGTTCTTTTCCAGCTTTTATTGGTTGCATGCTTAGTTTATTGATCTGTTTTTTATTTCTTTTGATGATGAATGTCCTTAGAGATATGAATCTTCTCATAAGACTATTTTAGATGTACTCCAAAAGTTTTGGTATGTTGTTTCATTTTTTGATTGTAATTTTAAATTATTGAGGCAGCTAGGTGGAGCAGTAGATACAGCACCAGCTCTGCAGTCAGGAAGACCTGAGTTCAAATCCAGCCTCAGACACACAACTAGCTGTGTGACTCTGGGCAAGTCAGTTAACCCCAATTGCCTGGTAAAAAAAAAAAAATTAAAAAAAAAAAGAATTAATTTAGGTGCAGCTAGGTGGCACAGTGGATAGAGCTCTGGCTTTGGAGTCAGGAGGACCTGAGTTGAAATCCAGCCTCAGAGATGTGAATCTTACTAGCTGTGTGACCTTGGGCAAGTCATTTAACTCCAATTGCTTCACCAAAAAGCAAAAACAAAAACAAAAACAACAAAAAAACCAACAGAAAATTTAAATTATTTCAATGACATGTTCAATCCATAATTCTTTGAGAATTACATATCTTTAGTTAATTTTTTTAACCTTTTAAGGCCTTTTATCAAATGTAATTTTATTGAATTATATTTAGTAAAGGATATGCTTAATAGTTCTGCTTTTCTGCACTTGTTTGGGAGATTTTATGTCCCATAACATGGTTAGTTTTTTAAAAGATGCCATGCCAGCTGAAAAATAGATATAGTCCTTTATGTTTCTATTTAATAATTATCACACATCCATCATATCTAACTTTTCTAAATTTCTATTTAGGATCTTAACTTTTTTTTTTCATTTTTGGTTAGATTTGTCTAGTTCAGAAGGGATACATTAAGATCTCTCATTGCTACAGTTTTACTGTCAAATTTCCCCCATTGTTTCATTTACTTTCCCTTTGAGCATATAGATTCTATGGACTTAATGCATACACACACACACACACACATACATATATACATATGTTATATGTATATATACATACATATGTGTCATTATCATCATTAATTCTACTTCCTTAACTATGGAAATTTTAAGTATAATGTAATTTCCAGCCTTCTCTTTTTAATTGTGCCCATTTTTATTGTTTTTTTCCTGAAATTATTTTTACTACCCTGGCTTCTTTTTTTTTAGTTAAACTGAAGCACTAGAACTTTTGCTGTAAGTTCTGAGAATATTTTAGCTTTCTAGTGAGTTTCTGGTAAATAACATATTATTAGATTTTGCTTTCTAATACATTCTGGTAGCCTCTTCCTTTTATCAGACAGTTCACCCAATTCATATTTGCAGTAGGTATTGAGAATTATTTCCCTCCAAACTGCCCTGTCATATTTCTGTCCTTTGTAGCTCTCTCTCACTCTCTCTCTCTCTCTCTCTCACACACACACACACACACACACACATACCAAAGAGGTACTAAAAGAAGCTTAATTAACATAAGTGTTCTCTTATCTAAGTGCTGTGGCCCCTCTTCTCTTCCCACTACCTGCCCCCAATCACATAATTTACTTTTTTTTGCCTTTCATTTTAATCCTTTATTAGTGCTCTACCTTATCATATTGTAGTTTGTTTTGCTTGTGACCACTCCTTTACCTATTGTGTCTTTGCCCTTAAACCCCAATCTTTCTTCTTCCTTTCCTGACCTAGTTCTCTACTAAGTGTAATGTATTTGTTCACTAAACTGTGTGGGTTTGTCAGTCAGTCAATACACATTTACTAAGTGCCTAGTATGTGCCACACACTGTGCTAAATGCTGGGGATACAAGAGGCAAAAGATAGTCCTTGTCCTCAAGAGCTAACAATCTAATGGGAGAGAACAAGCAAACCAATATGTACAAGTCACATATAAATAGGAAATAAGTGAGAGAGGGAAGGCACTAGAACTGAAAATGTTGGGAAAGGTTTCTTATAGAAGATGAGATTTTAGTTGAGACTTGAAGGAAGCTAGCAGGTGGAGATGAGGAGGGAGAACATTGAGAGCATAGGGGATAGCCAGAAAAAATGAGCAGCAAGGAGGCCATTGTGATTGGATCAAATACTAATGGCAGGCAGTAAGGTGTAAGAAAAATGGATGGAGGGAGAGAGCTAGGTCATGAAGACTACCACTGATTTTTGGCATTAAGGTTTGAATTACAAACAGAAGA
This sequence comes from Phascolarctos cinereus, assembly GCF_003287225.1. Classification (NCBI taxonomy): domain Eukaryota; kingdom Metazoa; phylum Chordata; class Mammalia; order Diprotodontia; family Phascolarctidae; genus Phascolarctos; species Phascolarctos cinereus. The sequence continues at coordinate 288,795,283 of NW_027555847.1, read as the reverse complement.
TTTTGTATTTGATCCTGAAGAAAATATGGAGCCTCTGGATTTTATTGATGGGGGATGCGGGGGGAGCCAAGCATGGTCATACTTGCAATTCAGGAAAATCACTTTGGTGGCTAAATGATGGATGAATGGATTGTAGTGAGGAGAAACTTGAGCAAGGCAAATCCACAGAAAGCTACTGCAACAGAGGAGAGAAGGTGGTGAATTTGAGAAAAGTTGCAAAAGTTAAATCAACAGGTCTTGACAACAAATTGGATGTGGGGTGAGAGAGTGAGGAGGGACTAGGAAGAGAGTGTTGCCTTCAACAGTAATAGGGAAAGAAGGAGGGTTTAGGGGAAAAGATAATGAGTTTGATTTTAGACATGTTGAGTTTAGCTGTCTACTGGAATCCAGTTCATGATATCTGAAAGACAGTTGGAGATACAGGACTAGAGGTCAGCAGAGAACTTAGGGAAGGATAGGTAGATTTGAGAATGGTCAGCATAGAAATGATAATTAAATCTATGGGAACTAATGTCATTACTAAATGTAGTAGTATAGAGGGATAAGAGAAGGTTCAGGCCTGAATCTTTTTGGACATCTACAGATGACATGACCTGGATGAAGATCCAGCAAAGAAGACTGAGAAGAAGCAGTCAGGTAAAGAGAGTGGTATCCCAAAAACCTAGAGAAAATTCTCTCTCTCTTTCCTCTCTCTCTCTGCTTTCAACCTTCCTTTGTCGGTTCAGATGCAAGTGTGATTCCTCTTGCTCTTTCAATTTGCATGCTTTTAATTTTATCTACTTCTAATACATGAGATCATAAGTTTGCTCCATCTCCTTTTCCTTTCCTGCTAATCTTATTCCTTTCCTTCTCATTTACTTCTCCTAAGACCGCAAAAACAAAGCATAACCCTGCCTAGACCTTCCACCTTTCTTATTTAACTTTTCTAGGACTCTTATAGATAGCAAAGGTCTGAGAGCACATTTGCTTCTGCTTCTATTAAAATGTAAATAATTAATCATCAAGTGGTCTTTTCCAATTTGTCTAACATCTTTATCTTTATCTCCTATTTACATTTCAAAGTTTCTACTGAGTTCTGACCTTGTTATTAGGGATGCTGGGAAGCCCTCTTCATTAAAGATCTCTTTTTTTTCCCCCATGTAGGATGAAATCTTTTCCAGAAAGATTGCTTCTGGTCATAAGCCTTTTGTCTTTTGCTTTTTATAACATCACTTTACAATATCTCAACTCCTTTAGAGTCATAGCTGAAAATAATTATGAAGTCGTAAGAGCTACTTGGTATTGAACTCTTTTTTCTGTAAGAGCTTAGAATTTTTTTTTTTCTGTGACTGGAAAACTCTGAATTTTGACTATGACTTTCTTTGGAATTTTCACTTGGGGATTTTTTTCAGGAGTCAGCCAGTGCTTTTTATTTTCACTTTGTGCTCTGCTTTTAATGTACTGATGAATGCTGCTAAAGAAAGTCATGCAACTATGCCATTTGAATTCAGTACAAATTTGTTACTTAATTCTAACTAGGCCCACCCAGCTGCATGGAAATCCTTATATTCCTTCCTAGTTTACCACTGGTCTTCAAAATACTTTCTTTCTTTCTTTCTTTCTTTCTTTCTTTCTTTCTTTCTTTCTTTCTTTCTTTCTTTCTTTCTTTCTTTCTTTCTTTCTTTCTTTCTTTCTGGCAATTGGGGTTAAGTGACTTGCCCAGGGTCACACAGCTAGTAAGTGTCAAGTGTTTGGTCTGAGGCCGGATTTGAACTCAGGTCCTCCTGACTTCAGGGCTGGTGCTCTATCCACTGCACCACCTAGCTGCCCCAAAAATAATTTATTTCAAAACTTCTCTCCTCAAACAACAACGGACTAGCAGGCTCTCTTACTTCTACTACTTATCTCTTCTCTTCCTCTCTTTTTGATCATTACCTCACTTTTTCTTACCTTTAATCTCTGCTTAATTAAAGGATCCTTCCTGGCCACTTTCAAATGTGCACGTCTTTTCAATAAAAATATTCAAAAATAAACTCTCTACTTGACCATACAATCTTATTATGATAAAATCATTATCTAACAGCCTACCCTCAGCTTCCTGCAACATGGATTTAATTTTGTTTTTCTCCCTGAAAGGCAACAAAGATGTCCGAAGACTTGATTGACCTAGAGGTACAAGACTTATGCTGTGGCTTTTTGGTCATCTAAAGGCTTTTTGGTCAATGCACCACCTATGTGGATTTGGGGTCCTTTAGATTTGGCATAAGAGGATGGTAGGCCCAATTGAATCTCTATCTAGACTAAACTATTTAAGGGAGAGTACTCAGCACAGCTCAGTTTCTAGTTCTCTTTTTCCTTGTGCATGAAAGCTCTTTTCCATCTTGCTAGATCTTTGCTGCTACATCTAACAATTCACACTTGGCTTGCACTCCATTTTCTTTGTGTGCCTGAGTAGAATCAAGGTTTTCCACCTCTTCTGAATTTCCTTTCCTTTTCCTTTTCTTTTTTTGGAGGGGGGGGGTCTCAGGCTAAATCACTGCTACTAAGGAAGGGGGGGGCATGAAGCATAAGCCTATGAATTTAGTTACACCCAGTACCTATGATCAGCGTGGGGAGAATGAATGGGTGGTTTTTAAGTATTCCATCTGAGTTGCTATTTGATAAGATTTTTTTGTGCAGTATTTTTTTTTTAATTTTTAAAATTTGGATATAATTAATATCAATTTAGTATATTTTATTCTTCTGATATTAAGTTCAAGGAATTATGTTGTAAACAACTATTCAGCTAATCTATTATCCTATGATTCTACTATTTCACTAGCCAAGTCTTTGGACCCTTTTTAATTTAAATTCCAAAATTTTAACTTAAGTATTTCAAATTGTCTGTCCATTCAAAATGTCATATAAAACAGTGTCCTAAGAAAGCAGCAGATGTCCTCCAAAAACAAAAATCTAAGTTTATGAAGTTAAATTAATAAATTCTTTGAGGAATTTTAGTTCAATGATGACTATACAAATGATTTTGTTGTGAGAATGCCTTTGCAATAAGAGTAGCCTTAATGTAGGATGGGCTGGTGTCTCTTTAAAGGAGGAAGGAATGGGTACTTAGAATTTGATTCGTTTTGAGGGACGTAAATCAATGCTGTGTCCATATTAATCCTTTTTATGGTTAAGTGAACTTCTGTGTTAAATATTTTATGATCTAATAAGTATCTCATTGCCTTTCAGTTCTGAGTCTCAATGAGTGGACTGGACTGAGTTAGGCCTGGTCCAAAACAAAACTCAATGAAATAATCTTTACATATGTTTATATTTTTTGCATAATAATCTTATAGAAAAATGTATCTATAAAATATATGAAATGTGTATATATATGCATATATATATGTATATAAATGTGCCTCTTTTGAGGTAGAGTATCTCCTACAATGTATTCTCTAAGAAGATTGTATATAAAGGCAAGAGATATTTATATTAGACATTGAAGCTTACTTTCTGATAAAAGTTAAAAAATTAAAGAAAAATTAATACCTCTAATGAACCCTATTTGATCCTCTTGTAAACCTTCTGCTGGCTTGTTGATATTTCTTCTTGTTCTTGTTTTTCTCCTTCTTCCTCCTCCTCTTTCTTTTTTTCTCTCCTAAGTTCTGTGACAAACTATTCTGCTACAATCTGATATAAGAAATAGTTTGGCGTAGTGGAGAAAGAATTGTATATCTCTGAAATATACCAGTGGGCAAGTGGAGTCAGTGCTCTAGAAAAGACCCCAAGACATTACAGGAGAAAAGCCATTCTGCATTGGTATAGTTTCCACACTGGGAATTAATTCCCTATAGTGATGAACTCACAGGACCAAACAGACACAGATATAGATATAAATACTGATATTTATATAGATACCAACATAGAGGTAGAGATTTGACCAGGAACAAAATTTGACTTGTTACTCATCTTTTCTCACAATACATCTCCCAATACGCTATCTTATGTTCACTTTCATTCTCTTTATATATGCTTTTCCTTGATGACTTGATTATCTCCTATGAGTTCATTTGTCATTTTTATATGTATGACTCCTAAATCTGTGTGTCCAGCCCTATTCTCTTACCTGAATGACTTTCCTGAACTACCAATTGCATAGAAGATATACCTACCTGAATGTATCTTTGCTATGTTAAACTTAGCACATCTATAATGAAACCCAATATTTTTCATCAAACAAACCATTGGTCTACCATGCTTTCCCATTTTTGTTGTGAGTATGAGCGTCATTTCAGTCATTCAGGTTCTTAAATTTGAAGTGTGAAAAATACTGTATTATTTATTTATAATATTTAATTGAGAGCAGCTAGGCAGTACAATGGATAGAATGCCAAGCCTGGAGTCAGGAAGACTCATCCTCCTGAGTCCAAAACTGGCCTCAGACAATTACTAGCTGTGTGACCCTGGGCAAGTCATTTCATCCTTTTTGCCTCAGTTAGCTCAGGTATAAAATGAGCTGGATAAGAAAATGGCAAACCACTTGTAATGCAGAAACTCCTGAGTTCCAGCCTCTAGCAGGTTCACTCTTGATATAGGCAGACAGAAGGACAGCAGCAAAGACATAATAAGGGGCTACTTACTTTATCCTTACTGATTGCAGTGAGTTTGGAGGAGGTGAGAGAACTCAGGTCCTACAGCATCTGCCTAATTACTTTTCTAACAGGGGCTGGTGAGAATAGGAGTACTCGTCCCTACAGCATTCCACTAATTCTTGATGATGGCAGGTTGAGACAAGCACAGCTTTCTGCTTCCATATTCTGTGCTCATTGACCAGTGCTCATTTGATTTATAGAGAAACAGACAACGAAGGCAATGTGCCAACAGTAAGCCCACAAGTTTACATTAACTTCAGCTATATCATGGTGAGGCAGCATAGTGCAGATGCAGTGTGCTGTTTACAGATCAAGCTCAAATGTTTATATTATTTATGGTTATATAATGATGCACCAACACAGTGGAGCTATTTACAAGCTGTGATCCTGGGAACTAATACCTTAAAAGAAAACCAAATTCATATCACCTTACATACACCACTCCAATATCTTTGCCAAGATCACCCCAAACAGGGTAACAAAGAGTTGAACATGGCCAATGCAATTAAACAACAAAAATGTATTAATGCTGTTTGATCCTAGCTTTATGTAGATAGAAAATTGTCTAACCTGAAATCATAGGTTATGCTGACGTTAGAGACCCTTGAAGGAAGCAGAGTGCTTGTTTTGGGTCCATCCAAAACATTTCCCCAATAGCTTGTGTCTTGGCTTTACACCAATTTTATTGAATGTTTATATTTAGCTGTTAATATATATTTCAAACAACTTTACTCTTTCTGCCTGCTTGCAATATTTTCTTCTTGACCTGGAACTCTGGAATTTAGCTATAATATTCCTGAGAATTTTCCTTTTGGGATCTCTTTCAGGAGGTGATCGGTGGATTCTTTCAATTTCTATTTTAACCTCTGGTTCTAGAATATCAGGTCAGTTTTCCATGATAATTTCTTGAAAGATGATGTCTAGACTCTCTCTCTCTTTTTTTTTTTTTGATCATGGCTTTCAAGTAGTCCAATAATATTTAAATTATCTCTCCTGGATCTATTTTCCAGGTCAGTTAATTTTCCAAAGAGATATTTCACATTGTCTTCTATTTTTTTTCATTCTTTTGGTTTTGTTTTATAATTTCTTGATTCCTCATAGAGTCATTAACTTACATTTGTTCCATTTTGACTTTTAAAGAATTATTTTCTACAGTGAGCTTTTGAACCTCCTTTTCCATTTGACCAATTATGTTTTATAAGGCATTCTTCTCCTCATTGGCTTTTTGGACCTCTTTTGCCTTTTGGTCTAGCCTATTTTTTAAGGTGTTATTTTCTTCAGCATTTTTTTGGGTCTCCTTTACCAAGATATTGACTTGTTTTTCATGATTTTCTTGCATCACTCTCATTTCCAGCTGCTTGTTTTTATGTTCTTATAGGAACTTTATACAATGTGAAACTTAGAGATTGTCAAGGGAGTCACACCATTTTCTGGTTCTCTCTTCTGCTGAACTGACTTAACAAAATTCTTTCTAAAAATCTTTTTAGGTTTTGGGGTTTGCTCTCAACCAACAGGAGTAATTTTTTGATCCTAAAACCCTGTATCCTATCAGATGTCAAGTCTTTCAAATACTTCCTCTATGATATCTTTTGTATTCCTTTCCCTATATTCACAGTTCTACTCAAATGAAGTCCCCATCAACTCTTGCCAAGATTCTTGCAAAATGCTTATAATGTTTTTCTTACCTCCAACCCCTACCTCCCCAATCCATCCTCTACATGCTGCCAAATTTATTTTATTTATTTTATAATTTATATAACATATAAATTATAAAATACTAATGTGATTATGTCACTCCCTTACTCAAAATCTTTAGTGACTCCTTATTACATTTAAGATAAAATACAAATAAAATAAACTACTGCTTGAAATTTACAACTCTTCACACTATGGCTCCAATCTTTCTTTTCAGTCTTATTTCATGAACATTGTGTTCCCATTGTACTGGTTTATTTGTTATTCCCCACCCAAGATGTTATCTTTCCCAATTTGCATTTCTTTGCACAGTTATTTGCTCTCTCATATCTGAAATACACACTCTCTCACTTCCCCCTTTTATAATACCTAGTTTTCTTCAAAGCACAGCACCAACGACATGTCTTACACATGGCTTTTCCAGATCTTCCCCTGCCCTCAACCAGGTTGTCTTCTCTTTTTCTTGGAATATCTTTGTGTTCTTGTGTGTGTGTGCATGTGTGTATGTGTATTATATATATATATAATATATATATATATATATATATAATATGTATATATATATATATATATATATATAAATATATTTCAGTGACAAAATTATTTACTTGTTTTCTTAACCCTATAAAAGATAAAGTCATTGAGAAAGGGTTCTGTTTTTTTCCATTTTGTTTCACTAGTACCTAGCAGAGAGCAAGCATTTAATGAATGCTTAATGAATTAAAATTCAGTTAAAATAAACTGATTTCATCATCCAACCAAAAAAGACCCTATTCTTTACTTTGAGTTCTAGGTATTGTTAAGGCATTAGGAATGTTGAATGGTGTTCCCTGGTCTATCTTATTTGGTTAAAAAAATAGACATATATTCTTTCCCTTTTGCCTTTGAATAAAATAGACAAATTGAGCTTAATTTTTACTTTATTCTATTAGGGATTTTGAATCACAAGTTTAAAGTCACTGTCTGATGGGGGAAACATCAACATCTGTTGCAGCTGATTTATTATTTATATAACAGATTTTATAGCACCTTTCCTCTGAAGATCTGAAATTATTAACACATTATTCTTATATTTTCTGAATAACTTTCACAGTAAACATATATAAACACATCAGTATCAAAAACCAACAAAGAAGAAGCGTGATGGAGAAAATAGCCAAGAAAATAAAGGTACCTGGGGGAAATGCATGTAACCTCAAACAGAATGAGCATGCAATATTCCAAGTACTGGCTTGGGACAGTCCTTGTTAGGCTAACCCTCCATCAAGACTTCTCTTTAGCTTCTCCTCCAAGCCTGCCCTTTTTAAATTTTCAGATTTTGCATGTCTTAACTTATGCAGCCAGGGCATTATTCTATAATTATAATAATAATAATCAGCATTTGTATAGTTCTTTACGATTTACAAAATATTTTGCAAATATGATTTCATTTTATCCTTATCACAACTCTGGGAAGTAGGTGTTATTATTCTTTTCCCCATTTTTCAAATGAAGAAGCTAAGCTTGAAAGCAAGTCACTCTACTTGCTCAGGGTCAAACAGCTAGTAAATGTCTGAAACTGAATATGAACTCAGGTCTTCCTGACTCCAAGTGTAGCACTTTTTACCCACTGTGCCATGTCGTGTTCTCTAGGCCAAGACCAGAGAGTCATGGAGCAAATATTTAAATGGCACATGAGACCTCTCTGGAGTCAGACATGTGTCCCTTAACTTCCAGGATCTGTACCCTAGAGGTTGCTAATAATTAACTTAACTGGTGAGATTATTTTCTCCTTAGTTGAGCTGAGAATATTTTTTTTGTTCTGTCAGAGAGCTCCTCTATTCTCACGCATTCTTTCCTTTACTCTGATCTGTATAACTTCTTGATTTTCTCTTTCCTGTTTCATGATATGAGATTGTTTTGCACATAACCAGCCTTTGGTGGGAAGAACCAAAGCCAGCCTGAAGGAAGATACCTATTTCTCTGTCCTTTAGAGAAGAGAAAGGGGTGTTTATCCTGAACTTTAGATGAATCATTTCCCCAGACTATCAATTTTTGATGTGTGGTAGATAGATTTAATTCTATCCCAATACCCATTTTGGACATGACAGTGAGTATTTAACCATGGCCTTCTTCTTGCTTTCTGCAAAAGCTGAAATCACAGTCTTCCTTGGGGTGTTCCAGTTCCAAGATCTTTCTATTCAAGCTACCATCAGGCCAGCTTTTTTTAATGGGATATTTATATGATGGAATTGTTGGTAACTATTTTACACAAGTACAAAGAATAAAACAATCCCTACTTGCAATGAGTTTACATTCTAACAGGGGAGAAAACAAATACATATAAAAGTATATAGAGCAGAAACATAAGTTAGTACAAATATGTGCAAAGTAATTAAATTCAATGTAGTTTATGAGGGAGGGAACTGGTAGAGGGGGCAATAAGGAAAGGCTTCATGCAGGAGATGGTGCTTGAGGTGCAGGAAGATGACTTTTGTAAGATGGATGGAAGGAAGAGTGCATTCCAGGCATGTATGCATCATCAACAGAAGGGGAGAAAGACAGGAGTTGAAGTATTGTGTGTGAAGAACAGAAAGAAGGGCAGTTTGGATATATTACAGAGTGCAAGAGGGATACAATGAGACTGGAAAGATAGGTTGGGACCAAATTCTAAAGGGCTTTAAAAGCTAAATAGAGAGGTTTGTATTTTATCCTAGAGGCAATAGGAAGCCACTGAAGTTGACTGAGTGGGAAAATGACATGATCAGATTTGCACTTAAGGAAAATAACTTTGGCAATAAAGGGTAGGATGGATTGGAATAAGGAAGCCTTGAATGGCAAGTAGGCTAGTGTGGGTGGATCATAAAGAAGAAGTCCAGAAAGGTAAGAAGATGGTGGGTTATAAAGGTATTTAAATGGCAAATAGGGGATTTTATATTTGATTCTGGAAATAATATGGAGCAGTTGTAGTATAATAAGGAGGGAAGTAAGTTGGTGAGGCAACATTTTAGAAAAAATCATGTAGGAAACTAAATGGAGAAGGGATACAAGTGGGGTGAGACTTGAAACAGGAAGATTGGTTAGAAGATTGTTGGAAAAGTCCAGGGGAGAGGTATTGAGGGTGTGAACTAAGATTACAGCTGTGAGAGTAGAGAGAAAAAAATAAGAGATCATTGTAAAGGTAAAGCCAAGATTCAACAATGTGCCATGAATAAGAGTGAATAATAGAGGATGACACCAAAGTTGGGGCCTAGGTGACTGGTAGGATGTTGATGCCATGGACAGTAATAAGGAAGTTGGAAAGACAGGAGGGTTTTGGGGAAAAGATAAGGAGTTCTAATTTGCACACATTGAATTTGAGATGCCTACAGGTGAGGAGGGACTGGAGCTCAGAAAGAAATTAGGACTGGATATAGAGAGCTGAAAATTTTCTGCATAGGGATGATAATTGAACCTTGGAATATATGAGATCATGAACTGAAATAGTATAGAGCAAAAAGAAAAACAGGGCCAGAACAGAATGGGCATGGCATAAATGACGAATGAATAAAGGAAACTAAGAAAGAGTGATTGAACTAATGGAAGAAGAGTGAGCCCCTGCATTCTGGGGAATTTACCTTTAAATGTTTCACAGAATCCATGTCAAGGCCATGAGGGCTAAAACAATCACAAGGTGATTGTTACCCCCTCTTTGTCTTTATAGTCCCAGCTTCTCTTTCAAGTCATCTACAAAACATGTTAATGATTCATTCTAAAGTTTTTCTAGGAATCAAAATCAAGCTCACTGGCCTATAGTTTGCAAACTATTCTCTCTTCTTTTTTGAAAATCAGGATAACCATCATTGTTCTCCCATTTTGGGGTTCCTCTGCCATTTCTCATGATCTCTCAAATATCACTGACAATGCTTCGGTATTCACATCTGCCAGTTCTTTCAGTACCTGAGAATATACTTCATCTGGGCCCAAGTGGCTTGAATTTATCAAGGTGAAGGACGTGTTTTCTGAGTATCTCCTCTCGTATCTTAGATACCACCTCCCTGTTAAACATGTTTTGTCATTTCCAATGCAAAGGCCATTCTTTCTGACAGGGAAAAATGGAAAGAAGAATTAAATGCATTGCATTCTTTCTGTTGGCAGTTATCATTCTCCAATAAGTCCAGATCTTGTCTCCTTTTTGAGGCTTCTTTTTTTCCAATATAACTGTAAAGGATTTAACCACAGATTATGAGGTGTTAATATGATAACAAGGTTGGTAGCAGGGGATTTTTCTCTCTCATCTTCCCATTGGCCATGTTGCTTTAAGTGGTGCTTCTCAGCCAGTTGGAGGTACTGCAATTTTGCATAAGATTTAGAGAGACAGTAACTGGAAGGAGAAAACAACTTCTAAGAGCATAATATCTAGTACCACAGTTGACTCTGTACTCTAGAGAGATGTAATTATCTTTGGCAATCAATGGTGAACTCCATGATAACTCCATTAGGAGAAAAAACACTGAGGCTCTATAGTACCAGAATTGTGAGGTATTTTGGATGCGCATATGCCTTACTCCCATTTTACTTTGTACTAATTCTTCCCATGAATGTTATATATATTTGGGGGGGACACTGTGTCCCAGATTTATGGGGAAATGTGTTATAGCTATTTTTAACCAGACTGTAACTCCTGTTACACTATTATCTCTTAGTAAATGTCATTGCTAAGAGGTAATCATGTCTACCAATGGGGGTAGCAGCTGCCCTTTAGAAACCCAACTCTTAAGAGTGAGAGTATCCTATTTGGAGTGCTATGTTGCCAAAGGAAACAATGCCCTTTTTATTGTCCTTAGTTTCTGTAACCAGCCACAAATCATTCTGAGCTTTACCACTCCTGGTGTTATTTTTATAGTTATTGCTGTGTCTAATATTCATACTCTGATATCTGGCCTCGCATTTTCTATGCATTTCTTAAGTTCTTTGCGCATCTAATTTGGCCCTTTGGTCAAATTGCTTTTTCCTTCCTCATTAGAATTGTAACTTCAGAATTTCGTTCACCAGCATCTTCCTTCTCTCCTAGCCTGACATCTTCTACAGTATTCTAGTCTGCAGTATCCCATCAATTTCTTCTCTAACCCCCTTGAAATCTACTTGCCCTATATCTAGGGCATGTGTCGTACTAAGGTCAGATTTCTCCTCCTTTCTTATAAAAAATTCAGTCAAGATTGGCCCCTTATCTTAGGGTTCCTATTACTTATACCCCAGAAACTGTTATGCTTATTCATAAAAAAAGATCCAGAATAGAATTTCCCTCTATTAATTCCTCTGTCTTTCAAAAGATGAAAACACCAATAAAGTAATTCAAGAAGTTATTAGTTGCTCTGCCATTGGCAGAAAGAATGTCAACAAAGTCTGGATAGTTAAAGTCATCCAAATAATTTCCATCATACTTTGCCACTCTGGTTCCTGTATTTTCTCACATGAGTATATCTTTTTAATATACAATGCTACCCCTTCCCTTGCCTTTGCCTATTCTATTTGTAGCTACCTACCTACCCACTTTTTTAAAAAAATAAGCTATACAAACACATGCATGCATGTTTGCAAATATGTGTATATGTGTATGTTTATATATTCTGAAGACCAGAACTCTAAGCTTCACCTTTTCCCTTTGGAAGTTATGAATCATCATTCTTAATGTGAGGGGTAATGCCAAATATTTGCAGTGCACAGTGAGTTTCTCAATGTAAAGAGATGAAAATGAGTCTCCAGACATAAAGTCCTCAATTTGGCCTTTTAAATTCTTCATGAACTGGTCTCTTTCTACCTTTTGAGTCTCTTTACACTTCTCTCCAGGCATCCTACAGTTCAACTGCTTTGGTACACTTACAATTCCTCACATACAACACTCTATCCTCTGAATTTGTGCCTTTGCATTACCTGTCTCCCATTCCTGGAGTGCTCTACTCTGGCTTTCTTTAAGACTCAGCTCAAATTTGCTTTTCTCCGAGAGGCCTTTTCCAGTCCTTCCTGCTGCTAATGCCTTTTCTCTGAGATTATTTTCTATCTACTCTGTATGTACCTTCTATTTACAGTTATTTTCATGTTCTCTCCCTAAATTACAATGTGAGTTCCCTGAGGGCAGGGAAATTTTTTCTTCTTTTTTTTAGTACAATGCCTAGAATCCAGAAAGTGGTTAACAAATGCTGGTTGACTGACCAACTAGTGATCTCCAGCAATTAAATGCCTTAGGGAATTAATTTGACGGTTTCTGTATCTTGTGTTCCTAATCTGTTCCATTTATCAGTCTATCTTTTAACAAGTACAAATAGATTTGATCATAACTGCTTTGTAGTGTAATTTTAGATCTGCAAATGTGAGGTCACTTCCTACTTTTTTCCCCCATTTTTTGAAATTCTTTAAACTTTTGTTCCCTCATGAATTTTAACATTTTTGGAAGGTCTAGATCTATAAATTGTTTGGCTTTTATTAGTGTGGGGATGATTCTATAAACTAATTTAGGTAAAAATGTCATTTTCATCATATTACCATGGCCCAACCATAGCCAATTAATCTCTCTTCAATTATTCAGTTTTGCATTTGTGTGAGAGTGTTTAAAAGTTTTATTCAAATAATTTCTGTGGGTATCTGGGTAGCCTGACACCCAGATATTTTATATATTCTGTGATTATACTAAATAGAATTCATTGATCACTTCCTGCCAAGTTTTTTGGTAATATACAGAAAGGTTGAGGATGTGGGTTTATTATATATCCTGCTATTTTATTGAAATAATGAAATTTCACTTAATATTTCAGTTGACTCTAGCACATAAACAATTATATCACCTGCAAAAAATGCTAACTTTATTTCATCTTTGTCCATATTTATTTCCATATTTTCTAACTTGTATTTTTGCTATACCTGGAATTTCTAGATCTATATTAAATACTAGTAGTGACAATGAACATGCTTATTTTACTCTTGTTCTTATCGAAAAGCCCCTAACAAAAAAAGCATTTCTTCATTACAAATAATGCTAATCCTTGAATGTAGATAGATGCAATTATGTAGATAGATGCAATATGAAGCAACTGTTGTTTTATTCCTATGGTTTTTAAATTCTATTTTTAAATACAAAGGGATATTATATTGTAAAATTTTTTTCTAAATCTATTTCTGTAATAACATGATTTTTATTGTTTTGTTGTTAAATATTGTTTATTATGCTTCTAGTTTTCCTAATATTCAACCAACTTGGCATTCCTTGTATGAACTCAACTTGGTCATAGTACATAAATTAAAATGTTACAACTTTTTACTAACAATGGATTAAATATCTTTATGTCAACATTCATTAGAGATACTGTTTTACATTCTATCTCTGCTCTAACTCTCTTGGGTTTAGATTTCAGGACCATATTAGTCCAATGAAATGAGTTTGATAGGATCATTTAATTCCTTAACTTTGCACATAGTATGTGTAATGTTGGAATTAATCATCCTTTGACTCTGATAAATTTACTTAAAATTAATCTAGTCTTGAGATTCCCTCTCTCACCCCTCTGGGAATTCCTTTATGGTTTATTAAATTTCTTTTTCTGAGAGATGGCTTTTGAATTTCTATTTCTTATTCTGTGGATGTAGGTATTTTATATTTTTGGAAAGATTTATACATTTAATTTGTTTTTGGCATATAATTGGGCAAACTTATTTCTATAATTTCATTTATTTTTTTCTCACAGACACATAGACACACACACACACACACACACACACACTACTTTCTATTCCTTTTGGTAATCACTAGAGAACTTTACTATCTAACTTTTCAAAAATCCACTTAGATCCTTAATTACTTTTTAAACTTATCTTCTTATTAGAATTTTCTAGGTCTAAATGAAGCATGTTGAACTTTACAATAGTTATAGTTTTACTATCTATTTCTCCCAATAATTCAATTACCTTTTAAGCACTTATTTCCTTATTTATTGTTCCTTTCAGCATAATGTAATTTCCCTGCTTACTTATTCAAAGAACATCTATATTTACTTTTTCTTTGTTTGAGATCAGGATTGCCATTCTTGCTGTTCTGAATTCACCTGAATTATAATAAATTCTGCTCCATCGTTTTATTTAACTCTGCATTGCTCTTTGTTTTAAGTGTTTCTTGTAAGCAACATATTGTTGAATTATTTTTAATTCATTCTTCAACCCTCTGTTTATAGATAAGTTCTTCCTATTCAAATTTATTGTTATAATCATGAATTGGGTGCATCCCTCCATCATAAGGCCTAACACTATTTTCTCTTTTCTTCTCAACCATCTTTTTTTTTTTTTGCTAAGAAGTGAGTGGAGAAAGAGAACGAATCTGATTTTCTTTTTTGTCTTTATTGATGCCTTTTGCTTTTATATCACATTCATTTCTGTATATTTCAATTTAACTTCCCTTTCCCAGGGAGCCTTCCCTTGAAACAAAAGTTTAAAGGAAAGAGGCAAATTGGTTGAGCAAAGCCGACTGACACATTGACAGAGTCTGGACACTTAAAAAACAATCCATACTCATAATCCTTCACCACTGCAAAGAAAAGAAAAAGTTGTATGTTCTCAACTCATTCTTAGGTACAAGCTTGGTTATTGTGATAATATAGCTTTGTTTTGTTATTCTTTCTGTTATTGACTATATTTTATCACTTGGTCAGCTTATTTCAGTCTGCATGAGTTCATATCTTCCTCTGTTTCTATGAATATTTCATATTATTTTTCTTTTTTAAATTATTTTTTAATTACAAATTATCTCCCTCTCTCCATCCCCTCAGTCTCTCTACCCCCAACTCCACTGAGGAGGCAAGAAATATGATGTCCACTTTACATATGAAGTCATACAAAGCATTTTTCATCCTTAGCCATGTTCTGAGTGGGGAGAAGGAAGGCAGCGAGAAAAATAAAAGAATAAATATGCTTTAATATGTAGTTGGAATTCATCAGTTTCTTATCTGGATTTGGATAGCATCTTTCATCATGTAACCTTTGGAGTTGTGGTGGATCATTATACTTATCAGAATTACTGAATCTTTCACAGATGATCTTTTTTTTTTTTTTTACAATATTGTGGTTGCTATGTATATTGTTTTCCTGGTTCTGATAATCTTATTTCATATCAATTCTTATCAGTCTTCTCAGGTTTCCTGAAACCATCCCCCTTATTTAAAAATATATTTAAATTTATTTTTATTTATAGTTCCTAATTATCTTCTTTTTCCATCCCCCACCCCTTTTCTCCTTCCAAAGAACTATCATATCCATTATACAAATGAAGTCAAAAAACATTTCCCCATTAGCCATGCAGTAGGGGAAAAAAAGCAATAAAAATTAAGAAAGAGACAAAATATACTTTAATATGGACTCAGAGTCCATCAATTTTCTATCTAGAAGTAGATAGCATTTTCATCATACATCCTTTGGAATTGTCATAGATCATTGTATTTATTAAGTTGATAAGTCTTGATTATTGTTACAAAATTACTGTTATTATGAACATTACTCCCCTCCGTCTGATCATGTGACTTTGCATCAGTTCATATGTAAATCTTCCCAGGTTTTTCTGAAACTATCCTTTTCATCATTTCTTAAAACGCAATAGTAGTCCATCATAAGCATATACCAGAAATATTGCTGATAGGTCTATACCCCAAAGAGATTAAAAAAAAAGGAAAGGACCCAAATGTACAAAAATATTTGTAGCAGCTCTTTTATGGTGGAAAAGAACTGGAAACTGAGAGGATGCCCATCAATTGGAGAATGACTGGGTCTACACATGCACAGGTTTATAGCCCTTTGGGTATAGTTCCAAATTGTTCTCCAGAATGGTTGGACTAGTTCACAACTCCACGAACAGTGCATTAGTGCACCAATTTTTCCATGTTCCTTCTAGAATTTGTCATTTTCCTTTTCTGTCATGTTACTCAGTATGATATATGTGAGGTTATATCTCAGAGTTGTTTTTATTTGCATTTTTTTAATCAATAGAGACTTCGAGAATTTTTTTCTTATGATTATTAATAGCCTTGATTTCTTCTTCTGAAAACTGCGTGTTCCTATCTTTTGACCATTTATCAACTGAGGAATGTATCTTATTTTTATAAATTTGGCTCAGTTCTCCATTTATTTGAGAAATATGACCTTATTAGAAAAAACTTGCTGCAATCCTCCTTCCCTCCAGTTTCTTGTTTTCTTTCTAATTTTAACTTCATTGGTTTTTATGCATTATTCAAAAACTTTAAATTTTGTTATCAAAATTATCCATTTTACCTCCCATGATCTTCTTTATCTCATGTTTAATCATGAACTCTTCCCTTATCTACAGATCTGACAATTTTTTTCCCCTGTGGTCTCATAATTTGCTTATAATATCACCCTTTGTGAATAAATCAAGTACCCATTTTGAGCTCATCTTGGTTTATGGCAGGAGTTGTTGGTCTATGCCTAATTATTGCTAGACTATTTTTTCACTTATCCTGCTAGTTTTTGTCAAATACTGAGTTCTTGCCCCAATTTCTGGGAGATATCAACATTTTTAAAGGAAACAAATAATAGAACTTGCAATCTGGAACAAACTATTCATTTTATGAATGAGAAAACTTAAACCCAGAGTGATAAAATGATTTTCTGAATAATATAATTTGTTTAATGTTAGTGACAGAGCTTCATTTATAACACAGGTGTTTTGATTCTTAGTTCAATGTTCTTCCCATTAAGTAGCACTATCTCTTCTGACAATCAGATTTAAATGTTTGATGTGTCTTGATTTTTCCTATTTTTTTTCCTTTAATGTGATTTTATAGTATGGATTTCAACCTTCTAAATATTACACTTAGGAGACTGTCAATAGGAATCTTCCATCTAACCTCATCTTCACATTACAACTGAAAAGTAACTGAGAATAGCAATGATGGAATAGAAAAACAAAACAAAACTAAACCATACCTGAAACAATCTAAAGTCTATCAAAAGATTAAATTGCTATATCCTCTTTCAAGATAGAATTCTATGCCAATTTCAGTGAAATTGGAAAGTTGACTTTCACTTCATTATTGAGACTAGAAGTTTGTGTGTGATGGGATTTAGGGCGAGACAGAAAGGGTAAGAGAGAGAAAAAAAAGATGGGGAATTTTTTTTATTTCTCTTTTTTTAAAGAAAGTTTTTTTAATATTAAAGAGGTAGAGATATTTGAAAAGTTTAATAACAACTATGATCTCAAGGCAAGATTAATTGTATAGTCATCTACTCCATTAGAGCAAACACTGAAAATGCAACAAAAATTAGCTTATCTGAAGATAAAGCCTCTTATAAAATACAAACAACAAATAAACAAAGTATAGAGTTAGAAACTCCTGAAGATAGTAATGTCACTTGGCCAGACAGTGATGAAAGAGGTGATAACTTCACCATGTACTGTAAGGTAGCAGAGAGGGGGGAAATGGCAAATTCTGTGAAAGCAGATGTAATACCTTCTTTTCTTTGCCTGTCCTCTTTTCCTTCCTCCTGTAGAGCAAAAGTTCCTTGGCCCTGGAGGCTTCTGCCTTTTGTGATTCTGTAGTCTACCTTCCAGCTTCCGGGGTGGGGGTGGGGGTGGGGGTATGGAGGGAGGAGGAACACTGCACTTCCCATCAATCCTATCGCTGATAAGGAACTACATAATAACGAATAAAAAATAAAGAGGAAAAAAATAGTTCACCCAAACAAACCTGTAACCCAACTGTATCCGATAGTAATCCAATATTTCACAACAGTAGTTTCTTCTTCTGCAAAGAAAGGAGGTACAGGTACTCAGATCTCTGTTGTTAAGCTTGGTCATTAAAATAACAGTGTTTAATGCTTTTGTTCCTTCAATTTTCATTGTTTTAGACATTATGTATATAATTTTGCTTATTGTGCTTATTTCCTTTGTATAAAATAATGCTTTTCAAAGTGTTGTAACACCTAACTGGTAGGTAGAGTATGCATTTAACTCTTTCCTCCCTGTGTCACCCTCTCCCTCCATCTCTCGCACTCTCCCTCTCTCTCTCCTTTCCTTCCTTCCTTCCTTCCTTCCTTCCTTCCTTCCTTCCTTCCTTCCTTCCTTCCTTCCTTCCTTCCTTCCTTCTTCCTTCCTTCCTTCCCTCCTTCCTTCCTTCCTTCCTTCCCTTCTTCCTTCCTCTCCCTTCCTTCCCTCCTTCCTTCCCTCCTTCCTTCCCCCTCCTTCCCTCCTTCCTTCCCTCCTTCCTCCCTCCTTCCCTCCTTCCTTCCCTCCCCTTCCTTCCTTCCCTCCTTCCCTCCTCTTCCTTCCTTCCTTCCTTCCTTTCCTTCCTCCTTCCTTCCTTCCCTCCTGCCTTCCCTCCTTCTCCTTCCTTCCCTCCTTCCCTCCTTCCTTCCCTCCTTCCTTCCTTCCTTCCTTCCTTCCTTCCTTCCTTCCTTCCTTCCTTCCTTCCTTCCTTCCTTCCTTCCTTCCTTCCTTCCTTCCCTCCCTTCTCTTTATTTGACATTGATCAATGTAAAGAAGAAAGTGAATGAAAATTACTTAGTTTATATCTCTCCTAAACTACTGTCTTCATTGGAAATTTGTAAATTTGGTTTGGCATTTTAATCAAAAGGACAGATTTTTTTTCATAATTTAACTCAGTGATTCATAGTGCAATGTTATCTGGTAAAGCAAGGACAGAATTGATATTCCCAATCAGAAAAAACAAATTTCCAGGAGGGCCATAGTGAGATGAATCACCTTTAATATGTGTTTTATGACAAGATTCCATAGTTTTATGTTGAACTGCATTTTCTTGAGTCTTTTTTGTATTCTGTATTTATTTTTGCATTTGTGCAAATGACAGGACCATTCAACCATAGGAAGAAGTAAGGAAAACAGTGGGAATGAATGGAATAATGCCACCAGGGAATTAAATTGAAATTGATTGCTTGGATTCAATCGAGCAAAGAATAGTACAGAACATGAGTAGAAACTAGATGAAAGAGCTTTCCCCTTCCCCTTTCTTTTGGTTGGTGGAGGAAAAATAGACTGTCAGGCTTTATATTTCATTTTTTAAAAAGAATCACAAATATAAACAAAAATAAAATAAATTGCCTAGAACTGAAAAGTTGATTATTTGAGAGAAGGCTTAATAGGCTTTAATGCCAGCTGTATCTCCATAAAGAATGTGAAACAAACTGTTGTTTCTATCTTTTATCACCTGATCTGAAAATTAAATACTTATTTGAAGAAAGTGAGTAGGTTGAGTTCTTATGTCAGAAGCCATGTAACTGAGAAAGGAAAAGAGATAATTGTTCAAATTTCTCTCTTCTCTTCTTTTTTGAAGCTTTTGCCATTTCCTTCTCCAGCTCATTTTACAGATGACAAAATTGAGGCAGAGTTAAGTGACTTGCCCAGGGTAGCACAGTTGGTAAGTGTTTGAGGCCACATTTGAACGGTGGAAGTACCCCTGAGATTAATATGTCTGTTTTCTGTGAGTTACTTTACCAAGCAGTTGCACTGAACACAGTGTAAGCCTGTTTGTTTAAAGGAGCCAATCAGGAGCCTACAGTGGGCAAAAGTGTTGCTCACTCCCAGATGCTTTTGCTGGTGTTCTCTTGCTGACCTATGCCCTGCAAAACTGTCCTAAACCAATCTTGCAGTCAGCTATTTCTGCAAAACATCCTGCTTCTATGTCCAACTGTACCTGGTAAAGATTTTTTTGGCTAGGCAATGGGGTTAAGTGACTTACCCAGGGTCACACAGCTAGTGAGTGTTATATGTTTGAGGCCAGATTTGAACTTGGGTCCTCCTGACTCCAGGGCTGGTGCTCTATCCACTGTGCCACCTAGCTGCCCCCCACCCATTCTTTTTCCCAGCCCTTCCCTGAACTTCCTCTTTGTGGTTTTCAAGCATAAATCTCCCCTGTCTCTCCTGGGCTGTAGGCTCCTTTGCACCTTGTACTGGGAGTCTGATTTTCCTCCTAATAAAACTTTCCTGTTTTCAACTCAGCTTGGACTTCTCTGCATTTTGAGGGATGGGCTTCACCCAGTTGAAAGAACTCAGGAAGATGAGTCTTCCTGACTCCAGGCCTATACATGTGTGTATGTGTAAGTTACATTTGTAACTGCGTACATTGGATATTGGATCCTTTTCTGGGAGTCAAATTTGCTAGTCTGATAGGTGTCTTTCTTAAATTCAATTCATTTGCAAATCAAGATATTGCCCCATAATGCTGTTGGTCTTCTTCAAAAATGAAGAATGAACAGCAACAAACAAATAAAACTTTGAAAAAGAAGTTGTTTGTTGTTTCTTGGAATATACTTCTTATTTCTAAATATGAGGAAGTGGATTAATAGTTGGTATATATGTTTATTGGTTTAACAATCTGGCCTAGTGTAGACACAGATTTGCCAGTTCCTGTTAGAGTGTGCCTGTCTATATACTGATTTATACCTATTCTCCTGAATAAAAAAATGTGTTATAGATGGGGAGTATGTTTGTGGCCCTAGACTCCTCATATGAGCTGTTAAGTGTACATTTGGGATTGTCTTGTGAGAGTGCCCTAATAGATACAACGGATAAATTTGGGGGTGAAAAGAACTTGACATAATGAAGTCTCTTAAAGAATTCCTTCCACTGAATTGGCATCATAATGTGAGAATGGTGCTTGTGACATGGCTGCTGGTTCATCTGACACAGTATATACCAATATAGCATTAGTAGTAATGAAAGTTTACAAGCTCATATTCTGTCTAATACAATGTATTTGAATTATAGGCTTTTTCTACATTATGTCTCACAGACTTTGAATGATGTGATAACGATTTTCCATCAGTCTTGATAATATTTTGTTCCCCATCCCCCAGAAACATATTGATTTGAAAGAAATAATTTAATGAAACTTCTTTTATCATTATGGAAACAGACAAGAGATGACAAGGTTTCAGCATGGCCAATACTTAATTGTTGCAAAACTATTCCGACTAACTCCATACTAGAAATTACTGCAGCATAAAATTGCAAGAACTCAAAAGGAACAAAAAGTAATAGGAACAAAAAATAAATCATAACACTAACATTTGAACCACAAAAATTCATGGAAAACAACTTAATTGTTTAGTTATACAGGTCAGTTTCCTCAATCTAGGAACTACACAGAATTTCGGTAATAATTTGCATTAAAAAACACAAACAAACCTTGCCACTGTGTGGACAACCACTCACTATATTTAGTCCTGGTGATTAATTTACTGGCGTCATAGGTAGTTAGGTGGCACAGTGGAGAGAGTGCCTGGAGTCAGGAAGACAAGAGTTCAGATTCGATTTCAGACAGCAAACAACTAGCTATTTGATCTTGGGTAAATCAACTTATGTTTGCTTCAGTTTCTTCAAATGTAGAATGGGGATAATAATAGCATCTTCTTTCAAGGACTGTTGTAAGGCTCAAATGAGGTAATATTTGTAAAAAGCACAATATCTGACAAATATTAGGTCCCATATTAATCTGGTCATCATCATCATCATCATCATCATCATCATCATCATCATCATCATCTATAAAATAGGAACAGTAAGAACCTCTTTAAGAAGTGTGAGAAATTTCAGGAGAACATTGGCACTATGTACTATACTGAGGCTGTAATTCAAAGGTTTGAGACATTCATTAGGAATTCATTCCTATGAGTGCTCACTAAATTGATTCAGATTGCAAACATTCTGAGCCTTAGCAAACAGGCTGAGTTGCTGTAGTTTTGTTTTGTTTTGTTTTGAAACTCATTTCTGAGTGACTAATCCTCTGATGATGAGTTCTCCCTGAATTTAGTTAGGCTAGTCCTTAGATGACAGATACTTGGTCCATTTTAGTGGGCCGTAAAAGAGTTTGTGCTCTGCTGGCATAACCTTAGCAAGCTACATGTGATCACTAAATCATTAGAAATTTGTTAATAATCTGGTATGTTTAAGGCATTATACAAGCAGGTGTAGGAGCAAGCAAGAAAAATCTTGGTATGATGGAGTTTAAAATTCATTTCAATGTTTACACAAAAAATAAAATAATACTGATGATTGCTATAATAACTCATATTTCTATAGGGCAGGGATTCTTGCCTAAGGTACCTGAACTTACTTTAATTTTTTGTAACTATTCTTTAATATAATTGGTTTTCTTTGTTGAACAATACATTTTATGTCTTTGAAAACATTATTCTGCATTTGCTCAATGGGAAGGTGATAAGTGACACCAAAAAGCTTAAGAACCTCTAAGATAGAATACAGTTTTAAAAGGCATTTCTTCACAACATTGTGACATAAATAGTATGAAAATTATAATCTCCATTTTATAGATGAGGAAGAAAATTATTGTTGTTGAGTTAAGTAGTAACAAAGACAATAATATAATAGATATGACAAAGCATCACATAATCATTTAATGAATTCCAGGAGTAACCTGGGAGAGGATGTGGTTCAAGGAATAAGAGGGACTTCAACTAAATTTTGAAGGATAGGTAGGATTTGGCTAGTGGGGGAGGAAAACCCATTACTAGCAAAGGGAATGGCTGAAAAAAAAATTCCAGTGCTTCTAATGTGTTTTTAAAGCATTTATCTTTTTGAATATTTCATTTTTTCTAATTACAAGTACAATTTTTTAGCTGAATTCATTTTTTAAAATTTTGAGCTCCAAATTTTCTCTCTCCTCCCTCCCCCATTTTTGAGAATACAAGCAATTTGATATGTTATACGTGTGCAGTCATGTAAAACGTATTATTTCCATATTAGTCATGTTGTGAAAGACAATACAAACAAAAATACAAGAAAAAATTTAAAAAGTATGATTTGATCTGAATTCATTCATGCTTCATTAGTTTTTTTCTCTGGAGATGGATAGTATTTTCTATCATGAGTCCTTTAGGAATTGTATTACTGAGAATAGCTAAGTCAATCACAGTTGCTCATTGCACATGTTGCTGTTACTGTTTACAATATTCTCCTGGTTCTACTCATTTCACTTTGCATCAATTCATATAAGTCTGTCCAGTCTTTTCTGAAAGCACCTTGCTCATCATTTCTTATAGTATAATAGTATTTCATCACAATGATATACCACAACTTGTTCAGCTATTCCCCAGTTGATGGGCATCCATCCCTTCAGTTTCTAATTCTTTGCCACCACAAAAAGAGTGGCTATAAATATTTTTGTATATATAGGTCCTTTTCCTTTAAAAAAAATCCCTTTAGAATACAGACCTAGTAGTTATATTGCTGGATCAAAGGATATGCACAGTTTTATAACTCTTTGGTCAGAGCTCAAAATTGCTCTCCAGAATGGTTGGATGAGTTCACAACTTTACTAACAGTACATTAGTGTCCCAATTTTCCTATATCCCTTCCCACTTTTTATATTTTCCTGTCATATTAACCAATGTGATAGATGTGAGTTGCTTCAATTTGTATTTCTCTAATCAACAGTGATGTAGAGAATTTTTTTCATATGACTATGATTTCTGCATCTGAAAATGCCTCTTCATATTCTTGCCATTTGGGGAATGACTTGTATTCCTATAAATTTGACTCAGTTCTCCATATACTTGAGAAATAAGACCTTTATCAGAGAAACTTGCTATAAAATTGTTTTCCACCAGTTTTCTGCTTTCCTTCTAATCTTGACTGCACTGGTTTTGGTTGTGCAAAACCATTTTAATTTAATGTAGTAAAAATTATCCATTTTATGTACCATAATGCTCTTCAACCCTTTCTCGGTCATAAATTCTTCCTTTATCCATAGATATGACATGTAAACTACTCCATGCTCCTCTAATTTGCCTGTGATGTCATCCTTTATATCTAAATCGTGCTATTTTGACCTTATCCTGCCATATGGTGTAAGATGTTTGTCTAACCTAGTTTCTGCCAAACTGCTTTCCAGTTTCAACAGTTTTTCTTTTTGTCAAAAAGTATGTTCTTGTTCTAAAAGCTTGGATCTTTTGTTTAATCAATACCAAATTACCATGATCATTTACTATCATGCACTGTGTACATATTCTGTTCCAATGATCCACCACTCTATTTCTTAGCCATCATAGATTGTTTTGATAATTATAGCTTTATAATACAATTTGAGATCTGGTAGAGCTAAATCACCTTCACATTTTTCTTTCGTTGATTCCTTTGATATTCTTGAGCTTTTGTTCTTCTAGATGAATTTTGTTATTTTTATCTAGCTCTATAAAACAATTTTTGGTAGTTTGATTGGTATGACAGTAAATAATTAAATTAATTTAGGTATAATTGTCATTTTAATTATATTGGCTTGGCCCACCCATGAGCAATTAATATTTTAATCAGTATTGTTTAGATCAGTCTTTATTTGCATGAAAAGTGCTTTGTAATTGTGTTCATGTAGTTCTTGGATTTGTTTTGGCAGGTGGACTCCCAAGTATTTTTATATTGTCTATAGTTATTTTAAATTGAATTTCTCTTTCTATTTCATGTTGCTGGACTTTGTAGGCAGTTTATAGAAATGCTGATGATTTATGTGGGTTTATTTTATATCCTGGACTTTGCTAAAGTTGTTAATTACTTCAACTAGTTTTTTAACTGAATCTTCAGGATTCTCTAAGTATACTGTCATATCACCTACGAGGAATGATAGTTTGTTCCTCATTGCCCATTCTAATTCTTTCCATTTCTTTTTATTTTCTTATTGATTTATCTAGCATTTCTAGTACAATATTGAACAATAGGAGTAATATTAGGCATCCTGGCCTCACCCCTGAGCCTACATGGAAGACCACCAGCTTACCCCTATTCAACAATGTGTGGTCCTGGACTTAGATAAATACTATCCATCAATTCATTCATCTGCTTTTCAATGCTTTCAGTAGGAATGAGTTATGTTTTGCCAAAAACTTTGTCTGCATCTGTTGAGATAATAACAATTTTTTGTTGGTTTTGTTATGGATATGTTAATTTATGCTGATAGTTTTCCTAATGTTGGACTAACACTGCATTCTTGGTATAAATCCCACCTCGTCATAATGTATGATTCTGATGATATATTGTTGTAAGCCCCTTGCCAGTGTTTTATTTAAAAATTTTGCATCAGTATTCATTAGAGAAATTGTCTACAACTTTCTCTGTTTTAGCTCTTGCTGGTTTAGGTATTAGCACCATATTTGAGTCATAAAAGGAATATGTAATGACTCCTTTGGTTATTTTTTAAAAAAAAAGCTTAGGTAGTATTGGAATGAACTGTTCTTTAAATGTTTCATAGAATTCGCTTGTGAATCTATCTGGTTCTGGAGATTTTTTTCCTTAGGAAATTTGTTGATGATTTGTTAAATTTATTTTTCTAAGATAGGGTTATGTAAGTATTATATTTCCTCTTCTGTTAATCTGGGCAATTTATATTTTTGTAAATATTCATTCATTTCACTTAGATTGTTAGATTTATTGGCATGTAATTGGGCAAAATAGTTCCTAATAATTGCTTTAATTTCTTCTTCATCAATTTTGCATTCACATTTTTATTTTTGATATTGGCAATTTGATTTTCTTCTTTCTTTTCTTAAATCTAATTTACAGTGATTTATCTACTTTAGAGCTTTTTCATAAAATCAGTTCCTAATTTTATTTACTAGTTCAATGGTTTTCTTACTTTCAATTTTATTAATCTCTCCTTTGATTTTCAAGACTTCCATTGTGGTATTTAACTGGGCATTTTAATTTGTTGTTTTTCTATTTTTTTTAGTTGCATGCCCAATTCATTGATCTGATCTTTCTCTATTTTATGCATGTAAGTGTTAATAGATATAAATCTTCCTTTAAGAACTGCTTTGGCTACATTCCAAAAACACTGACATTTTGTCTCATTGTTCTCTTTAATGAAATTATTAATTGTTTCTGTGATTTGTTCTTTGACACACTCATTCTTTAGGATTAGATTATTTAATTTCCTATTAATTTTTAATCCATGTTTCCATGGCCCTTTATTAAATGTAACTTTTATTGCCTTGTGATTTGAAATTGTTCATTTATTTTTTTTTGTTATTATGCATTTGGTTGTGATGTTTTTATGCCCTAATACATGGTCAATTTTTGTGTAGGTGGTATGTGCTGCTGAGAAAAAAAAGGTACATTCCTTTCTATTCTTTTTCATTTTTCTCCAGTGATCTATTACATCTAACTTTTCTAAAATTTTATTCACCTTCTTAACTTCTTCCTTACTCTTTTTTTTGGGGGGGGCGTTAGATTTTTCTAGTTCTGAGAGGGAAAAGTTGAGCTCCTTCACTAATATAGTTTTATTGTCTATTTACTCCTGTAATTCTTTTTAACTATTCTTTTAAGAATTTGGATGCTATGAAGGTACATGTATAAACTTTATGAAATTACTTCTCTACTCAATTTGGAGAGAGGGGAAGGAGGCTGGGAGAGAACTTGGAACTCACAACTGTAAAAACTGAAGGATAAATATTGTTTTTCCTTGTAATCAGAAAAAATAAAATACTAAAAACAAACAAAAAAGAATTTATATGCTATACCATTTGGTGCATATGTTTAATTTTGATATTACTTCATTGTGTGTGGTACCTTTCAGCAAAATTTATTTTCCCTGCTCTCTTTTAATTAGATCTATTTTTGATTTTATTTTGTCTGAGATCATGATTGTTACCCCTGCTTTTTTAATTTTCCTTCAGGTGAAGCATAATAGATTTTGTTCCAGTACCTTACCTTTAATATGTGTGTGTGTGTGTGTGTGTGTGTGTGTGTTCTTCATGTGTTTCTCATGAACAACTTATCACAGGATCCTGGTATTTAATAACTCTGTTATTCACTTCTGTTTTATGGGTAAGTTCATCCCATTCACATTTATACTTATAACTACTGTGTATTTTCCTCTATCCTGCTCCCCCAGCCCTCCTTATCCTTCTCTATTTCTCTTTTGTACACTGTTTCTCCTCAAGTGTTTTGCTTCTGACAACTGCTTCTTCCAATCCTTCTTCCCTTCTATTAGCCTCCCATTCCCCACTGAGATCCTTTAATACGGAAACTGCTAAATCCTGACTGTGGTTCCATGATATTTTAATTATTTCTTTCTAGCTACTTGAAGTATTTCATTTTGACCTGGGAGTTCTGGAATTTGGCTACAATATTCCTGGGAGTTTTCATTTTGGGATCTCCTTCAAAGTGCAATCAGGGGATATTTTTAATTTCTATTTTACCCTCTGGTTTTAGGATATCAGGGAAGTTTTATGCAATAATGTCTTAAAATACAATGTCTACGCTCTTTCTTTGATCATGGCTTTTGAGCAATCCAATAATTCTTAAATTATCTCTCTTCAATCAATTTTTTCAGCAACAGATATTTTACATTTTCTTCTATTTTTTCATTTTAATGAATTGTTTTCTTAAGTACCTCCTTATTCTACTTTTTTATGAGTTCTTTTCTTCAGTGAATTTTTGTATGTCTTTTCATATTTGTGACCACAAGCACTCTTTTCTGCCCTTTAACTGTGACCAGGGTCCCTGCTCCCTTAAGGCTACATATTCTAGTATTCTAGTGATCCTTTTCACCTTGGGACTGCAACCCTGAAACACGTATGGGCAACACAACAGAATCCTGCACCCAGTGCCACCAAAGAATCTCCTGTGATCTCCTTCTGATCAGTTATCTAACACCATTCCTATCTGTTGGCTGAGATCTCCAGGAACTGCTGTGGCTTACTCAGTTGTCCCCAAATCTTGCTATTGGCTTATGTGGACATTGCCTTGCTGTACTGTGTTCCACTCTCACCCTACTGAGACAAAGTTTTCCTGCTGACTTTTAAAAAAAATATTATTTATTTATTTATTTATTTATTTTTTGGTTTTGGTTGAGTGATGGGGGTTAAGTGACTTGCCCAGGGTCACATAGCTAGTAAGTGTTATGTGTATGAGGCCAGATTTGAACTCAGGTTGTCTTGAATGCAGGGCTGGTGCTCTATTCACTATGCCACCTAACTGTCCCCCCCCCCCCCGCTGACTTTCTAAGTTGTCTCGGGCTAGAAATTGTTTCACCCTGTCTTTTTGTTTGCTCTGCAACTCCTGAATTCATTTTTTGAGGTGTTATTTTAAAGTTGTTTGGGGGGAATATAAGAGTGCTTAGTTGAGTCCCTGCATTTATTCTGCCATTTTGTCTCCTCCAACAACATTATTCTTAAAAGAGATCCATAAGCTTCACTAGACTGCCAAAAGGATCCTTGACACAAAAAAGAACCTCTGTTAGCTCTTATTGCACCATATGGAGTTCTGAGGAAAATCTCTACAATGATACTGAAGTATGTCTTAAGTAAATGAACTGGGTTCCATCTAGAAGAGGTACCCAAAGTTCAAAGTAGATATCAACTTTTACTTCCTTCATCACAAAAGAAATGCTTAAAAAATCAAGACTCATTCATGTACATTGAGAAATACTTGAAACATTGGGAAAAAAAACCTTCATCTCATTTTTTTTTAAGTCAAAGGCATTTTGTGGCATTACTGAAGAGACAGCTTACTTTTGTCTCACCCCTTTCTTCATAAACCACTTGACCAGTCTGAGGATATTTTGGGTTTTATTGTTCTTTTTATCTGCAGTAAAATTCTGGTGGTCATCATCTTTTCTTTTGAGAAGTAGCATAGTTCATGAAGCACACCACTGGGAAAACAGCACTGACTTAGGAACACAGAAACTTTTGAACTCGTGGAGAAGTCACAAAACATTGTTCAGGGATGCTATTAAGTGATCTGGGATTAAGGAAAGCAAAACAAATAAAAAAGAGGCAGCCAAGGATGCAAGGTGCAGTCTCATGCTCATATAGGCTAGTATATGTTATTGCTTACATGTATCTATAGCTGCTGTAGTTATTGGGGAACAGGGAAAAGAAATTCTCTCCATCTCTCTTTAGAAATCCAAGGCTATGATGGTATAGTTCTAAGCAATGAAGATTGTAGGAAATTTGCAATGTTAATGGTACTCAAGGTGTTAAAATGGCTGAGAGTTCTAATGATATGGACCACAGTCATTCAATCAGTGAACAAGAATTTATTAAGTGCTTACCATGGGTCAGGTTATAGGCTAAGGCTTGGGATAAAAAGAAAAGAAAAAAAAATGTGGTCCTTTCACTCTAAGAGCATGAATTATAATTGGGGAGATAATATGCAAACAACTATTTACCTCTAAGGGAAGGTGTTAGTAATGTATTTGTTTGTGGGGAGGATTTGAGCTGTCTCCAAGGAAGCCAGAGAAGCGAGGAGGTAGAGGTAAAAAAGAAATCATTCCAGTTATGGGAACAGCCAGTGAAAAGGTACAGTTTGGGGAGATGACCTATCATATAAGGAACATCAAGAAGGCATACTAGAGTATGGATTCTAGAATATGTAGAGAGGAGTAAAATGGTAGAAGACTGCTAATTGTGAAAGACTTTGAAAGCCAAACAGAATTTTTGAATTTTATCCTGAAGATAATTATTATTATGAATATAAGTATATCATCCTGAAGATAATATGGAGCCGCTGGAATTTATTGAATGGGAGGGAGGGGTTGGTGACATGGTCAGACCTGTGCTTTAGGAAGGATCTCTTTAGAAAATAAGTAATGGATGGATTTAAGACAAGAAGAACAAGAAGGCTACTTCAATAGTCTAGATATGAGGTAACTCTATTCTGGGGTTGGATGGTTGTTGGCCTTCATTTTTGAAGCAGACCAAAATGACATCACTATATTGGGATCCAGGTATAGTGTGTCCGACTGTGACTAATCAGACCAATATGAATTTGGAAGGTCCTACTACAAGATGAGTTTGGAAGGTCTGACACAAAGAGTCCCTGTGAACATTTGGAGTGGAGATGTCTCTAAATTTGTGCATTTCGTGTTTTTTTGAGCTACTACAGTTCTGCTTCCTTCATAGAGTACAATGCCTTCTTTGATGAGGACACACCATGCTGGGTGATCCTCTGCCAGTGTCTCCCATGTCTCACAATTGTTCTCAAAGTTCTTTAGAGAAACCTTGAGAGTTTTCTTGTATTTCTTCTTCTGATCTTCATGTGAGTGCTTGCCTTGTGTGAGTTCTCTATAAAAATCTTTTGGCATTGAAACTGTGGCCAGCCCATCAGAGTTGCATTCTCTGCAGTAGGGTTTGAATGCTTGGCAATTCAGCTCGAGATAGGAGCTCAGTGTCTGGTACTTTATTTGTCAGGTGATCTTCAGAATCTTGCCAAGATAATTCAACAGGAAGAAATTCAGTTTCCTTATATGACTGTAGTAGATTGTCCAGGATTCACAGGCATACAGTAATAAAGTTAGCACAATGGCTATGAAGACTGTCAATTTGGCAGGAAGTCTAATATCTCTACTCTCCCACATTTCCCTTTGGAGCCTCCCAAACAGTGAACTAGCTCTGGCAATGTATGGATCCCTGGAAAGTATACTACCGAAGTAAGTGAACTTATCCACAGCATTCAAAATTTATCCATTTGCAGGAACTGAGAGTTCTACTTATGGATGGTGAGGTGCTGGCTGATGGAGAACCTCTGTTTTCTTGGTGTTAATTGTGAGGCCAAAATATGCATAAGTGGCAGAGACTCAATCCATACTTTGTTGCATCTCAGCCTCAGAGACTGCATTGAGTGCACAGTCATATGTAAACCAAAAGTCACACACCAAACTCTCCCTCCATTTTAGTCTTGGCTTGCTGCCTTTACAAGTTGAATAATTTACCATCACTGTAATAGCTGACCTTAATGCTGTTTTCATCCTCATTGAAGATATCTGACTACATCATTGAAACCATCATGATAAAAAGCATGGAAACAAACACACAGCTGTATTTCACTCCTTTGGTGACTAGGAAAGTGCTAGAGCATCATCTGTTATCCAAAATCTGTGCAAAAACTGATGTGCAAAACTGATGAACTTCTTGAGGCAACCAAATTTTGCCATGATCTTCCACAAGCCCTTAGGATTGACAGTACCAAAGGCCTTGGTCAGATTGACTAATGTTGTAGGAAGACCTCAGGAAGTCGTAACTGAGTGTGGGTGAAATGTCAGGAAGAATACAAAATGTTTAATTCAAGGCAATAACATGGCATCCAAACATTCAGTACAAGTCAGAGATGCAGAATTAGAACTTGGGAAAGGGATCAAAGCTGGATTTAGGAATTATCAGCATGGAGGTAATAATAATTCAGTCCTTATTGGTGTGTGAGGTCTCTGAGGGAGAGTGTGGTGACAGTGACTCTAAGACAGAACCTGAGATAATTTTGTGCTGAGCCTTTGGGAGTAAAAACACACAATTTGTTCACATCACAGCAAATAGAATTAATTTCTGAGTTATCTCCAGGATATAATTTGGTCACGTTAGAAGAATAATCTTGAATTCCCTTGTTGTATCCATGGTGTTGTTAAAAAGTTTTTACTCTTCAAATTTTATCCTCTGTACTCTTCCCCTCCTTCATTACTCACCTTTATGTCTCCTTTTTCAAATTATTTCCCCTTTCCTCCAGTTTTATTCTTGAATCTTTTTTCTTAGTGTGTTGTTATTCAGTCATTTCAATCATGTCTAACTCTTCATTTGGGTTTTCTTGACAGATATTGTGGTTGTTTGCCATTTTCTTCTCCAGCTCATTTTACAGATGAGAAAACTGAGGCAAACAAAGTTAAGTGACTTATTCAGCATCACATAGCTAGTAAGTGTCTGAAGCCAGATTTGAATTCAGGAAGATGAGTCTTCCTGACTCCAAGCCTAACACTCTATCCACTCTGCCACCCCAGGTGACCTTTCTTAGTGTAGTAGCAGTCAATTTTTGGCCTCAAGATCAGTAAATACATGACCTAGGACAGTTTTACCACATCCTTAGCTCTGCTCCAACAATAATACTTTTTTGCTCCAGGGCTAATTTCCAAAGCCAATGAGAATATTCTTCAAAAACATCTCCAACAGTGGGTTAGATTCTGACCATTACCCACATGTTCAACTCAATCTGAATAGAGTTCTGCTTCTTGCTTTTGGAGACTGTCAGTCAACTGAATAGTTGGGTATAGTTTCCCTCTTATCTCTCCTACTAGCTCTGGTTCTTTTCTGGTGAGCACTGTTTACTACAGTTCATCTATTAGTCATATCCTTTTTGTAATCTCTTAGACCTTTGCATTGGCTATTGCATCACCAGAGTTTTCACCCTAATCTCCTATGCCTCCTAGATAGGAAGATCTGCCTGCACTTGGCTCTCTGTGGTGGAAAGCCTACTTTGTGAGGACAAGAGAGAAGTGAGAGGAAAGATAAATTAAACAATGCTCCAGCAGATCTTGGCTTTTCTTGAAAAACTGCAGAAATATAAGCACTTGAATCATATCTGAAAGTGATGGCACACAATAAGGATCATTAATTTCCCAAATAAATTCATATGGCAGACTAAATAAGCACCATTTTGAATTATGATAGTTTGATAATCTTTAGAAAGACTGTGGGAGTTTCCCCCCACCCCTCACCCAGGTTTGTTTTATTGTGCCTTGCTCCCAACACATTGGAAAGATTTTAGATAGATTAAAAAAAAACACCTACTGAGCCATTCTATCAAAATGATGTTATGATGATTTTTAGAATATCATGTCATTTTAAGTCACCTGAGGGAGGAAATAAAGACCATTTATGGCATTTTTGCCAGTAATTTCTATAGCTAACTGACCACACATCTTCTACATCTATAGTTATGATATGAAAATGTCATTGAGTGAACCACAGTTTGTTTCATTTTTTAACCTGTTTACACAAAGTAATTAGTAAAATGTCCAATCCTTCTAAAAAGAATTAGATTTTTTAAAAAAGATATTATATTTTAAAAAGTAGCAAGTGACTATTCCCTCCCTCCCTAACTCCTCTACCCCTAAATGTCAGCCTTTTTAAAATATTCATAACTTATATACATTTCAAATATTCATTAGAAGTATCTCTTGTACAATTCTGGTTTGAAGACAAAGTCATGCCATTTATACAATTTTATTCCCCTGGGAACTCTTCTTAATGTGACCTTTTATCAGCTAAACCCAATGTCTTGCATATTATTGGTTATTTGTCTATTTAAACTCATTGCTCATGAAACTTCACTGATAGTTCTTTTACTAAGCCAAACTCAATGAGTTAAAATTTAAAGACATTCAGTGACAGGGAATAAGCAATAATATAGAAGTAAAACAATTACTATCTTAGCATTCATTCTTAAAGGTCGAGCAACCAATCTTCCACAAGTGTGTCACAGGAACTTACCAGCCTTGTTCCCAGTGAACTCCTTCATCTTATCAACATAGGAGTGGGACATATTAATTACTTGCAGTAGGCATGATGGGCTTCTTACAGCTACAAATCTTGTTTACTCACTCTCTTGCTCCCCAGTTCATGCCTAAATAAATGTTTCTTGGACTTGAAGTTACATTGGTCCTTCCTCTCATCTCTGATCATTCTAGTCCTGGTTGTTTGCTGCTGGCTGGATTTCTAGTTTCTCTGCCCCTAATGACTAGTCATTAGTTTCTAGTCACACTATGTTCCACTCTACCCAATAATATTTTCATTCTTTCTTCTCAACTTGGAACAGCAAAAAGTGCTTTACCAGTGAACAGACTTCTGGGAGCTGGGAGGAACACAATTCCCCATTGAACATATATCTCACCTACTCAATCTTTCTTATAGTTCCTGTGAAAAGATAAGGGGAAAAATGTTCCTATTCAAATTACTATTTTGAATCAAGTTTGATTTTCCTAACTCTCTTTTCCATCAGCTTCTCAATACAAAGCCCTTGCCTGCTATGTTTAAGTCTTCCATTTGGTTAACCACATATGCAAGAGTTCTGACCTTTAAACCAACCTTCTCATCTCTAAATTGGGTTGCTGTTAAATCCTCTGGAAATAGAGCTTATCAGCATTATAATTTCCTTCTGTGCTTACTCTTTTCTAATTCACTCATAGTTAAACTAAGAAGTGTAAATAGTTTACAAGTTAATGTCATCTGTAATCTTTATCCCACTCACATTTCCAGTAAGTTTACTTGGCTTCCACCATAAACTATGTCAACATCGTGGCATCAAAGAGACATTTCCATCCTATTCCATCCCTCTATGAAGGATAACGTATTGTTCTGTCTCTTTTAGTCCTTTTTCTTAGCAGTTTAGTGAATTAAAATGGCAGAAAAAGTACTTTTGGGTAAAGGAAAGTATTTAAATGAACTATTAGAGTGCGTAGGTTACTGCTGTTACTAGTGATAATTAACATTTGAGTGTCTAAAAAGAGGAAAAAAAGAACTTTGGCTTAAAAAACCTGTTAAAACATGCATTTAAAGAAACACAGCTTGTAGATGGAATTTTGGCAGTTTTAGATAGAAAATGAACTATGGAATAAATAGAAATATTCAAATCACCTTATGAATGGTGAAAGACAATGCCTTACGGGTATTTGAGCAGTGTTATATAGATTAAAGGGGAAGGGAAAGAACCCTTACTTTTAATACCTGGAAAAATATGAATTCAGAGAAACAGTTTCCAGGACATATGTTAGAGGATTCTGTTGGGAATGTAGAGCTGCAGAGTATTACGATCCCTTAGCTAGTTTGCATATTACAATTTTAAAACTAAAGAAAATCAAACTAAAAAATAAGAGAAAACATATAAACAATGAGACTCAGGTATGATTAAAATTGCTGTTAATTTCACAGGAAGTATTTAGAGAATCTTTTAAATGAAAAGTGAGTTACTGAGTCAAGAGGCTTTGATTTAGACCATTGAAATATATAGAGGTAGAGGAGTTATAGGAGATAAGAGGCTGAGTCTGAATAGAAAGAAATCCAGAAAGCAAGGATTGAAGAAAGATAAGGGATTTGAAAAAGTATTTTGTTGGAGCCATATGAATAAACCAATAGCAAAAGCAGTTGGCTGGCAGGAGGCTTCAGCTATATGTTCCCTGACCAGCTGAATAAAAACTACAGTTTTACCTTAAGACACATCCTTCTCTGAAGTTTATGTTGAGCTTTTCTGCTTCCTCTATTTTGAGAGGAAAAATCAGAAAAGTGAAAGACAGTTACTGGGCCTACTTTGTTTTATTGGAAGATCTGAATAGGCTGATTTGACTTGCTCATAGGATCAACTTGAGCACTTTATTCTGAGTTTTTTTCAGACTAGACAATGCAACACCCCGGAGTGTGAACAACTGAAACAAAAAGAAACACTTAAATATGGATTTTTTTTTTCATTTTTAAGACAGTTGTCATGAAGTTGGAAATGGCATGACTTGGCAACTAGGGAGAGTAGAGAGCTGAGGATGTCATCAAGTTTTCAAACCTGGGTGTCCTGAAATATGATGATGCCCTTGCCAGTAATACAGAAGTCTGGAAAAAAGTTTGTTTAGGGGGAAAGAAAATAAATTCTGTATTTGAACATGCGAATTTAGGATGCCAATGTGATATTTTATTTGAAATATTCAGTAAGCAGTTTATGACACAGGCCTGGAATTCAAGAAACTAAGGCTAGATCTATCTATCTATCTATCTATCTATCTATCTATCTATCTATCTATCTATCTATCTATCTATCTATTGGAACCATCTGTAGAAAGATAATTGAGCTAAGGGGACTGAGGAGGTCACTAAGTGAGTTTGTATGGAGTCAAAAGAAAATAAAAAAGACTCAGGCCAAAGCCTTGAGGATATGCTCACATTTAGTGTATGATCTAGCATAGGACCCTGAAAAAGAATGATCAGACAAATAGGAAAGCTGGAAGAATGCACACTCAAGAAAATGCAGAGAGAAAATGCAGGAGAACAGTGGTCAACAGCATAAAATGCTATAGAATGGTCAACCAGGGAGAAGGCCAAGAAGGACCAGATGATGTGATAATATAAAGAACATTAGTCTGGTAGGACTGATATCTACTAGGCTCCCTTCTATGTAAGCTAAACTAGTTTTTCCTAAGATCCTATCCTCTATAGGTTGTTAGTTTGTCCTTAAAGGTTATTGAAACCATCCTTGACATTTAATTCTTCCAGGGAACTAAGGCTCAAATCTTTGACATAGATAGCTTCTTAGTGGCCCAACTACAAAAGCCAGATAACAAGGAGTCAGGGACTCCTCTGTATTTCTTGAACAGTGTGCCAGTATGGTCATAGCAGTATCAAAGGTTTGCCCAACTAAATCATTACTACATACTTGCTGCATATCTTTTCCATGTTGTGGCTGAATAAACTTCCTTTGGTAAACAGGTTGTCTATGATTTTTTCATTTCATTCCCATCCTCAATTTGAACTAATGGACTGGCTCAAGTCAGGCCTGTCACAGGCTTGGTGATAGCAAGATTGGAATGGGTTGATTGACCTTGTTGAAGTTTGGTAAGGATAAGGGTAATACAGAGGAAGACAAGTTTTATATCATCAAAGGCCCTATATGCTGTAGCCTCCACTGTTATGCTGTTGTTCCTGTCAGTGCTAGCACATGCCAATGGACTGTCTCCACTGACCAGGGAGATTAGAGTCATGTGTCTATGGGTATTCAGCAACTAGAGATAAATATGAATGTAATCATCATTTTTAAGAACCATGCCCTGAAGATGATACATTTTGATGGCTGTAATTTCTGAATTTGTATAAAATTTCAATTCTGGGCATTGATAATGGTATTTCAACTTGTTAGCTGTGCTAGCACTGAGACTATCTAAGAACTGTGCTGAATGAACTGTTTGAGTTGTATTATGTGGCACTTGGGAGGCCACTAAGAAGGATGCCACCTAGATTTTGGGACTCTTGGATACAGCACTCTGATGAAGACATTGAAAGGGCAGTGCTTGAGCTTTAACAGGATTCCAGAAGCATTTCTAGAATTGTAGATATCGAAAAACATAATATACAGCAATTCATTTACTGAGATTAGCCGGTGGTGGTGCAGAGGAATGCATCAATTTAAAAGGAAGGATGGGGACCAGAGCTGAATGGCAGAGTAGAGGAAGCAGCCAAGCTCTCCCAACATTACCCCTTAAACAACTTTAAAATGACACCTCAAACAGAATTCTGGAGTGGCAGAACCAAAAAAAAGAACAGAGTGAGACATTTTTTTTTTCAGCCCAATACAATTTAGGATATTGGAAAGAAAAATCTGTGACATTGAGGTAGAGATGTGATTTGAATCCACGTGTTGATAACACCAGCTATGAGCCTTGGAGGTGGCAACAGCAGCAGCTTCAGGGGCTCTTAAAGGGAATCTGGCAACTGGTCAGAAAGAGAGGACAGAAAACTGCTGTACTAGCACTGGGCCTGGGACAGGACTCTGCCTGGCAAATTTGTAACCTATACCCACTTCCAAGTCACAGTGTGAGGCTGAAGAGAAATGCTTTAGGTCACAAGGAACAGGAGCCCTGAGGATCACTATCACTTCTGGTCTCAAGGGAGCAATGACCACACCTCTCCTCAGAATCTCGACAGGAGCAAAAACTTCCAAACCTCCAGAATTAACTATGAAAATAGCAGCGTGAAAAAGACTGAAGCTTCAGACAGTACATTCTCCCCATCCCCACTCTAGGAACAGAGCCCAACTTAAACATAAAGCCCAAAGTAAAGAAAGAGACTGGGAAAATGGGCAAATAACAAAAAAGAACTCCATTATAAAAAACTCCCATAGTGACAGGACAGATCAAGACACAAGCTCAAAAGAAAGCAACGATGTTAAAACAGTAACAAGCAAAGTCTCAAAGGAAAAAAAAATTAGAATTAGACATAATCTCAACAAGAATTCTTAGAAGAACTAAAAATGATTTTAAAACCCAAATTAGAGTGGTTGAGGAAAAATTGGGAAAATAAATAAAATCAATGCAAATAATTATGAAAAGATAACTAACAGCTTAGTAAAAGATACAAAAACAGTCCTAATGAAAATAACACCTTAAAAAACAGAATTGGGGGGCAGCTAGGTGGCACAATGGATAGAGCACTGGCCCTGGAGTAGCTGTAGACAATATAAAATACTTGGCAGTCTACCTACCAAGACTAACCCAGCAACTTTTTGAACATAATTATAAAACACTTTTCACACAAATAAAGTCAGATCTAAACAATTGGAAAAATATAAATTGCTGATAGGTAGGCTGACCCAATATAATAAAAGATAATCCTACATAAATTAAAC
Source organism: Phascolarctos cinereus (assembly GCF_003287225.1). Taxonomy (NCBI): domain Eukaryota; kingdom Metazoa; phylum Chordata; class Mammalia; order Diprotodontia; family Phascolarctidae; genus Phascolarctos; species Phascolarctos cinereus. Next base: position 288,756,856 of record NW_027555847.1, on the reverse strand, counting down.
TATTTATTCAGTGCCATGCCAAACTATCAAAAATTATTTTATAGAGCCAGAAAAAAGTGATAAAATTCATCTGGAAGAACAAAAGCTCAAGAATATTAAGGGAATCAATGAACAAAATGCAAAAGAAGGTGGTCTAGCCACACCAGATGTCAAACTATATTATAAAGTGGTAATTATCAAAATAATATGGTGCTGGCTAGCAAATAGAGTGGTGGGTCAGTAGAGTAGATTAGGTAGAAATTATATTACAGTAAATGAACATACTAATTCAGTATATGATTAACCCAAAGATCCAAGCTTTTGGAACAAAATCTGCTGGGAAAACTGGAAAACAGTATGGCAGAAAGTAGGTGCAGACCAACATTTCACATCATATACCAAGATAAGGTAAAAATAGGCACATGATTTGCCCATAAAGGGTGATACCATAAGCAAATTAAGAGTTTATGAAAGAGCTGTTCTGTCAAATTTGTGGATAAGAGGAGAATTTAAGACCAAAGAAAATATAGAGTATTACAAAATGTAAAATATATCATCTTCATTATATAAAATTAAAAGTTTTTGTACAAATAGAACCAATGAACGTAAAATTATGAAGAAAACAGAAAAGTGGGAAAATTTTTTGCCACTCTTATCTGTGATAAAGACTTCATTTCTCAATTATATAGAGAACTAAATCAAATTCATAAAAACACAAGTCATTCTTCAATTGATAAATGGTTAAAGGATATGAACAGAAAGTTTTCAGACAAAGAAATCAAAGCTATATATAGGTCAATAAGAAAAAATGCTCTAAATCACCATTGATTAGAGAAATGCAAATTAAAACAACTCTGAGGTACCATTTCATACCTATCAGATTGGCTAATATGACAAAAAAGTAAAACGTTGGAAATTGGAGGGGATGTGGGAAAACTGGGACATTAATGCACTGTTGGTAGAGTTTAACTTATCCAGCCATTCTGGAGAGCCATTTGGAGCTATAGCCAAAGGGCTTTAAAATTGTGCATACTCTTTAATCCAGCAATACCACTGCTAGGTCTGTTTCCAAAGACATTAAAAAAAAAAGGAAAAGGACCAATTTGTATAAAAATATTTGTGGGAGCTATTTTTGGGGTGGCTAAGAATAACAAATTGAAGGTATACCTATCAATTGGGGAATGGCTAAACAAGCTGTGGTATATGATTGTGATGGAATATTACTATAAGAAATGATAAGCAGAATGATTTCAGAAAAATGTGGAAAGACTTAAATGAACTGATGCATAATGAAATGAACAGAACCAGGAGAACATTATATACAGTAACAATATTGTTTGATGGAGAATTGTGAATGACTTAGCTATTCTCAGCAATAAAATCATCCAAGACAAGCCTGAAGGCCTAATAATGAAGCACACTACCTGCCTCCAGAGAAAAAACTGATATCATTGGAATACAGACTGAAGCTGTTTTTCACTTTCCTTCTTTCATTTTTTTCTTTTGTTCCAGTCTTCTTGTACAAAAGGACTAATATGGAAACATTTTACATAATTGCACATGTATAACCTATATCTGATTGCTTACCATCTCAGGGAATGGGAAGGGGAGGGAGGAAGGGCAAGATAAAATTTTGAACTCAAAATTTTAACAAAAATGTTAAAAAAATTTTAAAAAGAGAAGCATAAAAAGGTACACATGAAAAAGAAATCGTAAGGGCCTCAATAAGATTAAACTGTTTACATTTCTATAAAAAAAGGTGATACATGTAATGCCTAATAACTTTATTATCATTGGCATAGTTAGAAGAACTCAACAGCATGGAAATGAGTTGATTATGTTGGGATGATCTAAAAAATGGATGAGTTTGAAAGAGATGCATTGGGGAAGTGGGAAGGGAGAGAAGAATAAGGAAAATTACCTCACATAAAAGAACAAAAGGAAGAGCTATTGCATTGGAGGTGAAAATGGTGGGAACTCAGGGTGGGCCATGCTTAAAACTGATTCTCATCTGAATTGATTTAAAGAGAGAAGAGTGTGTGTGTGTGTGTGAGTGGTATGTATATGTACACACATACACACACACACACACACACACACACACGCACCCCCCCACCCCAAATTGGGTATTGAAAAACATACTTTTAAGCAGGAACAGGATAAAAAGAGAAGGATAAAACTGAAGAAAATAGGATGGAGTGTGTATAGTTAGTAATCACAACAGTGGATGTGAATGGGATGAATTCACTCATAAAACAGAAGAAGATAGCAGAATGGATTAGAAATTAGAATCCAACAATATGTTGTTTGCAAGAAACACATTTGAAATAGAGAGACACACATGGTTAAAATAAGAAGCTGGACTAAAAACTATTTTAATTCAGCTAAAGAAAAAAAGTCAGGGTTAGCCATCATGATCTCAAACAAAGTAAAAACAAAAATGTATCTAATTAAAAGAGATGAACATGGAAGCTATCTCTTACTTACAGGTACGATAGAAAAGAAAGTAATAGCAATGCTAAGTACATACATGCCAAATGGCAGAGTATCCAAATTCTTAAAGGAACAGTTAAATGATTTATAGGAGGAAACAGTAAAACTATACCACTGGAGGACCTCAACTTTCTCCTTTTAGAACTAGATAAATCTAACCAAAAGTAAATAAGAAAGACATTAAGGAGATGAACAGAATTTTAGAAAAGTTAGATATGATAGACTTCTGGAGATAAAAATGACTATATGTTTTTCTCAGCTGTACATGATACCCTCACAAAAATTGACCATTTATTGAGGCCTAAGTACCTCACAAACAAATGCAGAAAAGCAGAAATACTAAATACACCCTTTTGTGGCCACAGTACAATAAAAAAAATTCAATAAAGGCACATAGAAATATAGATTAAAAATTAATTGGAAATGAAATATCTAAGTCTAAAGAGAGGGTGGTTAAAGAAAAAGTCATAGAAATTATCAATGATTCCATTAAAGATAATGAAAACAATGAGATAACATACTAACATTTGTGGGTTGCAGCCAAACTAGTAACTAGGGAAAAACTTAAAACTCTAAATGTGTGTATCAGTAAAAGAGAGAAAGAGCAGTTTGATGAATTGGGCATGAAACAAAAAACAAACAAACAAAAAAACCAAAAACAAACTATAAAAATAATAATTTAAAAATCCTCAATTAAACATAAAAATGGAAATCCTGAAAATCAAAGAAGAAATTAACAAAATTGAAAGTAAAAAATTGAATTAATAAATAAAATCAGGAGATAGTTTTATTAAAAAAAAATAAAATGGATGAGCCATTGGTTAACAGCATTTAAAAAAAGAAAGAAAGAAACCAAATGACTAGTCTTAAAAATGAAAAATGTGAATGAATGCACCACCAAATGAAGATGAAATGAAAGCAATTATTAGGAATTATTTTGCCCAATTATGTGCTAGTAAAATTGATGATCTAAGTGGAATGGATTAATGTTTACAAATATATGTGTATATATATGTATATATGTACATATACATATATATACACATATATGTATGTATGTATGTATGTATATTCATTATCCCAATTAACAGAAGAAGAAATAGAAGATTTAGATAACCCTATCTTAGAAAAAGAAATTGAACAAGTCTCAACAAGCTTCTGGGGGGGGAAATTAATCAAAGCCACATGGATACACAATTAAATTCTATCAGACATTTAAAGAATAATTAATCTCATTATTATATGTTATTTAAGAAAATAGATAAAGAAGTAATTCTACCAAATTTATACAAGAAATGCAAGGCTGGTTCAATTAGGAAAACCATAAGCATAATTGAATACATCACTAACAAAAACAACGCAAATCATATGATTATCTCAACAGATGCCAAAAAGACATTTCGCATTTTTGCAAAATGCAACACCTATTCCTATTAAAAAAAAAAAGCAACACACATTAGAAAGCATAGTAATAAAGGGAGCCTTTCTTAAAATGATAGGTGCTATCTATCTAAAACCAAGAGCAACATTATATTCAATTTGGATAAGCTAGGAACCTCAATAAGATCAGGGGTGGATCAAGCATGTCCATTATCACCACTATGATTCAATATTATACTAGAAAGGTTAGCTTTGCAGACAATATGATCACATATTTAGATAACCTTAGAGAATCAACTAAAAACAAGGTGAAACAATTAGCAACTTCAGTAAAGTTACAGGATATAAAATAGACCCACAGAAATCATTAGCATTTCTATATATTATTAATAATGCCAAGCAGGAAAAGATAGAAATAGAAATTTTATTTAAATGAACTGGTGACCCTATAACATACTTGGGAATCTACTTGCCAAGACATACCCAGGGACTATATGAACACAATTACAAAACACTTTTAATAGAAAGACAGATTTAAACAATTGGAGAAATATTAGTTGCTCAGGGGTAGGCCAAGCCAACATAATAAAAATGGTAATTCTACTTAAATCAATGTACTTATTCAGTGACATACTAATCAAACTATGAAAGAATTATTTTATAGAGCTAGAAAAAGTGGTAACAAAATTCATCTGGAAGAACAAAAGGTCAAGAATATCAAGGGTATCAAGGAAAAAAAATGTGAAGGAAGGTGACCTAGAAGTTACAGATTTCAAACTACACTGCAAAGTGGTCATCATCAAAACCACCTGTTACTGTGTAAGTAGTAGTGTGCTGCATCAGTAGAATTGATTAGGTACACAATAGTAAGGGACTATAGTAATGTACTATTTGATAAACCCCCAAATCCAAGCTTTAGGGGGTAAAAACTCATCATATGACAAAAATTGCTTGGAAAACTAGATAGCAGTTTGGCAGAAACTAGACTTAGACCAACATCTCACACTGTATGCCAAAAAAAGTCAAAATGGGTGCAAGATTCAGACATAAATGATATAATAAATAAATTAGAGTAGCATGGAAAATCGTATCTGTCAGATCTATGTTGATAAGGGAAGAGTTTATGACCAAACAAGATTTAGAGTGAGGATTGCACGAAGTAAAATGGATAATACTGATTTCTTGAACTTAAAAAGTTTTTGCACAAACAAAATCAATGCAGCCTATTTAGGAAGGAAACTGCAAAAATGCAATCAGTTTCTCTGATAAAGGCCTTAATTCTCAAATATATAGGGTACTGAGCTAAATTCATTTAAAAAATAAGTTATTCTCCAATTAATAACTGATTAAAGGATATGAACAGGCAGTTTTCAGACAAAGAAATCAAAGCTGTCTATAGTCACATGAAAAAATGCTTTAAATCACTATTGATTAGAGAAATGCAAATTAACACAACTAAGGTATCACCTCACACTTAACATGACAGAGAAGTAAAATGATAAATGCGGGAGGGAGGTAGGAAAAAGAGGGAAACTAATGTACTGTTAGTAAAGTTGTGAACCATAGCAACCATTCTGGAGAACAATTTGGAACTATGACCAAAGTGTTATAAAATTGTGCATACCCTTTGACCCAGCAATAGCACTAGTAGGTCTGTATCCCAAAGAGATCAAAGAAAAGGGAGAAACCAACCTCTATGTACAAAAATATTTATAGCAAGTCTTTTTGTGATGGCAAAGAATTAGAAATTGTGAGGATGCCCCTTAATTAGGGGATTGCTGAACAAGTCGTGGTATATGATTATGATGGAATACTATTGTGATGTAAGAAGTGATGAGGGGTATTGCATGGGAAGACATATCAATGCAGAGTGAAGTGAGCAGAACCAAATTAATATTGTACACAGTAATAGCAATATTGTAATGATGATCAAATGAAAGACTTGCCTACTGTGATCAATAAAATAATCCAAGACAAATCCAAAGACCAATGATGAAAAATGCTGTCCACCTTCAGAAAGGGATCTGATGAATTGATTGCAGATTGAAGCATACTTTTTTATTTCTCTGTTTCTTGCTTTTAATTATTTTTTATTTTTTTTCAATATTGCTAATATGGAAATATGTCTTGCCTGACTTCATATGTATAACTGATATCATATTGCTTGCCTTCTTAAAGAGTTTTAAAGGACAAAGGCAAAGGATTTGGTATCAAAAGAAAAAAAAACAAACAAAAATTTTAACAATAAGTAAAATGAGCAAAAAAAAAATGAGAGACTACTTCCACTCTGATTCTTATGAATTGGAAATTCTCTGTGAGACTTCTAGTGAGGAGTAAATGAGGGGCCCCTGCAGAGTTGGCTCCATGCAAGGTCCCAAATACTCTTCCCCATCTTTTCAGAAATGGGGATTGATCACCAAAGAGTGATAGAGCACAGGTACTAGCTTAGAGGCGTCTCTGGCTGCCATTTTTATTTGTGTCTTTTACTTGGAGCATATGTAAGTGAAACTCAGGTAGAAATTCCTAGTCTTAGGGGCAGCTAGGTGTCACAGTGGATAGAGCACTGGTCCTGAAGTCAGGAGTACCTGAGTTCAATCCGGCCTCAGACCAAACATGTGACACGTACTAGCTGTGTGACCCTGAGCAAGTCACTTAACCCCAATAGCCTAAAAAAAAAGAAAGAAAGAAAAAGAAATTCCTAGTCTTGGCAGCAGTTTTTTGACTTTCAAACATCAAGAGCTCTTTTAGTTTTCCAATTAGAGTTGACAAGCAGGAATTTTCTGCAGCACTGATTAGGATGAGCACTGACAGGAGGAGAGACCCAAAGCCTGGACTCTTTAGAACCCATTGTAGTTGCCTGAGCCATTCTGTGCGGCCATTCCTGATCCCATCAATGTGATGAACTAGGGGCAATGATGCCCCAACCTGTGGCTAGTTGTAAGCAGATACTAGTTGGGTCTTGACACATTCTTTTCTAGTGTTTCCTATGACAATCTTCTCATATCCCTGAGGTCAGGGTTTTCTATTGACAAACCCAAGGGCATTTAAGTGGTGGATAGTCCTCTAGAAAATAAAAACAAAAACAAAACCCCCAAATCTGTCACATCTATGGATAAAGGAAGACTTTATGACCAAAAAAGATTTAGAGTGGATCACAGGAAATAAAATGGGTAATTCTGATTAAATGAAATTTAAAAAGTTTTTTCACAGATAAATTCAATGCAACCAATTTAGAAGGAAAGCAAGAAACTGGGGGGAAATATCATACATTTTTCTGATAAAGGCCTCATTTCTCAAATACATGGGGAACTAAGACAAATTTATAAGAATGAGTCATTCCCTAAATGATAGCTGTCAAGAATCTTGCCACCAAACATACCTAGAATGTGTTAGGAGGAATATCTACCATAGAGACTAAGGAAATTTTTCCTTAAAACTAATAATTTTTGGTAAGAATCTAATCCAGTGTTATGTACTAACATTCAAATTACTCAATGGGCTAGATGCCTATTTAGGCCAAGACTCTAAAAAATATGAGGTGTGATAAAAATTTAAGAACTGCAAACTAATAAATAATGACAACAATCTCAAAGAAACTTTGACGTGTCATGTCAGAAATCTTTGGTAACCAATCATAATCGAGTGGGAAAATGTAATAAAAACAAGCAAATAAACAAACAAAAATGAACAAAAAAATGGATCATTGCAACATTAAAAGATCCAAAAATCTCAGAGAAGCTCACCCCCTCCCCCACAGCCTTTTCTCAATATGATCTTCTTTCACCTACTCCCAGGTCCCTGGTGCTCTTGAGATAGTTGTACTTTACCCTACCCCTCATTTTTTTTTTAAACCAAACAAAATAACTGTAAATTCAAACCATTTTTAAAAAATGAAATCTTGTACCTAGCAAGAACATCAAAATAAATCAAGCAATAAATTCTCCCATTACTCTTTCCAAAAATGTTAGCCATTTACCATCCTCATCTCTTTCCAACCAGTCTTGCTCCCTCTTAATCCTTTGATATCCCCAACTGAGGAAGGGAACATTTCAGTCATTCATGGCAGTCAGGAAAAATTTCCTGAAATTCTGGGTACCTTTCAGTCAGTAGCTTCTTCCTCAACTTGAACCTAGCTATTTCCACGCCTATCTGTTCTGTTCTATATTCTTTAATGGATTCACACCCTGGCTCATAGTTGTGTTTTCCAGGTGTAGTCTCTCATTATGCCATCCATTCTATATTCACTCAGGACAGATTTCCATCTTTCTGATTAAATGTAGGTTGTGGAAAGCTGTTCAACTAAGCACGTAGACTTCTTGGGATTGTAGAACCTGGACTTCCTGTTTTACATAAAGGTGAAACATAAAGCAGCTAAAACTTCTGATTGTGCCTATTCTGTACCTGTGCCTAGAAATCTCTCCTTCCATATCTACGCTCATTGAAATCCCATCTGGTTTTCAAGCTGCAGGTCAAATGATAACTCTTCAATGAAGCCCTTACTGAAGCTTCAAGGAAGACAAAGTTTCTTCCTCTGTAAAATGAGCTGGGGAAACAAACCATTCTAGTACCTTTGCCAAGAAAACCCCAAATGCTGTCACAAAGAGTCGGACATGACTACAATGATTGAACAACAATGAAGCCTTCCTTTATGCATCCAGTTTCAAATGTCTTCCATCCTTGAAACTTGCATAGCACTCTTCTCATACTTCCATTATGCAATGACTAAGATAATCTTTTTTAAAAATTATAGTAATCTGCATAAATTTTGGCCCTCCCATCTGTACCAGAAACTCAAAGAAGGAAGGGGTCATATACTTTTTTGTTTTGGTGTTTTCCCAAATTCCTAGGTTTTCAAACTCATCCATGTTTGTTGAATTGACCTTTCTGTGTCCCTGTTTCTCTATCCATTAAATAACCTAACAACATTTAATATTTATACTTAGAACTGTAGTAAGCACTGTGATAAAATATCAGAAAACTGTATTCAGAGAATCTTTGATGGAAAATAAAGTATTTTGAGTGTTATGAAGACAATTTTAGTTACTTCAATAATTAAATTGTCTATCATTTTATTATTGTGAGTTTACCCTTTATTGTTGTGAATCATAGTTCCTCTACTTATTTGCCTGAATTGTTATGGCCAAAAAAAGTCACCTAGTGGTTAACCCTCTGACAATAAACCTTTATAACTCATAGACACATATTAAATTTCCAGGCCTTCCAAGCTTGTAAGAACCTGTAGGATTGTGTACTGCCAACATAACCTCTAAGACCTCTGGGCCACCTCCACAACACATGAGTCAGAAGAAAAGTAATTTAGTGGAGGAAGAAAGATAATTTTAATATGTTTTAAAAGCTTGAAAAAAAGTCTCTTCAAGACAAATTCTCTTCATATTGTGAATTTAGCTCACTTTGTGTTAATATTATTTGCTAAGAGAAGTATCTTGTTGAATTGCCTTAATTTTATAAGTAGCTAAGATTGTATTAACACACAACCAAATAATATTTCTCAGGTCACTTTCTTCTTTGCTGTTGTTATTTTGTTTTGTCTGTTTTTCAAAATTCTAAACTTAAATACTAAATAAAACAAGTATTTCTACATCCATAACAGATCAGAAAATGAGGATTGTATATGAAACTGCAGATTGTGTGCAATATGCATTTCTTTTTGAATATGTAGTAAGATCACCAAGTAACTTTCAAAGTTGTCTAGCTTGTCTGCTTCTTTCTGACTTTCTTTTATCTGCATTTTTAAAATGACTCTTGGACATTGTCATTGTGGAAATATGTTTTGCTTGACTGTGCATATTTATTTCAAGGATTTTATTTTCCTTTTTTTTCCCAAATGTACGTGGCAAGGTAGGAGGGAGAGAAAATAAATGCTAATTAATTGAAACAAAACAAATTTTTAATTAAAAAGTTTCAATGACTTTTCCTCTTCCCTTCCTCTCTCTCCCTTTTATTCCTTCCTTCCTTCTTTCTTTCCTTCCTTCCTTTTTTCCTTCTTTCTGTCTCTCTGACCATCCTGCCCAGTACAAAAACAACAAAACATAAGAAAGAAAAACAAAGTGCCTGCAATAAATATACAGAATCAAGCTAAACATTCCCACATCGGTTGCATCAAAAAAAAATGTGTATCTTATTCTGCATCTTAAGTCTATCTCTGTCCAGATGTGGGTAGCATGTTTCATCACCATTCTTCTGGAATTATAGTTGACTATGCATTGAACAGAGTGCCCAAGTCTTTCAAAGTTATTTTTCTTTATAATGTTTTTATTGCACAAGTTGTTCTCCTGGTTCAGCTCACCTTAATTTACATAATTTCAGTTAAGTCTTGCAGGATTTTCTGTTACCATCTATTTTATCATTTATTATAATGCAATAACATTCCATTGCATTCATGTACAACAATTTGTTTAGCCCTCCTGTAATAAATGGGTATCCCCTTAGTTTCCTTGTCATAGTAGGGTCCCTTGCAAGCAAGCCTCTCAGTGTTTTCCATCTATCTGTTAGAGTAACCAATTAACTGATATCTCTGCTTATCAAACTACAGTGTTGATGGCCCATCCTGATAAGTTTTACTGAAAGTTATATTCAGATTGCTTCTGAAAGCTTTCTTTCTCCCTCCCTGTTAAAGATCCAGAGATATGGGAATTGTAACTATTTTTCTTTTTTTTAAAATAGCAAACTTATGGGAAAACCAAGATGCTTTTTGTTTTTCTGTTTCCTTAGATACATTCTAAACTTAATTTCTTGACCTGGCATGCAAATTCCACTTATTATCTTGAATATTAGTCTTGGCTAAATTCATTCTCTCCTCCCTCCTAACTTCCCTCCCCCATTATAGTGAGTCATTGATGACCTCCCCTTCCAGCTGGATGTCAGGCTCACTCCCACTTGCTACGATTTGCTTGTCGTAACAGCAGAATCTTTCAGAAGAAGGACTTTTTGAAATGTACACAAAACACTGACTTCTCTTCTCTTTGGCCAGTTAAAGAAATATTCAGAAATGCATTGCAGAAAATAAGACAAAAAAATTTCATGAAAATGTGCATGGGATGTGGAATTGAATCCAATGGCAGTAGCTGCCATGTCACAGTCTGTCCATTTGGCTGCAATGCAGCTGGGTGGAGCCTAAATACAACACCAAGAAGCTTAGCCTAGAAACTTGGATGTTGCCTGAACTTCCATTAAAATGCTTTGGCAGGGGATAGTATTTTTAAATGGCTGAGGTGTGATTAGTTTGAGAATGGTTTTAAGTTGGAGCTTGAACTGAAGACAACTGCTTGGTTGGGGAAGGGTGGGTCATCTATCGATCAGCCCTGAATGCAAGGGTAGAGATCAATACTAGGATGTATCCATCTTTGGGGAAAATAGGACTCACCAAAATCCAAGTCAATTTCCCTTCCTACCAACCACTAGTTCTTTTGGCATATGGCATGTACTCATTTGGAGAGACTATTTAGTTCCCTGGGAAAGATGTGTTCCACCAAAAAGGAATGTTTTATTGTCTATGAGCTTATAAATCAATCCTTTTTGTATTCTTCATTTTGGTCAGATGACCAGAAAGATGGCAGATTATTTGCATTTTCCAAACTTCTTTCAATAATTGAACCCCTAAAGAAAGTAATGCATCAGATGTAGCTATATGAACAAGAACAAAGACAGGCCCCCCTGGCAAGATAAACATGTGTGAATAAACAGCCTATAATTATGATATTAAAAATAAATAAAATCATTAAGGAAATTATCAGTAATAAAATCAATTGTTTAATGTTTAGTCCCCAAAATCTTAGTGATGAGCTAGAATAAGCTGTGACTAATTCTGATTTCTCTTGCCTTGGAAAATTTCACATAATGAACCATGCATTTAGCATCAAAACTTAATTATTATGTATTAAGAGGAAGTGACATCACAATAAAGGTGCTGACATGTCAAGTCAACACCAAGTCAACAAACATTTATTAAACAACCCTTACATGCCAAACACTGTGGATACAAAAAAAGGGCAAAAGACAATCCCTGTCTCAAGGGGGACATAACATGTAAATAACTATGCGCAAACAAGATACATAAAGATACATCGCCCACCACCCCAACCTCATTTTCCCTTCCATTATAAAAGCTGTTCCTTGCATGCCTCCTTAATGAGAGAAAAATTTCTCCATTCTACCTCTCCCTTCACTTTTCCCCAATTCATCCCTCTTTCTAACCCCCTTATTTGTTTTGGAGATCATTTCAACATAATCAACCCACATGCACACCCTCTGTCTATGTAAACTCTGTTTAATTGCCCTAATAATGATAAAGTTCTTAGGTGTTACATACATCATCTTCCCTTTCAGGTAAACCCTTTAATTTTATTAGGTCCCTTATATTACTCTTTCATGGTTACCTTTTTATATTTCTCTTGAGTCTTGTGTTTGAATGTCAAATTTTCTATTCAACTCTGGTGTTTTTATCAGGAATGCTTGAAAATCCATTATTTCATTAAACATCCATTTCCCCCCAAAGATCACACTCCATTTTGCAGGATAGGTTATTCTTGGTTGTAATCTTAGCTCCTTTGACTTCCAGAAAATCATATTCTAAACCCGCTGCTCTTTTAATGTGGAAGCCACTAAATCTTGTGTGATCTGGCCTGTGACTCCACAATATCTGAATTGTTTCTTTCTGGCTGCTTGAAGTACTTTCTCTTTGATGTAGGAGTTCTTAGCTATAATAATCCTGGGAGTTTTTATTTGGGGATCTCTTTCAGGTTGTGATTGGTGGATTTTTTCAATTTCTGTTTTACCCTCTAGATCTAAGATAGGTTGATGATTTCTTGAGACATGATGTCTAGGCTCTTTCTTAGATCATGACTTTCAGGTACTCCAATTACTTAAATTATCTCTCTTTGATCTATTTTCCAGGTTATTAATTTTTGCACTGACATATTTAACATTTTCTTCTATTTTTTCATTTTTTTCACTTTATTTTATTGTTTTGTGATGTCCAATGGATCATTAGCCTCTAGTTGCCCAATTGTAATTTTTAAGGTATTCTTTTCTTCTGTGAGCTTTTGTGCCTCCTTTTCCATTTGATCTATTCTGCTTTTTATTGTGTTTGCCTTTTCAGTGAATTTTTGTGCATCTTTTACCATTAGGCCAATTCTGTTTTTTTCAGCTATTGCTTTCTTCAGTATTTTGTGTGTGTGTGTGTGTGTGTGTGTGTGTGTGTGTGTGTGTGTGTGTGTGTATGTCTCTTTTACCAGTCTGTTAATTCTCTTTTCATAATTTTCTTGTATCACTCCCATTTCTTTCCCCAATTTTTCCTCTACTAGTCTTATCTCTCTGACTTCCTAGGAATTCTTACTGGGCTGGTTCAACTAACATTTTTCTTTGAGGCTTTGTTTATAACTGTTTTCACATTGCCATGTTCTTCTGAGTTTATGTCTTGATCTTCCCTGCTACTGAAGTGGATTTTTATGATTAAATTCTTTGTTGCTATTGTTGTTTGCTCATTTTTCCAGCTTATTTCTTGACTTTGAACTCATGTCAAAGTTGGGTTCTCCCCATCTCGGGGTGAGGAAGCAATGTCCTAAGCTCTAGGCTTTTTTTTTTCTTTTTGGTGAGGTAATTGGGGTTACATGACTTGCCCAGGGTCACACAGCTAGTAAGTATCAAGTGTCTGAGGCTGGATTTGAACTCAGGAAATCCTGACTCCAAGGCTGACACTCTATCCACCTAGCTGCCCTATCTCCAGGCTTTTTTGTGCTGCTCTTTCAGAGCTAGCTCTGGAGGTCTGCAAATGTTTGGTGTTTTCAAGGTGGTGTGATCTCGGGAGAGGTATGGTCATGACACTCCTGGTCTGCACTCTGGTCTTTACCCAGGAAGGGCACCTGTTCTCCTGTAGCCACAAATACTAGCACTCTTTCTTTGGAACTCTGATCAGATTGTAGCACTCCCTCCTGTCTTGGAATTGCAACCCAGAACTGTGAAAGGGCAATCAAGTTGCCACTCAATGCCAGCAAAGGGTCCCTGTAATCTTGTTCTGATCAATTTTCCAATCCCCTCACATGAGAAGCTGCTGCTGATTTAACTGCTTCTGCTTCCACAGCATGTTTGAGCTCTGTACAGACCTGCATATCAGAGTCATAGACTTATTCTGCTGACCTCTTAACTTTCCTTGGGCCAGAATAATGTCTCACCCCAACCTTCTGTTAGTTCTGCAGCTCCAAATTTTCATTTGAAGTGTTATTTTAAAGTTGTTTGATGGAGAATGTTGGTACAATTGTACAGTGTTGGAAGATGGTACAATTCAATTGGATGGTTGCCCCTAGTCTGCCACCTTGGCTCCACCCCCTCCCCAGTTACATTTCAATTAAGTTCCCACAAGGTGCAGCCCACAGACTGTATGTTAGACACATCTGTTTTAAAGGGTAGTTTTAAAGGGTAGGCAGCAGTACATTCCAGGCATAGGGGGGAATTTGTATATAAGCACAGGGGAGGGAGATCAAATGTCATGTTGTGGAAGTGGCAACAGGACTGGTTTGGCTGAAACCATGAAGAGGGATATAATAATATAACGTAACAAAGAATATAATATAAATGTCTAGCATAAAGGCACTTTCTAAGGGGAGGTGGTAATTTTTCTGTGACATTTTTAAGCACTATTTTTTACTTCCTGTTTTTAAACATCCTCTGGCCAAAGCTTACTCATCAGCCTCCTTCAGAATGTATAGTTGTCATATGGTACCTATCAGGACTGTGTCCAGTACCTGGCAGTATGTGAACCATATGGAGCCCTTCCCTGATGTGTGAAAATGTGTTTGATTACATAGCTGACAGTTTCTAGAAATGAAAGCTATCACATATGTAACAGATGCAAACCCCTGCTGGATCCCACTCTATGATTGCCATGAAAATGGGTTGCTATTAAGCTTTTTCCACACTCTGGAGTAGTGAAACATAATCCCTGGGAGGCTTTTCAAATAACTCTCGTCAGCTTCTTGTTCTCTTTTTAACGTGCTGCAGTAAACAGAAAGGTCTAGCCTTCCCTAGAAGCACGTACAAACTCAATAAGCTTTATGTGTACGTGACGTAGAAAGAAAAATGAAAGGCACTATTTTAGCAAAGTTTTAGACTATATTTACATTTAATTGCTGATGTAGGAATCTGAATATTAAGGTTTACCTTACAGGAGAATTGGTTATAAAATCTATTTAGAAACTTGGCTTTAGTCTTACTAAGTTTCTGATGAGCTAACATGATTGTGCTCACTATCGATACATCGATACCCTCAAACTTTCTAAACAGGCCAGAAATGGATATGTATGCTGTGGTCCAGAACTTAACCTTGTGTTTTCTCCATGAACACAAATTCCTCAGTTTTGTGTAATGGCTCATAATTTTCAAAGCACTTCTAATTTCATTAGATCATTCAACTCAATTCCTCAAAATTTATCAAATACTAAATGACAGGAGCTGAGCACACAAAAATGAAAATTAAAGTTTCTTTTCTTGAGCATTATTAAAATTCCATACAATATAAACACGTGTTTCTGCTTCCTGGAAACCCTACAGAGAGTCATAATCATAGCACATTAGAGTTGGAAGGAGCTTTGGAGATAATCTAAATGTTTGGACTCATTTTTCACATAAGAAGTAAAGATATGAGAGGACTTTTCCAAGGTCACACACACAGTTCCAAGCTAGGATTTTAAATCAGGATTTTTTACTCCATATCCAGTGAGACTTCACAGTACAGCCAGCCCAAACTGCCAATTGATCACACAAGTGTATTACATTGCTCTCCAGGGAAGTGTAGCCACAACCATATTTATGCCTAAAGCATTATAGTGGTATATAAAGGATATGTTAGCAGAGCTTAGCCGTTCTCTCTAGGGTCTCTCATTAACCTAAGAGCCATCTAGAGGCATGTTAAACAGATGCAAAGCAGGTAGCCAGACCTCAATTATGAGCTAAGACTTAGTCAGGACACCTGCAGGTAAACAATACAGAGTCTTGAACATCCCAGTCTGGCTATCTCAATATTGATGTGGGCTGAAGGTGAGACATAGATGACAATGTGGATGTGGCCAGAGGAGTGCAGTCTTTTCATCACTTCTTAGCTCTGTTTCTTGCATTTCTGATTAAGAAGAAGAAGCAAAATGAAAGAGAAACAACAGAAGGAAACAAAACAGGTTTGTTGGGGAGGGGTGTGGGGTGGGAGGAATGATTGTTGCTGCAATGTTTTATCTCTTTAAAATTTTCCTGAACATTTATTACTGGCTATCATTCAAACATAGGAATAATATCTTGGAATGCAGGGTTTTATGTAGGTTTTGGGAAATTTGTGAACTTATTGATATTTTCTTCAAATCATAATTAAACTGACATTTATGCGGCAATTGAAGGTTTACAGAATGGTTTCCATACTAACCACTTAGAGGTAAGTAGTGTAAGTATAATCATTCCCATTTTACATATGAGGAAACAGAGGATCAAAGAGATTAAGCTATTTGTCCATAGTGCTACACCCGGCAACCAGCAGAACAAGGGGTTATAGATGACTTCCAAGTGACTGCTGGCAGGGCTGAACTATTTTCCTCAGGATAGGCTGGGAAATTGCACATTATGTTAAATCCCTATCATACTTTATAAGGATGAAAGATAACTAATGTTTTCATCTGACTGTGGAAACATAGAAATAATGCCTGAGAATCCAATGGCAGAGATGTAGAACTCAAAAAAAAAATTTTTCCTACTACATGTAAAAACAATTTTAAACATTCATTTAGCTGCTTCTGGGAGCCAAGATGGCAGAATAAAAAGGTAGTCGCTCTCACTCTCCCTTATCAACCTCTGAAAACCCAGAAAATATCACCCCGGAAAAAAACCCTGGACAATGAACTAGAAGAAAGACTGGGAGCAGCAGTGCAGCAGCCCAGCAAACGGCCTCCCAGTGCCTCAGCAAAAATAAGAAAAGCAGCACTACAAAGGTCCCCAGGTGGACAAGCACCTGGCAGCATTCATCCGAAAGGAGCTGAAGAAAGCAACCTAAAGTCTTCCTAAAGTCCCAGCCTTGCTGATTCCAACCCAACAACAGGTAAGCTGTCAGAACCCTACAGACTCCAACTGTCAACCAACCTGAGCCCAGGTGGTAGAGCAGGCAAATACTAACACCTGAACCCCTGAGTGCCTCAGTGAGGGAAGGGGGAACCTGTGGAAACCAGCTCAGAAAACAGAAAACCACCAGGTGCCTCTGCACTCTACTGAAAAGCAATCTCTGAGTGCATTAGCAGAAACAAGGGAGGCAGCACTGCAAGGGGCCCCAGGCAGATAAACACCCTGTGGTACTCATCTAAAAGGAGCTGAAGAAAGCTAAAGGGAAGGAAAAGCAGGCAGCCTAGAATTGCCTGAAAGTTCCAGCCTTGCTGATTGCAGCACAACATGAGGTAAGCTGCCAGAACCCTACAGCCTCCAACCGCCAACATAAGAGGCCCCAGCACACAAAGCCAGTGACCAAGACCTAGGCTCCCAATATGAGAGGAATAAAGAAACACCATGAGTAAAAAGAAATGTACCATAGATGCATATCATGAGAAGAGTGAAGATCAAGACAGAAATTCTGATGAGAACATTCATTTAAAAAAAATTGAGCTTCAAATTCTTTCCCTCTTTCTCTTTCCTTGTAAAGGCAAGCAATTTAATATAGATTATACATGTTATTGCTGCTTATCCTTTGTTGTTAAAGAGGACCATTACATCAGGGAGGTGATGCCATGACTAGCAAATGAATTAGATTTAAGTAAGGAAGGGCTGGGCAAAGTCACTAACCTCATTTTTCCCTCCTGAGCCATCTGGGTCCAATGGCCAGATATAGAACAGGACGCCTGGAGATGTCCTGGATGCAGTAGGAGACTTTGGCCTTTTTAAGCTAAGATCTTTAACAGGTCTCAATTAGATTGAGGTAATACCCATTTAGTGATTAAGGCTAGGCAAAAAAAAAAAAGAGAGACAAAGAATGGCCTCTTTTAGTAGTAAATAAAAAAAAAATCAGTCTAGGAAGGGAAGACCCTCAGGGTTTCTAGCCAAAACAAAAAATTGCTATATTCACTTTGAGCCAATCAGGATCCAAACAATGATGAAGTGGGGTGTGGCCAGGGACCTATTGTTGTCCAATCAATGAGAGCCAGAGTGATTTGGATTTAAGGCATGGTCCTTAGGAAAGAAATCTAGCTAGTAACACCAAGATATCTTGGGAGGTTTCGGACATCAAAATTTACATTACTTCAGACAAAACACCCCCAGGAAATGAAGGAAGGAAAAGAGGAAGGAAGACCCAAGTTCCAATCTCACCTTAGACACTTGCTAGCTTTGTGACTCTAAGTCACTTAACCTCTCTCAGCCTCACTTTACTCATCTGTAAAATGAGGTTGTTATGAGGATTAAATGAGATAATATTTTTAAAGTGCTTTGCAAACCTTAAAACACTACAAAAATGCTAATTATTGTTATTCCTATGACAACTTGTTTGATTTCTAAAAAGCAGAAATCTAGCATATCTTTGACACTGATTTCTACTTGAACTTTTTGTTCCATTTATCACAACTCTGAATTTTAATGCACTGATAGGAAGCATAGCACCATAAGCTGATCAGAAAGCTATTAACAATAGAAAAATTGTTATAGATCATGAATAATAAGATAAATGCAAATCAAAACAACCCTGAAGTTGTATTTCACAGCCAGTAAATTGGCAAAGATGACAGAAGAAGGAAATAATCAATGCTGGTGAAGTTGTGGAGAGAGACACATGAATACACATCAATAGAGCTATGACTTAGTCCATCCATTCTGGAAAGCAATTTTGAAATGTATGAAGGCAGTGACTGAAGTATTTATAACTATTGACCCCAAATTCTTACTCCTAGGCATTTACCCTAAGGCGAGCAACTCTTTATTATGGTAGCAAAGAACTGAGGAGGAGGGAAAAATGCCCATTCACTGAGGCTAAGGCTGAGTCATGCAATGCAGCCTGGTGTAGGACACTTTCCCCTTTTTTGTCATCTCTCAGATGAGTAATTATGTTCTTGGCTATCTGTTTTTTTTCCATGGTTCTTGCTACTCTAATTGCTATAGCCCACCCAAGGAAGAACCTACTGGCCCTGCATAAGAACAACAACAACAAAAAAAGATCTTGCAAAGGTGTCTAAATAGAGTCATTCAAGCACAAACCAGAAGGCTAGATAAGGTTGGTATTATGGTTTATTCAAAGGATTGAAATTCAAAGAACTGAAACAAAAGTGGAAAACCAATTATAGAAACAAGGATCCAGACTAGAAGGTGTGTGTTCAGCCAGGAGATAAAATTCATGGACTGCCAAGATGCCTGTTTATCTGATTTAATCTGTCTCCCTCAAAGTTTACATCTTTGAATAAAAATATATACACTTCAAATGTTCTAATGATTACTTTCGCTCTTATAGTACAACCATTTGAACCTACCCCTGTCCCAGACGTATTCTTACCTTGTGTCAAAGAAAAATAACTGAACAAAAATATCCAACACAGTGACTACATCTGACAATGTAGGCAATATTCTGAACTAGTGATCCTTTACCTCTCTGTGGTGATATGAGAGCTGTGTTCTTTTGTTGGTTCTTTGCAACCTTCACTTTTTTAAATTACTGAGTTTGACATCCTTTTAGTGATCATTTCATTGATATCATTCATATCATTGTGTATATCATCCTTATAGTTCTGCTTATTTTGTTCTATACCAGTTCATATCACGTGCATCTTCCCATATGCCTCTGAATTCCTCATATTCATCATTTCTATTTAAAATAATATAAATTTACAACCATATGTCATAGTATTTTCAGCTACTTCCTATTTGATGGACACCCACTTTGTTTCTAACTCCGCTACCCTAAAAAGTACTACTATGAATAGTTTGGCATATATTGGACCTTTGCATCTATATTTTATTTCCTTAGGGCATATGTCCACTACTGGTCAAAGTGCATGTACAATTTAGTCACTTTTTAAAAAAAAATTAATTTGTTTATTTTTAGTTTTCAACATTCACTTCCACAAGATTTTGAGTTCCAAATTTTCTCCCCATCTTTTCCCTCTGCCCACCCCAAGACAGCGTGCATTCTGAATACTCTTTCCCCCAATCTTCCCTCCCTTTTATCAAGCTCCACTTCTCTTATCCCCTTCCCTTCTATTTTCCTGGAGGGCAGGACAGATGTCCTATACCCCTTTGCCTGTGTATATTATTTCCCAGTTGCAAGTAAAATCAATTTTTAACATTTGTTTTTAAAACTTTGAGTTCCAAATTCTCTCCCTTTCCTCCCTCCCCACTCACTCTCATTGAGAAGACAAGCAATTTGATATAGGTTATACATGTGTAGCATGCAAAACACTTCCATAATAGTAATGTTGTGAAAGACTATATTTCCCTACATCTTATTCTACCCCCAGCCTTTTCTATTCTTTCCTTTGACCCTGTCCCTCCTCAAAAGTGTTTGCTTCTAATTACCCCCTCCCCCAATCTGCCCCCCTCTATCTTCTCCCCCTGTTGTCCCCTTCCCCCATTTTCCTCAGTTTAGTCACTTTTTAAAGCATAATTCTGAATGACTATGCCACTTCCCAGCTACACCAAATTGTTCAGTGTGCCTATTTTCCCAGAGTCCTTCCAAAACTAAGTATTCTATTTTTTGCCATCTTTTCCATTTTACACAGTGTGAGGGTGAACTTTCAAAGTTGTTTTAGTTCTCGTTTCTCTCACTATCAGTGATTTGAAGCATATATTCAAGTTTTGATTTATAGTTTGTAAACATTCTTTTGAAAATTTTGTTAATAAGCTTTGACCATTTATTTATTGGGGAATAGCTGTTGGTAATAAATGTTTGTGCCAATTCCTCACGTTTTGGATATCGTACCATTATTGGCAATATTACAAACAAATATTTATTTCCACTCTATCAATTTTCCTGTAATTCTGCATTCATAGATTTTATTAATATAAAAACCATGAATTTTACATAGTCAAACTGTTTATGTTTTGCAATTTCCTCTGTTTTTTGTTTGGTTTAGAATTTTTACGCCAGCCATTATTGTAAAAAAAAATCTTTTAATTTGTTTATGGTATGAATTTTTGATTTACAAGTCACATACATTTTGAAGATTGTGGTTTAGTCATTCAGTTATGCCTGACTCTTTGTGACCCCATGGACCATAGCACACCAATACTGTCCATGGGGCTTTCTTGGCAAAGATACTTGAATGGTTTGCCATTTCCTTTTCCAGTGGGTTAAGGCAAACACAGGGGGCCATTTCCAGTCAGTCATCTTATGAGAGATGGCCTAAAGTGCAGTTTCCTCAGGCCTAAGCCCTGAGTTGAGTTTCACCTTTCTCAAAAATCCACGTCAGCATAAGCAGTTCCTGGGCACTCACTCTTCCTGGCACATGCATATATCTAGTTCCCAAATATGGTTATGTTTGCTTCTATTGGGTATTAGCTGCCATGTTTAGATTGTATGCTTTGAGTACCCAACCAATGGGGGAAAGAGGTAAGAGAGTGGGAGGGGGCACGTGTTAGGGCTATAAAACTTTGCTTCTCATAGGCAGTGCACACACTCCCTTGCTGGTGCCATCTTAAGTGAAACGGAGTGTGTCCTTTCTCATGAGCAAGCAATAAACACCTTTCTGCTTTCAAGGTATCTAAGTCTTTGTTTTTATTTTGAGTAAGTGGTCTCTGTCCCACACATCCTGATCTATCTCTTGCCACTAGACTCAAAGATGACCCCAGAGGACAAAATGAGGCTGGTGACTTTTCACAGCCCTTCCCTCCCTTCCCCTTCCCTTCTTTTCCCTTTCTTCTTTCCTCTCCCTCTGTACCATAAGGGGGGTATCATACCCTTACCTGCAGGTGCTCTGCCCAAAGGTATGTATGGCTGAAACCTAGCAAGACATCTTGGGGTTTAAGTGCTGGATTTTTCTCTTAAAGTCCATGCCCCAAACCCAATTCACTCTGGCTTTCAGTGATTGTTCAACAATAGGTCCCAGACCAAGCCCTACTTAGTGGTCATTGTTTGGGCCCCCGGGTCTGAGTGAATGTGAATGGTAATTGTTTCTGTTTAGCCAGAAACCCTGAGGGTCTTCCCTTCTTAGATTAATTTTTTTTTTAATTTACTAGGTAAAAGAGGTCATTCTTTGCCTCTTTTCTTACTTAGTCTTAATAACTGAATGGGTGTTACCTCAATCAAATTGAGACCTGTTAAGGTTCACAAACTTAGCTTAAAAAGGTCACGGTCTCCCACTGCCTCTAGGGCCATCTCCAGACATCTTGATCCATATCTGGCCACTGAACCCAGATGGTCAGGAGGTAAAAGTGAGGTTGGTGACTTTGCCCAGCCCTCCCTCACTTAAGTCTAATTCATTTGCAAGTCATGACATCACCTCCCTGATATCATGGTCCTCTTTGAGAACAAGGACAAACAGCAAACAACAAAGCAAACAGAAGTTAAATGACTTACCCAGGATCACACAGCTAGTAAGTATCTTAGGCCAGATTTTAACTCAGGACTGGTGACTCCAGGCCCAGCTTGTGTTTATATTATATATGCATACATATATGCGTACACATATGTATATGCAAACATATACACACACACATATGTAACTTAAATATACAAAGTAGTTTCTGGGGAGGAAGGGGGATATTAACAATTGGAAGAAAACGGAAAGGCTTTTTATAAGAGGTAGCACTTAAGCTTAGCCTCAAAGTAAGATAGACATTTCCATGAAGCAGAGGTGAAAAGGAAGAGCAGTAAAAGTTTGGAAGACAGATTGTGCAAAGCATCAAGTGAAGAGGTTGAGTACTGTTTATGAGGAGCAGTGAGTAGACTGCTTGGTTGGAGTCTTGAGTCTGTGAAGGGGAGTAACACGTAATCAGTCTGGAAAGATAGACGTGAGCCAGATTGTGAAGGGCTTTAAATGCTAAATAGATGAGCTTGTCATTGGTTACCTTGGAGAAAAAAGTTTTCTAGAGTGATGGGGAGAAAAACCAAATTGCAGGAGGCCAAATTAGTGGTTAGTGAGGAAGGAGAGGCAAAGAGTGTAGACTGCAGAGTTGAGGGAAAGTTTTTTTTTAAACTTCAAATTTTTAAAATTTGTTTTTAGTATTATACAAATCTAAGAATATCTATAGACAGTAAAGATAATGCTGAGAGAAGGAGAATAGAGGTAAGCAAAAGCAGGAGATGGTATCAGAGTCATGAGAGGAGGTGTTACCTTTACCAAGAGATGGACAGTATCATTCTCTTCTCACCAGAAAAATATCAAAAGGATGGATGAGGATGTAGAAAGGTTGAGTGATATGGGGGGGCAGTGGAACAGCTCATATTAGATATTAATTATATTTATACTTGCTATATTTGATATACTCTCCTCTGTAAAGTAAGAGGTCATCTGCTGAGAGAAAGAGGAATAGAGAGAATTGGGACCATGAAGAGATGGGAGATCTGGAAAAGCCACTGTGTAGGGAGTTTATTAGAAGTAAATCAAGAAAGGTTACAATTGAGGTTAGATGACATATACTGTTTTTATAATGCAGCCAGTTAAGCAATTTTTTTTTCCAGTCTCTAGGTGTTTTGTGTCTTAGAGCAGGAGTGAAGGAAGTCGATGGCAAAGTGCCTTGGATTTACTGTTGTTGTGCCTTTTGTCCTTGAAGAAGACCGTGACACCAGGGAAGTGATGCCATGATGTGCAAGTGAAATGGATTTAAGTGAGGGAGGGATGTGCAGAGTCGCCAGCCTCATAGACAGAGAAGAGGCAGCTAATTGGAACAGTGGACGGAATATAGGACTTGGGGTCAGGAACACTCGAGTTTGAAACTCTTCTTGGATATTTATTATCTGTGTGACCCTGAGCAAGATACTTAATTTTCCCATGCTTCAGTTTCCTTATGGTGTTAGATGTTACAATTATTATTATTCTCATTAGCATGAGGATAATAATACTAGCTATCTACCATACCAGGTTGTAGTGAGTATCAAATCAGATACACACATAAAGGGTATTGCAAGCCTTAGGTGCTTATAAATCATAGTTATTATTGTTGTTGTTGTTGCTATTAGTATTATTATTAACAATATTATTATTAATTTTGTGACTAGTTTGGTTGGCTAACTACAATGTTGAGAAGAGGCCTTTTTAATTGACTTTGTGGTTGGAATGTTTAGACATCTGTTATTCTTTCCCCCAATCAGGATATTATGCTATAAGAGAGAAGGCCTTATTTTATTCTTTTCATTCTGCTGAGCATTTATGGTTGCCCCCCAAATAGGCCCTCTTCCTCAGCCTTTTCATTTTTTTTTCTATTCTACATAGTGAGTAGAATCTATGAACTTGATCGAGAAAATGAATCACAAGAATCTGGATTTGGAATTCTGGCCAGATTTTAGAGGCAGCACAGCATGCATGTCCCAAGGATCAAGGAACAATATTCAAAAGTGACCTTTGGGACCACAGCCTAATGGAATGACTCACCTAGTTGCATCTGGATGTGAACCTGGTGACAAATAAAATAATTTGCACCTATTCCTCCAGAGGCCAAGGTGGCATGAGGGAGACTATCCCAACAAAGTACTAAGGAAATGTTTGTATGTTTGTTCTGGTAAACCTTCCTTTGTAAATGCTAAGTTAAATGATGAAATGAAACAGTTGGTGTTAATCAGTGCCTTCAAACAAATGGGAACACAGCAGTGGTAGCTCAAACTGATGGCATTAAAGAAAAGCAACATCACAGTCCCTCAGGGTACACTAACCCTTGGGGGAGAGATGTAGTAGGCCTGACTTTGGGAGAGAGAGCCATGGCCAACTCCTATCATTGAAAATATTACCGTGCTATAAGAGGTGATGAGCTCCATGATCTTAGAAAAACATGGCTAGACTTACATGAAATAATGAAGAGTGAAATGAGCAGAACCAAGATAATATTGTATACAGTAACAGCAATTTTATTTTAAGAACAACTTTTGAGTGAATAAGTCATTTTGACTATTATAAATACCCAAATTAACTACAAAGGACACATGAAGGAAGATACTATTTGCATCTGGTGAAAGAACTGATAAGAATATATATAGAATGATTTCATACACACACACACACACAAATATATGTAGGTATGTGTATGTTTTATATATATACTTATATACACATATTATTGATATGTACACATGTATATACACACGCGCACACACACACATATACACATATATACGCACACACATACATCTCTAGTGTGGGCAGGAAGGGAAAAAAAGAAAAAAAAGAAAATTTACATGATAATTTTATTGTATATTTAAAAGGAATAACAAGTTGTACATAATAGATTTGAAGTCTCATGTGCAATCATCTTTTTTTATTATACTATATTTTGAACATGTTTGTTTTATTTCATAAAATAAATTTTAAAATTTTAAAAAGAAGATATTACCTCCTGTTCAAAGGACAGTGAATAAGTACAGATTCATTCCTCTTCCTCAACCATTTAATGAGTCTTAGAATTATACATCTCCATATATATGCATGTATATACCTGTGTATATATCCAATAATATTGATATATGCACATTTATATACTCACACATGTATATGCATTTAGGTGTGTTTTTATGAGCATGCAAATGTATGTCTATACATGGTGATTTGGAAATAAAAATGAGTACAAGTAATGAAACCATAGTGAATCATGGTTTTCAAAAAGTTCCATTATTACTGAAATACATGTTAAGATGTTTTAGGAATAATTTAACTCTCAGAAAACTGCAACTTAAGAAAAGGGCTGGACACTATATTTCAAAAAACTCATAAATGGAAATTGCCCAGATTTTTGAGAAGCACAGGACAAAATAAAGATTAAAAACAAAACAAAACAATACAAAACACTGATCACCTCTTGAAAGGAAACCTAAAAGAAAAGGTCACAGGAATGTCATAGCCAAAATACAGAGCTCTTAAAACAAAAAGGGGAAAAAAATGCTGCTAGCATCCAGAAAGAAGCAGTTCATATAACAAGCAACCATCAAAGTCTGACATCTTCTACAACACATGAGAAAAGATCATTTTCCAAGAGAAAATAAAAGGTATATACTTACAAACAAGAATAAGTTACCCTAGAGAACTGAGTATAATCATAAGAAGAGGGGGTGGGAAACAAGCAGAGAGGATCTTTAATGGAATAGAGGATTTTTAAGCATGTCTGATAAAAAAAACAGCTTTGAAACACATATATGATTTTTAAAAAACTTGGAAAATTAAATTTGTTTGAGCAACTAGAAAGAGCTATATGATGCTATAATGCTAACATTCTAATGGGGGAGAAGGAACATGTGTCTCTTCAAAGCCTGAATGTATTCGAAAGAATTAAATAAGAAAAACAGTGGTCTCAGAAGTGGATTTGTTCTGTTCTGAGGGTTTAGAGGCAAAAGAAAAGAAAGTATAAAATGATGAGTACACTAGTATAGAAAGATGGCCAAAAGGGGTGGAACTTGCTATTTATCATAATTTTGGGGTATGTGGGAAGAATATACTAAAATAGAAGCAGGAATGAGGAGGAGTGTGTCTTACTCTGAAATGGACAAAGGAGGGTTGAACACACACACACACACACACACACACACACACACACACACACTTTGGTACAAAAATACATCAAGCTCGACAGAAGAATAATCACAGATAAGACAGCGAATTAATTGTTGGTCCACAAGGTGAGAGCACAAAGACAACATTGTAAAGAAAAACTACTTTGGAAGACTTAAAAACTCTCATCAAAGCTCTGGCCAATCATATCTCCAAAGGACTGATGATGAAGAAAGGAAATGAGTATTTATTCAGAACTTTCTATGCACCAGACCCTGTGCTAAATGTTGGGGATACAAACAAAAGCAAAAAAAAAAAAAGGCACTTCCTGACTTCTGTGAGCTTGCATTCTAGTGGGGGAAGACAACATAGAAAAGGAGGAAGTAGCATAGTTTTGAGGTGCATCAGTGCTAGGAAGATAATGAAGGCAGACCAGCAGGGGCTTTTCCAGAAAGTAGAAGCTCCAGGAAAATCAAACATTAGGATAAAAGGAACAGACCCTGGGAAAGAATTTTTCAAGGTGAGAAGGTCTGAATTGAGGGGTAGGTGAAGGTGGGTCCAATGCAAAGAGGCCCCAGTAGCTGAGGAAGTTCCAGGATAAGCCAGTAAAGAAGGCCTGGTTTTGAAGTCTAGAAATCAGACTGGGCTTGGAATGATGAAGCATGTTACCCACATCCTGTTATACAGGTCGTTGAAAAAAGGTGCATAGACATACATTTTTAAGATGTATTGGTTAGATTTGTTTTGCTTGACTATGCTTATTTATTACAAGTTTTTTTTTCCCTCTTGGTTAAGCATGTGTGTGTGTATGTGTGTGTGGGGATGTCAGAAGGGAGAGGAAGAGTTTACATCCATTTAATAGATAAGCAAGCAGAGGTTAAGTGACTTGCTTAGGGACACACAACTAGTAAGTATCTGAGGTTGAATTTGAGCTCAGATCTTCCTGACTCCAGTTCTGGCACTCTATTCACTGTGCATCCCTAGCTGTCCCAGATGTATGGATTATCTTACTTATTTTTTTTAAAAGAAATAGTTTCATTATTTTCAGGAATTATACTAACTTCTCCACTAATTCCACGTCCCGGTACATGTAGTATGGAAGCATCCTAGGTTCTCAAATAATAAGCCAAAATATTTCAGGCCCATTCAGCTAACTGGGGAAAAAAAATCAAGTATGTATCTGGGGGTGGATTACATGTCTGTCATTTGAAGACTATTTTGACTAAGTTTGGAAAGGCTTATCATAGAATGCTGGCTAAAAGGTGGTGGATTATGTTGGCCACAGCAACTTGGGAGTATTGACATTAATGAATTTGTGGATTCCTGAGGTGTCAAAATATAATTACTCAAATTATAATAACAAAGTCGGGGTGTGCTATAATCAATAGTATGTATTATAACCTGATAGGAATTGAGCCAGCCTCATCTTCTGGAGCTGCTCCTGATTTCCCAGGCTTGTGCTGAGAGATTAGAACCTAAAGAAGGGCTTGCAGGAACCGAAAATGAAAATGAATAGATTTGTGTGTGGGAATAGGTTGTGTTTATTAAGTACTTACTGTGTGCCAAACATTGGGTTAAGTGATGGAGGCACAAATACAGAAAGCAAGATAGTCCCTGTTCTCATGGAGCTTATATTATAGTAGGGGAAGACCACACATAGAGAGCAATGGTAGCTACAGAGAAGAGTTTTAGTTTGGTCTTCCTAACTGCAGTTCCAGCTCTCTATCTGCAGTGTGGAGTTAGATGTGGGTTCAAGTCTTGCCTCTGAAACATACTGATTGTGTAACTCTGAGCTAGTTGCTTGATCTCACAGCATTCTAGGCGACTCTCTAAGACCACAAGTTGTAGAGAAAGTGCCAATCAGAATTGGTAAACATACTTTTGTCATTTAGGACTTCTCTATACCAATGAAATAAGTATAGTCTTCTGACACTATATCATGTATATACTTATTTACGTATATATTGTTTCCCCTTAGAGAATGTAAACTCTTTGAAGGCAGGGACTATTTCAGTTTTGCTTTGTGTCTTGTAGCATAGTGCCCCTGAAGACCGGTTGATTGATTCCCTGTGTCAAAAGCAAGGTTCTGTTACATAAATTGTAGATGTAAAGATAACGGTTTGTAACTGTTCCTGATGGCTGTGAAAGCATGGTGCTTCTAAATGCTTAAAAATAGTTTATTCTTAAGTAGTTTAAATACCTTCCTAGAATTTTTGATGACTATTTTTAAGTGAGAATATAATTTCAAAAATATTTAGCAAAATGTGAACTTCAATTTCAAACCTTGTTGAAATTTTTCAAGTCAAACAACAGTGGATATGGGAACAAAATGGTATAATGAAAAAACTACCAGAGGACCTGGGTCCAAATCTGCTTAATTCTTACGTAACCTTGGATGTATTATTGGACCTCTCTCAGCCTCAGTATCATTATCTGCAAAATGATGGTATTTTAGGAGATGGTATCTCTTCAAACTCTAAATAATATGATGCTCACTATTGAGATTTTGTATTTTTTTTGGGGGGGGAAATCCAGAAAATTGAAATATGTCCAAATATAAGACACTCAATTGGCTGACTAGCGTGATGTCTGGAAAATTCAGTCCTGAGTGGAAAATTTTTGATGTTCAGTAAATAAACCTGTTAAATAAATAAATAAATGCTTGTTAAATAAATGTACATGAGTATGTATTAATAAACAATGCATGAGGAAATATTTGAGGACATTATGCAGGCCTAACTGTAAGATGGCCTTTCTGTCACAATACTCTGCATTCTATATGTACGTATAACTTGCTTTGTGTTCTATCACATGTGGAAAATATTTGCTCCTCCTAGATGTTTATATTGATTTGTGCTTCTGGAAAAAGAGATTCATAGCCTCATTGGTTTGATGTTTGGGGCTATTTTGAAGGTCCTTATTTTCACTAGCAATTACTTTCTGAGGGAATCCTTTCAATCAACAAGCCTTTATTGAGCACCTATGATGTGCTAGAATACTGTGCTAGATGCTGGAAATATAAGTACAAAGGATGAAATAATCCTTACTCTCAAGGAGCTTACGTTCTAACAAGAGACATATATAAGTATACGCAATACAAACAAAAAAGTGACAAGTGAATACAAAGTAGTTAAATGCCAGGTAGTTTGGGAAGGAGTACATTAATCATTGAGTGAATCAGGAAAGGCATTATTCAAAGATGGCTCTGGAGCTGTGTCATAAAGGAAGTGAGAAACTCTAAGAGTGAGAAGTAAGACAGGGACACATTGAGATAGGTGAGACAGCCAGTAAAACGTACTGAGATGAGAGATGGCATGCCATACATAAGGATCAGAGGGAAGGCCCACTTGATTGTATCTCAGAATATCAGGGAGAATAATGTGTGATGAGTCTGGGAAGATATATTTGGTCCAATCCGTTAAGGGATTTAAAAACTAAACATAGGGATATATATTTATCCCAGAGGCAAAACTACTGGAGTTTATAGAGTAAAGGAGCGATGTGGTGAGATTTGTGCTTAAGGAAAATTATTTTATTAGCAATGTGTGGATAGCAATGGGTGTATTGGGGTGGGCATAGAGCTGAGGCAGAGAGACCAGTTAGGAGACTGTTGCAATAATCTAGGTGAGAGGCAATGATGAGAGTATCAAGAAAGTAGCTGTGTGACTGGGGAGAATAAATTGGATATTAAAGATTTTGGGAAGCTAGAAACAGTGTGATTTAACAAGAATATATGGGATGAGGAAGGAAATGAGTATTTATTAAGCACTTCCTATGTGTTAGCCATGGTGCTAAGTGCTTTACAAATATTATCTCATTTTGCTTTCAAAACTCCCCTGACAGGTAGGTACTATTATTATCATCTCCATTTCACAGATAAAGAAACTGAGGCAGACAGAGGTTAAGTGACTTGTTCAGGGCCACACAGCCAATAAGTATCTGATGCTGGCTTTGAACTCAGTTCTTCCTGACTCCAGAATGGTTGTCCGACACACTGCCCCACCTAGCTGCTAAAGGGAAAGACAAAGATAATGCCAAGGTTATGATCCTTGAAAGATGATGGTGATGAAGGGTAATCCAATAACACGCACAATGTGCAAGACGTAACCTGTACACAAGCGAACAAGTGCGCAAGTGGGCAAATGAACCTGAAGTGATTTCAAGAAGGAGTGAGTGATGGGGAATCAGGCAAACTTTTACAGAGGAAAGTGTACCTGTGCTAGGCTTTGAAAGAATAGAAGAATTTTACAGGATGGAGTTAAGTAGGGACTGTCTTCTAGACATGGAGGTGGACCACTTGTGCAAAGACAAATGTAGGGGTTGGAATATTGTGTTTGTGGAAAAACTACAGTTTGACTGGAATGAAGAATGCATGAAGAAAAGGAATGTGACATAAGACTGGAGAGGTAAGTAGAAGCCAGATTGTAGAGAGCTTTAAATTCTAGTCTAAGAAATTATCTTATCCCATATATCTTTGTTTCCTTACCAGTCTAGTGTAGTTCCCTGCCTTTAGGAGTCCCTCATTAAACATCTGTTGATGTACTGAATTCATTTCCAAAAGTGTATAGCTTGAATCCTCAGTGACCTCAGTAGTGATGGAGGCTTTAGCTTTTTCCTAATTTCCTCCCATTTGGCCACCATCATCTAGGTTTTCTGCAGCCTGGACTGTTTTTCTTCCCATTTTGGTTTCACCTACTGATTACAGTGTTCCCTTGGAAGTAAAGAATCCATTTTCATCATAAAAAACTGAGGTTCATTTTTTTTCTTATTCTCAGTCTTTTGCCTTTCTCCAGTTGTTTTTATACCCCTTCATTCATTCATCTACTTGACTAACAGCTTTCTCATAGAGACTTTTTTTAATCACTGAATTCATCATGACAGATATAAAATATAGTACATTGTTAACACGTAAAGACATTAAAAATTATAAACACTGGTTTAAAATACCACCATGTATCTTTCTGTATCACCAATCATTCTGGGGAAATATCAGAATATTTCTCTACAGCACATTTTATCCATTATATAAATGTAGTATCACTACAGATGAGGGGAAAAAAAATGCAAAGTTAACCATTTTTTCTTACCATAAATTTAGACCATAAGAGACAATTCCCTTAAAATTGATAATTTTACCACAATTTTTTGGTTGATGTTTCATACATTTTTCTCTTTAAAGATGAATCAAACAGATGGAATCTAATAATGCATAAAGTGTTCCCTGTAATGCTCCCCCATATTTTTTAAAAAATCTACCTGTTCAAAAGCTGATTTTTAGGTCATTTATTATGTACAAGGAAGATAAGAGTCCTTAATTAAAAGGCCCTCTTTGAAGTGGTTATATCTCAAATGTGATCTGCTTTGATGTTAATTCATCTTTTTGTCTTTTATCTTGCCATGATATTTTAAAGATGTTATGTGGAAGGGAGTGAAGGAAAGAAAAGGGAAATTCACTAGGATGAAATGAGATAATATTTGTAAAAGTGTTTAGCACAGTGCATGACACATAGTAGGCACCGTATTAAGGCTTGTTCCCTCCTCTCTCTCTCAATAGTACTCTTTCAGTAAGCAGAGGTCCCACAGAGGTCAGAACTGAATGGAAATAAGGGAGGAATACCTAGCAACCTCTCCAGTAAAGAGGATGGCCATCAACTTGAAAGGAAGCCTGGCCATTTTATAAGCAGAGTTGTAAAGACAATGCTGAGCCAAATTAAAAAGTAAAATTCCTAATTTACATTACTGAAAACCACTGTATGACCTGATAAGCTTAACAATCAGCCTTCCTGCAAATAGTAACAGTAGCTTACTGTCAATACAAAATTTTGTTTAATTTGTTCTGCTAATATGCACGTATTTATCACTCCTTTTGTGTAGTACCAGTCCCATTCCTAATTCATATAGAACACTGAATATCTCTACTTTTTTTATTTTTGATGGGATGGGGAGGTTAATGAGATTAGGCATTTGAGAAAGGAGTGCCTAATCCCTCTAATAAGAAGCTGGCACCCAATATGAGTGTGGCGAGGCTTGGAGATTTAGGGGTGCTGGGACCCCAAAATCACAACACGTAGGTGCTGCTTAAAAGAATTTGACCCAAGTCTTCTTTCAGCCAAAGACAAGGTTTATTAGAACATCCGCCATATTGGCTCTACTTTTAAGGAATCTGAGCTGTGGCTAGATATTAAGAATCTGAGCACCTTAATGGAGACAAGATGGACCTTATATATAGAAATTCTGTGGGAGGGATCTAGGAGTGGCCAAGTAGTCTGCAGGGGGAGGGGGAGAACTGTGAGGTAATAAAATGCTGGGGACCTGGGTCACATGGCCAAGGGAGAATGGAGCCTAGCTCGGATTAAGGTTGGGAAGTAGCTGGGGGCCATAGGAAGATAAGACAATGTAGGGTTTAGGAGATTGGGCATAACCACAATGAAAGGCCAGTTGATGGCCTCGGGTGACCACCAGAGATTTGGCCAAGTGGGAAAATTCAGGGTTTTTCCTTTTTGAGGTCTAGATCCCATCCTTATCAAATGAACCTTATCTAAGCCACCTGCCTGAGTGGCTTAGATAAGATAATAAGAGGGAGTAAAGTGCCCCATTCTCTGTTGGCCCAGCTTAGTGGTTTCTCAAGGTTATATATTTCTATTATTTGCTGATAGTTTTGTTTCTACTTTATTTTAAATTTTAACTTTATTTTCCTTTCTTCTTGTAGTCCAGTTATTACATACATCCTATACTGGAATTCTGGTAAATGTGCCTTATTTGGATCACTGTTCAATAATCTGGACTTCACTAACTTTTTCTCTAAAGTTTTACCTTCAGAACATGGCACTAATTCCTGACTCATTTCCATAGTTTAAAACTCTTTTCTTGCTAACAATATATTCCTGGTAGAATTGTTGAGGTTCAGGGGTGCTGGGCCCCAAAGTATGGAGAGCAAGAAATGCAGGTCCCTGCTTAGATGAATTTGACCCAACTCTTCTTTCAGCCAAAAACAAAGTTTACCAAAGATCCACCATATTGGCCAGATTCTTAATGAACCCAAACATTTGTGATGCTCATATTGACAAGTAGGGTAGAGTAAAGTCTCAGCCATTGGCTAGATTTTAAGAATCTGAGCATTTGTATTGCTAATGCAAGAGGTCCAGATTTTAAAGAATCTGAGCACCTTAATGGAGGCCAGACAGACCTTATATGCAGAAAGACCATGGGAGGGATCTAGGAGTGGCCAAGTATTTGGGGTGAGTGGAGGAGGGGTCTGGAAGAAGGGGGTCTAGGGAGGATCTTGATAAGAGTAGAGGTCAAGAATGGGGTCTAGATAGGATCAAGGGTAGGAAGTGGCCTTTGGGAGGTAATAGACAATGGAGGGCTGGCTTAGGTTAAGGGTAACAGATAATTGGGAGATTGGGTGTAGTAGATAATGAAAGGCCAGTTGATAGGATTATAGCCTCTGGAGACTATTAGAGACTTCCTTGACCAATTGGGAGAGTTCAAGGAGAGTCCAAAGTGGGGTTTTCTAGGGCCTGTAGTCAAATAGGACCCAAATTCTTTTTGGAGTAAGGGACAAAGATCTTGCTTGGGCCCATACCCTGTCAGAATCAATAGCACATCTAGTACTTAGCCAAATCTTTCATTAACCAGAGGTAATATACCTAATAAAAGATGTTAGTTTAGGAAAATTTAAGGAAGTGTCATGTTGATAATGATAGCACACTTTGTGATTTGGTATGCAATCTCAAGTAATTTTACCTGAGAATTCATGGTAGCAAAAATTTTCTTGCAGAGCAACAGCCAAGTACTCTGGGGCCAATGCTCTGTGGAATTCCCATTCTCTGTCTTTATGAAAATCCAACATGGTTGAGCTGAGAGGAAAACAACAATATATAAAAGTAATACATACATTTAGAGGACTTCTAAACATTTTGCAATCTATTATCTCATTTAGTCTTTCGGATTAAATAGGGCATTTGGCAGTGTTAGAAGTTTCTAAGTGATAAAGTAGATAGAGCACTGGACTTGGAGTCAGGAAGACCCAAGTTTAAATTTTTCTTCAGAAAGACCTTGGGCCAGTTATTAACATTTTTAAACCTCAGTTTCCACATCTGAAAAATAGGCATAGTAATATCACCTACCTAGCAAGATTATTGTGAAGATGAAGTAAGGTAAACATATGTGAAACACTATATAAATGCTTGCTATCATTAGAATTTGACATATGAAGAAACTCCCTTTTTCTTTGTATCCACAATATTTAGCACAGTGCTTGGCACATGGTAGGTATTTAATAAATGCTTTTTTTCATTCATCCATTCTTCATTCAGTGAGTTACACAGTGATAAAAGCTAGAAAAAGAATTGGTCTCCTGGTTCCCAATTCAGGGTATTTTCTACTACATTGAGCTCAAAATCACTCTGGGTTTGTAATGGAGAAGTGACTTTAAGATGGCGCTGCAATAGCAGCTCTATTACTGCCCTTATCCCCCTAGCCCCACCCCAAAGTAACTCTCAGAAAAAACATAATTGTCACCTACTTGCCTTAATTGTAAGAGTTGTAAATTTAGGAGTGGATAAATTACTCCTCTTATCTGTTCCTAAGAATAAATTATCTTTTAAAATGACTCCACATATCTGCCATCATACTTAATATGATACTAATTCACACTAATGACTTGGGAGTTAGACACTGAGAACTAAACTGTGCAAATGAATGGTGGCAAGCATTACAAAATAACGTTATAAATTTAAAGATGTGAAATTCTGAGATGAACTTCCTTTATTTATCTTGACAAGGATCATTTAGTTTCCACAACTCATAATAAAGCTTTGTTCTAGAAAAGCAACAGTACTGAAGTATGTTTTATTAAAGTAATAAAGGCGCTGTAATATGAGACCGGGAATATGGGCCTGGAGTCAGGAAGACCTGAGTTAAATCTGGGCCTCAGACACTTACTAGCCTTGTGACCCTGGACAAGTCATTTAACCTCTGTTTGCCTTAATCCTTTGGAGAAGGAAAGGCAAACCACTCTAGTATCTTTGTCAAGAAAACCCCATGGACAGCATGGTCCATGGGTTCACAGAGCAGAATGACTAAACAACAATTTGAGATCTTTCTGTGGCCTGTCACAACTAAAACTTTTCTAAGAATTTAGTAAAATATCACAATGTTTTTGCCTTCTTTCTATTCAGATTATAAGGATAAGTTAAGACTTACACTTATTTACAAACTGTCTATGGCATGATAATATTTTCTTTCTGGATTTCTAAGCAGTTTTAAAAACTATATTTTCCCCCTGTGGTCCTTTCCCTAAGCAAGTTAATTTTGTAAAGAATAAAAGCTCCCCTACATCCTCTGTCAAAAAAGATAAAGGACACCTTTACCTCCCCAAATGTTTTTGAAATGGTTGAAATTAATTACAAAGACTATTAAGAGAATTAGCATGCATAGCTGCATTAGATGATATCTTCCCAAGGTATGCCACAAGAAGGCACACGTATCTGTCTTAAGCTCATTCATTCAGTGTCATTGTGCTCATTCAAACACAAGAGTCATACTTCTAATTTCTTTTTTGTCTTAGTACCTAGTTCTAAGGGTAACTTAGGGGGTAAAGTGGATAGAGCTCAAGGCTTGGAATCAGGAAGACTCATCTTCATGAGTTCAAATCTGGCCTCAGATACTGACTAGCTGTGTGACCTTGGGCAAGTCACTTAACCCTGTTTGTCTCAGTTCTTCATTTATAAAATGAACTAGAGAAAGAAATGGCAAGCCATTCCATTATTTTTGCCAAGAAAACCCCAAAATGAAGTCTTGAAGAGTAAGATAGAACTGAAATAACTGGACAACAACAAACCTAGTGCTAATATCATTATGTACTGGGTATTTGAAAGGCATGTCCACTGAGTAGACAATTTTTATTTAGCTAATTTGTGAAAAGGATAATAATGGACATTTCTCATGGCTTAGTTCTACACATTTAAACATAGGTCAAGGTAATGGGGTAGATAATGGATAAAGATTGGAAATCTGAAAAAAGGGTGGGATAGAAACGACAAAAGATACTCAGAGTTATGCTTATGCCAAAGGAAGCCAGGTGAGTGTACATGCTCGTGGAACTCATTCTTGATAATTGAGAAATAATTTGTAAACTCTTCTCAAGTTGACAGTAAGGTTTGTTGTGTTTTTTATGTGAAGGATAACAGCTCGTTTTCCATTTTACTCTAGAGCAGAGGATCTTAACCTGTTTAGTTTCATGGACCACTTTGCCTGTGTAGTCAAGCCTAGGGAGCACTTCTCAGACTAATGTTTTTAAATGTATTAAGTTAAAATGAAGAGGATTACAAAGGAAACTGTGGCAATAGAATTTCTGGCTCTGGCCTCTTGCTGCCACTACGATAAGAAAAAGACTACGATGGGAAAGAAATTCTGGCTCAAAGTTCTTGCTGTCCTGGGAGATGAGGGTTGAAATTTGCATTAGTAAAAGGAGAGCAGGCACCCATTAAGTTAAAGAAGGAGGTTTTGTTATAATAATACTTCATTGTAATTAAATAAATCATTGTGAGTTCTGAGAAGTCAAGTAACCCTAAACTACTCTTCAATAAATTATGGTCAAAATAATGCAAAAAATATTTGTAATAAATAAGATTTTTTACTTCAAACCAAGTTTATATAACAACTATCTAAAAAACCATTTCTACAGAGGATATAAAAATCATTGCTGTCACTTTGAAAACATAGCAGACAGGAGCTACATTACTGTTATTAATGGCATTCTACGAGACGTTTCTCTCTAGGGAGTTAAGGAAAGTATAGGGAGGATAATTTTAAACTATGGGGAACTATGAGGAGTTTGCAGAAAGAAGAATGAGGGGGAAAAGTTAAGAGAAATTTTTTTTTGTGTGTGACACTCCATTGTTATTTTATGAAGAAACAAAAATATAATTTCATGAGAAGAAATTTTGGAATGAGGCTATTAAGAGTGAGAATTCAAGAGAAGCTGGGTAACACAGAAAAAAAGATAGGAGAATATCTTTTTGATGGAACTTTATTTGAATGAAGAGGACAATGTGAATCTTGAAATGAGATTTTGCCTGGTATCTCGTTGAAATGAATGTGGGTACTGTGTTCTCAAAGGAAAGAGAGTGGTCATCTGTCATTAAAATGAGAGACTGGAGTGAGTCTCATTGTGATTATTCTCACAGTTAAATACTGAAAAAAAGTATGTGTTTTATTATTGATTTAAGTGTTAAATTATATATTAATATTTTCTAATATTAATATTTGATTCTAGGAGATTGAAAGATTTCATGTAGAGGGAGGTTTGAGTAGCTACTATTGGGAAAAGAGTTTTTCCCAGTTTATTAACTTTATAAGTTTTAATGAACTGGGGGAGTCTCTAAGCTTAGGTGATTGAGAGAGATGTTGAAATTTCATTAAGTAATGAAATATTTCCTCATTATAAACAAACATATCCTTGTGTCACCTTAGATCTTGGAATGGCAAGATTAAATAAGGGAACAAACAAAATTATAGACTAAGAGTGGACTAAGACTTGAGGTTAGTGATCTGTTTGTGCCCCATCACACATGGGCCGTGTCCTTCTAGTCTTTCAGGGAATCTTATTTCTTTGCATCATTATTTCTTCCTTGTCATTTAATTTTCTATTATAAAAATAGTTTACTAAGAGACAGACTGGAAAAAAAAGCAAGCATATAGTTTCCATAGAATTTACATAGAAAAAAAAACCAGTTTGATGTAATTCATTTAGCAAAGATTATTTGTCAGCAGCTTGTCTTGCTGCTAAATACCATCAGGATACTGTGGGACAAAGATGGTATTTTTATTCCTCCTTAGCTCCTATGACCGTTTTGTTCCTTTTGAGTTTCTGTAATTGTACACCGTGATAATTCTAGAGTGAAGTTAACCCAGATTAGTGTTTGGCAGGAATAAAAGAAAATCATATTGAAGGCTGCCTTGTCTCAAGAAAATAAATAAAACAAGGCTTTTCATGGTATTTAGTTTCATCACATTAGAATAAAGAAAGAACTCTTAAATTAGAAGGGGAGGGTATGAAGTAAAGGGAGGTTAGAGAGTAATAATGATAAAGGGAAGGTTTGTATTTGGAAAATAAAAAAAATAGGAGAAATAGGACAAATATTATTTGTATTGCTGATGCCACTTAATGGCTGTGTCTCTTCTGGCCTGACTCTCTATCTCTAGCCATTTTAGTTGTGTGTGTGTGTGTGTGTGTGTGTGTGTGTGTGTGTGCGCGCGTGTGTGTGCATGCGTGTGTGTGTGCGTGTAATAATTTTCCTACTTCCCTCTTTCCTTGCTATTGAATATCACAATTAGATGTCAGAGCTGTGGGTACAAACTATGTAGATACAAAGCTATCGTTGGTGTTTTCATTGTTTATAGGAGTGGAATCTGAGAGAGCAACCAAAGGATCCTTTGAAAATGTCCCTTCTTAACAAGTTCAAAGAGAAAACTTTCATAAGCAAGAGAAAAACAAACTAATCCTGCTGTTCAGAAAGCTCTGCTCTTGCTAACCTTCGGGTATTCAGGTATTTCTCCCTCCCGTGGAGTACTGCCCTAAGATAGACACAGACTGAGAGAATTATTTAAGAATTAGTCCAAGACACTACAAGCCTTTCAGCGCTAACTCAAAGATGTCCATTAATTGATACAGTTCTAGAAATGCTGTGTATATGTAATAGAAAATTATAGCAAAATGCAAGAAAAAGAAATTGAAGGAATGAAGATAGGCAGAGAGGAGCCAAAAGTATCTCTGTTTACTGACGATAGGGATAAGGACTGGGAGTGAGCTAGGTATGACATGATGATTTGTTCAGAGAAAATAAAATACAAAGACAATATCAAAACAATGAATAACTTAGCAAAAAATGCAGGTTATGAAAAAGCAGCCTTGCTGTATGACCCTACTGAAAACCAACATTTAAAGTTAGAAAAAAAGAAATTCTATATAGAAATGCATAAAATACCTGTAGGTATCCCACAAGGCTCAGTCCTGGCCCTCTTCTTCTTCCAAACT
Source organism: Phascolarctos cinereus (assembly GCF_003287225.1). Lineage (NCBI taxonomy): Eukaryota > Metazoa > Chordata > Mammalia > Diprotodontia > Phascolarctidae > Phascolarctos > Phascolarctos cinereus. The sequence continues at coordinate 288,717,316 of NW_027555847.1, read as the reverse complement.
ATTTTACTTGATGATCTCATCATCTCTCATGGATTTAATTACCACCTCTCTGTTGAAGAATCTCAAATCTTTTATTCAGCCCTAACCTCTCTGTGGACCTCCAGTCTCATATCTCTAACATCTTAAACTAGATGTCTGGTAGACATCTATTTTAAACTCATCATGTCTAAAACTGAACTCATCAGGCAGATTTCAGGAAAACCTGGAAAGACTAAAGTGAACTGATTCAAAGTCAAATGAGCACATCAGAATTGTACACAGTAATAGCAACATTGTGTGATGATCAACTATAATTGAATTAGCTTTTTTAGCAATGCAATGATCCAAGACAATTCTAAAAGTTTCATGATGGAAAATGCTATCCATATCCAGAGAAAGAACTGATGGAGTCTGAATGTAGATTAAAGCATACCATTTTCACTTTCTTTATTTTTTCTTGTTTTTTTCTTTTTTAAAAAAATTATTTAGTATTTTGTTTTCTCCCAGTTACATGTAAAGATAATTTTCAACATTCTTTTTAAAACTTTGAGTTCTAAATTCTCTCCCTTACTCCCTCCCCACCCCACCACCTTCATTTTTTAGGCAAGCAATTCCATCCAGGTCATACATTTGTAGTCATGCATGACATTTTCTTAATAGCTATGTTGTGAAAGAAAACAGGCAAAAAAAACTTAAGAAAAATGAAGTTAAAAAAGTATGCTTCAATCTGTATTCAGACACTATCAGTTCTTTCTCTGGGGATGGATAGCATTTTTCTCATGTTTTTTATTTCCTTTTGCAAACTGTTTCCCCTTTCACAACGTGACTAATATGACAACAGGTTTTACATGATTGCACATATATTATCTATATCAAATTGTTTACTGTCTTAGGGATATGGGAGGCTTGGGAGGGAGGGAGAAAATTTGGAACTCAAAATTTTATTAAAAATGAATGTTAAAAACTGCCTTTACATGAAATTGGAAAAAAATAAAATAACTATTAATTTTTTTAAACTGAACTCATTATCTTTCCCTTACACCACATTCTATTTCCGAACTTCCCTATTACTGTCAAGGATAACCTGCCTGGAGTAGAATTTAGTATAAAAAAAAAAAAGGAGAGCTAATAATGATCTCAGACAAAGTTAAAATAGATTTAATCAAAAGGATAAATAGAGAAACTATACTATGTATCAACAATATTATTCAGTATCATTTTAGACCATTTACAATACCTAGACAGTATAAAACACCTGAGTGTATATCTGCCAAAACAGACGTAGGAACTATATGAACATAAACATAAAATACTTTTAATAAGAATAAACTCAGATCTAAATAATTGAAGTAATATTTATTGCTCATGGAAGCCAATATAATTTTTAAAATGACAATTTCATCCAACTAGTCTTTTTATTCAATGTCATCCCAATTAATTATTGAAAAAAATTACTGAGTTAGGAAAAAAAAAATAACAAAGTTCATTTGGAAGAATAAAAGGTCAAGAAATTCAAAGAAACCAGGGAAAAAAGACGTAAAGGAAGTAGATTCAGCAGTTATCAGCCCATAAACTATATTAAAAGGTCAGAGCATTGTTGAAATGTAAACAGGATAATTTCAATTAATTTCAATTAAAATTTTAGTACGCTGCCTTCCCAGTGCCCTAGGGTCCCAACCTAGGTGTCATCCTCAACTCTTCACTATCTCTCACTGTCCATAGAAAATCTGTTGACAAGGCCTGTTGATTTCACCTTTGCAACTTCTGAGAGGGACTTTCTCAAGGTCTCATAGCTAGTTAAGTGTCTGAGGCAGGATTTGAACTCAGATTTTCCTGACTGAAAATTCAGCACTCTATGCATTACACTACCCGAAAAAAGGCCAACAATATTGCAAAGAATACAAAGAGCTGTGTATTTGTAGAGAAAGTGAATGCAGTGTGTGATGGAATAATTGAAGCTCTCAATGCTACTTTTCATAGCAGAGATATGATGAAATAAAATGTACTTTAAAAGCCTTCTAATGGGCTACTATGATAGCTCATGTTTTTTGGGGCTAAAATGATCTGTTTTGAAATTTCTTCAACTCCTTTTTCATGTTTACACAGAGTCTAATATGATGCATATTTTTAAAGATTTTTCTTTTGTCATGCTGAGAAGCAGGGTGGCATTGTGTTTAGAAGCCTGGTCTTGTAGTCTGGAAAACCAGGCTGTAGATTCTACTACTGGCATATGAGATCAAAGATTTAAAGGTGGAAAGGATCTTAGAAGACACCTAATTTAACCCTTTCATTTTATAGATGAGGAAATGAGGACATCAGAGGTTATATATGTCTTTCTGAGATCACAAACCTTCTAAATGGCAAAGATGAGATTCAAACTGATCCATTGATTCCAAATTTACCACTCTTTCCAATGGAAAAAGTGGCTCCTGGTTGTGTAACCCTGACCAAGTCGCTTAAGTCTCAGTGCTCTGAGCAACTCTTCCTGAGACTATAACTTATAGAAGAGTTGCCTATCCGGGCAGATGAAAGAATTTCTCATCCATGCCTGTCATTCTCTCCTACCTCATCTCTACTTCCTGGCTTCTGGGGCTTCCATCAAGTGCCAGCTACAATCTCCCCTTCCCAGTCCTCCTTCATTCTAGTACCTTCCTTGTGTTCATTATTTCTAATTATTCACTACATAGATTAATTGTACATAACTGTTTGCATGTTATCTCCTCATCAGACTAGGTGGTCTAATGAAAGGACCATCCTTTGCCTTCTTTTGTGTCTCTAAGGCTTGGCATAGCGCCTGGCACATAGTAAGTGTTTAATAAATCTTTATAGACTGATTGACTGGCTGACTCACAGTAATGATGAAATTATATCAGTTTTGAAGGGAGAGAAAAAACCATTGATTTTGCTATCTTTGATAGGATGTTAAGAAATAATATAGGCATAAAAAACCCCCAAATAATTTCTCACCCCCCCTTTTTTTTGTTTTGTTAAATGTTTCTACTCTTGAATCTATTCCACAAATCTTATGTTCCACTGGATAGATTAAATTTAAATTTCTTTTCTGTGAGTTGGAGGAAACTCAATATGATTTCCTCCACACACAAAAAGTAATGAAGGTCCTATTTTATGGGTGCACATTATCATTAAAACTAAATTCTCTGTCTCTATCTTTTCAAATCAAAGCAAAGGAAAAGAACTTAAACTTCATTGGAGTCCTTTTTCCTTCCAAGTTGACATTGAATAATTAAAAACTTTGAAGTAAATCAACCAGTCCTGAAAACATCTGATAGTCCATTTATCTCCAGCTTATCCACAAGAATAGGATGAAACATGTTTGAGGAAATACTTGTCTCGACTCTGTCAACTGTATCTATACCACTGCCTTGATCTACCCTACCCCAGTTTAGTAATTCTTTTAAAAGCAGTGATGGTAGAAGGGGTTAGGGGTAGCTTGGTGTTGCCTATTCTTAAGCCATTCTGGTTCTTTGTGATAATCACTATTTTGTCAAGATTTGAAGCCAAGTCCACTGCTAAATGTTTTGTAAATTTGATTCTCTTCCCTTTCTTTTAATTTTTTTTTTTGAAATTTTGAAATTTGCTCTTCTCTAGACCTTTGGTACCATTCCTATTCATCATCATCTTGCAAATATCACTGACATTGACTCAGTAATCACACTAGCCCGTTCTTTTAGGACACAAAGATGCAATTTAATTTTTCCAAGAAACTGAGTTCAGGACAGTTTGATATTCTCTTATTATGTTGACCATCATTTCCCTATAGGCCATTTTTGGTCTATATTTTCCTCCAAATGTTAATCTGCTTGGCAGAGAAAACAGAAGTACAAAAAAAAAAGAGTGAGCAGGTCTGACTTCATTGTGTTAGAAGTTATCATTCCACCATTCCTAGATATTAGTCCTATCCCTTCTTTTATCCTCTTACATTGTACAATGCTAAAAAATAACAAAGACTTTTTTGTAGTCCTTACTTTTTCTCTCAGATCATTACTAGCTTGAGCACTTGGTACTATCCTTAAAGCACCACATTACATTTTGTGTTTATCCTGTTACCTGTCTTTGCCTCCATCTTATGTACATATCTTTTAAAAAGCAGAGTTGGTTGGCAAGTTTATTTTATGTCCATACTGGCTTTCTTCAGATAACTCCCTTTCACCCCACCCCTACTCATTGGAATAATTTTTCTGCCATCAGAATTTCATTTTTGAAATGAAATCCCTCCTGGGCTAATTTCTCATTTCATAATTTTAGTTCATTGATTTGAGAAAACGTTGGTACTCTTGGAAAAGTGCTACATTTGAATTCAGAGGATCTGTGTTTGAATCCTTCTTCTGTCATTTGCTGCCAATGGGTACACATTCTCTGAAAAATGAGAATCTTGGACTACATGACTCCAAAGAATCTTCCAGTTTAAAATCGATGATATTGTAAGTAATGATCCTTTGTATTTTCTTCTGTACCCATTGGATTCTGCTTTCCCCAAATCTAGGGTGTATGTCACTTTCACTCAAATTTCTTAATATTTCTACCCCAGCAATCATTTCCTCTCCCTTAGTGAGAATGAGATCCAGATGTAAATTTTTACTAGTTGGTTCCTCCACCTTTTGAAGAATGAAATTGCCATCATTAAGTAAGTCAGCCATAAATTATCTGGTTTCCTTATGTCAGAGACAGACCTCTGATTCCTGTATCACTGCTATGTTGTGCCTCTGTATCATCCTGTGTTAGGATTGTGTTTCAAACTATTCATCTGTTTATTCTTTCCAGGTATTCTGTAATATATGAGAAAATATTTATGTTTCTACTTCCCTTGATGATCATCCAAACATTTGTTACAATTTTTTAACTTCCTTAATTCTCCTCTGACTCTCTTCATGTACATAAGCTTTTATACTTACTCTCTCCCATCCACTTAAACAGGTGGCTTAGATCTATCACAAAAAAACCCAAAACATTTATATAACAAATATATATTTAAATCCTTAGATAATGGAGCACTTGTTTTTTTTAAAGTAATATTCAAGACATTCTCACCCCGTAACATCCTTCTGCTGTATCGGCCCATTCTCCCGTTGAATAAGTTCCTTCTGAGCCCTCCATTTTGAGGAAAGACCAAGGCCAATTATACTTCATTCCTCTCCCTTGTATTTCATCTTCATGCCATCAAATGGGCACTCCACTTCCTACCTTTTTTAACTTCATTTTTATGTACTGTCTTCCTTCATCAGAAAATAGGCCCCTTGAAAACCAGGATTATTTTGTTTGTTGTTGTTGCTATTATCTGTATCCCTAACATTTAGTACATTGCCTAACACATAGTAACTGTATGATACATTTTTGTTGCCTGCCAATGCAACACAAGTCCAGTTAATTAGTTAGTGTAGTTACAAAGAGGTACATCAATAGAACTTATAGATAGCTCTTCTGCCCTCAGAATAATTTTTTCAATTTATTTATTTATTTTTAGTTTTCAACATTCACTTCCACAGATTCTGAATTCCAGATTTTCTCCCCATCCCTCCCCTTCCCCCACCCCATGACAGCCTGCATTCTGCAGGATAAATTTTAATGCTATAACCACAGAACCAGCAGATATCATATTATCCTGGGACCTTTGCCATTAACATATTGCCCACTTTTCATGATTTCAGTATGAGAAAATAACTTGCCCATTCCTTCAGTATCCATTGCAATGACATTTTAATTTCATTTCTTCAAGTTAAAAACAGCAACAATAATGCAATTCCTTTAGATTTAATTTTCTTTCATGTAGGCTGACTATCTTTTTCAATAATGCAAACATTAAGAAATATTTTTCAGTCAGAAGCCTATCTCACAGAAAGGCAGTAGAAATATGTTTGAGCTCTAAGTGTAATTGCCGTCTTTTTGACAGTGTTTTTGATCATTTAATAATCATAATAAACAATCTGGAACAGTGAGTCAGTGGTTAGGAAAAGCATTTACATAATTAAAGTATATTATGCAAATAGAAAATAATGAAGAATAAACACTTTTTTTACATTAAAACAGAAGGATTTCTTGGATGTTCAAAAAAAGCATCATTATGATTACAGGAGAGGAGGGGAGCATATGACATGTTTTATAATGGAAAAAAATAGTACTACCCTATTGAGGTACTATGAGCTCCTCTTTTCTCAAGATAATGGAGGAAAATTTCTGCAGAATTAGGATTGGGAAAACCAAGGCAATCTTTGATTGCAGAAACTCACATATCTCAACCCAAGACAATTATTAATGGGGTGGGTGTATATGGATACATAATTTAATTATTATAGAGGACTCTTAATATTGCAACTGCCCACAGGGATGAAGAATTGCGACTTTTCTGTAACTTAACTTCAGAAAATTGCCTGTGTTCACTGAGAGGTCATGTAGCCAGTATATATCAGAAGGAGGGCTAGAACCCAGGTCTCCCTGACTCCAAAACCAATCTGTTATTCACCATACACTGTGCTTTCTGTCAAGGACAATATTCAGGTAAATAATATGTGCTGAATCTGATATTGAATGATATTCTTTCCTAAAAAAGATATTAATGAAATTATCATCTACTTCAATTGTATGGCAAAAAAAAAATTGTATCTTGTCAAACAAGAGTTTGTCAAGAGTTCTATACTATGATCAATCAAATTTGAACATCAGATTGACTTGTGGTCTCTTTCTCATTTTAGTACTGTGTACATTTTTTAGACTATGTGGTCTTCACTAATAGATGTATATGATGACTTTTGCATGAGCACTATCATTGAAAATTACATTTTTAGGTTACTAGGGAATAGCTGCCTGGAAATGAAAATCCCCCAATTTTCGATAGCACCTAGTGTTGGATTTTACTTTTATTCCTGTGAAAAGGGGGGACGTCTCTGTATCAGTGTGGGGAGAAAATGTGTCTTAGGTTTTCAGAAGTGTTTGATTATAGTTGTGGATTGCTGTGACAAATGACTTCATCATTTTCTCCCTGTTAATCCTTTAGTGATTCAAGAATATTTAAAGCACCATTTATTCATCAAATGATTCCCAAGGAGAAAGAGAAGTAGGTTTTTTTAAAAATTAAATCTTATTGTAGGCAAGATATTTCTAAAAGCTTTTGAAATAATTTAAAAAAAGATGCATACACATGTATTTTTTTCTTACACAAAAATATTGACTTCCTGAAACAGAAATCAGGCTGTCTAAGGAAGCAATTAATTTCAAATATGCTAGAAAAATTTTAAAGTGTAAAGAGGACTGAGTTTTAATACCATAAGAAAGCAATTGCATATTAAAAAATAACAGCTGATAGGTAGAAAATGACAGTTCTTCAGTTCCTTACTGTCTAGGGGTTGGAAACTACAGTGAAATAGTAGTGATGAGGGAAATCCTTAATTGCTTTGTTGAACTGGAGAACCTCCCATAGAGCAGAAAATAATAATAGTAATACAAATTTTATATGCTACTTTAACTTTTGCAAAGTGCTATACAAATGCTATTATATTTGATCCTCATAAGAACCCTTTAAGGAACGTGCTATTATCATTCCCATTCTACATATGAGGAAATTGAGGCTGAAATAATTTGTCTAAGGTCAATAAGACTTTGTGCTTAGCGTCATAGATCTAAGTAGGGAGTCACAATGAACTTTCCCCCACCCCATTTATTTACTTATTTTTAACATTCTCTTCTTTATAAATTTTGAGTTGCAGATTCTATCCTTCTCTCTCCTGCTTACCCCACCTACCAAGAAGGCAAACAATATATTAATTTTATGTGTGAAATAATGCAAAACATATTTCCACATCAGCCGTAACACCAAAAAAAGTGAGAAAATTGTACTTCAATTTGCATTTATTGCTGACTAGTTCTCTCTCTGCGGGTGGATAGATTATTTTTCATTTTTAGTCCTTTGTAATTGTCTTGAACCATTGTATTAGTCAGAGTAGACAAGTAGATCATCATTACAACATTGGTGTCACTGCTCAATGGTCTCCCAGTTCTTCTCACTTCACTTTATATCAGTTCATACGGGTCTTGACATGTTTTGTTTTCTTTTGTTTGTTTGCTTTCTGAAATCCTCCCCACCCCCTACCCTGGTCATTTTTTATATAGCACAATAGTACTCCATTACAATCATACGCCAAAACTTATTCAGCCATTCCCCAACTGAGGAGCATTTCCTCAATTTCCAATTCTTTGCCACCACAAAAAGAATTGCTATAAATATTTTTGTATGTATAGGTCTTTTTCCTTTTTTCTTTGATCTCTATGGGGTACAGACATAGTAGTTGTATTGCTAGGTCAAAGGGTACGCACAGTTTTATAACCCTTTGGACATAGTTCTAGATTGTTCTCCAAAGTGGTTGGGCCAGTTTACTACTCCAGCAACAATTCATTAATCTACCTATTTTCTCACATCCCCTTTTGTCATTTCTGATAAGTGTGAAGTGGTACCTCAGAGTTGTTTTAATTCACCTTTGTCTAATCAGTAGTGACTCAGAGCATTTTTACATGACTATAGATAGTTTTGATTTAATTTTCTGAAAACTGCCTGTTTATTTCCCTTGCCCATTTATCATCTGAGGAGTGGGTCTTATTTTTATTAATTTGACTCAGTTCCCTATATATTTGAGATATGAGGGCAACAGAGAAACTTGTTGTAAAAATTTTTTATGTTACTTCATTCCCTAAGGTCTCTTTTAGCAAAATGCAGTTCCCTGATTATCTCTTTTAATTAAGTTTAATTAGCTCTTTTAATTACTTTTGGAGGCAGCTAAATGTCTCAGAGGATAGAGTGCTGTGCCTGGAGTCAGCAAGACCTGAATTCAAATCCAGCTTCAGACATTAACTGTGTAACCTCTGTTTGCCTTAATCTACTGGAAAAGGAAATGGTTAACCATTCCAGTATCTTTGTCATGAAAACTCCAGGGACAGTATTGGCATACTATGGTTCATGGGGTCTTAAAAGTCAGACATGAATAAATGACTGAACAAAAACAACAAAAATATTTTTGCTTTTGCTTTGTCTGAGATCATGATTGCAATCCCTGTCTTTTTTATTTCTGCTAAAGTATAATAGGTTCTGTTCTAGACTTTAATTTTAACTGTGTGTTTTCCTGTTTTAAGTGTATTTCTTATATACAACATATTGTTGGATTCTGGTTTCTAATCCATTCCACATTCATTTTCATTTTATGGGAGAGCTTATCCCATTCACACTCATGGTTATGATTACTAACTTCATGTTTCCCTCTATTCTATTTTCTTTTGTTTATCCTTCTTTCTCTTTTTATCTTGTCCCTCATCAAAATACCCCAATAATTATCAGTAATATAAATTAGTCAGAAATACTTAATCAGCTTGTAGTCAGGGATATTTTCTATTGTGGTATAATTGGCACAGTTGTACAAAAGATCCCCGCCCCCCTTCCCCACTCTGCCAAAGGTCTGTGACACACTTTCTCACCAGCATATATAGAGCTCCAAGTTTAAAAAGCACTTGTAGCAAAGTTGGTATGTATTTTCTGCTGGAACCTTTATAGAATCTTGAATATACCTTTCTTTAGCTTTCCTTTAATGTGTCTAGTTGGTCCTTAGTTTCCGACATAGAAAGGTGCTTTTTTTTTTAAAGATAATTGGGGTTAAGTGACTTACCCAGGGTCACACAGATAGTAAGTGTCAAGTGGACTCAGGTCCTCCTGACTTCAGGGATGGTGCTGTATCCACTGCACCACCTAGCTGCCCCTTGAAAGGGTTATTTCAAAGAACACTGCTAAGGTGCTGATGAAAAAAGTTTAAAATTTAGACTCTAAATCCTCTGACCCTATGAATTTCCAAGGTGAAAGAGTAGGATACTAAAACTGAGGCTTCTCTCCTTCCTCTAATTCCCTTGGCTGAATGGTACTATGTCTCTTTCTCTGTTCTTGATTCCAAAGTAGCTAGCTGGATTTATATAAGTTCTACAATTCATGAGCAAGTACATCAAAAAATCTAAACTAACTACCGTCCCATCCAGTTAAAATGACTTTGAATGATTTATTGATTCAACAGAGGGGCCCAAGATTTTTTTCTTACACCTCTGATTGATTGATTCAATCTAGGTATGTTTTCCTGTTAAAGTGGGGTGGGGTGATTGACGGATTGCCCTAATCACCCCACCCTTTACATATTCATACACAACATATTTAGCTGTTATTCAATATGGCTACTTCCTTGGTTTTTATTTATTGGCTATAATGAAAACTTATGTCAAAAATATTTTTGTAAATATAGCTCTTTCCCCTCTTTCTTCGATCTCTTTCGTGTAAATGCTTCTTTTGGTATTACCAGTTCAAAGTGTAAGCACAGTTTGGAGGCATAATTCAAAATTATTTTTCAGAATTGTTGGACTAATTCAAAGCTTCACAGGTCCTATAATAATTGTGACTTTTAAAAAATCTTTTCCAAACTGATGAGTGTGAGGTTGAATCTCACAGTTGAATTAATTAGAATTTCACTTATTTTGTTGATTTAGAGCATCTTTTCATATTTTTTATACTTTTCTTAATTTTCATAAACTTTCTCTGTCTTGAAATCTTATAAGAGCAGTAAGGGAGGAATTCCTATTACCCAAAACTAATTAAACTTATAGCCTAAGATATGGTAGTAGGAGACATGTGCTTGCCCAGTCTATCCTGAGTCTGAAGACCTAGAACTCTGGCTGCCTTCTGCCCTTCTGTTTCCTTTTCTGAACAAAGTTCAGCCTCTAGTGATCCTGAAAAAAAGGATGTTTTGTGTTTTGTGGGTTAGCTCATGAGTTGGAGAATTTCTGAGTTCAAAGACAAATACCAGCTTCCTACAGGAAGAAAAAACTATGCTAACTGGGCCTTTCTTAGGGAAGATGGTGGTCAACATATTCAACCTACAGTAGGAACGCTAGAATCCAGTAAAGTCAAATAGTACTTTTATTATTAGTTAATAATTAATCAATAAACCATTAAGAGCCTACAGTGTATCAGGCACAGGGCTAAGCACTGGGGATACTAAAAGAGGCAAAGGAAAGCCCCTGCCCTCAAAGACAATGATAATCTACTGGAGGAGAGAGCATGCATATATATATGTGTGTGTGTGTGTGTGTGTGTGTGTGTGTGTGTGTGTGTGTGTGTGTGTGTATACATATGTATATTCATATACATATGTATCTATACACATATGCACACAATGCAATTACAGTGTAAGCTATATATAGGATTGTTTGTTCAGTCATATCTGACTCTTTATGACCCCATTTGGGGTTTTCTTGGCAAAGATACTGGAGTGGTTTGCCACTTCCTTCTTCAGCTAATTTTACAGATGAGGAAACTGAGGCAAATGGGGTTAAGTAATTTGCCCAGGGTCACACAGCTAGTAAGGGTCTAAGGCTGGATTTGAACTTAAGAAGCTTAGTCTTCTTGATTCCAGACATAGCACTCTATGCACTGTACTACCTTAGCTGCCCCTCTGCACAGGATACATAGGAAATAATTAAAAGAGAGAAAGCACTAGAATTAAAAGATGTGAACATGAAATAACTACTCAATAGTCCCACAAAAGGTCTTTACCATTTTAGGATAGTATAATGGGCTATTGGAGTATTTTATAATTCCTTTATTTGTCCTTGTAAGTCCTTTGCATCTTATGTAGTTTCTGTGTTAGAAGAAATTAAAAAAACAAAACCGAACCAAACCAGCTATTCTGTACTCAGTATCAAAAATGAATATTGAATATCTTTGAGTAACCCTATTAACCTCCTTTGGGGAATTTTTAGACATTAATCATACCTACATTTTGTCTCAGAAATTTTCTGAGAAATTCAGTATGTACATTATTGAGCCAAAGAAAACCCATCCCCACTGGGGGGCAAGAATAAAACCTCTTCCATGTGAGATCAGAGATCCTTCGGAGATAGAGTACAAGGTCTTTAATTTATTCTCTTTAAAACATGATATATTTTTTGTTTATTAAAACTATAGAAAAGATCTCTAACTTCATCACCATAGGTTCATTTCTTCTCATGGGAACTTTTTCCACAAATACAGATTTAAAAAAAAAAAGGATTAGACAAGCTGTAGGTAGCTGCCCTATCATCTCCTTTAATTCCCATCATAATGTTGTGGTATAAGTAATACAAGTATTATTATACCCATTTTACAAGTAAGGGAACTGAGGATCAGAGAGTAAATGTAAAAGGTAGGATTCAAATCTAGTTCTTATCACTGCAAATCCAATGCTCCACCTACTACATCATATTTCAAAGAAAACAAAAGTTAAATGTCTTTGTGAACCTATTTTTATCTATGTAATTCAATTTTTCTGTGATCCTGTCATTGCCGGTGTTTCCTTCTACGAGTCCTAACTATAATCACAATACTTCTTTCCATAGTGTCAGATTTTGTTCATACTTTTCTGAAGATCCTATGAAGATTCATTCATCATGCTAGAAGTAATTCTTTTAATGTTTTGTGAGTGACTTTAAAGAGGCAGCTAAGTGGCTCGGTGGAGACAATGCTGGGCCTCAAGACAGGAAGAGCTGAGTTCAAATCTGGCCTAAGAGATTTACTAGCTATGTAATCCTATGCAAGTCACTCAACCTCTGTTTGCCTTAATCCATTGGATAAGGAAATGGCAAACCATTCCAGTATCTTTGCTTAGAAAAAAACAAAACAAACAAAACAAACAAACAGCAACAACAACAAAAACCCCTAAAACCCATGGAGAGTATTAGCATGCTATGGTCTACAGAGTCACAAAGAATTGGGAATGACTAAACAACAACCAGTGAAGAACTCAGATTGTGCATCTCTTATCCCTTACCTTTACTTTGGAAGCAAGCCATTACACCCTGGTGCCTACATTTTTTGGATATACTATTTCTCCTTGGAAGATCATCACTGACATCTGCCCATTCCAACCATGGATCTTGCCGGGGAATTTGGATTCCTAACAGAATGTGTTGTGCCACTGTTCACAGGCATATCGTATCCCTGGATTAATGTTAGTGCTAAGAAGGAGGAATCTTGGATCTCAGGAAGTGATTTTTCCATGGGTAAGCATCCATTTATAAATGTCATACCAAATTTCTAGGCATTTGGGGGCCAAACAACAGGCACTGGAAGGCTAAAGTCACACTGCCTCCAAAACTACATCTCATCAATTCACTTGAGATAATAAGATCCTCTAAGAATATTACTATTTCTGAGCCTTAACATTAACATCTTTTAGGTGAAGTCCCACAGAAATTGTAATTAAAAGAAAGGAGTAAGAAAGTGAGCAATAAAGGAATATAAAAAGGTAAAAAAAGACAAAAGTTACAAAAGATCTCCAAAGGAAGAAAGCTCAATTGAAGACCTCAAGAACAAGCAACAGGGAATATGTTAATAACAGAAGGGATTACGTCCTCTTGATAAGGTGAATGAGTCCAAATATCTAAAAATAAATATTGTGAGACAAAGGAAAATGAACCAATACTTGATGAGGCAGACCACCCTGCAAATTTCTAAGAGACCATGGAACTACAATAGAATGTTTCTTAGTGGCATAAAGAAATAAAAACTGTAACATTACAATTTATGGCCAGTACAGCAGAAATAACAAAAGAGAAAATAACTTGTTGGGAATGCAAATACACAGAAGTAAAGGACAATCTGGAAGAGGAAAATGAAAAATCAATTGCATTAAAAGAAAACATGATCTCCACAGAACTAAACATGTATTTATCTTGAAGACAGAATTCATAGAGACAATTTAGGTCTACCAGAAGAACACAATGATAAAAAACTGTGAGCATCATAATGCAAGAAATAATACAAGAAAACTGCCCAGAACTTCTAAATGCAGAAAACAGTGTCAATTGAAAAAATCCACATGTTACCTCCAGGAGAAAAAAACAAAATGAAACAAATAAACCTATGTTGCAAATTCCAAGATACATGGTAATTAAATTAAAAAATTCCAAAAACAAGTACATTTTGCAAATATCCAAGAGAAAGACCTTCAGATAAAAAGAAAAAGAAATTCAAACACTATAGGACTAATGTGCGCCTATCAAAAATTGCAGGAAGGAATGGAATAATGTGTTGTGATGAGCAAAGGAATTTAAGATCTAACCCAAGGGAATCCAAGATGTAACCCAATTTCATGGGGAATACAAAGACTAAATAAGTATGAGGTCCATGAATCAGAGAATAAATGTCTAAATTACAGAGAATGGGAAGATAATGAAGAGAATATAGGAATGATTTTCTTTAATAAAAAAGTACAGAAAATTAATTTTTAAAATTAGTAAAGAGTTGAAGGGGAGAGGAGGAATTAGAGGATTTTATTTGGCAATTTAACTGAGGAAAAAAAAAGGAATGAGTAAAACAACCAGAGAGAAGAATGAGTTAAGCAAAGTACCAAAACTAGGAAAGAAGAATAAATAGAAGGAGATGGAGCTTGAGGATAAGGGGAAGAGAGCCAGTGAGATTAAAGTTGCCTTGAATTAGATTAGACTGTGTTTACAGTGATGCAAAAAATATTAATTTAGAAAAAAAATATTGCAAAGAAATGAAGTAAAGTTTAAATGTAATTTAATTTTAGTGTGAATGGATTAAACAATTTAATGAAACAAAAAAGAGCAACAGATTGGGTAGGAAAACAAACACGATGATTATTTCAGGGAGCATGAACAAAAGAAACTGATTTAGAGGGAGACCTAACAGTAAAATCCAAAATAAGGAGTGAGTCAAAGAAAAATCATAGAAACAATTGATAGTTAAGTGAAAGAAATGTTATTGATGAAACTAAAGGAGGCTTGGGAGGAAATAGTTATATTCTTAAACATGTATATTAATAAAATAGAAAAAGAGATGATTAATGTACACAATATGCATTCTAAAATTAGAAAGCCAACAAGTAAACCTAAAATAAGCACAAAAGAGATGTTAGACATTAGCAGAGAAATAAATAAACTGGAATTAAAAAAAACACTGTATAAATAATAAGTAAAACCAAAAGCTGGTTCTTTGATAAAACTAATAAAATTGATAAGCCTTTAATTAATTTTATTAAAAAGGCAGAAAATTAAACAAAATAGCAATTCAAAATTTGGAAATCACAACAAAAGCAAAATTATTGGTATTGTACACAGTTCTATAGTAATGAAACTGAAACCACAAATAAAGGAATGCCTTCTAGATTATAAAATACCCAAATTAACAGAAAACCAAATAGATATTTAAATAATAGAACTTCAGTAAAAGAAATAGAAGTAGTTGCAAAAGAACTATAGTTCTGGGTAGGGGAACACCTCTGGGTCAATTATAGAATAAAATCTACAGTAACAGTCAAATGAATAGTATATTTTAAGTCATTCAATCAGAATGGATTACAAAAGAAGTGTTCAATAAGTCCTTTCTTAGTAAGTGTTACGAGGCAGGGTGTTGTAGCAGGACTCTAGAACTCTTTTATACTCCTGGTCCAAATATCTCTGACCGACTTTACCTTTCGTTTCTTGTGTCCTTTTTCTTTCTCTCTTCTTCCTCCTCCTCCCTCCTCCTCCTCCTTCCTTCCTTCCTTCTTCCTCCTTCTTCCTTTCCTTCCTTCCTTCCTTCCTTCTTTCCTTCCTTCCTTCCTTCCTTCCTCCCTTCCTTCCTTCCTTCCTTCCTTCCTTCCTTCCCTTCTTCCTTCTTTTTCTAGATTGGAAATGCAGTGGCAACCGCTGAGTCCAATCCCAATCTGATCAGCAGAGAAGCATTCATCTGATCACTTTTTACAATTGATTTATACTGGTTCATTGTTCCTTAGGCAGCTTGGTAATCCTCTGCTGCAGGGAGTGAGGGGCTCACCATATTTGTGCACACTTAGTGTGAATACCCAATTAGCTTTAACCTTATTGTAACTCAGAGCCCCTAAACTCAAGCATTCTACAAGCTTCAGAATCCTCAGCATCAGGGACTGCAGGCAGACATCATCATGCTTGGCCTCTGTTCCACATTTTCTCTCCACAAATACACCTAGTCAAAACCCTTACACATTTTGTATAGAAGAAAATAGAACCAAATACTAAAATGCAGTATAATTTGAAATGTCTATCTTATGTACAATGGTCACAATGACATCAATTAAAGCAAACACTGTCCAACCTAAGGTAGCCTTGAAGTGTAGGTCAAACTATTAAAAATTTCCTCAAAAAATGCAACATTTTTGAAGCAATTTTAATTTATGTCTGAGATCAGGTCTAGGATCACACTGAAATGAATTACTTGCACAATGTGTACTTTCTTTTTCTATCCCTGATAGAATAAATTCGTTCTGCAACAGAAGCCACTCAATTGGTCCTATAAATTAAGATGACATCTATGAAAAGAAAAAGTAGATGTCAATCTCCATTTGATAAATTTTAACCGAGTTAGAAGAGAACCTTAGTGGTACAGTGGATAGAGCACTGAGCTTGGAATCAGGAAGACATCCTCATGAGTTCAAATCAAGTCTCAGACACTTACTAGCTGTGTGACCTGGGACAAATCACTTAACCCTGTTGATTTCTTCATCTATAAAATAAGCTGGAGAAGGAAATGGCAAACAACTCTAGTACCTTTGCCAAGAAAACCCCAAATGGGGTCACAAAGAGTCAGACACAACTGAAATGACTGAACAACAAACAAAACTAGTTTACAAGTAGTTCTGAAAAAGGAAGAAGAAATGTTATCTTGAATACCAGTGACAAAATCTACTATACACCAAAGAATAAAACCAGGTTATTGTTTTTTTTAACCTATCCTTTATGAAAATAATGCTAAAGGGCAAAGAAAGAAATATGAAATTGTACCTCTCTTATTTTAGAACTAGTGGTTTTGTGGTTGAGAATATAGATGTGTAGAACATTTAAAAATCCTTCTCCAACTCCAAATTTTACAAAAGCAATGCAACTTATAAATCAAAGATTTTTGACATATCAGTCATGACAGAGTTTATAAAAGTTAATGCACAAGTTTTGCAAGCATTAATTTATTTAATTATAACAGATGAAATTCCTACATTATATTACATTATATTGTGACCACATGTCAAGAAAAAATTCAGTATTGGATTCTAGATCCTCAATTGGGCATGATTATAAAATATTATTTCTATATTTAACAATAAAATCCCCAAGTTATAACTTAGAAATGTATACACATATAGATATGTATATATAATGTTGTATGTATATTTATATAGCATTTCTAGTGATGGCAAAAATCAATGTCATGAATAAAAAGCATGGCTCAATAGAAATTCTTAAATCATCTCCAGTATTAGTTATCTTTTTCACCCTTCTCTTTATCACTATATTTCAAAAATAGTGCACCCAGCTGAAGAAGAATGTGCTCCTTCTCAAGAGTATGTTTTGGAAACTGTCAGTGAGGTTACACTCCAGTGAATTTCGATTAAATGGGATCCTCTCT
This sequence comes from Phascolarctos cinereus, assembly GCF_003287225.1. Lineage (NCBI taxonomy): Eukaryota > Metazoa > Chordata > Mammalia > Diprotodontia > Phascolarctidae > Phascolarctos > Phascolarctos cinereus. The sequence continues at coordinate 288,699,885 of NW_027555847.1, read as the reverse complement.
CTTGCTAATGTAGATGTTTAGTCAAATGTGGATATAAGAAATACAAAACACAATATTTGAAATAAAACTGTCTCTAGCTAAGTCATTCTGTCACTTTGAAGAATGTCTCAATTTTACTTTGCTGTTGACTATATCAGTATACCACATCACTGTCATTCTCTCAGTGTGACTGGAATATTATAAATAGATGTGGGCAATTCAGTTCTGATAATTTACTTTACTAAAAGTGACATGAAAACTTTACATCTCAGGCACAATAAGACAAGTTTCTTAATTCAAATCGAAAAATAAATAGAGGTAACTGGGCAAGATTAGGAAGAGAAAATTCAAATAAAAAGTAACCCTAAACCTAATCCTTCTTATTCACTCTATTATTTTTTGGGGGGAGGCTGAAAAATAGTAATTCAAATTGGAAAAAAAATTCTTGTTCACATGAACCTCATTGTTGAAGTGTAAAATGATAATCATAAATGAGAATCAAATTCCATATTAAAAAAAAACTATTCAGCATTCATGATGCTCACTGAATAAATTTAGGTTGTCTACTTGATTCTAGACATCTGAAAGAAAACAGAAAAAAAAGTCAATTCATCATTCTGACATTCTAATTATAGGACAAGAAAGAGTTCTGGATTAGAAATCAGGAGACCTAGGATCTAGTCTTTGTTGTGCTGCAAACTAGTAGTATAATTTGGGGGGCAAGTCGCAGTTTTTTCATCTGTAAAATGAGGCAGTTGCATTGTACAAAATGTAAGGTGTCTTCCAGCTCAAAAGTTCTCTGTTTCTGTAGAAAGCCCCAGCTGATTAAATGTGTGTTTCACATTGTTTTAGGTCACACAGAACTAGTGTCAATGTTCCATTCCTCCTTCCTATTTGAATTTATTCATCAAGCACTGCTGCTTTTCTTCAAACATTAGCAGAATGGGTACTTCATGTTCCCTGGAGGTAAGAATAGCTGAAAAGTTTATGACTGATCCCTAAAGTATGAAAGTACTTACTACTTCTCTGGGGAATGTATCAATAAAATACGGACAGAGCAGAACTCAGAGCTACTCATTGTGACAAGAGGCAAACCAGCTTAGCCTGGAGTCAGGTGTCATGAGTAGATATTTTCTATCCTAAACTGAGAACAACTCTCCAATTGCCTCTTGCTATCCCCAGAGGGACAAAGACAACTGGACACCAAACAAGAATCTCCTATTTCTTTTCTTTTTCTTTTTCTTTTTTTTTTTTTTTGGTGAGGCAATTGGGGTTGTGACTTGCCTAGGGCCAGACAGCTAGTGAGTATCATGTATCTGAGGCCACATTTGAACTCAGGTTCTCCTGACTCCATGGTCGGTGCTCTATCCACTGCACCACCTAGCTCCTTGCAAGAATCTCCTATTTCTTAGGGAACACAAATATTCTGGGAGAAAAGAAGACTTGGAGTTTGGAGATGGTCCTTGATGTAGACTTCTAAAAAAAAAAGAAAGGAAAGATTTCAATGATTGGAGATGTGCTGAAGGTTCATTACATAAATGGAAGGATTGTGTCAAATTCATGGAAAGGCCATAAAAAGATCAAGAGATGGCTTATTGGTCCAGTTTGTCTGGAGCATAGATTATGTGTGTGTGTGTGTGTGTGTGTGCATGCATTTGTGTGAAGTAAGGCGGAAAGGTATGCAGAAGTCAGTTTATAGAGGGTCTTGAATGCCATGGATTTTTATTCTTTAGGTCAAGAACTCTTAATTTTTTTTTTTTTTCTTATGCCATAGTCCCTTCTGAAAGTCTGGTTAGGCTTATGCACTCCTTTTCAAAATTTATGTTCAAAATACATAGGTTTACAAACAAAATCAATATTAAAATTAAGATATAATTTTTTCCCATCTGAGGTCAAAGACCCTCTAAAATGGACCGATGGCCTCCTAACGTTCCCCAAATGGAAACACTTGTGCTTTAGGTACTGGGAACCCACAGAAGATTTTAAAGCAGAGTGACCCCAGGTAGTGAAATGTAAACTCTTCTTCTTTTTTTTTTTTTTTGTATCACCAGTACCTAAGACAGTAGGTACTTAATAAGCCCTTGTTGAATTGAGTTTTTGAATCAAAATGAAGATTGTTTCAGCTGCAGTGTGAGAAATGGATCGGGAGGAGAGAGTTCAAAAGGTAACAATTCTAATAAGAAGGAACAAAATATAAGTTGTACGAAGAGACTTATGAACACAGAGGGAATTCACTGACTAACTTAGATGGAAAAAAATGTACAAAAGCTGGAAGCAAGTAGGCCAACAAAGGATGGATATGAGGCCATAACAATCCTGTAAATTAGTGCCAGCCATGTTAAAACTCACAGTGAGCTGAGGATGAAGAAACCTAAGAAAAACAAAAATGGCTTTTGTTTTATGTTGTTTACAGCTATATTTGGAGACAGCATGGGCATAATAAATGGAAAATAAGCTATGCTCCTAGTCATAATGACCTGTCTTCAAATACCGCTCTTGACACATTGTGTCTAGATGCCCCTGGACAATCACTTTACCTTTCACTGTACTGGGGATCCAGTACTATACATTTCAGAAAAGGTACTTAAATGCATTTATAAAGGAAATTCCCTCATGGCTGGGTGCAGGGTGGAGGGTGGAGGGGCCCCAGTGTCTCTACACTAGTGAAATCACAGGTCTAGACAAAAAAAAAGTGAGAGAAGATGCCGGATCCAAAAAAGGAGGCCATTGCTTGAGTGTATGAAATAATAGTAACTGGCAGTGGAGAATTGACAGAGTTCTTCAATTATTCTTTTACATTTGTTGTCTGTATCAGGGAAATTGACCTCTGCATGACCAATGGCCAAACAAAAATAAGTTACAGAGAGCTGATACCCTAGATAAGTAAGATTTTACCACCTAGATGTGCTTGATGAATACAAGGCACCTGGAGCTACCCTGGAAAACACATGTGATTACTGACCTATTTGTATACTTGAAAAATCATGTAAGATGGGATAAGTATCACAAGACCTAGGATAGTAAAATGTCTTTTTTTTTAAAAGGAGAACAAAATCTGCAAACTACCTATAGTACCCCTTCTATGCTATTCCCTCAACCGTCACTTGCACTCTCAAAATGGGTCTCCAGGGATTTACAGCTATTTCAATTTCTAGGGTTGACTCTTCATTCAACATAATAGCTCATGAGTTCTCATTAGCATGCTTTGTCTTTACTATAAACCAGTAAACTCAATTAGCTTTTAGCAAAGGCATTTAATCATATAAGAAGAACAGTATTTAAAAACATTACTCTTGTAAACCTGGGGTACACACTCTCAAAAATATTATGTCTATGAAAGAGTGGGCTCATACTTAGAGTTTAATGTTAGTGAAAGCATACAGGTAGAATGCATATCTCTTGGTACTTCAGGACCTAAAAATCCTTTCTCTTTTCATAAAATATCCACTGTCCTCCATTTGGGTACAGTATCTCTGCGAAGCAAGTTGCTCTGCTGGGTTTTAAATGTCTCCACAGCTTTTCTCTCAGTTGCCTGGGCTAGTTCATTGAATCTACTTCCTTTCAAGGATGACTAACATGGTGTCTGTGTTTGTCTGGGATGTGTGTCTCTGCTCACTGCTGTAATTATTAGTTTAAGAGTTTAAGAGATCCCTTTCAAAACTTCATGGTGTAAGGGAGAGGAAAGAGAAATTCTCTCCTTCCCCCAAAGAATGTCCCCTACAGGTAGCTCCAGACATTCCAATTCTTAAACTCAGAAATTTATGGAATGCTTATTTATTGAAAGCCCTCAGAGGTGAGGTTAATTTGTTTGCTTAGCCAATTCCAGTTCTCTTGTAAAATGATTCAGAAGGGTGTTCACATCTCACAAAATAGATCAAGGAATAAATCTATACAGTCAATTTAGCAACTTATTAACACCTTGTGAATATATTGAGGGCATGCTGTGACTATCTTAACTGAGATTAGGGGGAGGTAATGGATTCCTTACATACTAGCAGTGATTTGACTTTGATTCCTGGGAAAATTCAGGACAAATAATTGAAGAGATAGTAACTGATCATGAAAACAAGGACATGATTACAAGGTGCAGAATAGCTTCATCAAGAGCGTGACGTGGAAGACTAACCTTATTTTTCTTTTTGACAAAGTTATTAAACTGGTAGATGAGGAGAATGATATATAGTTTACTGAGATTCTAGCTAAGCGTTTGATAAAGTATCTCATTCTATTCTTGGAGAGAAGATGGAGAGATATGGACTGGAAAAAATACAATTAAATGGATTCAGAACTGGTTGGATGGCTGGATTAAAGTTGTACCCTTTAATGGTTCAATATCAACATGGCAGGAGCTCTTTCTCCAGCAGAGTATGACAGGAATCTATGACTTGGATAAAGGCATAGATGACATTGTCACAAAATGGCAACATAGTATAGAGCATTAAAAAAAACAACTGGTCTTGGAGTCAGAAACATTTGGGTTCAAGTTCATTCTCTGAACTGGTTTTTACCAAAACTAAACAATGCTAATGTAGACATGAAGCCTTCCCTGATCCCTATCACATCAGGATTCCTTCCCTTAAATATCTCAGGCCACCCAATTTAATTACTGCTATGCATTTAATAATTTTCTTTATTTTATTTTATTTTTAAGCAATTGGGGCTAAGTGACTTGCTCAGGGTCACAAAGCTAATAAGTGTCAAGTGTTTGGCCTAAGGCCAGATTTGAACTCAGGTCCTCTTGACTTCAGGCCCAGTGCTCTATACATTGCGCCACCTACCTGCCCCCATTTAATAATTTCCTAACCTGTATCACAGTTCTTTGTCCCCATACCTCAAGTAGGGTATATATATGTACATATGTATGTGTATGTACACATGTACCCATATGTAGATATGTATATATACACACATACACACACCCAACGCCTAGTACTGTGCAATATTTGCAACTTGATTGTTAAGTTAAATTGAATCAAATTGTATTTGGAAGTGAGAGGAGTTGCTACTTAGGGACCCAACAAATAGGTTAACTTGGCAGAAGTGCAGACCACGTAAGAAATAAATCGATGCTCTGACACTTTGTAAGGAAAAGTGCAATTTGGGAGGCACCAGTAATTGTCAATATGAAAGTCAAAATCAAACAAGCTCTTATTTTTAGAATCTTTCCTCTATAAATCGAGTCTTGTAAAGTAAATTTTTTAAATAGAATTTAATGCTGATTACACTGTTTAGGATGGTTTTCCTTCACTTCGACTGTACCTTCTATTTGAGGGAAGCAAAAGGAGATTGAGAACAGATGAGAATCCAGGCTTCATTTATGGCCATATATGCAGATTGTTTTTTCCTTAAGTGATGATCCTAGAAAATATTCCTCTGACACAATACGTTATTTAATATACTTTGTAGAATAAGTTCATTAAATAAATAAGTCTATTACTTAATATACTTTGTAGAATACCTGATTCCTCAAAGGATCACATGACCTTTGCAAATAATTTGAGCATCACATTAGAACTTTTTTCAAATCTCTTTGCTATGTCTGTTACCACTTCATTCCATGATGGCATTGTATTGTTTAATTGTCTTCATGCATGATTTTGGTAAACGACGAGTAAAACTGATGCTGCTAGACTCAGATTATTTCAATATGTATGCTTACTTTGTTGCTAAGTAACCACCAACTCCCACTCTGCAACGCACACACACACACACACACACACACACACACACACACACACACTTCCCCATTTGTCATCCTATTTCTGATAAGCGCTTCATAAATTTATTGCCACTTTTAAATTTAAACATACTGCAGAATTGATTTCTTTGAATAGCAAGGTTATACATTTTAAGGGAGTACATAAAGTATAAATGACAGTAAAAGTAAGGTCTTTTTCTTTTATATCTTGGCCTTTTCATCAGAAGGCTTCTTTCTGTTCCTCTGTGGACTCTTTGCACATCACATTTCTGTGTAATTATTTTAAATAGCTTCCTTTTAAATGGATGCCATAAATAAGAATCCTAAATAAGTTTTTTCATATCATGACTTTAAGCAAAAATAAGCAGTCAATTCTTGATTAGCTATGCTAACAGGGGGAGATGATAACATAGAGAAGCATATATTTAATTCAAAGCTAATTCCCAAATTCTGCTATGTTCAAAAACAGTCTTCAGTAAGTGAAATAGTTCAATCCTCATTTTGCCTCTTAAATCTTTACCTGACAACATGGAACAAAACTGGCTAATTTAATTCTACCATTTTTCTTCCCCATTTTCACCACTGGTAATGGCACTGATGAGAAGCTAAATGCTGGAACTCTTACTTTCAAGAAGAAGCAATGAGGAAACTGAATCATAAAATGGACAATAAGATTTTTTTAAAAAAGAAAATGGTGATGTTAGTTTATGTGCACACAGTATTTCTGCTTCTATAGTAAAAAGAAGTGTTTGAAATTATATCTACCTTTTTTATTAAACAGTAATCATTTTATTTTATATAGGAAAACTCATCTCCTAGAGTTTGACATTTCTTTCATTCATATTTCAATTGTATTTTGCAAGTCACATAAAAAAGCATCCATAGATAGTAATAAGCTTATTTTTTACCTCCCATACAATAGAATACATTTTTTCACTTTTGTAAAATTGGATCCAATATTTGATATATGGCTGGTTTATATTAAAATTGCATTTTCTTGTATATGGATTTCGTTTTTTAGCAGTTGACATTGTTTTCCACAGGAAAATAAGACACCATCAATATTTATTTGCAGGACCTTCAATTTATGCTAGAAAGCTGTAGAAAGCTAGTGGAAAGGTTTATTAATTTACCATGCTTATTTTCAATACATATTCTTCCAATACATATTCTTTGTGCTTAAGTTGAGCTAGTTCTTCAACCTTCTTTCTGAAGCATGTAGCAAATGGAAAAGGGAAGAAGACAGAAAAGAGAACTTTTATACATGAATAGTTTAAACATATAGTAAGCAAATTACAGAAGAGCCTCAAGTACAATTTCTGAAAACCAAGTCCAATCTCTGAACTTGGTTCCTTCTGTTCCTTTCCATACTATATGCTATTGATTCATTGGGCAGCTTAAAAAAAAAAAACAATTTTAGTTGTGTACCAAGAGTGCAAAAAGACAAAGAGAAAGAGGGGAAAAAAATCCTATCCCATCAAATCTACATATTTTAGTAGGTGGGACCTTATTTTGTTTAAAATCCCTCTTTCAAAATTCCAGTTCTTACAATGTGCATTAATGAATTGTGTCTGTGCCTGAATTGCATGGACCCACATTCCTTGGGATTAAGTTCCTTGCACATTGGAGAAAATTCATAGTACTATACTTTCATGAAACATGTGCATGAGTTCAGCAGCAAGAAGGCATCACCATGAGCATAAATTCTTATGGAGTATGCACATTTCCAAAGCACTTTATTATGAAAGAAAAGTTAGAGGGTCTTATAAGGCAAGTGAGCATGGAGAGAGGAGATTGAAAATGGTAGTTATGTCTAGAAAATGCTAATTCTAGGACAACTGACAAAAGATATTGCATTGTTTAGAAAGGTCAGCACATCCTACATTATTGCCTCTATGCTGAAATAATTCAACAATATCTCTGTAATGATCTCTATTTGTAATACCAAGGATTCAGCACTCTAAGGAGAGATACTAGAATAAATTATCTCTGTCCTTTCTCTGAGCAAACTGAAATGTCCTTCTCCTACCATGCTGGCGAAAAAGAAGGTTTAATAACTAATTCACTAGACCTTGCTAGAGCTATGGTTGTTAACCATTTGGGAATGGGTGTTGAGAAAATGTAATAATAGATTGAGTTCCTTATTATCTTGCTGTTCTCTTTTAATTAAATGATTGTACTTTAAATTCATGTATAATCTGGGTTGTGTTGATATAAAAGAAAACATTGTGGGAGCTCAAACCTTTGAATTTGGATGTATGACTATCCCATCAGTCCCACGAACCTGTATGTAGTTAAAAGGACCATATTGAGAAGTATCCGGGCCACATATTTTTACATCTTGTTCATTCTTGCTCACTTTCCATTTCCATCCTAAAGATATTTTCATTTAAATGTGTTTTTTTTTCTGAGCTGATCTTTTGAAAAATATGTTAAGATGATATTACTAAATTGCATCTCTTCTGATCAAAATGTTTCACTTTTTAATCTGAGACTATTTTTTATTATATGGATTTTGATCCACATACAATTTCCTTTTAATTAAATTTTTCCTATTTCTTTTCCATCATCAGAGATCATGACACTTTATCATTCTAAAGATGAACTTTCTAATGTATTTAACAAATGCTTTAGAGTGGTACATATTTTCATTGAAGATTTACAATGGAGTTTGATTTAGGAAGCATTAAGTGAATACAGTGATGAAGAAACACTTATAACTTAAAAAAAAACAAAATTTTATTAAAAATATTTTGTATTTATATAATACTTATTTCTGAATGTACCCTGCCTCCTACCACACCTAATGGATCTTGTCTTGTGATAAAGACTAAATAACAAATAATAAAAACAAGTCAGCAAAACCAACCAACACATTAACTATGCCTGACAGAATATGTAACAGCATATACCTTGTCTTTATAATTACACAATATTCAATTTTACCTTATTGTTTTCTTTGTGATTATTACTGTGATTGTGGATTTTGTTTTATTCATTATGCTTATTTCACTCACAATTTCCAGTATCGCTCTGATTTACTATTTGTGTTTCTTACAGTACAATAGCATTTTATGACACTGAAGTGTCACAATTGTTTAACACTCAAATTATTTTCAGTTTTTGTACCTCTGATTTGAGGTAGAATCCTCTTTGATATGGATCAAAACTCTACTTTTCTATTTGTTAACTAGTACTCCATAATTTTAATGATTGTTGGTTTATAATATAATTTGAAGTTTCAAAGTGACATATATTCATGTATATGTACATGTATCCATAAGTATATACGTATACATACATGTTCACATATATGTATATATGCACATACATGGTACGTATATAGAATTAATCTGCTTTTTTCATCATTCCTTGAATTATTTTGTTTTGAGTTATTTTAGTGTTCTAAATAGTTTTATTACTATTTTGGCTAGTGTTACAGAGTACTTAATATAGCACTAACTCTGAAAGTTATTTTTATTTGTATTTGCATGAGACACTCAAGGAAAATTGATATCCCTCCAATTGCTTGTCTTCCTTTATTTCCATAGTGTGCCTATCCCTTTACAATCTTTCCAACAATTTCCATTTTCCCTTTTTCTCATCTTTGGAATTCTGATGGGAATGAGGTCAAATCTTAAAGATGTCTTCATTTTCATTTCAATTGGGCAGTTAAAAAATCATGTATCAAGTATTTACTATGCTCCTGACACTATTCTAGACACAGGGGATACAAATAAAAGGGAAAAAAAAATAGACCTTGTCATTAAGGAGCTCACACTCTACTTGAGGGGATGCCATGTAAATAACTAGGTGCATCCATGTTGTATAAAGGGTAGATGGTAAGTAATCTCAGACGGGAAAGCATGACAGTGGTAGCACTAGGAAAAGCTCCAACAGAAGAAACCAAGGAAACTAAGATGCAGAACTGAGGAGGCAGAGCACTCCAAGTGTAGAGGACAGCAAGTACAAAGGCACTTGGGAGAAAAAAATGGCTTATATAAGAAACAACAACAAGGCCAATGTAGATGGACAGTGGGGAGAGAAGTAAGGCGTACGAAGAATGGAAAAGTGAGAAGTCAAGAAATGAAGTATTTTGTTTGAGCAGTAACCAGGAGGTCTGTGTCACTGGATGGCTGAGTATAAGGGGTGTAAATGTGTAAGAAGACTGAAAAGATGGGGAAACTCAAGATTGTTCACTATCATGATTGCTTTCTGTTGGACATTTTATAGTATATCAGTATCCTTACATTGTGGTGCCCAGAACTGAGCGGTCTCCAGGTGTGGTCTGATGAGGACAGAGTAAAATGGCACAGAAAGCTGGGAGAGAGAACTTGGGAGAATGGAGTTAATACTCCTGGACATTGAATTTAGGCTTTCAGAATTCCAATCCAACATTCTTTCTACTACTCTTTGCAGGGTCTTCAACCAACATGTTCCCTCTGTATCTTTTCTTTTTCAGAAAAAAAAATTCTTAGTTCTTTCAATCCTAATTCATACAAATACATTTATCTTTCGTGATACCAGTCACCCTCTTCTGTATGCTCTCCAATTTATCAGTAATTATTTATCATTTATCAATTATCCAGCACTTAGCACAGTGCCTGGTACATGCTATGTACTTAAAAAATGCCAGTTGATGACTTAATTTATTGATGCGCCTTTAAAATTGTGGCTCTCAGAAATTTTTCCAGATGCAATTTTCTAGAAGCAACTTAGCTAGCCCAGAGGATAGTAATGCCATTTCTCCCTTGATCCAAGCACTAAATTTCAATTAATGCAGCCTAGGATTGATTTAGCTTTTGAATTAAATTAACCTGATACTCCTGATTTTTTTATCTGATCAGGTAGAGATCATTTAATCCTCAAAGATTTTTAACCTGAAAAAAATAACCTACTTTTTGCTTAAAAATGATGGGTTATTGTATAACATTCCTTCTATGATGGGTAGCAGTCCCTCTGGGCCTAGCATGAAGCTTCTAGGAATAAGCAGTGAAAGTTTATAGTGAAGGCATTTCTCTTCAGAATGCAACAAGAGAAGGAACATTGTTGATTGTAAGGATCTGAGAGTTGTTTACCATAATTCTTGACATAGGAGTGTAAAGCACAGAGGCTGTGAGTATGAGAGAAGGCTCCAAGAGACTGCAGGTCTATTGAGAGCTGGGATCATTTTGTTTTTGTCTTTGTCTCTGCATCCCTAGTGCCTAGCACAGTGCCTGATTCATATCAGGCCCTTAACATATGCTTGTTATTGAATTAGTAGATGAAAACCACGTTAGTACCAGCAGTTTGTGGAACAAGTAGAGAAGCTTGAGGACATCAGGAGAATAAGAAGGTTACAGATTAAACAGTTCAAGAAAACTGGTTGTACCAAGCATCCTTCATATTTTTAAGCCCAGGAAGACCAGGCAGGCTCTAGCCTTCTATTTTCCCCTAAATTAGTTGGACGACAAGGTAGATGATGTTTGGAGTCTGGTTGTCCTGAAAGATTTCAGGGGGCAGAGGTTCTCCTAATCAAGAAGGCTTTATTGACACAAAAGCAGTGGGCTAGTTCTTAGAAACACCAGAAGTTTGAGAAAAGACAGGGATTACTTTTATATATAGGTTTTGGGCACCCAGGGGTGGAGGTATGCTCCTGCAAGGGCAGTTAACCACGGGGAAGGATGTCAGGAAGGGGAAGCAGGTGTGTAAGGAGAGGCAGGAAAGGGGAAGCAGGTGTGTTGGGCACTTTACAAAACAGGTCAGGGATGTGGTCACAAAACAAGGAAGGAAACATGCAACATTCAAGGATATGGGCACAAACCATAGGGGTTAGTCAGGTACACAGAAAATAACAAGGTTTTCTTGTCAACAGATAGAGCCCTCTGTTACCGGGCAGATTTAAATTTAAGCAAGGCTTTCATTGTTGCTGGGCAGGTCATCCTCATCACCACTACACACAATTAGTAGGATCTTCCTTAGAAGAAATAGCTATCTCTAAGCAACAGCAGATATGTTTGCTAAAAATCTCTATATTTCAATAAAATATTAAAAGCATGGTACCAAACTCTAAAATTACAAATTATGAGTGGATTCAAATTTGTTCAGTATGTTCAGTCAGAGAGGGTTTTGAACATAAGATAGTTTGAGATATCCTATCAAAGATTTCTATGAATCTCTTTTCTCTAGGAGTTTCAAGATGGGTTTCCAAAACACTAGATGAGTATCACATTGATAAAATTTTAATTGCATTATTTACTTCCTTGCTAGAAGGACACATTTTAGGTGTTAGCACATGTTTATGTGTTACCCCATCTGGGCTGCTCCTCCAACTTGCACTCACACTTGTAGGTTGGATCCCCCAGAGAATAGCTGCCCTATTTTAGGTTTTAGGATATCCTATGTGTTTTCCAGACTAAAATTATTGCTTTTGATTTTCCACCATGAACTTCTGCTTAACAGCCAATGAGCAGACACAATTAGTTCAAAGAAGTGGTATACACTAAGATGGCATGGTATGAACAATATCTACAAAATAACTCCCTCCAAAAACTTGGAGGTGTGTGTTGCCTTGGCCATATGCATTCTTAACTCACCTCATTATTACTGTACTCACTTAAGTTTATGTCTACTCTTCCAATGGATTCTTTGTGTATCATAACTTAAGGGTATAGTGGTAATGAGGCAACTTGGGAATACATATGGCCAAGGCAACTCACACCTAAAGTACTCTTGAGTCCCCAAATCCTTTCCACATTGGTGGAATGGTTATGTGTCAAGAGAGGAGAATATACTATATGTGGTGGCATACACTTGTAGTCTTTGCTACTTGGGAGGCTGAGGCTTATAAATCTTTTGAGTTTGAGAGTTCTGAGCCGCAATGTGTTAAATTGATTGGATATCTGCACCAAATTCTATATTAATATGGTAAGCCCCTAGGTGGTCACCTGGTTGCCTAAGGAAGAACAACTGATCCAGATTGAAAAATAGGTGAAAGGTCCATGCCTATCAGAATGGGATTGGACCTGTGTGTAGCTCTTATACTTCTAACCAAGGCAAGAAAGGGAGACCCAGTTTAAATAGATATACGTTTGTTATATATTATAATATAATATTACATATAGATATAAATATATAAGTATAAATATGATACTATATTGTATATAATGTTATATATAGATAATATATACACATATAATTTAAAGTCATTGAAAATAACCACAGGAAAGTCCATATGCTCTACTGATACATTCATGACATCAGACTTGGTGGAGGATGTGAACAAAAGGATGGGCAGACACGAGTGGGTTATAATCTTTCTCTAGAGATAAAGATTATATTCACTTTGAAGCTGAGGCATTCCTCTAGGATATAGCAAATATTTACCTTCCTTTTAAAGGTTTATTTTGCTTCTCAAGCCAGGTGATAAAACTGTTAATTGATAGAATTTCTAAACCTTGTTTGCTATTGTTTTTATGTAGCATTCATTATGGGGTTTGACAAAGAGCTTCGACTTTTTTTTTTAAGGCAGTTGAAGTTAGGTGACTTGCCCAGGGTCACACAGCTAGTAAGTGTCAAATGTTTGGTCTGAGACCGGATTTGTACTCGTGACTTCAGGACCACTGCTCTATACATTGCACCACCTAGCTGCCCCCTAAGAGCTTTGACTTTTGACTGAGTTGACTGAGTTGACTGAGAACTGACTGAAGATGCCCAGGTCTTCATTCTCAGGCCAATGAATTGCCTGGGGCTGACCAGACTTTGTCAATTCCAGCCTCTGATTATTTTGTTGATCTCCCAAACTCCCCCCTCCAGAGATTCCCAAGCTTTCACTATGGATTTTTGTTTGTTATATACATTTACCTTGTGAAATTGTGAGATGCCTAACCCTTTCCACCTGCAGCCTAGTCATTCTCTCTGCCTTAGTACCCCATATAAACTCTGTTCCCAGCTCCCTCCTTGGGTACCTCAGCACTTGCTGTATGTCACCCCTAGCTACAACTCACTTGCCTTATTAAAGACCTCCATTTTGTTGTATTGACTGCTTTCATTAAAATTCAGGTTGACAGGGCCAATTGGGAAAGGCCTAGAAGGGGAGAGAGTTTGGAAACTGCTGCATATCTGCCAAAGTGAAATACTGTGAAGAGAGACAGAGAGACAGAAGACAAAGAGGAGAAGAAAAAGGAGGAGGAGGAAGGGAGGAAGGTAGGAAAAGAGAAAAGAAAAGAGGGTGGGAGTTTATTTCTGGTAGGTATTATATTAAATATTACATATAAATATTTAGTCCTTTTTTAATTTCATCACAGCATACCTCAGTATCCCTCCCTTCTCTCTCCTGGGGAACCATCCTATATAACAAATATTATCTTTAAAAATTAAAAAAAATGAAAAAAATCAGCATGACCAATGACTGTATAGAAGTAGTCCAGAAATGTGCACGATGTTGACCTCTATAAAGTACTTGTTGACCTTTATAAAGACGTAGGTTCAAATATCTTCATATATCTCTTCTTTAAAGCCATGCTTGTACATTTCAATTTTGTGACTCTAATTTTGCAACATCTAACTTTTGATTTTTGTATATTTGGTTATTCTTTCCATTTACATAATATATCATTTTCAATATTGTTTTCTTGGCTCTGCTTACTTTATTCTATATCAATTCACTCTGTATTAATTGAGATCTTTCATGCTTCTTTGTGTTTCATTCGTCATTTCTTATAGTAAACTAATATTACATTATTTACCACAATTTGTTTAGCCATTCCCTAATTGATGACCATTTACTTTGTTTCCAATTCTTTGCTGTTACAAAAAGTGTTACTATAAATATTTTGGGGTGTGTGTGTGTGTATGTGTGTGAACTCTTGTCAATGTCCTCTTTTGACTTTAATCCTAGTAATAGAAACTTTGGGTCAAAGGGTATCAACATTTTAATCACTTTATTTGCAAAATTCTCAGTTGTTTTAAAAAATTATTCCATAGCTCCACCAATAATGCGCTATCTTTCCAGAGTCCCTCCAACATTTTTATTTTTAACAATTTCCTAGAGCAGAGATAACAGTAAGGTAAAGCAAAAGGAGCTTCAAATCCTGTCTCTGAAACTTAATACCTGAGTGACCTTGGACAAGTTACTAAATCTCCCTGTACCTCTTCTGTTTCCTCATTTGTAAAGTGAAGGGTTGTACTAGAATATTTTTAATGTATCTTCTGGCTCTTTATCTATGATCCTACCATCCTCTAGGCATCAACCTAAGTCAAAAACACTATAGGACCCTTAGTTAGTTGAATGAGGCATGATAATTGCTTTTTTACTACTTGAATAATTTGAAAAAAAAAGAGGAAAGAAAAAGAAATGCTCCAAAAGGAAAGGGATCAGACACAGCTAGGGGAAAAAAAAATTGTGCATTAAGGAGGAATGATTTCTCTGATAGCCTAGCCCACATAAAAGTGGAAGGAATGTGGTGGTGGTGGTGGTAGTGGTGGTGGGGAATAAAATGATTGACAGCTCTCCCTGTCTTCTTACCAGTGCACTAACCAATATTACATAGAAATAATCTAAGGAAAAATTAACTCGGGGGTTCTTGACCAAGGACATCCATTTAATCTTTTCACTATTACAATAGTAACTTTTTGTAATACAAGGAGGCTTAATGACTATAATCTTCCATAGTCTTATTATGTGTATTTGCTGGTATGCCCTATTATGAATAGCAAAGGAATTGGCAACAGATACACTGACAATTTAATTTTCCTTCCATAGCTTCCATACTTAGTGATTATATGAATTACTCTATTTGCAATAATTTGCTATAGATGAAAGCTCTTAGGGTCTAGTGATCTGGTTGAAGATTAAAAGTAAGTATTGGCAAAGACAAAAACAAAACAAACCAAAAAGCCCTCAAAAGACTTCTTTGTGCCTGAAGTTTCTTTTTTTTTTCCCATTTCTTATTCTTATTCCAATATATTCAGACTATCTACTTTAAATTGATGTTGCTTTTTGAGTTCTCTTACACCACTGCTATTTAATTTTTTTCCCTAATAAATTTTGTGTCTTGCTTATTATCTGTTATTTTTGTGATGGCATCCATTTATTACACAATTATAAAATTAAGATTAATTTTCTCTGGATGGTGAAGAAATTGCCCTAATCCTTTAGCTGGCAATGGACTCTCTCTCTCTATATGTACTTTATATGAACCTTCTGTTTTGTACTTGTTAATTTTCAGTTATTTATATATATTTTTTTCTCTCCTACAATATGTGAGCACTTCTTTTCTGATTCCATCCTGGTATTCTGAGAACCCAGGATGAGTCCCTTCATATAAGAGGAGCTTAATAAATATTTGTTAAAGTGAATTGAATCATCTTCTAATTTTGACTAATTAAGCCTTTATGCTTGAAAGTATATATAGCTAGTTGGATTGTTTTCACTAATTTGTTATACCAAAAAAAAAAAAAAAGGAAGAATCAGTGAATCAGAAAGAAAAGGAAATAGCAATATCTCTGAAGAGGATATCAACCTATTAGCCTAGGAGTTGCCTGTAATTGGCCCAGTTTTTCTAAACTGGCCTTTGTCCTGTAGATCTGACTGCGTTAATAGGAGGCAGAACAAGAGAGCCAGGTTAGATATCTGAGTGATAGAAGAGTAGCCTTCTGGGCAGTCTGGTTACCTGGGTGATGTTCTCTGTACGTCTGTTTGTGTTCTTCTGTGTTTTGTGTTTACCTAGGAAGAGTTTTGTACAATAAGCTGTAAGGGAATTGCTCAAGGTCTTAAAAGGCAGCATATATCAATAATTCTCTACTTTTTCAAGTTATAAGGAGCCCTTTTTAATATCCCAAAATGTTACAAATCTCTACATGATAATCTGTATTACAGAATGACAAAAATTTATAATGAAATCTGTGAAAAAATTTTATTTTATTCATTACAACTGTATTTATGTATAATAGAAAAATAGTATAATGGGTGACATCCTTATTCAAACAGTAGAAGATATGGTTGCCTATTTTGCTGAATCATTTCATCTTCACCTGTCTCATATATACCCTCTCTCCCTCTCCTCACTTGTCACTTTCTTTCTAAGAATTGCAAATAAATCAACCCTGCAAGTGCCTCTGGGAAGAGTTTCTCAATTGTTTTCCCTATTGTTTTACTCACAATGTTATTGACTTCCAAGACCATAATCCCTGCATGCCACTCTCCTATTTGTATTGTCTTACCCATTAGAAATTAAGCTACTTAAGGGCAAGAACTCACTTTTGTATCTGTATTACCAGTACTGTGCATGGAGTGTTCAAGAAGAACTAGCACCTCTAGTGTCAGGGCTTGCTGAGCACTTTTCAGGGTTGCTCCTCTACCTCTGGTATCTAACTGGCACTCACCTGTGGCTCCAGGAAGCTGTTGCATGCATACAGGCCACACCCTGATAAACTGTCTAAGCAGCACAGCTTAACCAGGTTGAGAATATCTAATGGGCCTCAAACCTGTTGGTGACTCAAGGGGGTGTCTACCCCAAGCCTGTAAAGACTTCCCCTGTGGAATGGGCAGAGAGAACAATTTGTTCCAATGGCCAGTGAAGACAGCTGAAACTCTTAGAGCTTGGTCAGACATCTAAGATGCCAAGGTCATCTATTGCATCCTGGGCTATCACCAGTTGTCTTGACTTTTATCTTGCTATTGGACTTGGATGACTCTGGAAGAGAGAGTGAAGCTGACAACTTTGTGCAGCTTGGCCTCACTTAAATCCAGTTCACACATGAGTCAAGATACACTCCACGATGTCATTGGTCCTCTCTGAAAATGAAGGACAAGGAACAACAGCCAGTGCTAAGCATAGTGCTTGGTCGATAACATGTGATTAATACATTATTTTCATTTATACACTCATAATGAGATAGCTGGTGCTATTTTATAGCTTTCAGAGATTAGAAGTCAAGTTGGAAGTGATGCAAATTGCAACCTTAGATATAGTTTTTCAAACTTTGCATTAATTTTATTATCCTTTCCAAAGAATCCAGTCATAACCTGAATCATTTATATATGCCAAAAAGTGAAGATACTGTGTCACAATCATTAGCAATAACTGAATCCATGACTATCTATTCTGAGTCTTTTACACAGTGTGCTTATGGATCACACTGGATCATGGTTATAGTCTTAGCATACAATGGAAACTATTTTTCCTTCCCCCTCCTTTAGAGGGCTTGTGGAGGTCATACAACTGAATAAGTAGCTGCAAAGATCTACAGATCAGTGATTGCCCAATCAGTGGCATTAGTAGTTATGTACTGAACATAGAGAGATTTCATCAGGTTGGCATACACTGCAATATTGGTACCACTTGAGTCTATCATCCTTTTCCTACATGTGATCTTGGGTCATTGGGAGAGGACGCTGACATCTGTTAGCTGTTGCTATTATTGTCACAGACTTTTGAAATAGATCTGTCAAGGATGATCTTTATCTTGGGCAAATGGACTAGAGAGAAGGCACCAAAGACTGGGCAGTTCTTATGAGAAGAATCTCCAGTTGGGAACCTGCCAAGAATTTAAGGCAGAGTTTCTTGTTTAAAAATAGCCCATTGGGGCAGCTAGGTGCGCAGTGGATAGAGCACCAGCCCTGAAGTCAAGAGGACCTGAGTTCAAATCCGGACTCAGACCAAACACTTGACACTTACTAGCTGTGTGACCCTGGGCAAGTCACTTAACCCCAACTGCCTTAAAAAAAAAGTAGCCCATCAAGGGCAGCTAGGCAGTGCAGTGGATAGAGCTCTGGCCTTGGAGTCAAGAGGACCTGAGTTCAAATCTTGTCTCAGACACTTGACAATAACTAGCTGTGTAACCCTGGGCAAATCACTTAAACCCATTGCCTAGCCCCCCCCCAAAAAAAAGTAACCCATCAAAAATAGAATGTGACTATATCATATAGGAAATGCAATGAGAGATACTCACTGTTTATACATATCTACATGTTCTGCCAACTGAAAACCATTTCAGGCTGGGAGGACAATGAATGGAGAGAAATAAATTTTAAGTACTCCAATTAGGACTTAAAGGACTTAAAATTTCTAAGTAGGAACATTTGGTGACTTTAATTGACATTACTATAAAATATATCAGACTAGGAGAAAGAAAAAAGGGGATGGGCCGATGTTTCCAATATAAGGGCCTGAGTCACCTGGTAAAGTGGTAGAGACTGAACTGATAGCAACAGAAAGAGAAGGCCTAGAGGAATGATCATTCTATCCTTAGTTAAGCTTGAAGGAGTGACTATCTGGGGACAAGTAGGGCAGTGCAAATGGAAAAAATGCCTCATTAATTCTGGGACCTCCAAAATTATATCACTTTCTCTTAACAGGTGTTCATATTTCCCATGGGCTGGCTACAGGGCTGAAGTCCCAATGGAGGAAAGTCTTAGAATGAATCATCATTACAAACCCTGCCTTCTAAAGCATTCTACAAATTATTATTGTTATTGGAATTTAACACATGCTTCTTCATTCATCGATTCATCTGTAAAATTATGAGTACCTCTGTAAACTTAAGGACTTGAATTAGATGGCCTGTGAGGTCTTTTTGAGCTTTAAATCTATGATCCTACAACTAGGCTACTGTGCCATTCTTACTTCCTTTAGAACATGGAGATCCCTCTCAAATTTCATATTAGCTATTTTTTTTAAGTAAATATCTAGACAAGGAAAAAACTACTACTTCTCCGGCCCTATAATTTGTCATTATAAGGACCCAACACACAAGTATATTACCAAATGAACTACTTCATTTCTCTTTCCATTCAATCCATATTCTTTCCATCCAATTCTTCTATTATCCCTGACCCTCTTCTCCTTTTTTTGTGCTATTCTCTGTGTCTAGGTTATGGTTTAAAATACCTATAATAATGGGGCAGCTA
This sequence comes from Phascolarctos cinereus, assembly GCF_003287225.1. Lineage (NCBI taxonomy): Eukaryota > Metazoa > Chordata > Mammalia > Diprotodontia > Phascolarctidae > Phascolarctos > Phascolarctos cinereus. Next base: position 288,680,317 of record NW_027555847.1, on the reverse strand, counting down.
AGTGGTGAAGTGGATAGAGCACTGGGTTATACAAACGTTAAGTATTTACTATAATTTTTTCTGAAAGTTCCCTCCATCCTATCCCCAATCCATCCAAATACATATATCTTACCACCAATATTGTGACTGAGGAAATTTAATGTAATACAACTTTTTAGTTCTTAAAAAAAGAAAAAAAATCCTACTTTTCTTCCAATTCTTTGAATCGTTGGCATATCTTTATGATTTTTATTTCGCTCTTGTGTGTGTGTTTGTGTGTTTCATCTTTACTTCTATGTCCTTCTCCTTATTCCACCTGCATCGTTTTGTTTTGAGTTAAAGCAACAATGTTTTCCAGTTGATCACTAGGTACTTAGGAGAGCGTGTAAAATGTACCTGCAGACAGCACTCAGAATTTTCCCCCAGAGTTTTTCCCCTAATAACCATACAAAGTAAAAAAAAAGGTAAAGGAAAGAAAAGCCAAGTAATATCAAACTCAAAAATAATCTGCTTTACTCCTTTTAGATGAAACTTACTTTCTTTTAAATCCTGAGTAGATAACAGCAGCAACAACATCAACAGCAACTAACATTTATATAGCATTTACACTGTGCCAGGCACTGTGCTAAGTGCTTTATAATTATTGTCATTTGATCCTCAAAACAATCCTGGGAGATAGGTGCTATTTTTATTCCTATTTTACAAATGAATAAACTGAGGCAAACAGAAGTTAAATAACTTACCCAGGGTTACATAGATAGTAAGTGTCTGAGGCTGGATTTAAATTCAGATCTTCCTGACTCCAGGCCCAGAACTCTATCTACACATGAACCTGTGTTTCTTTTTATTGCTCAAATGTGTTGTATCCTTAGAGCTCCTAAAAATGAAATTGCTTTATCACTCTGTAGACAGAAAGATATTGGAACTGAAATGGCCTTAAGATGCATCTAGTCTGAGCCCTTACTTTTGTAGATGAGGCAAGTAAGGCCTAAAGAATAAGTGCCTTGCCCAAATCTGACTTGTTGGAAGTAGAGCTGAGATTAGCACTCTGCCCTTCTGATTCTAATCCAGGGTTTTCTGCATTCTACCACGTTGCCTCCAAAACAATCAAACTTCTTTTAAAATAAGTATAAAATTGCCTCTAATGATACCATAGTAGCTGAATTCTATTTTGGTTGAGAGAAGAATATTATCTGAGTAGAACCCACACCTGGGAAGCTTATTCCCCTACCCCTTAGAAAAAGTCTATAGTGTTTCAATGCACAGTTTAAGAACCATCTGTTTAGAAAGGCTTTTCTCTGGTTGAGATAAACTACTAGCACTTCTGATCTGCATTTTTGTGGTTGGGTTTTGGAGTTTTTTTGTGCATACATGTGTCTTTGAAATACTTTCTAAATATCTCATCAATCTTCACAATATCTCTTTTGGTAGGTAGCAAGCATTATGGCTCCAAATGGTTATGATTTTTGTCATTCTAATAATAGCATTTTATTACCTCATTTAATGTGATTTTATTGTACAAAGTTGAGGATTTTAAGCACAGAGTCTTTTGCAAATGTAGTATCCTCCAAATTATAGGGTAGGTCCCCCAGAAAAGAATACCCTTCGTTGAAACTATTCTGTGTCCACAACTAAGACCATAGTTCACAATCCACTACCCATGTACTTACTTTTATTACTCAACAAGAAGATCAGACAACCAATGAAGCTATTAAATGAAATTGTGCAGTAAGAAAAGTAGAACAAAACATTTATCTCTTATATTTGTGGCATATTTTCCCATAAATACATATACCATTAGCAGGAAGATTGGATAGAGCAATGGACTTTGAGTCAGTCAGTCAGTAAACATTTTTTAAAGTACTTACTATGTGCTAGGAACTGTGATAAGAGTTGAAGTCAGGAAGAGTGGAATTCAAATCCAGATTCAGATACTTAGTGGCTTTGTAACCCTGGTGAGTCATTTATAGCCTCCTTTGCCTCAATTTCCTCATCTGCAAAATGGGAATAATAATAATAATATCAACCACCCTAGGTTGTTGAATGGATAAAATGGGAAACTACTTGTAAAGCACTTTTCAAACCCAAAAGTGCTATAGAAATACTGGTTGTGATGATGATGGTGAATGATGATGATGATGATGAATGATGACTACACAAGGAGAGGTCAACCCAATATCAATTCCCTGTGAAGCAAGGTGGCGTAAAGAGGGAGCATTATGACAAAGAGTAGAAAAACTCATCTGGCATTCTGCTGCATCTGGCCATGAAAGTGGTGGGACCAATGCTATATATGTAGGAACTGTGTCAAGGTATAAGCCTACTTCCTCAGAGACTGAAGTGGTACATGGGGAGAGGATGCCCCTGCATTATTGGAGGAAATGACCATAGGCTTAATCTTGCTCTGTCTATGAAATCAATAAATAGTCCTTTGTAAAAGTTATGTAGTATTGGGGCAGCTAGGTAGTGCAATGGATAGAGCACGGGCCCTGAAGTCAGGAGGACCTGAGTTCAAATCTGGCCTCAGACCAAACACTTGACACTTACTAGCTGTGTGACCCTGGGCAAGTCACTTAACCCCAATTGCCTAAAAAAAAAAAGTTATGTAGTATTAAATGATTAAATAGAACTGGGGAGGTCATAGTTGGTGAAGGTTCAAAAATCTGCAAAGACACCTTTGTACGCATGGAGGGAGATACAGCAGACCCAGCCCTGAAAGAGTGGGGCCAGAAAGTATATGCTTTACTTTCAGTATTCCTTTTGAATTTATTTTGATATTCTTTTCACTTTCACTTCTCACTGTCAGGTTATTCAAAGAGGAATAAGACATTGCTTATATTTAATTGCTGTTATATATGTAAAAACAAAACATGGAGAAAAACTGTGGATAAAAACAATTTAAAAAAATGAGGAACTCTCCAATGTAATTAGCCCTTTTTTTCTTTCAAAGATACAGTAGGATATCATGCCTTTGGCCACTGCATGTTTTACACGTTTATTTTAATAGTTTATGCAAAAAAAAGACCTGAATACCAATCAATACAAAACAGAATTTTGCTTAAAGGAACATTATATACTAAGAAATTCATGGCATCATGGTTTAAATGATGTGTTTCACACCATAGAGATACACATCTTTACATGTGTTACTATTACGTGACAATAAAACATTTAACAACTAGAATATTTAAAAAATTCACTGAGATTACAAACGCTCAAGCAAAACTTTGTAGTGTTCTTTACATGCTTTTGCCAAATAACAGACCACTTCTTATACATAACTCTTCTTGAATACCTATGTTCTATTTCCTTTCATTTGACCTAAAGCAGCTATAAGACCTGAGAAAAGAATAGGAAGGCTTCTGATTTCTTTCCCATGAATTGCCTCTTTTCTGACATTAGAAAGGGAACTGCTCTGAGTATGAGAAAAGTTTCCTTTTTTTTTTGGTAGTGATCTGTGGGTGACATGGAAAACTATTTTGATAAACATCCCTTGAGCAATGTTAGTGGTGGACCATGATTATAGGTTATTTTTTTTTAATGATTCTATAGTGCCCCCATTACTTGGCAGCCCCAAAATGTTCTTTCTTCTAGTTTCTAAGAGCATCAGGCACACATCTGGGTTCTTCAAATTCAACAAAAGAAAAGCCGGCAGGGTTTCCAGCAACCTATACACTTCAGTTGTTATCATTCAGTTGTTTCAATCATGTCTGACTCTTTGTGACCCCTTTTGGGGTTTTCTTGGCTAAGATACCAGGGTGGTTTGTCATTTTCCTCTCCAGCTCATTTTATAGATAAGGAACTGAGAATAAACAGGGCTAAGTGACTTGCCCAGGGTCACACAGCTAGCAAGTGTCTGAGGCCAGATTTGAAGTCTGGAACATGAGTTTTCTTGACTCCAGGCCCTCCAGTGTGCCACTTAGTTGCCCTATGAGGTATGTATTGCAAAGTGGTCCATAATATCCAAAAGCTTTTTCCAATTCTGTCTTGTCCTCATTCCCAAAGTTACCTTTAAAAACCGTATTATCCAATAAACAAAAGTCAGAATGAACCTCAAATACAATGCTGTCCTTAACAAGTAGAGATCAGATGTCTCCTGCTGTCCTAGATTTTCCCAGCTTCTCCTGGCTCTATCCCAGTGTTCAGCTATTGTACTCTCCCTCTGCCATATACAAAATGGTGATTTTTTCCCCCCTCTACCACAAAGCTTGTCCTTGTTTCTTATTCTTAAATAAGACACAGTATGCTGTTTCTTAATAATGAAACTGATTCTCTGTGTTTTTCTGTCCCTGTCTCCTTAGAGTACAAATATGATGAAACCTGCTCAGGAAACCACATGTATCCGTGGACTACCAGCTCAAACAAATTTGCTGGCATTGATTTTATTTCCTAGAGGAGTAAGATATTCGATCCCTCAACTGCTTGGTTCAACTGTGAACAGCTTAGAAAGTAGATCAGGTGGTGAAATTACCTCTTACAGCAGAAAATAGTATAAAATGCAATTAACAAAAGCCATAGAAAATGGAATCTTTAAGATGAAACCATAGATATATTTAACTTGACAAAAATAACTTAATGGAATTCGTAACTTAAGTAATATCAAGTTGCAAATTCACCCTAAGAAATGGTCCTCTGTGAACTATATACATTTCTACTTATGATTTGTGTGTTGAAATATGCTTTCCTCCTCACTGTGGATTCATAGTTTTTTTTTTCTTTTTTCCCCCCACAAATTCTATGTCTTTTATCCAGCTGAGGCCATTGAGAGATAATGAAAGCATAGCTACTTCTATTTTACTATTTGGAGAAGTAGTGGTGATTTCGGAAAGATATTAAGTAGAGAAAGTTATCTGATTCCCAAGTTAGTGCTTTACCCATTAAGGCAGTTCCTTAAGGCAGTATTTCTTCCCCTTCGAAGAAGTTTTTACAGCAAACATTCAGTCTTAGGCAAGAGCACCACTTCTCTTCAGTTGTATAATTAAGATAGAATGGTCATTCAAGTGATTTGCTATAGCTCCCAAAATGCATCAAAGCCTCCTACCTTCGCACTGTCAGGCAGTTATTACCCCCACCCCTAATATTAAATGGCATGCATCAAATTTTTAATTAACTATGTTGCTGTATTATTGGCTTGGGTTTGCACTTTTCATCCAGGTGAAGGAAAAGAAAAATACAACAATCTGAGCAAATGACTGCTCTTAGGGAAGGGACTTGTTCTCAGATTGGACAGATAATACATCTCTGAGTGAAGGTTTACGACTCCTCCATGAACGTCCTCACTGTCTCTGAAATTTTGACCCTTTGTTAAATTCATCCTTGGGTTCCTAGAACTTAGAACCTTTTTCACGATATGTTATTGTAAATTTGGTTCTCAGATATATTGATATCATAAACACTCAAATGATTTTTTATTAATCTTAAAAAATCCAGTATGTGACATCATTTAACATGGATTATTATTTCATACAAGAAAATGTGGAGCAAAGCTCCACGAGAAGTACTTGAGAAGCTCCTACGCCTCACTCCCCACTCTGTTTTACCTAGATATGCATTTATAATCTAGATATAGCTATTTTTTGCACACACATATGTTTGAATATCGCATTTGTGCACACATGCATTATATGTGTAAATCTATATTACATAAACATGTTTATATATATACATACATATATATGTATATTGCAGCAATAGATAAATGGAAGAGAAGACTTGTAATCAGGAAGACTGAGGTTCAAATCCTGCCTTATACACATACTAGTAGTGTGACTTTAGGAAAGTCATCAATGGAATTACAAGTCTGGACATACACACAAAATGATACAAAACTTCTCTAGGTGTTTGCCTTTTGAAAAAGATACATTTGGGTTGGAGCAATGTGAAAATAGCTTATGATACACTTAGCAAGGTGACAGCTTTATTTTAATCTTGGTTTCAATTAAACTTGAAATTCATTGCTAAAAATCTTTGTCTTTGTCTTTTTTTTTTTTTCAGGGGTTTAGAAATGTTGTGTATGGAATATACAAATCAAGGAGCATTGCTATCTTATTGCCCTGACATTTGTATGTGAATATCAGTCACATTTAATCTTTTCTTCAACTATCAACAAAATGCCTTCTGACATTATACTCTAATTTTGCAAGATACAGAATCAGCCATCCTAAATGACAGAGGTGGCTCAATTTAATGCCTCATTTTTCTCATTTTCTAGAGGCTGAAAATAGATAGATTTTGAAAAATTCCTGTCTCTGCATATGAATCTTTGTGAGTGAAAATTATATTGACTTTAACATTTAATTTGCAAGAATGCTTTGGTATATTTGAAATTGTTCCTCAAAATAACTTTCTTTTTTTGTGTCCAACAATAAATATCTTTAAAGTAGATAGTAGGGGCAGCAAGATGGTTCAGTGGATAGAGCACCAGCCCTGGAGTCAGGAGGACCTGAGTTCAAATCTGACCTCAGACACTTGATACTTATTAGCTGTGTGATGCTGGGCAAGTCACTTAACCCCATTGCCTAGCAAAAACAAAACAAAACAAAATAAAACAATAAAGTAGATGGTGATATTAAGATTAAGATATATGAAAACTATAATGAAATATACTCATATTCAGCACTTCATCATCAGGGGTGGGAGAGGGGAGAGTCAGTATCTCCAGCATAATGGACAAGGCCACCATCATTGTAACATGCCAAGCAAGGGATCTTTATTTTGGTCTTTATTCAGCACATCAAATCAGTGACTAAATTACCCTGTCTCTTCCTCCACAGTAATTCAACTTTCTCTCTAATTCTGGTGTCATTGCCCCAGCTCAAACTTTCATCCTCTCTTGCCTGGATTTACTCTGAACTATTCTTTAGCAGATTTCTCACTTTTAGCACAAACACATTTAACCTAGGATTCCAACCAGGACTTGCCTGCTACTGGGCTATGGAAGGATATGTTACTCTTAATTGGTGGAAAGAATTCTGTTACAACACTGAGGACGAGTGTGAAGGGTAGAGTTGGTTCCCAATATTCTTTATGAGAGAGTTGTGTAAAAGACTTTGGAAGTGAAAGATATGTAGTAGAAGCTGTCTCATTTTCACCTTGCCTCTCTAGACAATTCAGAAAGACCATCTTCCTGAGTGAGGCTGAGTTTCCATCTCAGTTCAAATCCTGCTTCAGACACATACTAATAGTGTGACTTTAGGAAAGTCATCAATGGAATTACTAACACACTCACAATAAAACACCTACAAAATGATGCAAAGCTTCTCTAGGCATTTGCCTTTTGAAAAAAGAGGTTTTATCTCAATCCCAGAAAAGAGCTGATTCACTCTTCCGTATTTTCTGGTACATTCTCCGACTTTTGTTTGCTGTTTGTTTGGATAAATGTGTTTACTTACTATTTATTTACTATTTGTGATGGTCTTTTGTGTAACCAGACTTTTCAGGAAGGAGCTAAGCTGGTATTTGGAAGCTTGACTACTCTCCTTAAGAGCAATGATGAAAGCAGCCTTTGTTTTGAACACCCCAAAAATTATATACATAGATTACTGATATTTAAAGGTATAGGTAGATATAGTAAGATGATCCTCTTAGAGCTAGGAGAGAGAAAGAGAGAGAGAAAGAGAGAGAGAGAGAGAGAGAGAGAGAGAGAGAGAGAGAGAGAGAGAGAGAAAGAGAGAGAAAGAGAAAGAGAGTCCAACTTTGGTTCTTTTCCTGTTCCCCTCAAAGTAGAAATCACAGCCTCCTTTAAAGAGTTTTGGGTAAGATTCCAGAGATAACCATCAGCCACTAGAGAGCTGAATCTGCATTTTTAAATAACTTGTATTTGTCCACAGGCATACCTATTTTTTTTTTTTTTTTGCATCTAAACAATGTTAACAAGATGGCCCTGTCTAAATACTTTTTCTCTTCAATGTGATAATAGAACTTTACTGCTAATCAGCTTCTGAGGTAAAATCATGACCAAGATGGTTAAATCAAGAAATCCCTATGTTCCATACATAGTAGGCACTGAAGAAATATTTTCTTATTAGAATAGAACAGAAGAAAATGGAATGGAATAAGACATGGAGAAAAAAGTCTACTCCTATGGTGTTTTTGGCAGACTGTATTTTTCAGGAAGTCCCCCATAATATACTTATGGCCTTAATCAGTCAAAACTTATTTAGCCTTCATTCTCTGGCTCAAGCAGATTAATGACTTACCATCCTCAGGACAAATACTTACTGAATGAATGAAAAAATTCATGGCTGAATAAAATATAAGAAGCATAAGACCTAAGTATTAACTTAAAATCTGGAATTTCCTTCCCAGGAAATTTTCAGTATTTATTAAAACAAGAGGGCACTCCCCTTCACATTTCAGTAACTCTGACCTCCTCTAGATCATCTTCCAAACTCCATTGCTTACCCACTACCACCCGATTCCTCATTCTCATTCCCCTCAACCCTCCCAGCCCAGAGTTTCATTCTAATTCCACTCAGTCCTTCCACTGTACCCTCTGGAATGCCTGTTCTATAGACAACAAACTTTCTTCATTTTAAATCTTTTCCTCTCCCATTTCTTCAGTCTACTTTTAATGAAATCTGTCTCGGCCTCCCTGACCACCCTTTCTAGTACTGGCTGTACCTTCATTCACTTTCCACAGCTCATGTATCAAGGCAGGAGAGTTAGAGTATTATTTGCTCCCCATTGTCAGTTCCAGCTTCTCTACCTTCCTCTATCACTTTGTGAACTCTCCTCCTTTGAGGTTCATGCTAGTCCTATCTACCATCCAATTGAAATCCTGGTAGCTGTTGCCTACGTATCCCCAGGTCACTTTTCTTTTTGCCTCAATGAGCTTGATACCCAGTTTAGAATTTTTCTCTCCTCCCCAATCTCTGTTTTCAAACTAAGGGATTTCAAAAATACATATTGAATCTCCCTCAAATACTTTAACAGCTCAGTTCTTCAACATTATCACTTTCCATGAGCTCCACTGAAATTGTACTTTCCAAAGTTATTAGTGACATCTTAGTTTCCTGATTTATGGTCTTTTCTTGATTGTCATTCCCCTTGACCTTTCTGTAGCCTTTGACACTGTTAATTACTCTCTCCTCTTTGATATTCCTTTCTCTAAGTTTTTGAGATACCTTGCTGTCTCCTGGTTTTTCTCCTACCTATCTGACTACTCCTTCTCTGTCCTATCTCCTTTGCTCAAACCGCCTTCAGATCATGTCCTCTAACCATAAGTATTTCTCAAGAGTTGTATCCTAGGTCTTCTTCTCTTCTCCCTCTGTACTACCTTACTTTATAATGTCATCATCTCCCATGGATTTAGTTGCCATCTCTATGCTGATGATTCTCAAAGCTACTTATCCTGCCCAAAACTCTCTAGTGACCTCTAACCTCACATTTCCAACTGTCTTTCAGACATCTTGAACTGCATGTGCAGTGGTTATCTTAAATTCAATATGTCCAAACCAGAATTCATTATTCTCCCCCACCCCAAATCCACTGTATCTCCTCCTGTGGCAACACCATCCTCCCAAACCCTCAGGTTTGCAACCCAGGAGTTATTCTGGATTCCTCACTATTTCTTACCCACCCCACCCTCCATAGCCAAGATTTTTCCAAGACCTGTTGATTTCACCTTTACAACATCTCTTATATACCATCTTTTCTCCTCTAATACTGCCACCACCCGATGCAGTCACTCATCACCTCATACTTCTACTATTGCAGTGGTCTGCTGGTGGATCTGCCTGCCTCAAGTCTATCCTCACTCCAATCTACCCTCTATTCAGTGATTTTCCTAAAATGTGGATTTGGTCATATCGCATATACACCCCTCCACTTCCCCCAACTCAATAAGCTCTAGTGGCTTCCTATTGCCTCCAGGAGCAAATACAAAATGGTTTATTTGACATTCAAAGCTACCTTTCCAGTCTTCTTATATTTTACTCCTTGACTCTTCCCTCACTTCTCGCACTCTTCCACCTAGTGACCCCAACCTACTAGCTGTTCACAAACAAGACACTTAACCTCTAGTCTCTAAGCCTTCTCTCTGGTGGGCCTCCATGTCTGGAGCACTTTCCTTCCTCCATTTTGACTACTGAGCTCTCTGGCTTCCTTTAAATTCCAATAAAATCCCACTTTCTACAGGAATCCTTTCTCAATGCCTCTTAATTTTAGTGCCTTCTCTCTGTTAAATAGTTCCTATTTATCTGTATATAACTTACTCCATCTATATTGATTTCCTTGTTGTCTCTCCCATTAGACTGTAAACTCCTTGAATATAGGGATTGTCTTTCACCTCTTTTTTATCCCCTGTGCTTAGTACAATGCTGACACATAGTAGGTGCTTAACAAATGCTTATGAATTGATAGAACAATAAAAACTATCTTTTTGCTAAACTTAAAACTAGCAATAGCAGTACTTTCATTACATTACCTCAGTTCATAAAGTAACATAATTTTTTCTTGATAATAAATAAGATAGATTTTAATTAAGGATATTATATCTATTCTCTATTCTCTTCATAATTGCCATTTGGATAAGAAAATCATGCTGTATCTTTTGTTATTGTTTTTTAGAAAACTAGACAAAATTTTTATGCTTTCTCTATTCCTTGCAAGATAATAGTCTTATCTAAAACAATATATTGCTTTGAACTTTTTGCCACTTTGCTCTATAATTGGCTAGTTATACTTCTTCTCTGATTTTAGCCTCAAGACTCTCTTTGAACAGGAGCTAACAGGGCCACCTATGCTGAGAATGTGACTAAACATCTATTGTTCACTCTCTTGGTGGGAGAACAAAGGGTGAACATTTTTCAGCAGTCGACATCCTTCCTCCTTTTGTTCCCCTGCTCTGCCTTTACTTGTTTTACCTAAGGCAAGAGGGAACATTGGAGAAAAATAACAGAATCATAATATTTTCAGGTTAGGAACTTAGAAAAAAAACATCAAGTTGAACTCCTTCATTACACAAGAGAAAGCTAGACCTTAAAGTTTAAGTGGTTTGCCCCCAAGTACATGATAGTTGGCAGGACAAGCACTAGAATTCAGAGACTAGAGCAGGAGTTATGCTCCATGGACCCCTTCATGTTGAATGAAGAACTTCTAATGCTTATTTTCACTATGCTCTCTATATCTGCCCAAAATATTTCTCAATCTGCTATTCTGCAAATAAACATTATTGTCAAACTTTCTCTGATCCTAAATATTATGGATTTTCAGGAATAATCATATCTCAAAACAAAACAGAACAGCCCACCCAGTGTCTCAGTTTATGCTCTCTTATTTGTTCATTGACTCATTCAATCATTCTGATAATAAGACAGGTACCTGTGGAAGTTATCTTAGCCAAAGCTATTGCTAAGAATTCTGGTACAAATGGAAAATTCAGTTGAGTGAAGTATCAGAATAAGACTTTGTTGTAGTGGCCTGGTGATGGACTGGTTCTCTGTTTTCTGAAAACCAGCTTTCAGAAGTTAATAGATTGATCACCAGGCTGGTTGAAGGACACTCAGAAAGACTACCTAGCAAGCTGCTGATAATTGTCATCAGAATCAGTGAAGGGAGTACCCTGATTACAGATCTTTGAAGTATTTAAGTAAATATCCCTTCTAAAAAGCCCATTATCATTTGCTATTATACATTGATGCAGATGTATTTCCATATGGTAGTGCCTTATTGTTAAAATTTTCAGCAAATTGAAGTAATGAAAAGGCAGGAAACACAGATTACAGCAATTTCTGATCAATTCTAAACCTGAATACAACCAACTTTCTTCCCTAAATGGAATTTTTTTGATGATTTTTTACAAGTGACCTACTAGAGAGTAATACCCCGTTTTACTCTAAACACTTTTCACAATGAATCATTAACAGTAATCACTTCTCTATCAAGTTCAATTTTTCTCTTGGCAATAGTGGAAGATTTTTTTACTTCATATTAATTTCAAACATTCATTGTAAGAAGGACCGATTTGAAAAAAGTACCTACACATCTGTACAATAGTTCATCATTCATTCATTTTTGAATCAAGACTTTCCCAAGCATTTACTACCTGGATGGCCTTGTCCCTTCTTACAATACATTAGAGTAGACAGACAACAAAATTAAACATAATAACAACAACAAAATAAAAAGGAGAAAACAGCCTATGATAGGTACTTCATCAAATGTGGCAATGAGTCCTGGGTCTGAGTGTAATGCTATAACTAGTTGTACAATACTGAATAAGTCAGATCAACATCAATATCAACAATTAGTCCTTAGTTTCTTTCTCTTTCAAATGAATGAACAGTTACATAGCTTGATCAATTGGAGAGCTGTGATTGTATTTTCTTGTGAGGGATATGAACACATCCCTTAGCACCTCCAGGAAGATGGATTTCACTGCTATGGGATGAAATGGTTGGCTACCATTGTTGTGGGACAGATTGCATGAAAAGAGCTTATTCACAATTTTCAGACCTCTGTACCTACATCTGTAGAGGCCCAGACATAGGCTGTATTTAGAAGTTTCACCAAAATAGATTCAGAGTGGGACAGTGAGCTAAAAAGAGTGATTTTCTTTGGGTAATCCCCAAGATAAAACTGGATACTTATAAGCTCAGAATGTTGTACTTGGGCCATGACTAAATCATCTCTAAGATCCGTCTGTAAATAGAAAGAACATTTTCTATCATTTGTGAAGTTGGTTAGCCTTTTTTGTAGACTAGAAGGAGGGAGAGAGAGACAGAAAGAGACAGAGAGGCAGAGAGACCGAGGCAGAGAGATAGAGAGACTGAGGCAGAGAGATAGAGAGAGAAAGAGAGAGAGAGAGAGAGAGAGAGAGAGAGAGAGAGAGAGAGAGAGAGAGAAGAGAGAGAGAGAGAGAGAGAGAGAGAGAGAGAGAGAGAGAGAGAGAGAGAGAGAGAGAGAGAGACATTTTGTTTGGAAAGCACTTTTCTCTCACCACCCTCTGAAGGTAACATTACCTTCATTTTACAAACAGGTAATAGCTTTCTCTGAGGTGAAGAAGTCTGTCATGGCTGGTCCACACTGCCTCTGTTACCAAGGGCTCTCTCCAATACTAAAAACCGATTTAACCCCCCTCATCTTCTTTCTCATTCTAATGTCCTATTGCTTAGAGGCATCTTGATGTGATGCAGGTCACCAAACCAGGTGCCACAATGAGGTTTCAGAAAGCTGGTCTGGGAGAAGGACTTGAAGGCCAAGGTGCCTCGGCATCGACAGCAGGTTGGTTCACAGGAAGTGTGATTTGTTGAGTAACAAGTGCTCCATACCACTTTCCTTCTTACCATATGAGACTTCCTGTGAAGCCTTCCATAATTATTCCAGTTTTCATCTATGTCCTCCTTTACAGAACTGCTATTGTAATCTGTGTCATTTGCCATGTCTTAATATATGTTAATTATGTTTCTCTAGGATGTCAATTCCCTGAGAGAAGGGACCATGTTTTATATTTCTTGGATAGTGATAACAGTACATATTGGTAACGATGTTGGCTCATTTTGTGTTTTTATCTTTATAGCCCCTGCACTTAGCATAGTCTCAGATATAGGCAAACCCTTAACAAAGGCTTCATTGATTGATTGATTTAGATTTAAATTGCTCCAGTTACTTCATCTTGGCTTAAAGAGAAATTAATTATGGTTGGAGAGGGAGGATACTGTATGTTGTTATGACAAAGAGACTTCTCTGAAAAATAAGGTTTTAATGCATTTATACACATTTACAACCAAACAAAAAAGACAAAAAAAAAGGGCCTTGGAAAGGGGGATTAGTCAAATATTTACTGAATATTTACTATGAAGTAACCAAGGTCAGTCATTATAATACCTCATTTGCTTTCCTTTTCTTGTTCTTTTCATTAAAATTATCATAGTCATTATTCATGGTGTACTTCCAGTCCTGTACATCTCTTCTGCATTAGTTCCTACAAGTCTTCCCATTTTTTCTGAATCCCCATATTTATCATTTTTTTAATGAACAATAATGTTCTATTACTTTTATATATTAATTTGTTCAGCCTTTCTTTGATTCATTTTAAAAAAGTTATCACTTTCTTCATTAGGAAGTGGGAATAGTAATAGCATGGTCCTCATAGGGCTATTATGAAGATCCAATGAAATAATATTAGTAACAGTAGAGTGCTTTTCCCCTCCTGGATCACTGCCTTCTCATTCAGCTTGACTGGTTACACTAAAGCCATCGTGTGGATCACAACAAAACCTGACAGGTCCTCAAAGAGATGGGAGTACCCGATCATCTGATTTGTCTCCTAAGGAACCTATACGCAGCCCAAGAAGCACGAGTTAGAGTGGAGCATGGAACAACTGATTGGTTTAGGTTTGGAAAAGGAGTACAATATGTCTGCCTATTGTCATCTTATTTAACTTACATGCAGAGTACATTATGAGAAATACCAGGCTGGGTGAATCAAAAGCCAGAATTAAGGCTGCCAGGAGAAATAACAATCTTGGATATGCAGACAGTATCACTCTGATGGCAGAAAATGAAGAAGAATTAAGAAGACTCTTGATGAAGGTGAAAGAGGAGATTATAAAAACTGGCTTGAAGCTTAATGTCAAAGAACCCAAGATAACAGCAAATAACAGGCAACATCACATCCTGGCAAACAGAAGGAAGAGAAATGGAAGCAGTATCAGATTTTATATTCTTGGGTACAAAGATCACTGCGGGCAGCAACTGCAGCCATGAAATTAAAAGACACTTGCTCCTTAGAAGGAAAGCTCTGGCAGATTTGGACAGCATACTAAAAAGCAGAGACATCACCTTACCAACAAAGGTCCATACAGTCAAAGCTATGGTTTTTCTACTAGCAATGTATGGCTGTTGCAGTTGAACTATAAGGAAAGCTGAGTGCTTGCAGAATCCATGTTTTTGAATAGTGGTGTTGGAAAAGACTTTTGAGAGGAACTGAGGAACCTGAAAAGACAATGTTTGAAGTGACTCCTCCAAAACTTTCCAGAATTGAGAATGGACAAATGTACCAAATGCTCCACAGTTTTTTCTGAGGATGACAGTTATTTAACTGAGGTAATTTAATTGGGAATGATCAGAGCTGTCCTCTTTGCTTCTGGCTGACCACATTCTTTGGCGTGGCCACTGCTCAGTAGTCGAGGACATTCAGTATTATCAGACCTCTGGATCTGCTACGGAGGACTTAGCTCTAAAAGGCTCCAGTGTTTGGGAGATAGTCAAGTGACTCCCTTACTGGCCACTGAATAGAACTGATGGTTCCTTGGGCCTTTAAAAAATAAGTGACCATGTGCCTGCTATTCTCTCTTCTTTTGGCCCCCTAGGTGGTATCATACTCCTGTGAGCAATGGGAGAGAAGTGGCCCCTTTACATGGGGAGAATGGATTGACTATACCTACATGGCAACTAAAGCAGGAGGTTCATTAGGTGAGCTTGAACCCGGCTCCTGGCAGCTGCTTCTATGTCCCTGATGCTCAAGCTCAAGAGGGACATTTCTAGGCTTAGGAATAACCTTGTGATTCTGAGAGATTCGCTGAGTCCTATACCAGTGCTAGGTGTGCTGTGGGTATAATGCCCAACACTATCTAATAATTTGTGGAAAGGGTGAGTGCTGAATGGTAGAGACTCAAGTCCTTGCTTGCCAGATGGCAGAGGCCTTGTTTGGGCAAGGCAGAGCTAAGGAGAAATGTAACAATGCCTATTGAGTAGATCCACAAATTGCCTTGTCTTATGTTCTCATACTGAGATGTGGACCTTCTGGTATAACAGTAGATATTACTGCTGCTTGTTTAGCTAAAGTTTTTCTATCAATTTGTGTTTTGTCAGAGCCTTTCGTGTTAAGAATTTCTTTGGTCTTCAAGAAATAAATATCTATTCCATGCCTGGCTTACATAGCATAGTATATCAAAAACATTTCTGTTCCTTTGGAGAGACCCTAGATGTAAGTCAAGAAATGAACACTTGGGGCAGCAGTGATGCAGTGGATAGAGCACCGGTCCTCTGAAGTCAGGAGATCCTGAGTTCAAATCCATCCTCAGACCAAATACTTGAAACTAGCTTTAACCTCAATTGCCTGAAAGAAAAACAAACAAAAAAAAGAAATGAACACTTAAGTAACTTTTAGTATGGGGCAGGGGTAGAAAGATCCAAGTGCAATTTAAGGAACTTACTTCTTTCCTTATAGGTCAGGCTACCTTAGGACTGAACACCGTCCACACATAAGACAGGATCTATGTCAGAAGGTCCTCATATAGGAGAAGAGTACATGGTGCCCCAGTCTCTGGGCTCAATATTGGTAGTTAATTGTTTGACATATAAATGTAGCAACTGTGTGTATAGATAGGTAGATAGATATAGATATATACACATTCATATAAGTATTCATACACACGCAAGGATTTATTCATTTATTAGATATGTCTATTTTATATAAATAAATTTATGTCAAAGTTTCCTAATAATACAACACCCCCTTGACCACACACACACACACACACACACACACACACACACACACACACAGAATAAGAGATGCAACATGATACAGTGGATAAAGAACAGAGTTTGAATCAAGGAGACTTACCTCTAAAACATACTAGATGTATAAATATAGTCAAATGATATAACATCTCGATAATGTACAGAATTTTCTAAGACCACATATAGATTGATGTGTATATGTGTATACATACACATATATATAAACATATGCATACACACATGTGTGCATGGAAATATATAAATGTATATGCATATTAAGCATATATATGTATACACATAAACATATATATATATATATATACACTCTGACATGAATTGTCATAGTAACATCATATTATAACCAAACCCCAGTGCAATGTGCATCAATCTATAATACTGTTCTTAAGAAACTGATTGTCTCTTCCTTCATTTTTTGCCTAACGTATTTTTGCAACACTAATTAATGACTTTAGGTGGGGTTTGTTTATATCCCCATTTGGAATAAATTACAAAGATGTATCCCCTCCTTAAGAAAGGTCTTCCCACTTGCTTTTAAGAGTCCAACCCCCTATTAAATCTGTTGCAATTAATCAACCGTGATTCTAATCTCTGCAAGTCATTTTGCATATTTATCTTTCTTTGACATTCTTAACAGCTCAAAACTTAGTATCAGCTATGAATTTCATTACTGGGGTTTTATTCCTTATTCCAAATCATTAATATTGATGTTAAATAAATGACAGTGTTATCCAAGCTAAATAATATTATTCTTAAACTGCTTGGCAAAGGCAGTACAGACCATTTTTCTTATTGCCCTGAAAAATGAAGTTGAAATGATATGTGCTAGGTACTAGCTACAGGAATGCTGCGATTCACTGCTTTCTCCCTAAACTTTGGTACATTTGTTAAAATGAAAAATATGACCCTATTACATTAAGTTTATATTTACTCATGAAGAGAGGAGAAAAATAACATGAAAAGTTAGGACAACGGCTATTTAAGTGAAATACAATAATATCCAAGGGGAAGGCAATGTGATTTCTATAAGGAAAAAAATTTGTCTGAATAATATATTAGACTAGATGGTCGAGTAGATAGAGTGCTGCACCTAGAGTCAGGAAGACCTGAGTTCAAAGCTAAACTTACTTAATAACTCTGTGACCCTGGGCAAGTGAGTTAACTTATTTTTGCCTCACTTTCTATAAAATGAGGAGAATGTTAGTACCTATCTCCCAGGATTGTTATGGTAAGTGATTGTTGAGGTAAGTGAGATAGTATTCATAAAGATCTTTGCAAACCTTAAAAATGTCATATAAATACTATCATTATAGATGGCTAGATGGCACAGCAGGTAGAATTCCAGTCCTGGAGTCAGGAAGACTCATCATTATGAATTTAAATCTGGCCTCAGACACCATCTGGGTGACCCTAGGCAAGTCATTTAACCCTGTTTGCCTTATGTGTAAAATAAGCCAGAGAATGAAATGACAAACTACTTCAGTGTCTTTGCCAAGAAAACCCCAAATGTGGTCACAAAGAGTCAGACACAACTGAACAAAAGCAAACAATTATTACTTTGCAAAATAAATATTCCTGAGCACTCTAGTAGGTATGATTTACTTACACTTTTAAAAAATCTTTAACAAGATTTCACATAAAGGTTTATTTTTAAAATGATTTAAGAATAATTTCTTGGCTTCTGCTACTATATCTCTTTAACCTTTTCAGCTCCTCAAATTTAACCCTCTTACTTTGGGTTCAGTTCTACCCCAGAGCTTCAAATGAATTCTATCCCTGGGGTTCTGAAAAACAAACAAACCAACAAAAAAAGGTACCCTAGTTTAATTGCAGTGACAATCAGCAGGCTCCTGAATTTTTCCTCAAGTAGCTGATTGTCTGCCCCAGTTGCTGTGAACATGTTGCCTTTCTCAGGGATTTCTCTCCTTCCCTATTCCTGCTGCCAGACCCCTTGATCTTGACTACAAATCTCAGTGAGTCTTTTTAGGACTGGCTCATTTGACTTATTTCTAAAGTATTTCTACCAACACTACTTCTTAACCCACAATCACTCAATATAATTGAAAAGAGGTAATATAGGCAACTAGTGACCTTTCTTCTTGTTGTATTCCTAACATTGTGGTGGATATCTCAGGGACACTTGAACACCATTCAAGATTTTCCTTTAAAGTGCCTATTACCGCCCATTCATGAGCCTCACTTTCCCATCAGGGAATTATATAATTAAGACTGATTCTTTCAAACTTCTTATCACAAAGGCCATTGATATGTAACTGGTCATGAAAGTTGAAGGTCATATCCTAAATTATTATTCATGACGGCAAAAAAAAAAAAGTTTATTCTCTTGGCTCCGAAGACTAATAAAAAGTAGTACTAGCAGAGGGAGAACTAGGAGAATAATCATAGGGACACGAATGAACTGAATTTGTTGCCATATACATTATCTTAACAATCAACCTTTCAATGAAAACAACAGCAGCAGCAACAATAATAGTACTTGAAAGTTTAGAAAGTAGATAGTAGAACAGAGTACTTTCAGAATCTTATTGTCTTGAAAAGTTATTGAGGAAGTTAAATAAGAAGAAAAAAAAAGGGACCTGGGGATGGATTGGTTTTGTTCTGAGGCTATTAAAGAGAAAAAGAGAAATTAAAAGATTACATCAGTATAGAAAGTAGAAAGAGGTGGGGTATGGCTTACTATTTCTCATAATCAAGGTATGTGAGAATTTTTGTTGTTGTTGTTGCTCAGTCGTGTCCAACACTTCATGACCTCATTTGGAGTTTTCTTGGCAAAGATACTGCAGTGGTTTGCCATTTCCTTCTCCAGATCATTTTACAGGTGAGGAAACTGAGGCAAACAGGGCTAAGTGACTTGCCTAGGGTTGCACAGCTAGTGAGTTTCTGAGGTCAAATTTGAAATCAGAAAGATGAGTCTTCCATGGCAGTGCTCTATCTACTCTGCTACCTAACTGCCCCTCCACCGTTGTTAAACAAAGCTTAATAAATGCTTGTAGAATGAAAGAGACATATAAAGATTTTTTTTTACAGAAGTTTTATAGAAGTTCACATTCTAGGACAAAATCTCAGAAGCTGTCACCTCACTGGATGACATGATTATGTGGCTAACATTTATTTCATGGCTGAAAACTAACATTTATCTTTATGTTTTAGTATACAAACTTCATTTAAAACAGTGTTACACAGAACATAGACTGATAAATCCTAATGGAATAGTATATTCAACTCTGGCCTAGCTCTATCTGTATGTACATTTGCATCACTCATGGAATGAAGGGAGAGTGACAAAAGCTGCGACAACAATAATAAAAAGAATGCTAATTTCATCAATAAAACATTTTTTAAATGCACAGAAGAAAACAAAGAGAAGTTCAGAAAGACATGAGTAAACTAGAGAATTTGTTACACGTTAATTTTAATATTCACTTAAAATTTCACATACATACAGCTCATAGTTTTCTATACAATCTTCTTTCTTATTCTTTGTATAAAGATTTATGTGTATTGGTAGTTGCTAAGTTTATAATAGTAGAAGAAAAAATGTAAAAACATAAATATGTTATAGAAATACATTATAAGAGCAATCCTTTAGTATTCTGTTTTCAGGGCTGTATTGTAGTATCTATACATTAATCTCCCGTAAATTGGGCTGTGCAGAACTTATTTGGTCTGCCTCCATGATTTCATTGATATAAGGGAGTCATATTGTATAAATTTCCATGACAAATGGCAACTCTTCTATAATTTATATCCTTAAAGAGATGCTCGAGGAACTGACAGTTTAAATGACTCGTCCATTTCTTGGTTTGTACGTGTCAGTGGCAAGCCTTAAAGCCAAGTCTTCTTGACTCTGTGGCTGCCCCTAGATCCATTACACCACTACACCACTACACCACTTAAATTTCTCTTTATAAAAATATTTGTCAGTGGTTGACCACTCCATTTCCTAGACTCCCAGAAAGCACTGTATTGTAATATCTCCTGTGGGGTTTGGAAAGTTGGTGGAGAGGGGGACTGTCTCAAACAATTAATTTCCACCCAGCTGTCTGTTGCCATGTAAATTTGCACCACTTTAGACCAAATACAGGTTTTAGTTCTTTCTAGTTTAAAAATTATTCAGTAGTTGAAGATTAGCCAGGAAATTGTTGTACAATTTCAGCAGCAATTGAAGAATATATCAGAGACCTTGGCTTTTTTCATGCAAAAAAACAGCTGCAGGCACAACAAAGTAGTCCCAAGGATCCAATTAAACTCAATTGCTTCCTCATGTATTCTATACCACTTACAACTATTACATTTCCACAGTAATACATTACTTAAAGTAACAATTATCCAATGATTTGGTTTGGATTGTTCCTCTACAAAATGTTACAACGTCAAAAGTACTATTTACACATAAGCTGTAATGCAGGGAATTGAGGTGAATAGGTAGTGAATTTAACTCGTCTCAGTTACAGTCTCATGGAAAGTGAACTTCTCCTTGATACTCTAGGAAAAGTCAGATTATATATTTTAAATTAAATGGGATGATAAATTCCTCTGGTCAGGGACAGAGTATTGGGTGAGGCAGGCGATAAAGAAAAGGAATCTACTCATTTGAAAAGCTGAGAGGCAGCAAGCTACAGAGGAAAGAACCTAAACAGAAAGTCAGATCTTAGATGTACCTACTCTTGGCCTATGAGAATTTAATTCACTCAGCTTCTTTTGATTGGTCACGTGAAGAAGTTTGACAGATGAGTTGCAAGGTTCCTTACAACTTCAATATTTAAAGGGTATTGCTGCCTGTAAAGATTTCAGTGAGTTATTTTTCACTGTTAATATCATAGATCTGTAAATTTTACTTTCCTTAAGGGAGGCTACCACTATTTATTATTCCACCTAGGAAAGAAACAGATCATTACCAAATAAATAGATATGCTTTTGTATAAAAAATACATTAAACTGAGCATGTAAAAAGAATCAATGGATCAGAACTATCTATGCATGAAGGTGTATATTATCTTTCAAGGGTTTCACATTTCTACTAACTCAAATCACTACTGAGAACCCTGGGAAAATCTTTAAATTGGACATCTTGTGAGTTCTTACCAACTCTGTCTCTTGCAGATAAACTGGCCATGAAACATTTGGAGAAAGTGTTACTCTAGGAAGAGAGTATATGATTGCAGTTGGTGTAGCACGTATGTGCCATGAGAGTTCATTCTTTCTGTAGGAAACCCAGTCATAAATTTAGTACATATTTTCTTTTTCTGTTCCATACATGGTGTATTAGCATTTCTCAGTGTTAAAGGATTTTAATTCCTACTGGGAACTGAGGATACTTGTTTACTTTTCATCTTTGGAATCACCTCTAATTAACTATATGAATTTTGATTGTTCATTTAATCCTACATCCCTCGAAATATGTGAATATCTAAAATGCTACGGGATTACCAACATGCAAAATCTTATCAGCTGACAAATAACACACACATTTCTAAGACCTTTTTCCTTTCTGATTCACTATTTCTTTTGAATTTCAATGAAGGCATTTTTTAAAAAGTCTGAGTGGAGGAAGGCTATATAATTTTCAGAAAACAGATTAATTTAATACTAGCTGCATGAATTCCCCTCGTCCCAATTTCATCATGCTGCCAGGATTGCAGCTTACTATCTGATTATTAATTCTTCCTTTTTTCCCCATTATGAGCTGAAGTTCATTCTTTTACCCACTTAGAACCTAATTCTCTAAAATGAAATCCTCAGGGGGTGAGGAAAAGGTTTACTCAATCAGGTACTGTCATTTCCAGACAACAATTAATGGCATGCAATTCTTGACAGCATCTTGTAAGTTCTTTGCGGTCAAGAGCTTGTCTTCTCTCATCTAATCTTCATCTCAATAATTTTTATGAATCCTCCAACACATGTGGTTCTGTTTCACGATTCCCTTCTGCAACACTTGCAATTCATTAGTACAACTTCTATTTGGTGTAGGACTGAGCCTACATACTTGAAACTGTTAAGAAGGATACATAAAAGATGATATAAAAAAGTTAAATTTCATGGCTCTTATTAGAAAAATATATAAAGGAAACATAGTCATTTTTGAATGCTGTTGTCATACTCTGTCTTCTCATCTCCCTTAGCAATTGATGTAATTCTTCAGAGTCCTATATTACTCTGAGATTTGCCATGGCCCAGGGTCTGTCAGCCATTTACACTGAGGGAGGAAAATGGGACAGTGAAGGAATATGGAGAATGCCTGTAGGTGTGACATTGCAGGACTTGGGAAATCACAGAGTTTTAGATGCAAAACAGAATAAAAAATTCTCATCATTTCCAAATTATGGAAATTCACCTTATTGTGAATGATAGACTTTTGAAGGTCAGACTGTTGCTATGTGACAGCAGCTTGGCAACTGTTATCTGCTCCTTGGGTATAGCATATAAGGATATTGATTATTAAATGCATGTTAAGTTAGCACCATTGTGTATATCTTAGCATGGAAACTTCAGGAAAACTTAGAATTTCTTTGGTTCACTTAAAGCTTAGTCAAAAACAATGAATACAATGGGCACAATGAATGTGGTGATGAATTGCAAGGGAGTCAAAGAGTTTCACATACCTAATTATTTCCTTTTCATCACCTTTTGTCCAAGCATTCAGAACATGCAGGATAATGGAAGGAATTCAAGGAGATAGGGATTTTTGCCTATAGATTACTAATGCCAGTACATTGGAATTTTGGGGCAGTCACTGTTAATTTGGAGACTGGGCCTATGAAACTGAATGTATGGGATGGTAAGGAGGAAGAAGAGACAACTTGATCTCCCATTCAGTTTTCCTATTTCCTTCAAACTATATTCACTTCTTTCCTTGTTCTGCCCCCCACCCCCACCCCAACATCCCCATTCCACCATACACGACAGAACTAAGGGATATGGAAGGGAATTCCTCCCTTAGGTGATCCTCTACCTTCCTTGTAGATCTGGACAGGTTTCACCTCTCCCAATTATCTTACTCTAGATCCTATGGAACTGTAATAAAAATGTGATACATTTCCCTGCCCCTTCACCTGACTTCTAGGTTTGAGACATTAAAAATCATAGTCTATAACATGGGGAGTAGGCATCCAGAAACTTTAGAGGATCAAGGTGAACTGTCCTCCATTCTTCATATTGCTCTCACACCTAAAGAACTGCATTATACCTTTTGTGAAGGATATGTGGTATCAAAACCAATGTCATAGCATACTAGCTGTACTTCCCAAGGTCTTCCTAAAGGAGTCAGGTGAGGTTTTCCTACTCACAGTGAGCTTATTCCAAGGGATGAGAAAACAAACACAGGTTAGTTTAATTTCAAACTGAGGGAAACTGCTTGCAAGCAAGGACACATATGCCAGAGCCCCACCCCTAGCAGGGAGGACCCAAGGCAATGTGAGGAGATCTCCTTATTTATGCCAATGGTTGTGCATGAACTATAGCCCTAACAATGAGAAGTAACAGCAACAATGTGACAGGTTTGATTCATAGCAGGACTTCATGAGCAGAACTTGTCTGAACTGAAAGAGCTCCTGGTGCTGGTCAAAGCAATACAATAAGTATGTGATTTTGCCAGAGTTCGAGCAGAAAGAATTGTTGTTATGCCAAGCTCAGAGCACAGCTTGTTTGCTGGGTCTTAGCTCTGGAAAATAGGTTGTTTCCTAATATTTTGGCATTAGTTTTCTCCAGCAATGGAGATCACAACCTACTTATGTTTCCTATCCTATATGACTCTTGTCTATGTTTTCCTCCAAGTTTTCTAGAAAGGGTCTATCCAATATACTGGAAGCCTGCCTCACTTTCTCCTGACATCACAAGGGTTCCAGAGGAACGCTCTGACTTTCTGGTTGTCACCTCTAGCCCTTGTGACCAGCTCATCTTTTCCTATCTTTTATAGTTGCTTGATGAGATATTTTATTTTTGTTCTTCTTCAGAGTTCCTCCAGACTCTACATTATAGCCTCATCACTCCTACCATGCACCTCTCCATTGTCCTCTGTTTGATACCATTTTTTGGTTCTCCAGAGGCAGTTGTGTTTCATGTCTTGCTGCCATATAGCAACACCACTGGAATATTAATATTAAAAAAAAAAGATGGACCTTTGCTTTTATGGGACTCTGGGGTCAGTAAAAGAGCTTTATATTTCCCTAAAGTAGTTGAGTTTTCTTATTCAAATCTGGGTCCACCTAATTTTTTTATCTGTACTGTTTGTTCCAGATATACACAGATAATATTTTTCCTATTGCCATGTACATTAATATGATTTGTACAATGATACTGACTAATTTTATGCTACAGGCCATGGAAAGGACTGATATATTTCCCAAATACTAGAGATTTAGGGTCCTTTCTAGCACTGGCTCCAAATAATATATTAAAGGTATTCCTAAATCAAAGGAATTTAGTCAGAATCCTTAATTCAAGAACTGACAAATACTCAAATGACTTACTTGGGAATCTAATTGCCCCTCTGGCTGCTACTTCTTGAGATATTAATAGACTCCATTGTAGTGACCTATAGAGGATATTCTGGTGACAAAAGCTCTGGGAGGAAATGAGTAGCAACATTTTCCTGACTCCCAAAGAGAGAGTCCCTTTGAAGGAAGAAAAATAGCATTGTAGAAAGAGCTCTATAATTTGCTTCAGAAGACCCTGGAATCAAGTCTCAGATTTCCAATTTAGTAGTTACATTATTTGGGACAAATCACCTCATTTCTCTGAATCTCTAAGGTTGCTTGTAAACCTAAAAGCTCCACATAAATGTGAGATTTTGTTTTTATTATTATCAAAATTAAGGTGTTGAACAGAATGATCTGTAGGGACCTTTCTAGCTCTGGCATTGCATGATTCTATAAGGAACCATGGCAAAATAAAGACACTTTTTGCCAGCAATGAGTGAGAGTTAGCCAATCAATAAACATTTATTAAATGTCTACTATATGCAGACACTGTGCTAATTAGTGGGGGTACAAGAAGAGGCAAAAGAATCTCTCTCCTCAAGGATTTCACAATCTAGTTGGGGAGGCAACAAAGAAATATATACAAATAAGCTATATACATAGGGTAAATAAGACATAAATAAGAAAGGGAAGGCATTGGGATTTAGAAGGGTTGGGAAAGGCTTCCTGTAGAAGATAAGATTTTATCTGGGACTTGAAGGATGCCAGAGATGCCAGTAGAGGAAATGAGGAAGAATAGCATTCCAGACATGGAGGATAACCAGAGAATATGCCCCAAGTGGAAAGATAAAGAGTATTGTTCTTGAAACAACAAAGAGGCCAATGTCAATAAATCACAGTTCACGGCAAACGGTAAGGTATAAGAAGTCTGGAAAGGTAGTTTGGAGAAGGGATGGGGGAGCCAACTTATGAAAGGCTTTGAATGCCAAACAGATGACTTTTTAAATTTTATCTTAGAGGTAGGTTATAGGGAGCCACTGGAGTTTATTGAGGAAGGAAGAAGACATGTTCAAACCTATGTTTTAGGAACATCACTTCGGTGGCTGAATGGAGAATGGATTGGAATGGGGGAGAACCTTGAGGTAGGCAGGCCCATCAGCAAACTATTACAATAGTCCACGCATGAGTTGATGAGCACCAGTGTGGTGGCAATATTAGAAGAGAGAAGGGGAGAATATTTGAGAAATGTTTCATGGGTGAAATCCACAAGATTTGTAGGAAAAATGATAGCTGAAACATTTTATAACTATGAAGGTTTGTCACACATCCTGGACTTCTGCTCAGAATGGGCAAGCTCCAAGTTATGGATTTCTTCTGCAAAGGGCTGATCTAGGTGCTCCTTGCTTCTAAAGTGATTTGAAATATGAAATCTGAAATATACATTACTGGTTTCTAAGACATTTTCAAAGTAGAACTTCTATGTTTTCCTACATATCTGTATCATAGCTCAAAATCAGTCACAATGTACTATTATTTAGGGAGTTTTCAAGACAGGATTTTGAAAATCTTCCAATTATACATCCTAAAAATACCATGAAATTAGCAGATGCAATGATATGGAAATGAACGTGGCTTGCAGTGCGTACTATGGAAGTGACTAGGTGGTGCAATGATATGCTGAGGTTCAGAGATTAGGGGTGCTGGGACCCCCAAAATCATGTGGGTCCTGCCTGAAATAATTTGACCCAAGCCTTCTTTCAGCCAAAGACTAGATTTATTAGGACATCCCTCATTTTGGCCAGACTCTCAAGTAATCTAAGCATTTGTATCGCTAATGCAAGGGGCCAGATCTCAAGAATCTGAACCCTTGGCTAGATTATAAGAATCTGAGCACCTTAATGGAGACAAGATGAACCTTATATACAGAAAGAATGTGGGAGGGATCTAGGAGTGGCCAAGTAGTTTGGGGTGACTGAAGGAGGGGGTCTAAAGAGGATCTGGATGGGAGTGGCCAGTAAGCTGGGGTGAACAAAACACTGGGATTTGGACCACGTGGCCAAGGGATGACGGAGTCTAGATTGAACTGAACAAAAAACCAAATCTTTATTTCAATGTAATTGGTTTCTTTTGTAATCTTATGTATTTTTTTTTATGCATTCAAAAACATCATTCTGAGACCAGGTCCATAGACTTCACACACACAATTAAGAATTCTTGCTTTAATGGGTCCTTACAACACATAAGTCACCTGAAATTTCTCCAGTGGATCCCAGAAACACATAAGGCATTCCAACTATACCTCCAAACTGGCCACCCCCAACCCCAACAACAACAACAACAAAAATAGTTTCCAATGGGTTGCTGCAATACATAGAGAACCAGCATAGTGTTTGCTCCTTAATTCTAGACAGCCCTACCCCACCCCACTCTTTGCCCTCAATCCCAGCCCCAGCGCCTTTATCTTCTCTTTCTCTGGGTTCTTGTGGGGGCCTCTCTTCTAGTCATCTTTCTCCCTCTCCATCCCTCCCACACCACTCCCAGACGCCACTACCATAAACCCGGTAGTGGGGGAGCTGCCTTGAGCCTTGTCCAGGCACACTGAGCTTCCTGCTTCTGTTGCTTGGCTTGCCCCTTGTTTGGCCCTTTGCTTGGCCTGTCAGTCCAGCCTCAGTTGGGACAGGGGTGCTGTCCAGCCTGTTGCCAGCCCAGTCCTCCTTTTAACTGCTGCTCACTCCCTACCAAAGTAGGGACCTGTCCTACCGGTCCTACAGCCCAGGTGAGCTCAGCCAGTAGAGTCCAGAAGCCAAATTTGAGTCTGCCGAGCAAACCATATGGGACCCAAATATGATCCTAAAGAACAGAAAAAAGAAATTATGGAGGCATTTAATCTCTTTGATAAAAGTGAAACTGGAAAAATCGACATTAGGGAGCTCCAGGTGACCATGAGAGCTCTGAGTTTCTAAACCGAGAAAGAAGACATCAAGAAACTGATTATGAAATTGACAAGGAAGGGACAGGCAAAATCAATTTCAATAATTTCTTGGTTCTGATGACAAAAAAAATGGCTGAAAGGGATGTTGAGGAAGAAATTCAGTGGACTTTCACCTTTTTTGATGATGATAAAGCTGGAAAAATCACCCACAAAAACATAAAATGTGTGGCCTTTGATCTAAATGAATATGTCAATGATGAGGAGCTGCAGGAAATGATTGATATAGCAGATCTAGGCAGAGATGGCGAAGTTGATCAAGAAGAGTTCCTGCATGTCATCAAAAAGACCAGGAAATTTTGAGGACAATTTCTACTCCATCTTTTTAAAATAAATTTTTATTGACAATTTTGGTTTTTACATGGCTTAAATTTTCCCCTTCCCCTTTTTCTTCTCTCAGAAAGTCATTTCATATAACAAATACTTTAAGAGAAAAAAGATTGGAAAAAGAAAAAAATCAGCAAAGTTGATCAATATATTAAAAAAATCTGATATTTAATATGCAATGTTACACAAATGAGGACCTCTCACTTTTGCCGAGGAATGGGGGAGGTGCCTTCTCACATCTCTATTTCATAGCCATGCACATAGCATCACCTCTGAGCTACTTTCCCAACTTAATCCAACAGAGTAGTTTTGGTTTCTTCAGAAGGTGGCTGCTACCTTGGGTTTAAAGGACATCTAGTAAGTCTTTATTTCTAGTCAACACTGTATATAGCTCACAAGTCTGCACCAGTATGCTTCTCACTAATAGTCAGTAGACACAATTGGCTGTTAGCAAAGGCATTTGCTGAGATGGCAATGGAAACTAGAAGCTAAAGAACATATTCCTTATAAACCTGGAGTTTATACTCTCTCACAAATACAGCATCCATGTCAAGAGTGGATTAAGAATGATAACACATTGGTAGTAAAGCACATGTGCAGGTAACACACCAAAACTGAGTTAAATGAGCACACCAATTGTTTTTAGAAATATCACAGCACAAATTGGTTGAGGAAGTCAGTTGTTTAAAGGATCTTAGTGTTAATATAAGTAAAATTCTATAGATTATATTGCAGTGAGGTTTTAGTACATGTGCAGACCACAGCAGTTTGCTAAAATAGTGTTATCTGCATGGAGGATGCTATTACAGACTGGAGTATATGTGGATATTCTGTAATTTGGAGTTAGGAGAGTGGCTTTTTTCCATTGGCTTTGTAGCCAAAATTGCTGGAGTCTTCAAAAGGTCCTCAGGAAGCAACTGCTTTTGAAGGCTTTTGTAGGTTTTTATTTCATTTACATTTGAGGGAGTGAGGTGATTCTCTCACCAATTCTATCCTTTGATAACAATTCTATAAGGGGAAAGGCTATGGGGCTTTATTCCCCCACAGCCCATATAAGGTCTGAGAAATAGACTTGAATATTTGGACTTTTTATTAGATCTTTTCCATTCTAAGTGCAAGGAACAGAGTCTCCAATCTGGACTGAGAACATGAGCTATGAGTATTGCAGAATCCAGGAATCCAGGTCAAGTATTATAGTCAGCCCAGGGGTGAGCATTGGCTGCAGGCTTTGATTGTGAAATTGGAAGAATCAATGTTATGTAGGAACTGAGATAAATCGTGGGCCTAATTCACTTCCCATTCCAGGCAGTATAAGAGCAATTATACCTCCAAGCCGTTGAGAAAATGTTTAGCTATATCTTGGTTCTGGCTGTATCTTTGAAGTAAATATTCCTTTGTAAAAGCCACCTGGTGTTAAGTGGTTACATAGAATTGGGATACTAGTCACTAGGTCCCTGAAATAAGATGGTGGCTCATTTCTCAGCATAGTTAGTGGAATGGAAGAGATGTTCCAAATCTTCAATGTACACTGGAACTTTGAGGGGAAATGTAGCAAGATTGACCCTGAGAGGGTAAGGCCAGAATGAACAATACTATATTTGTAATATTTATATTTTATTTCATATTTAAAAACATTATTATGAACAGGGGTCCATAGGCTTCAGTAATACCAAAGATGTCCATCACACACACACACACACACACACACACACACACACACACACACACTCAGTTAAGAACCCATGGTCTATAGAGAATCCCTCTTCCACTGTATTTTTTTTTAATCAGATCACTTCCACAACAGTGCCAGAAATATCTGGATTGATATTAATGATCTGAAGGCTATCAAGCAAGATTAGCTCTGCCATTACATCTTTCAAGCAATCTTGCAGGCTTTTGATATATGCATATGATATACCTTATTGGAGCATTGGAGAAAAGGCATTAAGGGTTTTGCTGTACTGAATCAAAACTTTTTTGTTTTAATAGTTAACAAACTAATTGAGAGTCACTGCCCACAATAAACTCAGTAGTCTCAGAAAATATTAAAGAGAGAGATAGAAAGTATGAGGTAAGAGCATTACTGTTGAAACTTTGTTGAATTTCATAGCTATTTTATGCTCAGTTCACTGTTTCATAAATACTGGGCTATAAAAAGCTGACTATGCCATATAGAGTCATTTATAAAACTATCTATTGAATAATGTTTTCTAATTTTAAATATTTACTCATTTTAACCTCCTTAGGTTACAAATCTTCATACATAGCCTATTCCTAGACTTTTCTGATAATTACTACAGCTATTTCAAAATGATCTGGTAGAAAGAATGTTGGAATAGGATTTAAGAACCTTTTATTTACACTCCCATCACTGACATTTTCTGTAACCTTGGGTAATTCCCTTCGAGGAGACAGCATTTGCAGCTCTTGCCCAGAGGCTCATTAGCAAGACTCAGATAAACAGAAAACTCTCAGATTTGTTATGTTTACCTGAAGACAACTTGTCTCAGTGGGTGGAGCTGAGAATGGAAGTTGCTGTCTCTGCTGCAGCCACTGCCACCACAAATACCATTTCTATATCCACCTTCTAGAGCCTCCAACCAGCCCAGCCAGCCAAGTCAGCCAGCCATGTGAAGGTTTATCCTGTGCTTTTGCCTCCAGGCCTAAGACGGTTTCCAACATGGACAATTCATCCCATTCTCATTTGGACAAACATATCAAATACATGAACTTGCCTTAAGGTAACAAAGTCTTGACTATGTGTATCTGGATCAACGGCACTGGTGAGGGACTGTTATAAAATCCTGATCCTAGACTCTAAACCAAAGAGCATTCATGAACTTCTTGAATGGAATTTTATGGCTTCAGCACTTTTCAGTCTGAAGACTCCAATGGTGACATGCACCTTATTCCTCCTGCTCTATTCTGAGATCCCTTCCAAAAACACCCCAACAAATTGGTTTTCTGTGAAGTTTTCAAATATAACTGCAAGCCTGCAGAGATCAATTTGAGGTATACTTGTGAATGGATAATGCCTATGGCATTCAATTAGAAACCTTGGCTTGGCATGGGCAAGAATATACTCTCATAGGAACAGATTTTTGGCTGACCTTCCAATGGCTTCCCTGGGCCCCATGGTCCACATTATTGTGGTGTGAGAGCCATTAAAACCTGTGGAAGAGATAGTGTGGAAGCTCATTACTGTGCTTATGAATATACAGACAAAAGCTGAGGGAATGACAGTTCAGTGGAGGTTCCAGATAGGACCCTATGAAGGGATTGAAATAGAAGGATTGCTTCTAGACTTCTGGCTTCATCCTCTATTGGGGGTGTAAAGATTTGGGAATGATTGTAACATTCAATCCCAAGCCCTTCCCTGGGAACTGGAATGGAGCTGGTTTCCTTACCAGCTTAAGTACCAAGGCCATGAGAGATGAGAATGGTCTAAAGTACATCAGAGAAGCCATCAAGAGATTAAGTAAATGACATCAGTACCACACCCATACCCCAAAGAGGGTCTGGACAATGCTTCCATGAGACATGCAACATCAACAAGTTCTCTACTGGCATGGCTAACTATGGCACTAGAACCTGCATTCCAAGGATGGTTGGCCAGGAGAAGAAAGACTACTTTAAAGGTTGCCACCCCTCTGTCAACTATGACCCTTATGCAATGACAGAGGTGTTCATCTGTACTGTCTCCTCAGTGACATAAGAAAAGAATCCTTTCAATATAAAATTTACCCATATCTTCATGCCCTTTTCTACCTCACCTCTCCCATCTTCTGAGTTTCCCTACTAGATGTAACTCAGGGCACAAAACACCATGTTTTTTGGTGCCCATAGATAACTCCTTTGTTTTCTTTTTCTTTCTTTCTTTCTTTTTTTTTTTGGTGGTGGGGGGAAGAATTAGGGTTAGGTGATGTTTTTAATCTTTCTTTCCCCATTATTGATGACTTTTTTTTTTAACCTTTTACATAGGTTGGCAGTTGCTTTTATTTCTCATTAAAAAAAAACCCCAGCAGTTATCATTGTTTACCTTGTCCATCATTTTCCTTAAAAAGACTACATATATTTCCTTTGGATTTTATAGAGCGATACATACTTAGAATGAATAATGATAACAACTGACTAGGATGACTCAAAAATCTTTTGGTTTACTCTTTTTTAAAAAAAATTTATTTTTAAATTTTTTTTCCATATGCTTTTGAGTTGAAAATTTTTCTCCCTTTTCCTCCCCCCCACCTTCCCCAAGACAGCTCACACATTTACATACCCATTAAACATATTTTCACATTAGTGAAGTTGTAAGTAAAAATTAAAACCAATAGGAGGAACCATCAGAAAGATGAAACAAAACTCAACAGAAGGTAAAAATAAGTGATAGCGATTCAACTTCCATAGTTCTTTCTTTGGATGTGGACAGCATTTTCCATCCGAGGCCTCTGGAGATGTCTTAGATCCTCATGATGCTGAGAAGGGTTCAGTTTAACATTCTTAGTCATTGGATTACATGGCTGTTATTGTGTACAAAATCCTCTTGGTTCTACTCACTTCACTCAGCATCAGACCATATAAGTCTTTCCAGGTTTTTCTGAAGTCAGCCTGTTCATCATTTCTTATAGCACAACAGTATTCCATTACATTCACATACCACAACTTGCTCAGCCATTCCCCAATTGATGGGCATCCTCTCAATTTCCAATTCTTTGCCACCACAAAAAAGAGCTGCTGTGAATATTTTTGTACATGTGGGTCCTTTTCCCATTTGTTTGATCTCTTTGGGATATAGCCCTAGAAGTGCTATTGCTGGATCAAAGGGTATGCACATTTTTGTAGCCCTTTGGGCATAGTTCCAAATTGTTCTCCAAAATGGTTGGATCATTTCACAACTCCACCAACAATGTATTAGTGTTCCAATTTTCCCACATCTCTCCAACATTTATCATTTTCCTGTTTTGTCATGTTGGCCAATCTGATAGGTGTGATGTGGTACCTCAGAGTTGTTTTGATTTGCATTTCTCTAATCAATAACGATTTAGAGCATTTTTTCATATGACTATAGATGGCTTTAATTTCTTCATCTGAGAACTGTCTGTTCATATCCTTTGACCATTTATCAATTGGGGAATGGCTTGTGTTCTTATAAATTTGTCTTAATTCTCTATATATTTTAGAAATGAGGCCTTTATCAGAGAGACTGGTTGTAAAAATTCTTTCCCAATTTTCTACCTTCCTTCTAATCTTAGTTGCATTGGCTTTGTTTGTGCAAAAACTTTTCAATTTAATGTAATCAAAATTATCCATTTTGCTTTTCATAATGTTCTCTATCTCCTGTTTGGTCATGAATTCTTCTGTTCTCCATAGATCTGATAGGTAAACTATTCCTTGTTCTCCCAGTTTACTTATCAGCCTTTATATCTAAGTCATGAACCCATTTTGACTTTATTTTGGTATATGGTGTGAGATTTGGGTCTATGCCTAGTTTCTGCCATACTCTTTTCCAGTTTTCCCAGCAGTTTTTTTCAAAGAGTGGGTTCTTATCCCAGAAGCTGGGGTCTTTGGGTTTATCAAATAATAGATTACTATAGTCATTGACTACTGTGTCTTGCATATTTAACCTATTCCACTGATCCACCTCCCTATTTCTTAGCCAGTACCAAGCAGTTTTGATGATTGCTGCTTTATAATACAATTTAAGATCTGGAATTGCTAGGCCACCTTCCCCTGCATTTCTTTTCATTAGTTCCTTTGATATTCTGGACCTTTTGTTTTTCCAAATGAATCTTGTTATTATTTTTTAACTCTATAAAATAATTTTTTGGTAGTTTGATTGGTATGGCACTGAATAAGTAAATTAGCTTAGGTAGGATTGTCATTTTTATTATATTAGCTCGCCTACCCATGAGCAACTGATGTTTTTCCAATTATTTAGATCTGATTTTATTTGTGTGAAAAGTGTTTTGTAATTGTGTTCATAGAGTTCCTGGGTTTGTTTTGGAGGTAGACTCCTAAATATTTTATAATGTCTACAGTAAGTTTAAATGGGATTTC
Source organism: Phascolarctos cinereus (assembly GCF_003287225.1). Classification (NCBI taxonomy): domain Eukaryota; kingdom Metazoa; phylum Chordata; class Mammalia; order Diprotodontia; family Phascolarctidae; genus Phascolarctos; species Phascolarctos cinereus. Next base: position 288,646,042 of record NW_027555847.1, on the reverse strand, counting down.
TCTTTCTATCTCTTGCTGTTGGGCTTTGTTGGTAATATATAGAAATGCTGATGATTTATGTGGGTTTATTTTATAGCCTGCAACTTTGCTAAAGTTGTTTATTATTTCAAGTAGTTTTTTACTTGATTCTCTAGGATTCTCTAAGTATATCATCATGTCATCTGCAAAGAGTGATAGCTTTGTTTCTTCTTTGCCTATTCTAATGCCTTCAATTTCTTTTTCTTCTCTTATTGCTAAAGCTAAGGTTTCCAGTACAATATTGAATAACAGTGGTGATAATGGACATCCTTGTTTCACCCCCGATCTTATTGGAAATGCTTCTAGCCTGTCCCCATTACATATAATGCTTGCTGAAGGTTTTAGATAGATGCTATTTATTATTTTAAGGAAGACTCCATTTATACCTATGCTTTCTAGTGTTTTTAATAGGAATGGGTGTTGTATTTTATCAAAAGCTTTTTCTGCATCTATTGAGATGATCATGTGGTTTTGTTCATGTGGTTTCTGTTGGTTTTGTTGTTGATATGCTCAATGATGCTGATAGTTTTCCTAATATTGAACCAACCCTGCATTCCTGGTATAAATCCTACCTGGTCATAGTGTATTATTCTTGTGATAAGTTGCTGCAATCTACTTGCTAGTATTTTGTTTAAAATTTTTGCATCTATATTCATTAGAGAAATTGGTCTATAATTTTCTTTCTCTATTTTGACTCTTCCTGGTTTAGGTATCAACACCATATTTGTATCATAAAAAGAATTTGGTAAGACTCCTTCTTCACCTATTTTCCCAAATAGTCTATATAGTATTGGAATTAATTGTTCTTTAAATGTTTGATAGAATTCACATGTAAATCCATCTGGCCCTGGAGATTTTTTCCTAGGGAGTTCATCAATGGCTTGTTCAATTTCTTTTTCTGAGATGGGGTTATTTAAGTATTTTACTTCCTCTTCGTTAATCTGGGCAATTTATATTTTTGTAAATATGTATCCATTTCACTAAGATTGTCAAATTTGTTGGCATATAGTTGGGCAAAATAATTCCTAATTATTGTTTTAATTTCCTCTTCCTTGGTGGTAGCTTCGCCCTTTTCATTCTTGATACTAGTAATTTGGTTTTCTTCTTTCTTTTTTTAATTAAATTAACCAAAGGCTTATCTATTTTGTTGTTTTTTTCATAAAACCAGCTCTTAGTTTTATTTATTAGTTCAATAGTTTTTTCTTAATTTTTCCTTTGGTTTTCAATATTTCTAATTTGGTGTTTAGTTGAGGATTTTTAATTTGTTCTTTTTCTAGTTTTTTAGTTGTATGCCCAATTCATTAATCTCCTCTTTTTCTATTTTATTTATGTAAGCATTTAGAGATATAAAACTTCCCCTAAGAACTGCTTTCCTGCATCCCATAACTTTTGGTATGTTGTCTCATTATTGTCATTCTCTTGAATGAAATTATTGATTGTTTCTGTGATTTATTGTTCGACCCAATCATTTCTTAGGATTAGATTATTTAGTTTCCAATTATTTTTTAGTCTATCTTTCCATGGCCCTTTATTACATATAATTTTTATTGCATCATGATCTGAAAAGGATGCATTTAATATTTCTGCCTTTCTGCATTGGATTGTGAGGTTTTTATGCCCTACATGGTCAATTTTTGTGTATGTGCCATGTACTGCTGAGAAAAAAGTGTATTCCTTTCTATCCCCATTCAGTTTTCTCCAGAGGTCTATCATACCTAACTTTTCTAATGTTCTATTCACCTCCTTAACTTCTTTCTTGTTTATTTTGTGGTTAGACTTATCTAGTGCGAGAGGGGGAGGTTCAGGTCCCCCACTAGTATAGTTTTGCTGTCTATTTCTTCCTGTAACTCCCTGAACTTCTCCTGTAAGAATTTGGATGCTATACCATTTGGTGCATATATTTAGTAATGATATTACTTCATTGTCTATGGTGCCTTTTAGCAGGATGTAGTTTCCTTCCTTATCTCTTTTGATTAGATCTATTTTTGCTTTTGCTTTGTCTGAGATCAGGATTGCTACCCCTGCTTTTTTTACTTCAGCTGACGCATAATATATTCTGCTCCAGCCTTTTACCTTTACCCTGTATGTGTCACTCTTTTTCAAATGTGTTTCCTGTAAACAACATATTGTAGGATTATGGTTTTTAATCCATTCTGCAATCCAGTTTCCATTTTATGGGAGAGTTCATCCCATTCACATTCACAGTTATGATTACTATCTGTGTCTTTTTCTCCATCCTTTTCCCCCATTTATGCTTTTCTTTCTCCTTTTTCCTTTCTCCCCTTCACTAGTGTTTTGCTTTTGACCACCGCCTCCTTCAGTCCCTCCCCCTTTTATTATCCCTTTCCCTTTTCTTCCCTTTAGTCTTACTGCTTCTTCTCCCTCTTTTCCCCCCTCTTTTTTTCCCCTCCTTTTCTTTCCCCTTTTCCCTCCTACTGCCTATAGGGCAAGTTAGATTTCTATACCTAACTGATTATATTATGCCCTTCTTGAGCCAAATCTGATGAGAGTAAGGTTCAAACAATGCTCCCCCTTCTTTCCCTCTGCTAATAGGATTTTGTGTCTTTTCCTGTAATGTAATTTACCCTTGTCTGCCTCCTCCTTTCTCAGTACATTTTCTAAGATCAGATTGATCCACTTATTTGGATCCATTTAACCCACTTGATTAGATTTTTTTTATCATTACATCAAAGTCAACTAATATCCACCCTCTTTATGTATACTCCTTTAACAAGGTGTAATAACAATACAGTTCTCAGGGGTTGCAAGTCTCATATTCCCTTGTAGGGGTTTAAACAGCCCCCCCTTAACAACATATTGTATCCTTCTGTCCCATTTACCTTTTTAAGTCCTTCTTGAGTCCTGTACTTGAAGATCAAATTTTTTGTTGAGCTCTGGTCTTTTTATCAGGAAAGTTTGGAAGTCTCCTATTTTGTTGAATATCCACTTCCTCCCTTGAAAAATGATGCTCATTTTTGCTGGGTAATTGATCCTTGGCTGCATTCCAAGCTCCTTTGCCTTATGGAATATCATGTTCCATGCCCTGCGGTCTTTTAATGTAGAAGCTGCAAGGTCCTGTGTAATCCTGACTGTGGTTCCATGATATTTAAATTCTTTCTTTCTGGCTGCTTGCAGCACCTTCTCTTTCATCTGGTAATTTTGGAATTTTGCTATTATATTTCTTGGCGTTGTCAATTTGGGATCTCTTTCAGGTGGTGATTGGTGGATTTTTTCTATGGTTATTTTCCCTTCTGGTTCTAGGACTTCTGGGCAGTTTTCCTTTATGATTTCCTGAAAGATACTGTCCAGGCTCTTTTTTTCTTTTTTTTTAAATTTTTTTTTTCCATATGCTTTTGAGTTGAAAATTTTTTCTCCCTTTTTCTTCCCCCACCCTCCCCAAGACGGCGCACAATCTGACATAGGCTTTACATTTACATACCCATTAAACATATTTTCACATTAGTGAAGTTGTAAGTAAAAATTAAAACCAATAGGAGGAACCATCAGAAAATTGAAACAAAACTCAACTGAAGGTAAAAATAAGTGAGAGCGATTCAACTTCCATAGCAGGCTCTTTTTTTCAATCATGATTTTCAGGTAGTCCAATAATTTTTAAATTGTCTGTCCTGAGTTGATTTTCCAGGTTGGTTGTTTTACTGATGAGGTATTTTACATTTTCATCTATTTTTTCATTTTTTTGTTTCTGTTTAACTGATTCTTGCTCTCTCATAGAGACATTAGTTTCCATTTGTCCAATTCTAGTTTTTAACAGATTGTTTTCTTCTGTTAGCTTTTGTACGTCCTTCTTCAACTGGCCAATTGTGTTTTTTAGGGACTCATTTTCTTCAGTGTATTTTTTTTCCAACTGGCCAATTGTATTTTTGAAGGACTGTTTTTCCTCTTTCATTTGACTATTAAAATCCTTCTTCAGCTCTTCTAAGAAGGCTTTTTGGGCTTCAGACCAGTTCATATTCCCTTTTGTTGTTGCAGATGTGGGTTTGTTGACAATGTTGTCCTTTTCAGAATTTCTGTCTTGATCTTCACTCTTCTCATAATATGAATCTATGGTACGTTTCTTTTTACTCACGGTGTTTCTTTATTCCCTGGCCTTTAAAGAGATTGAGCTTTCCTGCTGTGGAACAGAGGGTACTGACCCCAGCTTCTTGTGTTGGGAGCCTAGGTCTTGTTCACTGGCTTTGTGTGCTGGGGCCTCTTATGCTGGGAATTGGAGGCTGTAGGTTTCTGGCACCTTACCTTGTGTTGGGCTGGAATCAGCAAGGCTGGAACTTTCAGGCAATTCTAGGTTGCCTGCTTTTCCTTTCCTTTAGCTTTCTTCAGCTCCTTTTAGATGGGTGCTGCAGGATGTTTATCTGCCTGGGGACCCTTGCAGTGTTGTCTCCCTTGTTTCTGCTAATGCACTAGGCGATTCCTTTGTGGTGGAGTGACAAGGCTCCTGGTGGTTTTCTGAGCTGGTTTCTACCGGTTCCCCCTGCCCTCACTGAGTCACTCGGAGGTCCAGGTGTTGGTGTTTGCCTGCTCTACCACCTGGGCTTCAGGATTTCTTCACAATTGGAGGCTTCAGGGCTCCTACAGCTCACCTGGTGTTGGGTTGGAATCAGCAAGGCCAGGGCTTTAGGAAGCCTTTAGGTTGCTTTCTTCACCTCCTTTCAGATGAATGCCGCAGGGTACTTGTCCACCTGGGGCCCCTTATAGTTCTGCCTCCCTTATTTTTGCTGAGGCACTGGGAGACCCATTTGCTGGGCTGCTGCACTGCTGCTCCTTATCTTTCTTCTAGTTCAGGTGTTCCAGGGTTTTTTTTTTCTGGGGTGATATTTTCTGGGTTTTCAGAGGTTGATAGGGGAGAGTGAGAGCGACTAACCTTTTCACTTCGCCATCTTGGGTCCTGGAAGCGGAAGTCCCTCTATTGGTTTACTCTTGCCTTGGGCAAAGAGTATAAGACAATAAAAGAATGATTTTTAAAAATCTGTCTCAAAGCATAATATTCAATTATTACAGTACGGTAGTTATAATTAAATTCACAGTAGAATATCTTTAGCCTAAAACACTAGACAGAAACTAAAATCAATTTGATACTGTTTAGTGTCAGTACAAACAGTTGACTTCCTAACAAAATGAGAACAAAAACCAGTAAGGCTGTTCTGACAACCAGTCTTTGACACTAAAAAGGTTTCATTTCCAGTCATAGAGCACTCTTCTTAAAGAGGATTCTTGCAAGCTTTTTATCTTGAGTCTTGATCAGTCTTTGCATCTAAAAGTGCTGATGGAATTCCCCACTTTTTCAGTTCTTCTGCTAGATCTCCATTCTGAAGCATCTGGAGGAGGATGTCACAACCACCAACAGATTCAACACTAAAGTACACTTTAGGTATGGTTGGCCACTTGGAATAGTCTTTAATGCCTTGACGGAGGTTGGCCTCCTCCAGCACGTCATAGGCTGCGTAGTTGGTGACTCCATGCAGCCGCAGGGTCTGCACCACGGCGTTGCTGAAGGCTGAAGTCGCACTGGGGCTGCTGGGGGGTCCCCTTCAAGAACACCACCACCTTGTCCTTCTGCACGAGAGCGTCAAGATGCTCCCTGGAGGCTGAGCCCGACCCCCGGCCCCCGAGCTGCGAGGCCGCAGTGCCAGACCCCGCAGGACCCCGCTCCCCAAGTGGAGCAAAGCTGCAGAAGCTCGGCCTGAGGACCCGCTTATCTCCTGCAACCAAACCTCCCGGCCCAGGACTCCACAAATGACTTTTTGAAGACTGAGAAATAAGGTATTAGTGAGGAACGGGGTTGGAGAACATAACCATTCTATCTAATCAGGTTTGCTTTTCAGCAGAGACTTGTGGCTTGGGGGATGGGGAGGAAGAAGTATTTAAGATGGGGGAAGTGGAAGATGGGTAGAAAGAAGGATTCGCTGAGGGTGGTTTTTGGGGAAAGAAATGTTAAATTTATATGAGACTATAGCTTACTTTTCTTAAAAGGAAAGAATTAGTAAGGTAGTCTTAGCTTAAGGAGGCAGGAAAACAAAGTTTGTCTTTTAGCTATATGGACCTCTTTATATTTTCCTTGGCCTAGAGGGAGAAACCCTTAGCCAGAAAATAATCTGTAGGCTATGTTAACCAATGGAAACTACTCAATTTTAGAAAAGAAAAGAGGAAAATTCTTGCCACTCATCTTCCCTTCACCCAAAGCAGAGTAAGATTTTTACATTTAAAGGGAGAAAACCACATGGGTTGACTGGTCAGCTTAACCATGTTACTGACAAGAGGGTGAAGATTGTAGGTGTTAGTTTTCTAATGTGACTAAAGTAGGCCTATATATATGTACATATACAAAAAGGCAAAGAAAAAAAGTATTTCAGTGACAGGTACTAGACATGGACTGAGACTTCTCAGTAGGAGTAGAAAGGAATAAGATTCAACTAATGAGAAAGTTCCACTGATGACAAGAACAAAGAAACAAAGCAGCCATTGACAGATGAATGTCAAAGATCTCAGACTCATTTATCCAGGTACTATACAAAAAAAGTAACAGAAATAATCATTGTTTATTGTACTAAAGTTGTGAAATGCTTTGTGAAAGAGGTTTACTCCTCTGACAAGAATATTTGATTTAATACCAGCAAGCCAAGGGACAGCTTAGTTTAGCATACTAAATAGGCCATGCCAACAAAAGGAAGGCAAAAGATGGTTTTCCCCTCAACAACCTTTTCTTCTGATTTTCTCAGGTGGTTGCCCAAAGGTGCTTTTATGAGTGTGAGACCTTTAATTACCATAAGTTTAGGTGCACATTCATTATAGACAGATCCACTCTGCACTTATTGGGAATGAATGAAAAAATTCTGACTCTATTTCCTAAATCTTTCAAACCGTGTTCTTAACTCAAATTCTCCTTAGAGGCTCCCATCTGTCTCTTCAATCCTGCACTGCCTCTCAAAAAAAAAGAAAAAGAATAGCACACTTTTAGGAGTGAGACAGAAAATTGTATTCTCAAAGAAAAAGGAATTAATTAGTAGCCTTACTCTTGCCTAAAAGAGTATCTTAAACAAAGGACATATTTCCTCACTGCACCCCCTACCTCCCCAACATGCTACAAACCTGCATCTTTATGACTCCTGGTGCAATTATAGTTGACAAATGTAGCAAGTTTTTGGAATGGCTCGTTTCTCTTTTCTTCATAATCCAGATCTTCAGCTACCATTTCCATCAGTTGGAGGATATCTATATAAGTATGGTGAATTAGAATGAACTATGAAGTTCAGTTGGACCAAATTGGCTTGGCTAGGAAATGCAAGCCTCGGTTTCACTGCCTTCAAACTAAACATTAATGGTCCATGTTTTATTGTCTTGGGTCTGGTTAATTTACATTATGTGAACATTGCCTTTGAATAGCAAATGTCCTTGAATTGTGTCAGGACATTTTTTATTGTTTTGAGGTCTCAAAGAGGATTGACATTTGCCAAATGGCAAAATTGTCTACAGCAATGGGGTGAACCTCAAATAGAAATAGATCCCTGTAGGCAGCACATTGACTTAGGCAACCACAAATTAACATTATGTTGTATTTTTATTTATTTAGTTAAATGTTGACCGATTCCATTTCAAGTCTGCTTGGCTACACTTGAGAGTTTCACTGCTGCTTGGGATCTATGGGCTATGAGTTTGACACCTCTGGTCTACAGCTTCAGGTCTTAACTTAATATGAAAACAAATTCCTTGGGAAAAGTAGTTCCTCTATATTTGATTACTGCTATTTATAGTACAGTGTTTAAAATATGTAGTGAGGGAAGGTGATTGAGAACCAATTTACATATATACATATATGTATATATTTTCATTTCCATCATTCCTTTTTCATATATATTTTCATTCATTTCATATATGCACACATATGTATGTGTGCATATATGTGTGTGTGTATACACACACACATAGATTCCATAGGTGTTTTCACAGAGCTTGGTGTTCAAATATCTAAGGAGACTGATTCTCCCAAAGTATAAAGATGTAGAAAGTGGTGCTCATGCAATTAATGTAGGCTGGAAGATACAGGTGAGGAACAGGGGTGACTCTCAGAAAAACTCACCCTCTTCTCATCTCACAGTACTCTTCATATGCTTATCAAATCCTAATTTGCAATTAGATAAATCTGTGATCTTCAAGGAGACAGAATGATGCAGTAAGAAGAGAACTGAGTTTGGAATTGGAGGACCTTACTTGTAATGCCAGTTGGGTAACATTGGACAATTTACTTAATCTCCCTTGGCCCCGGTTCCTCATCTGTAAAAGGAAAGGGTTGGACTCAGTGACCTCTGAGGTCCTTTCCAGATTTAAATCTGTGATCCTATATTAGGTGAATCACATATAGAGAATTTACAGGAAGATGTGGTTAAAAAAAAAAGAAAAAAAGGACTCACAGGATGGGTAAGAACAGATATGTTCCAATATATACTATTACAAGATATAGCCACTTCATTCATAGGAACATAAATTAAGAGCAGTTCAATGATTTGTCCAAGGTAACAAAGGATACCAATAGAACCAATGGACTATCCATTGGTTATCCCTAGCCTTTATTGTATGACTGGTCTTGTTGTTTGTTTGCTTTGTTTTTGTTTTTGTTTTTCTGATGCTATATCTCCTGACTGAACTCTTTTCACTGGCTGCCCCACCATGCTTGAATTGAACTCTCACCACATCTTTGCATCATGGCTTCCCTGAATTCCTTCAAGTTCCAATTAAAATCGATTCTTTTACAAGAAGTTCTTTTCTATCCCCTTTAATTCTAGTGCACTCTCTTTTTTTATTATTTAAAATTTATTCTACATATGTATATCTTGATTTTGCATAATTCTTTACATCTTTTCTCTTCAATTAGACTCTCAGCTTCTTGAGAGCGGGGACTGTTTTTTGGCCTTTCTTTGTATCCTCAGTGCTTACCATAGTTTCTAGAATGTAGTAGGTGATTAATACATCTTTGTTGACTGACAGCCTGCTGTTTGAATATTTTTCTGACGGTATTACTTATGCTACTTCTTGTGTGACTCGTCCTTTGTATAATATTTCAACCTGCTTACACCCAACATGCTTCTCTCATGCTCAACATTAGCTTTTGAGTGGCTCTTAACCTTAAGTGTTTGGAGTCTGTTGCATTTGATTATTCACAGTATTGTAATAGCCACATAGGATCAGAAGAAATGTATCATTATTTGTAAAAGATGGGCCTTGTTTTGGGGAGAAGCTTGGGGTGCTTTGAGTCCATTCTTCTATTCAATTCTGGGTCTAATTCACTGACCGTGTACCACGTTTATCCAAAATTATGTTCTGATGTACCAGCTCTATGGGTTCTCCATCCAACTACATATTATAGTCTGAACTATAGGCATTCTGTGTTTACTTGAGTTTTCCTTTGTCAATAACTAGGCCAAACACTTTTGATTGATAATAATTGATTTCCCTTAGGAGGATCTGTAAAAGTTCCAAGGGTCGATATTTTTAGTAGAAGGTTATCTACACACAGGGGCATGTGAAGAACTTTACTGTCCACAGGCAAATTCCACTTTTACTATAAATATCAAATGAGTTGTTTCCTGATCCCTCAGTGCCTAGTGCTCCCATCCCCTGAAGTTATCTTTTATTTACTTTACATACATTTGCATTTAATTATAAGTAGATATCTTCCTTCAATATAATGTGAGCTTCTTGAAGGCAAGGGTTGTTTTTTTGTTGTTGTCTGTCTCCCTAGTACCTAGCAAAATACTTGACAGGTAATAAATGTTTGCCAACAGATTGATGTATTTGCCAAAGGTGTTTACTAATGTTATTGAAGATGTCTAGTGCTGAGTCTGAAAGGAAGAGGAATTTAAATGGGCTATAATTATTTGTGTACATATTCTTTCGTATTACTATACTGTAAGCTTGATGAGTTCAGAAGGATTAAGACTAATCTTTGTTTTTCTCCCACAACGTAAAAGCATCCCAAGACCAAAGAATTGAAGAATTTTATGTTAGGAAGGGATTCCTCCCCACCCTTGCCTCCTCTCTACCCTATCTAGTCTTGAAAGAAATTGCCTCTACAATATATGTCTCATTACCTACCCTTTGCTTGAAGATCTCCATTGAGGGGAAATCCACCACTTGTTGAAGCAAACCATTTATTTTTGAATAACTAATTAGGAGTAAGTTTTTCTGATATCAAATCTAAATTTTCTTTTTTGCAACTTCCATATGTTGGTTCTGTTTTTTTTTTTTTACCTCAGAGACCAAGTAGAACAAATCCAATCCCCCTTCCACATGATGGCCCTTCAGAATCTTGACCACAGCTTTCCCTTCCATGTTTTCTTTCAACTGAGTCTTCTCTTCTCAGTACTAAACATCCCTGATCCTTTCAGCTGATCTTCATATTGGCATGAACTCAAGGATCTTCCAGATGCCAGTTACTCTCCTCTGGGTACTCTGCAGCTGGTCAATATCCTTCCTAGAATGGTCTTCAGAACTAAACTTAATAGTATAGATGTGGTCTGACCATGGCAAACTACAGAGACACTATAACCTCCTTATTCCTAGAGACTATTCTACTCTTAATGCATCCCAAGATACCATTTTTTTTGAGGGAGGAAGGTGGGCTACCACATTATGCTACTGATTTATATTGAATTTATAGTACATTAAAATCTTCAAAAAAATCTTCATATTTTTTTTTGTCAGACAAAATGTTATCCAACAATGCCTTCTTGCATTGTGTACTTGTAAAGTTGACTTTTTGAACATAGGTTTAAGACTTTATATTTGTTTCTATTGTTTCAAATTTTTGGTGGAGGTCAATGTTTTCCTATCTTTTAATAATTCTAATATTAAAACTAATAACTAACATTTACATAGTGTTATAAGATTTGCAAAACACTTTACAGATATTATCTCATTTGATCTTCACAACAACCCTGGAAGGGCAATGTTATTTTAATCCCCATTTAATAGATGAAGAAACTGAGACAGAGGTTAAGTGATTTGGCCAGGATCACACAGCTAACAAGTGTCAGAGACAGGGTTTTAATTTAGGTCATCTTAACTCCAGATCTAGCCAGCTATCCACCATGCCACCTAATGTGTTAGTCCTCCCTTTCAGCATCGTATCATTTGAAAATTTGGTCAATATGCCACCTATTGCTTTATCCAAGTCACTGGAAAATAAAACAAAATAGGGTCAAGCAGAGAACAATGGGACACTCCAGTGGAGACTTCCTACCAATATGCATTAAACATTAATGACTGCTCTTCAAGACTGGTCAGTTAACCAGTTCCAAGTCCCCCCAGATATATTATCATCTGGTTTATTTCCCAACCAAAAGAATGATATGAGATCTTTTATCAACTGGTTTGCCAAAATCCAAGTAAACTATAGCTACAACATTCCTTTCTTCTACTAGTTTAGTAACTCTGTCCAAAAAAGGAATAGCATTAGACAGCAGAATGAGATATTGAGTGTTAAAGAAATGCTTGTTGAATGCACTGGGTACATTAATCTTCAAAGATGTGTGTGTTCTGATTGTATGGCTTATCATATTCTTTAAAATGAGCTATTGCTTAGTTTTAGCACATTTGGAGAATATTTCCCTTTTCATTTTTGTTCTCAAAGAAGGTTAGCTGTGTCCTTAACTATAGAAGAAAACATCAAAATTCAGCCCTAATAGGAATAGTATAAATAGATCCCAAATTATTTTGAAAAGTATGTACATTAGTCCTGGACTTAATTAGGTACTGGTACAGTTGGATCATTAGAGTTAGAGCTTCTAGGTCACCTAAAAAATGTAAAATTTTAAGATAATGAAGTCCCATTCAAAACCTATTATGTTCATTGGCTCATAGTATTTAGAAGTAGAAAGAACTATAGAGATGATTTAGCCCAGGGGTGGGGAACTTGCAGCCTCAAGGACATATGTGACCCTCTGGGACCTCAAGTGCAGAACAGTTCTATGAAGTTTGGATTCAGTCAAAGGGCCTCACTTGAGGACTTAGAGGTGAGGTGTGATTTCAGGACAATACAGTAGTGAGAGAACCTGCCTTGAATTTAGGAAATATTAGCTTCAAGTACCACTTCGGACACCTACTGGATGTGTGACCTTGAACAAATGACTTCTTAGTACCCCAGTCAACTCTCTAAAACTCTTTAAGATTCACAGAAGGAATTGATCTTTATTGGTAGAGGGAGTTTCCATACTGGTAGTGCCCTACATTGATGAAACCACTGGTCCAATTAAAAAAAAAATCTGGTTCACTATGTGATTGATTTGAAAAAAGCAGATCAGTCACAAAAAAACCAGCACCCTGAGCTTGTCACTGTAGTAAGTATCCAGTTAATCCCTTTGGAATGTAACTATGCATTTTTACCTGCCTTGGTGGTTCTACTTCACAAAGGGCAGTCAATATTTATAGAAGGTGATGTAATATGAAGGCAAAGAGCTAATTCAATTATCTGGAAAATTAAAGTGAGGAGGGCTTAAACTATGCAAACTAGCAAATTCATGGAATTCATCAGATAATCCAGATCGCTTAATACAAAACTCAATAGAAAAAAAAAAGGATGTTTAAATTTGACTAATAAATGCTTAACCTTTATTTTTTGCTTTGCCCATGTTGACATCTTCATCATGCCTATTCAAAGGCTGAAAAAAGAAAATGGGAAAGATAGATTTGTTTTGTAGTAAAAGGCAGCTTAGGATAATAATTCTAATACTGGATTTGAGGTCAGGAAAGAAAACCTGTGTGCAAACCTCCTTCTGTCACCTGCTGGCTATGTGATCTTGAGAAAGTCATTTAACCTATGGAAGCAACTTTGAAAGACATCAACAAAGTTGCAGAGGGATTGATACTTGGCACTGGCAGAGGGTGTTTTCACACTGACAAAAATCATAAGTATTTCATGTATTTGTAGAAGATGGGCCTAAGGAAAGGATGAATCTTACGTTTGGAAAACATAAAGAAAAAGAATATTAACAAAATGTGCATGCCAAACTACAACGTGTATGAGTTTACATGTACACTCCTAATTTAATGCTCTATTATAATTAAAATTAGCATTTTTTTTTTATCATGGTGGGTATGTTAAACTTTATTTCAATGTGAACTGATATAGTCATTTTATAACTACTCAACAGCAGCTGGCTCATTATGGAATTGCTGACATACCCTCAACTGTATCAATGCTGATTAGGGAGTAGAGAGCATCTTAATGCATAATTTCTGAGCACAGGAACTTCATAGATCCAAGAATTATTGTTTTTACAATCCTTAGAAACTCTGTGAATATTCCTGCTTTAAATGGAGGGTTCAATGCTATTACTTTCTTCCCCAACAGATTTTGTACCTTTCTTCTCATAAGTCTCATAAGTTAAAGAAATAGACTTTGAATCTATTATCAAGGATGAGTCACTTCAGAAAATTGCTTTCAACCCCTTTTTGAAAATGAATAAATCAGTTGCTCACTTCCATGTATAAACCAGTCATAATGCTGAAGTGTCTGATCAACTGTTTCGTGTCAAAAATTATTCCAGAATGACATTAGAAAAAGGAAATTTCATTTAAACAAATGTTGTTTTGCTACCTTCACTGTTTTTTTTTTCCATTTTAATGTAGCATAGTTCAGTACAGAAATGTTTTTATATGATGTTCTTTCTAGGTACTTATAATTCCCTTGCTTCCTTTCCCTCAAATTACTTCTTTTCTTAAAATGTATTGCATTACTGCTCTCTCAAAGAGAGTGAATTTGTAGAGCCTACTCTGAGTTATGTGGGCTTTCGAATATCATAATCTATTCTTACTTAAAATCTCTAGAGGTGGGGACTGAAATCCTCTCTTGATAATATACTTTAATTCTCCCAAGGTTTACAGACTTGAAATTTAGCCTATTGTATAACCAAAATCTTGTGTAGTTTAACATAAACCCATCCACTCAATTTGTTTTTAGTAAAGACAGAACTTCTTCACCTTCTTTCTCTCCTCAAATTTCCAATATCTTTGATCCTTTCTAATTTCTATCTTGTATCTACTTTCTATGTTCTCGCTTTTATTAAAAACTTTTTGAAGGCTGGGAATTTGTTGTTTTTCATCTGTTTTTATTCTGAGAACCTAGTAAAATCATGCATACATATTAAGGACTTAATAAATATTTATAGTAAAGCTAGATATATAATGGGGGAACAAAAAGAGTCAAAAGACCTAGTCTGGAACTCTCATTTACTAGATGTTTGTCTAAGAGTTAATCAAACTCTCAGAGATTCAGTTTCCTGTGAAATATGGGTAATAATGTCTACATTACAAATCACACAAAGTTATTGTAATGGGTAAATGAGCAAATGCAAGCAAAATGCCATATAAATGGAAGATATTATTAGACTTGTTGTTCAGTAACTTTTCAGTTATGTCCAAATATTCGTGACCCCATTTTGGGTTTTCTTGGCAAAGATACTGGAGTGGTTTGCCATTTCCTTCTCCAGCTCTTTTTATAGATGAGGAACTGAAACAAATAGGATTAAGTGACACACAGCTAGTAAGTGTCTGAAGCCAGATTTGAACTAAGGAAGACAACTTTTTGATTTCTATCCACTGTGCCACCCAGCCACCTGATTAGAATTGTAGATTATTGAGTACTCTATCTCATTTGGTTTTTCTCCCTAACAGATATTTGGCCAGTCAAAGGAGCATTTGAAGAAAAAAAAAATTGGCCAATGGCAGCAATGGGCTATTGAAGAATAAAACTCATGACAAATTCTCAATGTGAGAGAGGTAAAGGACCAAATAGAACAAGGTTATTGGTAATTAGTATTGAAACTATACTGGTTATTTTTTTTTTTGATAAGGTAGACATCAAACTTATACAAATAGAAGACCAGTGTCAAAAAATATATCAGAATGGGTCAGCTAGGTGATGTAGTGGATAGAGGGCTGACCCAGGAGCCAGGAGAACCAGAGTCCAAATTTGGCTTCAGACACTTAGTAGCTGAGTGACCCTGGGAAAGTCACTTAACTCTGCTTCCAAAACACACACATATGAAGAAATTCTTATTGTAATACTAGTCATTATCATAATTTTAATAATAACTTGCATTTGTATAGTCCCTAAAGATTTAAAATGTACTTTACATATATTGACTCATTTGATCTTTATAGTAAAAGGTTATTGTTCAATTGTAATGATTTGTGATAATGAACTGGTTGCAGTTAATGTTTGTATCAGACAGTAAAATTTATGTTTATTCTTAAAAATTTCTTTTCTTTTCTTTTTAATATTCTTGAGAGTATCACATTTATCCTTCTATGCTGAGTTGCACTATCCTTTTATATGAAGTAAATAATGGGCAATCCACTAAGGGTGAACTAGAAAAATAAATCACGGCTATTTCCCTATGATACATTGTAAAGGATATCATTAGTCACCAAACAGCAAGAGGCTGAGCTGGCTCTGGTTGAGATCCTGTAAAAGCTCTCACCTCATGGTGGTTAAGTGGTTAAGAGTGAATGCTTTATTGCCAAAGCAAAGATTTCATTCTGGTCATGGTCACTCAGCATTATACAATTGAAAGTGGAGATTTCCCATAGGTCAACAGTTCAAGTAGTTAGCTCAATGAAATAAATAAGTGCATTCACAATGCACAAAACAAAACTTTTAGAAAATAATTTACTGACTTCTGCTTCTGGGAGTCAAGATGGTGGAGTGAAAAGGTAGTCGCTCTCACCCTCCCCTATCAACCTCTGAAAACCCAGAAAATATCACCCCAGGGAAAAAAAAAGACAAAAAAACCCTGGAACAGCTGAACTAGAAGAAAGACAGGGAACAGCAGTGCAGCAGCCCAGCAAATGGGTCTCCCAGTGCCTCAGCAAAGATAAGTGAAGCAGCACTACAAAGGGCCCCAGGTGGATAGCACCCTGCAGCATTCATCTGAAAGGAGCTGAAGAAAGCAACCTAGAGTCTTCCTAAAGTCCCAGGCTTGCTGATTCCTGCCCAACACCAGGTAAGCTGTCAGAAACCTACAGCCTCCAACTGTCAACCAAGAAGAAATCCTGAAGCCCAGGTGGTAGAGCAGGCAAACACCAACACCTGGAACTCCAAGCGTGAGGCAGGGGAACTGTGGAAACCAGATCAAAAAACCATCAGGTGCCTCAGCACTCTACCTCAAAGGAATCTCCCAGTGCATTAGCCAAAACAAGGGAGGCAGCATTGCAAGGGGCCCCAGGCAGATGAACACCCTGCAGCACCTGTCTAAAAGGAGCTGAAGAAAGCTAAAGGAAAGGAAAAGCAGGTAACCTAGAATTTCCTGAAAGTTCCAGCCTTGCTGATTCCAGCCCAACATGTACAGCCTCCAATTCCCAACATAAGAGGCCCCAGCACACAAAGCCAGTGACAAGACCTAGGCTTCCAACACAAGAAGCTTGGGTCAGTACCCTCTATTCCCCAGCAGGAGAGCTCAATCTCTTTAAATCCAGGGAATAAAGAAACCATGAATAAAAAGAAAATACCATAGATTCATATCATGAGAAGAGTGAAGATCAAGACAGAAATTCTGAAGAGGACAACATTGTCAACAAACCCGCATCTACAACATCAAAAGGGAATGTGAACTGGTCTGAAGACCAAAAAGCCTGCTTAGAAGAGATCAAAAAGGATTTTAAAAGTCTAATGAGAGAGGTAGAAGAGTCCTTAAAAAATACAAATGGCCAATTGGAAAAAAAGTACACTGAAGAAAACAAGTACCTAAAAAACACAATTGGGAAACTGGAAAAAAAGTACACTGAAGAAAACAAATCCCTGAAAATACAATTGGCCAATTGAAGAAAGAAGTACAAAAACTAACAGAAGAAAACAATCTGTTAAAAACTAGAATAGGACAAATGGAAACTAATGACTCTATGAGAGAGCAGAATCAGTGAAATAGAAACAAAAAAATGAAAAATGGATGAAAACATAAAGTACCTCATCGGTAAAACAACTGACCTGGAAAATTGATCCAGGGCAGACAATTTAAAAATCATTGGGCTACCTGAAAATCATGATAAAAAAAGAGCCTGGATGGTATCTTTCAGGAAATCATAAAGGAAAACTGCCCTAAAGTCCTAGAACCAGAAGGGAAAATAACCATAAAAAATACCAATCACCACCTGAAAGAGATCCCAAATTGACAACACAAGGAATAGCAAAATTCCAAAAACCAGATGAAAGAGAAGGTGCTGCAAGCAGTCAGAAAGAAACAATTTAAATATCATATAACCAGAGTCAGGATTACACAGGACCTTGCAGCTTCTACATTAAAAGACTGCGGGGCGTGGAACATGATATTCCATAAGGCAAAGGAGCTTGGATTGCAGCCAAGGATCAACTACCCTGCAAAAATGAGCATGATTTTTCAAGGGAGGAGATGGATATTCAACGAAATAGGGGACTTCCAAACCTTCCTCATAAAAAGACCAGAGCTCAACAAAAAATTTGATCTTCAAGTACAAGATTCAAGAAAGACATAAAAAGGTAAATGGGATAGAAAGATACAAAATGTTGTTAATAAGGGCAGACTATTTACATCACTACAAGGGAAGATGACTCTTCCAACTCTTGAGAACTGTATTGTTATTACACCATGTTAAAGGAGTATACATAAAGGGGGTGGATATTAGTTGACTTTGATGTAATGATGAAAAAATAATCTAATCAAGTGGGTTAAATGGATCCAAGTAAGTGGATTAGTCTGATCTTAGAAAATGTACTGAGAAAGGAGGAGGCAGGCAAGGGTAAATAACATTACTGGAAAAGACAGAAAATCCTATTATAGCAGAGGGAAAGAAGGGAGGGGGGGAGCATTGTTTGAACCCTGCTCTCATCAGATTTGGCTCAAGAAGGGAATAACATAATCGGGTATGGAAATCTAACTTGCCCTATGGGCAGTAAGAGGGAAAAAGGGAAAGAAAAGGGAGGGGTATGGAAGGGAGGGAAGAAGTGGTGGGGGCAAAGGGGAAGAGGGGGAGGGAGATAATAGAAGGGAGGAGAGACTGAAGGAGGTGGTGGTCAAAAGCAAAGTACTGGTGAGGGGGGGAAGGGAGAGAGGAGAAAGAAAAGCATAAACAGGGGAAAAAAGGATGGAGAAAAAGATGCAGATAGTAATCATAACTGTGAAAGTTGAATTGCTATCTTTTTTTTTCTCTTCTGCTGAGTTTTGTTTCCTCTTTCTGATGGCTCTCCTATTGGTTTTAGTTTTTGCTTACAACTTCACTAATGTGAAAATATGTTTAATAGGAATGTGGGTGTAAAGCCTATATCAGATTGTGCACTGTCTTGGGGAAGGTGGCGGGGAGGAAGGGGGAGAAAGATTTTAAACTCAAAGGCATATGAAAGTGATTGTTGATAAATCAAAATAAATTAATAAAATTTAAAAAAAGAGAAAAAAAAAGAAAATAATTTACTTCAAATAAGATGTTTGGATAAATTTTGTACTTTTCAACTAATTACCTTGGGATTAAAGATGCATATGAAAAGATAGCAAATAGATTAAAAATGGAACAGAACTGTCAGCGTTTCCTATAACAAGCTATTTTTTCCATTTTATTAATGACAATGGAGTTACGACAGTGGACTCAAACCATTCAAGGAAGTGGAAATTACTGTAAAGAAGACAAAAGTTGGAAGTGCAGCTGAATGAGAAAAGTGTACATAGAGGACATCTGTGCAGGAGACATGACAATTTTGAAAGCACTGAAGATAGATTTTCAAAATATTTGAGAGAAGACATTGCATGATAAAAAATCACAATTTTTGAAATCATAATTTAAGAAAAGTCAATTAGGAGGAAATTGATAACTTTTAACCCATATGTTTATTTTTTATATTTATAAAATCTTTATGAGAATGATATTGAAGGGTATCCTTGATGAAAATATGAGAATGATTTTGAACAAGATATTCATAGCAGACTATATTATCAAAGGCACACAATTGACTGGAAAGTGCAATGTGTTCAATATGTATAAGAATATGTATTCAATATGTGCAAAAAATATGTATTAAGAGAATGTATTCACAAACTACACTAGATTTATTGTTTGCTGACTACAAAAAAGAATGGAATATTTGACCAAATAAGATGGCCCCTTCAATATCATTGGCACCTAGGAACTCTGGGTGGTCTTTCCCATGTCAAGAGAAAGGTCATAGGACTATGGCTATTGCTGGATAAATTTCCTCACCTGTAAGAAGATATTCAAGTTACCTTAGGCTTTAGTGTTAATACTCTGTGGGCAGGGCCAAGCTCATACCATATACATAAATGTTAAATAGAATTGTAAAAACAGGCCTTAAATGAATTTCTTGATATATCAATGAATGAAATAACCTCTCATAATCCTCTAAGAAGCAATATCAGATAAGCCAGCAAAACCCAAACAATGATCTAGTGAGGTTTGGAAGTGGAGTGGGAGGGACCTATTATTGGCTGATCCAGGAGAACCAGAGTGATTTGAATTTAAAGGCACAACCAAGTAGCTCCACTTGAATTCCAATGGGCTTTATCAGAGCCTGGTTTTTCAGAGCTATATTTCAAGAAATCATAAATGAAAACCACATGAGACAAAAGAGTAATTTACAACCAGAACCATGATCATGTACTGTTGACCTCACTCCTAATCAACAAGAAAATAAATGAAGACATTCACTGAGGCTCTTTATCATCTAGTTGTCATGTAGCCTATTGTGAAAATTAAGAGTAAGTCTTGATACTTTCAGAGTACAGAGATTAAAGGTTATGTGGAATGTCTGCTAAAGGAATAGCATACCTCTCATCTTCTGAAAGTCTCTGTCCTTTTACTGAATAAAGGTTAGTGTGAAGTTCTCAGTGTAAATTGTCCTTGTTGTTATCTATCTGATGGGGATGGGATCTGAACCCCTAAAAAAAAAGAACCAAGTCTTTGGGATCTGGACTCCAAAAAGGAAAAGCCCTGGACTTTCTCAAATGGCCAAATCTCTGGTGTTCACCTCAAGCCATAATCCTATCAACCGACCTTTCATTATCCCCTACCCAATCTCCCAACTCTCTTTTCCATAAGGCCCAGGGCCACTTCCCACCCTTAATCCTATCTAGGCTTCATTCTCCCTTGGCCATGTGGTCCAGGTCCTTGGTGTTCTATTACCTCACTGTATTCCAGTTTACTGGCCACTCCCATCCAGATCCTCCTTAGACCCCCTCCTCTAGTCACTCCAGACTACTTGGCCACTCCTATATCCCTCCCACAGTCTTCCTGTTTATAAGGTCAATCTGGCCTCCATTAAGGTGCTTAGATTCTTAAGGTCTGGCCCATTTGCATTAGCCATACAAATGCTTAAATTTCTTAAGATAACCAGAGATCTGGTTTCTTGATTGGGTTCAGCACCTCACAGTATGCTGAACCAGAGTTTATATGCCTACAGGACTATAGGGCCAAGAAGTCATATAGGGACATGTAATTCATGATTCAGTCAGAATTAATGATCCTGTGAATATTTACATTTTTTTCTTGGTACCTCAGGCATGGTCATCTCACAGTTATCAGCAGCTGCATCACCACCCCACCATTCTGTACTTCCTATTATTTTTGAGGAAGTTCAGATTAATATGATCTGAGGGCAAACAAATAATAACCTATTATTCTTCTATGTTCTATGTTAAATGCAGGTAGATAAAGATGGATGAGTTTTTTGTAATTGGTCAAGTATTTTGGAATGTAAGCTCATGTTCAGGCTCACTAAAATCATCTAAGGGTCAACTCCAGGAGCAAATAAGATCACAGACGAAATATGTATTTCATCCTGATCCTTCTTGGTTTTAGTTTCTTCTGTTAGGTCTCTATATTTTGAAAGTTTTCTTTCTATATAATAGCCAAAAGCTAATCAATAAACATTTAATAAATGCTTACTAATATGCCAGGCACTGTGCTGCATGCTGAAGATATAAATAAAGGCAAAAACATGGTCTGTGCTCTCAAGCAGCTCACATTATAATGGAGGGGCAGGACAACAAGCAAACAGCTATGTATATACAAGATATATACAGAATATATGGAAGGTACTAGAAACATAGGCAATCGGGAAAGGTCTCCTGCAAAAGGCAAGATTTGATCAGCTTCTTAAATGAAGTCAGGAAAAGTAACTCAAGTAACGTCAAGTCTATAAATATTTATTAACCACCTACTATATTCCAGACACTGTGCTAAGCACTGAGGATAAAAAGAAGGCAAACGACAATCCCTTCTCTCAAGGATATCACAGTCTAATAGGAGAAACCACATGAAAATAACTATGTACTGAAAAGATACACAGGATAAATTGGAACTAATCAATAGAGAGAAGGTATTAGCATTATGTTAGTCTGGAAAGGGCTTCTTCTAGAAAGTAGGATTTTAGCTGGAAATCAGAGGAATCCAGGGAGGTCAAGAGATAAAAATGAAGAGGGACATGATTCTGGTTGCTGGGAACAGCAAGTGAAAACTCCTAGAGTGTGGAGTTGTAACATCTAATGTGCAGTTTATTAAGATTCATTGCAATGCATAGTCAGTGGGGGTGGTTAAAATGTAAGAAGATTAGAAAGGTAGAAGTTAGATTAGAAAGGTCAGGTTATTAAGGGTTTTGCATGCCAAATAGGTGAAAGCAATAGAAAACCACTAGAATTTATTGACTAGGTGGATGAAATGGTCAGACCTGAGCTTTAGAAAGATCAATTTGGCTGCTGAATAAAGGATGGATTGGAGGGGGGAAGAGAAGACACAAGGAAACCAATCCAAAGTCTGTTGCAATAGTCCAGGTATAAGGTGATGAAGACCTGTACCAGGTTGGAGGTATTATCAAAGGAGAGAAGTATGAGCTGTTACCAAGGTCAAATTGATAGGAATTGCCCATCCCCCCAAAAAAAATTGGATCTGGGGAATGAGAGTGAAAGTAGTGAATGATGCCTAGGTTGCAAGCCTGAGTGACTGGGAAGATAATAGTGCAATTGACCAGTAACAGGGAACTTTGGAAGGCGAAAGGTTTTGGAGGGAAAGATAATGATTTGAGTTTGGGATCTGTTGTGTTTATAGTGCCTATAGAAAATCCAGTTTGAGATGTCCAAAAGGAAGTTGAAGATGCAAATCTGGAGTTCTGGAGAGAGGCTAGGGTTGGATAAGTAGGTCTCAGAATCACTTAAAGAGAGATGATGAAATCACCAGACATGGAAGGAGAAGAGAGGGAAGCCCATGACATGGATTAGAGGGAGATGAAGAAATAGAGTGGTGTTACAAAAACCTAGAGAAAAGAGAGTATTAAAGAGAAGTGGGTAATCAGCTGTGTTAAAAACTTTGGAGAGGTTAAGAAGGATGAGAAATGAGAAAAGGCCATTAGATTTGCCAATTAAGAGATCACCGATAACTTTGGAGAGAGTGTTTTCAGTTGAATAATGAGTTTGGAAGCCACACAGGATAGTTAAGAATAATGTGAGAAGAAAGGTAGTGGAAGTATCAATTTACAAATGGCTTTCTGAAGGAGTTTAGCCACAAAAGGGAGGAGAGATAGAGGAGATGGATGGATAAAGTTAAGGTTTTATGAGGGTGAGGGAGATATGAGCATGTTTGTAACCAGTAGAGAGTCACAAGATGGGAGAAAGTAAAGGTAAGTGAGGGTATGGATGACAAAGGGGGCAATGAACTAGAGAAAACAGGATAGAATGGGATCACTCTTATATGTAGAGGGGTTTGTCTTGGCAAGGAGAAAGGCCACCTCCTGTGAGACAAAGATGAAGGAGGAAATGAAGCATACGGTAACGGGGTGAAAGAGATGAAGAGGATGAGAGAAGACAGCTCTTGTATAATAGCTTTTTTTTCAGTTAAATATGAGCAAGAGTCTCAGCAGAGAGGAGAAGGGGAGGGAGGCAATGGAGGGTTTGAGGATGGATATAAAGGTTTGGAAGTACAGTTATGGTAAAGGGCATGGTGGCTTAATTTGAGGAGGGAGAGAAGTAAAAACATTGTTTCATCTCAGTGAGGTGCCAATTAAAATTATGACATAAATCAGTAGTGAGTACTGTTAGCATGGTTTTGTGATTTTCTCCAGCTTTGTGCAATAACAAGTGAATAGTTGCAAAGGTGAGGGTAACCTGAAGTTGAGTCTTGGCAAGGCAAGATATGCAATACGATAAGGGGCCAAGGGATTTGAGAAAAGTAGCCAGTGTCAGATTGAACAGGTTCACCAAAGTGTCAAGATGGGTAAGGAAGGAGAATAGAATTAGTGTATCAATGATGGCAGGGAAAAAACCAAGGGGTCAAGGCCTTACGGATCACATGGAGGATAAAGAACTAGGTTTGTGCAGGTACAAGGAGAGGCAGAATGACGACAGGGTGTGATCCAAAAAGGAATTTTCAGAGTTCATGAACATGGAAGTGCAACATTTGAGGCATCCAGCTGGAGCAATGGATAGATAAGAGTTGTGAGCCTGGAATAAGGAGGACCAGGGTTCAAATCCTGCTTTTGACTATTGGACCTGGACAAGTCATTTTCACCTCAGGTTCTTCAACTGTAATATGAGGATAATAATAGCACCTACCTCCCAAAGTTGTTGTGAGAATGAGATATTTTTAAAGTGCTTAACACAGTGCCTGGCATGTAATAGTGCTTAGTAAATGCTTATTTTCTTCCTTGCTTCCTTTGTGTGTGATGGTAAGTTTAATGGTATTGCTATATCTATGTATAGCTGGAGTGGAATGGAAGAATAGATCATGTAAAATAAATAAGTTGAGGAAATGAAAGGTTGAAGTATTTGAGGTAATATCAATATATATTTTGATGGACATCATAGTAGTATGATATATGAGGACAGGAGTAGGGGAAGAGAGAAAGATTGTGAGCCATTCACTGAACTTTTTTGATCAAAAAGGGGAATGTCCTGAAAGGGTGTAGACAAAAGTTACCAGAATCTCGATTGTGTGATTAATTTAGTGAACCTTGAAGGAGAAGAGGTTACTGAGCGATGATGGTAGAAGGACAGCTTGGAAATGGCAATAGGGAACAAGGAGTGTTCCAACTCTGCCATCTACATCAGTGACCAGAGTGAAAGTGCAACTAATACTGAGAAGCTGTCATCAGGAAAAAGCTACATCTCAGTGAGAACCAGAAGATATAAAGCAGGAATGCAAACCTTTTAAGATGAAGCAAGTTTATTACCTATGAAGCATGCATTACAGGTAGTAAGTACAAGAAAAGGGTGGGTAGCTTTTGAAGAAGACATTGGGAGGGGGATGGGTGGTTGGGGGGATGGGAATAATAGAGCAAGCAATGGAAGATGGAGAACAGTTTTGAATAAAGCAGCTGAAGATTCAGAAAGACTAGGGTGGGGAGGGTATGTATGACTGGGGTTGGGGAACTTGTTAATTGTTAAGGAGTAAATCAGGTAGGCTATGAATATCCTAGGGATTTGGCCTCATGATGGATTCTTCCCAGAGGGACTGCAGCTTTTAGCTGGAGGGAGCAGAGAGGTTATTATCTGGAGGCAGGCTCCATGGAAGGGACCAAGTAGGGGATGTGATAAAATGTCACTTCTCTTCTTCCATGACAAGGACGAAGAAGCCAGTTCTGATCAGAAGAAGTGAAAGTGAATAGGAACAACATTTCAGGTATGAGGGACAGACAGTTCTCAGGCAGAGATAGGAGAAATGGAGTGTTGTATGAGAAAAACTGGAAGTAAACTGGGGCAGCAGGACAATTCCATCTTGGAATACTTATTTGACTAAGATCAGGTCAGAGTAAACACAAAGATTGAGGTGACCACAATGCTTGTAGCCTTCATGGTGGGGAAAATACAGTAGCCACCTTTCTCCTTAGGTTTTCTTGGGATGATGACTTTTTATCTTTCAAATAGAAGATGAAGACCGGAGATATGGCTCTCCATTTATGTTCACCTTTATAGAGTGTTGGATGTTGTATCTCCTACGGGTCCAATTAATTCAGTAACTTGCTCAGTAGAGTAGGAGGTTATCACTTCTGGTCCCATTCTTTTATCCTCTCCCAGCAGTCCTCTAAATACATATCTTGCTGTCCTACCCTCTGGCAGAGTGATCTACTGCTTAAAGGTGTTCTCTAGTGTGAAGTCCACTACTCTTTGACTCTATCAATGTTAAACTCAGTTCATCTGAGAATTATTCTTTACAAATAGACCAAAAAGTATGATGATATCAACAAAGCACAAGATGTTTCATATCCGTCATCCCTTTGAGCTCTATCTATATGTCTAAATATCTCCTATGGATATATATATTTTATATATGAGGGAATTAAAACAGCCAGGTAGTGGATATTGAGTGAACTGCATTAATTTCATCTTGTGACTCAATCTAGAGCTACCTCAGTTCCCTTTCTGTTCAATTATGGGTTTAGTTCAACTTCTGTCCTATGAGAACATTTGATTTGATTGTGAGAATTAAGAGAAAACCTTATTGCATTGTTTGAACCTACACCTCCATGGCTGGGAAACTGAATCACTTCTACCTGCTATTTAGCCACCCTCAACCAAGGTCTTAGGACCAAAGTTATACAGACCAAAAACCCAGTCAATCCCAAAGATTGATACAAAGGGTTTTCTTATAATTGTACATCTCAAGAAAACCATATGTCTTATCTGAAAACTGGCCCATACTGATCAGTTATTGCGTCCATATTCCTTTGATTGTTTACAAGCACTTGAAAGGAGTAAATTTTTCTGAATGAAGGGAATTGTACCTGTTTACTCTCCCTCTCCTAGCTTGGAAAGTCCCTAATCTTTATCAATTAGAAACCAGACTACCTAACATTGTATTTTCCCTTTTAATTAATTGGTATTCTCTGATTATTTTTTAATGCTATGATAGTACGTCTTCTTCTTTATATGGGATCTAGGTCTAAGCTGAGGAAATCTGGCCCCACTTTGTTAGGCAATTGGTATATATTGCTTAATAAATCAAGAAGATCGAACCTTTGTTTACCTCAGTCATTTCATCTTTCATCCACCACAGTTTTTGGTGAACCATGCTAGGTCAAGTCAGAATTTGAGCCCTGGTTGAAAATCTTCTGGAAATACTCCCTAGAGAGCACCAGTTAACTTTTTACCAAGGGATCTTTTTGCAAAAGACTGCCTACAGAGGCAGGACTCTGGCTTTCAATCCTTTTTTCTCCTCAGCTTGGGTAAGGTTTAATGTTTAGTTTAATGTAAATTTTTTTTTTAAATTTTGAAAATTAGTTTGCACCCCCCCCCCCGAACTAGGGAAGTATAGATTTGGAATAAGTTTTTCCCAAAAGTTTCTTTTTAAGAGGCTTGGATACAGTTTTACCATGGCTTTTTAGTTAGTTTTCCCTGGGAAGTTTTGGTTTACCTGGCATGTGGGAAATAATTTTTTTTTCTCCCCAGGAAATTTGAGGTTTGGATTAGCCCAGAGTTAAGTTTTGGGTTTCAGAAGTTGAGACAGAAAATGGACTCCAGCAGTAGCAAGATACCTCTGGGTTGCTGTTTGGATGGATTTTTGATAGCGTGGGACCAGGGGATGCTCCTGATAGTTACTGAAATGACTAAACAGCAATTGAGTTGTATGATTTCTGAGTTAAACTGCAATAGATTCAGATGATAATTCATTTTAGCTAATTCAGCTCTTATTATTACATATTAAAGAAATTAAGACTAGTCATTGAAAAATCTTATTCTGATCAGACGAAATTTTGGTTTTGCTGGGAAGCTTTAAGTGATGGTTTCTGCCCATCTCCTCCTAGAAGTTTTTTTCCCCTTTATATCCTGTCTATGTGTCTGTCTTATTGTTTTACCTGTGTTTTTATGTCTTTGTAAGATGTAGAATTTTTAAAGGGAAAATTTAGGCAATCAGAAAATCTGTTAAAAAGCTGAAGCCAAAAAGTTTAGAATGCTGGGGAGATGAATGAAGTTTCATACTTGAAGCAGTTGTCCCAGTAAGCAAGACTAACTCTTACTTTAGGCTTTCAGTGGGAGACTAGTTTACAAGAAATAATAATGATGATGATGGTAATGATAATAATGAAAAATATGCAAGATTTTTTTTCCTGTCATTTCAACTTTGGCCACTTTGGTGTTACAGAAATAAAGTCAGATAATCAAAGTTTGTAGAACTACTAAAAACGTCTTAGTAGATTTTGGAGGTTTAGAGAATCAAGAGATCAAAGAGTAATTATCAGGGCATTTGGAGAGTAATCATTTTCACTTAGTACATATGTTAAAATATCTTAGTGAGTTTTGGGGTACTACTCTGTAGAATTTGTTTTAAGAAAAAATAAGACAAATTCTATAAAAGTTTCATGGGTAACTAGAACTTAGATAATTTTCCCCCTGAAGATTGATAGACTTACTGTTTTTGTGTTAGGAAGGAAGACAGCTAGTTTGAAAGCAATCTCAGAGCGGGGGGGGGGGGGGAGGGGAAAGCATGTGGTTTGCATTTTTAAATTTATCTGAAATTTAAATAGCTGCCTCTTGTTAATCCTTCCTTAACCATGAAAAAAGAAAAGACAATTTAGAGACCCACTGCCACTCCCCAGTTCAGAGACCCTCCTCCTTTGACTCTGTTAACTCATGATCTCACATCAGGTTCCCAAATAAAGGTGTTGATAAAAATGCTGGAAAAATGCAGGGAAATGAGTTATAGTTCAGTCTTAGGAAATTTATTAGCTGTATGATCTTAAACAAGTTGTCTTATTGCCATTTGCCTCAGTTTCCTGATCTGTGAAGAGCAAAATAATAATGTCACCTACCTCCCAGGGTTGTTGTGAGGATCAAAATAATATAATGATAGTGAAGTGCTTAACACAGTGACTGGCACATGGTAAGCACTATATAAATGGTGACTATTGTTGTTGTTATTATTTCTTTATCTGAATGTAACTGTTCCTTATTAATAACTCTAAAGTATATTTTAGATGTGATTAGTATAAAATACCAAAGGTAATAAAACTAAACCTTTTTTATGTAGGATAATTTGGAAATACATTTAGCTGAATTGAAGTTATTTGACTGGGTACAAGTTTTGTTTCATGTTTTAAATACGTGATATTTTTTATATTATTATTGTATTTCTAAATTCTCTTATATTGTGAAATTTGAGAGAACATTGTATCAGAAATGCTGTTAGACACAAAATTTTTTTTAATCTAGATGCTGTTAGATTGTGAATTGTGTTTTTAAAAGAATGTGATAAAACTAGATTTTTGAAAACTTAAGTATTCAATGAGACATATTTTTAAAACAAATAATAATAATTATTTTACTATAATAGTGAAAGTTTTCATTTGAAAATTTTTGGCTATCATATAAAAATTATGAAAATGTATAGGCTGGTTTAAAGATGTAACTTCAGCACATTAATATGAGTTAACTATCAGGAATTTGATGTATGTCTGAAACCCCAGAATGTGGTTAGTTTTAATCTATAAGTAAAGAATAAATAAAATGTTAACTATTACAGAAATGTAAGTAAAAATATTAAATCCCTAAGTTGTGATTAGTGAAATTTTAGTATTTGAGGTAAAAATTCTTAGTGCCATAAGTTATTCTTGTTTTGCATTTTGATTACAGTGATGGTTGTTGAAATTATCATGAAACCAATAGTAGAAAATGTCATGTGTTGCAGTCTGAGAACTGCTAAAGGTAGATACCTGTGCCTGGGAAAAGTTTTGGAATAATGTTGATGTGGCCTAAGTAGCAATGGCAAGATGCCTAAAGTAGCATTCTCTTGACTCAATTTCCCCATTATGCTATTTGCTTTCTAAACAGGAAATTCTTCACCTGATTAATACTGAGCCTTGCTTTTGATACCTTGTGGCTAATGATTGGTTGTCAGATATGACAGATGTGTCAGATATGCCTGTAATAAGAAGGGAATTTTTCCCTTCTTATGGTATATGTCAAATCAGCCTGTGCCCCTGAAGGGACAAGTCTTGACATTGTTATGACTGTGTCTCTCTCTTTCCTTACATGGCAAATTTCTATAATCAGGGCAGGTGAACAGTAGAGGTTTTGTAAATACAATACAATGGACTGATACTAGAACATCTCTGAGTTACTGTCATGGGAACCAAATGTGAAAAATCTTGCAATTTTAATCTGTATTTGTGGTCAAATTTTAATATAGGTATGATATCCTTCAAAAGTAATGAGATAAATATGAGGTAAAAGTTTTCTCATTAAATGGAAGAATAAACTTTGAGAAAGCAACAGGATCTAGTTCTCTAAAAACTACATACATGATGTTTTCTTTCATAGAATAACTTACATAGAAATACGTTTTGCATGACTACACATGTATAAATCTATGTCAAATTGCTTACCTTCTCAATGGGGGGAAAGAAAAAGAGGGAGATAAAGTAGGACTCATAAATTTGAAAAAAAAAGAATGTTAAAATTATTTTTACAAGCAATTGGAAAAAAACCAAAACATTAAATAAGATTTAAAAAAAACTGTAGACATGTACATGATTGGCTTCTAAATGTATCTAGTATGGAAATTCAGGCTTTGAATGTGTTTTAGTAATAAATTATCAAAACTGGATTAAGATCTACATATAAAATCATAATAATTATAAAGAAAGTGAACTGATTTCCCCATTTTTAAAGCATTTCCTTATAAAATTAAAAGACAGAAGAGTTCATTTTACAGTTAGACCCTTATGAATTTTTTAAGATTCTTATATCAAGTACAAGGTTTAGGTAAAGAGAGAAAAAGCAAGTGATACATAAAAAAAACTGAAATTCTCTGCAGTTTCATGTTTGGGGAATCAAATTTAAGAAATTTTACTAAAATATAGTGTCTTGTTACTAGTAGAATTATCTAGCAACCTCTAAAATTGATTTGGGAGTGGAGGAGCCGAGCTGCCTTCATAACTGTTTTGAGGATGAAGTTTATTTCAGAATAAGCAAGGCAATATTTCCAGGGACAAGATGACTACATGAAACTTGTAGTGTTCAAAATGTGCTAATTAAATGGCTGTTGAGAGGGGGTGACTAGGATCCAAGGAGATGATGTTAATGTTGATGATCGTCATTGCCTTGCTTTGGTCTTTTGTTTCCTGGTGTTTATATATGTTTAAATTTTTTTGGTTGCTTTGGTGACATGTCAATCTCCCTTCTCAAAATTAGTCCATTGTGAGCCCTCCAAGTAGTTTGATCTGTAACCTGACTTCTGATTATGAATATATGAAAAATTTTATAGATTTGACTTATAGATAAGTGATCATGGGAGTGTGGGTTGTCTATTGCCCCATAAACCAAAATGGGGTAAATTGAATGAAATGAGAGGATTAAGACAGCAAGTGGTGGTGGGAATTGAGTGAACCACAATGACTCCATCTTCTGACTCAATCTAGAGCTACCTCATTTCTTTTTCTATTCAATCATGGGTCTAGTCCAACTTCTGTCCTGTGAGGCAACTTTATTCAATTATGGGATTAGAAGAAAACATTATTGCATTGTTTGAACCTAGCCTTGTGTAACTTGGAAACTGGATCACTTTTACTTGCTGTTTAGAGACTCATAACCAAAAACCTAGGTTAGGCAGACCAGAAAACCAGTCAGGCCCAAAGACTGTTGCAAGGAGTTTTCTTACAATTGTATATCTCAAGAAACCCATATGTCTTATCTGAAAACTAGCCAATACTGATCAGTTAATATTTCCACGTTTTTTTGATTGTTTACAGACACTTGAAGGGAGTGTGTCATCTTCTTTTTTGAATGAAGGGAATTACATCCATTTATTTTCCCTTCCTCCTAGCTTGGAAGGTCCCTAATCTTTCATCGAATTAGAAGTCAGATTACCTAACATTGTATTGTTTCCTATTAATTAATTAATTGGTCTTATCTGATTAATTTTTTTTAAATACTATAAAAATCTGTCTCCACTGGTACTTGGGGCCCAGCCCTAAGCTGAGGAAAGAGCCTGGTACCATTTTTTTGGGCATTTGGCACACATTGTTTAACAAATTGAGATGCTCAAAAGATTGAACTTTTGCTTTCCTCAGTCATTTCATCTTTCACCCACTACACAGGGGCAGCACTCATTTTACATTGAAAATACCAAAAATAACAGGAATAAATGGGCAATTCCTTAATTAATGTGGTAAGTTGTATCTGTCTAAAATCAATTATATTTAACAGAAATATGTTAGAAACCTTTCCAAAAAGACCAGGGAAAATGTCAGAATAGCTTTGGTACTACTATTGTTTTACATAGCTTTAGAAATGTTAGCTATAGGAATGAAAAGGGAATAAAATGAGGGAATAATCATAGTCAAAGAGGAAGCAAAGTTATTTCTTTGTGCAGATAAAATGATGATTTATTTGGAGATAGATATAATTCAAGCCTGGTGTTCCCTCAGAGGACATATGAGCAGCCAGCCTCATGGTCCCTTCTCCTCCTCTTTTCAGTACAGAAAATTTCCATCTCTGTTGGAGAAATATGGGGAAGATTCTAGCTATATCTATACTTACCCCTGAAATATTTCTGGTCTAGGGACAGAGTTGGTTCAGAACAAAAAAGTCAATAGCTTCCCTGGCTGCTGTAAGTTAAAAGGCGGAGAGTTGTTTCAAGCTTCTACCCACTGTTCTGTTTCCTTTTCATCAAATGCTGTTTATAAAAAAGATAATCACAAATAGAAAATAGGGAATAAACCCATTTTTCCAAATGCATAACAAAAATAAGTGTTGGGGAAGTTATCTAGATTACAGTATCACAGAAAATACAGGAGTGGATGAGCTCTTTAGATGGAAACAAGGTAAGATTTTATTCAACCAAGAGAGGGGCCCTGATCTCACCCTTGGATAAAATCCCTGAAGTCTCTAGGGAGGCAAGCTAGAAATTAAAAACATATAAATGAGATGGCTTTCTCTACATGTCAATAAAATAATTTTTTTTTCTTTTTCCTTCCTGGAGTTGGTCTCAAACAAAGTCTAGAACCATATTATCTCTTACAAAGGGAAGAATCTCTCCTCTCCAAATTTCTTCCAGCAACTCCCCCCTTCAGAAAGCAGGAATGTAACATTACATCAGTATGGTTTCTTTCAGAAAGAATTTTAGAAACATTTCATGCAAAGTATTCCTGCCTTGGCTAGAACTTCAGACTTCATCAGCATAAAGGGGTGTTGTATTTTGTCAAAAGCTTTTTCTGCATCTATTAATATAATCTTGTGATGTTATTCTTTTTGATATTAATATGACCTATTTTGTTTATAGTTTTCTGAATTCTTGGTATAAATTCAACCTAGTCATATTGCCTAATCTTTTAAATATGTTGTTTTACCCTCCTTGTTAATAATTTATTTCATATTTTTATAAATGTC
This sequence comes from Phascolarctos cinereus, assembly GCF_003287225.1. Taxonomy (NCBI): domain Eukaryota; kingdom Metazoa; phylum Chordata; class Mammalia; order Diprotodontia; family Phascolarctidae; genus Phascolarctos; species Phascolarctos cinereus. Next base: position 288,613,667 of record NW_027555847.1, on the reverse strand, counting down.
ATTTAGGAATATTTGTCCATAGTTATCTTTCTCTACTTTTTCTCCCCTCACTTTCCTGGCACAGCTCCTTTCCCCTTTCTCCACTAACTTCACAGTAAATTATCTGAAACATTACTCTCATCCTTGATGAGAACTCTCTACATGGTTGTGCTGGCTTCTGACCTTTTGTTTTGTGCAGTTCTGGACTAAAAAGAATGTTTTACATCTGTTTCCTACAGTGGTCTTTATGGGCTTGCTTTCAGAAATCTCATGGGGGATTATGTTGGAGATCTGGGTTTCTCTACAACTTTTCACATCAGCATCTTATCCAGAGGTCCCATACCTATTCCCTATATACATATAGATCATAGGGAGAAGGCAAAAAAAAGTCTGATTTCAGTGAAGCATGATTGAATATAGAGGAATGCAAAGAAGGAATCAGGAGATGTATATTACATCAAAGAGACCAAGTAGCTGTCAGTCTCTTTGACTTCATGCATTCCTCATGGAAGCCATTTTTGAATTTACTCATCCCTGAATGAAATTCATGACTTTAATGTTTAACAATAAGTTTCTACATAGGCATAAATTGGTTCGTCTAACAGACTTTTCATAATCAGAAATTCATGTAATCAGGAGAAAATTTAAGGAAAAGTTGTCAGATTACTCATGGTATAGTGGAAAGAGCAATGAATTTGAAAACATAGAACCTCTATTTGAATCCCAGCTCAGCTATTCATATGATAAAATAAGGTTTATTCATTAAAAGAAACAGCAAGTGATGCAGTGAGTTAGAAAGTAGAAGAGTAAATATACAGTAAATTTGATTCTCTGAAGTGGCAATCCTAACCTACTAACAATGGAGCCCAGTCAGTGGAAAGAGCTAGAGATTTGAACTCTGAGGATGTGAGTTAAAATCTTAATTCTGACATCTGTCACTGTGTCACCTTATTCAAGTCACTTAACTTTTCTAAACCCTCTAATTCATCAGATGTAAGATTATGTGGCTAGAGTTCTGGTAAAATAACTAAAGATTGAGTAATCAAGGGGAGTGACCTTTTCCTAAAACCATTTAGCCAATCATGAAGTACCATTCAAACCCTTCCTTATCCCACCCAGAAGAATGAGGAAACAGGAAAATGTAGACCATCAGATTCTACCAGGGAACAGCTGGAGCATTTCTCTCTTCCCAGTCCCTTCCCTTCCTCTAACAAGAAAGCAGTCCACTTAATAATTTCTTATTTAAATTTAAATGTTGCTAAGGTCAATTACTTCTTCACACTTGGCATTGAAGAAGTCTGATTATTAGAAGGTAAAGTTGGAATGGTAACACTTATTAGAAATAATTTTTGGAGGAAGGAGCTAAGACAACTCCAAATCTCATCCCCTCCCTCAATTTAAAAAAAAAAGGAAGAAAAACAGGAAGAGATAGGGAGAAAAAAAAGAAGCTTCTCATACTAGATCTAGAAAGGACCTTAGGGTTCAACTCTCACTTTACAGAAAAGGAAACCGAGCTCCAGAGAGGGCAAATGGTTTACCCAAGTTTTGAATAGTAAATCTCATTTCAAAAAAGGAAATTGAGGCTAAGGTGACATGGAGTCAAAGGGATCCAAAAATCTTATAGATTCACAGACTTTTGGAAATAAATGGGACCTAAGAGACCAACCTAACACCCTCAGTAATCTAGAATTAACTTTCAGGTTAGTGTTCTTCAGTCAGGATATTAAAATTTTGCCTCATTTATGACCCTGGAATATTGTCCTTTTGAAAGCATCAGCCCCTATGCCCAAGGCTCAGAAAGGGGATTGGTGGGGAGGAGGGGTGAGGGTGGAAGGAAGCACATAGTTCATACAGATATAGATGAAGCCTCCTCCAGAGGGGGCAAAGGGAGGGGGGAAGGGGAGACAGAGTTTCCCATCTTTGCTGGAGGGCCATAATTTTCTGGGAATAACTGCATACATATATAAAACCAGGATCTGTTCCAAAGGAAACTTTGAGCAACTTGAGAGGATGAATGTTCCAGAGAAGGGAAAAATCCTTGATGAGGAGTCAGAGATATCCTCAAAATGCTGCTAAGGAAAGAACTGCTTGACTCTCTCTTTGATGCCTTAAATTGCCTGAAGTGTCAACCACTCCTATTGAGGTTTAGAGGTTTAGGGGTGCTGGGACCCCAAAATCACAAGACATAGGTCCTTCCCAAATGAATTCAACCCAAGCCTTCTTTCAGCCAAAGACAAGGTTTATTAAAAATTCACCATCTTGGCCAGATTCTTAAGGAATCTGAACATTCTTGAGCTATTGACTAAATTATAAGAATCTAAACTCTTGGCTAGACTCTTCAAGAATTTCAGTATCTTAATGGAGACTAGATGGGCCTTATATACAGAAAGACTGTGGGGAGGGATCTAGGAATGGTCAAATAGTTAGTTTGGGGTGACTGGAGGAGGAGTCTAGGGAGGATCTTGATAGGAATGACTGAGAGGTACAATGGGGTCTGGATAGGATCAAGTGTGGGAAGTGGCTGGGCTATGGAAAGGTAACAGATAATAGAGAGATTGGGTGTAGGCAATAAGGAAATGAAGAGGGGTAGGCTAGAGGAAAAGGGAAGGAAAACCAAGGGAAAGAAAGAGTGGGCAAAGAGGGGGGCCATAAGAAATAGGGTGGCAGGTAAGAATGGGGAACAGCAGGGGGTGCTGGGAGAATGGGGTAGAGATAGGAGCTGGGGAGGTGGTGCTAATGGAAGCTGGAAAGAGGGGGTTGCAATAGCCCTGAGATCCAAAGAAGAGGGTCATCCAAAAAGTCTAGTTGATCCCCATTCCCACTTTCTGAGGCGGCTCTTTCTATGAGCATCTTACAATCTTTTCTGAGAATGGGGTTATGAAAAAGTTTGAAAAAAGTCATTATGTAGGAAATCTCCACTCATTTTCTTTCTCTGAGACTATATAGTTCTAACTGTGAGAGAGTATTTTGCCATAATGTCCCCAAAATGTGCCATACCTTGTAATTTTCCAGGTGATACCTTGGCCAAATGGTGTTACAAAAGAACACCAGCCCTTTCTTTTCAAGTTCTTTAGAGAAACTAATTTTTTTCCAATTTTATAAAAGACAGCCAAAGGTGAATTTTTGGGAATTGAAGAGGATTGACCAATTGCAGGTATGGGGGCTGAAGTCCCTCCCTCTGTAAAAGAATCTGGGCATAAGCCTCAGGAACCAACAACAACAACACCCCCGAAAATACCTGAAGTTTTCCCAATACCCTAGCACTGAGAGATCTTAAAAGATTGGGCATGTGCTTCTGGATAGGAAGTTTGTCCTTTATGCTAAGGAAGGTATGCCCAGGTCCATGGCCTCAAATAGAACTGATGGAGTACTGGGATGCTTGTACTTGGACCCCACTTCCAAGATCATATTTCTCCCTAGCCACAGAAACATTAGTTTCCCTCCAGCCTAAGGACCCTATCTCTGACAATAACTCATGGACCGAGAGCCTGAGAGTGTCAGGCTGAGTTGGAGACAGGCTTATAGCTATCTGACCTAATGGGACCTGAGAAGTCAGGCCTGAAAAGCACTTCAAGCCAAGCCTTCCTAGGTGCTTAGCAATCCACCCCAACTGCAGGGCAAGAAAGGGATTAGGGAGAGGGGGAGGCTTGAGTACCTTCCAGTCTTGGCTGGAGAAAAATTTGGGATTAGGCAGTTTTTCTTTGTCAGGGGACCATACCCACCTGCTCACCCACCCTCAGCTGGACTGTGGTAATAATCTAAAGGTATAGAAGGCCCTTGTGTTCTTCTTAGGCTTAGGTGGAGACAGATTCTTCTGTTGAGACAGCCCAAATCCTGGGGGTAGGGTGTTAAAAGAAGTATTTCCTTTGTCCAGAGATGAAATGATGGTGAAATGATGTCAGCCCCTGTTGAAAAGGTATATAAATTGTGTACTCCAACACCAAAATGGGCTCAGTTCCAACACTGCAGCTCCACATGCACACGTTGCCTGCTTGAAGAGCAGTAAACACACAGATGGACACAACCTAATTCATTTGTCTTTCTTAGACCAAACTCTTGGAGGTTGACAATACCCTTCACCATTTAGGAATCAACATTACCCACCACTGTACTTATGTTAACCCTTTTTCATCTCCCTGAAAGAAAATAATAATAATAATAATAATAGATATTATTGTTGTTGTTATAGCAGCTAGCATTTACATGGTGCTTTAAGGCTGGCAAAGCACTTTAAAATATTATCTCATTTTATTCTCAAAACAGCCCTGGGAAAAAGAATAAGGTTGGAGGTTAAGGGGATTCTGGATTCGTTTCCATTTATCCATGTTCCTACCCCCAAGTGGCTTGAGAACTTGAATCAGAGAATAATACGTAGGTGGTACAATGGATAGAATGCTGGGTCTGGAGTCAGGAAGACCTGAATTGAAATCTGGCCTCAGGCACTCACTGCTTGGGTTATTACTCTAGGCAATCACTTAACCTCTAGTTGCCCCAGGTTCCTGAACTGTAAAATGGGAATCTTAATAGCTCATACTTTCCAGGGTTGTTATTAAGGATCAAATGAGATGGTACTTGTAAAGCACTTAGCACAATGCCTGGCACAGGTGGGTACTTAATAATTGCTTGTTTCACTCTTTTCTAAGGAATTTGACTTGGCTTGGACTATCAGCAAGTTCTCACTGACGGCTCTGAACTACCAGAGTGCTATTGGCTACACTAAGTCTCCAGGAACTGCCTACTATTATCTCAAAATAAATAGGCCTGAATGGGATGAGAGGTGGCAGCTGTATTTATTTGTCCCAGGTTGTCCAAAGCTAGTGATTTCCTTTTGTCACTTCAGTCAAGAGTAAGAACATTCATGGTAACATTGAATAACAGAATCAACTTTTGCCATTTCTCATTTATCTATCATTGCCTAGCTACTCTCTAAGGCTACCTATTGCAGAATAACTGCCAAGCTGCATTGATAGAAGAAATTATTTACCATTGATTCAGACAGTGGAGGAAGAGGAGGGAAAGGAGGAAGAGGAGAAGGAGTAAGGGGAGAAGGAAGAGGAGGAGAAAGAGAAAGGAGAGAAGAAAGAAAGAAAGAAAAAGGAAGGAAGGAAAGAAGAAAGGAAGAAGGAAAACAAAAACAACTGGGTATTTACTAGGCATATAAAACCAGTTTAATAGCAAACAAACTGTCAACATAATAAAATATATAACCAAAACTCTCCTGCCAATGTATGTGATTGTCCTGAAATGTAGCATTTATGATATGAACAGTATATACAATGGCTATAGGGATTTTTGTTTGTTTTGGGGTTTGGGGGGTCTTTTTGTTTACTTTACTTAACACAGTATGAAAATATTTACCTAAAGCCAAGAGCTAACATAACATGTAAAGGAGAAACATTAGAAATATACTCAATAAAAATAGGTGTAGAGAAAGGATGCTTACTCTTATTGATTTTATTTGATAGTGTTTTGAAAATTCTAACTGCAGGACAGATACTAAAAAGACATTAATGACATTAACAACGTAAATGAAGGAGTCAAAATATCATTATTTTCAATAAAAAATCTCACTGTCCCAATTGAAAATTTAGTGGAGGCAAGTTCAGGATATTTGCAGCACATGAGATTAATCCATGAAGGTCATTTGTATTTTGTTATACTAGTAATAATTGTTAACAGAACAATAAAATGATTTTAAAGTGTTATTTTTATGAAAACATCAAAACTATTAAATGTTTGCTAATTAACCCCCCTAGCAATTCAGAGGACTTGTAAAAGCAGCTATAAAATTATGACCGAAGTAAGAGCAGACAGAAACAAGTCAAGGAATATTCACTGATCATAGATGGGTCAGAAATTAGTAGATTAAAAATGATAATACCACCTAAGTTAACACATAGGTAACACATATACTTAGTGAAATTATGAAATTTCTTCAACAGTTATTACTTCTTTTTAGAAGTCATAAAAAAAGATCATAATGAAATTTATATGAAGAAATAAATAGGTAAAAATATCAAGGGTCACATTGGTGTTAAAAACAAAAAAATAAACAAAAAAGGAACTGATGATCACCTCCTGGTCTCCTAGGGTTGAAACCTGTGAACTATCTGCAGCCATCTCCCTTCCCATGCCCTACTTCCCCATATCCAATCAGTTGCCAAATATTGCTGACCTTCTTACAGTTCCTTACACATGGCATTCTCATCTTTTTGCCTTTGAAGTGATCATCCTCTGTTCCTAGAATGTTCTCTCTCCTCACCTCCGCCTTTTGGAATTCCTTTCTTCCTTTTATTTGGTTGTGTTGGAGAACTGCCTTCTACATGAAGTCTTCTTGATTCTTCAACTGCTAGTTCCTGCTCTCCTTACATTTTGTATTATTTTTACATTTTGTTTTCACTTTGATATGCTTGTATGTGTATAGTATATAAACCCAGTGAATTCCAGCTGGAATAGAACACAACCCTAAAAAGTCAAGAAGGTGGTAGAAGATAGAATGACTTTTATCTCAATTGTGGAAAGAAAATGGATGCTTTTAAAAGAAAAAAATAAAGAAATCAAGAAATTATTGAGGAAAAGATTGGTGAAAAATCACAATAAAAATAAAAAGTAGCTAAAAGATAAGGATAAACAATTTAGGACAATTATAACAGACTAAAAACCTGATTTTAAAAATTATAATAAATTGTCAAATATCAGAGTGGTAATTCCTTTTCCTCAGTGGATCAAAGGATATCAATATACGATTGTCAGAAGAGAAAATGCAATTTGTTTTTAAGGAATTCTGACTCATAATGCCAAAGAAGTAGATTGCAAAAATTTTAAAGTACTGTTTCAAAACCATCAATTGGCAAAAATTACTAAGCACAGTAAAATTCATTGCTAGTAGGGTTATGTAGGAACAGGTAAACTCATCTATTGCTGGTGTAATTGCAAGCCATGTAACAGAAAAGTGATTGAGAATGAATGAGCAAAGAATATTGATAAATGAATGATAATCATTAAATATCTGAAAGTGGTTGTAATTTTCCTTTAATTTGGTCATGCCATGTAATATATTTAGTGTTTGCATTATTTCAGAAGGATATTTGGGGATTTCTTTTTGTTTCTCATACATGTTGGTCTTAATTTCTTTATGATGTTTATTTAGAATGAATGGACCATAATTTATTTAATCATTCTCCTTTTGTTTGACATTTAGATTGTTTTCTGTTTTCAGCAATTGCATATAATGTTGCTATAATAGTATTTGAATTTATAATTCTTTATTTTCTATAACATTGTTAGGGCATATTACCAACAGTGGAATTATGTCAAAGAATATGATGATTTTTTTCTATTTTTCAAAAATTAATTTATGGAATAAAACAAGTATTTCCATAACAGTACAATAAAAAATTATACATGAAACTGCAAATCTATTATGCACAACTTGCTATTCCTTTCAAATAGTCAACAACAAAATCATGTACATTTCTTTTTTTTCTTCTCTTCCCCACCCCACTCTAGACATGACTACCATTACACACACACACACACACACACACACACACACACACACACACACGTAAAATTATTCTATACATGCTTCTTTTTACCAGTTCATTCTCTGGTCACAGATAGCATCTTTCTTCATATATCCTTTATAATTACTTTGGATATTTATAATAGACAAAATAACTTATTCGCTCAAAGTTGTTCTTAAAACAGAATTGCTATTGACACAATATTCTCTTGGTTCTGTTTATTTGACCCCATTATTTCGTGCAAGTCTTTCTGTGTTTTTTGAAGATCATTGAGCTAATCAGTTCTTGTAACACATATGTAGCATATGATTCTGTCACAGTCATATACCACAACTTGTTCATCCATTCCCCAATTCATTTCCCATTCAAAGTTATAATTGCTGTCTGTGAATTTCCTTCCATTTTATTTTTACTCACTATTTTCCTTCTCAGCCTCTCTTTTCACCATAGCCCTGTTGTCTTATCTTAAGGCCTATCCTTTAGCCTCTTATTACTTATTCCCCCCCCCTCAAGATCCTCCCTTATCTATTTACCCCATCCTCTTAATCTTAATCAATATACCTTTCTAAAGTCCCTTCCCTACTCTATCTCCCAGTTTTCTCACCTCTCTAGAAGTTCAGAAGTCTTCTAGACCTCTTTAGATAGTTTTTTTCCTCTTCAACACAGCTGAGAGTGAAGTTCTAATATTACCAGCCCTCCACCCCACCTGCTTCCACTATATTAGTTCTTCTTTTCACACCTTGTTTTTATGAGATAATTTCTACTTTTAACCTTTGTCTACACACTTTTGTTTTTTAGAATCACTTCATCATACACAACTCAGTCCCAACCTTTCTTCCAAACTCCTTTAATAATGATAACAGTTTTAAGAATACTGTTATTACTACTAATACCTACTAATTACTAATATTAATAACATTTCCATATATCATAAGTAAACCATTTAAACTTAGTACCTTATAATTTTTTTGGGGGGGAGGGGTGTGATGTCTTTTGATTTGTGCATAAATTAGATTTAAGTGAGTCAGAGTTGCATAAAGTTGTTGGCCTCTCTCTTCCAGAGTCATCACAATCCAGTGGCAGGACATAGTCAAGATGGCTGGTGATTGCTCAAGACACAGTGGATGACCTTGGTGTCTTCGATGTCTAATCAAGCTCTAACCCCTCCACAACACTTGCTTCAGCTGCCTTCATGGCCACTGGAACAAATTGTTTTCTTCTGCCCATTCCACCAGGGGAAGTCTTCACATGCTTGGAGTAAACATCCCACTAACTCATCAACAGGTTTGAGATCCCTCAGTTACCACCAAGCTAGTTTAGCCCATCTGACAAAATGGTTTACCAGGGTGCGGCCTCTGTCCATGCTACAGCTTCTTGGAGCCACAGATAAGAGTTAGGTGGATAAGGTGGACATCTTTTTTTTTAGGGGGGGGGATGAGGCAACTGGGATTAAGTGACATGCCCAGAGTCACACAGATAGTAAGTGTTGGGTGTGTGAGGCCAGATTTGAACTCAGGTCCACCTAACTCCAGGGCCGGTGCTCACTGTACCACCTAGCTGCCCCAGGTAGACAACATGCTTAATGATTTCTTCATATTTCTTCTGGATCTTTTATATAAAATTTTCCATTGAGTTTTGGTCTTTTTTGTTACAAATACCTGAAAGTCTTTCAGTTAATATCTTTTTTTTTTTAAAATTCAGAATTATACTCAACTTTGCTGGGTAATTTATTCTTGGATGTGATTTATTCTTGAAATATAGTGTTCTAAGACCTATGGTCTTTTAGAATAGAAACTGCTCAATCTTGTGAAATCATGATTGTTTTTCTGCAGTATTTAAGCTATCTTTTCCTGTTGCTTGCAATATTTTTTCTTTAACTTGGGGATTTTGAAAATTGGCTGTGACATTCCTGTAAGTTTTTTTTCTAGAATCTCTTTTAGGTGGTGATCAGTGGATTCTTTCTATTTCTACTTTACCTTCTTCTTCTAGAACTTCAGGGAAATTCTTCTAAATAATTTCTTGCAATAATTGTATCTTGATTCTTATTTATTTATTTTTAAACTTTTACTGTTTACTGTCTTTCCTAACTTTTTCAAGTCCCACTTTTTACAAGAAGCCTTGCCCCATCTTCCTTAATGCTAACAGTGCCTTTCCTCAATTATTTCTAATTCATCCTGTTTATATGCAATTGAATATCCAATTTATCGTGTTTGTACATTTTTTATTTTTGCACATTGATTCTTCCATTAGACTGTGAGCTATTTGATAACAGAAATTGTTTTTTTAGCTTTTCTTTGTATCTTTTTTGTTGTTAGGGAGGTCAATCATTTTTTTTAACAGATGGATGACAATTTGTTTTTTTTGAAATTCTATGAAATTCTATGTTTATAGCTTTTACTACTTATCTGCTGTAGACTTGGAATTGTTTCTCTGTATTGTATTAGCTCCTTGTACATTTTCAATGTCACATTTTTAATTGGTCATATTATGTTGATCAGTTTTTTAAAATTAATTTGTTATTTTTCTTTTTCTTTATATTATGCAATGAGTCTTTTGAAGTACAGATTTTTTTAAAAATTCACATGGCAAAACATATCTATTTTGTCCTCAATAATTCTTTCTTATTTCTTGGGAAAGACCTTGAGAAGGAGAAGCAGTTTTGTTTCTTCTTTTCTACTTTGTTGTGACAGTTGGCTAAGTCAGACTGAATTTATATGTTCAATCTACAGACTTGGAATTTAGAATCAGAAAAGCTTTTAGAAATTACCTCATCTAACTTTCATGCCTCAAGAAATTATTTTTGTCCTAACTTTCAAAGAAACTTGGGTCAGCAGAAGAGGAGGGGGTCAGTTTTTTCATAAAATCAGACAAAATTTGTTATTGATAGCAAAAAAAAATATAACATCATGTGATTGTGAATATATAGTGTTGTGAAGATAATTTTAAAATGTACCTGTACATCTCAAATATCAACGATTAGGGCTTATGTCGAAGCTTCTTATATGGAGCTTGCATAAGCAATCTGACATTCTGCTAAAGGCTTCAGTTGAGAAGCCATTGGATCACTAAGTCGTGTTGTTGTTCAGTCATTTTTCAGTCATGCCTGACTTTTAGTGACCCCATTTGGGGGTCACTATTCTTTCTTGGCAAAGATATTGCAATGGTTTGCTATTTCCTTCTCTAGTTCATTTTATAGATGAGGTAAACAAGATTAAATGACTTGCCCATGGTCATAAACTTTCCACTGTGCCACTTTCTAGTTGCCCTTCTCAGAAAAGGTGGCTTCATAATATGAAAATCCATCCCCCAGATAAAACTCCCTTTAATATTTCTGTCGTATTGGGGAAATAAACCTCTATTCCCATTGGAACGCTATTAAGTGGCACCTGTTCTTTTAACTTTCTGGGAGGAGATACTTCTTTCTAGCTTATTTAACTCAGCTTCCTCTCCCACACCTTTTCTCCATTGCATTTGGACTATTTGCCCGTATCCCCTGACTTCTATTTTGAGATTTAAGCAGTTATTATTTCTTCACTGTTCATCTATGGACTTGGAAGGTTTTCATTGCCTCTCTTCTACCTAGTCATGCAATCTCTGAAAAATAAGTACTTCTTCTTGTTTGTTTAATAATAACCTATGATATGAGTGAATTGATATTATTATTGGGTATTTTCATAATTACACTTATTTTTATTTCTTGTGCTTCTTTTGTTTGGGAAATGTACAAATCAAATAATCTGCTCACCTCTTTTGTGGGTTTTAGGAATGCCTCAAATTCTTTTCTTTTGATGAAGATTCATCATTTTTCATTATTTATCAAGCTCATATTTTTATTTGTGGTTTTTAACTGAGAGCCTGAGCTCCTTTGCTTTTTGGGAGTATAGTCTTCTATTAATTTCTCAAATACCTCATGAATATGAAATAACCCTGGGTTATTTGAATTTTTTCATTTGTATTTTAAGTTCTTTCTCCCCCTGGTTTCATTCAATATTATAGTTTGTTATTGAAATTTAACTTTAAGGCTTTGGAGTTAGAAGCATGTTATTATTTTTGTCTGAAAGAATACGTAGATTCTTTCAATTAGTGCCTTATTGTCTGTAGTAAAAAATATGGGCTTGTTCTTGTATTATTTCCTATAATATGGCACTTAGGATTTGATTACTCTTATTCTTTTGTAAGATCTATGTTTTTAAAATTCTCTCTCCAGCTCCCTTATTCAGGATTATTTGATCTGGCCTGTATGGAAATCTTATGTTCTTTTGACACTATTGCCTCTAGCTTTTCAGCTGACACTTTTCTTCTTCTTCAGCACTGTTTCAAATCTGTTACTTTCTCTCCCAGATCCTCTAGTTCTTTAGAAAAAGTATCCATTATCTGTTTATTTTTCTCCATTATTGATATTTTAATTATGCATTGAGAAGTTTTATTTCCAATCTAAATTCATTCTTAATTTCTTCTTTTAAAATTTTTATACTCTCTTTAAACTTTTTGGTGTTTCTTGATGCAATTCCATGATATCTAGTGATTTTTCAAGAATTCTCTTTTCACTGAATAATTTTGCTTCATTTTTCATTATAGTATAATACATGTTCACAGTGTTTCGGAATCCTCATGTTTTATTCATTCTTCCTTTTGTTTTCATGATCATCTCTGCAAGTTTATCTGATTGTGTCAGGTTTTTATTTAGGCTTTCTTTCTTGAACTTTTGGGCTTTAAACTACTCACCTCTTTTCCCCTTCTTTGTGACATTTTACTATAGCATGGAACCTTAAGGCTGGGGCTGACCTCAGCTTTTCTTATTAGAAGATAGGGATAAGGATCAGCCAGGCCAATATCTGTGCTCTGAGTATACTCTAGGAAGATATTTGTGGTCCAAGCTGGGTTTCCATTTCTCTTTCCCACAGGTAATGGTGCTCTTTGCCTTTAATCTGTGGTTCTGATCCTAGTTCATATTTTCTGTCTCCATCTCTCCTCCCATTTGCCCTTTCCTTCATGTTACTAGAAAGAATTCATATCTGCTGTCTGCCTTTTGTGGGAACAAAGAATGTTTAAGCTAAATACTGCTGTGGTTGGAGAGGGCATAGAATACCACAACTGGGTCCTGAATCATAATTTTGTTTACATGCATTGGACCCTAGGCTTGGTGTATTGTGGGGGTTGGGGTGGGGAAGGAAAGGGGAAGGGTAATAAATGGGGATTCAGTGTGGGATCTTCAATGATTTAAATTCTGTGATGCTATTCAATGGTAGTGGTTTTTTTGTGCAGTAATTATATCCTGGTCTTATGAATTCAGCTTCAGAGACCTTATGTCTAATGCATAATTTCCCACCCTTCCAAGGTTTTAGTTTTCTGAATTGTGGCAACTTCTCTGTTGTAATTTCTCTGCCATCTTAAATCTAACATGCTATTTTCCTTCTTCCTTTATGAGTGTCTGTATCCCATTTAAGCTCTGGGATATCCTCATCCCAATTCCTATTCTCACAAACAAGTTGAGTTTGTGGAGCTAAGTTGGCTACATCTCTATGTTCTAAGGGATATGCATGAAAGGTCATGGGGAGATTTGCTAATGCTACTGGCTTCATTCCCGACTGGGATCTTTCCCACCAAAAGATCAGTTGAGAATTAATTTAGTCAGCCAGTTTTAAATAGCTTTTAGAAAAGTATATTTACTAAGGTAGAATTTCTACCTCAAAGTCTATAACTTATTCTCCCCCAAGTACATAGAGAGTCCCAGAGAAGTATGTCTTGAGTTTAGAGAGCTCATGTGGTAAATGTTTGACTCACAGTTCCTTGTTACTGGTAGTCCTTTTCTCTCATTCTTGAGTTGGTCAAGAAGTCTCCCTTAAGTATGGTGAATCTTAGCCCTTGTTGCAGAAATTTCTGCCAGCTGATTTGGGGGCACAATTTTGGAAGCCACTGAGAAAATGAGAAGTGAATATCTTTTAGTTCCTTTAAAGCTCAAAGCCCTATTCTGGTCAAAGGAGGAGGAGAAGGAGGCCTGATCAAAATCTATTATTCTCCTTTATAGTTGGTTCCTCCCCAGTTGTGTACTGGAAAGCTATACTACTCCAATTTCTGGAAAAGCCAGTGAACTCCAGCTAACTTATTGCTTTGATACAGGACCCAGATGGTCCAATAACCAAGTAGAACAGACTTATTGTCTGACATCATTTAACTTCATCAAATGCTTTTTAAAGATGTTTTACCATAGTCTGAGATCTTTTGCTTGAATGGCTGAGAAATATTCTCAACCTAATTTTGGAATCAGGCTAAAATGGTACAGAGTGATTTTGACGCAAATGCTTCCATATTGTTTTTCTTTGCTTGTTTGGGTTTTTTTTTTCATGGAGTCTAAACTTATTGTAAGTCTTCCTCTGTCAGCCTTTTTATAGTCTTGTTCTTCCCTTGTTATAATATGATGTATCAGGCCTCAATACTTTTGGATCCCACCCACAACTATTTCTGTATTTTTGCTGTTGTTACTATTATGCTTTTTGTACAAAGCACTAGAGAGGAAAAACCTTCTTCCTGTTCGATGGTTGGGGTATCTGACTGACTTTCAAGTATATGGAAATTCCATCAGGGAAGAAAGGTTACTTTTATAATATCCCCTCCTTTTCCTTTATAATTTTATAATGTCCCTTCATTTTCCTTTAGGGGCAGACAAGCTATGAATCATTTCCCCTCACATAGTTATTCATTTTACCTCTGATATTGTGGTATAGGTTGAGTTTAATGCTCTATTCCCATTGCGGTTAGTATTATGAGTTAGACCAAGTTCAAAATAGAGGCCTGTAAATTTGATATTGTATAGTGCTTAGTTCGAGAAGATAGGGAAAATCAGTGGTTTTTTTTTAAAGTTAGCTTTCCATTGGTATATTGAAGACCTGTAGTCCAAGGGTGAGAACCTTCACCACCAAGAATCTCTAGGTGTGTGGTCAAGTGCACTGGACACAGTTTTTAGGGAGGCTGGTATCAAAGGAGAGAAGTCCAGTTCTTCTTTTTCTCTCCAGTTCATTATACTCCCACTCCAGAACCCAGGGGGGAAAATCTCTTAACATTTAGGTTTAATTCATGTTTAAGCTAAAAGACACTAACAGAGTTCTTTCTAGAAAGGTATTCAAAGTATGTAGTCAATGAACAGTTATTTACTTATTTATTTGTTTTATCACAAGGCAAATGTTTAAAACTCAAAAGATTCATCAGTGTACATTGGCAAATACTTAAAATGTAATACAACCCATCACATTTTGTGGGACTGCCAAAGATGTTTCATCTTCAACTTGGTTCTGCACTGTTCAAGAAACTCACTCAAGTTCCTCATCTTATGACAAGCCAGGATCTGTCATGGCCTTATTTCCCTTCATAGGGAAAGGTCACAAGGTCATCTCCAACAAGTTGTTTCAGAGATTATCCCCTGCTAGGCAACTTAACACCTAAACCCAGCAGTTTCCAAACTTATGGACTCACAAAGTTGTTCCCAGGGGAAAAATACCCATCTCAGTATCGGTGTTTAGGTATCTGTGCTTAACAAAAGAAATACAAAGCAAAATATACCACTCAGGACTTAAGATTCAGTCTCAGGTTTACCCAGTCAATGTATGATTTCATCACCACAAGTAAGCAGTCATCATAGCTGTTCAGACCCTTTTTGGAAATCTGAGAGAGATATTCAGAGTTCCAACAATGTTAACAGATGGAAAGAGAGAAACAAAAAAAAGTTGCTATCTCCTTCTAAAATCAGGAGGCAGCTCTCTCTAATCAGTGGGAAATTTTTTTTGACATAGCTTCCCCATGCTCCCTCCCCCTCATTACAAGGATGAAGGAACTAACAACATCTTTACTTTATCTTCCCAAATAAGTCCTTCGAAAAGTTTTGGAGCATAAATCTTGCTGGAAGTTACCAGGGGGTCAGCAAACAGGGTCAGGGTAGGAATACCCTTGATTATTCTCATTACAGTTTTTGGAAGGGTTTATATTGTGTGGAAGTGGTTCCCATATTTTCTCCTTTCTACAATTTTAATAACTGTATATTTGGCACATTATTTATTGATTCTAAGTGGTGGGTCACTGGGGGTAACAAATTGTTGATTCTGACATCTTGCTGGTCAAATGTCCTCATATAGTTTGTAGGAACACAATTTTCAGCAAAATGTTCTTCAATTCTCTTAAAATAAATAATAATTTAAAGCAAGATTTTTTCTTTTTTTTTTGGGAGATAATTGCCATAGTAAATCACTAGGCTGTTTTAACCTAATGACCTGTAAGACAAATTATTTTTGCTTTTAAAACAGAGATTATAATACATGCAATTAAGGCAGCATAGGCAACACTGACACATTTCTTCCTTTTTCTTTGTTAATCAGTAATTGTAGCTTGCAGCACACCGTCATTCAGTTATCAGGCTTTCAGTTATAAGAAATGGAATAGAAGGGACCCTGATTCTGTGACATGCACAGAGGCGGGCATTTGATCAACTAAATAATAAAAAAGAGAGAGAGAGAGAGAGAGAGAGAGAGAGAGAGAGAGAGAGAGAGAGAGAGAGAGAGAGAGAGAGAGAGAGAAGTACAGCTGAATGTGAAGCAGCAAAAGGAAAATAATTCACAGCACATCATTTCTTGAAAGCTAATGGCCTCCTGTCAGAGGAGCTGTCCAGCACCTGTTCCTAACTCAGTGTGACTGATTTGAAGAGAAACGTACATTATAAAGGAAATTGGGACCTATTTTAAGTGGCTCTTTTGACTTTGCTGAACATTAAACATATTTTGCTTTTCATCAAGCATGAACTGATTCCCATCACTTAATAACAACATTTATTGAAAAATTGAGGAAAGAGCATTCAAACATTCAAATATTCTAATAGTATGGAATGCCTTTCTGGTCTAGTTGAAAAGCTCATGGAATAATTTATGTTATGGATTATTCTAAAAGCCTTTTGTTATAGATCTACAAATAGATATTTATTTTGAAGAGAAGTATACAGAAGCAATAAAAATAAATAATACATGCTAATGGTTCAAAGTTCAGTATTTTACTTATTCTGATTCAACAAACATTTCAGAGACTATTCCCCTGTGGCATTTCCTTAAAGTTAAAGTAATTGTTGTTCAAAGGTCATAGATACTCAGCCATGTGTGCATGTGTGTGTGTGTGTGTGTGTGTGTGTGTGTGTGTGTGCGCGCGTGTGTGTGTGTGTGTGTGTTAGAGAGAGAGAGAGTAATAGAGAGAGAGAGAGAGAGAGAGAGAGAGAGAGGAGAGGGAGAGAGAGAGAGAGAGAGAGAGAGAGAGAGAGAGAGAGAGAGAGAGAGAGAGAGAGAGAGAGAGAGAGAAAACAGGTAGTTAAGTTAGAATGAAGAATACCTGGTTTTCTATTGGCTGAATGGACTCCATATTTAATGAAACATTACACACCTGCATGGCATCAGGTCACAATGCTTCTGTCAGATCATTTTTTGAGTTTCTCAGAAAAAAACTTAATCCTACAGATGCTTTTCTTGCTGGCCAATTAAATGTGGCAGAGGGACAATTGTAGGGGTCTACAAGGCTTCCAGAAGCCTGAAAAACAGACATCTCCCTTTGTAGGGACAAGAAGAGTGAATAGAGACTTCTATACTAAAGCTCCTAGGCAGAAACAGCAGCCACTATGTCTCTAGAATCTAGAGTATTTCCCTATACACCCAAAGCTGGGGAGGATTTCAGAAACTACTTGTTCTATTCTTCTTTAAAATAAGTCCAAATCTTTTATAACATATCTAAGATGAGTCATGCAGTTTTGCAGGGGTAATGGAGAAATTGCATATAATGGAAACCATTTTCCATTTCCTTATCAATTTCCTCATCAATTAAATTGGTGCTCCACTTGATGACTTTATAACTATGTTAACTTGTTTTATGCATTTCTTTCCACGTGTAGGGAATTCTTAAGGTTTATCTTTTAAAAGCAGAGATCAAATAACTAAAGGTTAGAAATCAATAGCAGATGAAGTTTTTTATTTGTTTGTTTTTAGAGGAGTAGGGAATGGGAATGGGCCGCTAGATGGTACAGTGAATAGAGGAATCAGAAAGTTGTTGTTCAGTAATTTTTTTTTTCAATTCTGTCCTACTCTTCATGACCTCAACTGGGATTTTCTTAGCAAAGATATTGCCATTTCCTTCTCTAGCGCATTTTACAGATGAGAAACTGAAGGAACAAGGTTAAGTTTCATATCCAGGGTCACACAGCTAATAAGTATCTGAAGCCAGATTTGAACTCAGGAAGATGAGTCTTCCTGACTCCGGGCAAAGTCAGAAAAACCAGAGTTCAAATCTGACTTCAGATACTTGCTGGCTGTGTAACCCTGGACAAATCACTCCAGTATCTTTGTCAAGAAAACCCCATAAATAGTTGGTCCATGGGGTCAAAAAGAGTTGGACACAACTGAATGATTGAGCAACAGCAAGGAAATAATAATAGAAATAAATGCTAACACAAGGTTTTGCTCTTGCTGAAATCTCCCAGAGTTATTTCTATCTTATTTTAAAGGGGCTATCTGACCTTGCAGAAAATGAAGAGTAAGACAGATGAATTTTAGTTAAATTGAGAAACTATAACATTGGAACATGGTTGAGAATAATGATTATTAAATATGTGGTTATTTAGATTAAAACTGAGGAACTATGATGATCATAAAAGACTAGCTTTCATCCCCTTCACTTTTGAAAGTATTGGGGAAACACCTAACTCCATGTCTTCGAATCCTTAACTCCCTTCAAATTTCATCTATGTATAGCTTTTTCCAGATTCCCCCAGTTAGTGCTCACTCTCTGTTTCTTTCTTCCTCTCTGTCTGTATGTTTCTCTTTCTCTGTCTCTCTGTCTGTCACTGTCTGTCTCTGTCTCCTTGAATTCTCTTTTACTTATATGTGCACATGTTGTATGCCCACAAAGAAATGTAAATTCTATGAGAGCAAGGAGTATATTTTCTTTCTGTTTTTTTGGTATTCCTGTCCCCTAGTATAGTGCCTTGTACATAGCAAGTGTTCACAAATATGTGTTTTGAATACAAATTGAGCTATTAATATATCATGACATTATTACATTGAAAGTGTCGTGATGTCAGTAAAGGACGAGAGTCTTTTAGAATAACTCATCTGTTAATGTATCCTGATTTTTCTTTTCATACTTTAGTAAGATCAGTAACATTGTTCTAATGCCATCTTTTTGTCAAAAATCTACGTTATTTTCACCTGACCAAAAGTTGTTAGAAAATTTGATCAAGGGGTATTTTATTTTTTAGGAGTAAAAAGGCAGGTTTTGTTAGATGTTTAATCAGTTAAATAAAGTTTATTTTAACCAAGCATATTTAGATTTGGCATTGAATCTGTAAGCTGAAATGTATTTTTTTTTTGCAAAATATTTTAAAAAGTTGCTTATTTTCTGGTAAAAGCTTTATTGTTTAATTTTAAATGAGTTAATATGGACAAATAGCTCCATTTAAACGTTGTAAATTGGGTTACATATGGAAACTATTATAGGAAACTAATGATTAGAATAATTCCTTATGAAAAATTTAGATGCTTCACATCACTGACTGTATTTTAACACAAGGAATAATTAAATTTGATATTAATATTATCCTTTTGTTCAAGCTGCTTTATAGAAAATGGTTTTTCAAAGTTAATTCTTCATAAGAATTCTATGTGACAGAAAATTTGGGCTTTCCAATTTTGTGGACAAAGTTAAACTAAAGCTAATTCTGGGAACCAGAGAAGAAAGTTTAAGAATACTTGGGCAATGACCAGTGGATAGAAAAATAAACAATATTATCATCTGATATACTACACACAAAGGGTTCAAAAACAGAATTCTGATAGTTATAATTTAGTAGGTGGTAGAAACATTATTTAGACATCTCCAATGGTGTTTTCTTTCCCAACAAAGAGCAGCTAGTTATTTCTTCACTTGTCTTAAGTCTGAAATTGGAGTGACCAGCCAAGTGATACTCTATTTTGGATCTTGTTCTCACCAAAAGAGAGGAATATACTATGGGAAACTTATGAAAAGTAGCTATCCATATTATAATTTTTTGATAAAAAAGGAGAAGGAACCTGGGGTAGTCTGTGATTCACTTTAGGTCTGAGAAGATAAAATTTAAAAAAAAAAAAGAATCTTAGGCAAATAACACCATGGACTAAAGTGCTAAAGGGGAAATTAAGCCAGGAAAGCTGGAGAACTATCAAGAATGAAATTACAAATACAAAACAGGTAGCACTTATAATGACATGGAAAATGGGAGTTATTTTTAAAAAGACTGCTGTGCGTGCATAGGAAAAACAAAAACTGATGAATTTTAAAAGCTCCCCCCTAAAAAAAAAAGAAAAAAGGTGAGTACAGAAGTAAGTTTATGTATAAAAGAGAAATTTCTCTCCTACAGAGCCTTGCCTCCCCGCCACCCCCCAAAAAAAAGATAGTACTGTGAACATGGGCTCTATAATGCCTGTACTAACTGATTAAATATGCTAGAGCTTTCCTTTTTCACAGGGGAACCAGACAATGGAATGCCACAAGAAGTGGCCAGTCAGGGGGCTTTTAATGCCCAGGGCTGCCTGACACACCAACAACCTTTTCTGGCTACCAAGAGTGAACCCAGCTGGACGTGCAGAAAATCAGCAACTCTGAAGCCAATTAAGTTCATACTAGTTTTGAAGCAGACACGGAGCCGTTTGAAGGCTTGTTGACCTTTATGGGTGTTTTTTGGTTTGTTTTTGGTGAGGCAATTGAGATTAAGTGACTTGCCTAGGGTTACACAGCTAGGAAATATTGTGTCTGAGGCTGGATTTAAACTCAGGTCGTCCTGACTCTAGGACCAGTATGTCTATCCACTGGGCCACCTAGCTGCCCCTGTTTAGGGACCTTTAAGAGATATCCTTATCTTCAAAGACTCCCCTAACTGTTGGTTATGGGGCTCTCTGACACATTCTGTTTTATGGTTTTTGGAGACATTCCCTTATCTTATTGTTTTTGCTCAAGCCTTGAACTACCAGGCTTTCTTATCACCAGGAATGCCTTCTGATTTGTGTATTAAAAGACCTCAGCTCTGACACCTGGAATTCCTCACTCCCCTGTTTCCTGGATCTTTCCCTCCCCTTGGGAATGGGGCTGTCTGCCTCATTCCTTTCAAAGCCTTCTTTTGTTTGAAAAGTATAAATACATCTTTATTTCCCACTTTCCTTAAAACAGATGTGGACCCTGTCTCACTGTTCCAGTTTGCAAGCTCCAACTCAGGCATAAATGCAATTGTAATCTTTGTAAATTTTAATTGGATTCTGACTTATTCCAAGTCCCTATTTTTGGATGTGGGGTTTCTTCCATTTCAACAGTTCACAGAAGTTAACAGAACAGAATAGTGTCAGGACTTCTAGAAGAGTATCTGGACTCTTAAAGCTCAGAGTGAGCTGAAGAAAGCCTAAAACAACAACAACAAAGATATTTTGAAGAGCTATTTTGGAGAAAAGAAGAGAGTTAGAGAAAGAATAGGAGTACTAGCTAGGTTATAAGGGAAAGAGAAGTCAGAGTTGCCCAATCCATATTTTGTCTGCATTTTCTCTGCCAACAAGAATGCTTTTGTTAATAGGGAGCTAGATTCTAAAATAAAGAAGGTTCTCATCTGAAAAACCAGAGGATTGACATAAATTATCTTGATGATCCCTTCACTTGCATTGGTCAATGATGCTGGATCATTATTATGGACAGGTGATCACCGTTTTAGAAATTTTGGAAATTTTAATTAACAAAGATTTCCATTTGTTAGAGTATCAGATAATCTGACATGTTTTTGGATAAATCCAATTAAACTACAAAACAAAAATAGCCCGCAAATATAGACCTTGGATAGACCTTGAAGTTAAGAAGTTATGGATTCAAGTCCTACCTCTGACATGTGTTAGCTGTTATTTAATCCTTCAGAAGAAGAAGCAACTTTCTGAGAGGATAAATGAAGAGATGCTCAAAGCCCAGAAAGCTTGTTGATGTTGGGATTAATGTAAAAAGTAATGTGATCCTACACCCAAGGCTTGTTATTAGCCTTCTCCTTCCATTTTCATTTGTATAGAAGTTAGAGTAAACCCATAGTTAGGGGAGTTAGGGATAGTTAGGGGAAACCAATAGCACTGTGTGGGATATACTGGGTAGAGCTCCTTGAAATAGGTTTGAGTACAGAATATTTCCACAAGGTATTTTGATGGCAGTTTAAAAGGTTTTTTAACCTTGGTTTAACTAGAGGCTTGTGATAAGGTCATAAATCCTCATTACAGAAAAAAGTAGGTTCAAAGACAGAGTAAATACCTTCAAGGCTCTCCTTTTCTGATAGGCTATTCTGTATTTCAAAACTGCTTGGCTTTTAGAAACTCTATCCTCCTTGAGAGAAAAGTTTCCTGCTACTATAACTGAAATAAGTCAATAAGCATTTATTAAAGGTTAAATATGTACCATGTACTATGCTAAGTGCTGGGACTCAAAGGTGAAAGCAAAACTAAACAAAAAACAATAACAAAAACATTCCCTGGCCTCAAGAAGCATACATTCTAATACAAAATACATTCAACATAGATAAAATTAATATGAAAAGAAAAGACAGTTGGGGGTTGGGATCAACTAGGAAAGGTCACTTGAAGAAGATTGAATTTTAGCTAAATCTTGAAGGAAATAATAGAAACTAAGTAATTGAGGAATGACATGGTAGACAGCTAGGTTATTAAATGTTTTTTCCCCTAATTTGATATGGGGCAAGTCACTTAGACGCTGTCTGCCTCAGTTTCCTCATCTGTAAAATAGAGATAATAATAGTACTTATCTTCTAGAGTTGTTGTGGGGATCAAATGATATAATGATTGTAGCATAATTAGCACAGTGCCTGGCACATTGTAAACACTATACAAATATTAGCTATTACTACTACTACTACTACTACTACTAGTACTACTACTGAACAAAGTTTAAACCTCTAGTCCCTAAGTTATGAGAGATGATAGAATCCATTTTTAATCTTATGAAGAAGAGATAACATCTGTGCTGAATACCACAGTTGAAGTGAAAAATTGGAAGCAGTGAGATACCAAAGCTTCACAGTATTTTCTTTTTTTGGGGGGGGCAGGAAGGGAGTATAGGAGACTATTTATATTTATAAACAATAGCTCATGAGACCCTAACAAGACAGGGAACAAAATTCAAAACAAAGGCATTGACATCAGTGGGGAAATAGAAACACCTAAATATACGTGTCATTAAGGCACATGTGTGGAGGGTATACATGTAGAGGACATGTGTGGTTCAACAGTTACATGCTCATCAGAGAAATACCTAGCACCCACTATTTAAGACAAATGGGAAATAACATCCAGCAGGGTTGGATTCTTACGCACAACATGGAGCAGGGACAATATGAGCAATGAAATAGCATTAAAAAAACAAAAGACATTGGCAGCCCCACAACCTAAGAGGTTCTTGTGATATTTTTCTATGTGCACTCTATATGTATGTCTTCCACATGTGTGCCCTACACATATTCCACTCTTCTCATTGATGGAGTGCACATTTGTAGGAAAGTTTGCCCCAAGTTTATGGGAGAAGTGATCTACTGCTACTTTTCTCTCTATAATATGCCATTAAATTCCTTTCCTTTGAAGAATTTGTGTTGTCTGGCTGACTAGGAAAAGTAAATACATTGGTTGTAACTCATGAACTTTGGCTTGCATATCTGTAGAATTCTTTGAACTGTGGGTAACATGCCTGGGAGCATTCATTAGGGGAAAAAGGGAAGAGAATAAAGCATTTATTTCTTGTGTTCTCATGAGCAAGAAGAGTGTGTCCCTTCATCCTATATAAGGTACAGAGGAGAACATAGTCTAGATTTGGGGTTGGGTAGTCCCCACTACAGGGCCCTTGATGAAACACAGATCTTTAAGATGTATTCTTATTCCTGGGCTTTCAATGTTTTCTGTCTTAATTTTTTTGACAAAACAATTCAATATAGAGAAAAAGCAATTGACAATTGATAAGAATTTTGTCTCTTATTTTCAAGGTTAATTTTTCTTTTATTCTTCTAAAAATGTATAGTATTTATTTTTCACATGAAACACTGTCAACAAAATGATTTGATAACTTATGAAAATGTAATAAATCATCCTTTCCCATTACGCTTTTGGAGTGTATTCTATACTGCAAACAGAAACCTACAGTGTATTCTATACTGCAAACAGAAATCTAGCACAGGTTTTATATTCTAGATTATTTTAAATGTGATTGATACCAGTATGTGATTGGAAAACAGGGACAAATTTAATATATATTAATATAATCTATTATTAATATTTCTCATATAAAGATATGTTTCTTAAGTTTTAAATATTTTATTATATTCATGAAATTAATAAAATTAGGCAGCTACTTTACTTTTTCTCCCACTCAGGTAATCACAGGTTTAATCTGAGATAATACCAAAGCCAGGTGCGCTTATTAAAACTAAAACATTTTACAAGTATTTATGCTGTGTACCAAAAGTGGGACCTGATAAATTGAAAGTTGTATATGTCACTGCTAAATACCAACCAGGACAAGCTAATGACTAAAGATGAGAAGAGCAATTAGGAAATGCACAATGATCCATCTGTTATGTACTTCCAAGGAGCACTACAGTGAAATTTTATTCTTTTTCAGCTCCTTCTAGTGTTTTTGTCTCATTTGTGTTCCTGTGATAGGCTAAAGGGATTATAGAGTTATTAAATCACAGAGTCTGATAATTAAATGACACTTCAGAAACCATTTAGCCCAACCCATCTTTGACTAAGATTTCCCTCTAGTACACCTTCACTACTTGCCATCTAGTCTCTGCTTGCTGTCCTCCATTGAGGAAAAGGCTTATGCCTCCTTGTGTTAGCCATTTCATTTTTGGTTAGCTTCAAATATCAGGAAGGGTTTGTTCATTTTTCCCTTTATATTAAGCCTCAATCTGCCTTTTTTTAACTCACTGTTTATAGGTCTCATCTCCTGGGCCAAGCATTCAAGTCTATTTCTCTTCAACACCTCTTCAAATACTTGTAGAACTCCTGAAACTTTCCATCTTTTAACTAAATATCTTGAATTTCTTCAATTGATAATAATATATATTAGAACTGAAACCCTTCTAAGAGGACTTATTCCACAGCATTTATTTTTCTTTCAGCAATAAAGAATTATAGAATTGAATACCTCCTTTATTGACATCAGGTAAAACTCCATATATTTAGATTCAAGATTCCAAAGCTAACTGTTTCGCTGATAGACTTTACTTTGACTTTATGCTATTAGTAACCATTAATTAATTGTACTGTATCATGATGGTTTAACTAAGTTTATTGTTCAGAAGTCTTACATTTAATAAAAGCTATTGTTGCTGTTGTTGTTGTCTTTAATTTTCTTTTTTTTTCAGCTTTTGTTTCCCCTTGGTGAGGCAATTGGGGTTAAGTGACTTGCCCAGGGTCACACAGCTAGTAAGTGTCAAGTGTTTGGTCTGAGGCCAGATTTGAACACAGGTCCTCGTGACTTCAGGGCCAGTGCTCTATCCACTGCGCCACCTAACTCCCCCTGTCCTTCATTTTCGAAAAAGATCAATGGTATCACTGGAATTTTCTTTTCTTGTGTATGAGTTGAAGTTAAGTGATGTAGGGTTGTGCAAAGTTGTCTGCCTTACTCTCTCCCCCAGTCATCAAAGTCCAGGACAAAACAAAAGTCAACATGACCGGTGACAGTCCAGGGTGCACTGGATGACCTTGGCATATTTGATGTTTGACCAAGCTTTGAACACTCCAGAGAGCTTCCTTCAGCCACCTTTGTGTATATTGGAACAAATTGTTCTTGTCAGGCCATCCTCTGAGAAGAAATCTTAACTTGGGGTGGGTAACTCACTAACTCGCCAACAGATTTAAGGCCTGTTGGCTACCTCAAACTTGTTTATCCCATCTGCCTAGATGGTTTTAAGTGCTGTGTGGCTACTACACATGCTAGTTTCTTGGAGTCACAAATGAGAGTTAGGTAACAGGTGGACCACAAAGGTGAGTAAGCAGTCCTGAAAAAGACTCAGCAAGCCCTCTCACCAGAAGTGCTACTCTACACTGAATACCCCATACAACCCAAAAGCTATTACTATGTGCATGACTAAATGCTTAAACAAGATACATTTCTGTTGCTTCATCATTCTTCAGTCGCCCCACTCAGCTTTGGGTTCCAAAGTGGAGTGAATGACTGAAATTTGATTTAGTAACCACTATATAACATCTTGGGTAGCTAGGTGGTACAGTGGATAGAGCACTGATCCAGGAGTTAGGAAGACTCATCTTCCTGAGTTCAAATCCAGCCTCAGACACTTATTAGCTGTGTGACCCAGGGCAAATCACTTAATCCTGTTTGCCTCAGTTTCCTCATCTGTAAAATGAACTGGAGAAGGAAATGGCAAAACATTCCAGAAAACTCCCAAAAATGGATCAAGAAGAGCCAGACATGACTGAACAATGAAAATATAACACCAATTTCTATTAGCTCCTGCCATCAATGAGCTTATATTCTGTTGAGGGGGAAACAATGTACACAGATTCTAGTTGCTAGAAGTACTTTTTTTTTCTAATCTAAGGAAGCGAAGCCCTGTAGGATTCTTAGGCAGCATTGCCTCTCAGTCACCTCCTCAATTTTTCTAAATTTTATTATCTCTGTAGGTACTTGTTTCTTTGATATTACCTTCAAACATGATGAAGTTTCCCCACAAAAACAAACAAACAAAAACAAAACAAAACAAAAACTTTCACTGGATTCTACAATCTTCCCAGTGTTCCCTATTACTTTATCTCAGCCAGACTCCTGGGAGGAAGGGAAGCTGTTTAGATTCATTGCTACTGTCTCCTCTTATTTCACTCCTCAATCTTTCTAAGTAAATAAACATATTTTCTGATAAGAACTATTCCTAAGAATATCTTATATAACCCTTATGTGCACATACGCTTTACAGTTTATATGACTTTTAATCAGGAGATCATTTTCTTAGAATAGGGACATACACACACACATACACACACATACACACATACATATTACATACACACATATACATTTTTCAATATTCTGATTTTGTTAAAATGCATCAACACTCTCTTTTTTACATTATTAATCTTGTGATAACTAGTAGTGAGGGCCTTTTCTCATTTTTGACCATGCCTATGATTACCCTTTTAGGCCGATGCAAAAGGAAGAGGGTCTCTTCATAGCCACAGGTCAAAGGAAGATGAAAAAAAATTACTAAAACTAAAATTTAAGTTTGGCTTTCCCCAATTTCCCCACAGTATAGAAGAAGAAAGTTCATAGAGTGTTTGATGAAGCAAAAACTTTTACTTATCTAAATGTGATCAGAAGTGGGCTTGAAGCCAGAGATTCCTAAAGATCTAGAGGAATACTCTCATATTCTTCTAATCTGAAGTAATTAAGGATAAAGTCAACAATAAATGTAAGATGTATGCATGGTGAATTAGAGGCAATATCGGAGGGGAGGCAGTAGCATTGAGAAGGACCCAGAAAGGTCTTTAGTAGAAAATAAGGTCTTAACTAAAATAGAAGGAAGCAAGCAATGCCAGGAGGCAGATATAAGGAAACTTTCCAGGCATGGGAGACCGGTAGTAAAAAGACATAGAGGTAAGAGTTGTATTTTCTTAGGCAAGAACCATAGTTCTCAGAGGCCAGTATCACTGTAAAAGGTATCCAGTGACATGATCAAACTTGCATTTCAGGAAGATTACTTTGAGAGCTGAGTGGATGATAGATTTAAGGTGGTGAGGCCAACAAATAGACTAAGGCAGTAGTCCAGGAAAGAAACGATAAGGGCTTGTACCAGGGTGATGGAAGTGTCAAAGGAGAGAAGACGGTGTATACCAGAGTGTGAAGGTAGAATTGGCAGGCATTGAGAAGAGATTAGATATGGAAGACTAGGGTGAAACAGTAGACTCAAGAATGACACCAAGATTGTTGTCTGGGGTGACTGGGAGAAAAGTGATGCCCTTGGCAGTAATAGGGAAGATTTGAATATGGTGATGCCTTTTTTTTTCTTTTGGAGGGAAAGATAATGTTTTGGATACATTGAGTTTAAGATGTTTCTAGGATGGCCAATTCACAAATTCAGAAAATTTCAGTCTGGTTAATGACAGTCTTCTTGAAATGTTTTTTTCTATCTGTTCTATTTCTATTCCAAATTCTACCTTAAACTGTTCCAATTTAGAGCTACAGAAGCAATCTGCATGTCTTGTAAAATTTAAATACCACTTTGAACATTGAAACAGAATGAAGACCTTTCCTTTCCCTGCCATTACATTTACATTGAAAGTTCATGATTTGTTTCCATTTGTCTGGACTAAATAACATCTTGGGAGCATTATAATGAGTTCTTTTTCCACTAAAATCCATGTTGGTAAATCAGAGTGTGCTAAACTTTTCCTAGAGGTGAAAGAGTTGGGCATGTCAGATTGAGGTGGGATGGGAAAGCCATTTTAACAACACTGTATCTATTAGGGTTATGTTAATAAAAGGAAACACCACTGAATGGAAAAGGAAAAAACATACTTTAGTGATTATATTGAAATCTGGTGTCATAGACTTATGCTCAGGAAGAGAGAGAAGAGGTGGAGTGGAAGGAGGGGAGAGAATCAGGGAGAAGGACAGAAAAGAAGAAGAGGCTTTTGGGCTTTTATTCTATTTTTTTTTTTTAAAATCCAGGTCAATGGAGTGAATCTGACTGTTCTCAGAGTCTACTAGTGACATTAAGGCATATGGACAAAGATAGAAGAAGTCCCAGATGGCTGCATATTCAGCACATTTCAAGGGTCCTCAGATAACAGAGTGTGGCCCCATTAAGGCCCTCATTCACTTTGGAGAACCACCACTAACTATGTCACATATCTTTGACATCAGCCTAATTTCCTTGTTCAGTAAAATCTAATTAAATTTACGCCCTACTGATTCAAATTGTGTGTTTGTAATTAGTGGTGTGGTGACATTTACCTTTGCATTATTAAAAACACACTAGCACACAACAAGAACAAAAACAAACATGTAAAAATAAAAACCCTCTGGGTTTATTTCTTTATTTTTAAAATGATGGGGTTGGATTAGACAATATTGGAGGTCTCTTCCAGCCTAAAATCTGTGATTTCTCTACCTATTTTTAAGAAAAGAATGAGGAACAAGACCCATGAGCTCAGATGTTAATGTGTGTATGCTAAAAAAAAAAAATATGGGTAATGAATTAAGTGAAATAGAGATTCCAAGTGATAGGAGCCAAATCCATCCACATAAGTATCACGGAGACTTTTGGGAATGGAACTGGGTTTGAATATGGCTATTAGTGAATATACCCTATACAAAAGAAAAAAAAATAGATTCAAGACATAACAGAGTAGCTTATAGATGTATTTTACTTTGGTATTATATATTAATTGGCAGCTAGGTAGTACAGGGGATAAAGTTCTGGACTTGGTTTCAGAAAGACCTGAGTTTGAATCCTGCCTTACTAGCTGAAGAACTCTGGGTAAGCCACTTAACCTCTCTCTGGCTCAGTCTCCTTATCTGCAAAATGAGGATAATAGTACCTATCTTTCAGAGTTTTTATGGAGATCAAATAAGTATTCATATACAGAGTATTTTGCAAACTTTGAAGCACTATGTAAATGTTGGTATTATTATTTATACCCAGATGATGAGATCCATCTATCAGAGGGAGAAAGCCTGGTAGAAACCATATGGGTAAAGATAAATGGAGGGAGATATTGTTATGTACCATCTGGCCAGAAGAAGGAAATAGATAAAGGGTTTGGGACACAGATCGCAAATTTTTCATTGAAGCATGATATCATACGGATGGGGGGTTTCAATTATCTAGACATCTGCTAAAGCTGTCATTCTGTCAAAATCAGTTTACCTGATAAAGTCTTCATATGCTTTACTGATCACATCATCCTTTGAAAAATGTGACTGAGGGAGGAAGTGACTAGGGTCATTGGTATTCTAGGCTTGATTCTGACAAGGGAGGTGTACTGATGGATGAAGTTTCTGTAAAATGGTGGCAACTTTGGGAGGAAGTGATCATTTCACCTTTGAATCTGCAATAGATAGTAACAGGAAATCTGGGCTCTTAGTTCAATATGCAGTCTAGATTTGAGGAAAGTACATTTCAAAGAGTTGTAGAAAAGAATGGTAGACATGGTATGAAATACTTTGGAGGAAATCTATTCAAGAGAGATTGTTTGTTTTGAAAATCACATTGTGAGAAGTAAAGGGGAGTTGACTGGTAAAGTGACTGGTAAAGAAGCCACTTAGATAAAAATGTAGTGAAGATATAAACAAGAGCAGATAAGTACAGGTGAATAAAATAGTGGCACAGGCCTAAAGAAATAGTCAGGGAAGTACCAAAGCTTCTAACAACCAGAGGCTAGTGATCACATCCTTAGGGCTTTAAAAAACAAACAAACAGCTGTACTGGGGGTAAGAGGAAGATAAAAGAAGGGGTGGGTGTGCTTCTTGGAATAAGATATAGCGGAGAAAAAAACCAAACAACAAAAATACTAAGCTTTTATTTTCCTTCCGTTTTTGCTACCAGATGAAAAGATCTTCAGATTGAGAACCTGTCCAAATCCATCCAAATGATCTTCAAAACTTTCTTTTCTTCTTCAATCATTTCAAATCCTTTCTTCTCACTTTTCTCACAACATTTTCCCACAGTGACTTGAAGGGGGAAAAATGATCCACAAAAAAATTTTAAGGTGTTTTGGAAGGGAGGGGCAAATACTCAAAATATATATGTATTTTTTAAGCCTGAGGATCTCAAAAAGTATGGATAGCAGGATGGATTTTGTAGCGATTTGTATTGAACATGTAATGTCTCTATTTCTGCCAGAGCCATCTGCTATCTATATTCCAAGCATTAGACTGTTCTCCTTCCTGGAAGAGAAAGTGAGGGAGAATGAGGAATCCTTCTTCATGCCTGTAGAAAATGAAAAAATTGTGCTAAAGTATTGATGTTAGCAAAGGCTTAATGGGAAGAAAGAAATCTGAATTAGAGCAAGGAAACTTGACCATTATCAGAAGGCTGGCAAATGGAAGACTATCACACAAAGGAGGAAAAGAAGGGAAGGGATAGTTATATTCTGGAAGCTAAAAAATATGTGATTATTCTTGAAGATGAGAGAGCTGTATCCTCTGAGACCAAAACATCTTCTCATGATCCAGTGGCTCCAGAGAAACTATTAGGTGAGAGAGCTAGATAAGTGGATAGAGTGGTGTGCCTGGAATCAGGAACACCTGAGTTCAAACCTGGTTTCGGATGCTTAACTAGCTGTGTGACCCTGGGGAAGTCACTTAACTCTGTTTGACCCATTTTCCTCATCTATAAAATAAGCTGGAGAAGGAAATGGCAAACCACTTTGGAAATTTTCTTTGCTAAGAAAACCCCAAATGGAGTCACAAAGAATTGGACACAACCTAAAATGACTGAACAATGACAACAACATCAAGTAAGAGTCACAAGAGTGGTGGTGGTTTGTGATACCCTCATCTGTGGTGGCAAGATTCCTTCTTAACAACACTAGAGTAGTCTATTGTCCTTCTGGGGCTATGTCCAGGATTATGCTAGAGTCAGTTCATGCCACAGATGGAGGTGGTCCTTAAATTTTCAGTGTGTACATTTGCATCTCAGTATATTCTACAAATCAGTGATTGCTTCATTGTTTCATTAATTATATATAGAGTTAAAGAAGTGATTGAGTAAATGATAATGTAGATTAAATTTAAAAGTATGTCAATAGTAGTTTTGTTTTTCCTCTGAAAGCTGGTTATTAAACATTTGCCAATCACTCATCCACCGATAGTGATGCACAAAGGCATGAATGATGTTGCCAAAAGGAACCTCGAAATTTTTGCCAAAGAGTATCCTGAAGACTATTAAGACAAAGGGTGTGTTTTCCTTATTGTTGCTCATTAAAGAAAAGGTATGCAGAAGAAAAACAAAAGATGTGAAAGTGAGCAACAGGCTAAGAAGATGGTACCTGAGGATGGGATTTCATTTCTAGACTCATTTAATGTACAGTAATGTATACACTATATACAGTATGTACAGTAACATACAGTAATACAGATGCACAACTAACAAAGGCTATTATATATATGTGTATGTATATATGTACATATATATATTTTGCTTGATGCCTTGAATATATAATGAAAAGGCTTTAACATTAAAATATCGGGGAGGACAAAAACTGACTATACATATCAACCAAGCTAAATACTACATTTGGTAGTAGGTGCACTGAAGGAAGAAGAATTAGAGTTGAGACATAGAACTTCTCATGAGACATAATCCAAGAAGTGAGCCTATAGTAGAACCCATGGTCTCAAATGTCTAAACTCAAATGCCCAGCATTTAGGCAACTGGAAAGAGAAACTAGGGGTTATATTATGAGGGAGTAAAGGTGATTTCATGGACATCAACTGAAACTGGTTGGAATGGAAACTATTAATTGAATATATGGTATTGCATAATGCCATAATGCATAATTTCAAAGGAAATAGAATAGGTAAAGGGTGGGGCTGGGAGTAGCACTATATAGTAAAATATAGACAGTGAAGAAATTAAGGAATTAAAAAGGGAAAGTATGGTAGTGAATATTTAAGAACAAAAGGGTGGAGTGATGAATGAATTCATGAACAAGAAAGCATTTATTACATTATTATTATGTGATTGTTGTTCTTCAGCCATTTTCAGTTGTTTCTGACTCTTTTTGACCCCTTTTGGAGTTTTCTTGGCAAAGATACTAGAATGGTTTACCATTTCCTTCTCCAGCTCATTTTATAATGAGGAAGCTGAGGCAAACAGAGTTAAGTGACTTGCCCACGGTCACACAGCACATGTCTGAGGTTGGAAGATGAGTCTTCTTGACTCTAGGCCTGGCACTCTATCCACTGCACCACCCAGCTGCCCATTTCATGATTACTACATGCCAAGACTGTTCCTTAGTAGAGTAGGGATACAAATACAAAAGCAAAGACAGTCTCTGTCTTAAATGAATTTACATCCGTCCTACTAGGAGGAGACAATCTGGAAAGGGAGTAGTGTCCAAGGAACAGAATTTGTTTTGAAAATTATTGAGATGGTGAATGTAGCCATAGGGTAAAAGACTGACACACCTTTTCCAGGAACAATGACAGAGTTGATTTGATTATGGTATTATAAGAACTGTGGAAAAGTGGGAAGGGGGAGGTATGCTTGGTCAAGGCAGCTGGTGAAAGATGGGCAGAGATTGAAATAAATATTGGTTGTAGTAGGCAACTGAGGCAACCATTTTTCAGGACAGAAAGGATCCCAGTAGAAGTTATATCTTATGGAGTATGGTTTCTAGGCTGAGTTTTAAGATATCTGTTAAGAAGATAGTCAGGAAATGAATTAGAGAATGTATAGGGCTGGCATAGATGTAGTAGGTGATTTGAGCAGACCAGATTGACTGAAAGATGAAACAAATAAGGAATTTGGAAAATAGAAAAACAACCCTGGCACAGAGGTATGACATCATAATTATGGGCAAATTCAATGATCCAGAATTTCTGATAGAGGATTGGCATGTCAGCAATAGTGTGGCATGAATTTTAGATTCTGGGAAAGAAGATTTCAGAGACATAGGCTTGCATAGACTAGGTTCTATAGCTGAATTTATCCTAAGAATGATGGGAAGCTTAAGACTGAAAGTTGAAGAAATAAAAGAAAACAATTTTGATGATAAAGAAAAAAAAACAGAATTTGACTGAAGACAGTAATCTAGATACTCATCAGCCAGGTTAGATTTTTTTTAATCTAAAAAAGAAGAGAAGTAAAGAAATAAATGTGAATGTGATATAGTCCTATAAAAATAGTGTCAGGACTGCTAAAGTCCAGATTTTACTGAGACTGTCTAGGAAAGTAAGGAACAACCAAAATAGTGCTGCTGCTGGTGTGAAAAGGCTGTAATATATAACCAAAGAAGTACTTGAAAAGAGAACAAGGAATAAGATACATTTTTAAAGAGAGATGAGTGGGTCACATGGAAAGAATAAATTGGTTGGCACAAGTTGGCAGCCAGAGTGGTCCATTGCTACTCCTCTCAACTCAGGAAAAAAATAAAGAAGGCCTATAGCCCTTTGGGTTAGCTCTCTGTGGTGAAGCTAAGTGAGGATGTGAACAAGAATTATATAGGATACCATGTATGATTAGGTAAGATTTGTATTATTTGAAGGAACTCCTGAGATATGAGTATTGAATATTTGAGTATAAAAGTGAAAGAGAGGACCAAAGAAGGAATAGGACTTCTGCTCTGGAAGAATGGGATAACAACTGAAAAAAGAGAGAAAGAGCTATTCAATTTTTATTTCTTTTTTGTTTTGTGACCAAAAAAGAATGACCTATGCATTAAAAATGAAAGAATAAAAATGGCCAACGAGAAGTTGATAAATGAGATAAATAAGGAGATAGTAAGAAAGCACCTGAGTGACCTTGAGAAATTCAAATCACGAAGCCTCAATGATCTACCTTCTTGGGTTCTGAAAGACCTGGCAGATGTGATTGCTTAGCACCTGTCAGTGATATCTGAAAGATTGTGGTGATATATGATCTATGACATTTTCCAAGGGAAAGGAAAAAGAATCCACAAAATATAGGCCAATGTCCTTGACTCTCCAATTCTCGTGAAAATTTGAGAACAAATCATTTAAAATATTGAGGATAGTAGTCAGAATCCAAAAAGATCTTGCAATTTATTAGAGACATATAGAAAATTATAGACTTGGGAATAGCAAAGTCCCCCAAACCACTATATCTGATTTCAGTTCAGCCAATCACAGAGAGAAGAAATTCTTGTTCAGAAGGGACCTGCCTTCATCACCACCCCCAACTATTTCCGACCAACTATTATCAACAGGCATATAAGCACAAGAACTGTAGGAGTAACAGCATCTCCCCCTCATTCCACAAATCCTATTTCTAGTTTAGCACTGGAAGCCAATGTAAGAGGCAGTTCTTGAGAAGGCACTAGCCATCTCCACTGATTATCAACTGACTTTCCACCCTCAGAGGAGGCTATCAGCCTAGCTGAAGCATCCTGAAGGAGAGTCGGGACACACCATGTGCCTGCCAGGTCAAACCATCACCACCACCACTTTGATCATCTCCTCAGATCCTGGTGGAGACAGCTCTGGCCAAGAACTTAAGAGTTTGGGGAATAATAATGCTTCTAGTCCAATGCCTGTAGCCATCAACCTAGGAAATAACCTTTGTACAGATGCCACCTGAAAACTGCTCCTTCATAGCCACAGCCACAGCTACAGCTACTGAAGACCCAGAAAAAAAGTCCTTGGATTGTCAAATGGTCCAATATCAGAAACTTATGTGATTTTATTAGTAGAAATGATATGAAAGTAGAGGCAACATTATCATCTGCACCCTAAGGCTCATGGGACCTTTCCTTCTGATTTGTAACTGAAAATTTCCACACATGTTTTCTCTCCTGTTAGAATGTAGGCTCCTTGAGATCATGGACTGTTCACTTTTCTATTTGTATTTCCAGAGCTTAGCACAGTGCATTGCATCAACACTTAATGAATGCTTTAAGTTAATTTCATTCAACAAAAATCAGACATCTAACATGGAGGGTTGATTAAATATGAGGTATTAAATTTGATTTAATTAAATTTTATTGAATACAAGACTAAAAAAAATCTGTTTCAGTAGGCTACAAAATTATTATGAGTAAGCAATGTAAATTTATAGTAATAAAGCTGATGAAAATTTAGGTGCCATTAATTAGGGTACCACTTTCAGGAATAAGAAGATGTTAGTCCCTCTGTGTTCTTCCCTGGTCAGACCATTCATGGAGAATTATGTCTGGGGATCCTCTACTAAATGTTTAACTACTGGCTGTCTGAAAACACAAGACAGACCTTTAAGTTTAATCTGCATTATTAGCATTGTCTCCTTCACTTTCTTTAAATCTAGACAATCAACAACAATAAATCAAGCTCTGATTTGTAGTATTTGCCAATTTCTGAGGTGTAAATGATTACATTGAAAATTTGACAATTTGTTATCTTGAGCCGGTATGATCTGGCATCAGCATACCCTTGGTTGTGGCCACCACAGTTTAGAATGGGTATTAATAAGATGACAAGAATCCAGAGTAGGGAAAACAAGAGAGCAAAGTCTTGATTCCATTTCATAAAGAGGATTGGTTGAAAGAACTAGGAATGTTTAACCTAAAGAAGAAAAGAATCAGGTGGGGTGTGATAGTTATTTCCAAATATTTGAAATACTATGTAAAGAGGGATTCAACTTGTTCTGCTTGTGCCCAGAGGGATGAACAACTAAGCACTGAAATTACAAAGCAGCAAATTTAGGCTTGATGTTGGGTTAAACAAACAAATAAACCAACCAACCAAACAAACAAAGAAAAACTTCCTAATGATAATTAGGTAAGCTGGAGCTGGGAATTAGTGCTCACTGGCTCTGAAGAGCCACTTGTTAATTTGTCAGTGGAAACATTTCCACCTCAGAAATCCACAAATGCCACAATTTAGATCTCGATTCATTGTTTTATTAATTGGACTCTAGACTGAAGAAAGGGATGGAGAATGCAGATTAAACTTTCCATCATGTTGAATGTACTTTTATTTTTCCAGAGAGCAGGTTGTTAACTATTTATTAGCACAGCCCTGATTGAGCTTTTTGAAAACTTGAACAGACTATGAAAGCCATTCCTTCAGAATAGGATTCTACACATTGAAGAATTTCAAGTAGAGGTTAGATGAGAACTTGGTATGTTTTCATTTGTTCATTCATTCATTGATTCATTCATCCTTTTCAGATATAGGCTAGATCAAATGAAGATTTCTTCATTGCTAATTTTCTGCCAACAAAAAATGGAGGAATAGAAAGCAAAGGTTATCAAAGAAATTATAAGATAGGTCCTACTCCTTTCAATGAGTTGTACAGTCACTAGGCCAGAATGAACTATAATGAATGGTACACAAAGAACTTAATTACTAAATCATCGTCGCTATCAATGGAAAGGTATCGATCATAATGCGATAGGCAAATATTTGTATTTTCTTTATTTTTTAAAACTTTTTCTGTTTATTTTATTGTGAACTTAAGAAATGAAACAAGCAGTTTGATAACAGTATAATGTGAAAAAAAGATTGTACATAAAACTGCAAATCTAGATGCACAACTTGCTATTCTTTTAAAATATATAATAAATTTATCATTTAAATTTCTGTTTCCTCTTTATTTTCTTCCCTCCTCCTCCTGCCCCCAGCCCTTGAGATAGTTACAATTAGACACAAATATATAAGAGAAGAAGGTGGGCTTTTGTAACTGTAGATTGGAGAACTCAATTTTTGTTCTTGGGGAAAATATGGAAAGTATGATTTAATTTAAAAGATGATTTGTAAGCATTTAGAAAGGAAAACATTAATTGGTAGGAACTATTATGACTTTACAAAGAGTAATTTAAGAGGACAAGGCACAGTTGATCAAATGCTTGACTTTATTCGATGATAAGGGCTTAGTGCTTTAAGTCACATGTTTATTTATCCTCTATAATTATTTGATCCACCCTGCATTATAGGGCCATAGGAAGGAGAGGGCCACATTGGGGTTGGGGACAAGAATTTTTTTGCATCCATTAGAGAACTGGTAACTTCTATCTTGTTCTCTGCTCTTAGGTAGATAACTTAGGAGAGAAGGAATTTGGAAAAGCCTTTATTTGAAAAATCAATCTCGTACTTTCCAACAATAACAGTGATCCCTGTCTGACTGCAGCCACCAGAACTCTATTCAGTACATGTTCATCCAAGCAGCCAAGGGAACCAGTCAAGGTGGTAATTACTTCAAGAATATCTAACTCTCTAAGTTCCATGCTTGGGGTGATTAGTATATAAAGTTAATACATTAAAAAGTCCGTATCCTAATTAGACTCTTTGAAACATTTATTTGGATTCACCTACTGATGCTAGAAGATTCTCCTACAGTCTGCTGTTTCACAAGGTCTCATCCATGCCTCTTCCTGCTGAAAATGGGATCTTGTCTCTATTTAATAAAATCCTTTTTTGCTACTGTGTCGAAGTTCTTGAATCATGGTGCTCCCATAATTCAAACCTAGAAGGCCTATAGATTACAATGTTAATCTAACTAGATCAGAGGTGGGGAACCTGCAGCCTCAAACTAGACCAAAGATTTAGGGTATGTGGACTCTGATTTAGCCTTAGCACAGGGGTGGGAGTAGTGGGGCTTTGGTAAATAAAATTTCCTCCTCCTTCCTGTTATATGTCAATGGGGCTTTATTCACCAAACACGGTTAGGATCTCAACCAGATCAGGTCACCTCAACCCTTTTTATTCAGGAAAGCTAAACTCAGAGCTGGAAGCACAGTTGAGGAATGTTTTTGTTTCAGCTACACTACTCAAACCATCCCTTTCTCTGAAGGCCAATCAAAAGCCCAGTTTCAAGTGCTCAGATTCAGAATCCAAGGCCCTTAGCTCTATTAGTGATATGGATCAGATTCTGATTGCTTGGCTCTTTCCACACATCCTTCCTTCTTCCTTGCCCCATACTTATTTTTCCCCCTGAATTACATACTTGCGAATGAGATCTTTGAGTGGCTTAGTGATGATAGCATAATTTTTCATAACTTTGAAGTCAGCAACTTTAACATATCTATATCTACTTTTATCCAATTTGTGTTATATATACACACATATAACACATATGTACATTTATACATGTTAAAGCTACTTACCTTGAAGAGAGGATGAGGAGAAATTGCTTAATGATCATAGTTCTGAGAGCAAAAAACAAAAAAAAAAAAAACAAAAAGAAACATACAAACAAAATGATGAAGTAAAATTCCTGAATACCGTATTGAAGGAGACAACTGCCTAGCAATTTTGAATATATATGTATTTGCATTTATTAAGTACATATGTTCATATGTAAATGTAGATGTTCTATCAAAATTATTTTCATTATATTAAAATTATCTCTGTTGACTTTTGCTTTGTTTCCCAAATTTTCTTTTAGTCAGTCAGTCAATAAACATTTATTAAGTACCTACTATGTTCCAGGCACTGTGCTAATAGCTGGGAAAAACAAAAGATAGTCCCAGTTCTCAAGGAGCTCACAATCTAATGGGGAGACAATATGGAAACAACTACATACAAACAAGATACATTCAGAATAAATTTGATATAATCAATAGAGAAAAGGCACTAATATTGAGATTGGAAGACTTATAGAAGGTAGGATTTTAGCTGGGACTGGAAGAAAGCCAAGGAGGTGGAGATGAAGAAGTAGAAAATTCCAAGCACTCAGGACAGTGAAAATGCATGGAGTTGAGAGATGGATTATTCTGTCTATAGAACAGCAAAGCAGTGTTACTGGATCACAGAGGATGTGATGGGGAGTAAGGAAATATAGAAAGGGTCAAATTTTAGAGGGCTTTGAACAACAGAGAATTTCACTTTCATTTCTGTAATTTTGACTATCAAATCTACCATTCTCTTTTTCAGACTCATATTTGGGAGAGATTCTCCATCATGCAATTTAAGTTATCTATTCTCTTCTCTGGCTTATTTATTTCTTTGAGAATTCTAATATCTGACAATTTCCATCCCAATATCTGAAAAGTTTTATTTCTATTTTGAGCTGTTGTGGAATTTCTTGTTGTTTTTCCATGATCTTTTTAATAAATTTCCAGGATTTATTCTCTTGCTTTCCTTTTCATTGAGGGTATTAGGTATGTCTGATTTAAAGTTTAATATTTATTTGTTGTGTTTTAGCTTTTGAAAAATGTCTTACTCATTTTCTCCTAATAATAATAATAATAACAACAACAACATTTATATAATGCTTTACAAATATTATCTTATTTTATCTTAACAATAGCCCTCTGAGATAGGTGCTGTTATCTTGATTTACAGATGAGGAAAATGAGGTATTCAGAGGTTAAGTGACACAGACACATAGCTATGTGTCTGTGAAATCAAACTCAGGTTTTCCTCACTTCAGATCCAATGATCTATCTACTGAGCAACAAAATGAGCTGCCTTGGCTTCTGACTTTCTGAGTCTCATTGGGTTATGTACTATAGGTCTAGGCTTAGACCTAGCTTTTTTTTTCTCAGACTTTTTGTCTTAAGGATTCTTCCTTTTATTAGAGAAAGATCATACCGGGTTTACATCTTTACTAGTTAGCCCCTCTATCTGCCATTGTCTTGCTGTAAGTATTTTTGTCAATATATTGCTTTGTTTCCTGACCAGAGCCCCTCAGTCTAGTAAGTTTCTAAGGGCCCAATTGGGTCCTACCTTTTGTAAATTCTGCTGGGAAAGAAGTAACTACATCTAGGTTTCTAAGTCCATCTCCTTCTGCAACAATACTTTTTCTTTTCTAATCACACATTTCTTCTGTCCTGCACACATATGTGTATACCCACCCCTTTTACGTCATGTGACTAGGCACTATCAATGTTTCTTTACCTCTTTGAGTCTGTGGAAGTTTCAGATTGAATCATTGCTGTGAAGTGACTGTGTATAGGATATCAGAGCTGGATCTTGAAACACAAATCTGTCCAGTTGGTTGCCCTGACAGTGCCCATTCCAACATAGTACTGAATGTGGGCAGTGAGAGTGGAAGTTTTAGGTAATCTGGTAACATGATGTTATTTCAGAAGAATTTGCCTTATGTGGAGGAAATTTAACTTCCTGACTTGTTGGTACTGTTTTAATTACTGTAGACTTACTGCATTTCTTCTTATCTGGAGGCTATTGGATGAGAAAGCTGTGATAAAAAGTTACTCTGCCATCTTACTAATCACCATCTTAGAATGTAGTGAGTCTCAAATATCATGTGGGCCAACCCCCTCATATAACAGTGGAGGAAATTGAAGCCCATAAAGATAAACTTATTTGAGCAAAGTCACAAAATTAATGCAAAAGCTGGAGAAAGAGAGAGAAAGAGCAAGCGAGCAGATAAATAGGAGCATGTATAGAATGGTTTTGTATGTCAATACATATTTATGCCTAATGGTAGTCATCTTTAGGGTAGGAAGAGGGGGAGGGAAGAAAAAAAAGGAAGTTACATGATAACTATTATATATTTAAAAGGAGTAGCGAGTCGTACAAAACAGATTTGCAGTTTTCATTTACAATCATCTTTTTTTTCCATCCTACTATGATATGGAAATGTCTATTTTATTTCAAAAGTTCAGAATAAAATAAATTAAATAAAAAAAGGAAAGCTGAGCCTCTAACCTAGGGTCCTTGATTTCCCATAGAAGGCTCTTTCTGCTATACTACACAGCCTGAGTACACTAGAATGGAATCATTTTTTATAGCATTGTTTCTATAAGAAAATGAATACATAGCATGGAAGAGAATGAAGAGACTTACAAGGTCCTGAGCTTCCTCAACAATGTTAGGGTGACCATCTCTAGATTTACATTATTTGTTTATCTGTAATTGGATGAATCTTGTTACGATCAGCTTTTACAATGTTTATATTGTTAAGTTAATGAATTAAGTGTAAATGAAAATTTTAAGAGAAGTATTTTTAAAACTGAAACAATTATATTGGTAGCTATAGAGTCAGAAGAAATCTTAAAGATTATCTAGTCCAAATTTCTAATTTTACAGATGAAGAAACTAAGGTTTAGAGAGGAGAAATAATTTATTCAAAATCATAATAGTGCTAAGTTGTAGTCAAACAAGAATTCATGCCAGGTCTCCTAACCCCCAATCCAAGGCTTTTTCTGCTGCATCTTGCAGGCTCCATCCAGTTGTTTCCAGCCATTCCTTTTTTGTAACTCACAATGGATTTTACCAAAGCAAACAAATAAGTGGATTTCTTAGGAGAGGCAGGGGAGACATAACTTGTGATAACAAAACATATAAAAACTGATTAAAGTGTGTAAAATTTAATAATCCCTTATTTGGCAACACAGAAATGTGGCATGCATGCATATATTGTGTATGAACATATACATACATATGAGTGCAAATATGGGCTATACACACATGTATATATGCAATATATGTGTGTGTGTATATATATATATATATACATATATAATATATATATATATGTATATATATATATGTATACACACAGAGAGACAGAGAGAGACAGAGAGAAAGGTAGAGAGAGAGTCCAATACTCCAAATGGATCTTGAATTTATTATGGGGTTATTACCTCCAATGAAGTAAATTGTATCTGCATCGATGCAAAGGTTAGGTTCTAGCTTTTTGGCCATCATTTGGGAAAATACTAACATCTGGGATTTCATTAGTGGAGTGGGGTACAAGTTGCTTGTTTATATTCCTCCCCACCCCCCCAATACACCCCTTCCCTGCCCCTTCTAAACTGTTGCCTTAATTTCTTCAAAATCATGTTACCTCAAGCATAGACTTCCTCCGTATACTTGTTCTAGTCCAGCTGCTTTTTCTCATTTTTATTGTCTTTAATTCCATTTCTGCTTCCTCAAGAAGCATAAAAGGGCTCTGATGTTAG
This sequence comes from Phascolarctos cinereus, assembly GCF_003287225.1. NCBI lineage: Eukaryota > Metazoa > Chordata > Mammalia > Diprotodontia > Phascolarctidae > Phascolarctos > Phascolarctos cinereus. The sequence goes on along the minus strand of NW_027555847.1, from coordinate 288,571,537 downwards.
TGTTCAAATGTTAGTGTTCAATATCTTTGAAGGTGAAATGAATTTATTGTTTTAATGTAAACTTTTGGATATCTTTTCCATCTCCTATTTGTTATCTTTCTAGTTTTATTCTTCAATTTTTTTGAGGTGACTTTGCCCAGTGTAGACTCTTACAAAAATTTTTAAACTTTTTATCTTCTGCCACAAATTTATTTTGTTTTATTAGGGAGTAATGCTCAAATATGTCACCATCATCCTTTGTGTGATTTTAAAAACCAGTTTACCTCCGAAACACTCTTTGAATATCATATTTCTCTTTAATCTTCATATACATGTATGATATGAAAAGCAAGTTTTTTATGGAATTCAATATTCTTTTCACTGAAGACTGCTAAATGGCTTATGTGTAGAGACAATATTAATCACTGATCATTTCTAACAATATTTCCCAAAAATTTAGAAAATTTAGATGTGTGAGTGAATTAAATTTCTGATAAAACTTATAATATGATCCTCACCCTACCTTTGAAGGTTATTAAAAACATGTAATTCAGTGTATAATTCAGTGATAATGATTAGATCAAGGTATTCCCACTGCTGTTTATATACAGAAAAATAATTTACCTTGACATATTTTTCATCTCTCTCTAAATGAATTCCAGACCTTTTTTGTGATAAAATCCTACAAAGAAGGATGTATTTATTATTATATTGACCACAATCATAATTACATATCACCATGAGTAAGATTCCCATTAAAATATGACTATCTCTGTTATTAGATATTACATTTTCAAAAGAGTTTTTAGTAAAGTTTTTTGACTTTTTAAAAAATTAAATAACTTCTGTCCTGAGGTCTGAGGCCTGAATTTCTCCTTCTGGACATCTTTACCTATATGTCCCACTAAAAACCCATACTCACCATCACCAAAATAGGCCATAATTTTTCCTTTAAAATTCATTTCTTTCCTTAATTTCCCTGGGCATTGAAGGATGAGATGTAACATTAAAAAAAAATTGGTAGTGATGAGAGAGGAGTCAAAAAACTACTTCTTCAATTTCAGGGAGAAAAATGTCAAAAAACCTTGTCGTTAACTATTTTTAAAAATGTAATATGTGACAACAGAAATAGTCATATTTTAATGAGAATTCTAAAGATTTCACCTCACTTAGGTATCTTAGAGTCATTGTGGATGCCTTTTACCTCTGGCAACTTAAACCAAAAACTCAGGAACAGACTTTATCATGTCACTCCACTGTTTAAAAACTGTCACTAACTCACTATTGTCTACAAAATAAAGTTCAAAGTCTTTAGTCTGGCTTTCCAATATTTGATTCCAATCTATCTTTCTTGTCTTATCTCATTCTAGTCACATTTGTATGTTCTGTGTCATAATTTAATGGAGTTACTTATCATTTTCCAAACTCTTGTTGACTTGCCCTGCTATAACCTATATTCATGTCTATTCCTATAATGTCTCATGTCTCTCCCCTCCCTTTGCTCCTCCTGCTGATTTCTTTTTGATGCAACCTTTCAGAATCTTCTTATTCTTACTTTCTTCCATCTTCTTTTGTAGATTCAAATCTCCATGAGAGAACTCTAACACAAATTTGTAATTTGTATTTTAGTTGCTTCTGCTCCTGTCTTGTTCCCACCTCCTTTCCAACCCCAACTATAGTGTAAGCTTTTAGAGTACAGGGAGTCATTCATCTTTGTATTGTCTGTGCCTAATACATAAGTGAAGCTTAACAAATGGTTGAGTCAGCTATTCTCATGGTCACCTGGTTACCCCATGATTGTAATTATTACCTGGAACACCAAGGGATTTCTAATTCTTTCAGTTTGCTGGAGTATATTTGTTATGCTTTAGCTCATGGATATCCTTCCCAGAGGAAAGAAAGAAAGAAAGAAAAAATATTCCAACTATGGATTCACATAGACTGAATTTAGTTCTATGAAAGTCTGACTCCAAAAGAAGAGATCAAATGTTTTAAATGCTCTTTGGCTTGTTTCCTCCACCTAGGAGTTCTGGGTGTTGATTGTATCTGGGGTCTTTTCAAAATGAATTAATAAGGTCCCTTCTAGAAAATTTAGTCAAAGTACAATGAAGATGTCAAGTATATGACAGCTATTTATTCCTTTTATCAAAAAAGAAATGTGTAAAACTTAAAAGATTTGTTAATACACATTAACAAATATTAAAAACGTGAAATAATAATGAATCACTTACTGTTCTCAAAAGGTAAAGACACTTTGTGGGACTGCTGAGCAGACATTTCACCTTTCACTTGTGACATCTGAATAACTCAGAAGGATGTGTTTCCTAGCAAGCAAGGGCACACATAGTGTGGAATTTCTTAGTCTTTTCAACTGCAGTATCATTTCTTCATTGGTAATCACCTCAAAAGAAGCAGTGGGGCACCACTACCCACAACTCTGGATTAAAACTTGCTTATAATAAGCTGCTAAAAATAAAATAAAACAAAATTAAAAATTAAAAAATTAAAAAGCCAAGGAAAAAGAATCTGACCATACATAGCTACTATGGTGTAAAAGGAGATCTGAGTTAATATTCAGAGGAAGACAGTGAGGCAAAAAGAACCATTCTTACCCCAGAGAGCAAAATTAAAATGGTTACAAGCCCAAAAAGTTTTTTTTGGAAGAATTTATAAAGGACTTCAAAAATAAATAAGAAAGAATGAGGAAAAATTAAAGTAAAAATGAAAATAATTCACGAAAATCAAGAAAACTATGAAAAGAAAGTCAACTAATTGGAAAAAGGTCCAAAATCTTAAAGAAGAAAAAAAAATTGGAAACTAGAATTGGGGAAGTAAATGATGTTATAAGACACCAAGAAATAATAAAACAATAAAAAATAGAAGAGGATGGGAAATATCTCATTAGAAAAATAACTGATATGGAGAACAGATCAAGGAGAGACAATATGAGAATTGCTGGACAACCTAAAAGTTGCAATCAAAAAAAGAATCCTGGTACAATTTAAGAGAAATTATTGAGGAAAATTGCCCTGAAGTTCTAGAACAAGAGGATAAAGTATAACCAGAAAAATTCCACTGTTCATTACCTGAAAGACATACCAGAAGGAAAATTTACAGGAATAAAGTAGCCAAGTTTCAAAGCTCTTAGGTTAAAGAGAAAATATTACAAGCAATTAGGAAAAAAAAAATACTACATTCAGGATTTCATAGAATCTAGCAGCTTCTCCACTAAAATACCATAGATGTTGGAATGCTATAGTTTGAAGAGTAAAAGAGCTGAAGTTATGACCCAGAATAATACCCAGCAAAGTTGAATATAATCCTGAATGAAAAAAAAAGGATATTTAATGAACTGACAGCCTTAAAGGCATTTGTGACAAAAAGATCAGAACTCAATGGAAAATTTGACATGTAAGATCCAGAATAAACATGAGGAAAAGATTAAAGACCAATTATAGGGACTCAATAGGGTCAAAATGTTCACTTCTTATAGGTGAAAATGCTATCAGTATTCTTGGGATTGTAATAATTACTTGGGTGGTTTGAAAGAAAGGTTGGAGCTGAGCAGTTGAGTATGATAGGGTGATTCTTAAAAACAAAATTGGGTAGGAAAGGTAAAAAGGAGCAATTATCTCATACAAATGAGACATGAAAGGAAGACTTGATATAGAGGAACCAGGTAGGGATGGGGGGCTGGTAGTACTGGAACCTTACACTCATCTGATCTGGATTAAAGAAGGAACAACATATACATCTAAAAGGAATGAATGCCTTCTCAACTTATAAATAAGAGTATGAGGACACAGGATAAGGGAGAGACTTTTAGAAGTGTGTGTCAATCAAGATTTAGGCGGGTGAAAGTGGGTATAAGAAAGAGACTCTTAGAGTGGTGGGTAGAATAAGGAATAGGAGGGTAAGGGGAGAGGATAGGGAAGGGATTTTTTATTTAAAAGGTGTGGATTAGGGAAGTAGTGCTTAGAAGTAAAGGAGACTTGTAAAAAGGGATAGGGTTAAAAGAGAGGCTGAGAAGGACAATAGTGAGGAAAAATAGAATGAAGGGAAATACAGAAATAGTAATTAAAAGTTTGCATGTGAATGGGAGGAACTCACCCATAAAATGGAAAATGATAGCAGAATGGATTAAAAATCAAAATCCAACCATAAGTTCTTCACAAGAAACACATTTAAAAAATGAGAGATACACATAGAGTTAAAATAAAGGGCTGGAGTAGAATTTGTTATGCTTCAGCTGATGACAAAAAAAAGCCCGGGTAGTAATCATGATCTCAGACAAAGTTAAAGCAAAAATAGATTTAATTAAAAAAGATAAATAGGGTAATTACATTTTGATAAAAGTTACCATAGATAATGAAGCAATATCAATGCTGAACTTATATGCATCAAATACTATAACATCTAAATTTTCAAAGGAAAAGTTAAACATATTATAGGTAGAAATAGATAGTAGTATTATAATAGTGGGGGACTTTAATCTTCCCCTCTAAGAATCAAAGCAATTGTAAGGCACTATTTTACCCAATTATATGCCAATAAATTTAACAATTTAAGTGAAATGGAAGAATATTTTCAAAAAAATATAAATTGCCTAGGTTAGCAGAAGAGGAAATAGAATATCTAAATAGATCTTTTTAGAATAAGAAATTGAACAGGCCATAAGAGAGCTTCCTAAGAAAAAAGCACCAGGACCAGGCAGATTTACAAGTGAATTACATCAAACACTTAAAGACCAGTTAATTCTACTACTAAATAAATTATTTGGGATAAAAGACAAAGAAGGGGTCCTACCAAACTCCTTTTAAGAAAAAAAATATATACTGATACCTAAACCACAAAAAATAAAAACAGAAAAGGAAAATTACAGACAAATTTCATTAATGAATATAGATTCAAAAATCCTAAATAAAATACTAGCTAAAAGATCACAACAATGTATTACAAACAACATTGAGATATTCTTTTATAATTATCAGATTGGCCAAAATGATTGAAGGGGAAAGTGGAAAATGTTGAAAGAGATGTGGAAAACTTGGGACCTTAATTCATTGTTGGTAGGACTGTGAACTGGGAGGATTTTGGAGAGCAATCTGGAATTATGCCCTAAGAGTTATTAAACTGCCTATACCCTTTGGCTCAGCAATACCACTGCTAGGTCAGTTTCTCAAGAAGATAGGGAAAAAGGAAAAGGACTTACATGTTCTGTTGTTGTTGTTGTTTGTCCTTCACTCTCAAAAAGGATCAATGACATCAAGAGGGTGATGTTTTGACTTGCAAGTGAATTGAATTTAAGTGAGACAGAGCTGTACAGAGTCATCAGCCTCACTCAGAGTCATCTGAGTCCAGTGGCAAGACATAGGTGAAGATGACTGTCAATGACCCCAGAAGCAGTGGGAGACCTTGATCTTTTTCAGCTAAGGACTTTCCCAGGGCTCAGCTTGTCTGAGGCAAAGCACATTCAGTAATAAAGACTATATTGGAATTGAGGTAAAAGATGTCTTAGTTTGCCTTCATTAAACAAGAACAACAATGACAACAAGCATATGCTCTAAAATATTTTCAGCAGTTCTCTTTGTGGTGGCAAAGAACTGGAAATGGTAGAGATGACCATCATTTGGGGAATGGCTAAACAAGTTGTGGTATATGATTGGGATGGAATACTACTGTGGTATAAGAAATGATAAGCTTGATGATCTTAGAAAAAGCATGGGTAGATTGCATTAAATAACAAACAGCAAAGTGAGCAGAACCAAAACAATGTTGTATACAGTAATAGCAATATTGTTTTAAGAGCAGCTTTGAGTGACAAAGTCATTTTGAATCATATGGATCTATGAAGGAAGACACTACCTGCATCCAGAGAAAGAATGGATAAATACATGTAGGGAATGGTTTTACACACACACACACACACACACACACACACACACACACACACACACACAAACACATATTTATATTTATATTTATATCTGTATCTATATCTATATCTATATATATACACATAGTTGTATCTGATGTTAGCCATCTTTAGGATGGAGTGGATAAGTGGGGGGGGGAAAGCAAGTTACGTAACTTTATTACATATTTAAAAGGAATAGCAAGTCGTACATAATAGATTTGCAGTTTTACATGCAATCATTTTTTTTCCTGTTCTATTGTGTTATGGGCATGCTTGCTTTATTTCAGAAGGAAGAAGAAGAAGAAGAAGAGGAAGAAGAAGAAGAACAAGAACAAGAAGAACAAGAAGAAGAAGAACAAGAAATGCTCACCTTCCACTGGGCAACCAGCCCTGAATCTGGACACCTGACTTTTCAAACTCTTAAGGTAGCTGCCAAGGTTAGACACACTTTTTTTTTTTTAGAATTGTTGTTAAGTAAACTGTGCTAAAGAAACACAAATTAGATAAGGCAGCCAGAGTCTGGAAGTTGTCTCTCAATCACCCTTAAGTAAGAACATGATAACTTCTATTACAATGTGCTCAATTACCCTCACTATGAGGGTGAGTTGAAGTCTAAGAAAAAATACTTTCCAAATCAGGCAAAACCCCAAAGAGAGAGAGACAGAAGTTGTCTACAGCTCTTAAAGGCTACTGAGGGGCATCTCTTTCTGGCTCAATGACCAATCATCTTTTAAACAAAATTCAGTCAGAGGGATATTTGTGAACCAACTAGGGTGACTGGCTGTACATGTTCTTTTAATAAGGTGCCAAATTATGTAATCCTCCAGAAGGGGCTGGAGTCCAAGCTGTGCTCCATGGGAAGGACTCCAGTCTAGAGGGACTCCTCTGGTTACCCATGTTACATATCATTTAGCAGCACACATTCAGGATGTCTGAAAAGTTTTTGTGCAGTTGTAAACAATTAAAGCATGAAATGCCCTAGCGCTTTGGGGACCCTCTACAAGATGACTAATAAAGTAACAAAGGGTCAGGAAAAGGATTTACAGGGAACAACTGTCAGCTTGAATACTATGGTGGACTGGGAAGACTTCATCTGATTCTTAATGATTTTACCCTTTAAATTCTCCCCTCAACATTGTTTCTAGTTTTCCTTATGGTACTTGTTAACTGTTGGTCTTGCACCTGTATTTAACCTTTGATGGAATTTACCACTTGCCTAGGGCTGCATTCCCAAGCAAATCAAGTCCAGGAAAAATGGAGATTACTACCAACCTTAAATAGTCCTGACTATGCATTTCAGGAAGAAGGATTTGGGACCTGAATGAGTGGCAATGGGGAGTGGGGTCTTCAGAGGCCACTTTTTCACACCCCCTCATATCATATGTATTCATTACTGGGCTTTTCCATGCTCACTCACTATTATTGAAGGGATCCTGATTATTTTCTTTTCCTCTTCTGACTAATGTGCTCAAATTCTCATTTAAGACTTCATTTCAAGGAGCACAGAGGGAAAAAAAAACCTAATACATTCCAGTGTCTGATAAATTATGTTTCTGGAATTGTTATTGAGATTGCCATAGAATAATACATATACTGAGAAGATCAGAACTCATTACTAATAACTTTGTTACTAAATAAAAAAAAGTGTATGTGGGGTGAACTTATGAATTATAGAAAGAGTTCTCAAATTGGTGTCTTGGGGAACTTATTGTATTGAGAGTATTGCAAAACTTTTAAAAGTCTTAAATTGGTTTAAGATTGTTTAAAAATAAAGATATTTCACATCATATTTGTTGTAACATTTTTAAATTCACTTTTTTCTCTAATATGAATTGGTAAAAAAGTTAGTGAGTAAAATTATCTGCTTTTGGATGCAAAAAACATTATTGGATTTAGATTCTGAGGATGTGTGCACACTATATGTTTGCTGTCTGTTAACTGTGTGAACTTGGAAAGGTCACTTCACTTTTCTGGGCCTCATTCTCATTTTCCTCAGGAGTAAAAGGAACCATTTGTATGCTATAACTTTTCAGCCCCTTCCAGCTTTAAGCCTATGATCTTATGAATAATTAAAATCAAACTAAAGTGAAAATTATAGCCCATAGAGATCTTTAATAAAAATCACCTTTTATTGATTTAAATAGTGTGTGCCACAAGGCTTAAACTGCTCTGTTGAATTATCACATTTGTTTTTGGATCCTTTCACCCACCTCTGAAACAGAAACCTTATGAATGCAATAAGTCATTCTCTATTGTAGACATGAACTTGACTAATCTAAATAACAGCATCAATGACTGGCAATAATTACAAATGTCCCTGGGAATAACCAGTGAAATAGACTAGCCCCTGAAATATCTTCTTTATTTCCTGAGAAAACAATTTAAATAAAATGACTTTATATGCCCTCTTTGTTGCTAATTAATCCATATAATTTGGATTCTGATTTACATGATTTATTTTTATTTCGTGTTGTGCTCTATATGTGATGATAGCCTGAATAACTGAAGTATATTGGATGATTTAATCACAAAAATAAATAAAATAAATGAAAATGATTTTTCAAAATGTTTATTTCTAAACTTTTTAAAATGGTGCATCCCCCATGTGTCTTTTTTTTTTAAACTCCAATAATTTTTGTGTGCAGATAAGTCTCCTATCTTACAGAGTTGTCTTATGACAAGCCAACAAGCCAACCAAAAAATAAAAGCAAAACAAAGTATTTGAAATTAGTTTGGTGGTATTTCACTATCTCATTTAGATCTCCAGCCTTTTTATTTTGGTCCTCTGCATTGGTCACAGGTGCCTTTTATTGTTACCTAGCTTTTTAGGATATCTTAAGGTGGTATACAACATGAGTCTGCCAATCAGAGGCAATCTCCTATGATTTTTTCCTTTTATTCTCCCCTCCCCATCATTAAAGTGTGTTTAATCTTAGTTGGTTGTTATAGTTGTTCTATATACCTGCAGAGTACTTCTTTCTTCTAGTTAACACTTAGGAATCACCAGGATTTCACTTTGTTGGACGGAATGTGTGATTTATTTGGGATAGAGAATTCAAAGTGAGGAAATTCCTTTATCAAAGCAGATTATCCTCTGCTCTGCAGTTTACAGTCTTAAGAGAATTGTAGCCAATATGTATCAAAGGCTGGACTTGACCCCAGGTCTTTGTGACACTGAGGCCTACAAACTATCTAGCACTCTATAGCTACCTCTGGAACAGGGATTCTAGAACCTAGGGCCTGTGAATTTGTTTTGTTTGTATTTTGATGTGTATTTCAACATAATTTGGTTTCCCTTGTATTCCTATGTACTTTATTTCATGTATTTATTATTTATTTTTTTCTTTTATTTTAAACTTAAAAACTAAAATTTAAATACACAATAAGAAAAGAAAAACAAATAAATATTGAAACTCAAATACAAAATAATAAAAGAAAAAAGCACGTCATGTGCACAGTAGAACATGAGAGGATTTAAAATATATAGTAAAAATTTTTCATTTCAAGAAAGCCTATATAATAAATAGTATGTGTTGTGTTGAGAGCTGTCCATCTTTTTTTTGCTTCCTTGTAGGTTTTCTTTTGTTCTCTGCTGTGTACTTTCTACTTTGTTCTCTCTTGCACATTCTTCTCTTCCTCTCCAACTCCTGGGCACAGAAGGCTGCAATTAAGCATGGATATATTTATATATAGATATAGATATATACATACTATATACACGTATATACATGGGCATATATTTTCCCTAACAAATTCCACTCTTGATCTTTTGTTTTTATGATTGTGTGTATATCTTATTTGTTATCCCTCCCGACTCCTCTACTTTACTCCCACCCTCTACTTTGCCCTCCTATTATTTCATCTACCCACCCCCCCAAGGATCCCTCCCTTATCCTCCCATTCCCATTGATACCCCCTTTAATCTATTCTCTCACCCTCTCCTCTAGAGATCCCTCCATTATCCTTTCCTCCTCCTTCTACCTTTAATATTTTATTTCTTTCTGAATTTAGAAGACTTTTATACTCCTCAAGATCTATATATCATATATATAGTTCCCGCTTGAACCTATTCCTGATGAAAGTAAGTTTCCCGAACTAACAGCCCTCCTCCATCTAATTCTTCTGTGTTGGTTCTTCCTCTTACAATTTATTTGTATTAGATAATTACTCTGTTTAGCTGTCCTTAAATGGTTTTACTTTTTAAATTACTCGTACTCAGGTCTACTCCAATCTTTCTTATGAGCTACTCGATTACTAATACCAATCAGACATATGTTTTACATTTTACATACATAAAAGGCAAACGGTCTGTCCTTAGTGAGTCCCTTATAATTGGTCTTTGGTATGCATCTTATATTACTCTTGGCTCTTATATGTCAAATCTTCTATTAAGTTTTTTTTTTTAACAAAGTCCTGAAAGTCTGACAGTTCATTAAATGTCTGCTTTTTTTCATTCAAGATTATACTTAGCTTTTCTTGGTATATTTTTGGCCGTAACTTCAGTTCTTTTTCTCTTTGATATGTGGTATTTCAAGACCTGTGCTCTTTTAGTGTCTCTACCGCTAAGTCTTGTGTGATTCTAATTGTGGCACTACCATATTTAAATTCTTTTTTTTTAAATTGTTGCTCATAATATTTTATCCTTGGGCTGGGGTTTTCAGAATTTGACTATAATATTCCTATGTATTTTCTTCATAGGATCTCTTTCAGGTGGTAATCCATAGTTTTTTTTTTCTTCCCTATTTCTGCTTTCTCCTCTTGTTTTAATGCTTCAGAACAATTTTCTTTAATTATACCTTGTATTATTGTATCAAGATTCTTTTTTTGATCATAGCTTTCAGGTACTCCAGTTATTCTTATGTTTTCTCTTCTTGATCTGTTCTCCAGATCACTTGTTTTTCTTATAAGATGTTTCACTTTTTCTTCTATTTTTTCATTCTTCATATTTTGTTTTATTGTTTCTCGATCTCTTATAATTGTGCTGGCTTCTCCTTGCCCAATTCTAAATTTCAAGTTGTTTTCTTTTTTAAAATTCTAGATCTCTTTTTCTAATTGGTTGACTTTTCTTTTCATAATCTTGTTTTTCTTGGATTGTTCTTACTTTTTTTTTTTAGTTTTTCCTCAATCTCTCTCATTTGATTTTTAAAGTCTTTTTTAAGTTCTTCTATGAATTCTTTTTGACCAGGTGACTATTTGATGTTACTCTTTTGGGGTAGAAGAGGGTTTCTTTGTTTTGATATCCTCCTCTGAAGATGAGCCCCAGTCTTCTCTATTCCCATAGTAACTCTCTATGGTTGGATTCTTTCTCCTTTGCCTATGCATTTTTTTTTTGTAGCAGTAGCAACAATTTTTTAATCACCTCTACTGCTGAGGTATGGGGATAGTCTCTGGCCTCAGATCTTCAGTTATCTTCTCTGACCCGAAACTGGAACCAAGACCTCCAGCCTCCTATAAGTGCCCACAGCCAGCAGCTTCCTCACCCCACTGCTTCTGCACTTACTGGACATGTACTGGTTCCTTCTTGTCCTGCTGTGTCTCCACAGCACAACTGGGTCTGGCATTCCTTGTCAGCAGAGGTTCACTTGATCTTCCCTGGCTCAGACACTCAAATCCCTTCACTATCCTAGGGGTAAAGTCCTGTGGCTAGGGCACAAGCAACCTCTCAACCCAGATAACCCCAGGGTTTGCTGCTTGTTATTTAAGTGGACCTAAGATCTAGCCTGGAGATGTTTACAATTTACAGGGACCAAACTCTGTCCTGGGATTTTTTCTTCAGATCTTTTTCTATTGTTCCTGGAAGACCCCTGTTGTGCTTCTACTCTTATTTATTTTTACCACTCTATGTTAGGCGTGAGGTGCTATTTTATCTTTTTTTTAGAGGGGGGGAATTTTGAAAGCTTGGAATTTTCTGACCTACTCTGCCATCTTCCCAGAATCCTCCCTATTTCGTGTATTTAAAAGCATTATTGGGAGGGGGGGTGTATAATAGACTTTATTCACATGCCAAAGGGATCGATAACATTCATAAAAATTTTAAGAATCTTTTCCCTAGAACAAATAGTGCTAATAGTTTCATTCTGACAGTGGGTGAAAACAAGCAAGATGAAATTGAACAGGCATAAATGTAAACCTGTATTTAGATGTGTAAAATCAATTTGATAAGTTCAAGGTAGAGAAGCCAAGACTCAATAGTAATACATGTAAAAACAGCCTGGGGTTTTTACTTGACTGCAAACTTAATATAAGTTAACATCATAAGTGGTTACCAAAAAAAAAATAAATAAATAAAGCTAATCCAAGCCAGTTCAAGGCCATAACAAACCATACAATAGTCCAATAATGTTAAGTTTTGTGTACTATAAAAAATAGTGTATAGTTCTAAAATAACATATCTTAAAGGTACTAAAACTCACTTTCTCTTGGATCCCATAAGCCCCTTTGGAAATTCTGAGGCTGGCCCTGAAGTTATTGCAATCTCATAATATATTGATACTTTAATACATGTATGTTCATCTGATCAAATGGCATAATAGTTCCATTGTAATCAATCAAAAAGTTATTGAAGACCTACTGCAGTGGATTCTGAGCTGGGTGATGTATTTTAAAAGGCACATTGATAAGGTAGAACACAATTAGAACAGGGTTGTTGTTCATCTTTCATTTTCAAAGAGGACCAATGAAATCATAGGGCGATATCTTGACTTGCATATGAATTGGATTAATTGAGGCAGAGTTGTATCAGCCTCACTCTCTTTTCCCAAAGTCATTGAAGTTCAGTGGCAAGATGAAAGTCATGATAACCAGTGATGATCCAGGATGCAATGGATGACTGTGGCATCTTTGATGTTTGATCTATCTCTAAGTGCTCCACAGTGCCTGCTTCAACAAGTGTAGTGAAAGAATTAGAAACCCTGTGTAACCCCAGTTCCCAAACCCATTGGCATGTGAAGATCACTGTCCCATACCAGTGTGAAGGGCAGGGCAGAGTTGGCTGAGGGGGAAAGAGGAGAGCTCTTCAGTCTTCTTTGAGTTTTCTCCAGGTTGCTTTAGGTGCTTCTGGTTTCCAGCTGTTGGAGATTAGATGTAAAATGTTAATCCCAATTCAGGTTGCTAAAAGAAAAGACTGAAGGAGCTATCATGAAAGGAACTGGCAGTCTCCATTAAGTCCTTATTGCTAACCTGCTACACTAGAAATTCTGGGGAACTTCTCTTTGGGTAGGACCTAGGATTCTTTCTTTTTGTCTAACTGAGTTACTTTATTCCCAGTGGGAGAGCTCCTTCATTCTGTATTGTCTGGTATGTACTCTCTTATGTATAATTTCTCTGTTTTCTGTTTTGCTATGATTTGGATAAATGAATTTCTTTGCTATTTAGCTGTAGGTGTGTTCATTGTAAATCTTGTGTTTGGAGGGAAAGGGGTCTAAAAGCTTCAGATATAAACTTGCAGTATTTTTCTCCTCTAACACTGAAACAGCAGTCAGAAGTTTACTCTGAACCTGTTGCTCACATCCCTTAGACTAATATTTAAGGAAACAGAAAGATATAATTCTAGTCCAATAACCCTCCTCACCGAAGAAAGCAGAGCTTCCCTTTCTGGAAGGAATTAAAATCTCTCTTGGTGGCTGGGAAGAGAAGAGTCTAAGGATGTCTAGTCTTCCTCCCTTTGAGCAATGCAATAATACTGTCATGCCACAAGTAGGAAACAAGGCACTTGCAACACATAAGGCCTTACTACATATATTATTACCGAATCATTGAAGTCAATATTTATACAATGTCAACCATGTACCAGACACTGCTATGAATTTTTATAAATATCTCATTTGGTCCTCACAGCAACTCTCTGAGGTAATTGCTGCTTTTTTCCTCATTTGAGAGTTGAGGAAACTGAGGCAAATAGAAATTAAGTGACTTATCCAGGCTAACATAGCTAGTTAGTGTCTAGTAGAGGCCACATCTGAATACAGATCTTCCCATCTCTAGACCCAGCAATCTCTCCAATGTGCCACCTAGCTGTCTCAGTGTCTTGTTTCAAATTCTTAGGCCATGTTGGGGCCCAGCACTCTAGGGAAACTTAGACTAAAGAAAAAAAAATATTCAGAGGGAATATCTGCCTTGAAAACTCTATTAACAAGAAATTAAATTTCTTAGCTCTAGTAGCAAGAAGTTATAATAATTATGTTACTAGAATGATTTCAGTTCAATATTTGAGTTTATGTATTTTATATTTATCAATTTGTTCATCTTTCCAGTTCATTATTTGTTTGCCTATTTACTTATTATCCCTCAAAATTAAAACTTTTAGACAATTTAATGTTATTCACTTCAAAATAGGATAAGAAAATACCAGAGCTGAAAAGGATCTTAGACATAATCCAATTAAAACTCCTTCTTTAAGGAAATATATATACATATACATACATACATATATATATATATATACCTTCTTCACTCCCATTGAACCCTCCCCACATGTAACAAAGAAAAAGGAGTTATTGAAAGCCAGCACAAAAAAAAAACCCCAATCAATATAGCAACTGCTTGGCAGCACATGCACCATTTTGTCTCTGTGATCCTTGACATATCAATTGAAAAGACATCATCTGTTCTTTAGAACTGAGACTGGTCATTATATTAGGCTATTATATTGGCTACCTTTTAATCCTGATTTCAGCTACATCATTGTATTTGCATTATTGCAAATTGTTCTCTAGCTTCTACTTCACTTTGAATCAGTTCATTTTCTCAAGTTTTTGTTTTTCCAAATTCTTCAAGGTCATAATTTCTCATGACTCAATAATTTTACATGATGTTAATATATCTCACTTTATTTAGATGTTCCCCAGTCATTTGTTTCCTGTTTTGTGCTACCAAAAAAATTTACAGTGTGACTGTTTTGGTTTTTATTTTTGTCTTTGACATCCTTGGGCTGTCTTCCCAGTTGTAGGGTAATGGAGTCAGAGTTTAAACTTGCTAGCCTCCTAATTCCTTAGTCTTCTTAAACCTCATGACTTATTCCTTCATTTTACCACAATCAATCAATCAACAAACATTTATTTAGAACCTACCTTGTGCCAGCCACTGTGCTAAGCATTGAAGATACAAAGAAATGCAGAAGAAATTCCCTATTCTTAAAGAGCTCACTGTCTAATTGGTGGAGACAGCATGCAAATACCTATGTATAAATAGCTATATAAGGGATAAAATTGAAATAATCAACAGAGAGAAAGCACTAGAATTAAGGGGAATCAGGAAAAGCTTCTTCTAGAACATGGGTTTTTATCTGGGTCTTGAAGAAAGTCAGGCTGTCAAGAAGTAGAGAAGAAGAGGAAGAACATTCCATGCATGGACAGCCAGTGAGAATGCCTAGAGTCAGGAGATGGAGTTTCTTGTTCAAGGAAAAGCCAGAATCACTGGATTTAAGTATGCAGGGAAAGTGATGGGATACAAGATGTAAGAAGACTAGAAAGGTAGGAGGTGGGTGGGCAAATTGTGTAGGACTTTGAATACCAGAGGATATTTGATTTAATCCTGGAGGTGATAGTCAGCCACAGGAATTTGTTGAAATGGGAGTGTAACATGATAAGACCCTCACTTTTGTAAGTTAACATTTTTTTTTTTTAGGCATTTGGGGTTAAGTGACTTGCCCAGGGCCACACAGCTAGTAAGTGTCAAGTGTTTGGTCTGAGGCTGGATTTGAACTCAGGTCCTCCTGCCTTCAGGGCTGGTGCTCTATCCACTACTTCACCTAGCTGCCCCAAAGTTAACTTCTTTTAAATAGTATTTCCCCCCAAGACAATTTCTAGCATTCACTTTTACAAAGTTTTGAATTCCAGATTTTTCTCCCTCTCTCCTTTCCTCCTCTCTTCCAAAAACAGTAGGCAACTTGATATAGGTTAAATTTGAGCTATCATATAAAGCATATTTCCATATTAATCATATTTGTAAAAGAAATAACAGATCAAAAGGGGAAAAAAGCATGAAAAACAGTAAAGTAAGTGGAAAAAAATATGCTTTGGTCTGCATTCAGGATCCATCAGTTGATTATCTGGATATGGATAACATTTTCCATCAGGAGTCCTTTGTTCTTGACTTGGATCATTGTGCTGCTGAGAAGAGCTGAGTTATTCATAGTAGGCCATCCCACAATGTTGCTGGTACTGTGTACAATGTTATCCTCGTTCTGCTCATTTCACTTTGTATCAGTTTGTACGAGTCTTTCTAGATTTTTCTGAAATTTTCCTGTTCATCATTTCTTATTGCACAATAGTATTCTATTATATTCATATATCACAGCTTGTTCAGCCATTCCCCAACTGATAGTCATCTACTCAACTTCCAATATTTTGCCACCATAAAAAAAGCTACTATAAATATTTTGCACATGTAGGTTCTTTCCCCTTTTTTGCGATATCTTTGGGATATAGACCTAGTAGTGGATCAAAGTGGACCTAGTGTTTGATCAAAGGGCATTCAAAGTTTTATAGCCCTTTGGGCATAGTTCTATATTGCTCTTCAGAATGGCTGGACCAGTTCACAACTCTATCAATAAAAGATTAATGTTGCAATTTTCCCACATCTTCTCCAATGTTTACCATTTTCCTTTTTTTTTTTTTTGCCATATTAACCAGTTTGATAGGTGTGAGATTGTACCTCAGAGTTGTTTTAATTTGCATTTCTGGAATCAAAAGTGATTTTGAGCACTCCTTCATATGTCGATAGGTAGCTTTGATTTTTTCATCTGAAAACTGCCTGTTCATATCCTTTGACCATTTCTCAGTTGGGGAATGGCTTGCATTCTTATAAATTTGACTCAGTTCTCTATATATTTGAGAAATTGAGACCTTTGAGACACTTGCTATCAAGATTATTTCCCAGCTTTCTTCTTTCCTTCTAATCTTGGTTGCACTGGTTTACTTGGAAAAAAATTATTTTAATATAATCAAAATTATCTATTTTAGATTTTGTAATGTTCTCTATTTCTTGTTTGGTCATGCATTCTTCCTTTTTCCCATAGTTGTCACCCTTCATGTGTAAATCATGCACCTATTTTTACCTTATCTTGGTATACAGTGTGAGATGTTGGTCTATAACTGCTTTGTGTCCTATTGTGTGCTAATTTTCCCAGCAATTTTTGTCAAATAGTGAGTTCTTATCCCAAAAGCTGAGATCTTTGGGTTTATCAAACACTTTGTTACCATGGTCATTGACTACTGTGTCTTGTGCACATAATCTAGTCCATTAATACACCACTCTATTTCTTAGCCAGATAGTTTTGATGATTACTGCTTTATAATATAGCTTGAGATCTGGTATTGCTAAGCCATCTTCCTCAGCATTTTTTCCCATTAATTCCCTTAGTATTCTTGACCTTTTGTTCTTCCAGATGAATTTTGTTGTTATTTTTCCTAGCTTTATAAAATAACTTTTGGTAGTGTGATTGGTATGGCACTGAATAAGTAAATTAGTTCAGACAGAATTGTCATTTTTATTAAATTGGCTTGGCCTATCCATGAGCAACTGATACTTTTCCAATTGTTTAGATCTGACTTTATTTGTGTGGAAAGTCTTTTGTAATTGTGTTCATATTTTTCCTGGGTTTCTCTTGACAGGTAGACTCCCAAGTATTTTATATTGTTTACAATTATTTTAAACAGAATTTCTCTTTCTATCTCTTGCTGTGGGGCTTTTTTGGTCATATAAAGAAATCTTGATGATTTATGTGGGTTTATTTTATGCCCTGTAACTTTGCTGAAGTTGCTAATTACTTCAAGTAGTTTTGTAGTTGATTCTCAAAGGCTCTTTAAGTATACTATCATATCACCTGCAATGAGTGATAGTTTTGTTTCCTCATTGCCTATTCTAATCCTTTTGGTTACTTTTTCTTC
Source organism: Phascolarctos cinereus (assembly GCF_003287225.1). NCBI lineage: Eukaryota > Metazoa > Chordata > Mammalia > Diprotodontia > Phascolarctidae > Phascolarctos > Phascolarctos cinereus. The sequence continues at coordinate 288,553,753 of NW_027555847.1, read as the reverse complement.
CCTTATTGCTGTAGTTAACATTTATAGTACTATATTGAATAATAGTGGTGATAATGGGCAGCTGTGCTTCACCCCTGATCTTATGGGAAGGCTTCTATCTTCTCCCTATTACAGATAATGCTTGATGATGGTTTTAGATAGATACTGCTTATCATTTTAAGTTATGGTCACTTTATTCCTACGCTCTCTAGCATTTTTAACAGGAATTGGTATTTTTTCAAAAGATTATTTTTTTTAGCATGTATTGAGATAATTATATGATTTATGTTAGTTTTGTCATTCACATGGAAATTACGTTGATAGCTTTCCTAATAATTGAACTAATCCTGCATTCCTAGTATAAATCCCACCTGGTCATAGTGTATAATTCTTGTGACATATTGCTGTGATCACCTTGCTAGCATTTTGTTCAAATTTTTTGCATGAATATTCATTAGGGAAATTGGTCTATAATTTTCTTTCTCTGATTTAGCTCTTCCTGGTTTAGGTATCAGCCCCATATTTGTGTCATAAATGGATTTTGGTAGGGCTCCTTTGCCTATTTTCCCAAATAGTTTATATGGCATTGGAACTGTTTTTTTTTGTGTATGTGTGTTTTAAAGTTTGGTAGAATTCACTTGTGAACCTCTCTGGCCCTGGGGATTTTTTTTAGGGAGTTCATTAATGGCTTGCTCAATTTCTTTTTCTAAGTTGGGGTTTTTTAGACATTATATTTTCTGTTATTCTGGGTAATTCATGTTTTTATAAATATCCACAGATTTCATTCAGATTGTCAGATTTAATATCATATAATTGAGCAAAATATTCTTCTTCATTGGTGGTGATTTTAACCTTTTCATTTTTGATACTAGATATTTGGTTTTCTTCTTTCTTTTTTTTTTAAATTAAATTATCCAATGGCTTATCTATCTTGTTGTATATTTTTTCATAAAACCAGCTCCTAGATTTATTAGCTCAATAGGTTTTTTTTGGTAACTTTCAATCTTATTAATCTCATCTTTGATTTTCAGGATTTCTAATTTTGTGCTCAATTAAGGATTTTTATTTTGTTCTTTTTCTAGCTTTTTTTTAAAATTGCACGCCAATTTCATTGATCTATTCTTTTTCTACTTTGTTGATATAGGGATTTAGAGAAATAAAATTTCCCCTGAGTAGTTCTTTGGCTGCATCCCATAAATTTTCATATGTTGTCTCAATGTTGTCATTCTCTTTAATGAAGTTATTAATTATTTATGTAATTTGCTCTTTGACCTACTTATTCTTTAGGATTAGATTATTTAGTTTCCAATTACTTTTAGTCTATCTTTCCACTGCCCTATGTTGAATGTAACTTTTATTCTATTATGATCTGAAGAGAATACATTTAATATTTCAGCCTTTCTACATTTAATTTTGAGGATTTCATGTCCTCATTTTTTGGTAGGTGCCACATACTGCTGAGAAAAAGGTATATTCCTTTCTTTTCACATTCATTTTCTCCAAAGGTTTGTCATATTTAACTTTTCTAATATTCTTACTTCTTTCATTTTCTTTTCTTGTTTATTTATTTTTTTTTGTTGTTGGATTTATCAAATTCTGACAAAGAATAGTTGAGGTCTCCCACTAGTATGCCCTTGCTGTCTATTTTTTCCTGTAATTCACTTAACTTCTCCTTTAAGAATTTGGATGCTGTACCAGTTGGTACATATGTGTTTAGTATTGATATTGCTTCATTATCTGTGGTACCTTTTAGCAAGATGTAGTTTCCTTCCTTATACCTTTTAATTAGGTCTATTTTTGCTTTTACTTTGAGATCAGGATCGCTACAGTTGCTTTTTCTACTTCAACTGAAGCATAATAGAATCTTCTTCAGCCCTTTACCTTTACTCTGTGTGTATCTCTCATCTTCAAGTGTGTTTCTTATAAACAACATATTGTAGGATTCCGGTTTTTGATCCACTCAGCCATCTTCTTCACTTTATGGAAGAGTTCATCCCATTCACACTCGAAGTTATGATTACTGTGTATTTCCCTCCATCATATTTTTTCCTTCTCTTTGTGCTCTCTCTCCTTTCACACTTTCCTTCTTCACCAATATGTTTTTCTCTTTACCATTTCCCCTCATCTGCCCTCCCTTCCCCTACCCTGCCTCCTTACTTAATCTCCTCCCCTTCTACTTCTTTGTTGGGTAAGATAGATTTCTATATCCAACTGATTATGTGTATTATTCGACTTTTGAGTCAATACTGATGAGAGTAAAGTACAATCAATGCCCATCACCCACCCTTCTATCTTTCACTCCATTGTAACAGGTCTTTTGCCCCTGTTCATGTAAAGTAATTTACTACATTCTACCTCTCCCTTCCTTCTGTACCCAGTGTACTCCTCATTCTTATCTCTTAAATATTTTTTGTCATTCCCTCAAATTCACCATATGCCCATACTCTCTGTCAATGTATGTTCCGTCTAGCTATACTAGTAGTGATACAATTTTTAGGAATTGAAAGTATCACCTTCCAATGTAGGGATGTGAACAGTTTAGCTCTATTGAATACCTTATGTTTTCTTTTCCCTTTTTTTCTGTTCATCCTTCTCTTGGGTCTTGCAAGATATGTGAGATCAAATTTTTGTTTAAATTCTGGTCTTTTCCTTATGCAAGCTTGAAATTCTTCTATTTCATTGAATGACCACTTCCCCCCTTGATGTATTATGCTTAATTTATCCAGGTAAGTGATTCCTGGTTGCAGTACTAGTTCCTTTGTCTTTCAGAATATCATGTTCCGTGACCTCTGAACTTTTAGTGTTACAGCTGCTAAGTTCTACGCAATCTTGATTGTGGCTCCCTGATATTTGAATTGTGTCTTTCTAGTCACTTGCAGTATTTTTCCCTTGACCTGATAGTTCTGAAATTTGGATATTATGTTGCTTGGAGTTTTTATTTTGGGATTTCTTTCTTGAGTGATTGATGGATTCTTTCAATGCCTATTTTGCCCTGTGGTTCCATTATATCAGGGCAGTTTTCCTTGATAATTTCTTGAAAGATGTTGTCCAGGTCTTCCTTTTGATTATAGCTTTCAGGTACTCCAATGATTCTGACATTGTCTATCCTGGATCTATTTTCCATGAGATATTTTACATTTTCTTCCATTTAAAAAAATTCTTTTGAATTTGTTTGATTTGGATTTCTTATAGAGTCATTAACTTCTACTTGCTGAATTCTAACTTTTAAGGAGTTGTTTTGACCTATTTTACTTTTTTTTTTATTTTGCATTTTTGGTCAGGCAATTGGGGTTAAGTGAGTTGCCCAGGGTCACACAGCTTTTAAGTGTCAAGTTCCTGAGGTCAAATTTGAACTCTGGTCCTCCTGACTGTAAGGCTGGAGCTCTATCCACTTCACCATTTAGCTGCCCCTACCTATTGTACTTTTTAAGGAACTGATTTCTTCAGTGGATTTTTGTATCTCCTTTTCCATTTGTCCAATTCTATTTTTCAAGCAGTTGTTTTCTTTTTCTAAGCCACTGACTCTTTTTTTTATTCTCTTGCATCAGTCTCATTTCTTTTCCCGAATTTTCTTCTACCTCTCCTATTTGATTTTTAATCTCCCTTTTGAGCTCTTCCAAGAGTTCTCTTTTCAGCTTGAGGCCAATTCACATTTTTCTTTAAGGCTATGCATGTAGGTATTTTGACATTGTTTTCCTCTTTTGAGTTTGTGTCTTGATCTTCCTTGTCACCATAATAACTTTCTATGGTCAGGTTCTTCTTTTTTGTTGTTTTTTTGCTCACCTTTTCCAGCTTATTTCATTATATTTAAAGTTGAGCTCTGCTACTGGGGTGGAAGGGGACTCTGTCCCATGCTTCTTTTGCTGGGGGCTACAATTCCTGGCTGCTTACTTGGTGCTGTGCTGGTGCTGTGCTGAGGCACATGGGGACCCTCATGCTATGCCAAGGTTGTGGGAGTCTGGCAGATTGCCTGGTGCTGTGCTGAGGCACAGATGGAATTGGGGGTTACTTGGTGTCATGAAGTACTGCAGGGGACTGGTGTCTCACTTGATACAGTGCTGAAATATGTATCAGGACCTGGTGCTGACATGTGCTATATTGGGAATCAAGGCCTCTTACTAGGTTACTGAGACAGAGCCTGCTACTGACTTGCCAGGAAGCTGCCTGCCCTGTATTGCACTCCTCTTTTACCTGAATGAGACAGTCCCTTCCTGCAAACCTTACAAGTTGTCTTGGGCTAAAAAATTGTTTCATCCTAACTTGTTGTTAGTTCTACTATTCCAGAATTTGTTTTGGGGTGCTATTTTATAGTTGTTTGAGCATTCAGGTCATTTCCTTCTTACTCTGCGGTCTTAACTCCTGAAGTTCTCAGTAGATTTCATTCTTATCAGTATAGAGAGAATAATTGAATCCATTGTTGCTGTTGAGATCACCAAATGAAATAGTATAAATAGAGAAGAGAAGAGGTAATAGGACAGAGTCCTGGGGGGAAATGAAGATTACCTGAACAACAATCCAGCAAAGGAAACTGAAATGGAGTGGTCAGGTAGGTAGGAGAACTACAACACACTTGTGTCCTGAAAAACGTAGAGAGAAAAATTTATCAAAAAAGAGAATTACTGCAAAAACTGCAGAGAAGCTAAGGATGAGGACTGAGAAAGGGCTAAGAAATCATTAATAACTTTGGAAAGCAAAGTTTCAGTTGAATAATGAGGTCAGAAACTAGATTATAGAGAGTAAGAGACTAAGAATGAAGGAAGCAGAGTTGACTACTGCAGAAAACCTTTTTAAAAATCATATATTTTTAACATACATATTTAACATACAACATATAACATGTATTTAATGTATATTTTTACATATAATGTATTTAACATACATTAGTTTTATTCATTATGGTGGTTGCTAATTATCAGTAAAGTGGTTGGTACTCCTTAGTTTCAAGAACAGCAGCAATATACATTGCAGTATTTGGGTAGACTTTATTTTGTGTATGTGTTAACATTATGCTAGGGCTTTTAAAAATCTTAAAAAAATTTTTTTTATTCTTTTTGTGAAGAATTGAAAACAGAAGGTAATTAGAATAAGTAATCTGAAGGTTATTTGCAATTAGTAGCTTGAATTCTTGCATATTATAGAATTCAGTCTTTTCTCCCCATTCAAGGTTTTTGCAAGTCATGCAGTCAGTTCTGACTAAAGTTCAGCATAAAAATCCCTGCTCCACTTCCAAACTTAAAACAACTGAAATTTAAAATCATGTGGTAGTAAGATTTTTTTAAAAAGTTACAGTTCATACACCTTGACAATCAAGATTGAGTTATAAAAAGAAAAGTGGCCATTAAATGCATGATTTTCTCAGTAGGTGAAGACAGTGCCAGCTAATTTGTCCAGTAAAGGCGTGAAAAAGTTGAGATTTTCTTTAAAACATGTAGGTATGAGACACAGATTCCTTGTGCTAGTGAATATCTAGAATGTACAGGTTCCCAAGAAGGATTTTTTAAAAAATCTTTTCACTCTATTCATGACATTCAGTAAGAGTTCTTTGTTATGATAAAGTGAAAAATCAACAGTTATGGGCCTTATTCTTTCTAGTTCTTGTTGTTTGCATGTGTGTGTGTGTGTGTGTGTGTGTATGTATTTCTCAGTTCCTAGACTGAGGCACAAACCTCTGGACATAAGCTCTGTAAGGCATAGTAGAAACCACCAATTTGCAAATAATGAGTAATTTGTATGGAGATAGCCTTCTCAAGGAATTTAGCTGGAAAAGAGAGGCGAGATATTGAACAAAAACTTGCAGGGACACATGGATCAAGTGAGGGTTTGTGATTTTTTGTTGTTTTATGAGGATGGGGGAGACATAAGCATTCTTAGGTTCAGTAGGAAATCATCCAGTAGACAATGAGAGGCTGGGAATTAAAAAAGGGAAAATCTGCTGGAGGAATGGGATGGTGTGAGATCACTTGTGTAGGTAGAGGGAATTACCATGGGGAGGAGAAGAGCCACCTAGTTATATCAGATAATGATGAAGGAGGAAATAGTGGCATCTGATTGCTATGAGAAGAAAATGAAGTGGAGAAAAGGGACCTCTGGGTGAATGCCTTTTTTTTTTTTGTAAAATATGATGCAAATTTCTCAACTGAGAGAATGTTGGGAGGATGAACCATGGGAGGCTTGAGGAATGATGATCACAGCTCCACACATGGATGGTTGCACCCTCCATCCTGGTATTACACATGAATTTTCTGCTTCCTTGATCAAAACCTCTGATATTCCTCCATCTGATCATAATCTTTTATCATTCCATTCCTCCTTATGCCTCACCTATTTTATTTTTCACTTGAATCCTGATCTCTAGTCCATTTATCTCTAAAATTTTCTCTGGTCATTAACCCTGCTGTGACTTCATTTTCTCCCTTCTCAGTCTCAACCCAAAAGATAATTCAATTCAACATTATACTATCATAAATCTCCTGACTACCTCACCCCCTTTTTTCTATCACCACTGAGCACTGAATTTTTTTTTCTCCATCTGCTTCCTTTGTTCCTGCCAAATGGATCTATAAGAAGACAAAACATCTCTTACATAGAGATAGCATGAGTACCAAACAATAACCTATAGATATATTTTCTGTGCCTTCAGGCCAAGTCGTGTAACTAGGTACAGATTGTAGTCATGATGTTATCATGAAATGACCACTCATAGCTAAGACCAAGGGAAGAGAAGCAATGGAATATGACAAGGCCCTGCTTCAACTCTCACTAGATCCCAGTTTTCATAGAATCAAGATTAAAAAATACACTTAGAGTGCCTGCAGAGTGGAAAATTGAGTGAAAAGCAAAATTTAACACAAAGGAGGAGAGAACAAAGACATATAGGTTCAAGTCCCATCAACCTTTTGTAGTAGGAAAAGTATCTGCCAGCCTCCTCCACCATTAGGACTGGCCTATTTCATTCCCTTAAAGAGAACTGAACCTGTCCTTGAGACTTGATTAGCTCAGAACAGAGGATTAAGTCTTGTGCAGTTGATTTAGATTCCTGGGCACCTGAGTACAAAAAAGCCAAAAGGAGCTCCAGCATCTCCTTGATGCTTGAGTAGTGGACCACAATTAGCAACACAGAGACAAAGAATCTGTGTTCAGCTGAATCAATGTGATTTCCTCAGCCAAATATAATCTTGCTCTCAACCGCCTTCCTATGACTAATCAACCATCTCTTTTTTAGTCATTAGATGGAGTACAAATGCATTGTTTAATTCCAATCTTGAACTTGAGGCACCAGCCTAACTTGGTCTATTATGACCTACAAAACCTTGTGTGTGTGTGTGTGTGTGTGTGTGTGTGTGTGTGTGTTTACAATATTTTAGTAACACCGCCTCACCCTAACTCAGGTCTATGTAGCATCCAGTGTCTGAGGGGAAAAAAAGCAGTTCCAGGGAGGGGAGTGCCATTTTTTCTCTGACCTGGCAAGACCTAATCTTTGGGCACGGTTGTTACTTTTCAGTAGGTTGAAAATGTACCTCTGCAAGTACCTAGGAAAACCAGGGACCTGAGTCTTCTTCATGTATTCTTAGTCTCTAATGTTGTTATAGCCCATTACTTTCTTTGTAAATATATGTCTGAGTGTTTTTCCTAGCCAAATACAGAATCTGAGGCCCTAGTGCAAATTCAGTCTCCTGGGAAAATCTGTCTGTTTTCTTTTATCAAATAGAAAGAGTATAACTCAATGTGCTTACTCTTCATCTTTCACTTCAAGTACTTGAATTGAGGAATATCGAAGAAACATAATTAAACTTGAGTCCAGAAGATCTGGATTACAATTCCAACTTTTAAATTTATTAGCTGTGTGATTATAGACAAATCACTTCACTTAGTCTCAACTTCTTTATATGTAAAATTGGGATAACAATTTCAGCATTACTTACCTCAGAATTATTTTGCAGATCAAATAGAATAATGTATTTAATGTGCTTCATAAGTTATAAGGTGCTAGAAATGTCAGGTAGATACCTAGACTTATATACTCTACTTTCTAAGTTGTGAAGAGAATATTTTGCAGAACCAAGGAGGACTAGATAAATATGAGTTGCTCCTGTTGTCATTAGAGCTAGAAGCAATTATCTTGTCTAGTCAACTCGTTTTGCATATGGATATGGAGATCTTGGGCAGTGAAAACTTCTTGGTGAAATGACTAACTCGGAATCACATAACTAGTTAGTGGCAGAACCATGACAAGAACTCAACTCTCCTGACTCTTAATCCAATATCCTTTCAATAACGTCACACCACATTTTAAATCAGATGCCTGATATTATCTATTCTCTCTGCTTCCTTTAGATAAGATTTGTTAATTTTTTGTCGCCATTTATCTCATTTTGAATTATGTTGAATTTGCGAGCTTTCCCAGTTCCTTTTGGGAGTGCTCAGGATACAAATCTCGAATAGATAAATGAAGAAAAAAGTTGTTGTGACTTTCCCTGGGTTATCTAAATTTATGTTTAAGCTCTTACATTGCTTTCCAGTTCTAGCTTTTTCTTCAATGTGCATTACAGTAATTATATACTCACAGATGTGTGAAAGTGCAGATATTTTCTCTTATAAAACAACAAAACAAGCCTCTGAGGTGAAAGTGATGGAGTTAAAAATAATTTTCTTGTACGTCACAGATAAAAAGGAAAATTGTTTTCTCTAGTCAGAGTAGCCTAATTGGTGAACTTCATCAAATTCTTCATGCATCTACTGTAATTTCTTGAATTTCTTAAATTTCTACTCTTCAAGTGAACCCTATTTGGCTTTTGTTTACTTGTTAAATAAATCCTGGTGAGAAAAAGAGAGGTTTCTTTATTTTTTTTTTACCAATGACATGTTTATTTTCATTTTGATAATGGTTTATACTTATTCCTTGTATCACAGATCTGTCTGCTTGGAAGATTTTAATACATATCCATCCATCCATCCATCTATCTATCTATCTATCTATCTATCTATCTATCTATCTATCTATCTATCTATCTATCATCTATCTCTATCTCTCTATATTTATCTATTTACACATGCATATATACACACATATATACACATATACACTTACATATATGCACATATAGAAATATATTTAAACATAAATATATTTCTAATCTTATAAGCAAATAGATATATTTTTATATAAATATTTATATATTTAATATTAAATACATATTTACGTGTATATTTTAAGGTTAAAATACTAAATAGTGCTGTGCTAATGAAGCCAATCTATTGTCACAAACAATAGGTTGTTTGTTTGGGCACAGAGAGATTTTCTTGCCAACATGAAATATTTAGGACTTTTAGTAATTACTTATTTATTGTCAATTTTAAGAGCAAAAGCACAGCTTCAGTAAGGATTTGTATACAAGTCTTTTTTTATTATAGGTTCCATTTTTTAAAGATGCATGTGAATTTCAGGGGTAAAGATAATTTAATGGTAAACTAGCAAAAGCTTTGATATAATTAATATCTAAGGAGAACTAAATTAAATTCTTATTTTCTTATAGTTCTCAACTGAATTGTGCAATAGACTATTATTTTTCTTTGCTTCTGGATGTGAAATTGCTAGTACTTCGACCTCATACTCTGATAGGAATGAGCTCTATTTTCCTAACAAAACTATTACGACTTTCTTAAAATGTGGCCTATGTAGCTTACTTTCTGTGGTTTTGTTATATTTGCTTCTGTTAATTGCAGCTGTCGCTTATCAGTTCACCAATGGTCATTGGCTAAAGATAATAGTTTCCAGTGGGGCATATGGAAGTGAGTTTAACTAGTACTTGGTCATGGCTTAGAGCCAATACAAACCCAGTGCTCAGAACTATCTGCACCATTCTTCTTTAAAACTTTCATTCTGGGAAGGGTTTCAGAGAGGAAATCTTATTGTTTGTAGTAGGGGAATTGTTCAATGAGGGCCCAGTTCTTTTTTTTTTTTTTTTGGTTAGGCAATGGAGGTTAAGTGACTTGCCCAGGGTCACACAGCTAGTAAGTGTTATGTGTCTGAGGACTTATTTGAACTGAAGTCCTCCAAAATACAGGGCTGGTGCTCTATCCACTGTGCCACCTAGCTGCCCCACCAGTTATTCTTGAATATACAATATGCTATAATTGAGCAATAGCTTCCTGGAGGTTTGGTAAGCTTGCTTTTGGAAAAGTGTGATGTGACAGAGGGGTCCCTTCCCTTTCCAATCCAGAGCATGTTCAGGTATACTGACTGTTTCCAGGCAACTTACTCTGAAGTGATAAAAACCTTTTAATTAGCTCCTGAGCAGTAACTGAGTATGTATGCAGATGGTTTTGAACAGATGAAAACTCTCTTTTGTAATGGCTTTTAAGAGAGAAAGGAGAAGAATCAATATGGCCTCTAGAAGAGAGAGGGGCTTCAGATCCTCCCCCACTTTATTTTTGGCCTGGATGGGTCATTGCTTTTCTTCCCACTGTTTTTATTCTTTTTTGATCTTGTGTGAAATAGGTTCAGACAGAATAATAATAATAGCTAATATTTATATGGTGATTATCACGTGCCAGGCACTGTGCTAAATCTCACCTGATTCTTACAACTTTAGGAGTTAGGTGGCAGTATTATCCCTATTTTTAAAGATGAGATAACTCAGGGGAAAAGAAGTTAAGTGACTTGCCCAAAATTACACAGTTACTAAGGGTCTGAGGTTGCATTTGAACTCAGGTCTTCCTGACTCCAGGGCTGGTGCTTGATCCACTGTGCTACCTAGCTGTCCAGATTGTGTTCTTGTGATCTTCAAAAGGTCAGAAGAGCCAATAGAGGTCCAGCAACTGGAGTCTGCAGCAGAATCTCCTGGAAACTGTAGCAAGAAAGCCTAGTACCCAGGCTGAGCAGTAAAGGACTTGACCCAGAACAGCTGGAATCAACCCAGGCACTGAAACACCCTCTCCTGCAAGCAAGTGAGCATCTTGTCCATTAGCTGTTTCAAACCCCAAAAGAGAACTTGGAGTGTTAGAGAATGTTGGTAGATACTACTAAGATATGAGTCTACTGTCCCCCAAAACCAAGGTGATAGAAGATAGTGGGCTATTAATCCCAACGATTTTTGTACTGGTTCTTACTATATCTTCCTTGTAAACATTGCTCTGTGAAAGTTATTTGATGGTATAATGCCCATCAAATTTGATTGAAATTGGGGGAGAACAACTGGTCAAAATTATATTGAGGTAATGAGTGACTTCACCTCTGCTGGGAACCATGGAAGAGGAAAAATATCTGTGAGAGGCTATCTCACCTGAACCAGATTTAATCCAGAACATAGGGGTCACCTCTCATAGCTATCCTGATGGTTCTCATAGTTGTTCTTTGTTGGTTTGTTTTAAGAGTAAATGTCCCCATCTTGTTAGGTTAGAAGTACAGATGTTATTTATGGATTCTATCCCACTAATGATTAACCCAAGTCAATTCTGACTTGGCACAACTTCCAGGTAAGTCATGTCTCTCCTGCTGCTGGGTTAGGATCCCAAAAGGTCATTTCTTTTTCTTTGGAGCATCAGTGCTGCAGTGCTATAAAACCCAACTAAGACTCCAACTCCTGAATTCCTGTGTGACTTGTACTCCTGGCTTTTTGAAATTCACAAAATCAGAGACTCTACTCTCTTCACTTAGAACATTAAAAAAAAGGCCAAGATAGAGGCCTGTTTCTTAGAGCCATGAGGCCTCAGAAGGGAGATGGCCCTAGGGGCTCTCCCATTATGACTTAGAATCTCACCAGATGCTGTGAGTTATAGAGTCATCAAGTATAGCTAAAAGTATAAGTGCTGATGATGACTGCCCTTTTTTAATGCCTCCATAGCCAATTGAAAGCTTCCTTTTCAGCGAGCTATCAGCTGACTGATACCAGATATAGAAAGTTAATGTGTGCTTACAATTTCTCCGGGGTGGTTTTGTTCCAGATTATCACATACTTACTTCAGAAGCAAGCTTGCTTTTCTCTCTATGTGGAGAGATGAAGTTCTAGCTGCCCCGAGCTTGTACCAGACCCCTCATCACACACAGAAAGCTAAAAGGTATTGCCTTCAGGGAACCCATATTCTAATGGAGGAAACAACAGGTAAAAAGCTAGATACATATAAGAAATGTAAGGGAGACATAGGTAATTTCAGGGAAGAAGGCAAGAGAAGGCAAAGCAGCCATATTTGAAGGGGGCATATTATTTTTCAGGATACTATTTCATATGCATAGACATATATGGATGTATGCATAAAGCTGCATATGTACATGAACACACATGCATATACACATGTATATTCATGCACATATACGTATGTATTACATACATGTATATTCATGCACCTATAATTATATGCATATATATGTCTGTATGTACATACATTATGCATATGCACATAAGGATAGTGTGCAGAATAATAAGGCATATACATGCATGCGTATATGCATGTCTCTATATGTACATCCATATACATCTACATATGAAATAGTAGCCCAAAGAATTATGTTTGTACATCTATGTATATGCATGCATATGCATACATTTGTGTTATTTATATCTGTAAATTTATTTTTATATATATGAGTCTGTTACCCATCTACCTTTTCAGCATAATGTCTTATTCCTACTTTCCTCACCTACTCTGTACTCTTACAAAACTGTACACTCTTTGCCTCTTGTAATATTACATGCCTATTCTCAAATTCTTCCTATTGCTATAAAATCTTTTTAGCCCTCCTTTTTCTATTGAATTTGTAAGTATTCTTTGAAGTCCAACTCAAATGCTACTTCTTTCATGAAAGTCTCTTTACTCCCCAGATTAATGAGTGTCTCTGCTTAGATGTCATACCCCATGCTGATGTACAGCTCTCTAATGTATTTGTCACTCATAGCCCAAGGTGGATTGAAGAGTCCTTCCCATGGAGGGAGCTCTGTCTTGGTGCTAAAATATATCTGAGTTTGATCCCAGGAGATGCTGACCCTAAAAGGAGAAGTTTAGGCTTTTTTCCCACTTTCTCCCTGGTTCATTGACCCCGTCTCAGAGTTCTGGGGGAAACATCTTAAACAAAGTTTATGTATGTTTTCAATCTCTAAAAAAAAGAAATCAACAGGTTCCTTTTTAAAAGGTATTCGTTGTACAAAGTAGTAGATATCAGACTTCATAGAGTATTTATTTCTTTCCCCACAAAATAAATGCTTAAAATGCATAAGACTCATGGGCACATGTGAACAAATACTTAAAACATGAAAAAATAACCCATTGTCTCTTTAATGCATGGAGCTGGGTCGAGGAGGTCATTCAATTCCCAGGAGACTTGAGGTATTGATGAATTTCCTGTTCATCTCAGATTTGTATTGTTCAAGCAAGTCACAAATCTCCACCTCCCCACCCCGCCCCTTTTTACTCAAACATAGCTTGAGTTTTCTTGGTCCTTTCAACTATAGCATTCTCCAGGCAGAGGTCATTACAATATGCTAATCACAGAATAATTACTCTTATAGTTAATGATGTGTGTCTTACTAAGTTATATTCCATGAGAGGAGAAACTGTGTCTTATCTAGAATTAGCATCTCTCCTAGTGACTAGTACTTTGGTTTGGTTAAATAAAATAGAGACATTGAACAGTTTTTTTGAACTGAATGAAGTTATTGATAGATAATTGAGATAGCAGGGAAACAATGTACTTCTTCCTCAGAGTGATTGGATTTTGTTATGTAGAAGCAGTCAGAAAGAATATAAAGATTAACAGAAAAAATAGAAATCATCCTTGAGATGTAGTTGGTCTAGGGGCTAAATGTTCACAACAATGACGTAATTTTCTGGTGGCATGAGTACAAAAGTGAGGCCATGAGCATTCATTTGGCTGCTTTCTCAGGCTTCTGACAAGCAGATCATTGTGGGTAATATCAGCCCAAGGAAATTTCATTCTACTGGACCAATACTATATATTTGCTGGATAGCCTTTCCCTGATACAGCTAAGTAAACTTCCTTTTGTTAACTGTCAGACATTCTACAGGTGTTTTATTTCAATACAAACTAGAATCTATCCAAAACATGGTTGTGAAAGGGGGTATTGGCCTGAGTTTGCCCCTAAAATGTGGCACGTCCCCAAGAGAAGAGAGTGGAACTTTTTTCATACCTCTTAAATTACAGTTTTGAGGGAGCAACTCCTGATTCAGTCACCAATCATTTTCAACATAGCCCTCAGTCATGGGAACACATAAGAACCAATTATAGATCATGGAATCATAGATTTTTACCTAGAAGCAAGCTTTCATACCATTTATTCCAATCTGCCTGTTACGTGGAAGAAGAAATTGAACCTCAGAAATTAAATGGCTTTAGGTAGCTGTTGGCTCAGTGAATAATACGCTGGGCCTGGAGTCAAGAAGACCTGAGTTCAACTCCAGCCTAAGAAACTTACTGTCTGTGTGACCCTGTGTAAGTCACTTAACGTTTGCTTCAGTTTCCTCAACTGCAAAATGGAGATAATGATAGCACTTACCTCAGTGTTGTTGTGAGGATCAAATGAGATAATATCTGTAAAGTGTGAAACAAAATGCCTGGCACATAGTAAGCACTGTATAACTGCTTATTTTCCTTCCTTTCACTTCCCACTTCTTTCTTTCCCTTCCCTTCCCTTCCCTTTTTCTATACTTTCACATCCAGTAAGTGTCTGAGATATAGTTTGGACTCAAGTATTCCAGACTCCTAGTGCAGCAAACTATCCAATATTAAGTGATGGATCACACTTAGCCTTTATTAAAGGGTCAGAGCACATGGCTCCCCCATGCATGCTTTTGAGGGGTGGACCCCACTGTATACATCTCACAGATTAACTTCTACTATAGGTACCAGTGGGCAAGTCTGCACCCAGGAGTGCAGAAAGTGTCTCTCATCTAAAATTTGCATTTCTTCTAGTGCCTAATTCAGGGCTTTGAGAAAGAGAGAGAGAGAGAGAGAGAGACAGAGAGAGACAGAGAGAGAGAGACAGAGAGAGAGAGAGACAGAGAGAAACAGGCAGAAAGAGACAGAGAGAGAGAGAACACAGAGGAAGACAGAGAGAGACAGAGGAAGACAGACAGAGAGACAGAGAGAGACAAGAGAGACAGAGACAGAGACAGAGAGAGAGACAGAGACAGAGAGAGACAGAGAGATTTTACAGTTTTTTGAATTGAATGGAGTAATGGTAGATAGTCAAGATAGCAGGGAAACAATATATTTCTTTCCCAAAGTGATTGGATTATGTTATTTAGAAGCAGCCAGAGAGAACATAAAGATTTACAGAAAAAAAGAATGATCTGCCACTTTATTTATTACATTTCATGGAAAGTAATAAGACATAACAAATGATATCAAACTGAAGGCAAATGCCATGTAAGGCCTGCGATAATAATATCTCAGTCAAATGGTATCACCAAATATTTTCATTTCCTGGTTTAACTCATAGTCCAGTATTTTAAGCTTTATGCTTATATTGATATTTGTGGTGTGTAGGTTACTTTCAAGACAAAAATCTCTCTTTGCCTCATTATGCTCCCACTCAAATTCCACTCTGGAAAATCACCGAATATAACTCATATGTTGCTTATTTATTGATCTTCACTTGTTCAGTGGTTTTTCAGTTGCTTCTGACTCTTCATGACCCTATTTAGAATTTTCTTGGCAGAGATACTGGAGTGGTTTGCCATTTCCTTATCCAGTTCAATTTACAGATGAGGAAACTGAGGCCAACAGGGTTAAGTGACTTGTCTAGGGCCACACAGCTTGAAAGTGTCTGGGACCAGATTTAAACTGGGGAGGATGAGTCTTCTTGACTCCAGGCCTGGTACTCTCCCACTGTACTACCTAGTTACCCACAGATCTTCACAGATGTGACTAAAAGAGTCTCAGATCCCATGTAAGCACTCAAGGTAATAATACTTACATACCAGGTAATACATACATAGCCATAATTCCATTCAACAGACATTTCAGACACATAAAAGTATTCACAGTAGTCCATGAATACTTCCCTCCACTCCCCAATAAATTGAGCCTCCCTCCCATTTGACTATTCAGTCTTTCAAATTTATTTCACCATCCTGTGATTTGAACTCCATTGGTAAGGAAAATGAACTTCGGGTTCTAGGGGGAAAGCTTCCCAATAATCCAATAAGTCCCCATTTTCTCCTCTAGGAAACTAACACATGCAGCCTAGCACCACCACAAGGGCTTGGATTACCCTGGAAATATATTTGTGATTTCTATTCAGCCACTGCCTTTCCAATTGACCCTATACTGTTCCAATAATTCATATTAATAGTGGATTACAAGGTCCAGGTCTTTTTACATATATTGGAACTTTCTTTTCTTTCCTTTTTTTTTTTAATTTAGAGGGACCACATAAGTCACTAGTTAGCAAATCTCCTTCATTGTCTACAAGTGTGGATTCCAGAATTCATGAATTTGGGGCTCCTAAAGAGGCTATCATTTACCAGTCCCAAGGCTGTCATTTACTAGAACTCTCCTCTCTGTAAAAGGCTGTGGGTCAGGAACTCTCACTACTTGACTGTACGGTTTTTCTCCCCTGGGACAATGTAATTGAAAGCACATGCAACTGCAAAGTATTCCTACCACTATTTATCTAGGACTGGGTCAAGGCACTGAGTCCAGAAACTCTTCTTTTCTGTCATGTGGATGAGTGCACAAATAACTCCCACATACCTCTTCTCCAAAGCAACTATTATTGACTCCTGGCTTAGAGGGAAGCTGCACAAGTCCCTTTCACCTGGGATCTAAATCTACTTCTCTGTGCTTTGTTCTTTGAGAAGAGTAAAAGGCCTAATGGTCAGAAATTGGCTAACTTTCTAATTGTTTTTTTTTTCAGGTTTCAAAAGAAAGATGTGACTTCTCAAACAATAGTCTGGGGGCAGCTAGGTGGCACAGTGGATAGAGCACCAGCCCTGAAGTCAGGAGGACCTGAGTTCAAATCTGGCCTCAGACCAAACACTTGACACTAGCTGTGTGATCTTGGGCAAGTCATTTAACCCCAATTGCCTGAAAAAAAAGAAAAGAAAAAAATAATAATGATAAAGATGGGGAAAAAACAATACTCTGAGCCAAATAATTTATCCCCAATTGATCCAAGCTGAGTCCAGAATGGGTCAAATGGGCAAACCTCTTCAAAGGGTGATCCAAATTCTAAAAAATGGACACCCCTTATATTCTCGTGTTGATCAGAGACTTCCTACTATCAATCTTCCCTATGTCTTCCCAGTTTTAAATGTTGTTGTTGTTGAATACTTACAAAGAAAGCAGCCTTTGTTTATTCTGTTTATATATTTTCTTTTAAGAAATCTAGAAGCATGCTTAACACTGGTCTATATTCCAACTTCTTCATTTTTTTTGAAGGACTCCACTATTTCAGTCATTTGTTATTTAGTTGTTTTCGTTCATGTCTGGCACTTCGTGACCCCTTTTGGAGTTTCCTTGGCAAAGATACTGTAGTGATTTGCCATTTCCTTCTCCAGTAGATTCAGTCAAATAGAGGTTTAGTCACTTGCCCAGGGTCACATAGCTAGTAAGTGTCTGAAGTCAAATTTGAGATCAGGTCTTCCTGACTTCAGGACCAATGCTGTATCAATTATGCCACCTAGCTGCCCCATTTCAGTCAATGAAGTAACTCAATTGCCAAACTGATTTTATGTATATTTGTGTATATCTCTCTATGCATGTGTGTGTGTAAATATACTTACACACGTATTATATACATGATCTATAATATAGGTGTATCTTCATATCTATATCTACATCTATATCTACCTACCTAAAAGTTAAAAAAACCCTGCAAATAAAAAAGAAAAACAAAGCACTCCCACATTCCGATAGGGAACACATTTAGGATTGCTAAAGCAATAAACAAAACACTTCTTGGTCCACTAAAATCCTGAATGAAGCCAGCCCCCAACCTGCACTTACATGATAAAATCTGAGGGCACCTGTCCTGAGGTGTTTTGAATTACGTCATTAAAGGATCCATAGTTCAGATCTGTTTTTACACACACACATGCAAACACAAGCAAATATGTATGTATGTGACATTGATATCAATGTAGATATAGATATCTATGTAGATAGAGATAATTATAGGTATAAATATAAATGTAGGTATATAGATAATAATGCAGATATAGATATAGATGATGTAGCTAAAGCTATAAAACTAGAGATAAAGAATATAGAGATGATATAGAGATATAGCTTTAACTATAGATTGAGGTTTAGATAGAGACATAGGTTGATAAAAAAGTATCCCCAAAGTCCTAGTGCAATTTAAATATTTGTTTCTCTTTCTATAGTTATATAGCGGAAAGATATACTGTAATAGCTAGGTAGTGTTTATTAAGTGATCACTCTTTGCCAGGCACTATGTTTAGCACTGGATATATATTAAACAAACCTGGAAAGAATTATAGATGAGTACACAAAATGAAGTACTTGAGGGTACCCTCTTTTTCACATGAGATGCCTGAAAAAGTTTCTCCAGGTTCTGCTGTGGTTTTGAATTTACATGGCTCTCCAATTTTCACCTTTGCACTGTGTTTATTTGTACTGGTAAGTCAAAAGATACAATTCAAGTAAACGATATGCAATTGTAAGAAAAGTAGCAATAATAGCAATAGAGTATTCCTTCAACGAATCTGGGCATTTCCCCAGAATTACACACACTCCGAGTGGGAAACAGTAGACATACAGGTATGGTGCATGAAGTCATGCAGGCAGGGAACACATGTAGCAGGACACATGTATAGAGAGGCAACTCAAACCTACGTGACAGGATGACCAGCGTCTTCTAGAAGTGTCCATCAAGTTTTCTCCAGTCCTACTTCCTTCTGGTGATAGAAATGATTATTTCTCTCATATTAATAGCCATTTATTATTGGGGAGCTCTAGGATTTTTTCCTTTCCTATTTCCTCATTTTCTACTAGGTCAAATCAGTCCCTGAAGAATAGGGCTGATAACGAGATTGTATTTAACATTTTCCTCAGGCTTGTTCAGACTACAGCAAACTGGGAAAGTCTAGATCTGATCAAAAGGTAAAGGGATTTTAGTCCAGGTGAAATTAAAGTCTGAGTGGAGGTGGACCTCCTTGGTCTAAATTGTCCTGAGGGGGGTGGTCTGAGTGATCAGAGGCATTTCTAGCCCCTGATTAGAATAAGTCTACCTCCCATTATAATATTCATTATTCTCATTGTTAACCAATCAAAGTTGATTGTTTTCTGTTGGGAACACCCAGTCTTCCAAGTGTACTTAAGCATCCATAGGTCTCCATGACCTGTCTTTGGTTCATGAGAGACAGTCATGCTAGAGATGGCCAAATGAACAACTCTTTTATTAATTATTCACTAGCCATAATTAATAAAATGATTAATCACCCAGAAACTAAGTCTCTCAGACTTTTTATACAGCATTCTGGGTACCACCCTCTTCCCAGCCAGCACTTCAGTCTTGCATAGTATCCTGAGCAAGTGCAGTGTTCCCTGTTAGCTTCTTAGGGCTTCTTTGGTGCCTCTTGTTGGCTGTCTCCACTCTTGTATATTCTAGTGCAGTGACAAGAAAATCTGTCCTTTAGTCACTGTTAGAAGTTATGAACCAGTACATCCAGCTAACAAAAGTAAGAAAGTGCCCCAGGGTAACGTGTTTTTTTTTTTAAATCTCCCTATATCTGGTGCTGAATTGAAGTCCTTTGTCCTAAACAACCTCCCCAGTATATTAGCCTTATTGCACATCATTATCTAGTATAGTTATCTATGTTTATATTTTACTGAATTTTACTGCATGGGGATGCAGATTGTGTTTTATCTATGTTTTGTACTTCCCCCAGTACCTAGTTCAGTGCTCTGTGCACAGTAAGTGTTTAGTAAATTATTATTTGAATCAGGATGCTACTGATAGCTAGTCAAGATAGAACAAACATTGTATTTCCTCCAAAATGCAGGAGAACTGAAAAAAAAAGTAAAAAGAAAAAAGGTAAAGATTGACAAAAATAGAATAATCTGCCACCTTATTTGTTACTCTTGCCAGAAAGGTCTAGAATGTGACAAATGATATCAAATTGTGCCATACAGTCTTTGGGATAATAATATCCCAGTCAGACATTAACAGCAAATATTCTCATTTCCACATTTTAAAAACTGAAATTCTTTCTTATAGGTGAGGAAAAACATAACAATAATGAAAATGAAAATAAATTCCCTATAATGTTAGGAGCATAATATTCAATTGTTTATTCCACTGATATGACATTTGCTTTTAAGGAATCTGGATGCATGCTTAACACTAGATGGTATTATGTGTTCACACCTCAGTTTCCATTTTTTTCATTGTTCTTTTTAACAGAGCCATATTATAACAGAGTTGGAAGGGGTCTCTAGGTTATCAAGTCCAAATGGTGAAATCAGTCATCTCACATGAATTATATAATTAATTTCTGATGTTAATTCCATAGAATCTGAGCTTTGAAAGAGACTTCGCAATTATCCTCAGTATTATCTTGGACTCTGCTCTTCTTCACAGCACAAAACCAAAATGCCTAATCTTGCCATCTCTTGCAACATCTCTGTCATTTGATCTCTCTCTCTCTTTCTTTTTTTCTTTTCTTTTTTACCACTTACAGCTACCATATCAATTTAGTCCTTCTGACCTAAATTATTGTAATGGCCTGATATTTGGTCTCCTACCCTCTAGTCACTCCTCTTTCCAATATATTTTTGATATAATTGTCAAAGTGATTTTCCTTAAGGATACATGAGACCATGTCATTATCCTTAATAAATCCCAATGGCTCCCTATTCCCTATAGGATCATATATCAACTCTGTTTTTTATAGCCCTTCAAAACTTTACCCCAAACTAGCATTCTAGATTCCTTACCCACTTTTAAAAAAGTCATTTTAAAATTATTCATTTAACAAATACACACAACAGAATTTTCATATATAAGTGGGAGAGAAAATGATGATTGCATATGAAATGACAAATATTTATTATATTCATATTTTTAAAAGCCATAATTAAATTAACTCACTGTTGTTTTAAAGCTACATTTCTTGTCTATTTTTCCTTTTGAACTTCTGTGCATTTTTCTCTCAAATGCTTTAATGATACTTTTTTCTTTCTTTTTCAGGATCATTATATTGTACTCCCCTTCCTGAAATTTAAGATCTAGCTCAATTAACTTTTTGCTACTACTACACTGCACTCAATCTCTTGCCCCTGTACTTTTGTTGCTACCTTTTTTTTAATGCATGGCCTCCTCACTTCTTCTTGAGAATTCTGTATTTATAGCTCAAACATTATAAGAAGTTTTTCCAAATTCCCTCTTCTTCTATTCCTGCCCCCATCTGCTAGTGCTTTCTCTCCACAAACTATCTTATATTAATTTTATGTTCATTGTGTAAAAACATTTATGTATATGTTATTTACCTTAATAGAATATATGCTCCTTTAAAAGAAAGACTTTTTTTATACATTCATTTAGTTTTAGTTTTCAACATTCGCTTCCACAAATTTCTGAGTTCAAAATTTTCACCCCATCTCACCCCTCCCCCCACCCAAGATGGCATGCATTCTGAATATCCCTTCCCCTAGTCTGTCCTCTCTTTTATCTCTCCCCCCTTCTCTTATCCCCTTCCCCTTCTATTTTCCTGTAGGGTGGGATAGACTTCTGTACCCCTTTTCCTGTATTAAAGAAAGGCTTTTAAAAAAATTGTCTTTATATCCCCAACGCCTAACATAGGACCTGCCTCATAGTGGATGCTTAATAACTGCTTGTTGATGAATGATTAATGTCCAATCCAAACTCCCTTTCAGTTAAAAAAGTCTATTTTACCTCATTCCTAATGCATTTTATTCATTCTTTGCTTCATCACTTTCTTTGACAAGACTCACTCTCTCTCATGAAAATCCATTTTGTTATTTGGCAGTTATAACTGATATATAATTAGTGTATTGATTAAACTGGAACACTTCTCCCTGTCTGTCTTTTTCATCTGCAGATTCTAATCTTACTCTTTGAAGCTTTAGGAAAGATATCTAATTCTTACTGCTTAGTCAAATATTTGAACACAGCTGTCATGTTCTCCCAGAAATCTTCTTTTCTTCAGGTTTATTCAGTCAATCAATCAATTAACAAAGTTTTTAAAAAAAACACATATTATGTGTTAGGCACTATGCTAAGCTCTGGGGATACAAAGAAAGGCAAAAATCCTACCCTACCCTCAAGGAACTCACATTCTAATGATAAGACAACATACAAACTATTTACATACAAAATATATAGAGAGTAACTGGAAAGAGGTCTCACAAGGAAATCATTAGTAGTGAGATAGAATTGAAAAGGCTTCTTTTAGAAGGTGGGATTTGAGCTATGTTTAAGGGAGCCAGGGAAGTCAGAAGGCTAAGGTGAGGAGGGAGCCAATGCAAATGCAAGAATCGGGAGATGACGTGTCATATGTGAGGAATAATAATGATGATGATGATGGTGATAGTGATGATGAGGAAGATTAAAATAGCATTTTTGTAGCACTTTAAGATTTATAAAGCCCTTTATATATATTAACTCATTCGATCCTTACAATGACCCTGCAAGGTTGGTGCTATTATTATTCTTCTTTTACTGATGACAAAACTAAGGTTGAAAGCAGTTAAGCAACCTGCCCAGTGTCACACATCTAGAAGTGTTTCGGGCAAAATTTGAATTCACATTTTCCTGTCTCCAAATCCAGCACCCTCTCTACTGTGTCATGTAAGGGCCAAGGAACAGCAAGAAGGCCTATGCCACTGCATCATAGTGTATGTGGAGGGAGGTAAAATACAAGGAGATTTGACAGATAAGAATGAAAGAGAAGATTTTATATATGATCTTGGAGGTAATAGGGAGTTGGGGTTTATTAAGTAGGGGGATGGCATGATCTGAATTGTACTTTAAGTAGATTACTTAGCAGATGGATGGAAAATAGGACTTAATTTATAGAGATGACCATCATATCTTCATTCCCCCAAGGTATGATTTGGTTTATCATTTAGTATCTTTCTTAAAATGTAGCCTTTATCCCCAAGGGAAGTCCAAGACAGAAAAAGAAGTTCAATACATACATATGTACATACATACATACATACATACATACATACATACATACATATACATACATACACACTACACACACACACACACACACACACACACACATATATATGTAATATATGTATGTATATATTTATATCACTCCTCATAGCAAAAAAAAAAAGTAAAGATGAAATGGCTCATCATTAGTTTGGAAGTATATAAACAAATTATAGATTCTAAATATGATGGAATGTTACTATACAGCGAAAAAAAATAGGAGCATTCTGAGAAACAGAGTGGAGGGAAGGAGAAAGGGAATAAGTATTTACTAAACACTTATTATGTACCAGACACCATGCTAAGTGTTTTATAGATGTTATCTCGTTTAATATGGGAAGACTTTTAGAAAATACTACAAAAGAAAATAAGACCCCAAAATAATAATAAATATGATGACTCTTAGCAGTGTCAAGAGAAAAATAAATCACTAAAAGGAAGCTAAGCTCCAAGTAATTGAAAAATCATTGAAGGCAATGAGTCATATCTCCTTCCTCTTGGCAGATAGATGTAGAACTACCAAGACAGAATAATATATACATTTTCAGATACAGTCAGTCTTTCTATTATATGTTTTTTCTTAATTGGTCTCCTTTTTGAGAAGGAAGGTTCAGTCTGGAAGCATATGGGAAATGATTTTTATATAAAGACTAAAGACATCAATAAAGCTCAGTTAAATAAATAAGTATAATTTAAACTAAGCAGTCCAGAAATGAATGAAGCACTCTATTTGTCATTTGGCCAAGGCAGAATGAAGTGGTGCTGTTAACTCACTTGATTTGAATAGTGTAAACTTATAAATAGAATTTAAGTTTGCATTAAGAGCTATGCAACATTAAACTATTGAAAACATTGAAAGGGAAATTAAACCATCTAGGTATCTCTTTTAAAACATTATTGACCCAAATGAAAGTTCAAATATACATATCTTGAAACCAAAGATTTATATCATTTTTTTTTCTTTTTCCTAGGCAATTGAGGTTAAGTGGCTTGCCCAGGGTCACACAGCTAGTAAGTGTTGTGTGTTGGGTGTCTGAGACTGGATTTGAACTCAGGTCCTCTTGACTCCAAGGCTGCAAAGATTTATATCTTGAAGAGATCTTGGAAGTCATCTCTTCCAACCTCCCAATTTTATAGATGAGGAAGTTGAGGCCCAGAGAGATAAAGTCACTTATCCAAGACCCTGCAACCAGTATGTCTTTTTTTTAAAGTCGGATTTGAACCTATGTTCTCTGATTCCAAACCTGGGACTTGTTCCATTTTATCAAGTTGTGTATCTGTCTTTTAAATTTCATCTCATGAGTTTGGCTACCTGGAAAGATTTTTTGAAATATGTGTTTTGCCAACCAACAGCTATTAAAAGAAAAAGCAAGCATATTAGTGGAAATAACACTGGTCTGGAGTTAGGAAGACCTAAATTCAAATACTGAAGTAGTTATATTAATTGAATTTGCACTACCTATTTCCAATCAACTAGAACTAATTACCATATTTTACATAATTATAACTTCAAACAGTACAAATTTGAATGTACAAAACCACTTCAGAGTATTAATTTTTTCACATTTATTGGGACCTGGCTGCATAGCCTACTGCATTCTTTCCCCTACCCCCACACCTTTTCCTCTCTTAAGGGTACCCATTTCACTGTGAAGAAGGGCCAAGACTATTACTATTACATTAGCTGGATTTTACTATCATCCATACCAGTACCAGTTAGCTGGTCTTATGGACCTTTTCATTGTGAATAGAATGTTAGACTTGGAGTCAGGAAGACCTGAGTTTGATTCCCGCCTCTGACATTTATTAGCTATATAAAGCCTCTGGCAATTACTTAACATTGTCCAGCCTGTTTCCTCATCATTAAAGTGGACATTTATAGCTCAATAATCTCTAAGGACCCTTTCAGCTCAAAATCTATGACCCTAGGATCTACGATCCTATGAATAGCTTCATCGCCACAATACTGATGATTGGTATGTGGAATCCTATCTCTCAGATGTCATTTATTTTATACCCGAGGAAAGGTATGTGAGGAGGAGGGAGGAGACTCCACATAAGAAGTTTCTTGATTGTAGGCTTGTGGTGAACTTTGAGGTTTGACCAAGGTGGGATTATCTTGGGCATAGTCCCATTTGAGCCCTTCAATCCTATTTGCATTCCATCTTCTACTTGGAGTTACCAAAACCTTTCAACTTCTGCATCTTTCATTTTTGTGCAAGTTGAGGGGCCCCTCAAAAGGCAGGTCTCCTTTCCCTGGGACATTTTGAATATCTCCCCTCAGAAAAGAGTTTAGGGGAACAAAGGGATTAGAATTTTTGGAGGGACTTTGCTTTCTGATGATTTGGGGGGAGGGTGAAACTGTCTTAACGGTTGTAAGTATAACAAACCCAATGTGTGTGGGGAAGACAGGGGGTTCCTTTAGCTGACTTGGTGATAATTCATATCCTGCATGATTGTGAAAGTGAATGTTCATCTAATTCCCATAGAAGAAGCAGTGTAGTACCTCAGTAGAGATTTCTACTGAACAGATTTTGATACCATCTCCTTACTTGTACTCTAAGAAAGGTGCAGGTTTCGGCTTATGGGTGGGGGAACATTGAATGTGTTACAGCATAAGGTGAGCTCCAGAAGCAACTAAAGCCCTGAGAGAGATGATATACAAAATTTCTGTGACTTCTTAGTTATCTTGAGTCATATGATTCAGATTGGTGATAAGGACTTGTGATGTTATTAGAGATGTCATAGTGAATTTGGTCAACTTGATAATCCTGGTGCTATTCCTGACTATCATGATTGTTTTTACCTCTCACATTGCTTCCCAACTTTTAAAGAACATTTTTATATGGTTTTGTTTTTATTATTGTTATTAAGCTCCTCCTCTCTGAAGCTAGGGCTATGTTAAGGTTATTTTAGTGGTGAAAAGTTCTCTAGAAAAAATTAGGGAACTTGCTACCTAAGGGTGAGATGTGGTAGCAGCTGTATTGGTTTTGTGTAGGAGGCAAGTAGGTTGCTGAGGAGGAGCAACTAGACTTCTATGCCTATGCACTGGTGAGGGTGGCATCATTCTTAAGAGCTCCTGACAACTTGCACTCAGTATTCCTTTTTCCTTTTTCTTTTGCTCCACCCCTTTGCTCTTCTTTCCTCCTTTTCTACATGGGTAGACTCCATTTAATGCTCTAAAATAAATACTGGGTAGTTCATCCAATGGCAAGTTAACTAGGGTGGGCCTATAAGGGGTTTAGGATATTTGTCTTTTTCTTTTTTTCCATTTGAAATATATGAGATCAAGTTTTTTAAAAAATTTAATTTTATTTTATTTGTTTTTTTGGTTGGGAGAAGGGGATTACTTCAAAGAATCCATTGAACTGATACAACATTTGTGTAGTATTTTTCTGAGTGTTAGATTAACATTTATAACCTTTTAACTTTGAAGTTGATTCTTCTAGTCTTTCAATTAGTAAAGATGTTTTAATTGTGTTTTACATTACAAAAATGGCTTTTTGCATTGTCATTCTTAAGTCTGAAACATTGGATTGCCTAAGTTAAACTTGGCTTAGACTACCCTTTATCCCTAAATTAGAGCCTATTAGAATCTTAGTGATGCCAATCAGCCCTTTCCGGTCCTGTGTTTATCCTCTCACTATATCCTCATCTGTAAAATTATAGAAATCTCATGGCCTTCCTATTTCCAAAAGCCTGTTGTTCTAATTTTTTCTATGACAACTACCTAATCTGTTACAATAACTTGTATGCTAAAAAAGGGTACTAGTGAGCATTACCATTCCCAGACAAATTCCAATTGTGCCTGATATTTAGTGAATTTCTAATACCTCTGCTTAGAAAAGGTCAGTTCATTTCTAATATTCAGGTGTTTAGTTCACTTGGTATAGCAGGCTTCAGCTATATTATCAAAATGCTTTAGGGATTGTTATACATTTGCAATATTCTCCAATTCCCTAGCAATATTATATTTTGAAAATTGGCAGCTGAGGACTTGAGGATAGTGGAGAGAAAGTGAAGGAGGAATAACAATGATGCTGGGTGCAGTTACAGAGAGGGGGATGCAGGAATGGAATTGTTAGCACAGGTGAGGCTCCTGTAGCCAAGTCCCATATGCCACCTGCTTCCCTTGGCAGTTTCTCTCTCTTCCCTTCCCAATCACCTCCTACTGCAGATAGGAAAGTAGTGAGAAGGGGAGGCTGACACACACATATTTGGACATCACGATCTTATAGTGTGCCAGCATGGATATCTCATTATGTCCTACCTCTAAGTCAACCAACTCTCCTGAGATTCAGCAACTTCTTGTCTGATGTCAGCCAAATTTTTTTTTGCCCAATCACCTGTTCCTGTGCTCCAACATTTTCCTAGTTGTGGCACAGAATTTTCCACAGCTTAGAGTTGCCAAGAAATGAAGCAATTTAAAGGCTCTTTCTCCTCAGGTTTTTAAATAGAGATAGAAAGAAAAATAAGGGCAATACAATGAGAAGAACAATTTCCCTGTGAGACCTAGTGAAGAAACCTTCGATCTACATCAGCCTGTAGGGGCAAGAGGCTAGCTTTCTAAAGTGAATTTATAAAACCTTGGAAGAATAAGTATCAGCAATTTTAAAAGACCTATTTCTTCTACCACATCATTGTCTGTGTAACACCTTAGCAGTTTTGAGTATAACAAAATAAATCAGCAAACCCTATGGGTTTGCAGTTAAGCCAGCCAAAAGAAAACAAATTCTATCACCAGATGGAAACTTTGAAGGTCACATCCCACAGGGTGACTTTTGACTGTTCAGATTCACTTTCTTCTTACATAGGCATTGTCACATCCAACCTTAACTTTAAAACTTTCAACCTTCAACTGATTCTTGGTTCATTAAATGTTCCCCTTAAAAATGAAAGAACTTATTTCAATAGCTCCTTAGTGAAATAGAACAACATAGTGAAAAGTATAAATGATCTTTATATATTACAGTTGCATATAACTAAGAAAACTATGTCACCACTCACTTATGGCATGCATTCTAAATTATCCTAGGTGAATGAAGCCCACTTGAATTCAATGGAGAGTAGAGGTGACCCCTGTGTGTTTCTTTTTGGCATAGGAATCATTATTCTGCAGCACTGGGGAGAAAGGCGAATCATTTTTAAAACTTTATACTGATGATGAGAGCCCCTATAAGGAAGAACAGTCATCAACATGTTTCAATGACAGAGATGTGTGATGACCACTGTCATTAGAAGAGATGAGAAGGTACTCCTTTCAAATAATAATAATTTAAAAAAACCCCAAAAAACTGGAGGCACAGCAGAATGAGAAAGGATCTAAGTAGCAAATACTCATGAATCTAACTTTATTATGTTTAGAGAAAAAAAAAAGATGATAATTATAATATATTTGAACCAGTAGAAATTAAATTAGATCAGAATAGAGAATTCACACTCTTATTTGGGTGTGTGAGCATACATATATGAGTCATCTTTTTTCACTTTCATTGAGGAGGTCGTGAGAACTAGAAAATAACAATAATAAAATCTTCCTCTCTTCCTAACATTCCTGTTGCTGTTGACACCGCCATCCTCCTAGTTACTCGGGCTTATAATCTCAGTGTCAACCTTGACCTACTACAAACACTGATCTGACATATCCAATCTGTTGCTAAGTCTTGTCATTTATAACTTCCTATCATCTGTAATAGATGTGCATTTCTGTGTACTCATAGAGCCCACGCCCTGATACAGGCTTTTGTCAATACATTCCTGAGCAACAGCCTTCTAGTTAGTCTTCAAGTCTCTGCATCTTCAGTCTATCATCTGCTCAGCTTACAAAGTGATCTTCCTACAATACCGATTTGACCATGTCACCCACCTACTCAATAAATTCCAATGGTAATTAATCACCTTCCAGCATCATATATAAAATCTTGTGTTGTGGCTTTTAAACCATCACAACCTGACCTCTTACTTTTCCAGGCTTCTTATGCTACTTAACTCCACTTATCAGACAATTCATCCTCCCTTGCTTCTTTTGTCTCAGTCAATATTATCTCATCAATCTAATGGTGTACATCATCAACCTCAAATTGATTGTTTTTGGGTCTTTGCACACCAGAATGTATCAGCCAGAGAAACAGTTTGGCTAGCCCTAGAGATGAATGATGAAGGTATATTAGACCATTTATAGGTGAAAGCAAGATGTTCCTTACAAATCTTTCCCAAATAAATGGAGTGGGAAAATATTGGTGAGGTTGAAGTTTCCCTGTTTACCTGGTGCTTGATTTCACCTCAATTATCCTAGCACGCCTACAGCAGAGCAACTGATTTTTTCCCCTCATCATCAACTTTGTCAGAAGCCACACCCAGAATTCCCTCTGGCACTTTTGTTTCTCCCGCATTCCCAGAGTGCATATTGCTACTGAAAACAGTACATACTTTGGCCACCTCCTCGGGTTTCCTACTCACATTTCTTTTGTTTGCTTGCTTGCTTTAAAAAAAACTAATAATAATTCAATTAACTTTAAAAGCATATAGATGTTTTTCTTTTTTTAGTTCCAAATTCTCTCATTCACCCCAGTCCTTACTCAACACCCAAACAATGAGAATGAGAAGGTAAGAAAAACAAAACCTATTTATTACACATAAGTATAGTCATGCAAAACAAATTTCTGCATTAACCTTGTCCCCTCCTTAAAAAAATGCAAGAAAAAATATGCTTCAATCTGCACTCTTGAGTCAGTCAGTTCCCTCTCTTTGGAGGTGGATAGCTTGTTTTGTCACTAGTCCTTTGGAATGCTGGTGATTGATTGTGTTGATGAGAATTACTGAGTTTTTCAAAGTTTAATATCTTTATAAAATTGCTATTACTATGTAGATTGCTCTCTTGGCTCTGCTCACTTCACTTTGCATCAGTTCATGTAGGTCTTCCCAGTTTTTTTTTCTGAAGCCATTCCCTTTATTATTTCTTATACCACAGTAATATTCTGTCACATTCATATATCATATGCCATACTTGTTTGACCATTTCTCAATTGGTGGATATCCTCTCAGTTGCCAATTCTTTGTCAGTGCAAAAAGTGCAGTTATAACTATTTTTGTGTATATGGGTCTTCTTCTTATTTCTTTGATCTCTGGGGTATACACCTAAACCTAAGAATATTGCTGGGTCACAGAATATGCATAGCTTAATAGTCTTTTAGGTGCAGTTTCAAATTGCCTTCTGAATGGTTGGACTAGTACCATGGAGTATCAGTACCTGTTTTCATATATACTGTCCAGCATTTGTCAATTTTACTTATTGTCATCTTAGCCCATCTGATGGGTGTGAGAGGGTACATCAGAGTTGTTTTGTTTTGCATTTCTCCAATTATTTAGAACATTTTTTCATATGACTATCGATAACTTATTTCACCCCTGACCCTATTATTAAAAAGGCTTTTTTTTTGGCAAATTTTGCTTGGTATGTTATTCCTGGTTGTGATCTTAGACCCTTTGGTTTTCAGATTATTATATTTCAAGCCCAGTACTCTATCCATTATGCCCCCTAACTGCTGGGGATACAAAGAAATGTAAAATGCAGTCCTGGCTCTCAAAAATCTCACAGTCTAATGGGGAGACAAAATGCAAACAAGTACATTCAAACTATATGCAAGAAAAATTGGAAATAATAAAGGGAAAGCAGTAGAATTCTTCAGCATCCCCTGGCCTAATCATTCCATGTTAATGAGGACCTTCTTGCTGTTCTATTGAGAGAACTCCACACATCCCCAGAAGGATGGGCTAGAGGGTACTAAATTATTGAATCAGACAGTCTAATCACCCTATCTTCTTTCATGTGCATTGATCTTCCTCTGTTTCCATTTCCATTTCAACCACAATATGAGCAATTATTCCATCTCATTCTCTCTATATATTGTGGAATTTGTTGTGGGCTGAGCC
This sequence comes from Phascolarctos cinereus, assembly GCF_003287225.1. Lineage (NCBI taxonomy): Eukaryota > Metazoa > Chordata > Mammalia > Diprotodontia > Phascolarctidae > Phascolarctos > Phascolarctos cinereus. The sequence goes on along the minus strand of NW_027555847.1, from coordinate 288,522,674 downwards.
TGACTCAGGTTGGTTCTCAGCTAGCTGGATTTAATAGGATCCCAAGGAAGGAAATGAGACACTTACAGGTCATTCAACAATTAAAAAAAAAAGATTTCTTAACCTTAAGGTAGAAAGGACAAGCAACAATGATACTTAGTTCAGGTAGAACAAGGTGTGCAAAGTCAGGTAGTTTTGGTGTATCTATGTTGAGCCCCCTAGAGTCCAATAGCAACTACCTCTAGTCTCTATGTCAGATGATCTGTGTGTACACATGTGTATTCAATATACACACATGTAGCTATACACATATGTACCTGTACATGTATATGTATAACTTTGTTTATGTGTGTACATATCTATATCTCTATCTTATTAAAGGAATTTTAGAAGTGAATTTGATGGAAGAGATGAAAGTCAAACTCTGGAAAATCAGAAAGTTGAATGAAGGTAAGTTTATATGTTGTTTCTAAAATGGTTTGTGGGGTCATAATATTGTCAAATTATAAAAATTATAACACTGTGCCTCTGAAAGAGAATGTGAATGAGAAGCTTCATCTTCATGTACATCTGTCACCATGAATTCATTACAGCCATAGCTTATGAAAAATACTTTGCCGCAAAAGTATGTATCTATTTTATTGCTTCTTTAATCTCCATTTCCCATCCAATTTTCACATCAACTGTGTATTTGTCAAGAGTAGACAAAGTTTACTATAAATGTTAATTTATAGAAATATAAAAACAAATTTCAAAATAGTTGGTGAAAATTTAAAAAAAAGGTTTATATTTATTTTTAGTTAAATCATTGTCATTTGATGTTTGTTTGCTGGTGGGAAGTTTTCTACTTTTTTTTCTTTCACAAAAAGAGGAAAATGCCAATAGAAGTTGTAAAATGACAACACTAATTTAACTGACTTGGTTATGATTTATTTTTATTGAAAATCACAACTTATAATTAAATATTTCCTTTAAACAACAAAAGTAGTAAGCTAAATAGTGTATTTATGAGTAATTTGTAAGTAGTAACCTAAATCATAAGCTAAATAGTGAATTTGTGATTGTTGCTGTAATGGTAGCAGTAGTAGTAGTAGGTGATGATGATGATGATTATTTTTCCCATGTACACCAGAAAGAAATAAAAATGTTTTTCTTGGTTATATACTGGCATTCTTGAAGTTGAAACTAGCTGGCATTATTTGAAGACAGGTAGATGAAATTGTGTTTTGGAAGTGCATCTTCCTTTCTGTAACTAAAAATGGTTTTTGACAGAACCAAATTCCATAGTGGGGCAGCTAGGTAGCATAGTGAACAGAGTGCTGGGCCTGTTGTCAGAAGGACTGAGTTCAAATGTGTGACCCTGGCCAAGTCACTTAACCCTGTTTCCTTTATTTTCTTCAATTGTAAAATGAGTTGGAAAAGGAAATCACAAAACACTCCAGTATCTTTGCCAGTAAAACCCCAAATGAGTTTACGAAGAGATGGAAATGACTAAAAATGACTGAACAACAACTGAAAAGTTCCATAGACAGCCTGGCTAAGTATCATTTTGAAGTCCTAGATATTTAAAACCAGATTATCTGGAAAGTTCAATTTAGTTGACACAAAAAATATGGCGAGTTCATCTAAGGCTAGCATGTCTAAGTCCTTAAAATTCAATTTTCCTGCTCATGAGACATTTGCAATTATTTTTATTTATTAAAGCTATCACTTCCTCACTTCTGTGTTCTTCCCTGCATTTATTTCCATTTTGATCATCTCTTCTTGCCTAGACTATTGTGATGGCTTCCTAACTGGTCATCCTTCCTTCAGTCTGTCTCTTCTCTTATCTATCATTCAAAACATTGGTATTCTTCCTAATGTGGCACTCTTTGTACGTTACCCTTCAAGTCAAAAGTTCCCAACTATTCAGTGGCTTCCCTACTATTTTGCAAATAAAATATGAGCTCTTAATCTTGGCATTCAAGATCCTCCCTTAACCCACATCCAATAAGCTTTCTCACCCAAACTCCCCTTAATTATATTTCCAGTAAAATATGATTTATTTTCCCATTCATTACTCTTCTCTCATTTCCACATATAGGAGAAACTAGAAAGATACTTTGTTTATTCATGTTTGATACCTGGTATTGAGTTTTCCTTAGCAGCTCCTGTTGAATACCCACAATGTCTTTAAGTTTTAACTCAGGATCCCCCTCTTCCCTCTATGAAACTTTTTCTGATTCTTCCACTACCCATCCAAGCTAAAATTTCTGAAAAGCCTTTACTTTAATGTTGTTTGTCATCTCTATTTTTGTATCCCCAGAACCACCATCATGTTACTATAGCATCTAGGGAGCTCCCTCTTATATCTTGGATCCCCAGAAGACTACCTCAGATTAAAGGTATCACTGGGTGTATTTGTTCAGAACCATAGCTCATCAGCTAGTCCTCCCTCTCCTTCCACTATATATTTATATTTATTAGCCAGAGAACGCCATTCATTTAAAACAAGAGCATTTAATGAAATAATATTGTAAGAAAATTAGCAGTATACTATATATCCTATAAATCTGGAGGAACATTATTGGACAAATACATATGTTATCAATGAAAAAAACTGGTTATGACTATGGAACATTCATGAAGGAGCACAAATGTAGGAAGCACATGGCTGGGGAATACATGTAGAAGGCTTTTATGGAAGGGATCTGTATGACCAGGCCACAGGTATGGAGAATTAACATGTAGGGTACACATACAGTTAGGCCACAAAGATGACCAAAGCATCTCACACCTCTAGTGCTGTCGATGCCTTTCATGAGGTCATAATAATGCTCTCTTTGGTGCAGAGATGGCTTTATTAGCAGTGCTGGGTGTATAGACTCTTCTGGGTTTCATTTTGCTGGGCATTTGCTATAAGCATGGTTTTGTGGAGCTTTCTGTTGTTAGCAGTTTCCTGGTTTCATCTCTTCTAGACAACTTGCTGGCCACCTGGACTCTCACAAACCAAAGCATGGGGACTGGTAAGTCTCTTTCAGATAAATACTAACAGTTCTTTTAAGCTGTAACTAGAGGGTTATGAGGCACCATAACATTTACCTAATGTTTTTTAAGCCATACAATGACCTCAGGCTAATATTAATTTTTCTTCTTTTAATTTCCTGGGGATAATCTCCTGGTATTTTTTTTAAGACAACAATGTTACAGAATTAAAAATGCTTTATGAATCTTTATTAACCCTTTGTGGGGATTTTGTGGTCCAAAATCCTGTTGCAGGAGACTCTGCTAAAGAAATATCACAGAAGTTATGTGGGTGTGAGGCATTCTAATCTCCCTAAGCAACTATGAGGATGTATCTAGAGCTGTCATAAAGTGAGTAAATAGGCAAAAGGAAGCAAAAAAAAGTACAAAAAATTTCTCTACTTCAAAGTGTTTGTTTCAAATACACAGTCTTTAACGATTAAATGTGTCCAGCAACAAAACTTCCAAGCTTTGATCTGACTTGCTCTCACTTACGGTAGAAAAATTTGTAAAACATATAAAATAAATGGGGTACACCAGGATATCTATGGACATATAGCGCAGCATAGAAAAATGATTATGAAAAATAGTTATTGGTAACCTTACCAACTATTCAGTGTGTATAAGTATGTAGTAACGCCAAGTATTCACATTAGAATTTTGTTTACTAGCCATAAGATATGCAACAAATTCACTACAATGCATATAACAACATATACATGATACAGATGAAACCCAAAGAGACAGAGTTTCTGGGTAATTAATAATCAACTTATTAATTGGGCTAGCCAGTAATCAATAAATTATGATCAGTGGTTTCTCTCAGTAACCAAAATGGTGATATTCTGGAATGCATTCAATCCCTTTTGAAAGGGAATTCCCCTGACAAGTGAAATTCAACCCTGATTAGTGGACATTTAATGAGGAGGTTGATTAAAGTCTTCAGTTCCTCCTGATGAGAATGTGACTTGATCATGAGAGCAGCCTGAAGGAATCTGTCAGGGGAAGCCATTTTATCCTGACCTCTTTAACTAGTTTTTTCCTTTATGAGGTGGATTGCCCTAAACTCTGTGGAAGGAACCAAGGACAGGGGCTTTCTCCTTCAGTGCAAAGGCTCATCCAGACTGGATTTTGTTTATACTCTAAACAGAAATTAGGTCTCCTAGTTGGGTGGGATCCTGCCCAAAGTTAGTAAACATGTGCCTTGAGGTCTGGGAGCAAATCTCATTGCTCAGTCATGCCCTTCAGAGGCTGATTGATCTTTTCAGTAGTTGGGTTTTAACAGAAATAAAAGGAAAAAGGTGGATTACAAATGAATATTTATTGATATGATAGCATAATATTAATTTCTCTCATATGACAACATAGCACGTGTATTTATGCATGCATATATGTATTGAATGCAACATATGCATAGTATTTTTCACTAATGACTATTATTTTGCTACATGAGAAATTACTTCTGCCATTTTTGTCACTAGAGAATCAAGAATAATTTTAGTTACTGGCTCAGTAAGCCTGGCATGTTTGTAATGAACCCTTGATATTATGGATTCAGGTTCATAATCAATAAATACAGAACTCCTGCCCAGTAGGCAGACCAATAAAGAGACTGTAGCTATCCCAAACTGACTGTCACCTATTGAGGCTCTATGAGCATCTTCTGTTAGCTGGTAGGATCCATAATTGGAAAATTAGACTTCAAAGGGACACAAGTTAGACTAGGTTAAGTTTCTCAACCTTCCAAAGGATATCTATAATCAGTTTCTTCTTCTGTATCATCAGCTTCTGAGCTATCAGAAGTTCTGATAATTTCATGAAATCTAAGCAACTTAAAAGAAGGCTCTTATTCTCAGTATCCACATCACTATCTCTCTTTCCTCCTGTTTCCCTGAGAATTACTTTTACTACTCAGGGGTCAATTTTTGCTGTTGTTTGGTCCTTTCAGTCATATCTGACTCTTCATGACTCCATTTAGGATTTTCTTGGCAGTATTTGTTTCCCTACTTGTGACATCAGAAACAGAAATCCAACAAATCCTGCATGTTAGATAAACCTTCTCCTTACACAATACCTTAGTATCACTAATCAGGGAAGTATTATGACTCTCAAGGCAAACCAAGAAAACTCCCAAGATTAGCCTTAAGCTTGATATGCAAAGGTTTATGGATTGTTGTAGCTTGTAGGTTTAAGCCCCATACCCAAAGTTAGATTTTGAGGGTAAGGGAAAGATAGCAATCAGTTCTCTGCCTTACTCCCCTTCTCTTGTCCTTTCCTGGATTTCCTTGTTTTCAGCTAAGCCCTGTAGATCTTCTCTTAAATCTGTAAACAAAAGGACCAGTTGCTTTCAGTGTTAAACAATTCAAAATTTTCTGCTAAACTTCTTCAGTTTCAGCAACAAACACAATTTCTTACAGAATCTGGTAATTGAATTCGCTATATGATTGTCTTTATTCCCCAGGTTGATCCACTAAGAAGTGTTTTTTTATAGCATATTTCCACAGCCCTGTATGACATCCTTCAAAATTCTAAGCAATTACACACCTGCCCACCTACACTTTCTATCATTTCGGTCCCTTATGTAGGTCTGAACCCTGCTGATCTATTATAAACTGGAGACTGAGCACTACTTTCATTATCGTTAACTCTTTTTCAATGCGTGTCTAGGTAGTTGCCAAATGTAAGGATGAAGAACAGAGATAGATTACTGTTCCTTCTATTCTTGTGATCACTAACAATTTATCTCAGAACACCGTAATTCAATTCAACAAGTATTTATTAAGTTCTTATTGTGTGACTATCACTTCTACACATGCAAAGCTAAATGCAGACTAAGATAATAATCTGGATAGCTATGCTACTTTTGAGACAATTAAATCTCTGGCAATCATTTTTGGTGGCAAGCAGAGGAAGTGATTATCCAGAAAATTCTGCCCACATCAAAAATTCTGTATCTGCCTTGTGCGGATAGAACTTCCGTGTATAAATACACATTCCCACTCATGAAAAACAAAAACAAAAACTGATCTGTAGAACTACAATGACGAAGCACTGTTTTTATATGCAGATGATGCTATTGACTTTGAGTAGTGTTGATAGGTCTTTGACAACATAAAGAAGTAAGTTTAGATAGCATCTTTCTCAAAGCATTTCCATCTTTCAAATTCTATTAAATCTTACATAGCAACCATAAACAACATTTATGAAAAAGACTCATGTTCCAAAGATGGCTTAAAGAAGGAGTTATTTACATTGACATTCTTTATTAACATTTTGAGAAACATTTTGCATGTCAGAAAACTGAGGCATAGATCATGGTCACACCAGTCTTTGAAAGAATTAGAAATTTGAAGTCCTCATAAATCATACTTAAAGAGTTTAATTTATTTGTAGTGATTACTGTTACTAATATAGATAGATCTATATAGCTAGACATTTTGCAAGTCATAACAAAGAACATAATTTTGTTCTTTAGGAACATTTATAATGCTAGAAGGATCTATATTTAATAAACACTGATTTTAACATGTTAGTATTTACTACAATGTAATCATTATTATAAGACTTGGGTTTTAGCCTTCATTCTGTGACTTAATCATCATGTAACTGCGATCTCATTATTTAGCCTTGAAAAGTATCAGTTTCCTTTTATGTACAATGGGAAGTGTGTGTGTGTGTGTGTGTGTGTGTGTGTGTGTGTGTGTGTGTGTGTGTGTATGGGTGTGTATACACACTGCTGCTACATTAACAGCAAAGTACTATAGCTGGCCAGAATCTACATCAGAGTTCTTGTGAGGAAAACATTTATAAGCTGTTTTGAGCTATAAAAAGTGAGGTATTACCATTTTTCAAATAACTACATAAGCTATCAGTTGACACTCATGTCAGAAATTTTATATGACAAAGCATCAATATATCAGACTATATGATTTCATAAAGCATCAGAAGTAGGGAGCCTAGGCAAATAAAAGAAATACAAATCCTATTATGTAGCTCAAATGACTTTGATAAAGGATAGCATTTCCTACATTACTTCAAGAATAATTTCATAGTGGATATATTTTTGTTTTCCTTGTTAATCGAGGAAGCAACCATCTTTTAATAGCAATTTGTTTTTTAGTTAAATATTAATCAAAAATCTTTCAATTTGTATTGAATAATCTGCTATTCATATTTGATAGCTGTTGCATGAAAAATCATGTTTTCCTTTTTAGGTTTAGGGCCACATGGCCCTTAAGAATAAAATGAAGGTTGGAGAACTGAACTCTTACTAAAAACTATAGGAAGGGTCATTTGTAAAGAAACTTTTCTTTTTTAAATTTCTTTTTTATTTCATTAAATATTTCACAATTTCATGTAAAATATTAACATTCATTTTTAAAAAAATTGAGTTTTTAATTCTCCCTCTCTCTTTTGCCTCACCTTCTCTCTTGAGAAGCCAAGTAATTTGATATCAATCATACATGTGAAATCATGCAAAATATATCTCCATATTATAGCCATGTTGCAAAAGAAAATGTGGAACAAAAATACCCCCAAGAAAAATAAAGTATATGTATAAAAAATATGTATACTTCGATCTGAATTCAGAATATGCTTCAATTGGCATTCAGAGTTCAGTTCTCTTTCTGAAGGTGGATGGCATTTTTCATCTTGCATTCTTTGGAATTTTCTTAGACCATTGTCTTCATCAGAGTAGCTAAGTAGTCACATTTGATCATCCTTAGAATATTGCTTTTACTGTGAACAATGTTTTCATGGTTCTGCTCACTTCACTTTACATGTGTTCGTATAAGTTCTTCCAGTCTTTTTCTGAAATCATCCTGCTTATTTATCATTTTTCATAACACAATAGTATTCTATAACAATCATATACCACAACTTGTTCAGCCTTTACCCTCACTGATGGATATCCCTGGATTTCAAATTATTTAGCACCACCAAAAGAACTGTTATAAATATTTTTGTACAAGTAGGTTCCCCTCCCTCCCACCTTTTTTTTTTTTTGTCTTTGGAATATGGACCTAATGTTATTGCTGCATTAAAGGGTATGCACAGTTATATAGCCCTTTGGGCATAGTTCCAAATTGTTCTGCAGAGTGGTTGTATTAGTTTACAACTCTAACAACGGTGCATTATTATCACAATTTTTTCCCCATTTCCTCCAGCAATTTTCATTTTTCTTTTCTGTCATGTTAACCAACCTGATAGGTATGAGACAATACCCCAGAGTTGTTTTAATTTGCATTTCTCTAATTAGTAGTGATTTGGAGTTTTTTTTCATTTGACTCTTGATAGCTTTGATTTCTTCTGAAATTTGCCTATTCATAACTTTTGATTGTGAAGTGGCTCATATTTTTTATAAATTTGGCTAATTTCCCTATAAAATTGAGAAATGAGCCCTTTATCAGAGAAAATTGTTATAAATTCTTCCCCCAACCCCCATTTTCTATTTTCCTTCTAACTTTGCTGTATTAGTTTTGTTTGTGCAAAACTTTTAAATTTCATTTAATGAAAATTATCCATTTTGCTTCCCATGATCCTCTCTATCTCTTGCTTGGTTATATATTCTTCTCTTATCCATAGAGCTGAGAGGTACATTTTTTCATACTCCCTTAATTTACTAATGATGTCACCCTTTACATCTAAATCATTTATCTATTTTGATCTTACCTTGGTATACAGAGTGAGATCTTGGTCTATGTCTACTTTTTGCCAAACTGTTTTCCAGTTTTCCTAGTAATTTTTGTCAAATGTTGAGTTATTAACCCCAAAGCTTAGATCTTTGGGTTAATCAAATATTAGATTACTATACTAATTTATCATGTATTGTGTATCTATTCCAATGATCCACTATTCTATTTCTTAGCCAGTACCAGATTGTCTTAATAATTACTTCTTGAAATATGGTTTGAAATCTGGAACTGTTAAACTCCCTTCCTTCACATTAATTTATTTTATTAAATCTTTTGATATTTTGACCTTTTGTTCTCCCAAATGAATTGTGCTACATTATTTTCTAGCTCTATACAATAATTCTTTGGTAGCTTAATTGGTATGGCACTGAATAAATAAATTAACTTAGGTAGAATTATCCTTTTTATTGCATTGACTTGGCCTACCCATGAGCAATAAATGTTTTTCCAATTGTTTAGAACTGTCTTTATTTGTGTGAAAAGTATTTTGTAATAGTGGTCTTATAATCCCTGAGTTTGTCTTAGTAGGCAGACTCCCAAGTATTTTATATTGTTTGCAGTTATTTTAAATGGAATTTCTCTTTCTATCTCTTGTTGCTGGGTTTGCTGGTAGTATATTGAAAGGCTGATGATTTATTTGTGTTTATTTAAATCCTGCAACGTTGCTAAAGTTACTAATTTTTTCAACTAGATTTTTAGTTGATTCTCTAGAGTTCTCTAAGTATACCATCATATCATCTGCAAAGAGTGATAGTTGTGTTTCCTCATTGCCTTTAATTTTTTTTCTTGTCTTGTTATGACAGCTTATATTTCTACTGCAATATTGAATAAAAATGGTGATAATGGGTGTCTTTGCTTTGTCCCTGATCTTATTGGGAAGGTTTCAAGTTTATCTCCATTACAAATAATGATTCCTCCTGGTTTTAGATCTTTCCAAAATATCCTTTCCATACTATAATTAAGATTTTGTTAATTATTAGATGATTTACATGTGTCTTTTTGTTTCAGTGGCAAACCTGAACCACCAAACTGACCTGAATATATCCTGGCATAAGACACCACAATAAAGGGTCATCTTGGGGAGCCAGGTCACTGTGAGTGCCAGAAGAAGAATGAGTCATAAGAAGAATAAATCTAAAATGAAGGGAAGCTTTTTTTGATTATAGAAGGATGGTTACAGAAGTTGTAGAGGAAGGGAAAGGCACACAAGGAAGAAGAATTTAGTAACTATAAGGTCCAAATATGTGAGAGAGTTGGCAACAGGGCTGGAAACCATGTTTTCAAAAAAAAAATGAGTAAAGATAAATTAAAACACACATAAAATATTCTTCCAAAATAGGAGAAATTTGGGGGGGGGAAGTAAATGACAGATTTGGGAGCTCAAAAACAAAGAGGAAAGAAATACGGCATTGAATGTGTGAAAATAGAGGATCCTAGGTGTCCCAGAATACCACAGTGAATGGAAAAGCCAGAGTACCACACTGAAGGAAAAAAAAAATATTTTTCAGCAGAATCTAAATCAGAGGAAAGAACTAACTGACAGATTCCAGACATTAGTAGCTGAAAAACCCCCAAACTTGAACCATCAATGCATATGAGAGAGAGAGAGAGAGAGAGAGAGACAGAGACAGAGACAGAGACAGAGACAGAGACAGCGACAGAGAAGAGAGAGAGAGAGAGAACCATTTAAATAAATTCTAAGAACCTGAGACAAAATAGGGAAACAGCAGAGAGTGAGTGTCAAGAAGAAAACTAAAGCCTGACCTAGTTAAATGTGAATAGTTTAAACTCCTCTTCCATACCTCTATACACTTCCCCCCAAAACACAAAAGAGAATGATATAATGGTTAAGAAAACAACCCATACATTTGGTGCAAATGTGAAATGATTTTTTAAAAATTATCTATATATACACACACAAACCTTCATTTTAATTCTGTTACCACTTGGCAATTTTCTTCAAATTTAATTGCATTATTTGTTGGTTTCTTCTTTTTTTTTTTCCTGCTTTCATTGAATATTAGTTTTAATTCTCTAATTCCTATTATTTTTGGGGTGTAGATTTAAATGATTTAGAGTCTTTTAGTTCCTTCAGTATTTTTGTTATCCAGCTTCATGTACTATTTGGAATTTCTTACATCCACTGATAATTCAACTTGCCTTTCTAAAAGAATTTTATACCCTAGGGTTTTTATGTTTTCACCTTTGTTCTTCGTATTTTAATTTTTAAATTACTTTTCAAGTTAAATGGGCATCTGAATCTGTTTCTGTATTGTGGGAGGCTTTGGAATGGAGAAAGGGATGAAGTCCAACATCAGTAGGACTGAGGCCTGCTATTGACAAGGCACTGGTAAGATTGAGGAATAGAGGCCTCTGTATCTGGCCTAAAGGATAGGGGAACATTCATTACTCCTTCAAATGCTGTCCATCAACTTTCAGTTTTGTCTCTTATGTATACTAGTCAATATCAGAGGCTGCTTTAGAGTAGCTGTTAAGCTTCCTAAGCATACCTCTCTATCTCTCAGATTCAATGGCTGCTATCATTAATCTCTACCTTGGCTGTATCCTTTTATGGATCATTACATATTCTTTATGAGTCTTGTCAATTTTGACTCTATGACATTTCTCTTACCCATACCTTTCTCTGTACTCATATAGCCATTGACCTGGTTCAGTTCCTCATCATCCCTTACCTGAATCATTTCAATAGCCTCCTAACTGATCACCTTGCTTCAGTTTGTCCTTTTTCCAATCCGTCCTTTGTATAGTTGCCAAAGTGCTATTCCTAAAGTATAGGTTTAACCGTTTCACACCCTTGTGGTATAGGAAAACAAAAACATTAACTCTAAATTTTGAGGACATAGGTTCAGATACTATTTCTGACATTATCCATGTAATGTTGGATGTTAATCACCTTGGACCTCAATTTACCCATATGTAAAATGAAAGGGTTAGATCAAGGCTTCTTAACATTTCTCCACTCTGTATCCCTTCAGTACTTCTTAAACTGTGGGTCATGACCCCAGTTAAATTCTTTCATAACATGTCTTCATCCTACCTTTTTCAGTCTCATTAGAAGTTATTTTGCTTTATACACTTTATAGCTGGACCAAACCGGCTTTCTTTTTGTTTAAAGTACTTGGCACACAGCAGGTACTTAATAAATGCTTGTTGATTTGACTCATACATCGTATTCTGTCTCCTATCTCTTTACCTTCAGATAGGCTGTGCACAATGCCTGGAATTCACTCCCTTTTTACCTCTTCTTTTGAGGATCCTGGGTTTCCTTCAAATATTATCTCAAATGCAAGCTACTCCCCAAGACCTTGCTCAATCCTACAGCTACCAATGTTTCTTCTCTTCACTTTGCATTTATTTTGTATGTACATATTATATATATGTATATATATACACACACATATATATACATACATATACATACATACAGACATGCATGCATGCATGCATGCATACATACATACTTATACATGTTCATGTCTCCTCTATTAGAATATAGACTACTTAAGAATAGCGATTATTTTATTTAGGTCTTTGTGTCCCTAGAATCTAACAGTACCTGTCATATAGTCAGTTTCTGATTTACTGATTCATCATTTAGTCTAGGGGTCAGTGTGGCTCATCTAATTGTATCAATGGCCTAAGGCCCATGTATTTACTCTTGTCTATCTTCCCTCATTGCTGTCAATCAAACTTTTGAGTAAAGTTTCATTATATTAGTATATTATTTTATTGACTAGGTAAAAAAGGAATAATATAATGTAAGCAGTAACCACCTTAGTTCTCCTCATCCTTAATAAATATTGACTCCCATTTCAAAGCTTAAGTAAACAGATTATTATTCTTATTATATAAACATGGCATATGTACTTAACATGTTCCTTTCATCTGCCAAAAGTACAGGAAGGGTGAGTTATTAGCTATTCACAGAATTGTAGGATGGCAGTCAGGTCCAAATACATTATTAGCACCCTCTATAATCAATCAATTAATCAATCAACAAGCATTTATTAATTACCAAATTTACAGCAAGCTCTGTGCTAAATTCTGGGATTGCACATAACAAATTACACAACTTTTAGTTGCAAGGACCTTATAATTCAAACAAGGGAAGGAATACCAGAAGGAATCATGCCATCCCACTATATCCCCTTCTGACTTTTCCTCAGTTTGGCTGGCCTTAACTTCACCATTTCTGTTGCTTTGACATTATCTACTGCTGGAAGAACTAGAAGTATCTTCACTGGGCAAAGAGGCAGACCAAGGCATTGATTTACATTCTTTTTGTGACCACCATTCCTATGCCTTTCACCACAAAAAAATCCTCTGCTTAGGTATCCATACATCAGACCCAGAGCCCAGGGTGAGGCTGGTGAGGGTGGGGAAATGCCTTCAGTCTCTCAGACTGTGAATCCTTTTGTGGGAAGGAGAGGGAGGTGATTGAGGGGAGGAAATGATGGAAGAAGGGCAAACAATCAAGTGAGTCTTCAGCTACAAGCAGTTTACATAAATTTTTTAGGTAACTAACCCATTTCTCCAGCTATTATATGTGTATCAGACCTATTAGCATTAATGGAAATAGAAGGCTGGAGTATTACCTTCACTTGGTAAAGACTGCTGAGTTGAAAAATTAGATTAAGCTTCTATCTCTTTAGTGGAGAATATAGACCAGATCTAGTATAACTGGTGCCATTTACATCTGAGTCCTTCTTAGTGCTGGTGTATAGGATGTGAAAGCTAATGTAATATTATAGGAAAAAAATCCTCAAAATGAATGATCAAAAAGCACCTTATTATTTGCCACTGATTTAATTTCAACTCTCATTTATGTGTAACAATGAGGTGTGAAAATTGTTCTTTGGTTGTCTAAAATTGATCAGTAAATGGCACTGCAGCACACTTTTATGCAATTTAATGTAAACGGGTGAGGTGTGCTTTACAATTAATTTCTGGGTTTAAATTAAAAGAATAGGTGATATCCAAAATGAAGTTGTACCTCTTGTTCATGTGAGGTTTCTACTTAATGATTCATTAGAACTTTTAAGTCTAGTTAACAATGACACATCTTGTATAAGGTCTCTTTTTCTTTTGAAAAGCTTTCCAAATGAGTAACTTTTTTGCACAATTATACACAATGAAAATTGAATAATAGAGTGAAAAATATTTGTATATTTTTATTGTACCAGCAGTTAGCAATAGCCATATTCAGTGAACACATTTTAAAGTCCAAACACAGTCTGAAAGTTTTCAGGCAAATGCTGTCTATGCCAAATTCTCATCCAATAAAGAGCTGAATAATAATCATTTTTAATGCTACTAGAATTAAATGACGCTGATTCTCCCTTGTGACTAAACTGCTCTATAGAAGTAAGAGGTGAATAAAAAAAAGGCTCTAAAAATTTTCAATCTCTTAAGAGTCTGTTGAATACATTGGCTTAGTTGATGTTATTAGAATGAACGTTTGGTTTTGAACACCCTTGTAGGCTTCTTAGCTTCCTTTTGCTTCATGGCTACAGATTGCTTCATCATCTTGAAACTGGTTGCAGAAATTTCTTTTTTTAAAATTTTTTAAATTAATTTTGATTTATCAGCAATCACTTTTGTAAGCTTTTGAATTTTAAAATTTTCTCCCCCTCCCTCCTCACCTCCCTCCTCAAGACTGCATGCAATCTGATATAGGCTATGCATATACATTCCTATTAAACATATTTTCACATTAGTGATGTTGTAAGTAAGAATTAGAACCAATAGGAGGAACCACCACGAAGAGGAAACAAAACACAACAGAAGAAAAAAAAACAGCAAATAGTATGCTTCGATCTGCATTCAAACTCCATAGATCTTTCTCTGGATGTGGATAGCATTTTCTATCATGAGGGCTTTGGAGATGACTTAGATCCTTGTATTGCTGAGAAGGGTTAAGTCTATCAATATTAGTACTTAACTGATCATATTATTCCCTCCTTGAGCCAAATCTGATGAGAGTAAGGTTCAAACAATGCTCATTTCCCTCCCTTCTTTCCCTCTGCTATGATAGATTTTTGTGCCTTTTCCTGTAATGTAATTTACCCTTGTCTGCCTCTTCTCTCAGTACATTTTCTTAGATCAGATTAATACACTTTTTTGGATCCATTTAACCACTTGTTTAGATTTTTTTTGGTCATTATATCAAAGTCAGCTTATACCCACCCCCTTTATGTATGCTCCTTTAACATGGTGTGATAACAATACAGATCTTAAGAGTTAAAAGTGTCATCTTCCTTTATAGAGATGTAAACAGTTTGTCCTTATTAATAACATATTGTACCTTTCTGTCCCATTTACCTTTTTATGTCTCTCTTGAGTCTTATATTTAAAGATCAAATTTTCTGTTGAGCTCTAGTCTTTTTATCAGGAAGGTTTAGAAGTCCTCTGTTTCATTGAATATCCATCTCCTCCCCTGAAAGATCATGTCATTTTGCTGGGTAGTTGATCCTTGGCTGTAATCCAAGCTCCTTTGCCTTATGGAATATCATGTTCCATGCCCTGTGGTCTTTTAATATAGAAGCTGCAAGGTCCTGTGTATTCCTGACTATGGTTCCATGATATTTAAATTGTTTCTTTCTGGCTGCTTGCAGTATTTTCTCTTTGACCTGGTAATTTTGGAATTTGGCTACTATATTGCTTGCCATTTGCAATTTGGGATTTCTTTCAGGAGGTGATTGGTGGATTCTTTCTATGGCTATTTTGCTCTCTGATTCTCAGGGCAGTTTTCCTTGATGATTTCCTGAAAGATACTGTCCAGGCTTGCTTTTTTTCATCATGATTTTCAGGTAGACCAATAATTTTTAAATTGTCTCTCCTGGATTGATTTTCCAGGTCAGTTGTTTTACCAATGAGGTATTTTACATTTTCATCAATTTTTTTCATTCTTTCGTTTTTGTTTGACTGATTCTTGCTCTCTCAGAGTCATTAGCTGCCATTTGCCCACTTCCATTTTATAACAAATTATTTTCTTCTATTAGATTTTGTACTTCCTTCCCTGTTTGGCCAATTACATTTTTTAGGGACTTGTTTTCTTCAGTGTACTTTTTTTTCCAGTTAGCTAATTGTATTTTTTAAGGAATTCTTTTCTACAGTTAATTTTTGTCCTTCCTCTTCCAAGCTATTGGCTCTCTCTTGCATGCCTCTCATTTCTTTTCCCATTTTTTCTTCTACCTCTCTCATTTGACTTTTAAAATCCTTCTTGAGCTCTTCTAAGAAGGCTTTTTGTGCTTCAGACCAGCTCATAGTCCCTTTTGATGATGCAGATGTGGGTTTGTTGCTAATGTTGTCCTCTTCAGAATTTCTGCCTTGATCTTCACTGCTTCCATAATAAGAATCTATCATACATTTCTTTTTGCTCATGGTGTCTGCTTATTTCCTGGTCTTTAAAGAGATCGAGCTCTCCTGCTGGGGAGCAGAGGGCACTGACCCAAGCTTCTTGTGTTGGGAGCCTAGGGCCTGGTCACTGGCTTTGTGTGCTGGGGCCTTCAATGTTGGCAGTTGGAGGCTGTAGGGTTCTGGCAGCTTACCCGGTGTTGGGCTGGAATCAGCGACATTGGAACTCTAGGGGTAGGATTGAGTAGTATGGCTCGTGGAGATTTCCTGCTCACCCAGGCCTTTCCTTCCTTTTGCTTTCTTCAGCTCCTTTCAGATGGATGTTGCAGGATGTTTTTCCACCTGGGGCCCAGGGAGCGCTGCTTCCTTTAGATTTGCTGAGGCACTGGGAGAGCTGGTTGCTGTAGAATGCCAAGGCACTTGGTGGTTTTCCATGCTGGTTTCCACCAATTCCCCCACCCTCACTGAGGCACTCGGGAGTTCAGGTGTTGGGGTTTGCATGCTCCACCACTTGGAATTCAGTATTTCCTTCTGGTAGGCTGAGGTGGGGCTTTCTGCTAACTTGCTGGGATGTCTCCTGTTCCACACTATTCCCCTTTCCCCAGGGCAAGAGAGGCCTTCCCTGTTAATCCATCAAGCTACTTGGGCTATTGGACTGCAGCACTCTGTCTTCCTTCTGGTTCAACTGTTCCAGGGTTTTCCTGGGGCTATATTTTCTGGGCTTTCAGAAGTTAATAAGGGAGGGTAATTCTTACTTTGCCATCTTCCAGAAATTTCTTTCTTTCTTTTTTTTTAGGCACTGGGGTTAAGTGACTTGCCCACAGTCACACAGCTAGTATAGAAATTTCTTAAAGCACAGAGTTGATGAGACCATGTTCTTGCTCAAGTCTCACCTCTGAAGCATATTATGAAAGTTTGGATATCACTTAATATCTCTGGATTCTCAGCAACTATTCAAGGCTATTAAATTGCAGAGAAGACACAGATCTGCACTAGTGGAAGAATTTCATCTCTGGGAGCTCCCTTCATCAATGAAATTGCAGGTCTAGCCCAACAACAACAACAGCAACAACAACAACAGCAACAACAACAACAACAACAACAACAACAACAACAACAACACAGACTTGATCCATTATTTCATCTTACTTACATGGCAAAAATTAATATATTAGAAACAAGTCAAAACATAAGATAGATCACAGTAGTCATGATACAGTATCAGCTGAAAAAAAGGATGATTCCAGAGAAGAGTGAAATAAATTTAATTAGCAAAATTATGTAGACAATGACTATAGAAATTTAAATGGAAAGAATACTGCCACCAAAAACTGAATGCTACATAATTATGCTTGGCCTGCAGAATAGTTGAGAGAATGCATCTCTCTCTCTCTCTCTCTCTCTCTCTCTCTCTCTCTCTCTCTCTCTCTCTCTCTCTCTCTCTCTCTCTCTCTCTCGTTATAATCAAATAAATAGAAGAATATATTCAGAATGAAAGTAGTCTTAAATCTCTCTCTCTCGTTATACATCAGGGAATAAATAGAAGAATATATTCAGAAATGAAAGTAGTCTTAAACCAGACAATATACCACAAATGAGATCAAAGCAATGAAATCAATAGAGTTAAAATGAAACAAAAAAGTATTCTTAGTGTTTCTAGGTGAAATATAGACTTTAGTCTGGCATGTAAAACCCTCTCTGTATTAGTCATAGGCATGCAAATAGCATGGATTGAGCATGGCAACACACCTGGCTCTATATATGCTTCTGTAACCCAATCTTTTAATTTTCTTTAAGAGAAAACTGATTCTCTAGGAGGTTAGGTAAATTGCCCAAAGCCATATAGCTGGTTACTCAGTTTTTTAAATGTGTTTAGGATAGTCACCAATTTTCACAAAATTAATTATGCCACCCCTTTGGATTCAATCAGAGAAAGGAGCTAACATTTTATACAGTGATAACAGAATATTAATAGCCTGTGAGCAGGTTATCCTGTGAGCATACCAGACTACTTCCAGGAAACAAAATCTCTCTTCCCTTCCATTTAATTTAAAGAACTTTGTATACTTTATACAAATGGGAATGGGAGTGTGGGGAATCTGTAGGAACAGAATGCCATCATAATATTACAACTAAAATTGATAACAAAGAAAAGTTCTCACTTAAAAGAAGAAAGAGGAAAAAAAATTAAAATATATAAAAGGAAAAAAATAAAGAAAAACATCTAGCCTAACAAGCATAATTTAAATGTAAAAGATTATAAATTCAACAAAATGTGAGTGGCAGAAAAACAATGAGAAGAAAGAACTCAGCAGTATTTTGTATGTAAGAAACATGAAAATTCAAAGGCACAAAATGAAAATGAAATTCTGGAAAAAAAATTCTTCTGAATGATTTTCTCTCTACTCCCAAAAAACATATAATCAAGATGACAGATAAAGTAAAAAAAAAAATCACAGTATCAAGATACATAGGGAAACTATATTATGCTTACATGAACTATACATAATGAACCAATATCAGTAATAATCATGTCCATCAAATGTCATGATATTTAAATTAATGAAACAAAAATTAGCTAAATTATAAAAAAAATATTGAGTAACACAACCATTATAGGAGACTTAAATATTCTTTTTTCAGAGGTGGAAAAATAAAACAGAAAAGGCTGCTACCAAATTAAAGTTGATAGACTTATGGCATCTTTTGAATGTATATGTTAAGATATATCTATTTTTCAGCACAAAATGGTGATCAAAAGCTTATCTATACTTCAAAATTTAAGATTAAAATAATGAGAGGATTATTTACAAAAATGTAAAATATCCAGATAAACAAAATATGAAGTTTGTACCATAAACAATTCAGTCTCAGAAAATGAAATTGAACTAGTCATGAAGAAAATAAAAAGGAAAGTTTAAACTCTGGTCCAGTCATATTTTCAGGTGAATTTTATTAATTTTTTTTAAAAGAACAACTTATTTATTTGAAAAAAAAAGATAAAAGAAAACACTTCACCAATCTCCTTTAATGACACAAATGTGTTCCAATATCTAAACCAATGTAGGATAAAACAATAAAAGACTATAGATCGATAGCATTCATGATTTCTAATTCAAAACTTTAAAATAAAATCCTGGAAAATGTAATTTATTTAAAAATCATTCACTTTGCTCAAGTTGATTGTGTACTGGGCTTAAATTATGATTCAACATTAGGAAAACTATTGATATAATCATTTTACAACCTCTGACAAAGTATATCATTAAAAAAAAGATTCAAAAGTATATAGCTAAAACCTAAAGCTAGCATATAGAAAAAGTAAATTATCAGAATAATTTCTAATACATTTAGCAGTAAAGCAAGGATATTCCTTTTCCATAGTGTAATTTGTTATATTTCTAGAAATGTTAAAATAACAATAAGGCAAGAGGAACTTTAGGAAAGAGGAGGGGAAGAAAATCCTTATTTGCTGATAACATGATGGCAGTACTAGATGCGATTAACAGATCTTTGACCCTTTAGGGGCTTCTGAGGGATTGTTCCCTTCTTATACAAGGGTTAACTAGATAATTTCACTTCTCTCTGTATCCAGAAAGCCATGCTATGGTTAAAAATAATTTATAATTCTTTGGAGAACTGTTCATATCTTAACAACTCATCTATTGAGGAATGAATTATGGTCCTAAATATTCCTCTGTGTGTGTGATATAAATATCTATATCTTTATCTATCGATCTGTCTATCTATCTATCTATCTATCTATCTATCTATCTATCTATCAATCTATCTATCTATCTATCATCTATCTATCTATATGTATCTATCTCACTCTCACACACCCACATACACACATAATGGCAGAAGTTATATTAGTGGGGTTTAGGTATTTATTTTGTGATAATTCACATTACTCATGAAAACACAAAGTCTTCTGGTAAGCAGTCATATACCAGAACTGTTTCACAAGCAAACACACAGGTAACACAACTTGTGTAGGAGAACACAGGAGGGCTCCTAACACAAATAGGTTCACTCTAGCACAGGTTCACTTTTGATCTGGTCAGACAGGGATACAGCTTCAGAGGGGTTAAATAAGCTTACTTTATTCTAGTCTAGTCTTCTCAAAACAGTTGCTGATAATAGGAACTCCAACTCCTACAGCATTTCCTATTCACTCTTCTTGCAGGGTTGGGCAAGAATGAGAGGAGCTATGACTCCCACCTGTCCCCTAAACCTCAATGGGGGTCAGTTGAGGCAAACAGAGATTTCCTCCAAACCTTGATGGGGGCTGATTGAGGAAGGTACATGGATTCTCTATGCATTACTCAAATCCCTAAATGGGTTATCACTCACTGCCCACTGTCTTTATAGAGCAACAGACAAAGAAGGCATCTTGCCAACATTAAGCTCACAGGTTAACTTTAGCAATATGTCATGACATAGCACAGTGCAGGTGTACATTATGTCACTTCTATATATCACTGAGCAAGCATGGTGAAAATATTTACAAACTATGACCATGAGAAATATCACCTAGGATCCTAGAACTATTATCTAAAAAGGAATAACAAAATCCTCTGTACACACACTAACTTACTTACTTACAGAATTGGAACATTGGTTCAATTTTAAATTCTTTTTTAGAGAGCAGATATGCCATATCCTGGCTTTACTAGTTAATATACATTAGATGTGGGTCCTATGTCCAACTCTGAGACCTAAAAGCTTCAATTTATTCATTTTAAAAATATGAGGATTGCCCTAGATTGTCTCTAAGGCCCATTCCAAGTTCAATCTTATATGATGTAAGATCATTTGAGATTTGTTAGAACTTAGTTACAGACATATTCTCTTACTACCTTACATGCCTTTCCCTCCTCTGACACTGCCAACCACTCTAATGCAGCTCCTCATCATCTCAGGCCTTGATTACTGCAATAGCTCTCTGATGAGTCTGGCTGCCTCAAGTCTCTCCCTGCTCTAATCCACTCTCCATTTAACCACTAAAGTGTTTTTCCTAAAATGTAGGTCTTATTATGTCATGCCCCCATTCAAGAAACTCCATTAGCTTTTTATTGTCCACAGGAGCAAATACAATTTGCTCTGTTTGCCATAGCCCTTCATAATCTATGTTCTTTATATGTTCTCCTCAACATGTATTCTTTAGTTCAGTAGCACTGGCTTCCTGGCTGTTCCACAAACAAGATACTGTATTTCTTGGCTCCGAGCATTTTCTCTGGCTGTCCTCTATGCCTGGAACACTCTCTCTCCTCTTCTCTGACTTCTGACCTCCCTGGCTTCCTTTCATTCCAACTAAAATCCCACCTTCTATAGGAAGCTTTCCCTAACCTCTCTGAATTCCAGTTCTTTCTCTCTTTTAATTATTTCCTATTTATCCTACATATAGCTTTATTTGAATGTATTTGTTTGCAAGTTGTCTTCTCTAATGGATTGTAAGCTTCTTGAGGCAAGGACTGTCTTTTGCACCTTTTTTATCCCCAACACTTAACACAGTGCTGGCACATTGTAAATGCTTCATAAATATTTATTGAATGAATCAACATACACACAGACACAGATCATAGAAAAGTTAGCTAATCAAACCCTGGCCTAATGCTATTTGTGCTAGTGCTGTAAACCACTATTTCCCAACAAATGTGTCAGGGCAAACTCCAAAATCCTCATTCTTATGTCAGGCAGAGTCAGGGTTTCCTCTAGTTTTGGTTGCCAAAATGATCAAAAAAGGGGCATATCAGACTGGATGATTTAAAAAAAAATCTCTTTTATCCAATTCTTAGCCTCCAGCTTCCTGAGGCACAACTGAGCCAAAGTTCACATGTCACAACTTAGCAGTGTAGCTTTTTACTGAAGGTTTATTTCTCTTCCATATGTGCCATTACCAATGACCATGTCTGTGGCAAGTGTGTCCTGGAATGAGAAATGTTGAGTTCTGAAGTCCTAATAATTATTCCCAAAATTATATTGTATTGACATCTAATTTCTTTCTGGATTTAATGTAAATTTAATGTGATGTATATGTACACACAAACAAATGTATCTATATATATATACATACTTGTACATGTATGCATATATTTCATTTTTATTAGCAACTTCAGAAGATTCTCTCTCAAACGAATCTTTTCAGAGGCCACATAGTTTCACATTGTAAACTCATTTCAAATTTACTCAGTTCAAATGATAAATGAAAGCTGCAGTGCCTACATTTAGATATTACCTTTCAATTGAAAAATGCTCAGAAAGAAAAGGCTTTCCAATTGTTTTCTCGAATCATAAGTTAAGTCTTAAACCTAGAAAATAAATTGTTGTTTGCCTCG
This sequence comes from Phascolarctos cinereus, assembly GCF_003287225.1. Taxonomy (NCBI): domain Eukaryota; kingdom Metazoa; phylum Chordata; class Mammalia; order Diprotodontia; family Phascolarctidae; genus Phascolarctos; species Phascolarctos cinereus. The sequence goes on along the minus strand of NW_027555847.1, from coordinate 288,500,278 downwards.
AATGCAGAAAAAAAAAAGGATTTTCTTTTTTCAGGGATACCTGCCTAAGGGATACAGGCAATGTCCATTTGAAAATCTGCTGTACCACATGCTTTCCAGAAGGGAATATCCTCATTGGGCCTGATGATTTTTCTTCATTTCAAACCACTAAACTGGGCCTCATTTGAATTTTTTTCCAGATGCTTCTTTATTTGTTGTAAAATATAATTTTTTTGCTCCTTCTTTTCCCTTTCATCCTATTTTATAATCTTTTGTTCTCCCTTATTCTTTTAACCTCATTTATATTTTCATGTATATGTATTCACTCATGCATCCATACATGTATGAATATGTAAGGGGGAAGGTCAGTTGAGTCAATCAATCAATCAATCACCCCAACCCACTTAGCACCAAGACTTTGTTAGGTGAAAATACATAGCAAGGACTAAACATCTTCAATATTTAAATTATGTGATATAGGAACAATCTTCAGATTGATTGAGGGACTTGGTCATGATATCTGTGGGTCTTAAACTAAGAATCTAGTTTAGAATCAGGCAATGAAATACTTGGCAACAGAGAAGACTATTCTAGTTAACTTCTGAGAATAGATTGGGGTAGGAGAAGATTTTCAGTCTTAGTCTCACTTTCATTCCCTGTTTCTTCAGTGGGAAGAGGAATTCATGAATTTCAAATTATCAAGATGATTTGGGACTTCTCCTCTAGGTCTTAATAGTGAAGAGTGTCAGCATCCACATTTGGAGCCAATCTGCGTATCCTCAGTAAAGAAAGGCAGCTTTAAGAGTCTACGAGAAGCCAACTAGAGAATATGGACCATGCCTAAGGAAGGGAAGAAGAAAGGCTTTTAGCATGAAGATCCTTTGCCACAAATGTTTTCTAAGCTTGAGCTCTCTTTTCCTTGAACCCTGTATGTATCCATGAGAGCTTACATCACAAACTTTGGGGCCAGATATATTTCTTACCAAATCTTCTTACTATACTATATCATCTTTGTAAATGCTCTTTTCTGAAAACTAATTAAGTCTTCCTGATGGTTGATATTCATTGATAATCATGGAGGGAAGCATTTAGATGGGGGCCATTATCTGTAGTGCTAGCCAGTTCCTCTGGTTTAATCCTAGAACTCTGATATTAGCTGAGCTCATTAGCTGAGCTTATTAGCTGAGCTCTTGAGGCCCACCCTGGTAAGTGAGAGTGAGGGTTGGGCGAGTAATTCCTTTTTTTCTGTTGAGGGCAATACAATCTTCCCAGTTCCTGAGACTCAAAAGCCTGAATCATCCTTGATTCCTCACCATTTCTCACCCTCCATATCCAATCTATTGCCAAGGCCCATTGACTTCACTTTGCAACATCTCTCAAATAATCTCTCCTCTCTCCTCTGATACTGTCATCACCTTGGTATATGCCCTTATCACTCGTGCCTGGACAATTGCAATAGTTTCCTGGTGGGTCTACTGCCTTGTCTCTCTTGAATCTACTCTAGTCCAACTTCCATTGTCACCAAAGTGATTTTCTTAATGCAAAGATCTGACCCTGTCATCTCCCCACCCCCTCAAATAACCTCCAACAGTGCCCTCTTTACTTCAGGAACAAATACAAAATTCTTTTTGGCAACCAAAGGCCTTCATAACCAAATCCTCTTCTACTTTTCTAGTTTTCTTATACCTTACTTACTCCCTGCCATGTACATTTTGATCTAGTGACACTGGATTCCTTGCTGTTCCATGAACAAAACACTCCCTCTCTCACCTCTGGGCATTTCTCTTGCTTTCCTCTATGTCTGGAATGTTCTTCCTCCTTATCTCTACCTACCAGCTTCCCTTTTAGTCCCAACTAAAATACCATCTTCTAAAGGAAGTTTTTCCTAACTCCTCCTAATTATAATGCCCTCCCTTTTAAAATTATTTCCTATTTTTCCTGTATATGCCTGGTTTGTGCTTATTTCTTTTCTTATCTCCTCCATTTGATTGTGAGCTCCTTGAGCACAAAGATTGTCTTTTCTCTCTTTTTCTGTCTTCAGCCTGATACATAGTAGTCACTTCATATATATGGCATTTCCAAATTCACTTCACTATTTATAGGACTTGGCAGTATGTGAGGTGCCTTCCTGTCTTCTCTAAATTTCTTCTGTCATAGACTACCAAGTTTGAGATGTGCAAAGGCAAACCTTCTAACATGTGGGAAAATTGATGAAATAGTTGATAAAAAGAAAAGTAGTAGTCTGACCAAGTACTTAACATGTTTTGTTTTGTTTTGTTTTTTTCCTCCTTAGCCTAAATGCCAAACAGAAATTTCAAGTACCCAATGACCATAAAGTAACTGAAAATCTATTCTTCATATGTAATTCACATATACTTCATATGTCATATGTCAATCAATAAACATTTTAAGTGCCCACGATGTGTCTGGCTTGTGTTACATGTTGAATTTGGCATCTGGCAATTTTCCAACATTGATTCATTTGCTGGGCTTTGATAACTATTTTGCCATATTAGCAATTACTAGTAAGGACAATAATTGTGGAATTAGAGCTGGAATGGATCTTAGATTAATCCAGTTATAATCTGTCAGTTTACAGATGATGAAACAAGACCTAGAGATGTTATGTGACTTTCCCAAGGTAACATAGGCAACAAATAGAAGTAAAGATTTGATAAACATTCTCAGATTAATTAGAAATTCAGACTTCTTTCCACTATGTTTTAATTGAAAACAATAACATCTTGAACTATACGCAATTTAAAAAAGAGATGAGAAATGAAAAAAAGAAGAAGTTGAAGTCATAGATCCAATGAGTAAATGATTAGACTGGGAAAAGAATGCCATGACAAGCACAATCTACTAATTCTCTGATAAACACTGAACATCATTCAATTACTGGGCTACCATACATCCTAGCACTTATCAGTGGGAACTTAGATTAGTTAACAAGGATTGCATATTTTAGTTCTTTATTTTATGTACTGTCTTCCATAAGATAGTATTTTATTACATAGTGAATAGGTATTTCTAGGTAAATATGCCTGGCATGAGAACAATGAGTTTAGATGATATATGTTACTAGGGTTGGAATTTAGTGGAGACATGATTGCTAAGCCTGGTTATGGCCAGAAAAATTTCTGCAAGAAATTGCTGAGGTGGTTGCTGAGGCACTGCTAGAGGTATTTTAAAGTCATGGAGAATAGGAGAGGTGTCACAAAACGTCACTGGAGCAAATATTTTTCCTGTTTTCCAAAATAGAAAGAAGGTTGATTTCAAAATTATGCACTCATAATCTGGATTTCAGTTCTTAGCAGAATTATTGAACATATTTTTAAAAGGAAAAAAATTATTGGAAGGACATCCTAATAGATACCTCTTTCACTGATTTCTTATCCAATCTATTTGTAAGACCTGTTGATGCTACCTTCATGCATCTCTCATATCTGCCCCCTTCTCTCCTCTTTCCTCTGACACTGCCACCGTATTAGTGCAAGCCATTATCATGTCATATGAATTCATGCCTACTCTTTGGTCTCCCTGTCTCAAGTCTCACTCAACTCTAGCCCAACTTCCACTTACCTGTCAAACTTATCTTCCTAAAGTACAAATCTGATCTGGGATAAAAAGATGAAAAAGAAAAAGCAAGTACTCACATGAGATCTCCCAAATTCTCCTCCAAACAAGTTTAAAATAATGCTTCAAAAATGAATTCTTGAGAGGCAGAACCCACAAAAGATTGGGGTGAAACAATTTTCCAACCCAAGATAATTTAGAAGATCAGCAATAAAGGTCTGTGTAATTGAGAAGAAAGTAGAGTACAGTCCAGTGCAGGCTGCTCCTGGCAAGTCAGTAGTGAGGCCTGAGCCCCAGAAAAAGTCAGCATCAAGGCCCCAGGCTCCTGCACCAGGCAGCCAGTGATTGACTATAATGGCACAAGCCAGTAGCAGTCCTTGGGGGCTACTGAATTGGCCCCAGTAGCTTCTGGAGCTCTCCACCAACATATGGTAAGGGGGTCAGACAACTACTCAGAAGGAGATTATAGGGGTCCCTTTGCTGGCACTGGGTGCAGAAACATTGCCTATACAAGGATACAGGTCAAAGTTCAGGGTTGTAGTTCTGAGTTGCAGTCCCAGGGTGAGAAGGAACACTAGCAAACCAGAGCTTGCAATGGCAGGGGAGTGGGGACTCTGGTCACCGTTCCAGAACAGAAAAGAGTGCTAATAATCACTCATGAGAGCCAGAAAAGTAATAAACACATCTCTCCTTAGATCATATCACATTGGAAGAATTGAAAACTTATAGACCCCTAGAACTAGTACTGCACAAAAAACCTGGAGCTTGGGACAGTGCCTTCTCAACCTTGGGAGCAGAGCCCAATTTTACCATAAAGTTAAAAGTCAAGAAATAGGCTAAAAAAAATGAACAAACAACAACAACAACAACAACAAAAACTGACCATAAGAAGTTACTGTGGTGACAGGGAAGATCAAAAGACAAACTCAAGAAGACAACAAAGTTGAAATTGCTATATCCAAAGCCCCAAAGAAAAATGTAAATTGGTCTCAGGCACAAAAGAATTCTTAGACCTTGAAAGGGATTTTAAAAATTTAATGAGAGGTATAGGTGGCACAGTGGATAGAACTCTTTCCCGGGAGTCAAGAAGACCTGAGTTCAAATCTGACCTCAGACACTTGACATTAGCTGTGTGACCCTGGGCAAGTCACTTAACCCCCATTGCCTCACCAAAAAAAAGTCACAAAAAATAAGAGGGGTAGAGGAAAAATTGAGAAAGGAAATAAGTGATGCAAGAACATCATGAAAATAGAGTCAACTGTTGGGTAAAGCAGGCACAAAATAATACAGAAGAAAATAACATTTTAAAAAATAGAATAGATTAATGGTAAAGGAGACACAAGCATCTACTGAAGAGAACTCCCTAAAAAGCAATATTAGCCAAATGGAAAAGGAAATACAAAAGCTCACAAAAGAAAATAATTCCTTAAAAATTAGAATTGGGCAAATAGAAGTGAACAGCTCCATGAGATCTCAAGAAACAAACAAAAAAAGTCAAAAGAATGAAAAAAATGGAAGAAAATGAAAAACATCTCATTGGAGACAAACAACTGACAAGGAATATAGATTGAGGAGAGATAATTTAAGAATTATTGGATTACCTGAAAGCCATGATCAAAGAAAGAGCCTAGACATAATCTTTCAAGAAATTATCAAGGAAAACTGCCCAAATATTCTAAAGACAAAGAACAAAAGAGAAATCAAAAGAATCCACTCACCACTTCCTAAAAGATATCCCCAACTGAAAACTCCTTGGAATATTAGAGCCAAATTCCAGAACTCCTAGGTCAAGGAGAAATATTATCAGCAACCAGAAAGAAACAATTCAAATATCAGAGAGCCATATTCAGGACAACACAAGATTCAGAAGCTTCTAGATTAAAAGATCAAAGGGCTTGGAACATGATATTCTAGAGTACAAAGGAACTAAAATTACAACCAAGAATCACCTACCCAGCAAAACTGAATATAATCCTTCAGTGAAGAATGGATATTCAACGAAATAGAGGATTTTCAAGCATTCTTGATGAAATGAAAAGAGATGAATAGAAAATTTGACTTTCAAATACAAAACTCAAGAGAAGCATAAAAAGATAAATAGGAAAGAGAAATCATAAGAGATTCAAGAAGGTTAAACTATTTACATTCTTACATTGGAAGATGATACTTGTGACTCCTAAGAGCTTTATCATTATTAGGACAGTTAGAAGGAGTAGACATAGACATTAGGTATGAGTTGAATATGATGGGATAATAAATAAAAAAGATAAAATGAAGGGGTGCAAAGGAAGAATGAATATGGAGAAGGGGGAAGAGAGAGGCAGAAGGGGATAAATTATCACACATAAAAGAAACATGAAAGACCTTTTACAGTGGAGGGAAAGATGGGGAGATTAGGGGAAGCACTTGAACCTTACTCTCATTGAAATTGTCCCAAAGAGGGAATAACCTGTACATTCAGTTGGGCATAGAAATCTCTTACCCTACACAAAATCAGGAGAGAAAGGGGAGAGAAAAGAGATGTGGGACTGATGGAAGGGAGGGAAGATTGGGGAAGGCAGTAGTAAGAAGCAAGACATTTTTAAGGATGCACAGGGTGAAAGGACAAAGAATAGGATAAATGAGGGGGAAATAGGATGGAAGGAAGTACACAATAATCATTATGAAAACATTTTTTATAGCAAGTTTCTCTGACAAAAGCTTTATTTCTCAAAAAAAATATAAGAGCTGCACAAATTCATAATAATACAATTCATTCCCTAATTGATAAATGGTTGAATAAGCAGTTTTCAGATGAAGAAATCAAAGCTATTTATAGTCATATGAAAAAACACTCAAAATCACTATTGATTAGAGAGATGCAAATTAAAACAACTCTGAGGTACCACTCCACACCCACCAGATTGGTTAATATGATGCAAAAGGAAAATGACAAATGTTGCAAGGAATGTGGGAAAATTGAAACAATGATGGACTTGGTGGAATTGTGAAGTGATCTAACCATTCTGGAGAGCAATTTGGAACTATGCCCAAACCTACATATACATTTTGACCCAGAAATACTATATGCATATACCAAAGAGATCAAAAAAAAAGAAAAGGACCTATATGTACAAAACTATTTATAGCAGCTCTTTTTGGGGAAGCAAAGAATTGGAAATTCAGGGGATGTCCATCAAATGGGAAATGGATTGTTGGCTGTGGTATATGTGATGGAATACTATTGTGCTTTATGAAAGGACAAGCAGAATGCTCCTAGAAAAGCCAAGAAAGACTTACAAGAACTGATGTAAAGTGAAATGAGTAGAACCAGAAGAGCATTGTACATAGTAACAGCAATATTTTGTGATAGCTGTGAATGACTTAGCTATTCTCAGCAACATAATGATCCAAGACGATTCCAAAGAACTTATGATGAAAAATGCTATACACCTCCAGAGAAAGACCTGATGGAGTTTGAATGCAGATTGAAGCATACTTTTAAAAAGTTTCCTTATATTTCTTGTTTTGTTTTTTGATTGTTTTTTCATTTTATGACATAACCAATATGAAGATGTTTTACATGATTGAATACGTATAACCTATATCAAATTGTTTGCCTTCTCGAAGAAGATGGAGGAGAAGGAAGAGGAGAGAAAATTTGGAACTCAAAAAAAAGAATGTTAAAATTGTTTTTATATGTAATTGGGAAAAATAAAATATTAAATAAAAAATTCAGATTATTTTACTTATTTTACTACCTCTTCCCTTGTCTCCATTCAATAAATTCTAATAGCTACCCATCACCACCAAGATCAAGTATAAAAATCCATTTGGCATTGAAAGCACTTTAGAACCTAGCCCACTCCAAACTTTCTATTCTTTTGTACCTTATTTCTCCCCCACACCTCTAAAGTACAGTAACAATAATGATTATCTCCACACGAAATAATCCATCTCCCAACTCCAGATAATCAGAAGCTGCCTCTGTATACATGAGATTTTCACCCTCCTCCTAAATATCACCTGGATTCTGTGACTTCCTTTAAGGCCCAGTTAGAATTCCACTTTATGCAAGAAGCATTTCCTGATCTTTCTTAAACCTTGTGCCTTCCTTCTGTTGATCGTCTGTTGTTTATACATAGCTGTTTGCACGTTGTCTCCCACATTTAAGACTGTGAGATGATGATGATGATGATGTCACTACAAAATTCTGGATTTTTTCTATCTTTGTAATTTCTCCTTCTTCAGATACCATATGAAATGATAACTCAACCCCATCACAATTTCCCTGTAGTATGGATGTGATCTATATAAATTTGGTCTAATCTAGCTAGTTTTCATATCTTTTTTCTCTTAATGCCATTTCTTCCTTCCTTATAAGAACATCCTTATATTGAAGCATGTGATATTGTGTCAAATTGTGGTGGCTTTAACTAACCTTAATGATGAAAAGTTTGTTAATTTTTTAGTCATTGGAAAAGTTTTCAATTTCTTTTTGTTTTCTGTTTTCTAGTTCTTGTCCATTAACTTCTTTGGGATGATTTTTCTAAGTTGAATTCCTTGCCAAGCTTCTTAAAAACTCGTTCTGTTCTCCATTTCTTCTCTTGGATTTAACATGATACTGCTCATAATCATCCACAGTCCTTAACCTTTGGCCGTCATGTCTTTCCCTATGGCAAATAAGTCATGGATCTGCTTATTGAAGTAGTTTCTGGGCTTCTTTGGTCTTCCTTTTGTGACAATTTATATCTGTTAAAGTTCTTTTAGAAATTATTATAATCTCTATCAGCATTATTTCTTTTGTCTGTCACCCATTTTTTGTTATTAGTTACTTATTTAAATAGTTTAGCACTGAGTTGTTTCAATGCCATGTCACATTTTTTCCCTCATTAATATTCTTTCCTATAGCTGTTTATTAATTCTGATCTTTCCTCAGATAAGTGAATGGTTTGACTCCTACATCAAAAACAAGTCCTTCATGTCTCTTGCAATATAATTGACTTATTTTTTGTGTATTTACGTGTGATTTTGTTTGTTGCTTACCATATTCAGTGCCAACAAATTATTTTTTGCAAAAAAAATATTCTGTGCACGCAATCAAGTTTTAGCTTCTCTTACTCTTTCTTCCTGAATGATGCTTTTCTATATATTTCTCAATAAACTTACCTATTCTCCCTAATGTATTGAAGTCACTAAATATCAATATATATGTTTATTTAATTTGGAAGGTCTTATTGACTTTATAAAATGTATTGATTTCTTCATCCTCTGCAACTGATTTATATATTTGAAAAAACTTTGTGTGTGTCAATTGCAACAGATGAAATCTGTTTTCTGAGGGCCAAAGAAGCTTATCAGATAAAGGCAAATCATTTTTAGATGAATTCTTTGGCCCTAGTAATTCATGAAGTAAATATTTGCAATGGTTTCTATTCTACAGTGTGCCTCTTGTATTTATGTAATGAAAGTGGTAGCACAGCAAGGAGGGGAAGAAAGCATGCTAAGAATCACAAAGTTTTTAGACTGTCTATAAAATTTATATTGATTTTGGTACTATAAATGTGGTATACTTGTCCAAAGACCATTGTGTAGGTGTATGGCTGGTTTTATAAGTTATTTTTGCAATTTAAAATGTTTGCATCGTTATTATGTAAAGAAATTTGACTTTGTTTCTCTCTCTCTCTCTCTCTCTCTCTCTCTCTCTCTCTCTCTGCTTTACCCTTATTGCTTTGGGTATTGGTACAATTGTTGGTTCTGACTGTTATTTCATCAGCACAAGGAGACTTCTAGTGGGGAAAATCCTTTCCACTGCTGCAAATTGAAAACTCACTTTTAATGTATGTCTTAAAAAGTGACCTGTGGTAAGAATAATTACATGGTCATGCAGCTAATAGGTTCTTCTAGAGGCTGAACTTGAACTCAGGTCTTTGTGACTCTTAGACTACCAAGATGTCCTATGTTTCAGAACCACATTTTTAAACTAATGGTAAAGTGCTTTCTCACTTATTTAGAACAATTAATGCAGTATAAATATTACTTATTCTTTAAACATATGCCTGATTTAACTATTAAATACAGTTTCATCAAGAATTTTTGAGTATTATTTTGTTTATTGTTCATTCATGAATTGCTTTATTTCTTATTCTGAGATTGGGTTGCTTAAAATATCTTTCCTCTTTTGTTATTTTGGTAGCGTGTTGGGTTTTTTTTTGGTAAGAATTGCAATTTCAGATAAGACCAAAAACATATTGTTAATATCAAGCGAGATGAAACTATGTTTTGCTTAAAGACAAAACACACAATAAAACAAAAGAGTTATTAAATAATGCAACAAATACCATTTTCTTCGCACATAAAGGAAAAACTCATCAATTTAGAAAAGGATATTGAAATAGCACAATATTTGTCAGCAATTTTAATATTCCTCTTTCAGAGCTGGGTGAATATAATAGAAAAATAAAATGAAATAAAACACAAAAGGGATTGTGGAACACATTTGAAAGAATTGGGATAATGTCTAATTGAAAATATTAATGAATATACATATTTCTTATCAATGGTGCTTTTAAAAGTTCATGATCTATTAGAGTACAAAGAAATAATAAATAGATTAAGTTTGCAGAGGTAGAAATATTAAAACACTCTTTGTAGACCAGAGTACAAAAAAAAAAGATACAGCAGATCAATGTTTCCTAAATAAGAATGTCAAAGAACAAATCACAGAAACCATGTTAAAGCAGTGGGGACAATGAGACAAGGCAAAATTTATATATTGCTGAATTCTTCAAGAGAAATTTTATGCTTCTGAAGTATAAAACAGAAAAAGAGAGAATTAATAAAATCATCATGGAATTAAAAAAAAAACTAGACTATCAAAACATTAAAATGTCCAAAACAATTCTCAAAAAACCCAAATTACAAGCAAAATAAATAAAACAAAGTATAAAGTGTATAAATATATTTAGAATGTCATCTTTAAGGAATAAGATAATTAATTAAGTATTTTAAATAACAAAATGGAATTTTAAAATCAAAAAATGAAAAACTGAGGTTAATCTGTACAGAAAAATAAGTAGAATTATTAAAAACAATTATATGTAAGCATATGTTACAAAACTGAGAACTTAAAGGAAACATACCTTATGAAGTACTCAGTTCAATGAAGATGCCAAGTATGATATTAAAACATCCAAAATAACAAATAAGGTCATTATTAACATTTTCTCCATCACTTTCTTAAGTCTAGAATTTAACAAAACAATAACTCAAACCCTGATTTTTAGTGTTTGCTGATTTCCAAAAAGAAGTGCTCCCACTAAAAATTTAGCATTGAAATCTTGCTAGCTATTTTCAAGCTCTCTCTTGCACACCTCTAAATTTGCAACCTGTCTTAGAGTAAATCTCTGGGTAGAAGTCTTAAAATAAAGCTTATTCATGGCACGTACATAGGTTCCTCCATAAAAGGTATTAACATGGTCCCTTCTAGAAAGACACTCTGTGAACAAAATAGTATATTTTAAGTAAAGTTATGTATTCTTTTTGCCAGAAAACAAATACTCTTAAGACACAAAGACTGATAAAGAAAGGCACACTGACAAATGCTTAAAATATGAAACAGTAATACATCATTTCTATTATACTCTGCAGGGAGGTAAAGATTATTGATAGACTTGTGGGACAGCATATTACATTTTTCAATTTACTCTATGATCTGTGCTATCTCACAACTAGTGAGTTCAGATTTCCCTATATGTTAGGTGAATGTGAAGAATACGGTGATGACTTGGAGTGGAAATGAGAGGAAGAACACCACCAACTACATAAACAGCAGCTGCTGGTGCAAGAGGAAACAGTAAACTGAGAAAAGAAAGTACCTGAGGTGATACAAGATTTAGGGTTTTTGTAACTTTGACAGATTTCATAGGTTAATGTGCTCTCATCACCCTCTCTGGTTGCCTCAGAAATTGTTAACTTGGAGCCGAGCTTTTGGCAATAAGCCTTTCTGGATTTAGCTTGGTTGATTCTTGAACAATTAAAACAATACTTGTGGCTGGCATGTATGCCAAAATTTTCCATTATTCTTTTTTCCCCCTTTTTATCATGTTAATACATATTTATGGAATAAAACAAGCATTTCTATAACACAGTATAATAAAAAGATGGCTGTACATGAAAATGCAAATCTACTACGCACAGTTTGCTATTCCTTTCAAATATACAACAAAATTATCATGTAAATTTCTTTTTTTCTCCTTTTTTCTACCACTTCCCATTCCACCCTAAAAATGGTTACCATCACACACAAACACACACGTGTGTGTGCATGTTTAGCATTATTCTATACATACTTCTACTTATCAGTTCTTTCTCTAGATGCAGATAGTGTCTTTCTTCATATGTCCTTTATAGTTAATTTAGGTGTTTATAATAGTCAGAATAACTTATTCACTCAAAGTTCTTAAAACAACATTGCTGTTACTGTATACAATGTTATTTTATTTCTACTTATTTTGCTCTTCATTATTTCCTACAAGTCTCTCCATGTTTTCCTAAGATAATTTATACCATCACAATCATATACCACAACTTATTCAGCTATTCCCCAGTTGATGGGCATCCCTGAAATTTTTAGTCTTTGCCACTATAAAGAGAGATGCTACAAATATTTTAGAACGTATAGGTTCTTTTTTCCCCTAATCATCTTTGAAAGTAGATGTAGTAGTGGTATTGCTGGGTGAAAAGGTATAGGTAGTTTAATAACTCTTCGGGTATAATTCTAGATTGCTCTCCAAAATGGTTGGAAACAGTTCACAATTCCACACAATGAATTAGTGTAAAATGACAGTTTTACCTAAACTAATTTATATATTCAACACCATCTCAATTAAATTATCAAAAAAATTTTACTGAATTAAAAAAATATAAGAAAATTCATTTGGAACAACAAGAAGTCAAGAATATCAGAGAAAATGATGAAAAAATGTAAAGGAAAGAGGTTTAGCAATACCATATCTTAAACTATATTATAAGACAGCACTTATCAAAACTACCTGTTACCAGCTAACAAATAGAAAGGTGGGTCAAAGGAATAGAATAGACATACAATTTACAATAGCAAATAAATGTAATAACTTTGTATTTGACAAGTATAAACACTTGAGATTTTAAGATAAAAACTCATTATTTAGTAAAAATTGTTGGGAAAACTGGAAAGTAGTCCAGTAGAAACTGGGTATAGACCGATATCTTACATCATTTACCAATATACAGTCAAAATGTATGCATGACCTAGATATAAAGAGAGATATTACAGGAAAATTAGTGTATGGAACATATTACTTATCAGACTTATGGATAGGTGAACAATTTATAAATAAAAGGAGATAGAAAGCAAAGACAGGTGTAAAATTGATAATTTTGATTACATTAAATTAAAAAGTTTTTGTACTAATAAAACACATTTAACTAAAGTCATAAGGAAAACAGAAAATTGGGAAAATTATAGATAATTTATCAGCTAAAGGTCTCATATTAAAAAAATATATAAAAAACTTCATCAAATCTATAGGATTTGACAATTCATTCCCCAATTGATAAATGGTCAAAGGATATGGAAAGAGGTTTTTGCAATGAAGAAATCTAAAGAATTTATAGTCAAATGAAAAAAAAAGCTCTAAATCATTGATTAGAGAAATGAAAACTGAAATAATCTTGAGATATCATTTTAAACCTACTGATTGGCTAAAATGATTGAAAGGGAAAGTGACAAATATTGGAAGGGATGTGGAAAAATAGGGACACTCATTCATTATTGGTGGAATTGTGAACTGATCTGTTATTTCATAACTTTCCAGAGGTTTACTCCACTGATGTATTCAAAAATCCAGGTCCCTCCCTGCTGCCCACTCCCCCACAGAGCTAAAGTTGCTAATAAAATTTGGGAAAAATATAAAATAAAACTTCAACCTCTTCAAAAACATCTAACACAATCCTAGATACAACTATGCTCATTCAGTAGTGGTAATACTTTAACATAATTTAATGTGGTTTTTTTTGTTTGTTTTTACACGAGCTAAATTTTCCTGTATCTCTCATATACATTGTTTCACACTCATATCTCCACAAGGAAGAGGATTGTGGTGACTGTTTTCTCATATCTCTTCTTTGGAAACATGTTTGTTTTGGGTAATTTTGCAACATTCACTTCTGATTGTTTTCTGACTCCTATTTTTTTTCATTTACATCATGGTGACATCGTATTTATTATATTTTTGGGTCTGCATACGTCAGTCTGTATCAGTTCATATTAATTGTTTCAATGTGTCTCTGTATTCATTGCCTTTCATTACTTTAATGAACCACATGGAAGATGGTACCACAAGTACCACATGTTGTTTTATGTACTACAGTTCTTTACTACAACAAAATGTATTGGCATAAATATTTTGTTATACATAGGGATTTTCTTTTTATCAAATGGCATCCTTAAAGAATACATTTTGTAGGTAATCTCTGTTTCAAAGGACATAGACACATTAGTCATTTATTTGCATATTTATAAATTGATTTCCAAATGAGTTGCACTAATTCACAACTCATTAAATATATTAATACACTTTTCATCCCACAATCACTACAACATTGCTATCTTTTGTAATCTTTGTCAATTTTCTGATTATGATTTGAAACATTAGGGTTGTTTTAATTTGCTTTTCTCTCACTAAGTAAGATTTGGAAGTCTTTCATATGCTTGTTAATTTTTTGCAATTCTTCTTTTGAGAGCTGTTCATATCCTCTCATCACTAATCTTTTTATTTACATGCACATGCATGCATACAAGAATATATATATATTAGATGTGTCACCATATAAACATGTTAGCTTTTGTGTGCATATTGACGTGTGTTACATAATATGTGCATTTATAAAATAGTCTTCATTTTCTGAGAAATTGGATGAAAAGATACTTTTCGATTAAAATTATTTCATTCTTATCCTAGATGCATAAAGTTTCTATGGAAGATTTTCAATTTCATGTAATAAAAGTTATCTATTTTGCCTTTGGTAAATTACTCTTTCCTTTTTTGGTTAAATAGAATTTATAACCAAAGGTATGAAAATGGTATGATTCAATTATCTTTTTTTATACCATGACCCTTAATATTCATAGAGGTCACATATTCTTTTTGAATTTGAATTTATGGTGGAATATGGAATAAGGTGTTGGTGTAAGCCTTGCTGCCAGATTACATTCTCCCTTCCTCCTTTCCCTCTCCCCAATTTTCTCTGCAATTCTTATAAAAAAGGGAGTTCTTTATTTTTTTATATTTGGAAGTTCATCAAACACCGGGTTATTAAAATCCATTATTTCTGAGTCATCATAGTTTAGTATGCCAAAATGATCTATTTTATTTTTTAAACCAATACTAAGTGGTATTAACAACTGTTACTTTTTAATATGGTTTAATACCTAGAAGTTCTTTTCCCTTTCATTTTTACTTTTTTATCATTTTATTTGATATTGTAGAAATTTCATTTCTCTTAATGAATTTTTAATATTATTATTGCATTCAGTTTGGTTAGGTATCTATCAAATTATCTGGTGCATCATTTAATACATTAATTAATATTTAGTCATTGTAAAGTTTTTCCCCCCATATACTAGCACATTGCTGTAATAATTAATAAGTATTCCTCTGAATATTTAATTGAAAAAAAATTTAAGGAACTTTTTGTAATTTATTCTACACAATCATTGTATGTGATTTGGTAGCCTGATCACTGTATATTTTATTCACATCGAAGTTGTTTTGAATGGGTGTCCCTTACTATTTGATAAAATTCTCCTATAAATACATCAAGATCAGGAATCTCTCCTCACTCCCCACCCCAACAATGTCTTTGGTTGCTCCTTTAAAACTAGTTCAGTTTATTTTTTTTTCCTGAGATTGGATTATTTAAGATTCTTATGTTTGTCTTTTTTTAGTTTGGTAATTTTTAATAGTAATTCACTATTTCTTTTGTGTTCTCAGTTTTGGTAGCATATAATTGATTATAAAATATTCCGATAATCCTCTTTATTGCTATAGTGTCATTGTAATTCCACCTTGTTCATTTGATCATTTGTTGATTTGATTTTCTGTTCTCTTCTTTTTAATCAGCTTAACTAAAAGTTTATCAATTTTGTTAGACTTTTCAAAGAACCAGCTTTTTAATTTATTTATTATTTCTATAGTCATTTTTGTTTTTCAATGTATCTATTTTCCTATAATTGTCAATATATTTTCTTCTGTTTTATTATAATTTTTAATGTCCTTTTCTGCCTTTTAATGTATCATCTTAAGAATATAGCTTTCTACTTGAGGATGAGTTTAGTTAAATCCTAGAAATTCTATTTCTTGTTTCATAATTCTCATTGATTTTCACATAATTGCTAATCATTTTTATTATTTATTCATAGACTCACTAATTATTTATGATTTAATTATTTAATTTCCATTTGGGTCTATATCTTTTGCTTGTGCTCCCTTAAATGATTACTATATTTATCATTTTAATTTTCTATAGGGCATTTATCATTTCTAACTTTTTATATTTAGTTGCAATGCTTCTTTGCTTTAATAAATGGTCAATTTTTGCAAAAACTATGTGGTACTGAAAGAAAAAACATAGATATTGATTTATGCATGTATACACATGTGTGTATCTTCAGTGATTCCATTTAGAAGAAACATAAGTCTTTTGTACCTAGTTTTTTCTAGAAAAGTTATTTAATTCTGTATTTTGCTCTTGTTATTCATTTATTCAGTCATGTCAGACTCTTTGTGACCCCAAAGATCACAGCATGCCAGGTCTTTGTATCCTCCACTATGTTCTGAAGCATGTCCAAGCTCATGTTCACTGCTTCCATGACACTATTTCATCCCTTCCCCTTTTTCCTTCAATCTTTCCCAACATCAAGGTCTTTTCCAATGAGCCCTGTCTTCTCATTACAGGCCAAAGCATTTAAGCTCCAGCTTCACTATTTGTCTTTGAAAAGAATAGTTGAATAAATTTCTTTAAGTATTAACTGATTTGATTTCTTTGCTGTCAAGGGACTATCAAAAATCTTCCCCATCACCACAATTAGAAAGTATTGATTATGAAATACTTAGCTTTCCTTATAGTTCAACTCCAACAGCTATCTTTACCATGGAATAACCACAACGTTGACTATATAGTCCTTTGTTGGCAAAGTGATGTCTCTACTTTTTAGTATGCTGTCCAGATTTGCTGTACCTTTCTTTCTAAGGAGCAAGCATCTTTTAATTTCATGGTTGAAGTCATTGTCTACAGTGATTTTTAAACCAAGAACATAAATTCCGACACTGCTTCCATTTCTTCTACCTGTATTTGCTAGGAAGTCACTGGACATGTTGCCATGATACTATTTTTTTTTCATTGTTAAGCTTCAAGCTAGCTTTTATACTCTCCTCTTTCACCCTCATGAAGATGCTTATTAATTCTTAACTTTCTGCCACCAGAGTGGTATTGTTTGCACATCTGGGATTATTGATATTTCCCCCAGCAACCTTAATTTCAGCTTTTGATTCATCCAGCCTGGCACTTCCCGTGATGTACTGTGTATATATAAATAAGATGACAATATACAGCCTTGTCATACTCCTTTCTCAATATTAAATCAATCAATTGTTCTATGTTTGGTTCTAACTCTTTCTTCTTGACCTGCATATCAATTCCTCAGGAGACAAGGAAGAGGATCTGGTACTCCTATCCCTTTAAGGACTTAGAACATTTTGCTGTGATCTACACAGTCAAAAGCTTTAGGGTAGTCATTGAAACAGAAATAGATGTTTTTCTGGAACTCCTTTGCTTTCTTCACAATCCAGTGAATATTGACAATTTGGTCTCTATTTCCTCTGGCTCTTTGAAAATCAGCTTCTTTTCTGGTAATTCTTAGTTTATATAGTGCTGAAGTCTAGCTCACAGAATCTTAAGCATAACCTTGTTGGCATGTGAAATAAGCTCAGTTATTTGATAATTTAAACATTCTCTGGCATTGCCTGTTTTTAATTGGAATATGAATGGATCTTTTCCATTCCAGTGGCTGCTGTTGAGTTTTCCAAATTTGCTGGTATATTGAGTACAGTATTTTAACAGCAATATCTTTTGGGATTTAACATAGCTCAGCTGGAATTCCATCACCTCCATTAGCTTTATTGTAGGAATGCTTCCTAAGACCCACTTGATTCCATTCTCTAGTGTTTATGACTCTAGATCAGTACTATGCCATCATGGTTATTGGTGATGTTAAAATCTTTCTTGTATAGTTCTTCTGTACATTCTTGCCACCTCCTCTGAATCTCTTCTATGGTTAATTTCCTACTATTTTTGTATTTCATGTCCATTTTTACATGAGACTTCCCTCTATATCTCTGATGTTCTTGAAGAGCTCTTGTTTTTCCTGTTCTATTGTTTTCCTCTACTTCATTTCATTGCTCTCTTCAGAAAATGTTCTTCTTTCTCTTTGCTGTTCTTTGGAATTCTGCAATCAGTTGAAGATGCCATTCACTCTCCTTTTCCTTTCACTTTCTTTTTTTCCTGAGCTATTTGTAAAGCATCATCAGACAGCCATTTTATGTTCTTGCTCTTCTTTGTCTTTGGGATTTTTTTTTTTGTTGCTTCCTATATGGTAGGATGAGCCTCTGTCCCTAGTTTTTCAAGAACTGTATTTACCATATTAACCCCTTAAATATATTCACCACCTCTACTTCATATACATGAGGGATATTATTTAGATCATACCTACACAGTCTGATGATTTTCACTACTTTTTCAGTTTCAGTTTCAATTTTTCAATAAAAAGCTTATGATTTAAGCCACAATCAGACCCAGATCTTGTTTTAACTGACTTTATAGAGCTTCTCCACCTTTGGTTGCAAAGTATGTAATCAATTTGATTTTGATATTGACTACTTGGTGATGTCCATATGTAGAATCACCTTCTTTGTTGCTGAAAAAGAGTGTTTTTTATGACCAACTAGTTATCGTGATAAAACTATACTGGTCTTTGCCCTGCTTTGTTTTTACTCTGAGGCCAAACTTGGCTGTTTTTCCAATTATCCTTTGATTTACTATTTTAGCACTCCAATCCTCTATGATGAAAGTGACATTTTTTGGTGTTATTTGTAGAAAATGTCATAGGAATTGAACAACTTCACACTCTTCACATCAGTAGTTGGTTCATAGACTTGTATTACTGTGATGTTGGACGGTTTGCCTTGGATTTAAACAGATATCATTCTGTCATTTTTGAGATTATATCCCACTACTGCTTTTCTCACCCTTTTATGTACTATGAGGGCTACTCCACTTCTTTTAAGAGATTCTTGCCCACAGTAGTATATGTAATGATCACCTGGGTTAAATTCATCCATTTCCATACCTTTAAGTTCACTAACACCCAAGATGTTGATGTTTAAATTTTCCATCTCCTGTTTGACCACATACAGCTTAACTTGGTTCATAGAGCTTACATTCTAGGTTCCTATGCAATATTGATTTTACAGCATCAGACTTTCCTTTCATCATCAGACACATCCACACCTGAGCTTCTTTTTGGCTCAGTCACTACATTCTTTCTGGAGCTGCTTGTAGTTGTCCTCCCCTCTTCCCCAGTAATGTGTTGAACACTTTCTGATCTGAAGGGATCATCTTCTTATGTTATACCTTTTATCATTTTAATACTGTCCATGGTTTTTTTTTTTAAAGGATACAAGAGCAGTTCATCATTTCCTTCTCCAGTGGATTATCTTTTGCCAGAACTCTCCACTGTGACCTGTTTATCTTGGGTAACCCTGCATGGCTTGGCTCACTTTTATTGAGTTATGCAAGCCCCTCTGCCGATGCAAGGCAGTGATCCAGAAGAGGTCAATTCCACAGGCTCTTTTTAAACTCACCTCCCTCCTGTTACCTCTTTCTCTAGTTTGATAATTTTATTTGTTAATCAGTTTTTTCTTCTTTTCATTTAAATAATAATAATTATTATAATATGTTCCTTTGTATAGTGCCTAATTTGTGCCAGACAATGTAATAAGTACTTTACAAATATGATCTCATTTGATCCTAATAATAATCCTTGGAAGACATCTCTACTTTACAGTTGGAGAAAATGGTACAAACTGAGATTAAGTGACTTACCCAAGATCACACAGCTAGTTGTGTGGTACGGAATTTGAATTCAAGGCTTCATGATTCCAGGCACAGTACTCTATCCACTGTACCAGCCTAGCTCCTCTAATCTTTTCTCTCTTTATCTGTTCTTTTCCCCACTTCAAAAAACTATTCATTAAATTTCTTCCTCCTTTACTTCCCTTCAATTTCTTTTTATTTATTTGTTTTTTCTTTCATTTTCTAAACCTTTCTCTATAAAGAATTTTGTTATCTTGCTCTCTTCATAACTTCTCTATTCTAAAATTTTATTCTTTGGTGAGTGGTCTTTTTATTTCTTCTTTGATTTTTGTTATCCTCATGGAATTAAACTCTAAAATACCAATTTTGAGTTCCCACTTTCAAACAATTTCTACATTATTGCCTTTTAGATCCTTCCCCCTATTCTATCTTTTCCCCCTGTTGTGCCTCATTCTTAGATGTATCAAATCCAGTGGCAGTTAGAAGGATAGACATGTTGCTTTAAGCAAGCATTCCCTTCTCTTTTTGATTGTGTTGTTCAATTGTGTCTCCTGTTCTCCTTAGGATCATTTTCTTTTTCATACGGCATGGAATTTCCTCCCTGTGCACATGCTCTTTAACTTTTTTGCTTGCTAGTTGTTCCAGCACCTTTGATTTGCCTTCTTCTGAGAAGATGCTATTCATGGAGGCATGACACTCTCTCAAAGAAAGTAGTTTCTATAAAACCTTCATATTATTCCCATTGTAAGATCCCAATCTCTTATTATAGAATGTATTTCTCCCCCATGTAACTGTTCTTTAGTAGGGTTCTCACCAGTGTGTTGAGATCTCTTCCTTTCTTTCCCCATTTCAATCCCTCTCTGCCACTTCATTTTCCTATAGCTCTTCTTCTTTCTGTGACATTATGTGTGTTAATTTCCTTTCATTATTTATCACTAATTTGAATATGGTTCATTGGACATTTCCCTCTATCTTCCACCTCCCTTCTCTTCTTTTCTACATTTTTGCTTTCTGCTATTAATCACACATTGATTCACTTATAAGGGGTGAGTTGTGAGGTTTGTTTGTGATGTTTCAGTCCTATTGTACTAGTCTCCATTTTCATCTTTATCCCCTCTTTTGTTAAGGAAGAAAATTTGATGCTATATTTCTTATGTTTTCACTCTCTAGGCATATTTCTTTCTACTTTCCCCTTTTAATGATAATATTAGCATTTATATAGCACTTTAAGTTTTACAAAACCTAATACAAATATTATTTATTTCATTTTTCCTCAACAATTCTGTGAAGTAGGTCCTGTTATTATCTCTATTTTACATGTGAGGATACTGAGGCATATAGGTTATATGACTTGCCCCAAGTCCCAAAGTCACATTTCTAGTGTCTGAGGCAGAATTTGAACTCAGATCTTCCAAACTCCAGGTCAAGAACTCTATCTACTTCAACAACTAGCTGCCTCATAATCTGTAAAAATGGGATTTGAAAAAAATGGATATTTTCTTGTTCATTGTTTTTGTCTTTTTTATGTTTCTGTTGTTTATTGTATTTGCAAATTTGGATAAGCTATTCATATTTTTTTACCCCCAGGAATGTATCAAATGTGCCCCTTTATTGAATGACCATCTTTCTCCCCCCAATAATGATTAGGCTCAGGTTTGCAGGATATATCCCCTTAAGTTGCTCATGGATACAGAATGGTCTTGTATTATTTGAATTACTTTTTTATTTAGTGTTTTTTTTCCTGTTCATTAGCAGAATTTGTTGTTTATCAACGAAATTGTTAAATTTAATCACTATGAGTTTTGGAGATTTTTTTCTTCTTTTTGTTTTCTGGTAGCAATAAGTAGATTTTTTTAAGCTGATATTTTGTTGTCTATATTCAGAAGTTCTGGGAAGTTCTCTTGTATTATTTCTTGTATTATATTCAGATTAAATTTTCTGTTTGAATTCTGTCTTTGAGATCAACATGTTTTGTTTATACAGAGATCATTTGTGATTTTAATATTATTGCCTTTTGTTTCTCTCCTTCAGCTTATTTGTGTTCCAAATCAGTTGTTCCATCACTTCTTTGGAAAGACTTGTCATCCTGGATTCAGGTTTTTCTATTATGTTAATTATTTCTGCTGTGTAAAACATAAATTTTATCATTTGTTCACCTGTAATTCTGCTATTCAAGCCATAAATTCTGTTACTCATTGCCTATTCACTTCTTTCAAGATACTGATTTCTTCACAAACCTTTTGAGAACATTTCTACTGTGCTTCTCTGCTCTCTTGGCAATTCACAGTGTCCTCTATTTCATCAGTTGTTGGTTCAATTTTCTTTGTTGTGAAATATTTAGTTAGAGATGTTTTTGCTTGTTCAAATGTCTTAATAACCATCTTCCTTTCAGTTTTTAAAATCTTCTGTGTTGATGTATTAGTTTTTGTGCTCTAGCTTTTTAACTAAGTTTTCTTTCTCCTGAGATTTTTGGTGGTCTTAGTTTTTGTTTTCCTTCTCTCCTTTTTATTCCCTTTTTATTCTCTTTATCACTGTATACATTAGCAAAGGTGACTCAGCTTCGTCCTGCACTGAAGAATTCACTTTTCACTATCTTTGGTCCCTGGCTTGAGTGGTTCCTATGGGAACAAGACTGGGTTCCACTGGATGTCAGCTTCTGTACATCAGATCTGATGCAGCCCCACATTCACAATGTTACCTTCAGCCAGTTCCCTTTATTCTCTAGCTCTCTGGCTGAATATTACCACTCAAGTCAGAGCACATTTTCCCACCTTCCTATACCACTCCCTCCACTGCAAGTGGGTGGGCAAAACTGAGGTCTGTTGTTTGTTTCAACAGAAAAGAGTGTAAGGTGAGGAGCATAGTTCCACAAACTTTTCCTGTAAAGAGAAAGATAGCAAATATTTTACTTTTCCAGATCCATATCATTCATGTATGGTCCCTTCCTTTCCTTTCTCCCTGCCTTTCTCCTTCATTTCCCTTCTTTTCATTTTTTTTTTTTTGGCTAGGCAATGGGGCTAAGTGTCAAGTGTCTGAGGCTGGATTTGAACTCAGGTCTTCCTAGTTCCAAGTACATGGTTCTATTCACTGTGCCACCTAGCTGCCCCTTTCCTTTCCTTTTTTTCCTCTTTCCTTCCTTCTTTTCTTCCTTCCTTCCTTTGTTACATTTTTCCCTTCCTTTTTCTCATTATAGAGATTATAGAGATTCTCATTATAACAGATTAAAGAGTGCATATACAAAGCTTACATATATGTTTATGGGCAATGATATTCACATCATTCTTTTTTGGAGCATCAGAGAGGATGAAATCACTGGCCTGCTTGCCTATTGTAATATGTACTCTAAACCTTTGAAATGATGAAGAATTTCTTCATTGATCATCAAATAGAAAGAGTCAATGGCTTAGTGGACCTTGAAAAGGGAGAGAGCTTTTGGCTCAGTCTCTTTGTAGCGCATCTCATCTCTACATTTCTCCAAGTGGGATGGTAGGAATTGGCTGCACTCTTTTCCTTCCAACCTAATGCTGCTCCCATGGGAAGATGTACTCAGATGAGTTTCCAGCTGACTTTCTGGCTGCCTTTTCTGATTTGTATTTAGTTTCCCAAATAGGTGATCAAAATTGTTCTAGAGATGGATGGATCCCAACTTGGAGGAAACCAGGTAAGTTTGAGAGTTGTAAAGGTTATGGAAGACCTGAGTTTATTTCCAGTCTCAGATACTTATTGTCTGTGTGACCTTGGGCAAGTCATGTAACATATGCTTTCCTTAATTCAATGGAGAAGAACTCCAGCATCTTTGCCAAGAAAACCAGGTGAATGAATGAAGACAGATGAAGAGTAAGACAAAACTGAATGACTGAACAAGAACAAAAATCTTGGGTCCTTTCAGGTTACAGCTTTTTGGTGACCTGGTGAGGAATTCCCATCAACAACTCCAGTATTCTTGAAAAAAAAGAAACCACTAACAAATGAGTTGTCCTGTTTTTACCAGTAGATATGTCTCCGCAATAGTTTAGATAATGCAGAGGCAAGGTGATATGTAAAATGCTTAATCAGCAGTTCTGCAAATACTTTTATGATCTGATGATATATACTTATCAGCTTCCTTAGAAGTGGTGACAATAGTTAAAATAAGTTACTTAATTCTCTTTCTTTGTATCAATTTATACTTTATATTATATGCATGTATTATATTTATATATTGTTTATTGGTGTTATTTGTTCATTAGGTGTTTCTAATTCTTTGTGGACCCCATGTGAGATTTGCTTGGCAAAAATACTGGAGTGGTTTGCCATTTCCTTCTCTGGCTTATTTTACAGATGAGGACATGGAGGCAAATAGGATTAAATGGTTTGCCCAAGGTCACATAGCTAGTAAGTGTGTCAGGCCACATTTGAACTCAGATCCTACTGATTCCAGGGCTGGCACTCTATCCACTGTGCAACCCAGCTGCCCCATATTTATATGTATCTTTAGCTTATAGCTTCTATATATTATTATTTATTTTACTTGCATATATACTTTATATGAGTATATATATTTTGTCATTAAATTTTTGTATTTTCTTTGTGTTTAAGAATTAATACCTATTCTACAGCTTATTCATATTGTGTACTGAATAATTTTTGCTTCCCCTTTTGAGGAACCCTAGACATAAACCCAGGTACAGCTAGTAGCTTCATGAGTTTAAATCTGACCTCACACTCTTACAACTATGTGACCCTCCCATTCACAGGCCAGCACAAAGATCCGGCTTGTCTCAAAAACAATCCATCCTATAATAGCAGAAGCCAATTGTTCTTCTTGAGGGGATCCTCCATAAATGAAATCTATTTTCAAAGAGGTTCCAAAGGAGATTCGTATCAAAAGTTTCTAAAGTCTACTATGGGAAGACAGTCAAATAAAGACTCATTACCCTAAGATCTCATTAAGCTGGTCATAGAAATACCCTGATCAACCCCTTACATTGAAAATACTATTCAATTTATTTTCCCCAACTTTTTTTTCACATTGGTGGAAGACATTTAGTGGATAGTTAATGTGTTGAAAAGTGGAGTAAAGAAAAATAGCAGAATGTGATTAGTTGGATGACATTTTATGTTTTCTTTTTAATTTAAAATGTGCTACTTCTTACTGTTTGTGTAGTGGCATTTAGAAAAAAAATCTAATCTTTATGAATCACAAACAAGTCGGTATCCCTAAGAGTTTTGATTATAGTTGAAACTTTCTGTTCTTGAAGTGATGTTTCTATTCATATATAGACTATTTCCTTTCCCTGGAATATGAAATATCTCTGTCAGCACAAATTTCTTCTGTGACATGCCATCAACACATTTGTCATTTCAGTGTTACACTTTCTTTTGGTGTTAGAATTTATCTGGAATATCATTTCTCTGGGCATATTCTGTTTATTGGATGACACTGGTCTGAAAATCTACTCTTCAAAACTATGATCTTAAATATATATTTATAAAACGGGCCAAAGTATCAACTAATTAAAAATATTTATTGTTCTAGATCCCCAAACAAATCTTTATTTTTAATGTAATTCATTTCCTGATAAATTATGTGAAGCTCATACTTTCTGTTGAGTTCAGTATTGGTTATCTAGTCTTATTGAGACTAATATCTGATGAGCTTCACTGCATAATCCCTTACACATATTAGACAAGATAAATGTATGTTAAATCACACACATACAGATAAGTCCCATCTGTTGTGTAAAATTTTATCCAGGATTATGTCCACAGCCCCATTTTTAAACTATGCTGCTTTTACATCAGAATGGAATTATTTGCTTACTTCTGGAGGACAAGAGAAGAAATGGATGGATTTTCAGCAAAATCATACTAAACAAAAGCTTTCTAACTTTGCTATGAAGGTGAATTTAATTTTTTTTCTTAAAGACAAAATCTTTGGCAGTGTGTGACATTAGGATGTTAACAATATTAATATAATAAGAGTTAAATGGATTTCCTATTCTCATCAGTTAATTATTTAGAACTAAAGATGTCAAAACAACACTGTAACAGGAGTTGAAAGACTAGAAAGTTTGAACTCTGAGGCATTCTGCTAGCTTTAGTTGGCTGCTGCTTAGCTGCATGTAATGGCTACGCATGCCTTAAATGAGCTGTCAGTCTCCCTGCAAACCAGTAAATGGCTCTGAAAAAGCTGGATAGCTGAAGTTTGGAAGACAGCTGCAGAGAGCACCATGATGATATTGCTAGAGGCCACTGGCATCTATGTGGTGTGGGAGGTGTGAGTTGCCTTGGCTTCATGTCCCATTATGTTTGGCCTCCATAAAGAAGCTTTATTCTCCTACGTGTTCCTAATCTATGTGTATGCTCCCTTTTTATCTTCCTTTAATATGCTGGCTTCCTTCATTTGAATGTAAGCTCCTAGAGGGTAGGGACTAAATGCATTCTCAGTTTTTACACAGCATTTGACAAAATGATTGTTGACTGACTGAATGACAGTGTCATTGTTGTATAAATTGTTTTTCTGATTTCATTCTTCATCAGTTTATATAAGTACATATGTGAAATAGTTCATTATTATAATATTGGTATTACAATATAAACTCTTCTGGTTCTGCATTTTATTCTATATCAGGTCATTTTGAAACTATTTCCTCATTTCATATGAAACAATAGTATTCTATTAAATTGAGATGTCACAATTTGTTTAGCCATTTTCTTCAGTTTCCAGATTTCTTTTGTCACTACAAAAAAATAATATAAATATTATCATACACATAGGACCTTTTCTTCTTTCTTTCATCTATTTCAGATATAGGCTTAGCAGTAGTACAGTTGGGTCAAATTACATGCAGTGTTTCATATTTTTTTTGTGTGTACATTTCCAAATTGTTTTCCAGAATGGTTGTACCCATCAAGGGTACATTAATGTGCTTGATTTCTTATAGCCCCTCCAACATTTTTTTTTCTTTCTTGCTTTTTAAAGTCATCTTTGCCAATCTGATGGGTGTGAAGCAGAATTTCAGAATTGCTTGAATTTGTATTTCTCTAATTATTAATGATTTAGAGCAGTTTGTTTTTATAACTATAGGTAGCTGGGATTTCCTTCTTTTAAAATTGCCTGTTGATGTTCTTAGACTATTTATTAATTAGGGAATGGCTCTCAATTTTATAAATGTGAAACTTTTCCCCATATATCTTTGATATGAATACTTTATCAGAGAAACATGCTGCAAAGATTTTTTTCTCAATTGATTTTTTTTTCCTTTTACTGGTTGATTTATTTGTGTAAAAAACCTTAAAATTTTGTCATTCAAATTAGCCATTTTATCTTCTCTGATCCTCTTAATTGGTCACAAATTGTTTTTTTTCCTACTCATAGATCTGATAGGTAATTTTTTCCTTGTTTCTCTAATTTGTCTATGATGTGACATTTCATATGTAGATTAGATATCCATTTCTAATATGCTCTAAATATAGACTTTCATACCTCATGACAAAATGTCTTTCATTTTAAACTAACATATTCTCTAATTGTCAAAAGAAAGTAAAAACATACACAACAGCTCATAAGCTATAGTTTTGAGCAGGTGCAGTTCTTTTTTTTTTTTTTATCTTGGACCCTTCCAGTTTTTGGCTAATATACACAATACTGTTGTGAATAATTTGATATTTATTCGCTACTGCTTGGGTAGAGAACTCTAGCTAGTAAAAAAAAAAAATCAGTTCATGGAATAGAAAGATTTATCACTTGACAATTCCCCAAGCAAGGTAGGTTCTTTAATAATATCAAACATTAACAACTACATACACATTCAAACCATATCCAAAGGGAAAGTTGAGCACGTGTTTCTACCATACCACTCTACCTCCAAGAGGTTTCCCCACTTCAACCCCAGGCTCAAGTTGCATGAGCTTATATTAATTCCTTATTAGGCCTTTAAGTAGAACTTATATGATCCCCTAGGTCAATAGAAAGATGATCATCTTTCCTTCCTTGTTCAGGACAGCAAAATGGACACAAACAAAAACCCCTTGTTTGTACAAGATATCAGAAGAGAGCTATGAAGTAGGAACCTTTTCTCCAAATCCAGTTTTTGAGTATATTTAGTCTCCATTCCTCATAACAACATGGAAGTTTGGGGTATGCAGGGGAGCAGCTTCTGGTCATATATTATTCCTTGGTGGGTTGAGTCCTCATGTTTGTCTGGTAAACCAGCATTCCATGGATATACTAAATAAGTAATGTACTCTTTGCTTGGTCTCTTTCTTTGGATTTGAAGAGCAAGATGATTCTCTAATCTGACTATAGGGTAGGGGGTGTGTGTGTGTGTGTGTGTGTGTGTGTGTGTGTGTGTGTGTGTAAGATGATCTGTAGTTCTATGCAACCATAATCCATGAACACATATCTTGCCTAGGCAAGCTGGGGCCTGGGGTAAGGCCATTACCCTTTTTTATCTTCTTCCCTCTGATGCAATGCCAAGTGAGAACTTCAAAGACCTAGAGTCCTCTGGTAACATTGACAATATCTGCCACTAGTCAATTTTGATTCTACAAAATTAAAAGAAATAAATAAAGCCAATGCATTGAAAATCAGAAGAAACATAGATTAGAAAAAAAATATTTGCATTAATTATCTCTGATAAAAATTTGACACTCAAAATATGTAACTAATTGATACAGATATTAAGAGTATCTCCCCCATTGATAGATAATTGAAAAAGAAATAAAATCATTATTAATCACCTGAAAAATATTCATAATTACCAAAATACAGTAAAGCACATTAAAACTACCATGAAGCATCACTTTACATATAGCAAGCTATCAAAAGGGGAAAAGATGGGAATTGTGGAGCAAGAGAGACATACTAATTTACTGCTGGAAGAATTATGTATTATTTCAACTCTACCATAAAATAGTACTGAATTACAAATGAAAAGATGCTAAACTATTTATGTTCTTTAATCCAAGGTTCTTGGATTATAGCTCAATTTACTGAAGAAATAAAAGATGCATATGCACAAAATATTCATGGCAAATTATTTGCAATAACAAAAATCTATAGACAAAATTTTTGTTTTAATATCTTAGGATGCAATATAGTCTTATGCGATTTAAACATCTTTCCCTTGATATAGAAAAGGTCTTCTCTCAGATATCAGTAAGACTTGTTTAAGTCTGAAGCTCCGGACATTGACTACAACTTCTTTGTGCTGATGACAGGATTTTTATTTACCTTTCAATGTACATTTTGTTTGAAACAATTTTCTTGTGTGATTTTCTAAAGTATGTTCTTTATTTTACTTCATTTTATTGTGCTTTCTCCTCCTAAAAGGACAATAATTCAAAGAGTGTCTCACAATTATGTCTTCAAGATAAGTAGATTTGATTTGTAGATATCTGAGAAATTCTTTAATCCTTATGCTGTTAGATTTTTATGACATTCTTCTATCTCAACATTTTTCATCCCAAACATATGAATTCCCTTTTTAGATAATTTATTGTTTTAGAGAGAGAGAGAGAGACAGAATCCATCATTTGCATTGATATTTACTCTCTTATCTTTTTTCCCATTCTGTTTTTGCAAATTAGTGCTTAGCCTTATGTCTTTTTTATTTATTTATTTTTTTTTGATTTCTCATTTGAACTATTCTGGTAGAGCAGGCAATGATTTTATTATTTTAGGCATCTTTACGGATTTTCATATTTGAAGCTTTCTTCTATATTATAGGATTTGTTCATTTTATTAAAACCCTCTTCTGGAAATCCATTCTTGCTTTTGAGCCTTTTTATCCTGTGAAGTTTTCCTTTTGTTTATTTTCTATCGCCTTTTAATTCAGGCAATTCTTTTACTCTATTTGGTATGTTTCTTGCTATTTTAATGTGATGGAGAAGTACTGGGCTAAGCTATGACCTCTTATTTAGCCAACTTGTTCCATTTTACTTAGATCTATTCTTAGAAAAACTTGTATAGGTATAGCAGAAACACAAGTGACATTAATTTAATTTTTTTCATATAGTATTTTAGACTTAATATCAACCCTGGGATTAGAATCAACAATTTTTTAATGCCTGGTAGGTGCAGAGCACTATCCTCAGAGTTAAGAATAGTTGGCCTTTCCAGAAATCCTTCTGACCACAAAAAAAGCATTTATGAACTTTACAAGTGATGAGAATTAAGTAGCAGTTTCATTGCTTTACTATTTTGGAGAAATAACAAGACATGTTACAAATAAGTGAACAAAGTTTACAAATTGTTTCATGTATATCATCTCTTCTAATTCTCATAACTCCCATTTATAGTAGGTACTACCAGTACTGTAACCTCTAATTTTACAGATGAGCAAACAGAGCTGGTCAGGGTCAAGTAGTTAGTAAATTATTCAAAGTAGGATTTGAACTCAGAATTTCTAGTTTCTAAGTCCAACACTCTGTCAACAAAGCCACACTGATTCATAATGTAAAACTCTGCTAATAAGATGAAAATAGTAGTTAAGGACCATATCCTCTTTTGTGCATCAACTGAGGATGCAGGATATCTGCCTGCTACCTCTTGAATCATGTCATCTGTGGCAGAACAATTGGAAATTATGCAGCCATTATCTGTCTTAATAGTTTCTCTTTTAGAAAACAAAACAAAACAAAAACAAACTACCATCTGGATGTGGAAATACACTCAATTATATATTTACATGCTGTTTAGCATTTATATAGTGCTTTTACAATCATTAGTCTGTCTGCTTCTAAGCTAAGAAATAAGTATATAATCATTCTCATTTTGTAAAAGAAGAAAGCTTGAATTCAATGAAGTTTATAACAAACGCCTATTATGTGCCTACTATGTACAAAGCAGACAGTGGGCATACAAAAACAAAGAAATAAAAATTCCAAACAATTATCTCTACAATCTAAGCGTAAGATTAAAGGAGAAGTTAATACCATGAACATATAGCATCACTTAGCAAAACTAGAATTTTCTTGTGCGTGTGAGAGTATGTGTGTGTGTGTGTGTCTCTGTGTGTATATGTATGCATGTATATATGCTCAAAATTTAATAAAGACAAAATTCCATGTGACATTCTACCGAGTACTATTTTTAAAAGCAGAAGTTTATGGTTACAGAAACTGCCCTTCAGAAGTTCATAATCTAAAATGAACTCAAAAGAACAACGGATAATCCTAATAGTGAAAATCCTTCTGCTGACTTGCCATTCATAGGAAATGTACTTAGAGTTGCCTTGGTTCTTCTGACTCATATAAGTGAAGATAACACTGCATTCAGTACTGAAGCAAAGTGAGGTCAGGGAGTTAATTCAATTATTTCAATAATTTAGGTGAAGAGAACCTTTATTTGGCAACCTGAGGTTATTTATTGCTCATGAAATTCACCAGATAATTGAGGTTTCCCTTCCCAGTCTGACTTCCCTCTGAAGATACTCCCACTTTATTCTGAATATTTCTTCTTTGTACATTGTTTGTTTGTTTGTTTTTCAAATTGTCTCCCTCAATAGACCGTGAACTCCTTGACAGCAATGACTTTTTTTGCGTGATGGGGGGAGAAAGAGGATTTCTTTTTATCTCCAAAGCCTCAGCAGAACACCTGTACATAATAGGTACCTAATAAAAGTTGTTGACTGACAAAACTCCTTAATAGGGGAGAGAAATAGAAAAAGAAATACAGAGACAAGGAGACACAGAGAGACCGAGGTAGATGAGAGAGACAGAGACAGAAATAATGACACAGAGATAGAGTACTTTTAATTGGTAAATTGATTTGATAATTATTAAAACTTCATTTTTCTTTTACTCAAGTTGAAGTAATCATCTTGAGTGTAAAAAAAGGCTGAGAAAAGAAAATGGGCATTTCCTAGTAGCATGAATTGTAGTTTTCTTCCTTTATAATTAAGGCTATGTATCTGCAAGACAACAGGCTAGACTTCAAGCTTTAATCTGTTGCCACAGAAAGGTATTCCTTTGAGCAAAGGGCTAAGCCAGATTTGGGCCTTATTACAAAGATACAGACTAGAACCAGAGGTGGGAAACCTGCAGCCATGAGGCCACATGTGGCCTTCTAGGTAGTTGTGTGCAACCTTTTGACTGAGTCCAAGTTTTACAGAACACATCCTTTTATTAAGTGTATTTGTTCTGTGAAGTTTAGATTCAGTTGAATGTTTGCACTTGAGAACCTGAAGGGCCACATGTGACCTTGAGGCCAAAGGTTCCCCATCTTTGTAGTAGATCTGTGACTTCATTGCCAAAGGGAATTTCAAGCAATGAAACTCCCTCTTCCCAGGCAAATCAGCATTTTCTCTGAAGTTCATAGTCTTAGGGAATTGCCTCCATAATGGAGAGGTTAAGAGCCTTGTCTATCCATGGTGACAAAGCTTGTCAGAGTGGGACTCAGACACAGGACTTCCTTCCTTGCCTGATGTCTATTATATCACACTGTCTCTTCTTAGTCTTGTTAATATTCTTTAATGAACTAGACTTCTGTACCTACTACTCTACTGAAAGAAAAGATCATCAATGTCCTTCTAATCACTAAATTAAATGACCTTTTATTACTTCTCAAGTTCCTTGACTTCTTATTAGCATGTGAAACAATTGAACCCTGGATCCTTGAAATTCCCGGCTTCTCAGTCTTCTGTCACACTATACTTCAGGACTCCACAAGAATAACATGGTTGTGTAAAATCTAGGTAAGCTATACATAAAGTTATTGACTTTAATTATCTTCAATTCTTCTCTCACTGCTTAAGCCTTTGTAATCTGATTTCTGACCTCTGCAGTCAACTGAAACTTTCAACCAAGATATCAATGATCATCTAATTTCAAAATCCACTAGTTTTTTCTCAACCCTCATCTTTCTTAACCTCTCCAACATTAGCCACTGTTGTTTACCTTCTCCTCCATAATACTCTCTTCTCTGTAAATTATTGTTAACCTATTTGCACTTAATTTTTATCCAACATATCTGATCTCTCCTTACTATCCTTTGCCAGGCATCAGCCATAGTTTCTACTTTCCCCTGAACTATCAGGTGGCTTTGTCCTAGGTCTTCTTTTCTTCTCCATTTATATTATCTTTTGGGGTGATCTAGTTTGCTCCAGTGTTTTCATGTATCTCTATGAAGATGTTTTCCCAAATCTATATATAAAGCCCTAATCTTTCTTCTGAGTGCATGAACACCTCACTCTCAGCATAGTCATAGAACTCATTATATTTTCTTCACCTTCACTTAGATTTACTCTCCTTTCTTTTTCCTCTTTTCCTCCCCTTCCTCTTCCCTTTCCCTTCCTCTTTCTTCTTCTCCTTCTTCCCTTGCATTCCCTTCCCTTCTATAAGTGTTAAAAGTCACTATGGACTGACATTGTCAAGGAAAGGTAAGAAAACTTTTTTCCCTCAATTGGAAGAAAAAGAAGAATCAAATATAATGGAACAAATATGATGGGATGGTGAAATTGGCATAAGAAAAACAGTAAAACTGTCCAGTTGTCCACTCTCCCCCATTTTTTTAATTTTCTCTGTCAATAATTTTTAGACATGATAGCAAGAATAAATATGGATAGTAGGGAATTGATAGGCAAAGTAGATATGAATATTGTAAAAGATCACTTAACTGATCTAATTGTCAGAGACATCCAGGTGACACAGTGGATAGAATATGTGGCCTGAAGTCAGGAAGACCTGTGTGACCCCGGGCAAATCACTTAACCTGTTCACTTCAGTTTACTCATCTATAAAATGAGGATATTAATAGCACTCTACATCCTATAGTTGTTATGTGGATCAAATGAGATAATTATAAAGTACATAACAGTTCCTCAAGTGCAGCCTGGGTCCTCGGTCCTCAAGGGAAGCTCTTTGACTGAAACTAAACTTCACAAGACAAATCTCTTTAATAAAAGGATTTGTTCTATAAAACTTGGACTCAGTCAAAAAGCTGTACCTAAGGATCTAGAAGGCCACATGTGGCCTTGAAACTACAGGTTCCCCACCCCTATGCTGGGCACTGTGCTAAGTGCTGCAGATACAAAGAAAGGCAAAAATAATCTCTGCCCTCAGCTTGAATTTTAATGGAGGTGCTGTCATGTTAATCATTAGGTACATTAAAATTACATAAGTGAAATAAGCAGGACCAGGGTAACATTGTATGCAGTAACAGCAATAATATACAATGATTGACTTAACTTTTCTCAGCAATACAATGATCCAAGATCGTTCCAAAGGATTCATACTGAAAATAACTGTCCTTTTCCAGAGAAAGAACTGATGGAGTCTGAAAGCAGATTGAAGCATACTATTTTTCACTTTACTTTTTATTGTTTTTTGGTCTGCATTTTCTTTCACAATATGACCAATAAAGAAATATGTTTTACATAATTGCACATATATATGACCTATACCAAATTACTTACCAAAGCCTCCAAGAAAAATATTAATTGGCCCCAGGCCACTGAAGAGCTCAAAAAGGATTTTGAAAAGCAAGTAAGAGAAATAGAGAAAAAATTGGGAAGAGAAGAAGTTGTAGAAGGATTTATAAAATGTCTGCGCCTTATGATTTCTCAAGGATATGAGTTGATGATAGGAGCATTTCTAAAAGAAAAGAAAACAAACAAAAAATAAACCTAGTAATAATCTGATTTTTTTTTTTTTGGTAACAGGATTTGAGATTTTGAATGGCATACAGGATATACGAATGATAATCTTCTCAATGTTATTCACAGACTTCCCTCTGCCATATCAGCAAATTACATCCAGCTCTTTTCAAACTGTAGAAATTAACTTTGCAAAGGAAAATTTGTATAAAAAGCACCAACATAAAATGAAGGTCACTGGTACAAGTCTGAGCAATGAGAGAATGATTGCTTTCACACTGAAAACAATGTCTTCTTTTTTTTTCCTTTCAGCAATTACATTCTGTAAGATATTTCCATGATTCCTATGCTTCCCCTTTGTGACATTTTTTGATTTGTTTGATGGCATGCTTTATTTCAGAAAAAAAAAAGGATTCCTGAAACAGAGAACTATACAGAATTAATCATGCAGTAAAAATTACAGATTTTTTTTCTTGGATAAGTTTTAAAAGGGCACATGCAAAATTCATAATATAATAAACCAACTATCAGGGGAAACATCGGAAAAGCTTGTCAAAGTAATTAATTTTACTTTAGATCAGGTCTTCATTTTGACTGTGAATGAACGGAAACGACATATGTTTGACTGTAAACAAAAAAAAATAGATTGAATTCTAATTTCTGAAATTTAATTTGGGAAAGAAAGAAGAAGGAAGGAAAGAAAAAAGGAAGGAATCAAAAGAAAGGAAGAAGAAAGAAAAAAAGGAAAATGGGTGAAAAATAAAAAAAAAGAAAGGCAAGGAATGAAGAATGAAAGAAAACCTTTCTTTTTTTCAATATTCTTCTGTCAATGATAAAAATGAAAACTTCCTTTAATGTAATCATGTTGTAATATTTATCCTTTTCTGTTTTATTTTCAACACAATGAAGGTAAGGAAAAAGTATTCAATTTCTATTTAACTGAGTTCTTCCTTTCCATAAATTATCTTGTCTGTTGCAGTAGGGTTACTGTTACTATGACTAAAACAACACTTTAAAAATATTGCAGGTGGTACCTTCGAACCACACTCTGGGCTCAGTTTCCATAGAAGTTTACACAGCATTGTGTAGACATTAAAGACTCAATAAATGTTTGTGAAGTTGAATGGAATTGAAAAATGATGGAATTGAACTAGATGAGCTCCAACTTCCATTTCCAAATTTAAATAATGCTTTGTAATATTATAAATTCTGTGACCACTTTATATATAAGCATTATGTATGCTTCAAACACTAAACCTGGTTGGCCCAAGGACTATGAAATATTGAATTCTGCACATCTCACATCTAGTCACTTATGTGCTGTCAGTTCAACTTCTGCCATGTCTCTTTTGCCAGACATTTTCAGCCATGCCATCTACACTTCACTAAGGCCATTGTCTCCATTTCTTTTCCATCTGAGAATATGCATCTGTTTAGGAGTCACCCAGGGCTTTAAAAGGTCAGTTTTAGGCCTTATCTTGCCTCCACTGCACTTCTTAGACATTTCCAGCCTCTCTATGGAGCTATGCTCCCCCAAACCCCTCCACTTCCATGTTCCTAGCTCATCATTGTTAATTTTCTTCCCAAATTAGAATGTTAGCTCCTCAAAGTGCAGGAAGTCTGTCTTCCTCTCTCTCTCTCTCTACCTCTGTCTCTGTCTCTCTCTCTCTCATACCCACTCCAAATTCTATACACTTTATTCCAACCACCATCACCCTTGCACAATCCCTCATTGTTATTATTTTATAATTTATATAATATAATTTGATGTGATTCAATGTAACACAACAAATATAACATAATATATGGGACAGAGACCCCCTACCCAAATTAAAACCAGAGTCTTGACAAAAGTTTGCAAAAAGGAGAAATCTCTTCATTGACTTTCTCAAGAAAGGGCACCCCTGTGCTGCCTAAGCTGCCCCAAGAGTGCAAGTGCTCTTTGTTTAAGGCAAGATTATATGGATTTTATTTTTCCATCCTTCTACTTTTAAAAGACACCACTTCTTCACACCTTCTCTACTTACTTAATCTATCTAAAGCTATTCAGAGGATATCTGCATCCAAGTGTGGGGAACTTAAGGCTTACACCCAAATTACACTCACCAAGA
Source organism: Phascolarctos cinereus (assembly GCF_003287225.1). Classification (NCBI taxonomy): domain Eukaryota; kingdom Metazoa; phylum Chordata; class Mammalia; order Diprotodontia; family Phascolarctidae; genus Phascolarctos; species Phascolarctos cinereus. Next base: position 288,463,860 of record NW_027555847.1, on the reverse strand, counting down.
CTACTATACAGGGTTTTGTTTTTTTTTTTTTTGCAAATCTGAAGGGAGATAATTGAATAAGGCTCTCCCTCCCCCTCTCTCTTTGGGTCTTTCCCTCACCAAAGGGGATCTCAGGACACCAATCTAGGGACCACCAGGAAGTGCTGGCGAGGCACCTGCCCCAAGAGGGGGTCAAGAGAAGCCCCTGAGGAAAGGGTTAAATCCTGGGATGAACCCCCCAAAACTGTGTGGAACAGAGACCACCTACCCAAATTAAAACCAGAGTCTTGACAAAAGTTTGCAAAAAGGAGAAATCCCTTCATTGACTTTCTTGAGAAAGGGCACCCCTGTGCTGCCTAAGCTGCCCCGAGTGTGCGAGTGCTCTTTGTTTAAGGCAAGATTATATAGACCCTAATGCAGCAGCCCACCCTAACCTCCTTCCCATCATCTCATTGGCTGAGCCTCAGGTGTACAATCTATTCATGTAAAAACTACCCCAGTAACAGAGAGAATAAAGAGGTATAGAAATAATGTTAGCATGTTCCCCTTTTCAGGGCCTCACAGTTTTGGCAGCCTTTTACCCAAGGTCATATAACTAGCTAGAGGGTGAGACAGACAGGATGCTCTTATGGCTCAGGAATTTCTGCTAACACTATCTAAAAATAGGGGAGGGAGAAGGCTAGGGGAGGGGATCTTGTATTCTGAGGGGTCTTCACTTAGTGCTGGTACACATGTACCACTCAAAAGCAATAGTACTAGAACCATTAATAATAACTAATGACCCTTTGAGGAGGCTTCACTTCTGAGAGATTATCTCTCACACATAACATAGGATAACATAATATAACATGACATAACAAACATAACATAACAAGATAATGTAATGTGACATAATATTACATCATAATATAATATAATGTAATGTAATATAATATGACGTGATGTGACATAATATAACATAAGATAACATAACATAATATAATATAACATATTCTTATCCAGAGTCAAATATAGTATTCTCCTCACATACCTTGTAACCTTTACTCTCCATTCCATCTGTCACGAAGTCATGCATAGATATCAACATCCAATGTGTCATCCACTTAAAAATATTCAGCATTTCCCTATTGCTTACCAAGTAAATATCATACAACTGCTGTGTGTAGTATTCAAGGTCCTCCATAGCTTGGTGACTTTTTTGCTTTCTAGCTTTTTCTCAAGTTATTGCTCTTCATGTGCTCTATGTCCAAGCAAACTGGACAACTTTCACACTCCAGCAAAGATACACTGACCTTAACCAGTTGTTCACAGTTTTTTACATTTGTAGTATGTTTCCACATTGCATAATGAATATAACGATGAAGCTGAAGTTAAGGATGTCTGCATTCAACATGTGAACTTTGGAAATTTACTAGCCGTGTAACCCTGGATAAGTCAATTAACCCCTGTTTTCCTCAGTTTTTCAACTATAAAATGGGGATAACAATAGCACCTACTTCCTGGGGTTGTTATTCTACCTAGAGGTAGAAATAGCTGGATTTAGAAATTGTGATGAAGAAGATGGGAAGATGGCAGGTTTTTTAGGCCATGTTTTCACCTTTCTTTGTATCCTCAGCACTTAACACAACACCTGATATGTAGTACATGCTTAACAATTGCTTGGTAACAGACTGACTGAAAGGCATGGCTGTGTCTGGAACTGTAAAATATTTAGCACAGTGCCTGGCACATAATAGGTACTTCTTTTCTTCCTGTTTCTTCCTATTGTCCCATGTACTCGTTCATTCACCAAACATTTTCTAACTTCCTGCTATATGTCAGGCACTATGGTAAATGATGAGATAGAAAGTCGGAAATGAAATAGTCCCTGCTGTCAAAGAGCTTATTTGCTCCTGGACAGAAATTCATGCACACATATATATGTATATGTGGATGTATATGTATGCACATATATACATACACATGTATTTATATGTGTATATGTAAGTTAATACATTTTTTTGTCCTAATCCATGGTTTCATTGATTCAGAGAACTCTCAGTGGAGAAATTATCTCCAATAATGTATTTGCAAATGCTTTTCAATTTATAGATAGTTGACTGAGGTACTAGCAGGTTAAATGACTTGACCAGATTACACATATAGTATGTGTCAAGGTATGTGTTGAACCTATCTATGTCTTTCCCACTTAATGCCAACTCTCTGTATTCACTATACCATACTTTCTCTCAATTAAATATATATGTACATCTGTATATATACATATACATTTGTATGTATACATATGAATTATAGAGATAGATACAATTTTGTGATTTCATTGGTCTAGGAAATTCCCAATTAAGAAAATTATTTCCAGTAATTCAGATTGGCACCTACTCTGCAACTTATAGTCTCAGAGAGTTGCCTACGGAATTAAGAAGTTAAATAACTTGACTGCAGACAGGGTTTGAACCCACATTTCTCTGTCTTTGAGCCTTTCTCTCTGTTCACTACAACATGCTGTCTCTATAATAAAGTGTAGCCAAAGTATATTCATGAAAAAGGTGTATTCAAAGTATATTCATGAAGGAGATGGCACAGGAGATAAACCTTGAAAGAAGCCAGGCATTTATTTCAAGAGTAGGAGGTGAGATGGGAATATATTTCAGGCCCAGGGGCAGCATATGCAAAATGCACTGAGGTGAGAGATGGAATGCCATGTATTAAGAAATCAATAGTAGGCCAGTTTGACAGAAATATGGAGTGTGTGAAAGAGAGTACTTTGCAATAATCTTGAAAACATAGTCTGGTGCCAGTCTGTGAAACCCTTTAAATGTCAAACAGAAGAATTTACATTTGATCCTAAAGACATTTGGGAGCCTGTTGAATTCCTACCCATCCTATAATGCCCAATTCAAATGCCAACTCTTGCATGAAGCCTCCATGAATTCTGGAGTCCATAATGACCTTCCCTCCCAGACTCTACATAGCACTTTGATTTGTAAATTTTAATGCATTTATCATGCAACAGTGTATATAAGTTGTCCCAAAAGGTCTAGTAACTTAACTTTGCACAAAGACTTTGGGGACTCTCCACATTATAGCCATCTGTGTTCAAATTAATGCAACAAACATGTATTTTGCTTAATGTGTGCAAGATCCTAGGCATTGACAATACAGAGACTTTAAAAAATCATAATCCATTTTCTGAAGGAAATTAAGGTTATGACATATATTATGTATAAAAATAAGCACATTTCAAGATAGAATGTGATGGGAGCAAAGATCAAATAAAATATTCTAGAAAAATGTAAACAAGTAGAGATTGATGCCTTGCATCTGTGAGGACTAAAAAAAAAAAAAGATTTCATGGAAGAGTTGCGGCATCTGCTTTGACCCCTGAAAAAAGAAAAGTATTTTGAAGGGTGGGAGTGACAGTGACTGGGGGGGGGGTACATTGTAGGCATGGAGATGAGTTAGGCAGGATTGCCTATTCATAAATGTAGAAATGTAAATAAATAGATAGTTATCCCTTTGGCTTTGAATGTAGAGGACATGAAAGGGAGTAATGTGAAATACCATAGGAAATTTAATGTAGAAGTCAAATTGTGAACTCCTTAACTGACACATTAGGGAGATTTTATTTTATCCTAAAGGCATTAAGAAGCCTGGAAGCTTTTGAACAGACTAGTGATATAGATCTGTGCACTGAGAAGATGATTTTTATAGTTGTGTCGAGGGTGAATTGGAAGGTTGAAAGCCTGGAAGACTTGGGTGGGATGGAATGGAATTGAATGGAATGGAATAAAGGGGATGAATGGAAACAAGGGGACAGGTACATACACATAATGTTGCAGAGGTAAAAATAGCTGGACTTAGCAATTGTGATGAGGAAGATGGGAAGACAGCAGGTGTTTTAAGCTGTGTTTTTGCCCTTCTTTGTGTCCCTGCACTCAGCACAGCACTTGATACATAGTACATGATTAACAATTGCTTGGTAACTAACTGGCTATGTTAAGTTTTGAGTTTGACAGTTCTTTCTTTCTCTACAATTCTATCAACAGAAATAAAGTAGTTGGAAACAGGAGAGATTTAGTGTGTGTGTGTGTGTGTGTGTGTGTGTGTTATGTGGTCAGGGAGGGTGGCAAGGAGTGGAAGGGAGTTCAGTTTTGAAAGTTTTGAATTTTAGGTGCTGAGAAGAAATCAGGTGAAGATATACAATAGGGAATGTAGGACTAGGGCTCAAAGAAGACCATATGGCTCAACCTAGGTTTGGTAGTCACCCGTATAGAGGTGATAACTGAACCCAGAGGAGCAGAAGAAGTAAATGCCAAAGCAGAAAGTAGAAAGAGGTAAGATTTGATCTAGCACAGAGCCTCATGCTATAGGTCAAGATGTGGAAATCCACATTTGGGCGGAATAAGGGGATAATAAGTGAATGAAGAAGATTGAGAAGGAAAAAAAAGTTTTTCTCCTATACTGTAAACTACTTTAGGGCGAGGTCTGTGGTTTTTAAACTTCATAAATCAGTCAGTTCTTAGAGCAGGGCCCTTCACATTAAACTCAATTGCTTATTAATAAATCTTCTCTGTATTATACTATCTCATATTCTAAGAAATTTTTTGCCTTCAAATCACCTTCCAAGAAAAATTCTGCTGTTAAAAATAAAATTCCCAATAAAAATAGATTACATTAAGGTTTCATTTCATAAATTTCATGAGATGTTCCAAATATATCTGAGGAGAAAATAATATAGTTAATTATAATTGCACAAATTCATACAAAAATTTAAAACCAGTAAGGATTATTTTACTGCCATTTATTATTAAGTACAGCTAATCTATAAGCTTCTTCAAGTTGGGGCTATTTTAGTTTTTGTACCCCCAACACTTATCATAGTGCCTTGCACATTTTTTTTGGGGGGGGAAATTTTGTCTAGACCTATGATCTCATTTCATTGATATGGAAAATTTCCATTATGGGAATGTCTTACACTGATTCAGATTTGTCAGAATGACCCCTCACACGTTAAAGTTAACTCACCAAAAGTTCACATTGGTTGTATGAAAGAAAGGAAGAAAGAATTATTAAGTGCTATGTGGGAAGCACTGTGCTAAGTACTGGCAATACAAATAGAGAAGAAAATCCCTGCTCTCAAGGAGCTCATATTCTAAGACAACACACATGGAAGGTTTTAGCTGAGAGTTAAATGGAAATGTCCCATAGTTCTTAGGGTATAACAACAAAGCTGGTAGATTAGTTTGCCTGCCCTGAGATTGCCAGAAGATTAGCAGTTGGGCAAGGCTGGCCCCTTTCTCCACAAGAATCACCTCCACAGATGAGAGCTGTGTGGGATGGGCTAGAGGTGAGATCAGTGGTCTGGCAGGCTGGAACCATTCCCAGGGCTTTTAGGACTATCTGATTGTTGAAGCAGTTGGTCAGAAGTTTTTGGTGATATTGGGCATGGCAGGCCCCTTCTGTACTGTGATTTTTCCTTTCATTGATGGGTGGAGGCCTAAGGTAGAAACAGATCTAATGTTTTGGGGGACACTGCTATTGCCAATGCTTTTGTATTCAGGGTCCTGGCAATCTGCATCAAGGTTCAATGGGAGAATGAATGAGGTGGTCAAGGTGGTGATAGTGGTTAGACATGTCTGGTACATGTGCTGCCTCTCATCCCTACCCCACCCCCATTGCCTGTTGTTTTATCTAGACTGCCTCACCAGTCCTATGAGTGACAATTGCTTGGCAGTTGGTACAGATGGCTGAACTCTTCTTCACAAGAGCTGAATTCCCAGATAACGACTGTGTCTAATGGATTGGAAACAGGACTAGTATGTGTATAGGTGAGGGGAATCATGTTACCACTCTCAGGGCTCTCATCCCTATTTTGTATGAATCAAAGGCAGAATGTGAACCTAGACCTTTCTTACTCCAAGGATTGTCCTCTATACACTAGGTCATACTACATCTTCTCTGTATGTGTTAGGTACTTAAAATGATGAAACTGAACTAGATGATCTTACGTCCAGAAGAGGACTGAGAAATGTGGGACTTGATTATGTTGTTGTTATGGTTATATAAAGAAGATTTCCTATGTACGCCCACACCACCTAACATGGAGGTGTTCTGCTTCCTTGATTTCCCCTACCACTGGTGTGAGTAGCCTCTTTTGTTTCTCAGCTTATCTAGGACAAGATCTATCTTTAAAATTGGCTAAACTAAGACAGTCATGCATGTCTGCCAGCTTTCCACCTGCATCCAGAGGGTAAAGAATACACATAGTTCACCCTTAGCATATGGTGCCATGAATTGAATCTTGAAGGGAGATATAGTCTTCCCTCATCTCTTTCATTCAAGCTCAGACAAATGAGCCTGGGAGTGCATGCTTCTGTTTTGTCTCACAGTTTTAGGTGCCAGAAGTGATCCCCACCTGACCGGCAGTTCAAATCATGGAGAGCTCAGATCCAGAATTGCAGGTGGGGTGTTTTGGTTAGCCAGCCAGCCTAGGAAAGGGAGAGGGGGAAGGATTATTCCTACATAATGTGGAATAAGTTATTTGTATATATTGTATATCTTTAAAATTTTGTATGTCACATTTTCCCAATTACATGTTAAAACATTTTAAATATTTTTTTTGAGTTCAAAATTCCATCTCTCCCTCCCACCTCTTTGAGATGGTAAGCAATCAGATACAGGTTATACATGTACAATAATGCAAAATATTTCCATATTAGTCATTTTTGTACAAGAACACTTGAATAAAAGAAAAAGAATGAAAGAAAATGAAAAGTAGCATGCTTCAGTCTGTATTCAAACAATACCAATTCTTTCTTTGGAGGTAGATGGTATGCTTCATCATTAGTCCTTTGGGATTGTCTTGGATCATTGCATTGCTGAGAATAGATGTCATTCATAATTCTTCATCATACAATGTTGCTATTACGATACACAATGTTCTTCTGGTTCTGCTCACTTCATTTTGCAATAGTTTATATAAGTCTTTCCATGTTTTTTTTTTCTAAAATCATCCTGCCTGTTATTTCTTATAGTACAATAGTATTCCATCACAATCATATATCACAGCTTGTTTAGCGATTTCTCAATTGATGAACATCCTTTAGAGTTCCAATTCTCAGCAACTACAAAGTGAGCTACTGAAATATTTTTTGTACGAATAGCAACCCCCACCTGCCTTTTTTGATGTCTTTGTGATATAGATCTATCAGTAGTATTGCTATATCAAAGGGTCTGCACAGTTTTATGTTCCTTTAGGCATAGTTCCAAATTGCTCTTCAGAATGGTTAGATGATTCACAACTCCACCAACAGTGCATTAGTGTCACCAATTTCCCACATCCTGTCCAACATTTATCATTTTTCTTTTTTGTCATATTAATCAATCTGAAAGGTGTGAGGCAGTACTTCAGAGTAGCTTTTATTTTCATTTCTCTAATAGTGATTTAGAAAATTTTTCATATGTCTGTAGAAAGATTTTTTTTTTTGTTTGAAAACTGTCAGTTCATATCCTTCAATTGGGGAATGGCTTGTATATTTTTTATAAATGACTCAATTCTCTATATATTTTAGAAATGAGACCTTTATCAGAGATACTTGTTGCAAAAGCCTCCCTCCAAGTTTTCTGCTTTCTTTTTAATTTTGGTTGCATTGGTTTTGTTTGTGCAAAAGCTTTTCAATTTTATATAGTCAAAATTATATATTTTACATTTTGTAATGCTCTCTATTTCTTTAGTGGAGGAATTCTAAGTTTTTCCCTTATCCATAGTTATGAGAAATAAACTATTCCATGCTCTCTTAATTTGATTATGTCATTTTTATGTGTAAATCATGTACTCATTTTGACCTTATTGTGGTATATGGTTTGAAATGTTGGTCTATACCTAGTTTCTGCCATAGTATTTTCCAGTTTTCCCAGCAATTTTTGTCAAATAATGAGTTTTTGTTCCAAAAGCTTGGATCTTTGGGTTTATCATGTATTAGAGGATTATGGTCATTTACTATAATGTAATGTGTACCTAATCTATTCCACTGATCCACCAGTCTATGTCTTAGCCAGCACTGGATTATTTTGATAATTACTGCTTTATAATACAGTTTGAGATCTGGTACGGCTAGACCACCTTCTTCAACATTTTGTTTTCATTGGTTTCCTTGATATCCTTGGCCTTTTGTTTTTTTCCAGATGAATTTTATTGTTTTTCTTTATTAACTCTTTTGAAGAAAATATTCTTTTGTGCTGTTAGCTTCAGTGTGATTGCAGTAGATGTTATGGTTTGGTGAAAAAGTAGAGAGTGGTCATGGAACAAGCAAGGCCACTGAGAGCACAAGGTAGGTATGGGTATGGGTATGAGGGTGGGTATGAGTTGGAGAGGTTTTGTTAAAAGAGGTACTCTGGTATTTGTCCAATCAGGATTTGTGTCCTGGGTTGCTATTGTTCCACATACTTCCTATATCAGTATTTCCTAAAAAAATTTTGAAAGTTGTAGAATTATGTTCAGTTAATCTGAATAGTAGGTACAACTGGAATTGCTTCTGGTTTTGATCCCAAAAAAAGTTCCTGGAGGGTATTGAGGCATTGAATAATTTCACAGTTAGTAGGCAAAGGGGAAAGAATAAAGAGAGAGTGAGTGGTTGGTGATTAGACAAAGGGTGGGGGTGATGGATGACTAATGGGAATTTATAGAATACTTTGAACCTGAGATAGCTTGTCTGGGCTGAAATATCTGCATGCAGTCTAAAGTTAATCTCTTCCTTTCATGACTTTTGAATCCAAATCTAGCACTCTTTACAATGAAACATGCTGATCTATTTTATGAGAATTTATGGTAAGAAAACACCACATCTAAGGAAGTCTTAGAGAAGGCTTCATGAAGAAGGTTACATATGACCTGGCTTGGTGGTACATGCCTGTCTTCCATGCTGATGAGCAAGAGTGAGGCTAGTGGATTACTTGAGCTGGGAATTCTGAGATGCTGTAGAGCTAAAGTTGATATGGTGTCCAGTTGTGATACTGTGAATACCAAAGAATGGAGGGTCACCAGGCTTCATAAAAAGAGGTGAATTGGACTAAATTGGAAAAATAGATCAAGTTAAAGGTATTACATCAACAATTATTGGTGTTAGTCCCATGAGTGGTGGCTGTAGTTCATGCTTGGAGATGTGAATTCTTTTTAAAGGAACAAAGAAAGGAAAAAGAAAAAAAATATTAAAAAGAAAAAAATACATATGAAGTATATTGGAAAGGATAGGACTTCCACAGCTGGAAATCATTTTTGAAAACATTCTATGTTTAAGTTATAATATGACCACAAGCATGGACATGGAATGTGCTTGGGGAATAGTAAGCAGCCTGGTTTGACTCTGTACAAAACATATGAATCAGACTAATGTGAGATAAACCTGAAAATATATTGTTAAGGAGTTTAAATTCTATTCACTAGACAATGGCAAACAATTCAAGACTTATGAAAGTAGAGTGACCAGATCTATGAATTAGATTTATCTGGTGGCAGTATAAAAATGAATTGATGGTTAAAATAATTGCAGATGGAGAAAGTTGTACATAGATTGTTGTAATAGTTGAGTCTAGAAGTAACGATGACTTACACTAGGCTGATACCAGCAGGAAATGAAAGTAGGAATATGTCAAGTGATGATACTGATACAGAATCCAAAGGATTTGACAAAAGATTAAATATGGGCAAGTAAGAAGAGGGAGTCAAAGGTGACATTGATTTTTTGAGTTTGTATGATTAGAATAACTTTGGCACTATTAACAATAAATAGCCAAGTCTGAGGGATGGATGAGATTGGGGGAAAGCTGAAGGGCTCCATTTTGCGACATGCTGAACTTGAAATTTCAGCAAGGTATGCAAGACATGACGAAAGGAAAGCTGGAAATGTGGGTTTAGAAGTTTGGAAAGGTATCAGGGCTGGAAACGTGTTCCAAAAGAAATGAAATTATAGGAAAATAATAAAAGATCAGATATTTACATAATGATTTGTGGTTTATAAAGGGCTTTATAAACTATCACAATGAAGTTACTGATGAAGAAAGTATAAAGAAAGACACCAGAGAAAGAGTTTTAGATAATGTCTATGTAGAGTATATTACAAATCTGAAGAGGTTTTGCTAATGAATTTACATATGAAAGGTCAGTAATATGACACAGGAGGTGATTGACATAAATTTAGTCCTATGGGTTTAGTTTTTCTAGCTTAGATTTGCATGATATTCATTTGCAAAGAATTTTGGGTACCCAAATATAATGCAATGGATACCCATCCAACTCTGTGGTGTCTCTGTGGCAGAGTTCCCCTAAAATGAATTTGAGTGCACAGAATTCACAGTGGGGAATTAACCAGGGGGCAACATAGACTGTCCAGTCATAAGCTAGAATTGGGATCTCTCTTGGAGATAAAATCTTCTTTGGAAAGGAAAAATAAAGAGTAAAAATAGATATGTCTTAAAGTCTTAATTAGTTGAGAGTGGATCTTCTCTTTTTTCCAAAGAACTCGGTGTTTAAGGCAAGGACTCTCCATCTGGAGATCACAATCTTTTCTAGCCAAGATTCTGAAAGAGACAGACTGCCCAGATGGAAACAAATATACAAAAAGGCAGAGTCCCTACCTTACTCCTCCAATAAATGTGTCCCTTGATCCCAATTCAATGACTGTTTGTTTTGCCCCCTTCTGAAGGAGCTATAGAAAGGAAAGTCTTGGGGCTTTAAAAGTAAAAGAGTCATGCTATACCCACCTCATCCTGTTATAAAAGGTAGCATCTCAGTTTAGGACTCCAGCTGAAGCTAGAAGCAGAGAGAAGCTCCACAAAGAAAAGCCCGGTAGACTCATGCCTAAGAGCATCCAGCAACGACCAGGGGACCAGAAGTACAATAATGATCAACAATCTCTAGAGACTAGTAGGGAACAATGGCCACCAGGGACTTCACATCCAGTGGAGGAAAGATGTCCAGTAGATGCTCTAGTCTACAAGAGACCAGAGGGGAACAGGTCTGTCAGAAGCAATGTGATGACATCACCAGATGACATCAAAAGTTCTGTAGCAAAAGAGGCATGCATTTCACCAACTCTACATATATCCTAGCCACATCTGTTTTCTATGTGTATGCCTCTCCTGACATATGCTTTGGTTATACATACTTCCCTCCACATGTGTGTCTTCACATATGTTACAAAAATGTTTACATCTCCCCACTTTGTATCTGTTGAAGAGAGTCTCCCAATACTATGAGACAAACTGTATTTTTTTTTTTACCATTCTACTTAATTGAATGCCTTTGCTTTACACTTATGTCTTCTGACTGAGTGGAATGAATTTAGGCTTTGTGGTTAAAGGACATGGATTCCAACACAACCACTGATTCCCAGTGACTTGGATTTTACATCTGTAAAATGAAGGGTTGAACTACATGGGTTAGCTCTTCATACGGTTTACCATCAGACTGATTTTCTCTATTCCACTTCCATACTTTTGCATGGGTGGGCTATCCTTCATTCCTGGAATGTACTGCTATCATACTCCTGTCTCATAGATTCCCTCATTTTCTTTAAACTACAGCTCAAGCTCTAGCCTCTACCAGAAGCTTTTCCCTGCTGTCACAACTTTTAATATTCTTCCTCCTTATACTTAACTGCTTTGTATTTATTAATATTTATTAGTATGTTATTGTGTTTTTATTTTCCACACCAGTAAAGGTATCCTGTATACCTTTACATGAACACCTATATGAACATATTATCTTTGCCAATAGAAGGTAAGCTTCTTTAGAGCAGAGATTATTTAATTTAAAAACTATCGTTGTCTCCTCAGCTCCTAGAACAATATATGACGTGGAGTAAGTCCTTCATAATTACTTGCTGATTGATGATTGATTGGTTGGTAGAAGGCCTCAGAAAGCCTTGATCTTATGATTGTACTAAATGTGTAAGAAGATGTGGACCCAAAACAAATTGAACTGAGGTATTAGAATATTATAAAATGTTGCTTCCTATATAATCCAAAAATATTTATGGACCATATAGAACTTTTGTGAGATCAAATCCATCCACGAATTCTGTGAAGATTATTATTTTTTTAAAATTCACAACGTTTACATAAAAACAACCGTGTAGCTTAGTGGCATTAGTGCTAAACTTGGAGTCAGGATGACCTAAGTGCATATCCTGTATCAAATACTTACTAGGTCTGTGACCCTGGATAAGTCACTTAGCCTCTTCCTCATTCTCCTCTTCTGGGGCTAGTAATTGTCCATACCTCCCAAGGTTGTTGTGTGAATAAAATGTTTGTAAAATTCTTTACAAACCTTAAAATGCTATATTGCTTAAAATGCTATAATGCTAGCTATTATTATTATTAAAAAAGCTAGGCTATTTTATCTCTTAATTCCAAGTTCTTACAAATCAGTGGCCTAATGCTAACCTAGAAGTATGAATTGTGGGATGGGGTGGGAGAAGGATGAGCTACATGTACTTACAGCTTTTAGAATGAGAAGGGAAGCCAGAAAAAGAGGCAAAGAATGTATATGGAGAGATAGGCAGAGGAAAAAAAATAGTTTGATGTCACAGAATTCAAAGAAAAAGTAGGAATGTATCTGCTAAAGTAAAAAGGTCACGTTTGCATAAAGATTACTTATTTATTATTCTGTTTTGCACTATACTATACTGATTCAAATACAGGCTTTATTTAAATGTAGCTCATACTCCTAAAATGAAACTCTTTGAAAGAAAAATTAGATATGAATGATAAAGATATAGATTACATACGTGCACACATAACAACAAACCTACAAATTCAAATGTGTGAATTTTGGTGATCATTCTATATTTAAGAGACTAGAACCTTATGTATCGCATATGTATGTTGCAATTTCTTTTGTTTGCAGATTTTCTTTTATATACAAAATACTACTTTTCTCATGACAAATATTGAAAAAGTAAGAAAGAATGTTGTTTTACAGCATTCTCATCTCATTCAGATTACAATGCACATTTTCAGAATCTAAAGAGAATGTTTTTTTTACCCCCCTGTGGAGTGGAAAATTGTCTTTTCATATTTTCATGCTTATATCAATGATGTTAGTGTTGGCACTTTCTTACCACATAGTTCATGTGAATGCAGATGTGATTCACAGTCCTGTACAAACTGGTGAAATAAGCAAATGCAAAATCTACATCAGAGGTAGACAGGTTTTGATCAATTGGAATTTTTCTTAGTATTACTATCAGGGGAAGATAATGGGATAGGTGAAAAATAAATATTGAACTATCAAAAATCCTCCAAAAAACCAACCCCCCAAGTTGTCTGATGCCAAATATTTACTCATTGTAGTAGTTACATCAAAATTTTAATATGAAAATGTAACTGAGAACACTTGAATTGAAAAATGTCTCATATGATGTGTTAAGTAGGGCACAAAGTAGATGTCAGGAGGAAATGTACTATATTCATCCATATATAGGCTTCCTTTGAGTGTGGGCCACATTCTTTAATGAGAGCTTTTTGAAGGGCAAAATATATATCAGTGTACTGAATAACAACTGTATAATATTATCATATGTAAATATATTTTCTATGAAAAGATTTCTTAAATTTAGTTCATATAAAGGTTTTTTCCCCCATTTTCATAAGGTGTATTCTCCTGGTCACAAAGAGAACAGTGCTAATAAAAATGAACAAAACTAAGATCACAATCTTAATTGTATTATATTAGGGTTAGGGATACAGCTGATATTAATACTAATTTTTTCATGTATTTCTGTATTTCAATGAGACATGCTTTCATTGGTTTAAAGACTCTCTTTGTCAATACAGACTTGGTAGACAGTCTTGAAGAATTTCCATGTTTCAAAAATTAAACACCCCAAGGGAAATCAGGTGATGAACCTTCCTAAGGTCTTGTATCATGTACATGTAGGTCCATACTGGAAATTCTTTCAGCATTCTGTAAGATCTGCCAGAGGTTGGAGTCCTCTGTCCTACCCTTCTAGAAAACAGTGTCACTTTGTAATCATCTTCCTCCTCCTCCTCCCCTTCTTCCTTCTTTTTCTCTTCCTCTTTCTCTCTACTTTATATCTTTGTGCATGCATGGCACAAAAAATTCTATTTTAAATTCGAGAATGTTTGCTTTCATATTGAATGAGTTATGTAAAATACTTACTGAAAAACAAAAGGTAAGAGGAACAAAATTTGAGGAACCGCTGGAACAGAGGGGAGAACATGAAAAGAAAATGAGGACAGAATACGTGGATTCTTCTTCCTGATTGCCCGATTGGGTCCCTACAATGGCACACTCATTAACTCCAAGGAAAAGAAAGATATATTGTCTCCACCAAGGTCTCTTTTAATTCATAAGATATCAGAGGAAGCTTTTGCTGAAGAATTTATACCAATAAGATATTCAAATTCATCATTAAGTGTATGTTTATAGGATATATCTATGGTGTATGCCTTATGAAGTGTAAACAATATTTGAATACAAATTTTGAAACTTTTATGTGTTCACTAGTATGGAGCCACAGTGAAATTGTAAATAATTTTCCTGTGGTGTGTAGAAGGAACATTAAGTCCTGGGTACTAGTTTTGACTCTGTTAAGTCTCTGTGACCTTCTGTAAGTCATTTAATAGAATCATAGGATCATAGTGTAGGTGTCAGAAAGGATATTAGATGCCTTCTCAAACCTATTCATCTGATCAGGAAACTGAGAAGGCAAATAAACTAACCAATGTCACATAGGTAGGAGATGGAAGAACTGATATTCAGACTAGGATCTATGACTCTAAATCCAGAGTGTGTGTGTATATTTTTATGTGTGTGCGTACGTATTTGTAAATATGTGTATGCACATGTATGTTTTCTCCTATACCACTCAGTATCCTCATCTGTAAACAAAGGAAATAAGTTAAACGACAACTAAATATCTCTTCAATTTATAAGATTGAAATGAACATAAGTTGAAATTATATTCAGTTCATAATATAAAAAGAGATTAATGAATATTGTAAAAATTTAAAGCAATCAAAATTGAGTACAATAAAATGTATAATAAAATATAAATAGTGTATAATTCAATTACATTTAATGAATATAAATAACAGGGCTCTTATCTGCAAGAAACTGAAGAATATGGACTCATATTAAAAAAGAAGACATGGAAGAGATGAAAATAGTAAAGTTAGTTGGGGGAAGAATTAAGAAACAGACTTCAATCTTAATACAACAGAGAAAATGGGCATCAGCTAGAAAGTTAGTTGCCCTAAATTCAGAAAAATTCCAAGAAATACTTCTACAAAATGAATAGAATAAAAAAAAACTTCTTGGAAACAGGTTAAACAGCATGAAACAGTAATTGTAGTGAGTGCTCTATGAAATGAAAACCTGGTTAGAGGTTCTCACACATAAAGCTTCACCTTGGTTTAGCAATATGTTGTCTCTGTGCAGCACTTTAGAAATTCTCCAGTAGCAACCTATTAGTTGTGAAAGGAGTCCTGTGAAAGTCCCCTTTATGAGCCTTAATGGAACACCAGTCCCCTTGATTGGATGATTGATTTTCAGTCTGTGAATCAAAAATATGAGTATTTTTAATCTTTAAAAGTCAAAGCCATCAAAAGTTGCCCATAATTAACATACT
The DNA here is from genome assembly GCF_003287225.1 of Phascolarctos cinereus. Lineage (NCBI taxonomy): Eukaryota > Metazoa > Chordata > Mammalia > Diprotodontia > Phascolarctidae > Phascolarctos > Phascolarctos cinereus. Next base: position 288,448,231 of record NW_027555847.1, on the reverse strand, counting down.
AAGTCAGTGAAGGACATTTTGTTCTTTTGGAAGGCACTTTTATTTTCACATTTTAATGACTTGGAAAAATTGTGTTAACATTATAATCTAAATTCTAGTAAATTGATGTTTTTCAACCTTAATGATTCAACTTTGGGGTGTATTCTGGATCCCATTCCTCTTCCTTCGGTATCTTTTAAAAAGTAGTATTTGAGTTGTTGGGACCAGTACTTGTCCTAGAAAAACTCCTCTGGCTCTTCCTTTTCCTCTAATTCACAAAAAAGTTCGTGGTGGGTTTTAAACTCCTTCTCTTTCCTTCTTGAGAGCTTGCTGAGGAAAAGGATGATGAAGAAGATGAAGATCAAGAATGGTTTTGCTCTCTGCTTTTATTTTTAATGTCATCTTTGTAAGATTTGTATTCTTTGGGCATTTATTTTCTTGCTTTCTGGATCCACTGGATTCCCTAGAGGCCTTGGAACCACCCTGTTCTTTACTTCTTTCTTTTCTACAATGGTCAATGTCATGTCAGAGATCACAAAATCAACATCTTAATTTTTTTTAATCTCCCTTTTGATTTTCTTCTTTAAAAACTCTCTCTTATCCTGATAATCAGGTATGCTTCCTTGGGGTACTAGGAGAGATATCAATTCTCCTCTGTATTTCTGGCCTTTTTTGCTGAGTTTGACTTTCTTCAGTAGCCTTCTGATATGAAGTGAACCTTTCATTTAGGGTCATTGCAGCTTATTTGAAGTATTGCTCTTTAACATGATGAACCAAGGACACAGTGTTCCGAATAAATGACTCTGAAGCGCTTTTGTTGGCCTGTGGCAACTTAATGAGGTCAAAGAAGAATCAGAATTCTTGTTCTTTCTTGGCAGAATGGGCAAGTATGCTCACAAGCAGTCTGTCTTTAGTCAAGGAATCAGGTCTGTTGGAATCATCAAGAGGTACAGGTGCCATTTTGAGTTTGACTTCAGGGGATATGAATCACTGGCTAAAATTTTGATCCTAAGGGGGCTCTCCTCTCTGAAGGTAGACTTTTCTCTCTCCAGATTCTTGTGTAGAGGGGGGGCTGTAATCAAAGAGTTGTTGGAGCTTTTCAGACTTTACCTGCTCAGGTGAATGAGTTTATTTCTTCACCATTATTCTTTCAGAACTTTTGTCATCTTCCTTGTACTTGTCTTTTATAGTAAATTTATAATTTTTCTCTTCTCTATATCCATCACTTTCTCTATTGCCCTTGAGTGAAACTTTAGATTTGTACTTGTTTCCTTCCTCCTCAGCATTCTGGTGAGATTCAGTAGCAAAATTTTCACCCTGATCAGCCAGGACAGACTTCCTGAACTGTTTTGTCATCCTCTGTCTCCTCTGTGTCATCCCTTTATGAATCATTAAACATTCATTTTCTAGCTTCTTTATCACTGAAATAATCTAAAGCTTCCTTATCTTTCTGTTCTTCCTCTGCCCTCCCTTTTTCTGTTCCTTTTCTCTTTGGGGCCTCTTTCTCCCTGGTATTACCCTTATCAAGCAGGCATATTCTAGACTCTTCTTCTGTGTACCTTTTTAAAAACTTTCTAGTCTTTGAAGTTTCCAGATCTCCAACATCAGGATAAAATGAAGAACATGTTCTAGTTTCTTCCCTTGGAATAGTCTGTGGTAGGATTGCTTTTGCAGGGCTTCCTAAGTCAGGTTTCACCTCCTTAATTCAAGAGCTCCTTCCTGATTTCCTCATCCTGCATAGATGTAAGTATTCAATGAATAGTCAGTTCTAAAGTAGAAGTGGAAGAATTAGTTTGAAGAAGACTGAATAAATAAATAAAAGTTTTTTTTTTATAATCCGAAATGTGAATGATACAGGAATTGTGGATGTAGTGAGAGTAAGGCATTTCTGGGTATTTTCTAGAAAGAAGCAGTTTTTTGTACTAAAAGATGTGACACGTGGTTGCTAAGAACTAAGGAATAGCTGGTGATTTGAATATATCTGTATTAGTCAAATTCCTAGTTAATGCCAAGAGTAGTAAAGAGTTACAAGGGATAACCAGCTGGCAAACTAGGAATAAGAGCCCACAGTTTTCTGAAAATCAAAGTAGATAAAGAAAATCAAGATTTATTTAAGGAATAAACAAGGGGTGAAATTTAGTGGGGAAAAAGTATACTTCAATAAATTAGTAATTTCATCAGTGTGAATATTCCTATCAATTAGAATACCACTTCACCTCTCACTCCTTCCCCTCCCTACCACCAGCATGACTTAGCAGAAGAAATTTCATGATTTCATATGGTATAATACAGCAAATCCCACTTGGTGGCCAGCCTTTTGGTGGTGATTTTTTTTTTTCGTTAATTTTGTTAAGTTGATTATTGGAAGATGAAAACTTTGGCTGTTGCTAGGCTTAAATTCTGTGGTAATACCAAGAAAACAGAGAGGCTGTCCATCAGTATTCCCTTCCTCTTATTAAGTGAACAATTCATTTACCCCTCCCCCCAGTCATACATTTCTCATTTCTACCATCTCTGCTGTTTAATTCCTCAGCCTTTTCTCCCCCTCATAAGCCTCTCCATTGCCTTTTGTATGATACTCAACTCCAATTCATCATATCCTATTTTATTCTATGAATTACAGCAATACAATATCATTGAAGAATATTTCTTTTAAAAACATTGGCTTTAGTTTCAGGGAGACATTTGAATAATTAAAATATTTGTATAATTTCCAAAATCAAATCCAGCCTTTTCTCTTCCTCTAGGCCAAGCTAACATTCAAGATTATCCACTTATGATTTTCTTCCCAGATTACATACACATGCATGTGTGTCTATGTGTCTGTGGGTATTGGTGTACATTATATAAGTTTTCCATTTTACTGTATATCATTGTTTGAACAACCAATCCATCAGACAATAGACATTCTTCATTCATTTGTCTTTTCCTGTATGTATTACTTAACCAAATTCTTTAGAGAGAGATCCCACAACATTGGGTTAAATCTAATAAAATAAAATTAAATAGGGATAAATATGAAGTCTTAATCCTGGGGGAAACAAAATCAACATCATTAGTAAAATGTGAGTAAGGCATAGTTAGATAGAAGTTGTTCTGAAAAAGACATGGAGAATTTAGAGCCCTTAAAGTTCAATATGAATCAGTAGACTGATAAAGCAGCAAAACATAAGTTAAATATTTGCACTGCATATTAATCTAATCATATGGGTTAAGACAGGAATTGCTTCTAAGAATAAAGAGCATAAACTGCTTTCTGTCCTCAGTGGACTTCATCATGAGTATGGAACTCATTTCTGTGATCCATGGTCATTGGTAAGCTAGAGGGTAACCATGATGGTTAAGGGCTTTGATTAAATGTCATGTCAGAATTAGTGAAAGGAACTACACATACTTAGCATGGAAAAAAATAGACTGATGGGGGACAGATTTATCTTCAAGTACTTGAAGGTTGTTGTGTTGAGAAGGAACTAGACTTGTTCCCTTTGGCTCTGGTGGGCAATGCCTAGAAGCTGGAAAGGAATCAGTTAAACTTGATGTCAGAAAACAAAACAAAGCAGCAGCAACAACAACAACAACAACAAAACTTCCTAATAATTAGAATGCCTCAAGGTAGAATGGGTAGCCTAGGGAGATGATGAGTTTCTTTCACCTTACAAGCCTTCAATCAGGAAGTGTATGATTATTTGTTGGGCTACTATAATGGTAATTCATTTGGTATATGGATTGCATTAGGTAGCCAATGATGTCCCTTCAAACTTTCAAGTTTGACTTTGTGATTCTTCTCTATGCTTCACATTGATTAACTAAGAAACTTAAGATGACTTAAGTAATTTTCTTATGGAATCAGAAGTTTGTGGGCTAAAGCTAAACCAAGGATAGCACATTCCTATTACAAATTACTTCTGCCTGGTGTTTTCAGAGAATAAATTCTACCCTGTTAGCACCTGCTAAGCATTAGCTAAGACCTCTAAATTCTTTCCCACTGAATAAACATATAAGAGTTTCCCAAATCAGCACGCCATCAAGAAGAGTAGCTAGTTTAGACTCATTATCCAAGAATATATGGATTCCACTGTCAAATGGGGCATCATTTTGACTCATTCTCACTGCATCATGCTTCATATTGGTAGGCATCCAACAGATGGATTCTGTAATTGGCTCCTATTGGGATTATAATAGACCCCTGATAATGCACCCTACAGATTAAACACAAGGGTTAAGTCAAGCATGCAACATAACTGTTTTGGATTAACAAAAAAATAAAATAAAATCTTTTGACTGCAAATGCACATAAAATCTTTGTCTTCTAAAAAGAATGTGACCCTTGGTTCTCATTTCTATTTTTGCCAGAAGCATAGATTGCTGTATGTTTAAATAATTTGGCTAAGAAGGCAATGACTGAAAAACCTAGCAATTGAAGTGATGAAAAGGATTTGATTTTTTAAAATACTCCAAGATTAGATATTAGCTCATAAAGCTAGCAGCTTGAAACTCCTGAAAAATGCATTTTCAGCTAGCCTTTGCTTGAAAACCCCTTTTGATTTTTCTTGATTTTTAAACAGAAATATTTATAGATTATTTCTACATAATGGTTTATAAATGTGAAATATCGCTTAACTTGCTTTGTAAGAAAGTTCTTCCTATTTTTGTCTCTGGCAAAATATTTCTGATATTAATGCTACATGTCCCAAATAAGTTTTTTTTTTAGAATTTACTTTCCTTTCTTAGAATTCAGAGTTTTACTTTCCTTAAAAACACTCTTAATAAATGTGAAAAAGTCAATCTTTTGGGTATTTGTCATTTTCCCCCATTGGTAACACTGCTAGCTTTTTGCTCAAAATTAAAATCCTTCCTACAAACAAAAGAGACTCCATCCTGCAAGTCAAATGAATAAAATATCCCAATGTTAATTTTTAAAAATTGCTCTCTTTCATTTTGGTAAACTATTACTTATATGAATAAGTCAAGCGAAGACTCAAGAATTAAAACTTACATTAGAATTTTTAGTGATATTCTGTTTCATATCTAGCCCTGGTCCAAAATAGGGATGCCAAATTTAGCATCCTTACCACTCCTTCCCATTCCCCTTATCCATAATTTCCTTCAGAACTTTGTTCTTGAATACTTCTTTCCTTTATAACAGCCATTGGCTGCCCATTCCACTCCAGTGCAAGGCAGTAACTTGTGACATCTATCATTCCCTAATTCTTCTCCCAGTCACTCCATCAGGCCTATGTGAGCCCTCTTGTCACTATTCTTCAAGATAATAATATGAAAGAGGAAAGGGAGTTAATCCAAATTATTCTCTGATTACCCTGATAGGGAGTGGGGATGCTCCTTGCTTGGGAATTTTAGTTGTATCTTCCTAGGGAGAAGATACCCCTTGAAGTAGGGAATGATCTTGGAATTTAGAGGGTGGAGCCACCCTTTGTATTGAACTTCCTAAATATTAGATTGGGACTTTGTCCCCTTTCAGAGACAGAACAGAGCTAAAAGCAAACTTGCATACTGGTAGTGAGCTGCAGAGTCTTTATCCTCGTGTAAGTTTATATAGGCTGACAAATATCAGAGGCAAATGGGAAATGCATATGCTCCTTTGGACCCCAAATATCTTGCCTCAAGAGCTTTCTGTAGAACTAAGGAAAGTTCTTGGGCATTGCTATCTTCAAAGTTTGTATGAGGCCAGAACTTTGGGGGTTCAGCCTTGGGCACAAAACACTAATCATTTGCATATGCTTCATTCTTTATCAATAGTCTTGTGATTTCATTGAAGTGAGCCCTCTTTCCAATATTACTGATTAAAATTCACTCATTTCTTCCTATTTGATGTGATTATTGTTTAAGCCTTTTCATAAACCTTCTATACATTACCCAATATGCTAGAAGCTTTTCTTCAAGTCTTTTAACATTGCACAAGATCAGTATAATGCTTGAGTTGTACATATGTTGCTTCCTATTCTTATTACATGACCAAGATTTCTTTCTTTCTTCCTAGTATGCTAATTAATCATTGATAACTAATTAATAGATGAATTTTAAAGTTATTAATTGTTTACTATTGCCAGGAATTGTGCTAAGTTTTGGAAATACAAGCATAAGTAAACATGATAGTCCCTATCCTCATGGAGTTTATTAGTTGGAAAGGGTATCAGAGAAGATGGTGCAACAGCATGCTTTACAGATGGCCATCAACTGGTGTGATGATCTGGTTCCAGTTATATAAGGTGAAAACTCACGAATCGGAACTCAGGTTCTTGAGGGTCAGAATCCAAGTTCCAATAGCAGGAAGAAGAAGAAGACTACAATGCATTATAACATGATTTGAGGATGTCCAGGAAGCATTGTGATGACTTGGCTCTGGGCTACATCAGGTGAAAGTCCATTTATCAAAATCCAGTGTCCCAGGATATAGAGGCTAGGCTATGACAAGATGAAGAGGAGAGCCAAAGTACAGGCAGCATGTTTTGGAGATGGATGTAGAGACTATCTTTTCAACCAATTCTTGTAACCTATTTACACCATTTGTATATCTTTCTATTGCCTTTTGAGTCACTAATAATTTTAATTCTTGATGATTATACTATTCCATGACCCATAGACACAGTCATTAGAAGAATATTTGGTGCTGAAAAATATAGATTTCTGTGTTAGGAAACAGATTGTACTGTGCATGTACTGTGCAATTTCCCCAAGTCATGTTATCTATTCCACTCACTCTCTTCCTCCTATTCACTTAAAGGCCCAGCTCATTGCCTGTCTTCATTGTCTTCACAATGTATATGTCTTGATAGACTAATTCAATAGATTACCCATTCAATTGAATATCATTATATCTACAACAGGCATTCTTCAGATGTTTAGTGTTTGAAGGGTCACAGTTTGCACTGAGGCTTTAAATAACCAACACAATCATCATCTTTGGTTTTTTTTTTTAATAAGGCAATAGGGGTTAAGTGGCTTTCCCAGGGTCACACAGCTAGTAAGTGACAAGTGTCTGACTTAGGTCCTCCTGACTCCAAGGCAAGAGCTCTATCATGTGAGTCACCTAGCTGCCTCACAAACATCTTCTTTGAACAAGACTATCTGAAGTATTTTATCATTTGTAAGGAGTGGCTTCTTATATCTCAGTGACTAAATATGATATGATTAAGGGAGTTGATTTATTGGAAAGGAAATTTTAAGCATGTATTTATTACTGAGTCAAGAAAGAGACACTTTAGTGTTATCAACAAATGAAAAACAGTTGGATTTTACATTCTTTACATCTTTCAATTGATTCTATGGCTATAAAGATGGGGCCTATTACATACAGAAAATTATCCATGAAATATCCATTCTTATATTTTCATCAAAAATAATTTTAATATATATGTGGTTTATTTTCATAAGAATTTTAAAGAAGAAAGTAGATATGGAGTGGGAGTTTATGATGCCACTTTGATATTGCCAATATTATAACCTTAGGCTTCTATTTCTTTAAAGGAATTAATCAATATGTACAGTTGTCCATCAACAATGACAGTGGTTATGGGCATAGGAGGACCCTTGTGAATGTGAAAAAGCATGAATAACTCTAGGCCCCACCCCAAAATTTTATTTTTAACCATTCTGATCACATTTATTTAACACACACAGCACATTTAGTAAAATAACATGCTGCACCCATAAAAAAGTTACAGTTTATATATGACAGAGATTGGTATCTCTCACACTGTGGAATTTTTGCAAACACCAGTGCAGCTGCAGCAACTAATTAATGAATTTCCTTCTCTTACGAAAAGCACAAGAGACAATGATCATTGCTGGAAAAATCATGTGACTGAGTCTCGGTAGAGAGACAAAGAGGAGGCATTCCCAAAGAGAACGTGTAGCTCATAATTCTTTAGGACATTTAAACTTTTAACAAAAGTTAACTGTGAATAATAAATACTTATGCATACTTATGGTAGTAAATGTAAAATAGATTAATAACAGTATTTATGCATTTATGACTTAATTTTTTATTTTCTTTACATATATGCATTGTCTGTGCTTTTCTGTAGCACTCTTCAAGTCATTAAAAATTCCCATGTAATTATTGTTGGCCAACTCATGAATAACCAAAACTATGAATGTTGAGGCATGACTAACACACACACACACACGTGTGTGTGTGTGTGTGTGTGTGTGTGTGTGTGTGTGTGTGTAGATTTGTAAATAAATTTTCTTTAGAGGACCTTCAGCTTCCAAAGTAATAAAATTTCTAACAAAGAAAGAGAAAAGCAAATATACTTTTAAGAATCCATAAGTACGTTATTATAGAGGAAAAATTCAGAAAAGAATGATATATTTTGGAGCAGAAATATCGTGCTTAAGCTGTCTTATGTGGCAGGTAAAACATGAAATGGCTGAGGAAAACAAGGGTTTGGGCTTGCTAGGATATTGATTTGTTAAGCAATGCATGCCAATTGCATAATAAATAGGGATCAGTACCCTTCCTCTGTTTTGGCATGGGATCCCAAATACAGGAGGAGACAGATGTTATGCATGTAGATCAAAGAAAACAATTAACTAGGATACAAAATTAGGCAGTCTGTTTTTTAATTAGAAGAAGGATTAGGGATTTTTCAAGTTGGGGTGGGTATGGGGTAGGTGGGTAATGGTGGTGATAAGCAAACACATGCAATTCCCTGAAATCAGAAAAAAGAAATGTCCCTTCCCTCCTCCCCAGGTGTCTGTATTCAATCAAAAGAATATGGAAGCAATAACTAATTGACCAGTACAGGGCAAGTTTTCAGATATGATACATGGATTGCTTGAGATACACAATTGTGAGAAAATTCCTCTTGTGAATTGTCAGATGTGACTGGGTTTCTGTTAGCATAATCTAGGCCCCTAGTGAAGGGTTGTTAACAGCAGGAAGAGGTAGTCCAGCTTCCCAGCCATACAGAGCTAGATTCAAACAATGCCACAAGGTATTCTCACAACTCTCACAACTGAATAAAATTTTCTCACAAGACAGAAATTGAGCTAGACACACAATTGAACAAAAGGAGAACTAAGCTAGAGCCAAAATTGAGTCACAAGATGGAATTGGTGTGGTTCAGTCAATTCCCACTACCACTTGATGTTTTAATTCCCTCAATTTTCCTTTTTGATTCATAAAGGAGGGGGCCAGTCTACTTCCCCCATGGATTGCTTATCTATAAACTACACCTGTATTTCTTATATTCATAATCAAATTTCTGTAAATCAGGTTACAGATCAAACTATGTAGAAGGCTCACAATGGACTAATTTTGAGAGGAGAGATTTACATGTCACCAAGGTAACCAAGAAAACTCAGCATAAACAAAATGAAACAAAAGGCCAATGCAATACAATGATGATAATCAATGTTAAATAATATCAAGTCTCCTTGTATCCTAATAACCCATTCCCAATGTCTGTTTAATCATTTTATCTTGTCTTGAGTCTCAGACATCCTATGTAGTTATCTAGTCCTTGGAAATATCTTCTGTTTGATAAGTGGTGGGGAACATGTAGCTTCAAGGTCACATATGGCCTTCTGGGTTCTTGGGACTTTTGACTGAGTCCAAGTTTTACAGAACAAATCTTTTTATTAAGGGAAATTAATAAACTTAATAGTAATAGATATAGACATTCTAGAATAGGCCTCCTTCTCAGGACAGCACTGAAGGAGGCTCTGTTTCTCTGGTTCCAAATCACTTGGAGAAATTCCTAGATAATTCTGTTAAAATCTGCCAGTAACAAGACAACAGAAATTAACACAATCTCTTAAATTTGGTTTTCCAATAACTATTTCAAAACCAGCTCAAGCCTTATGTTTGTGATCCTATTGACAACAAAGTTATAAGAAAACATCAATTAAGAGCCCATAATTCATGTGAAACTTGAGAGAATTTCAGTTTTTATATACTACTTGTCATTTTTTCTATACCTAAAAACTATACCTGATATAAGAATCTTTTTTAAAAAATTATGAGTCTAACTGTAAAATGAATTCTTCTGTCTCTTAATGTTATCAGATAGATACTTTAAAAATGGGAAAATAGTTTCACTTTCTTTATAATTATTAATATATTTTATATGTAAAATCCTTAATCCAATTTTGAGAACTTATTATAAAACATAAAGCAGGTATTTTTGTACTAGATACATTTGGAAGTCAATCATATACATATGTATATAGTTCTTAGAGAAAGTCTAATCTGTTCCTTTCTTAATATTTACTACTCCATTTATTACTCCAAGATTCATTATTCCAAAGAAAATGTTCACATTACATCTTTGTCTTATTACTTTGTCTAATCATCCCTTTAGGAGTGAATGTCTGTCAATTGAGGAATGGCTGAACAGTTTGTGGTATAGGATTGTGATAGGATATTATTGTACTATAAGAAATGGTGAGCTTTATGACCTTAGGAAAAACATGAATAGATTTGCATGAAACAGTGAAGAGTGAAATGAGCAGAACCAAGAGAGAGTTGTATACAGTAACAGCATTATTGTTTCAAGAGCAACTTTGAGTGTCTAGTCATTTTGACTATTACAAATACCCAAATTAACTATGAAAAATGTAAGGAAGATACTATCTGTATTCCAGGGAAAACCTGATTCTAAACTCCTCTTCTGGGGAGATGCTAATCCTAAATTTGAACCTAAACATTAACTTGGAAGAAATAGGGATTGAAAGCTGGAGTCTGAACACTAGGAAAGTTTCTATGAAAAAGTCTCTTAGTGAAAGATTAACCAGAGTACTCTAGGAAATTTTTCTGAAAGGCTGTAAGCCCTAGGGGCCAGAATCCTGACTCAACCTGGTTGGCTCTGCCAAAAACTGTAGAGGGTAAAAAATGAAATGACTGAGGAAACAAAAGTTCAAGCTTCCTAGCACAGTAATTTATTAAACAATGCTTGTCAATTACATCACAAATTGGGATCAGTCATCTTCCTTAGCTTTGGCATTGAACCAAAATATATAAGTGGACAGATTTTTATACATTTAAATAATTAATCAAATAATACCATTCAATTAAAGAAAGCAATTAAGTATAATACAAAATCAGACAATCTGATTTTTAATTGGAGGAAGGATTAGGGACTTTTTAAGTGGGGGAAGAGAGAAGATCAAACAGGTGCAATTCTTTGAAATCAGAAAGAGAGGTGTCCTACTCCCCTTAAGTGTCTGTGTACCATCAAAGAAACATGGAAACAATAACTGATTGACCAATACAGGTTCACTTTTCAGATAAGATGTATAGGTCGCTTACGATGCAAAATTGTGAGAAAATTTCTTTCATGAATCACCAAATCTGATTGGGTTTCTGGTCTGCATAACTTTAGTTAAGGGTGTCCAATAAAGGTAGAGATGACCAGACTTCCCAACCATGCAGGGCTAGGTTCAAACAATGCAATAAGGTATTCTCAGAATTGAATAGAGTTTTCTTATAAGACAGAAATTGGAATGGGCCCATAATTGAACACAAAGAGAATTGAGCTAGATACAAAATTGAATCACAAGATGGAATCAGTGTAGTTCGCTCAATTCCCATTACCATTTGTTGTCCTAATCCTTTCACCTACAGACATTTTAAATTTATCAGGAGCAAAACTGAACTTATTATCTTTCTCCCAAAAACCTTTTCTCTTCTAAACTTCCCTATATTTGTTAGAGGTATCCTACTCATTCGTATCCTTTCTGTTTTTTAGTTATTTCCTATCTTTCAGCATTTTATTGGAGTCCTCATTCTACTTCAGCCTGTATATATAATCAGTTACCAAATCTTAACATTTCTACCTTTACAGCATTTCTTTCATCCAACTCCCATAATTAACTCATACAGCTATTATCCTATTTCAGACTATCATCTACCCTCACCTATATTATTGCAACTACCAACTAATTAGGCCCCCTAAACTCAAGTCTCTCACCACTCTAGTCCATCCTACACATGTTGCCAAGGTAATTTTCCTTAATTTCAGATCTATGTGACTCCCCTACTCAATCACTTCTACTAGCTTCCTATTGTCTTTAAGATGGTTAGCTTTAAAATGTCTACACAACTTTTCCCCAACTATCTTTCCAGACTCATTGTAAATTGCATCCTTTTCCACACTTTGGGATAAAAACAAACTGATTTCCAGTTCCCATCTTTGTGCCTTTGTAACAGCTATATTCATATAGTGGTCTGATCTCTCTTCTGTCATCTTTTTTTCACCAAACCTAGACCTTAGTTATTGCTTCTTATAATTTCTACCTTAAATCCCTCTTTGATGATCTATCCTCTGAAGCTTCTCTTGCTGGTTGGCTTTATCCAAATCTATAAAGTTCTTAAAATACATAAGCATTCTTTCAGAATTGAATGTCTACATCTATTAATAAAAAATGGGAAGTATGTTTTCCTTAAAACTTAGCAATGAAAGATACCTGAACAGTAACATTTTTTTTCTTTTTATTTTAAAAATGATAATACTATTCAGCAATTGGAAGAGACCAATCTGGGGAAGAAATAATCCTCCACTCAAAATCTCACTCATGAGTCATGAAGTCATGGGGGTAGGAAAAAAAAAGATAAACAGGATTTGTATATGGCTTTGCGCTGCTTTATTCTTTTTAAGAAATGAAAAAAAAAGAGAGGGAAAAGAATATCCTAGGGAAGAAATGAGGAGGACTGAGAAAGCCATTTTTTTTTTATAACTTTAGGGCAATATAAATTTTTTTATAAACGTGGTTGAGAGGAGAGGGAGGATTGGCTATCTCATGAGCCTCAATGTAATCTGAACCCAGGAAAAGGAAACTTTAGTCTACATAATGCATATTCATGTCACATACACATATACACAAACACACACACAGTCTGGTATAGAAATATTTTAAAGTCAAACAGGTAAACAAATAGAAACACAGACATAAAAGGCATAGGGTTAAGAAGGAGAGTTTGCTGGGGACAGAGAGGTCACAATCAAAGCAAACTTTAACTACAGAAGATAGATCATCAAAGAGGGATTTGAAAGGATGGAAAGAAATGATAAAAACCAATAATTAAGGTCTAGGTTTGGTGAAGAGACTTGACAGAAGAGAGATCAGACCACTTTAACTATGGATTGCTAGGATGATCTCAATCCTTTTATTCCTCCCCCCACCCCTTCAACTGCCACTTCTTTATTTCCAAAAGACATGTGAGAGACAAAGGGAGAAAAACATCATTACAGAGAATGATGGAGGGAAAAACTCAACAATGGGAGTGGGAATGGGAATGGGATCAATTCATTCATAAAATTAGAAAGATTACAGAAACAATTAGAATGTAGAATTGAAAAGTACATTATTTATAAGAAACATATTTGAAACATATTAAAATAGAATAATAATGATGAACTGGATCATAATTTGTTGCATCTCAGGCAAAAAGAGGCGCTATCAAGATCTCAGATGAGGAACCAGTAAAATTAGGCATTTTAAGTGAGATTATCAGAGAAACTACATTATTTTTAGAGATACCCTATATTATGAAGTAACATCACTTCTTTATATACACGTACCCACTGAATGGTACAAATTATAAATATTTAAAGAAAAAAAGAATTTAATTATAAGGAGATGTAAATGGCAAAACTACAAGAATTGGGGATCTCAGTGTGATCCTTTAAAACAAAAGCAAATCTTATTTTAAAAGATTTTTCCTTCTTTTAAAAAGAAAGAATTAAAAACCCAAATAAAACTTTAGAAAAAGTTAGAGATGATAGTTCTTTAGCAATTAGCAAATAAGAATCAAAGGGCATAAACATGTTCTCGGTTTTTAATAACACATTACAAAAAGTAAAACAATAAGAAGTAACATCACAAAATAATCATAGGAAATTAATATCTTTAAAAACTAAAAACAAAACAGCAGGAAGGAGTAAAAGTAAATTGCATTAAACATAACTATAATGTCGATAAAGTAACTGGGAGCCCACCTACCCAGACACAAAAAGATTTAGTGACATTTTAATCAAACTACAGATTGCTTTATAAAATTAAGGGGGGAATAAAAAAAGTAATCAGTAAGAATAAAAGGCTACAAACCTTAGGAAAAATAATAAAAGAAAGTGGAGAGACAGGGAATGTAGCACTACCTGATCTCAAACTGCATATTTGAAATTACTTCTTTGTTGTATAGTTTGCCTGGTACTGTCATTCTCTTCTTCTTCACTTTCTTCTATTATTAATTAGTGTTCTATTAATTCATTAATAATGTTATTTTTTTCTTTTTTTAATTTTTAAGGCAATATTTATAACATGTATTTTTATTTTGCATTAAAGGTCTTAATTATTTGGACCATAGTATATTCTTTTTAAAAATATTTATTTTATTCTGAGCTTAAGAAATAAAACAATCATTTCCATAACAGAGTAGAATAGAAAAAAAAGATGATTGTACATGAAACTACAAATCTGTTATGTACAACTTGTTATTTCTTTTAAATATATAATAAAGCTATCATATAAATTTCTTTTTTTCCCTTCTTTTCTTCCTTTTCTACACTTTGCCATAGAGATGGCTACAATTATGTGTGTGCATGCACACACACACACACACACAACATAAAATCCATTCTACACATACTTGTATTTATCAGTTCTTTTTCTGTATGCAGACAACATCTTTCTTCATGTGTCCTTTGTAGGTTAATTTGGCTATTTATAATACTCAAAATGACTTATTCAATCAAAGGTGTCCTTAAAACAATATCGCTCTTACTTTATACAGTGTGTCATTGGTTCTGCTTATTTTACTCTTCATTATTTTATGTAAGTCTATAATTTTTTCTAAGATCATCAAGTGTATGATTTCTTATAGCACAGTAGTATTCCATCATAATCATATACCACAACTTATTCAGATCAGGTGCGAAACAAGGATGCCACTGTCATCAATATTATTCAGTATTGTATTAGAAATCCTAGCAAAAGCAATAAGAGAAGAAAAGGAAATAGGAGGAATCAGAATATGGAATGAGGTAATAAAACTATCTCTTTTTGCAGATAATATGATGACATACTGGGAAAATTCCAAACACCACTACAAAGTTACTTGAAACATTTAATAAATTTTTAGCAAAGTAGCAGGATATAAAGTACGTACACATAAATCATCAGCATTCCTACATATCACAACAAAATACTTCAAGAAGATATAGTAAGAGATAGACCATTTTAAATAACTCTAGACAGCATAAAATATATGGGAGTACTCTAACTAAAATAAACCTAGAATTATATGTACAAAATTATTTTAAAAATATCTTTTTTACAAATATACTTTTTTACAAATAAAATCAGATTTAAATAATTGGAAAAATATTGTTTATTGAACAGAAAAAAGCAAGACCTAGAAGCAACTATACATTGCTGTGTTTAGTAAATCCAAGTACATTAACCTCAACCAAACCGTATTAACAACAGTTGCTGGGAAAATTGGAAACTAGACTGGCAGAAAATAGGTTTACACCAGAACTTCACACCATATGCCACAATAAACTCCTGATGCCTACAAAACCTTAATGTAAATCATACAAATTAGAGGAGATAGTGGATAAACTTCCACAAGCATGGATAAGAGAGAGACTATTGACTAGCAGGAGGTAGATGATGTTAAATTATGAAATTTGTTTTGATTAAGTATACTTGAAAAATTTCACACAAACATAATCATTACAACTATAATTGTATGGGAAATGGAATAGAAAATGAGCAAAAAGTAACCTCAGAAATTCTTTAATACAACTCCCTTATTTTACAAATGGAGAAAGTGAGGCTTATGATAGTTAACTAACTTATCCAAAGGTATCAAGTGTTATGGACAGGAGTTGAACTCAAGTCCTGTAAACCCAGAGTCCTTTACTATAGTGTATGCTAAAAAAAAAAAAAAATTGCTTTTAATGTCATCCCATCAATAAACAATGACCATGTTCTTCCTTTTTTTCTTTCCCATTAATAAGCATTTATTGAGTAGCTGCTCAAATGTAAGACAAAGTGAGTATACAAAGAAACACATGACGTAGTATGTGCCCACTTAAATGTGAAAACAAAATTTATTGTAGAATAGCCATAATTAAAATAATTCTGAGAATGATCCAGAGTTCACTGTTTTTTCACTCTTGAGCAATAATAATATAGCTACTATTGCTGCTATTGTGCTACATAGTGCATTGTAGATGAAACTTTAAAAAAAATAATTTAGTAAGCATATCCCTATCTACCATTATCATCACCTTGCTCCAAACCACAGGTTAGACATCATTATGGTTCAAAACTCAGACATATGTTTTTTAATTCTGAAATTCCCCTCTCTGATTGCAACTTCTTGTTCTCTCACCTGTCACATTGCCTCAGTCCTCCTAACTCATTCTTCACCCATACAATTTCTTCTGGTCCTTTGAGCCCTTATATCCACACTGTTGGAAATCCCAATTCTGGACTCAGTTTCCTCTTTTTTTCAATTTCGATAACATTGTTTACCAGATCAACAAGGCTTGTCTTTAACACTATAAATCCTTGATCCCTTACCATTTTATCTTTCCTACCTTGCTAATTCTTAACATTGGATCACTACCTTTTTATCTTTTATTCTAAGCCCAAGTCAATGAACTCTGCTGGAGAAAATCACATGACTGGACTGACTAAGTATACTATGAATTCATGATATCTCTGCTCATTGGGGTCTTCATTCCTACATTTTTTATTCATCTCCAACTCTTCAAT
Source organism: Phascolarctos cinereus (assembly GCF_003287225.1). Taxonomy (NCBI): domain Eukaryota; kingdom Metazoa; phylum Chordata; class Mammalia; order Diprotodontia; family Phascolarctidae; genus Phascolarctos; species Phascolarctos cinereus. The sequence continues at coordinate 288,431,503 of NW_027555847.1, read as the reverse complement.
TACATTTCATGTTGTACTGTTCCAAACTTCTCCTTTCATGTCCCCCAACTTGACCTATCCTCCATTCTTTCTCTCGATAGGTTACTTCTGCTCTTATTCTACTGATAAAATTGAGGACACTTTTCCTGAGCCCCTTATGACCCCTTTGAGGGGGTCAGTGCAGAATGAAGTGAAATGCAACAACAATTTTCTCTTCAACAGTTCTGGAAGCTACTGAATATTCTTATGTTTAAGTTTTAACCTCTAGATTATTTGCCACTTCTTTACAGTTTTCTTTCTTTCTTTCTTTCTTTCTTTCTTTCTTTCTTTCTTTCTTTCTTTCTTTCTTTCTTTCTTTCTTTCTCTCTTTCTTTCTTTCTTTCTTACTGGGGTTAAGTGACTTGCCCAGAGACACACAACTAGGAAATATTTGTTATGTTCCTGAAGCCGGATTTAAACTCAAGTCCTCCTGACTCCAGGTCTGGTGCTTTATCCACTGCACCACCCAGATGCCCCTTTTTGGTTCTTTCAATGTCCATTTGTGACAGCCTTTTGTAATGAGCATTTTTCTTGTGTGGAGAAAATAATTAAATAAGTGTCTTTCCTATATTTGGTCAACACTGTAGGTTAAGAATCTGAGGCATTCAGGGAGGACTAGCACTTCTGATGTGAGGCTTTGCTGAGCCATTTTCAGGGCTGCTCATTTATCTTTGATGCCCACCTTCACCCAAGTCTCACTTATGGCTCCAGGGAGCGACAGCATACCCAGCAGCCACACGCTAGTAAACCATCCTGGCACATGGCCTAAACCAGGTTAAGGGAAACTATAGCTATAGTTCTGAGGCCAAAAAATGGCCTCAAACCTGTCAGTGGGTTAGGGGGATACCTACCCCAAACATGTGAAGACTTTCGAGTGGAATGGGCTGATGAGAACAATTTGTTCCAATGGCCATGAAAATGGCTGAAGTAGGCACTGTGGAGCACATAGAGGTTGGTCAGACATCAGAGAAACCAAGCTCATCCACTTCAACCTCAGCCAATGCAGGTCATCTGATCTTTTGTCCAGGCACTGGACTTCAATGACTTAAGAAGAGAGAGATTGATGACTTTGCATAGCCCTACTTCACTTAAATCCAATTCATGGGCAAGTCAAGGCCATTGGACCTCTTTGAAAACAGGATAAGCAACACGTTAAGAAGCTTTATACATCACAATTTGGGGGCCCTTTGGACATGTAAAAGACCTAAGCTTCAAGTAAATCTGACAGGAATGTCAGCAAAGGGACGTAATGAACCAAAGAGCTCAATGAAAGTAACTGAACTAGGCTCTCCCCAGGACTGACCCCGGTTTTCCTCTGTCCAGAACAGAGAGTTTCTCTGTGTATAAGGAAAGTTCATAGCCCCTATCCCTCTGGGCCTAGCAGAGTTTTAAATTGCTAGAATGCCACTCAAAGTCCTTTCAGATTTGCTCTCGGCTAACTTTTTAACCTATTTCATATTTCTTCCTTTGACTCAATATGTATTCTAGCAAATTAATACTGTTGGTTAACCTATTTCATGGACTCACATGCAGAATTCCACCTCTGCCAGTTCATATATATCATCCCTGGAATATACTCCCTTCTCATTCCTAGTTTCAGAATATGTTTTTGTCACAAGTTTCATCTCAGGAGCCACCTTCTTAGTATTTTCCTGATAGCCAAGTTTTCCCTGATGTCTCCAGTCTTTTTCCATTCATGTGCTCTCCAGTTTGGTTAGATCCCTCTTTTGCTCTGTTTATGTCAAACTTTATCTGTATAATAAACACCTGGAGGACAAAGCTGCTACATTTTTGCCATTTTATGACCACTACCTCCATGTAGTAGACTTTTAAAATTCTCATTGGATTGAATAGAATAATTTAGCTTGTCACATTCTCTTATTAAATTGTGTTTCATGAGGACAGGAACTAAGTCTGATCTAAACTTTCTATTTCTCCAAATGCCTAGTATGGTGCTCTTGACAAGTTTAATCTTTATTGCTATTGAAGAATATGAGCATATTCTCATTTTGTGTCATGGGATTACAGAATTTGAAACTGGGAGGGAGATTATTGAGTTTTCCTCTTGTTTTGCAGATGATGAAATAGGCCTAGAGAAGTAATATGATTGGAACTAAAACTCAGATTACCTGGTTCCAAATTTTTATCTTTTTACATGTTGTGTCTCCCCAGAATCATGTAAACTTTTTGAGTGAAGACAGTTTTTTTGTTTGTTTGTTTGTTTTGTTTTTGGTGAGGCAATTGAGGATAAGCGACTTGTCCAGGGTCACACACCTAGTAAGTGGTATGTGTCTGAGGCCAGATTTGAACTCAGGTCCTCTTGACTTCAGGGTTGGTGCTCTATCTACTGAGCCACTTAGCTGCCCCTTGAAGACGGTGTTTTTTTTTTTTCATTTTTGTCTTTGAATCCTCAGACCTGGCACAGTGTTTGTACATCGTAGACACAAAAATTTTAAATTAAAGTCCTTTTGTTCTTACTATATTTTTGTACATCTAATTATTTGATGAAATCAGTTCTACATGAAGGCAAGCCATTTGAGGAAAGAGAAGACTGGAGAAGGTTGAGAGGTCTGACACTAAAACATTATAGGAAACGAGAAAAACTTTAAGTTACATAAATATATGGTAACTTGAAAGATGTCATTAGAATATAAGCTGATAAACTGAGAGTAGTTAGGCATGACACTATTGTAAGGTTCTAATTAATGCTATCCTAATTAATGAGCATTTGCTATAATAAAAGCTCAACTAGTATTGGAGCACCTAAGTGGCACAGTGTATAGAGTGCTGGACCTGGAGTCAGAAAGATCTGTGTTCAAATCTAGCCTCAGACACTTGCTGGCTGTGTCACTTAACTTCTGTTTGCCTCAGTTTTCCCGTATGTAAAATGAAGCTCTTACCTCTCAGAGCTGTTGTAAGGATAAAATAAGAAAAATATAAGCACAGAGCCTGGTACATAGTAAGCACTATGTAAGTGTTGGTTATTATTAATATTATTGTGGAAATAACATAATGACGTACATATGGTTTAGGAAAGTTAATTTGTAGACTTGAAAAATATCTATTCATTTGATGGGTTTTATAATTTTCCCAAATTAAGAAAAATCAATTATATTTAACAAATATTTTAAATGTTTCTTTTCCATATTTATAATCCATTATGCCCTTTCATAGTGGAGTGGGAAGAGGATTGACTCTGCAATCAGAGGGCCCAGGATCAAATTCTACCTCTGTGACTGTGAGCAATTCAGGGAATAACCCTGATTCTCAGTTTCTTCCTCTATAGTATGAGATATTTGGGTTAAATGGCCTCTGAGTTCCATTATATTTCCAAATCTTTGATCCTAAGACTTCTATGTCTTATCTAGTTCATATTATAAACGAACTGGTCTATTTGCTGTTCCTTGAATTTATTACTCCATTTCTTGTCTCCATGCCTTTGGATTTTCCTCTTCTACCCTTATTCTCTCATAGTAGGCATTTCCTTCAAGGCTCAGTCAATGTACCTTCTCCTAGGGGAAGGCTTTTCTGATTCCTTAGTTTTAAAGCACTTTCACATATGATGAATATTTCTAGTACAACATAAATACCTTGAGGGCAGAGATGGTCTTCAGGCTTTTTATTTTGGATCCCCAGCCCCTTGTACATTGTCACCATCATCATCATCAGTATTTATAGAGCTCTTGAAGGTTTGCAAGAGACTTTATATAGTTATTTCATTTGATTTGTATGACAGCCGTTTGAGGCAGATGGTATTATTATCCTTATTTTAAAGCTATGTAAAAAAAAAACTAAGGCTAAAAGAACATAAATGACTTGCTCAGGAACACATGGCTAATAAGTGTCTGAGGAAGGATTTGAATTCAGATCTTCCTGTCTCCAAATCCAACACTATTCACTGCACCACCTACCTACTAGACACTTACTAAATGCTTATTGAATTGGATTGAGAAAACAAAAATGAAAACAAAGGCTTGGTCTTTGATTACACTTGACATACTATCAATTTCTTAAAATGCTATTAGAAGCCACACTCTCAGTAACTACAATGACCAATCTTAGTTGCAGTGAAGAGACAATGACATTTACTATTCTCTTTTCCCCTGGAGAGCTCTGTTGCATTTGATATTAGTCAGTTTGGATTTTACTTTATGGTTTTTCTATGTTGGGGGTGGGGTGATTATTGGGTGAATGGGTGCCAGAAATAATTGCCATGAATTCATTTTTAAATGCTGCTGTTTGGTTCAATACTTTGGTGGACATTCTCACCATTTAACCCAAATTGTTCAGTTTGGAAAAACTTCCTAGGATACATGGGGCTGATGCAGTAGCAGAATTATATACTCTGGAAAATATTACAAAATACAGTCCACATATATAAAACTATCCATAGCCTGTGTTTAAATCACACTTATGACTCGTACCAGGTCCTGTGACCCTGAGCAAGTCACTTAGTGCACCAAAACAAACGTGAACTCTAGAGTAGTCAGCATTTTTTGAGTGATTTTGCTTACTAGAAATAAATACCCTGTGTCAATGAAACCACAGGTTCAATATCAAAAGAAAGAAAGGAAGAAACAAAGAAAAAAGTAAGGAAGAAAAAGGAAAAAAAAGGAAGAAAAGAAATTAAGAAAGAAGGGAAGGAAGAGAAAGAGAAAAAGCTATAAAAATCATTTGTTTGTATAACTTCAAATGCTTTTTTGTCATTTGGCATATGCATGTTTTTTTTTTTTAAATTAAAGTGGAGGTGGAGGCTAGAGAAAAGTAAGGTACCAATTAATCAATAGCTTTTATCGTTATAGAAAAATAAGTAGGAAATACATTAATTGATTCAATTACCAAAGTCACAATGGGGATCAGAGGATCATAGAACTTTTTTTCTTTTAGGTCTTATTCCTTCTTGATCGTAACACTTATCTGCAATAGAGTGACTAATCCTGGGCATATACACTAATGATCATTTAGCACAATGATTCCCAACCTTTTTTTTTTTCCTGAAACACCAAAGGGAGCTATAGAATTTTCCTGTACACATATAGACAGACATAAATGGATATTTAAATAGATACAACCATTTCTGTATAATTATATAAATATCATCATCTCTAGAGGTATAGATACATGTGTTCCAATATTTCAAAGATCTACGATTTAATCACTGTCTGTATTCCCCCATACAACACCTCTATGGCTTAATAGAAGTTTTTTGTATAGGTTTCTGTGGACAAAACTATCACACTACAGCCATTGTAATAATGATCCTTTCTGAAGTTAGACTGCTCTTTGGACAATAGATATTGTTTATCATTGCTCCCATACTTAAAAATTCTACAACTTAGAAGAGCTGCCATAGCTTTTGTTCCAGTGGGCCAGCTTCTGAGAACTCAGGGTCACCTTCATCTTACTATATAGTATCATAACATGATTTTTCCTGATGATATTGATATATGTATATATTTGAGTTTATTATGTACATTTGTATTCCTAATAATACACACACAAACACATATCAAAAAGAATTGTCCAAATACTAGTCCTAGTGTTATGGAACAAATCCTTTTGTTAAGGAGATTTGTTCTATGAAGTTTGGATTTAGTCAAAAGGTCACATCCCAGGACCTATAGGGCCACATGTGAATTCGAGGCTAAAGGTTCCCCACTCCTGGTCTAGTCAGTCAGTCTGTTAACCTTTATTAAGGGCCTGCTATGTGCCAGGCACAGTACTAAATACTCTATGTATGTATGACTTATTTGTTGAGCTGGCCAAAATTCACTCTTCCCAATGTCACAAGATCACTGGATTTAAAAGGGTAAATTTTCAGGATCAGTTTCACAATTCCATTAATTGTCCTGGTGGATAATTCTGGCATGTGTGAAGTAAATTCTGACAATGGCTTTTGGTCAAATTCTTTGGCACTATCAAAATACATATATACATATATACATATACACATACATTCTTACATATGTACATATGTAGTCAGTGTGACTGAAATATCTAAACATCAATGCCTTTACTGACTACATTACTATGAGAATAGCTGTACTGCCAAGCTTACTGGAAAACCATCGTCAGAGTGGTATTCAGAACCTTTGTGATTCTAATCAGTACTCGAGTGGAACAAAAGCAGTCTTGTTAATAAAACTGGCAATGGGACCTGCATTTTGTAACTGGGAAATTTCCTCCCTTATAAGGATCAATACTTTTTTGATTATAAATTTTTAATTGAAGTTATGTCATTTTCCCACTTTTATTTAAAGTGAGTTTTCAAAGATACAGAAATTTTAAAAGGGTTTTATTTTAATATTTTACAGTGAGGTCCATTCCTTATAATCCTTCTTACAAAGTTCCTGAGGGCCTACGTTATTCTTTTCCTTACTAGCTGTTTTTTTCTTACCTCATTGCCCAGAAAGTGCTGATTTTAATTTTGAAAACAACTTTTATAACACAGTGCCCATAGATAACACTGTGAAACATATAGTTGGCAAATGTCAAAGTATAATTCCTTTAGTCCCTAGTAAAAGCTCTTGACACATTAAAAAGAAAAATTTCTTGTCAGCAGAACATTGAAGATAAATAATATACTTCATATATCTGGAGCAATGCACATAAATAAACCTTTTGAGCTAGAATGACACTCATTAACCTGAATGTGAGATTAACCATAGCCATAGTCACAGAATAATAACACTTGCCACTCCTCTGGAGCCTTTCTTCCCAGACTCACAAAACAATTTAAGAACATTAATTCTGTAGTTCTCACAACATTCCTACAGGCAGGCAATTATTTTTGTTCTTGCTTTATTGACAGAGAAACTAAGGTAGTGAAATTATTTCAAAGTCACACTCAAAGTCACAGATCTGACTAGAAGCTAAGAGTGGTGTGTGGGATTTCCTACTTCATACAGTGCATTTTATTCAAAGTAGTGTTGGGAATTTTTTCTATATTTTTCCCCAAGATGTAATATAATTCATTCTAGTTTCCCAGCTTACTTACATTATCTTCAGTAGTCACTCCAATAATAAAAGAAAATGTTATTCTCAGAATAAAACATTGCCATATAGTTTGAAACAGATGAGATTCAAACAGTCATCACAGAAATGTCTATCATGAGATATCTTCACAATTGCAGAAGCAGATTCTGGAAGGAAACAAGATGGTGTTTATAGTTTTGAATTCAATGTCTTAGAGTTAATGCACGTGTCAAGTATTAGATCCATTCTGAAAATTATTATGACCATAGCTTTTGGTCAAATTCATTAGCATTGTCTATATGTAGTTTGTGTGACTGAAAGATTTAAACTTTTATGCTTTTACTGAACATATTACTATGAGAATAGCTGAACTAACCAGGTTATTGAACAATCATCGTGTGGTATTCAGAACCATTCAGATGCCATCAACATTCATATGGTATAGACTTGAAGCCAGTAAGTCAAGTCAGCCAATGAGTACTTATTAAGAACTTATTATATGTGAGACACTGAGATAAGGACTGGAGAGACAAAGAAAGGCAAAAATAAGGCCACTCACCATTCTCGTTAAATTGCTACAGATGCTCTTAATTTTTTCAACATCCTTTAAACGTGGTGCCCATAAGTGAACAAAATATTCCCAATGAAGTCTTAGTTAGGCAGAACACAGTGGAAGTAGCAGCTATTCCAAGAAACTGTTCTCCTCCTTTTTTTTATCCCCAAAGCCCCAAGATCCTACAATTTTTTTGCATTATCTAGTATTTCCAGTACTATATCAATTAATAGAAGAGAAAAGGGTACATCTTTGCTTTAATTCTGTACTTTTTGAGAAATCTTCAAGTATTTCTAAATTACAAATAACATTAGCACTTCCTATTATAGGTAGTTTCGTTCATATTAAATAAATGCCTTTTGATATCTATGCATTTTAGGGTTTCTAGCATAAATGATTACTATAGTGTTTTGCTGAAGGGTTTTTTCCCCTTCATCTATTGATTTAATCATATGATTTATTTTTTGTGATTAATAAGACTAATTGTGCTGATTATTTAATGTTGAGCCATCCTTGCATCCCTGATAGAAATCTAATAAATAATTATTTTTAAAAATATTTTTGAGTATTCTTTTTGCTAAAATTTATTTACTTTTTTACTCCAGGGTTCATTAGTTATATTGTACTATTTTCTTCCTTTTTCACTCCATGGATGAGGTGTCAGGGCAATATTTGTCTCATAAAAGGATTCTGTTAGATTATCTTCTTTTTCTGACTTTTAGTATATTTTATTAAACATAGTAACTAATTAGTATGTAAATATCTGATGGAATTCACTTAAAAATCCATCTAGCCCTAGGAATTTTTCTCTAATAGTTCATTTATTATTTGCTCATTTAGTTTGATTGTAGATCTCACTCACACCTCCTTCGCTTTTATGCCTTTACCCTTCCTTTTTCTTATATGTAATGTCTTACTGAGAACCTAAATCATAGAATTGTTAATATTTAAATTGTGCTTTTTAAGGTGTCTATTTCTTGGTCTACTAATTTATTTTGTAGTTCTTAAGGCAATAGTTTATTTCTTTTAAATCACTGATTTTTGGTATATTCCTGGACATAGCTGTTTCTGATAATTCTCTTCATTTCCTCTCTATTCAGAATGAATTTATCCTATTCCTTTGTAATTTTAGCAATTTGTATCATTTCTCATTTTTGATCATTAGCTAATAATTTATCAATTCCATTATTCTTTAAGAATAGTACTATTTCATGAGTTCAATAATCTTTTATTTTCAATTTTAACTACTCTCTTAATTTCAAAAACTTCTTCTTTTAGCTTTTCTTAAGGCTGATATTTATTTTCTAGATATTTTAATCATTTATTCAGTTTATATTATCATTTTGCTTGTTAATATATTTTAAAATAGATAGATACAGACAACAGTAATTTATAGATATGATCAATGTTTAATAATCCCTTTCTTAAAAGAAAACCAGTTAAGCAAAAACAAGTGGCAAAATGATGGCCCATGACACTAACTGTAACGTCCCAGATCCATGTCTCCTCAACATTTTACCAAAACAAAGAAAGTGCATGTCTTCATTTCTTTTCTGAGTCCAAGATTAGTCATTATAATTACTCAACATCTTAATTATTTTTTGTTTTGTTCATTTATATTATTGTATTCACTGTATATAATTAACCTAGCTCAGATTGCTTTACTCCATCAGTTCTTAAATGTTCCCATGTTCACTGACTTCCTCATATTCATCCTTTCATACCTGTTTTTGTTCAATCATTCAGTCATGCCCAACTCTTCATGATTCCATGGACCATAGCACACCAGGCTCTTCTATTCTCCACTATCTCCCAAAGTCTATCTGAGGTCATGTTCATTGATTCCATGACCCTATCTATCCATTTCATCCTCTGCCATCCTCTTTTCCTTTTGCCTTCAATCCTACCCCAACATCAGAGCCTTTTCACTTAGCATGACAATATTCTTTGCTATTCATGCAGTGCTTTGTTCAATAATCCATTTGATGGATTCAACCACACCATGCAAGTAAAGTACTGCAAATAACGTTTTGTTTTTTCCATATTTCCTTATTGGAATCTCAGTTTCATAGAATGATTGGCAAAGAAATAGAACTGTAAATTATAGTAGAATGTATAAAGTAAAATGATCTTTTTAAAAAATAAAAAACATAAAAATAAATTTTAAAAAGTGTATCAGCACAGCTAGTCTTAATGAAGATTCCTTCATATTTGTCTTCAATTGTTTCTATAAACAATACTCTTTAATTACATTTGTTTCTTATGTGTGTCTTACTAGATGAACTCAAATAGTTTATGAATTTTATAATTATTTTGAATGACATTTCCCCTTCTAATATTTTGTTCTCGATCTGTTTCCTACTGCTGTATTGGAAAGATAATGGTTTTATGCTTTTATTTCATATTCTGTTATTTTACCAATGCTGTTAATGATCTTAATTGGTGTTAAGTGATTCTTGGAAGCTTTCTAAGTCATATTATCTGCAAATAGAATGTGTGATTTTTGGTAATGTTACTGTTTCATTGACTATAAGTGATTTAAAAACAATGGAATTTCCTTCTTTATTTCTTTTGATATGATTAATTTTTATTTTTGGCTTCTATGCAATTATTTTGGTAATGTCTGTTTTTTTTTTTTGAATTTGCCTAAAACAGTAAATTTTGCTGTAGTCTCTCAAATTCAATGATCAATTTGTTATCATTATATGTCTTTCATGCAACACATTTTTAGGTTTGTCTGCTTTTTAAATCTCTTGGGAAATTTAATCCATTTTAGTGTAGTGGTATACATTTTAAGTTTTTATTGTCCATTTTCAAAACTCCTTACATAATTTCCCCTTTTTAAACCTTCAGTTAATTCTTATAATTTGTTTTATCACACTAATTTATTTTTCTCACAATTTCTCTCTGTCCCCTTCCTCTAGATTACCAGATTCCTAAATCCTTGCATGTTCTTGTACTACCATTTCTTCTATTCTTTTTAAACTTTTCTATTCTCAGCACTGAAAAAAGAATTGCATGGTAACTTCCATGGCTGCCCTTTATGTATCTTCTTAAATTTCTTCTAACTGGGAATGTCTTGTTCAGAAAGCATGCATATTCTTATCTTCCTTTAATATTAGGTCCTAATAAAGCTCACTGTACATACCCAACTTTGAGAACTGTCTGACAGACAATCAGTAAAGGGCATCTTGAGTTTGTGAATTGAACTTACTGCTTTTCTATGTCTAAATATGTACAACATCCCAATCACTCAATCATTTTTGTAGCATTAGTACTAGGAGATACACTCGATAGAATGCTGGGCCAGAAGTCTGTAAGAACCAAGTTCAAATCTAACCTTAGATACTTCCTAGCTATGTGACACTGGGCAAGCAATTAAAACTATTTCTGCCTCAGTTTCTTCATATATAAAATGGAGACAATAATAGCACTTACCTCACAGAATTGTTGAGATAATGTTTGTAAAGTACTTTGCAAATCTTAAAGGGCTAGTTTTGTCTACTGCTCTGCTGTTGCTACTATTATTACTAGAAATTGTGTTGACACCATTTACTAACCTATTTCCTCAGGTAGTAACTGAGGTTCTCCACCTAAGAGAGGGCAGTTTTCTAAGGTTGAGCTAAAATGTTTGGGAATGGGGATATGGAAAAATAGGTACATTGATTCATTGTCAGTAGAGATGTCAACAATTTCAACCATTCTGAAGAACAATTTGCAGCTATACCCAAAAGGCTATAAAATCATGCATACCATTTAACCCAGCAATAATGCTCCCAGTACCATCCCCCAAGGAGATAAAAGGAAATGGGAAAAGATCCATAATTATTACGGTATACTATGGAAGTATTTTGCATGACTACACATGTATAAACTGTATCGAGTTGCTTGCCTTTTCAATGAGGGTGGGTGGGGAAGGAGGAAGGGAGAAAATTTGGAACCCAAAGTTTTAAAAACATATGTTAAAAAATGTTTTCACATGCAACTGGGAAATAAGAAATACAGGAAATGGGGTATAGAAATCTATCCTGCCCTACAGGAAAATAGAAGGGGAAGGGAATAAGAGAAGTGGGGCACAGATAGAAGGAAGAGCAGATCAGGGGAATAATTACAGTAGCTCTTTTTGTGGTGTCAGAGAACTAGAAAGTGAGGGGATGCTTATAAATTGAGGAATGCCTATACTAGTTGTAATATATGAGTTGTGCATAAGAAATGACAAGCAGATTTGTGAACAATACCTTGATAGCATTGACTTTCTGACTTCTGAGTTCATCTAATATGTTAAAAGAAGGGAACAAATACACTGCTTTGGCTACTTATACTATATAAACCAAAAGACTTAGTGCAGTTATTTGTATTTGTGTTGTTGGAGTGCAGTGGGAATAATACAGCTACCATTCAGAATACTTGAAATCCACTGAAGGGGAAATGTCCAGAACTGATTTTATCCTCTAGCATAAAAGAGACTGACAGGTGGGGTGAGGAGGGGTACCTGTAGTAGGACCATGATGAAGTCTTTTTTTTAAAAAAATATATTTATTTTTAGTTTTCAACATTCACTTCCACAAGATTTTGAGTTCCAAATTTTCTCCCCATCTCATCCTTCCTCCTACCTCAAGATGGCATGCATTCTGTATACCCCTTCCCCTGATCTGCTCATCTTTCCATGCAGGAATATAAACAGTTCAACCTTAATAAGTCTCTTATGATTTCTCTTTCCTGTTTACCTCTTCATGTTTCACTTGAGTCAAATTTTCTATTCAGCTCTAGTCTTTTTATCAAGAATGCTTGAAAGTCCCATATTTCACTGAATTATTATTTTTTCCCCTGAAGGATTATATTCAGTTTTGCTGGGAAGGTGATTCTTGGTTGTAATCCTATCTCCTTGCCCTCCAGAATATCATATTCCATGCCCTCTGGTCCCTTAATGCAGAAGCTGCTAAGCCTTGTGTTATCCTGATTGTGTTTTCACAATACTTGAATTGTGTCTTTCTGGCTGCCTGCAATATTTTCTCCTTTGACCTGAGAACTCTGTAATTTGGTTACAATATTCCTAGGAGTTTTATTTTGGGGATCTCTTTCAGGAGGTGATTAGTGGATTCTTTCAATTTCTATTTTAATCTCTGGTTCTAAAATATCAGGGCGGTTTTCCTTGAGAATTTCTTGGAAGATGATGTCTAGGCTCTTTTTTTGATCATGGCTTTCAGATAGTCCAATAATTTTTAAATTCCCTCTCCTGGATCTATTTTCCAGGTCATTTATTTTTCCAATGAGATGTTTCACATTGTTTTCCATTTTTTTCATTCTTTTAGATTTGTTTTACAGTGTCTTCATTTCTCATAAAGTCACTAGTTTCCAATTGCTCTATTCCAATTTTTAAGGAAGTATTTTCTTCAGTAATCTTTTGGACTTCTTTTGCATTTGGCCAATTTTTCTTTTTAGGTCATTCTTCTCCTCATTTCCTTTTTGGACCTCTTTTGCCATTTGGGTTAGGCTATTTTTTAAGGTGTTATTTTCTTCAGTATTTTTTTGGGTCTCCTTTAGCAAGCTGTTGACTTTTTTTTCTTACTTATTTTTTTCTTGCATTATTCTCATTTCTCTTCCCAGTTTTTCCTCTACTTCTCTTACTAGTTTCTCAAACTCCTTTTTGAGCTCTTCCATGACCTGGGACTGATTCATATTTTTCTTGCAGGCTTTGGATGTAGGATCTTTGACTTTGTTAAATTCTTCTGGTTGTATGTTTTGATCTTCTTTGTTACCAAAGAAAGGTTCTATGGTCTGACGTTTTTTGGACCTTTGTTCATTCATGATCCCAGCCAATTACCTGAGTTTTAAACTCTTTGTTAAGGTAGGGATCGGCTTCCAGTGTGGAGAATGTACTGTCCCAAGCTTCAGGGCAGTTGTGCAGCTGTTTTCAGAGATACTTCTAGGTACCTGTAAATTTTCACTTCTTCCAAGGTGGTATGATCAAAGTGAGGTGTTACTCCTTTCCTGTCCTGTGCCCTGGTCTATGAGTGACCATAATCACTCTTTTCTGCCTTGGAACTGTGCAGAGGAATTCCTGTGCACCACTACAACAAGCTCCATCATGTCAGCACTCTTTCTTGCCCTGGGACTGGACCCAGAACTGTGACCCAGATCCAAACACGGGGAAAGCAAGAGAATCCTGCACCAGCAGAGAGATCCCTAAAGTCTGCCTCTGATCAGCCCCTTGATTCCCCCTCAGTCTGTGGGCCAAGCACCTGATGCAGCTGGCACCCTGGGGCCAAGTTTGGGTACTGGGGCTGGGAACTTTCTTCTCTCTCTCACCACAGTCACAGACTTTTCCCACTGACCTTCTAAGTGGTCTTTGGCATTCATGGGATGGGAAGTCTGGAAACTGCCACAGCTGCCCATGATTCAGTCCTCTGAAGGCTGCTCCAGGTTCACTGAGGCCTGACTTACCTGTGTGTCCACACCAAACTGCACTCTTCCCTCCCCACCTTGGCACAACATACCTTTCCAATCAACCATCCAGGCTGTCTTGGGCTATACATTTGTTTCACTCTGTCTTTTTGTGGGTTCTACTACTTTAGAATTTGTTTAGAGCCATTTTTATAGGTATTTGGAGGGGTTTGGGGGAGAGCTCAAGCAAGTCACTGCTTTTCCTCTGCCATGTTGGCTCCGCCCTCCCTATGATGAAGTCTTGCAACCCGATGGGAAATGAGAGTGTCTCTCAGAAGGCATTCTCCTTTAATAGAGGCTCTTGGAAGAGCTATCTAATTCCATTCTCCACCCTTTCCAGTCAGAGGGAGAAGGAGCCCAAAGGGCAGTGGCTACTGAGGAGCTATGAGTCTCAGAGTTAATTTCATCTTGTAGTAAGAAGAGTTTCTGGAGACAATGGAGAAGTCTAGTTGAACAGCCAGGACTTTCAGTTACAGGTTTAGTGCTTCTCTCTCTCTCTCTCTCTCTCTCTCTCTCTCTCTCTCTCTCTCTCTCTCTCTCTTTTTGTGAGATAATTGATGTTAAGTGACTTGCTCAGGGTCACACAGCTAGTAAGTGTTATATGTCTGAGGCCATATTTGAAGTCAATCCTGAGTTGAGGGCCAGTTCTCTATCTGTTGTGCCACCTAGCTGCCCCTTGGTTTAGTGCTTCTTTGATGCTCTTGTCACCCTTAGCTTCCATCTTATAAATTTCCACTAGAGATTCATGGGTAGTCAAAATGCCTAGGTATTGATTCTCCCCACTTAACTTTCAACAATCTTCTTAGAGTACTTTGAATAGACTGAGTTTGTATCAATTACCACTGACTCTCCTGAGTTATTTACTTTACCTAGACACACCAGAGCCTTTGTGTCCAATTTCTTTATAATTTGTTGTGCTGTAATTCAAGTTTGTATAGGTCTATTTCTGCAAATTCTGAGAAGCCTAGCCCATACTTTCTGTTGAATTATAAAATGTAATTGTCCTTCATAAAATGATTCAACTGCATTTGAGATTCAAGACAGACTATTCAGTTAAGAAAAACACTTTATGTTTTCATTTCTCATTGTCACGCAGTAGATGCTTAATAAATCTTTATTAATTGGTCTATTGATTGATCATTGTGACAGAATTTTGACTATACTCATAATTGAATAGAAAGAGAACTGAACTAGCTCCAGAACTGAGTCACAAGATGAAGTCAGTGTAGTTCATTCAATTGCCACTATCACTTGCTGATCCAATCCCCTCACACTTTGATCCCTGGGTGGTGCCATTCTGTTGCTCCAGAAAATTAATCCAGACCATACACTCTTCATTTGTGTCTCAGTTCTGGGTAGCAACTTTTCTCTTCAACCTGGCAGTTATAGGTGCATTCATATTATGACATCATATATGGTCTCCAAGAGTACTTGATTTATTTCAATGTAACTAAGAGGTACCATATCCTTGATCCTCTGGAGCAGGTTCTCTGGCTCTATGACAAAATCAGAGGACTTCTCTCCCTTCTGTTAGGAGGCATATAAGAATTGATAATGTAAATCATTGGCACTTTGAGAAGTAAAGAGCTGGCTATCTGGAGACATCAAATACCTGGGGCATTGCATCTTCAAGGTGTGCATGATGTCAAATACAAGTGTCCTGAAACTCTCTCTTACCTAGCTCTATTTCTCTATATTAGTTCTATACTACACCTATATCATATCCTTGGAATATTCTAGCCTCGTACTAAAGACTTTTTCTTTTATTTGGCAGAGGACAATGCTTCCCCTCCAAGTTACACAGATTGCCATATTGAGTCCCTATGATAGTTTGTTAGGCTGTCAGTTCTTCCCAAGTAATGTTTGTCACAGAATCATTAGTTTCTGAGCACTGTGGATTCTAAGTCACTGCTGGGGGGGGGGCAGGATGTCATCTCTAAGTTGTGAACTAGTGGAGGCAATTTTGTTTCTGAATCACAAAATGAGTGTTGCTTTAACCGTGAGGCCTCTTATATCATCCAGAGTTGCCTCTTATTTCATTAGGAATACTTTAAGAATTCTCTTTATTTCCTGGTCAGCAGTTCGGGTTTTTAATAACTAGATTCTAGAAGCCCTGCTAACATTTCTCTTCTTGAGGATGCTGAGGTGTACCAATCTTCTAGACAGCTTGTCTAATTCAACTATAAGTTCATCTTCATCCTTTTATTCCTTAGAATTCATCTCACATTCCTTCTAAGTGCCAGAAGCATTGTGGAGAAGCCTTTCAATATGTTCTATTACAATATATAGCTGCTCCCCACTTCATTTTAGATGGTTCCATTATTATACTCAAATTTCCCAATAACTGAATAGTCATGGTAACTATTTGTCCCAATATTCGAGTAAGCAAGGAAAACAACAATCCAGTTCAAGCAAAGAATAATACAAAGTCAATCTTTGACATAAAATGGTATTGGTAACTGTTCTGAAAATCAATGTGTCTGTTCTGGAAAAAGAAAATCACATCATAGGACTTTGCTGCATAAGCTTTGTTTAGGGAATAAAAATTACAAAAAAAGAAGAAAAGAGTAAGAAAAGAAATAGTGGATTCTCGCATTGCTAGAGCATCCCCAAAACATATGTCCCAGATGTGTTCTATTCATGTGAGTGCTCCTCAGGTACTCATGGGCCCCTTGTTCTTTTAAGCCTCTTGTTCTTTTATGGTAGTTGTCCAGTGAAACCTGCTAACTCATGAGCCAGTAGCAACATTTCATCCATTAAATCATAGCAAATGGCTATGAATTTAATGTAAAGACATTTAATGAAACAATTAGTTGGTTATTAATGATCTGTAACCATTTCTAAATTATTTCCACCCTTCTCTCTTATTATGTCTTACCAAAAGTACCAGTCTTTTCCTGATTAACCCATTAATAACTAGAATACAGCTTGAGTAGATATACCCATTACTTATGGCAGGGACAAGGAAAATTTGCTCTAGGAGAATAACCAATATTAGCAGCAGAATGAAATTAATTTTTCTTACAGTTGATCTTTATGATTCTTTCCCAGGCTTTGGGTTGCTTTTAACTTGTCCTTGGTTTCTGGTCATTCATACTTCTCAGTTTTTTCCTGTAAGAGCTTCTATAAGAGCTATCTCTGGCCACCTATATATTGGACAGCCCCCACCAATCAGCATCTGGGAGATAGCTCCACATTGTAGAATACCTGCACTGACTTCTAGTTTTCAGACTCTTCCTTAGTAAATGAAGCTCTTGGCCACGTGCTAAATATGTATATCATCAATTCAAGCAGGGCAGTTGGATAGTAGAAGTGGATAGATTGCTAGGTGTGGAGTCAGAAAAAAACTTGAGTTTAAATCTGGCCTCAGACACTTACTAGCTTGGACAAGTTCACTTAACCCCTGTTTGCCTCAGTTTCCCTCATCTATAAAATGGGGATAATAATAGCAACTACCTCCAAAGGTCATTGTGAGGATTGCATTAGATAAAAGTTTAAAGTGCTTGCTATAGTGCCTGGCACATAGTAAACAGTATATAATTTTTAAGAAGGTATTTGTGGGAAAGATGAGAATTTCCAGGTTGTCAACATATACAAATGGTCCATGCAGGAGAATGATTTTGTCAGGCCTAGAATTCTACACAAAATATGTTGTATTGTGTCATTTAACATGGGAAGATTCCTACAATATTATCCTATAACACAAACTAATACCATAAAGCAGGAATACAAACACACATTGACACATACATACATCAGTTTGGTAGGAATAATAGTATTATTGTCAGAAAATGCTTACCTATAGTCAACATGACCCGAAAAAAGTCATAACACAAGTTTGTAATGCTATTTAGAGGCATTTACCATTTTAAAGGTTAACTGATTTACCTATATGAACTTTTGTGTCAGTGAATATCTTGACTATAAACCATGAACACATTTTTAGCTAGTGTTTTGGTTTTCAATATTATCCTTATAAGCAAAGCCTTTCATGATAACACATAAAAGTAGCTGTTCTTTTTTTTAGTTTTTGTTGAGGGGAGGGAACATGGGTATATAAAATTCTTAGGGAAAAATCATGTAAACTCTTTTTCACCAACTGTAAAATAAAGAATTTGTATTATATTAGAATTTTAGACTTAGAAGAAACTTTGGTGGACATTGGATTCAACTGGGATCTGACCAAGAAATCCTTCTACAGCACTACTAACAAAATTTTACTCATCTTTTTCTTAAGGGAGAGCTTGTTCCCTCCCATGGGATCCCATTCTACTTCTGGATTTTCAACTATTTCCTTGAGACAATTATCCTCTAGGACCAAACAGACAAAATCTAATCCCTCTTACCAGGAACAGATCTTAAATTTTGTTATGTCAATAAATATAAAACATACATGCACACACATACAATATGCTAGGTATAGCCTGCTTATGGTAAGCCATTATGCTTCATATATTCTCTCTCTGTGTGTCTTTCTCCCTTACATGTTCAAGCAGGACTAGCCCTGCTTATGTGTGGGCTCTCCCAGCCTTTGTTGGGGCTGTTAATCCACCTTTTGTATCTACCTTCACCTGACTCTCACCCATGGTTCCAAGAAATTGTAGTATGTGCAGTGGCCACACCCAGGTAAAATTGTCTTGGCAGGTTGAGGGCAACCAATAGGCCTGAAACCCATCAGTGAGTTAGGGGGATATTTAACCCAAGCATTGAAGGCTTCCCTTGGTTGAATGGGCAGATGAGAATAATTTATTCCAATGTCCATGAAGGTAGCTGAAGCAAGGTCTGTGGAGTGCTTAGAGTTTGGTCAGATATGTAATATACCAAGGTTATGTGCTCCATCCTGTGCCATTGCCATTCATTTTGACTGTTGTCCTACCACTGGACATTGATGACTCTGGACAAGAGAATGAGGTTGATGATTTGTGAAACTCTGCTTCACTTAAATCTAATTCATGTGCAAGTCAAACATCACTTCTTGATGTCATTGACCATTTTTGAAAATGAAGGAAAAACAACAACAAATACATACATGCATGCATACATACACACACATATACATGCAATATATTATTACATGTAATATCATAACATATATGTGTGATCTAGTTGCTATAGGATCATAATCAACTTACCAAAACTTGTTCTTCAGTTGTTTTATTTATTCAGTTATTCAGTTGTTTATAAAGTAAATCATGTTAGTTTGAATCTCAATGTTCTTGCAAAGTATCACTTGAAAAAAAATTAAAATCTTATATAAATGCTAAATAATAAATGCTCACTAACAATGTATTTGTAGAAAAAAAATTAATTGGTTAAGTGTTATGTGACCCAGGGATTCACACTTATTTCAATTAATTCATACTAAGTGAAATATTGCTTAGTTAATGGAGATTCATTTGAAATATAAGTCTACTTCCTAATTTGTTTTCAACATTGTAATGAATGTTATTGCTAAAGCTATAAAATTAGCTTTGTATGTGAAAGATTTTCCTATTAATGCCTTGCGTATCATAATTTCTATCATTTTTATGTTGGGATGAGTAAAATCATTTGTATTTTATCAGACACAGTTAATGAGGGGGAAATGTTAACATTTTTCTGGTGAAATTAATAAAGCATGAATGGTAATTTCTAATTCATTCATGCATCAAGATCTAAGATGTCATATCAGGTTTTGTTTTGTTTTGTTTTTCAAAATGGCAGAAGAAAACAATTTCCTTGTACTCTTGCTATATTCCATAGCATCCACATGGGAGCGATTTTTATATGTATAATGTACAAAGGCATGTGCAATTAGACTTGCTGTTCATATTAGTCTTTCTTGGATTTGAGTCAGTTTGTCTTAATCAATAAATTTAAATTATCATCCCTACTTATACTTGTGTGAAGTCTCTCTTGATGGTATTTAGCAAACTATTGTTACCTAGTGATATATTCCATAAATTTTCTGTGCATTTGGAATTCTGTACTGAAATCTAGTGCTTGGCATTTTTTCTGTTTGTGAGTAAGTAAAACATAACAAAACTCTCTGATTAAATTAATTAAGTTTAGATACTGTATACTTGTCTGGATGGAATAGTTTACCAACTGAATATATGCTCATGTACTTTTTTTGATGCTCCACTGTTACAGTAAGTTTACATAAAATAATAAATTGTATTGAAACAGAAAACAATCAATAGAGGTGGCCAATAGTAATATGATTAGTAATGATATTGCATTTTTCATGGGTGGTGGGAAAAATAATTATTTTACATAAATATATGTCTAGGAGGAAAGTGGTTTCTCTCCTTAGGTGCTATTATTCTCTCTCTGTCCTTGAGAGTGAGAATGTGACTTAAGACACTTCCCTGGTTTTCCTAAAATCTCAGGAATATTAGTTGTTGGAAGACAAATTAAAAAAAAATCAAGAATTAAGCAAAATTAAAAAGAAATAAGTGGTTGGGTATCTCTTAAATACTAGTACTGTTGACAGATTAAAATAGATTACCTGAGTAGTTCAGTACATTTTGAACTTACCCTTCATGACTGGGCTAATATGATATCCATCTGCATTTGTAAAGAACCTATTTAAAAAACCTGGAATGAAGGAATGGAATTAAAGTAGGTTTTTTGTTTGTTTTGTTTTGTTTTTTGTTTACTATATGCCAGACACTGTACTAAGCAGTGATGATACAAATACAAAAGTGAGACAAATTGTATATTAAAAGTTCTTACACATTTTTGGGAGGCATTTTTCATCTATTTTAGTCTTTAAATAATTATTTTCTCTTCCTTCCACTCCCCATCAACTTAAATAAAACAAAACAAAATAATAAAACAAAGTTCAATCTTTGTAACAAATATTCATAGTCAAGTAGAACAATTTACCTCATTGGCTAGGTCCAAAAATGTTTGTTTCACTCCGCATCTTTAATCTATCAGCTCTTTGTTAGGAGACAGGTAGCATAGTTCGTTATTAGCCCTCTGGAATCATGGTTAGTCAGTGTATTTATCAGTCTTTTTAAGTTTACCAAATTTGTTTGTCTCTACAGTCTTTAACAAGCTTGTATTGTTGTTGTGTAAATTATTCTCTATTTTCTGCTCATTTCTCTATATTATCATTGTGGTTATTGTTCAGTTGTTTAAGTCATGTCTGAATCTTTGTGAACCTGTTTGGGGTTTTCTTGGCAGAGATGCTGGAGTGGTTTGCCATTTCCTTCTCTAGATCATTTTACAGACAAGGAAACTGAGACAGAGTTAAGTGACTTGCCCAGGGTCATATTGGTAGCCATTGTCTGAGGTCAGATTTTGAACTCAGGAAGATAAATCTTCTTGACTCCAGGCATTCCGTGGCACTACCTAGCTGTCCCCACCCCCTGCATCAGTTCACACAAATCTTCCTAATTTTCTCTGAACCCATCACTTTTATTTTTTTTATGGAGCAGGTGCTTGCATTCTGACAGGCAGAGAGAACACATAGAGAGAAGGCTAATCAACAAAAGGTATTTTGCTCCAAGTAGTCACATTGATGGTGAGTGCAAAAATATGGCAGTTGATTAACAAACTCTTTTATTGGCAACAAAGTAGATGGTGACCAGGGAGAAACTAGTTAGTATGAGGTATGTATGTATGTGTGTGAGTGTGTACATGTATAATGTACACACATATATACATACACACATGCATATATCTGTATGAATTTGTAAATGTATGAATGTATATACTACTACAAAAACATCTTACATCTGTAAAGCACTTTACAATGTACTTTTCTTAAAACAAACCTATGTTGTACATAGCACAACAAATTTTACAAATTAGGCAACTATTGGTCTGGGAGATTGACTGAATTATGTGGAAAATAAGTTAAAGAGATGAGAATGGACACAGATTCTGTTTCCACTTACACCAGCCATGATCATTATTTCATGAAATTTTATACATATACAATATACATATACACATATGTATACCTTATGCACATACATAAACACACACATAACATAGAGAATTCCTTTATTCAGAGACTACCAGAGTCCAGTAAAGGTAAAAAAAAATGTTTTACTTCTAGACTGTAGATTTGCAAATCTATTTCTGTCTACAGCAAATCATTGCACAATGAAATAAATCAAACACAGATTTGCTGTGACTTCACTACAAGACGGTATTATAAATAGACAGTGATTCACAGGCCACCCAACTCTTGCAGTTCTGAGAAACTTCTGATAAGAGTAACAGCTTTTCAAAAACCCTATGGGCGCTATTATGAGGACATGAAAGATGAGTATGTATAAAAATTTTTTAAATAGATTTTCTCCAGGTCAAACTGTCAAAACATCTTTCCTTTATAATCCTTGTCTTTATAACTCATAAGGTAGTGAGAAACTACATAAAATGTTTGATAAGAAGTCAAGTTGACTCAAATAGCTACATTTGTTAACACTATGATTTAAAAAAAACTTAATTATTGCAATTGTTTATCAGATCACCATCAATAAAATATGAAGCCCACATATCTTTGTGGTGAAATGGCTTGCTATCGTGTACACATGTTGTGGTACAGCATCCCTCAATGAAATTATTGCCTTGTATTTCACAATGGCCTGTTAATTGTTATTTATTCCTTAGGCTCATCATATAAAATATGCAACTTTAATGCTATAATATTCCATAAAAATGGTAATCCAAAAAACAAAATATTTACTTTGGTATTACAGTGCTCTCTTCTAAACTCCAGAATTATGCAGTGGAGAGAACACTGAATTTGAGGTAGAGGATATCGTTTCAAGTCTCTGGTTGGCCACTTATTACCTTTTTGACACATCTTAGCCCCAGTTTCCTAAAATATAAAATGAGAAGATTGGAATACATTGTCTCTTTTTCTATACACTCTATTTTTATACATTACATTCTCTGGGTTTCATCCTCCCAACTCACACTTTGCACTAGCAGGTCTGGTGGGTCACCACTGCTTCTTGCTTCATGGTGTTAGGGGACCCTGAAGGACTAGCTGGTGACTTGGTTTTCTGATGCTTCAGCTCATGACCCAACACCATGTGCTTCCTCATTGAATATCAGTTGATATTGGTTAAACAGTAAGATTTACTTAGTCTTTAGAAAGATATATCCTAAAATGGTATAGTCATAACATTTGGTATAAAATGTGCCCTGAAAGTCAAAGACATCTTCTTCTACAAGTACACAGAGAATCCAGAGGAAAGTGGGCTCAAGCTTAAAGCATAGGTAGCAGTGGGAGTAATACATCTCCTGGAAGTGCTCCTGACACTTACTTTCTGGACACATTAAATAACATCTCTATGCCTTAGAGATTTCTTAGACATTCTGGAGAATTACATGAAGATGGAGATAGATAGAGAGAAAGAGAGAGAGAAAGAGAGAGAGAGAGAGAGACAGAGAGAGAGAGAGAGAGAGAGAGAGAGAGAGAGAGAGAGAGAGGAATACAGAGAAATAAATAGAAATATTTATATATATGGTTATATATAATATATATGACTATATATATTATATATAGAACTTAATAGAAATATATAGAAATAAACTTCTTAGAATTGATGTACTAAGTCATGGATAGGTTGCCATCTGCGTTGATAAAGGTCTCACACCAGAAGAATCTAACACAATGGAAATCAAAGATTCTCTATGCGTTCAAGTAAACAAATGGTAATAATCCACATTTATATGCTACTTAACAGTATACAAAGTGTTTTCCTCATAACAATTCAATAAGGTGGTCAGCTCAACTCTCATTAAATATCAGAAAGTGAGATTCAGAAAATCAAGTGACTTGGATCAATACATCCAATAAATGCCAGTGCCAGAACTCTGACTTGGGTCCTATGAATCTACATCTTTTTTTTATCATTCTGTCTCTATTACACCACACACATATTAATATCTTTTTCCTAAGATTAAAAAGCCAGTTTGACTCTTGAACCTGATTTGCTGTCTAAACATACCTTAAATGCTGCATTCCAGAATCAAGGAATTATTTTCATCACTAAATTTAATCCTTTCTCATACACCTTGCTTAAATCTCTTCTTCTTCTATGGATGGCTGATTAACATGTTGTATACAAGAAACCAATAAACAAATTATAACTTTACTATAAACATTGCTAAGGTAAGGGTTAAGTGTTTTATTTCCTTCTAAACTTCCCAAGTACCTAATTCTACGTTCTCCACACAATGAATGGTGTTAAAAGAATAAAACAATTTTATAAGTTCCATGCATATTCTCTGTGACTGGTAATCAGTAGCTGACTTGTCCTAAAAATTGAGAAAGAGTCAAATAATAGAGACTTAAGTAAAGTAAAATATTCTTCCTCTAGAGGTCTGTTCAAGTGGGGCAATTAATGAAGACATCCAAAAGAAATGCATTCCATTTGTTTACATTGGTTTCAAATATATGTATGCATATATATATGCATATATATCTATGTAACATATATATATACATATATATATGCATATATATCTATGTAACATATATATATTACAAATCAAAAATGTTCTGTGAGGTAATCCTTTCATTATGCACAGATAGTAAAATCTTATACAGTGGGAAGAGTGCAGAATTTACAATTAGATGACCTGGTTTCAGTCCCCACCTTTATACTTACTACCTATGTAACTTTGGGCACATCTACCTCTCGGATGTCAGTTTCCTCATCTGTAGAATGAAGGTGTTGAACTAGCTCTTTTTAGCTTTAAATCTTTCCACATATACTAAATTCTTTCCATTTATACTAATCAGACCTACATAGGCCCATCTAGAATCATGTGACAGTCAATATTAAAAAAAATTTCAATAATTTCTCTTCCTCACATTAATTCTTACAGAGAAATCTCATGAAAGATCCCAGGACTATGGTATCAGACATTAATTGATTGAAGTAAATAGATTAATCAAATTATACCAACATAGAACCATGGATACAAATGAAATGCAATAGCCAGACAATTTAAGGAACACTGAACAATTATTTATATTCTTTAAAAAGTGAGCAGCCTCTCTCATTATATTCTTGGATGAAATGAACTCTCACCTGTGATTGACAATCTGCTTCAGAAAGTGCTGATTCTGAAACTTTCTGTCATTATCTGGCAACCCCTATAACTAGTAAGAACTCATTAGATAATAAAAGGAAAAGAGTCAGAGAAAGGATTTTTTTGAGAACATATAAAGCAATTTGTCTATTTGAAAGGAACATAATGAAAGTAAAGCAATATATTTATAGCAAAGAAGAAAGGAAAAGAGGAGAAAAGAAAAGATAAAAGAATAAACCAAAATCAATCCAGGAGTGTGAAATATGGTGGTCACAACTTCTTGCACATTTGAATCAATAGGGAAATTCAAAGTTAACTTCTTTTTTGTATGAAGTTTTTTTTTTTTCTGACAAAAAATGTAATCAGAAGATGGTAAAATTCAAATCTATTAATACATTAATTTAAAGTACCATTATGTAGCTTTTCCAACCTTCTTACCATGCCAATATCTTTGTGAACTGCTAGAAAATCTAATAGAGGAAATGCACCTTCAGTATAGATGAGGAAAAATAAGTATATAACATCAGAAAATGAATGAAATGAGAGTAAAGTTAATGAAGGATATCAGTGAAGTTGGGGTGCAGAACAGACACACTACTTTCATATTGCAATGTGTTTAACCCAACTATTGAGCATGGAATTCATTTCTCAGGAATAATTCAAATAAGCAGCACAGTACAGTGAGGTACCTCATAGGAAACTGAAGTAAGACATAAAGAGTAACCTAGAAGAAATTTTCTTCTAAAGCCTAGATTATCTTTTTAAGGTATTTTTAATGAAAACTGACATTTCTTTGAAGTAAATTTAAAATTGGGCTGAAACACAAAGAAAAGGACAAGACTTAATTTTTTGTATGTGTACAACTAACAGAAAAGGAGATTAATTTTTGTAGAACAGTTATGGGAATGATTACTAACACAACCCCTTGTGCGTGTGTGTGTGTGTGTGTGTGTGTGTGTGTGTGTGTGTGTGTATGTGGAGCATGACTAGTGGATAACAAATGAAGTCTTTTCAACAGAATCCCAGTCACAAGATAAAGCTTACAATACTTTCATAAACAAAGAAGTCATCTTTATTCTCTTCTTATATGCCTTATATGGCTGGCTTTCACAAGCCATAATAACTCTTCCAAAGTAGTCTCTTCATAAATAGTTCCTCACAGACTGGCAGTAAATTGTTACTCCCTACACTGAGTGGGGATTGGATGAACAAATTCTATTATAGTAATGTTATTCTCTTATAGTAAGAGATGACAGAGGCAGCATGTCGTAAAAGTTAGGCCTCCGAGTCGGGAATATCTGAATTCAAGATATATTACATACACACACACCCCAACAAGATTCCCATGCCAAGACCACCTCTCTCTTTTTACTCCTATGAAGAGACACTGTTTTACAGAGCTACGGCCTGGCAAGCAAGCTGTATCCTCAACTTGGCATAACAACAATCCTTTCCACTCACCCTCTGGATGAACTCAGCCACAGAAAAATCTCAGAATTGTCTCACAGGAGCTCCAGGTGATCTCTGAGCTCAGAGACATACATGAAGAAACCATGTTGCAGCCAGGAAGCCCTATTATGAATCAAACTTGTCTTACTGCTGCTGTTACTCACTGTCAGGGCTACAGCTCA
Organism: Phascolarctos cinereus; assembly: GCF_003287225.1. NCBI lineage: Eukaryota > Metazoa > Chordata > Mammalia > Diprotodontia > Phascolarctidae > Phascolarctos > Phascolarctos cinereus. The sequence continues at coordinate 288,404,833 of NW_027555847.1, read as the reverse complement.
CTGTGTAGCCATTGGTATATGTACTGAGATTTGTCCACACTAAATGGGCCTCCTGCTAGAGGAGGTCTTGGCACATGTGTCTAGTTTCGCCCCTCCAATAGAATAAAGAAAGCTTTTTTTCTTATGACCACTATTAGCTTTTTAGTTATTATTTAGTTTTTATTTTATTTTATTCCTTAGAGTTAACTGTGATTGTGATAATCTGTGCGAGCCCTTTAGCATTTTTAGAGTTAACAGTGGGTTGTATAACATCTGCGACTTTTTGGACACACACACACACACACACACACACACACACAAACACACACACACACACACATTTCTAGCCATGTGCCATGTGACCTTGGTCAAGGTAATTAACTTCTCAGTGCCCCTGAGAATTCTCTACAACTTTACTTACAAATCACTATTAGTAGAGGGAGTTTCCTCATGAGAGTACTCTACACAAATGGACTCAATGGTTTGGACCAAAATAAAGGGAACAAAAGCACAATGAATGTGAGTAATTTGGGGATGTATGGGGAAATTTACAGGAAATGATGTATCACCAAGTAAGGAAAGCCAGGAAAACAGTGTAGAAACTGAATATGGTAGCAAAATAAATGAAAAGAATGTCAAAAGGTAGCCAGATTTTAAGTAATTGCGGAGCAACCTTGGCTCCAAAGAAGAGATCAGAAAATATGATTTCCTTCTTACTCAGCATTAAAAGCAATTGCAAACATGGAATGTTGCAGTTCTGCAGGATGTAGTCACTGCATAAAATAATTTTGCTTAATTCTTTTTCTTTCTGACAAAGAATTCTTCTTTAGGTGGTGGAAGTGAGTGGGGCAACATATGTGGTTTAGAAACAAAATGTATATAAAATTATTCTGAAGAAGTGTAGGGTTTTTGATGATTAAAGAGGTTAGAGCAAAGAAAAAAAATTAAAACAAACAAAAATGGCTTTATATTTTTGAGTGAAATTTACCTTTTGTTATCAAAATGATTATGTAGATACTAGTGCATTTCAGTAGGAAAATATCTACTAGAAACAGAAATACTTTCCACTTTGTTATTTTGAGGCTGGGGGAAAAAGTAATTGCCTTGGTATACCTTTAAAGAAATGAAGCTTTAGTTATTTAAAAAGATAACACTAAGAATCAATATTTACTGGAAAATTGTAAAAAAAATAGTTTGAGCTTTTGAGAAGAAGGTACAGCAGACATAGAGGGTGAAATAGAATTTCAAAGTAAAGACATCTAAACCAAGTTAATTTGAGCAGATAATTCTCTGCTAACACTATCTTTAACTCAATGAAATGAAGTATAGGCAACAACATGACATAACGGAAAGAACGTTGGTACGTAGAAAAAAAGGTTATTCGACATCTTTATATAAATGCACAAAAGAAATGTTTAAAAAGTATAGAAGTAAGTATATAGCAATTTTGTTATTATTTTGTATAGCTTTAATATGTATGTATTAGATAGATAAATAGATAGATAGTTAAATACATAGACGTAGATATATGTCACCAAACACTCTCTCTCTGTCTCTCTATGTCTGTGTCTATATATGTATTTATGTATGTATAGTGAATAGAACATTGGCCCTGGAGTAAGTAATCAGGAAGACCTGGGTTTGAGAACTAGGTAAAATATTTATGAATTCTATGACACTAGGCAAGTCAATTACCCTCTCTTAGCCTTACTTCACTCCTCTATAAAATGTGGATAATTGTGACATCTTCCTCAGAGAGTTGCTGTGAGGATCAAATGAGATAATGTATGTAAAGCACTTTGCAAAACTAAAATACTATACAGATGTTCAATAATACTGATAACAGCAACAATAATAGTGGTTATTCATAATAATGACAAAATTTGGTCTCTTAGTCAGGCTGGTAGTCAAAGTTCAGAGTACATGAATGTGCTCAATCCTACTCTGATTAGTCTAGAAGCTCTGACCTGTCATGTTTATGTCCTGGAAATGTTTACTTTGTCATCATATAAGCCCTCCTCTACTAATCAAGGGCTCACTACATTGGTGCCAGACTTAGTATAGACTAGTATGGCTTGGTCTGCTGTAGCTGGAAACTCCCTAACCCTAGATATTTAATAGCCTTATTGTGCTCTGGTAGCAAGGTTTACAACTGTAGTCCACTAATCCTGCTTATAATTATTATTCTTAAAAAAACAAATACACTATGGAAATTAATAATGTATTATTTAATCTTTCTTATAATTATTTAAATACTAATATATTTGTATTTATTGATGCATAAGTACAAAAATATACTTTTAAAAGCCAAAGCTAGAATAATAGATCTATAACTAAGAGACCGAACTTTTGGCATTGAATCATTCATATAGCCTTTTAGAACCTCATTTTACTCATGTGGGAAATAAGAACAACAATAATAACAATAAAAATAATAGTAGTTGCTGCCCAATCTATCTTACAGGACTGAAAAAAATGTAACATAATAACATAATATTCTGATAAAAAAGAACATTAAAAAACAAAGAATTGTTTTAAGAGGAGAATCATACATTATCATAATGTATCATTTAACATTGATTTCAAATCCTGCTTAAGAGAATTTTTTCCTAACTTTTAGGGATATGGTATTGGTTCTAAACATATTATTTCATTACCTCAAAGATATGGAAACTCTCTGTGCTGATGCAGATCAGCATCTTTAATTCTCATTTAGCCCTAGAGAGTTACTTTGGGTAATGAGAAGTTCATTGACTTGTTCATTGTCACATAGCTAGCATATATCAATAATAATAGTTGGACCCAGGTCTTACTGACTCCAAGGCCAGCTCTATATTCCAAAAAGTCATATTGTCTTATTTAGGAAGAGACTGATATAATATTACATTTGATCATTATAGCACACTGATTTGGAATCATTCCTAGGGAAAAGTCACCCTTAAAACTAACAGAATCTCCCATGGGAAATGAATTTAGCTGCCATCATGGAAGAGTAATATAGCTAAAAACAGTGGTCATGCACTTGAGAATTAAAGCTAAAGCTAAAGAGATGTCTTGTGCAGTCCATATTACCCATCAATTCATCCTCCTCTTTTAAGTTACACAAATTCTTCTAAATTAGACAAACAAAAATGGGAGGAATGAATCAATGAATGAAAAATTGTGTATGATATCCACAATATGTGCAAAGCTCTGTCCTAAGTGATGGGGATACAAATAGAAAAGCAAAACAATCTGTGCTCTCAAGGGGCTCACATTTTAGTAGCAAGAGACAATATATGTAAGAAGTTTAAACTTCAAGTATATGGAAAGTCTCATTGGTCCCTCAGGTATAGTAGCAAGGCATAAGGCAATGAGTCTTCTTTAATGCTATTTTCTTTGATAAAAGCTATTGATTTCTGAAATTAAACTAGTTGACAATGTCAAGCACTTTGGTGGTAAATATCTTCTTTTCCAGATTTCAAGTTGCTGAGGAAATGGAGGCTATAGCCCTGCAGAAGCAGGTTCCAGGTGGCATGTACAGAAGAGTTGATTCCATGAATGATGGTAAAAGTGTTGGGTTGGGAATAGGCCTGCTGGTCTAGAGTGTACTGCTATTCCTGGTGTTCTAGAGCTCTGAATCCTAGGCTTTCTCCATCAAGATATGAGGGAAAGTGGTACTTAAGGAGTTAGTAGATATTTAACTTGACTAGGAAGTTTAGAAATAGTAAAGTAAATAAAAAAATAACCATGCTGTTTTCAGGTTTTCTTCAAATTATAATAATTAATTTATAGCCTGCTTTCAGGCAATTGGCATAGGAGATAAAGTACTGGGCCTGGGGTCAGGAAGACCTGAATTCAAATCTGGCCTCAGACACTTCCAAACTGTGTGATCCTAGGCAAGTCACTTAATTTCTATTTGCCTTAAAACACTGGAGAAGGAAATCACAAACCATTCCAGTATTTTTGCCAAGAAAATCCCAAATGAGGTCATGAAGCATCGGACCTTACTGAAACAAATGAACAACAGCAACGAATCCTGCTTTAAGTTTTAAATCATAATTTTATAAAGAACTGAAACCAAGAGCAGTATAACTTATTCAATTGGACATCAAGTCAGGGTTTAAACTTTCTCTTTTGGCTAACACTGGTGGTTCAGTTCTCTATCTTCCCTCATCTTATTCTCTCTAGTTCATAATCTAGATCCTCATAATGTAATATACCAACCCTGGGTCAAATGTCTCTACCGACATGTGGAGGTTTTAAGCAATGTTTTAACCTAATTGGTTGGCATATATTAATTAATAGGTCATTAGTGGTTAACCAACTGCTTGCCACTACGTTTGTACTTAATAATGTTCGCTCATTGATTTATTGATTAACTGTCTGCTCCTAGTTGTCTTGTTAGGAGGCTTAGGTCAATTTGTTATTGTAATTACAAAAAAAAACCCCAAAATGTGGTGATTTATGCTCTCTGGTTTATTGAACACTTTGGGAGAACATCAACCTAACTCTTACCTCCACTTTGTGTGTGTGTGTGTGTGTGTGTGTTTTCTGTAAAGCTATTGAGATATTCCTCAAGCACTGTTTAACTCAAGAGACATTTGGTGAAATCACTTCATCCTCACCTGAGTACAAAATAGCCAGGAGGAGTTGCATGGGCTTTTCTCAAATGCTTCTCTGGTGAATCTCAATGGGAGCTTTGCTCAGCTAAATTGACTCAAGGGGTTCTTAATGCCTCTTCTTGTTGAATATCTAACTCCTGCTATACCTAAGTAAATTTCCTTTATTAGCTGTTAGTTGATCTACAGGTGTCTCATTTTGTGCTAATATTAAACCTAAACTACCAGAGGACTTATCTGAGTCAAGCCCAGTCTAGAATAGTTGTCCACTAAATAGACATTAAAAGGAGTAACTTTGTGCTACAGAACTCTTCCTCTTATCTTAATTACCTGGAACATGTAATTATCTATTTCTGGAATTTCCCATCACCAATGGAAGAGGTCCACCTTCTCATATGAATAGCAACTATGAACATATGCTGCTCAGGCAAGTTTTAGTCTTTAGGCTTTAGTTCTACTGCTGTATTTTCTGCTTTATGTCTTGCCTGATGATAGGTGACTGAATCTCAGCAATCTTGGGATGAATGTTTCTAGCCTTGGTGGCAACCTTTTGAGTTTGAGAGGTTGGGAAGTACCAGAGTGTGTCAGCTAGTTCCAGCAGCACTGTGGAAAGTACCATCTATGACTACTACAATGCTTACTGGAATTATCCAAAGGAAGAGGCAATCAAACCCTAGCCTCACTTGCTAAAAATAGGAATCTTGAGAGAGAAGGGCAGGACCAAGATGAAGATGAAATTTCTATTCGTTAGTACTCAGAATGCTTCCTGTTTTAATGTTTTAAGAATCCACCTCCTGGGAGAGTATAATAGTGGTTTCAAATTACAGATACATGTGTATGTCTTTGTCAATGCATATTTGTGAGTCTTTTGTGGGTTTGAGTATTTCTTTTGTGTGGAGGAAACATTGTGCCGTACTTGAGCCACTGAGTACCTTTCTACTCCCTTTGGGGAAGACCCTAGTTATGAGCCAAACCTAAGCTTTGAAAGAATTTCCCTGGGACTACCAAGTGGTGTCATAATGAACTAAAGAGTTCAAGGAAAAAAAAAGCCTGATATTTCTCTTTGGGAGTCAGTTTGATGTAGGATTGAATTGGTCTGCTGTCATATTTAGTATGTTGGTATGGATCTCAAGGTAAGACTCCCTCAGAGTTCAGAAGTGCACTCATAATTCATTTAACATTTATGTTGTTAAACTCATAATTTCTTGTTTGTAGTGTGTGCTGTCTGTTAATGCCCAACATGTGAATCACCCTTTGAATATACCCCAACTTCAATTATTGGGAGACTGTAGTATTCATGAGTTGTAGCCAAACAATATTACTAAAAGAAAATTAGACTAAAATATTGATACTACATTAGAAAAATAATTTGTATTATTTAGAGAATTTTGTGATTTTTTAAAGGCAATCCAGTTTGCTTTCCTCTTGTATTCTGGGTCCATCCCATTGTGGACTTCTGGAGTTCTTCAAGACAAAACTATGAACGCATTCTATAAATTGCGCATTCAACTGACAATTCAGTCTGGACAACAGGCATTCTTCATTTACTTTATTTTCCTGGGTAGGTTGTTGAGCTAAAATTTTGAGTGATGATAGGGCTCATTCAGTATTCTTTGTAGCTGATGCAATCAGCACAATTTCATCCATAAACAAGTCCATCTGGAAGACCTCACCATATTTGGGAAATCTTTTAATAACTTAAATAAAGATGGAGTTATAGGATAACTAAATTAAAATTGCAAAACAAAATCTACCATATTCTCAAAATCAAATTTTTGCAGATTGCATGAAAAAAGTCAACCTCTCATCTCTATTGATGCAAATCCAAAATCTTTACCAACAACAAAATGACCAGCCTGTGAACACATGTTATTAAAAGAGTAAATATAATTAGATAGAATCAAAGTCACCTGGAGTTAGCAAATAACTGGGTTCAAATCTTGCCTCTGGCACTTAACTAATGAAACTGAAATAAAATAAATACACATTAATAATGCAGGCAGGAGGCAGGACACTATATAGAGCATCACCTGTGAGAATACTACAATGATAGCATATTTAAATGCATGCAGGTTCTATAACACATATCCATTTTGGAAGTACATGCATATCCGTAGTATGCAGCAATCAGTCAGAAGCAATAAGCATGGCTAACTAGTAAAGCTAGTTATACATATCAATATTTTATATATATATAATAGGCCTACAAATAATATCAATAGGCCTATATATAAAATACAACTAAATATGTACATATATATATGTATATATATATATATATATATATATATATATATAACACAACTAAACTAAAACTAAAACTATAAGAAGCTATATAAAGCTATAGCTATAAGAAATGCAGAACAATCAACAGACATTGCTATAAGATGAAAATTACACAAAACACGGTCAAGTGAACATAACTGAAACAAACAAAAAAACAATTATACTAAACACTCAGCAATTTACATGTAAAACAGTAAATATATACAATTACAAACAAGGTATTTTTCAGATGAGCAATCTCTAGCATTGTGCCCTATGGACATGTGTAACTATATCTTTAGGTTTACCTGTAACATCATAACTTAGCCTAGTGACTGATCTAATAGGTTTTACTTCTTCTGTCACTGACTGATATCTAAGGTCTTAAACCTGAGCTAGTAGTTGGTATGGGCTGACCATGAGGATCACTGTGTACTTTTGTGTCTGAATCTGGGCTGGCAGCTATGTCAAATTGACTATTAGCATGATTGAGCTATATGAATTAAATCTGTACCCTGGGAGTTTCTGTAGAAATTTTCAGCAGGAAAAGAGTTGTCTCTGGGTTAAATTCTCCTGTCCTGTAATAATACACACATTTTCCTCCCAGATCTATTACTCATTTTCAGTGCCCACATGGTAGACAGTCTCTTTTGCTCAGTCTTATCCTAGGTGATTGTCCATCAGTTATGTCCACCTTCACATTAAAAAGTCCAACTAATTGTACAGGCAATAGATGTTTGTGGTCAATAGTATTGATAGTGCCCCCTCCATTCTTTTTTGTTTATTTTATAAACACGCAAGTTGTCCAGTCTTTCAATTACCTCATATGGATTAGCTTTCCAATAGTCACTGCACTTGAAAATCCCTTGAGTGATGAAAGCATTACTTGTCTTCCTCAGACAAAGGAAGTTGTTAGTATAATCCAGAGTATCTTGCATCTGTGGCATGGTGCACTGGTCCACTTTAGTCCTTTTCTTAAAAATTCAGTGATGATCATGTAACCATATTTTCTCTTTTTCTTTAGACATCACCACTGTGGGTGATAAATAAAAATTAATGGATTTTGTGATAGTGTAATTAACCAGAAATTCTTTGATATCGTTTCTGAGAACCTCCATCATAGACAGAGGAATCTTCATAGATCTTTCTCTAAATGGTTTGGAATCAGTGAGCTGGATCCTGTGAGTAGCACCTTGAGTGCATCATACATCTCACTCATGCATTGAAAATATACCTCTCCTCTTGTAGGTTTCCAACATCAATATACCTGTCCATTCCTGTGGTACTAATGAGGCCTTAGTCTCACATACCTTAGGATTCAGCACAGAGAGGGTCCTACCATGTTCTTCAGATCCTCTTGCCTCTATCTTCTTCTAAGCATCTGCAGTTTCCATGAATGGTCAAAATATGCAGATATCAGGTCTAAGCTGTATGCTTGCAGTATCTTGCCATAATTATGAAAAAAGAGGGGCAGAGCCAAGATGGTGGAGTAAAAGCAGAGACTTGCTTGAGCTCTCCCCCAAAGACCTCCAAATACCTGTAAAAAATGGCTCTAAACAAATTCTAAAGCAACAGAACCCACAGAAATACAGAGTGAAACAAATTTCCAGCCCAAGACAACCTGGATGGTTGATTAAAAAGGTCTATCATACTAGGCTGGGAAAGAAGCACAGTTGGGCATGGGTGCACAAGCAAAACAGGCCTCAGCAAATCTGAAGCAGCCTTCAGAGGTATGAATCATGGGCAGCTGTGGCAGTTTCCAGACTTCTCAAGGCCAATAGGAAAAGCCTATGACTGCAGTGGGATAGAAGCTCCATCCCAGTCCCAGTTCCCATGCACAGCCCCAGGGTGACGGGCTGCTTCCAGAGCTTCTGGCCCACAGACTGAGGGGAATTATAGTGGCTGATCAGAGGTGGATTGCAGGGATCTCTCTGCTGGTGTAGAATTCTCTTGCTTTGCCCGTGCTTGGATCTGGGTCACAGTTCTGGGTGGTTGTCCAAAAAGCCAATGAGGAGAAGAATGCCTTAAAAAGCACAATTGGCCAAATGGAAAAGGAAGTCCAAAAGCTTACTGAAGCTTGGATCTGGGTCACAGTTTTGGACAGCTGTCCTGTGGCAAGGAGGAGTACTGGTGTGGTGGAGCTTGTAGTGGTGGTACAGAGAAAATCCACCTCACGGTTCCGAGACAGAAAAGAGTGCTTGTGGTCACTCACAGACCAGAGCACAGGCCAGAAGAAGAGTAAATACCTTGCCCCTTATCATACCAACTTAGAAGAACTGAAAATTTGCAGGTCCCTTGAAGTATCTCTGAAAATAGCTGCACAAAACCCCTGAAGCTTGGGACAGTACATTCTCCACACTGGAAGCAGACCCCTACCTTAACAAAAAGTTTAAAACTCAAGTAATTGGCTGGGATCATGAGCAAAACTTGCAAAAAAAAAAGTCAGACCATAGAATCTTTCTTTGGTGATAAAGAAGATCAAAACATGCAACCAGAAGACAACAAAATCAAAGATCCTACTTCCAAAGCCTCCAAGAAAAATATGAATTGGTCCCAGGCCATGGAAGAGCTTAAAATTTTTTTGAGAAGCAAGTAAGAGAAGTAGCGAAAAAACTGGGAAGAAAAATGAGAGCGATGCAAGAAAATCACAAAAAACTAGTCAACAGCTTGCTAAAAGAGACACCAAAAACTACTGAAAAAAATAGCACCTTAAAAAATGGACTAATGCAAATGGTAAAAGAGGTCCAAAAAGCCAATGAGAAGAAAAATGCCCTAAAAAGCAAAATTGGCCAAATGGAAAAGGAAGTCCAAAAGTTTACTGAAGAAAATGCTTCCTTGAAAATTAGAATGGAACAATTGGAAGCTAGTGACTTTATGATAAATTAAGACATTGTAAAACAAATCCAAAAGAATGAAAAAAAAAGCAATGTGAAATACCTCATTGGAAAACAACTGACCTAGAAAATAGATCTAAGAGGTATAATTTAAAAATTATTGGACTATCTGAAAGTCATGATCAAAAAAAAAAAAGCCTAGACATCATCTTTCAAGAAATGATCAAGGAAAACTGCCCTGATATTCTAGAACCAGAGGGCAAAATGGAAATTGAAAGAATCCACTGATAACCTCCTGAAAGAGATTCCCAAAGGAAAACTTGTAGAAACATTGTAGCCAAATTCCAGGGTTCCCAGGTCAAGGAGAAAATATTGCAAGCAGTCAAAATCAAACAATTCAAGTATTGTGGAAATGCAATCAAGATAACACAAGATTTAGCAGCTTCTACATTAAAGGACCACAGGGCTTGCAGTATAATATTCAGGAGATAGGATTACAACCAAGAATCACCTACCCAGCAAAAGTGAGTATAATCCTTCTGGAGAGAAAAAAAAAAGGACGTTCAGTGAAATAGAGGGCTTTAAACATTCTTGATGAAAAGGCCAGAGCTGAAGAGAAAATTTGACTTTTCAAATACAATACTCAAGTGAAACATGAAGAGGTAACAGGAAAAAGAAATCATAAGAGACTTATTAAGGTTGAACTGTTTCCATTCCTGCATGGAAAGATGATATTTGTGACTCATGAGACCTTTGTCAGTATTAGGGTAGTTGGAGGGAAAAAATTATAGATAGATAGATAGATAGATAGATAGATAGATAGATAGATAGACAGATGGCACAGGGTGAGTTGAAGATGAATGGGTGATATCTGGAGAATAAAGTGAAGGAGTGAGAAAGGATTATACTAGGAGAAGGAGATCTCACATAAAACAGAGAAGAAAAGTCTTTTACAGTGGAAGGGAAATGGGGGAAGGTGAGAGGGAATAAGTGAATCCTATTCTCATAAGATTTGGCTTAAAGAAGGAATAACATATGCACTCAATTGGATATGGAAATCTATCTTACCCCACAGGAAAATAGGGGGGAAGGGGACAATAGAGCAAGGGGGATGATAAAGGGGAGGGCAGATTGGGAGAGGGGGTAATCAGAAGCAAACACTTCTGAGGAGGGACAGGGTCAAAAGAGAGAATACAATAAATGGGAACCTGAACAGGATGAAGGGAAATATACTTAGTTTTTCATAACATAACTACTATGGAAGTGTTTTGCATGACTACGCATGTATAAACTGTGTCGAGTTGCTTGCCTTCTCAATGAGAATGGGTGGGGAGGGAGGAAGGGAGAAAATTTGGAACCAAAGTTTTAAAAACAAATGTTAAAAATTGTTTTCACATGCAACTGGGTAATAATATATACAGGCAATGAGGCATAGAAATCTATCCTGCTATACAGGAAAATAAAAAGGGAAGAGCATAAGAGAAGTGGAGGAGAGATAGAAGGGAGGGCAGATTACAGGAAGGGGTATTTAGAATGCATGCCATCTTAGGATGGGGGGAGGGATGAGATGGGGAGAAAATTTGAAACTCAAAATCTTGTGGAAGTGAGTGTTGAAATCTAAAAATTAATAAAGTAATAAAACGTAGGATTGGTCAAAATAAGGAAAAGGATGTCTCATGTAGGAATATTGGCTATTAAATAACACAAAATAAAAAAGAGAGAGAGAGAAATGATGAGCAGGCAGACTTCAGAAAAACCTGGAAAAATTTTTATGGACTGATGCTGAGTGAAGTGAGCAGAACCAGGAGAACATTGTACATGGTAACAGCCCCGTTGTGTGATGACTAACATTGATAGACTAGCCATTCTCATTAATGCAAGGATCTAAGACATCTCCGAAGGTCTCATGATGGAAAATGCTATCCACATCCAAAGAAAGAACTGGGGAGTTTGAATGCAGATTGAAGCATACTCTTTGCTATTTTTTTCTTATGTTTTGCTTTGCTTACCATTTCTGGTAGTTCCTTCTATTAGTTCTAATTCTTCCTTAAAACATCACTAATGTGAACATATGTTTAATAGGAATGTATATGTATAGCCTATATCAGATTGCATGCCATCTTTAGCAGGGGGGAAAGGAGAGGGAGAAAAATTTAAAACTCAAAAGCTTATGGAAATTATTGTTGATAAGTCAAAATAATTTAATTAAAAATGAATGTTAGAAAATTATGAAAAGACCAATTCAAATCAATGATGACGCTCTAAGTGTTGGAGGTTCTTGACATAGTAGAGGCAGAATCTACTTTCCTTTCTTTCCTTTTTAAAATTTTCTCCCTTCCTCCCTCTACTTCCCTACCCACAAGGCAAGAAATATGATACTCATTATACATATGAAGTCATGCAAAGTATTTCCATATTAGCCATGTAGCAAAAAAAGCAGGAAGAAAAATAAAGAACATGAAGAAAATAGGTTGCACTCTTCACAGTGAATCTATCAGTTCTCTAGTTAGAGGTGGACAGCATTTTACAGCATGAGTTCTGTGAAACTGTCATAGTTCACTATATTGATGAGAATAGCTAAGTCATTCACAGCGGATTATCATTGCAATACTGTTACTACGTATAACTTTCATTTAGTTCTTTTCAATTCACTTTGAGTCAGCTCATGTCAGTCTTCCCAAGTATTTTTTTTTAACTTTTCCATCATCATCTCTAACAGTTCAATTTGTTGTTCAGTCATATCCAACTCTTCGTGATCCTTTAGGATTTTCTTGGGAAAGTTACTGGAGTGATTCACCATTTCCTTCTCCAGCTCATTTTATAGATAAGGAAACTGAAGAAAAAAAGTGAGCAATTTTTTCTAATAGTTTTTTTTTTATCAAATAATGAGTTTTTACTCAATTGGTTGCATTTTTCAGTTTATCAAACACTAGTACATACTACACCTAATCTCTTCTCTTGGCCAACTACTCTATTTCTTATCTACTACCAGACTGTCTTTATGAATACCATTTTATAGATTTCAACTAGATTGCTTTACTGCACTTTTTTCCCCTTGATTTATTTGATATTCTTGACCTTTTGTTTCTCCAAATGCAATTTATTGGGTTTTTTTTTTAGCCTTATAAAATACTTCTTTGGGGGCTTGATTTGTTTTGCAATAAATTAGTTTAGGTAGTATTATCATTTTTATCATATTGGCACAGCTTACCCATGATTAATAAGTATTTTTCGATAGTTTAGGGCTGTTATTTGTGTCAAGTGTTTTATAATTGTGTTCCTATAGTTCCTTTGTGTGTGTGTGTGTGTGTTGTGTGTGTGTGTGTGTGTGTGTTGTTGGCAAATAGACTCCCAAGTATTTTATATGGTCTAGTTATTTTAAATGGAATTTCTATTTCTATATCTTCCTGCTAGGTTTTTTTAATTATAGAAGTGCTGATGGTTTATGAAGGTTTATTTTATATCCTGCAACTTTGCTAAAATTGTTAATTGTTTCAATTAATTTTAGTTGATTTTTTTGTGTTCTCTAATCATCTGCAGAGTGATAGTTTTGTTTTCTCATCACCTTGTCTTATTCCTTCAATTTTTTTAATTGTTTTATTGCTATAGCAAGCATTTCTCATAGAATATTGAATAATAATAGTAATAATTGACATTCTTGCTTTCCTTCTGATCTTATCGGAAAGACTTCTGGTTTATACCCATTATATATAATGCTAGCTCTTTATTTTCCCTAGATACTACTTATAATTTTAGGAAAAGCTCCATTGATTGCTTTTTAGTGTTTATAATAGATATTGGAGTTGTATTTTGTCAAAAGCTTTTTCTTCATCTATTAATATAATCAAATGATTTACATTGACTTTGTTATTATAGGGTCAATCATGCTTACATTTTCCCCCAATATTTAACCACCTTACATTCCTGGTATAAATCCAGTATATGATCTTTGTGATATACTACAGTAATCACCTTGATGATATTTTACTTTAAATTTTTGCATCAATATTCATTTGGGGAATTGACCTATATTTTTTCTCTGTTTTGGCTCTCCTTGGTTTAGGTATCAAAACTATACTTGTATCATAGAAGGAATTTGGTACGACTCCTTTACCTATTTTTTCAAATAATTTTTATAGTATTAGAATTAATTGTTTTTAAATATCATTCACTTTTAAATCCATCTAGTCCTGGGGATTTTTTTCCCTCAAGAAATCATCAATGAGTTGTTCAATTTCTTTTTCTAAGATAGGATTATTTAAATATACTATTTCCTCTTCTATTGATCTGGGTATTTCATATTTTTATAAATATTCAGCTATTTCATTCAGATTGTCAGTTTGATTGGCATATAATTGGCTAAAATACCTCTTAAATACTTTACTTTCTTCTTCATTGGTGGTGCATTAATTTTTTAAAAAAAAATTTGATGCAGGTAATTTGGTTTTCTTCTTTTTTTAAATCAAATAAACAAATTGCTTATCTATTTTTTTAATAAAACCAGCTCCTAGTTTTATTTATTAGTTCATTTTTTATTTTCAATTTTTAAAATCTCTCTTTTGATTTTTGGGATTTGTATTTTTTGTGTGCTTAATTAGGTATTTTTAATTTGTTTCTTGTTTCATCTTTAGTTGAATGCCCAATTTAACAATCTGCTCTTTTTCTCTTTTATTGATGCAAGCCTTCAGAGAAGTAAAAGTTCCCCTAAGTATTGCTTTGACAGAATCCCCAACATTTCAATATGTTGTTTCATTATTGTCATTATCTTTAATGAAATTATTGATTTTTTTGAGGTAATTGGGGTCAAGTGACTTGTCCAGGGTCACACGGCTAGTAAGTGTCATGTGTCTGAGGTCACATTTGAATTCAGGCTAGCATGATGTTTTCAGCGATGTTTCCAGAAATCTTTATCAAGAACAAAAATTGCAGGAAGATCATCTACCACACTGATGTTAAACTATTTAACTTGAAAAGGCTTCAAGCTAAGACTAAAGTGGAAGGAGAGGTGGTATGTGACTTTTTGAAGAGTAAATTGAGGCAAACAGGGTTAAGTGACTTCTCAGGGTCACATAGCTAGTAAGTGTCCAAATCCAGATTTGAACTCAGGAAGATGTGTCTTCCTAACTCCAGGACTGGCACTCAATCCACTCTACCACCTAGCTGCAAGATGGCTGAAGCAAATGCCATGAAGCACTCATAATTTGGTCAGACATTGAAGATGCCAATGTCATCCACTGGGCCATCACCAATTGTCCTGGCTTTCGCCTTCAGAGTGGACTCTAATGCCTCTGGAAGAAAGGGGTGTAACTCTTTCTTTGTTAAATCCAATTCATTCCCTAGTCAAGACATCACCCTGTCATAGGCTTTAAAATTATTTTACCCAAACTCCTGTCATAAAAAGATTGGAAAATAATGTTAACTTGAGATCCACTGTCCCAGGATAGCATTATAGTCCATATTCTCAATTTTTACTGAGTCTGAATACCTCATGATGACATCAGTTACACGAAGGTCATTGAACCAAACCCTGGAACAGTCTCTATGGCGTAATTTTATTTATTTACTTATTCATTTTTGCATTCTTAGTGTCTGCAGGATCTTTCTGTATCAGTCTCTGCACACAGAGGAGGAATGAAACTTTTTTTTGCATAGTATCAGACAAAATTAGCATAGAAGTCTTTAGATCTGCCCCCTCAAAAATCTTAGCTAAAGTTTATATACACTCTTGTCAAACAGCATCTGACCTTTTCTCTATGAAGGTATTGATGTCTTTACAGCTATCTCCCTTAGGCTCTCTGACAGCCTCATCACTTTGTCTATATCAGAGGCATTTTAATGTCCCAGGCTCATTCTTGCTTGTTCAACCCATGTCTTAGAGTATTGTTCTGGACTTATGATTCCTGTTCAGAGAAAACGTCAATTTTTTTGTAGTCATATATGGTGGGGGTAAAGCCTCAGTCTCCTTCATGGATAAAGTGGAGTTGTTGGGTATTATTTTAATATTCAATCTCTCTGTATGAATTTCTCCTTTGATCAGAAGGGCTCCCACTTCTTGGGGGGAGTTGGGGGAGTTGAGGGTGGGACTCCTACTTCTTTAAGCAATTCCTCATTCTCAGCAGTTGGACAAGTCTGAAAATCTCAGGATTAACTTCTTACTATCAGTTCCTCAGATGTACCTCCATGGTCAAAATTCTCAGGCTGTATTAGAAACTTCCTGAGCAGTCTTACCTGCCTTATCATAAATGGCTTTAATTGTACATTCTTCTAATCCTTTCACTCTTCTGACCAAATTTTTTAAATGTCCTTAAACTTAAGGTCTGCATAAATTTCTGGTATTAGGAGACCTCTATTATTTTCAAATGTAAGAGCAAGATAATTCCCTTCATCTTTTCTAGACACCTGTCATCTTTTGTAGAGACTGCTGCATGTGTGCTCACATCAATACACTAATATTCATGCAGTTAACAAATGTTCAGTACTACGGAAACAGTGGATTAATATACTGTGTTTAAGCAATAATATAATACGGCAAAGACATGAATTCAAATCATGAAAACAGTACTAATGACTTTCATGTATCAACATATAATTAGTAATTATGCATTCTACTAGCAGCATTCAGATTTTTAAGAAATATACAATATCAACAAATGCAACAATTACATAATAGTAGGATAAAGTAATGTCAGGATAAGCTTGTTACACACCCAAAAAGCCCAATAAAACAAAATAAAAATTACTTTACACCTTCTTTCTATGAAGAGAAAAATAAAAGAAAAAAAAGACAAACAAAAATATTTTCCAGAATTAGAAGACAAAATTCTGCTTTCAAAATAGAAATGATTATAGGAAAATGCCAAAAATGTTCCTTCTAACTCAAGGACATTTCTCTGGCCTCAGTGCTAAGGGACAGGTAAAAAGTGAAAAAAAAAAGATGACCTTAGGAGTCACTTTAAAAAAGAATCAGTTTGGAAAGAAAATATCCTCTAAAATTCATTAGCTTACAAAATGTAAAACAGGTTGTTAGTAAAAAAAGAACTGCTACTTAAAGGCTTTTCAAGGCATCAAAATATGCATAATGAGCTGCCCAAGGGTTGGGCTAGAGGGTTTTATTGATCGCAATAAAAGCTTGAGGGATTTGTTTTTAAAGGTGTTTTAAAAGTATTACTGTTGTTCAGCTCTATCTCTTTGTGACCCTATTTTTGATTTTCTTGGCAAAGATACTGGAGTGGTTTGCCTTGTCCTTTTCCATCTCATTTTACAGATGAAGAAATTGAAGCAAACAGGTTTAAGTGACTTGCCCAGGGTCACATGACTATTAAGTGTCTTAGGCTGGATTTGAACTCAGGAACTGTCTCCAGATCTGGCACTCTATCCACTGTGCCACCTAGTTAAGTAGCCCTATATAAAATGGGGATGGGAGAGGAACTGCTGCTCTCACATTCCCTTATTGACCTCAAAAAACCCAGAAAATATCACCACTGAAACAGCTGAGCCAGAAGAAAGATGAGGTGCAGCAGTCTTTCAACCTGGGAAGTGTGGGGGATTAGTGAGAAAGGTCTCTCTAACTCTGGTGGAAGGGGAGCAGTACAGAATGGGGGATGTCCCAAGCCAGTGACAAGCCCCATTTTGGCAAGTCGGTGGGAGATCATGAGCCCCAGGGTGGTGGAGCAGGAAAACAACAACATCAGTACCCCCAAAGTGCCTTGTCACAGGCAGGGGAACTGGTAGACTCCAGTAGCCAAACCTCTGAGTACTTCAGAGCACCCATCCTCCAGTTAAAAGAACCCCCTTGACCACAAGAGCTTCAGTGTTGCTGACCCCAGCTCAGAGCCAGATAATTTGCCAGACTACCATCTAGCAGCATCCAGCTGCTAGAACTTGAGGCCCCAGCCCACAAAGCCAGTGACTAGGTCCCTGGCCCCCAGCAGAAGAAGTGTGGGTTTGTGTCCCTGTGCTGCAGCAGGAGAGCTCAACTTTAAAGCCTGAAAATAGGCAAACATCATGAGTAAAAAGCAGAAATGGACCATGAAACAGATTCTTACTATGTGGACAAGGAAGATCAAAACAAAAATTCAAAAGAGAACAACATTGTCAATATGCCCACATTCAGAACCTTAAAGGGGAATATGGACAGGTCTTAAGCCAAAAAAGCCTTCTTGGAAGAGCTCAAGAAGGATTTTAAAAGTAAAATAAGAGGAGTAGAAGAAAAATTGGGAAAAGAAATGAGAGGTGTATAAGAGAGAGTCAAAAGCTTAGAAAAGGAAGGACAAAAAATTGACTATAGAAAATGAGTCTTTGAAAAATACAATTGGTTAAATGGGAAAAAAAAAGTAAACTGAAGAAAATGACTCCTTAAAAAGTAGAATTGGCCAAATGGAGAAAGAGGCACAAAAACTCACTGAAGAGAACTCCTTAAAAAGTAAAATGGGCCAAATGGAAAAGGAGGTACAAAAGCTAACTGAAGAAAACAATATGTTAAACATTAGAACCGGGTGGGGCAGTTGGATGGCACAGTGGATAGCGCACCAGCCTTGAAGTCAGGAGGACCTGAGTTCAAATCTGGCCTCTGACACATAACACTCACTAGCTGTGTGATTCTGGGCAAGTCACTTAGGCCCAATTGCTTCACCAAAAAAAAAAAAATATATATATATATATATATATGTATATATATATATGTATATACGTATGTATATGTATATATATATGTATATATATATATGTATATATATATATGTATATACGTATGTATATGTGTATATATATATATGTATATATATATATATATATATATATATATATATATATATATTATATTACACACATATATATATATATAATTGGGCAAATGGAAGCTAATGATTCTATAAGACATCAAGAATCAGTCAAACTGGGGCAGCTAGGTGGCGCAGTAGATAGAGCACTGGCACTGAAGTCAGGAGGACCTGAGTTCAAATTCGGCCTCAGACCAAACACTTGACACTTACTACCTGTGTGATCCCGGGTAAGTCATTTAACCCCAATTGTCTAAAAACAAACAAACAAAACAAAAAGAGAATCAGTCATCAAAATAAAAAAGAATGAAAAAAATTAGAAGAAAACATAAATATGTTATTGGAAAAAACAACTGACCTAAAAAATCAATCCAGTAGAGATAATTTAAGAATGATTGATCCGCCTGAAATCCATGATAAAAAAAAGAGCCTGGAGAGCATGTTTCAAGAAATCATCAAGGAAAACTGCCCTGAGGTCCTAGAAACAGAGGATAAAATAGTCATCAAAAGAATCTACCAATCACCTCGTGAAAGAGATCTCAAAGTGAAAATGCCAAGGAATATTGTAGCCAAATTCCAGAATTATCAGGTCAAGGCAAAAATCCTGCAAGTAGCCATAAAGAAACAATTTAAATATCATGGATTACACAGGACCTTGCAGCTTCTATTTAAAAGATTGGAGGGCTTGGAATATGATGTTCTGTAAGGCAAAGGAGTTTGGATTACAACCAAGGAATGATTACTCAGCAAAACTGAGCATAATTTTTCAGGGGAGGAGCTAGACATTCAATAAAATAGGGGATTTCTAAACCTTCCTGATGAAAAAACCAGAGGTCAACAGAAAATTTGATCTTCAATACAAGACCCAAGAGAGACATAAAAAGGTAAACAAAAACAAAACAAAACAAAACAGTAACAAGTTATTCATTAAAGTCAAACTGTTTACATCCCTACAAGGGAAAATGATACTTGTAACTCTTGAGAACTGTATCTTTATTATGACATTTAGAAGAAGTATAAATAGACAGAGGGCATGGGTATAAGTTGACTTTGATGTGATGATAAAAATATCTAAATAAGTGGGGGAACTGGATTGTATTGGGAGGAGAGTAAAGGGGGAGACAAAAAGGAGTAAATTACATTACATGAAGAGGCACAAAACCTATTACAGTAGAAGGAAAGAAGGGAGGGAGATGAGCATTGTTTGAACCTTATTATCATCAGATTTGGCTCAAAGAGGGAATAACATAATCAGTTAGGTACAGAAATCTAAATCACCTTATAGGAAGTTAGAGGGGAAAAGAGAAAGAAAAGGGAGAGAGTGGATTGATGGGAGGACATATTGAGGGATGTGGTGGTCAAAAGCAAACCTCTAGTAAGAAGGGAAAGGGAGAAAAGAGAGAGAAAAGCACAAATGGGGGAAATAGGTTGGAGAGAAAAACACAGACAGTATTCATAACTGTGAATGTGAATGGGATGAACTCTCCCACAAAATGGAAGTGGATAGCAGAGTGGGTTAAGAACCATAATTCTACAATATGTTTTTCACAAGAAACACATTTGAAACAGAGGGATACACACAGAGTAAAGGTAAAAGGCTGTAGTATAATATATTATGCTTCAGCTGAAGTAAAATTAAAAAAAAGCAGGGTTAGCAATCCTGATCTCAGATAAAGCAAAAGCAAAAGTAGATCTAATTAAAAGAGATAAGGAAGGAAACTACATCCTGCTAAAATGTACCATAGACAATGAAGTAATATCATTACTAAACATATGTGCACCAAGCATATATAGCATCCAAATTCTTAGAGGAGAAGTTCAGGGAGTTATAGGAAGAAAGAGATAGCAAAGCTACTAGTGGGAGATCTCAACTTCCCCCTCTCTGAGCTAGATAAATCTAATCACAAAATAAACAAGAAATAAGTTAAGGAGATGAGTAGAATTTTAGAAAAGTTAGATATGGTGGACCTCTGGAGAAAACTAAATGAGGATAGAAGGGAATATACCTTTTTTTTCAGCAGTACATGACACTTAAACACAAAAATTAATCATGTACTAGGGCATAAAAACCTCACAATCTAATGCAGAAAGGCAGAACAATTACATACATCTTTTTCAGATCATGAAGCAATAAAAATTATGTTTAATAAAGGACCATGCAAAGATAGACTAAGAATTAATTGGAAACTAAATCCTAAAGAATGAGTGGGTCAAACAATAAATAATAGAAACAATTAATAATTTCATTCAAGAGAATGACAATAATGAGACAACATACCAAAATTATGGGATGCAGTGAAAGCAGTTCTTAGGGTAAGTTTTATATTTCTCAAAGCTTATGTGCATAGAATAGAGAACAAGGAGATCAATGAATTGGGCATACAATTAAAAACCCTAGAAAAAATAACAAATTAATAATCCCCAATTAAATACCAAATTACAAATACTGGAAACCAAAAGAGAGATTAATAAAATTGAAATTAAGAAAACTATTGAACTAATAAATAAAACTAAGATCTGGTTTAATGAAAAAAAGAATAACAATAAAGTAGACAAACTTTTGATGAATTTGATTAAAAGAAAGAAAGAAGAAAACCAAATTACTAGTATCAAGAATGAAAGGGTGAATGCATCACCAGTGAAGAAGAAATTAAAACAACAATTAGTAGCTATGTCGCCCAAATGTGCAACAATGAATTTGACAATGGTAGTGAAATGGCTGAACATTTACAAAGATATAAATTACCCTGATTAACAGAAGGGGAAATAAAATACTTAAATAACCCTATTTCAGAAAAAGAGATTGAACAAGCCATCAATGAATCTCCTGGGCCAGATGGATTTACAAGTGAATTCTACCAAACATTTAAAGAACGATTAATTCCAACACTATATTAACTATTTAGGAAAATAAGTGGAGTCCTACCAAGTTCTTTTTATGATACAAATATGGTTCTGATACCTAAACTGGGAAGAGACAAAACAGAGAAAGAAAATTATAGACCATTCTATTGAAAACTGTCAGCAAGTATTATATGTAATAAGGATAAGCTAGAAGCATTTTCAATAAGATGGGGGGGAAATGAAACAATGATGTCCATTACCACCAGTATTATTCAATATTGTATTAGACATGTTAGCTTCAGAAATAGGAGAAGAAAAAGAAATTGAAGGAATCACAATAGGCAAAGAAGAAACAAAATTATCTTTCTTTGCAGATGATATGATGGTACACTTAGAGAATCCTAGAGAATAAAGTAAAAAACTACTTGAAATAATAAACAAATTTAACAAAGTTGGAGGATATAAAATAAACCCACATAAATCATCGGCATTTCTATATATTCCTAATAAAGCTTGGCAGCAAGAGATAGAAAGAGGAATTCCATTTAAAGTTACTATAGACATTATAAAACATGTAGGAGTCTACCTGTGAAAACAAACTCAGGAAGTATATGAATCCCAATTACAAAATACTTTTTGAACAAATAAAGTCAGATCTAAATACTTGAAAAAATATCACTTGCTCGTGGGTAGGTCGAGCTAATATAATAAAAATGACAACTCTTCCTAAATTAATTTTCTTACTCAGTGCCATACCAATCAAACTACCAAAATATTTTACAGAATTTGAAAAAAATAATAACAAAATTCATCTGGAAGAACAAAAGGTCCAGAATACTGAGGGAATTAATGAAAAGAAATGCAAGGGAACGTGACTTAGCCTTACCAGATCTTAAATTGTATCATAAAGCAGCAATCATCAAAAGTACCTGGTACTGACTAAGAAATAAAGTGGTGAATCAGTGGAACAAGTTAGGTACACAAGACACAATAGTCAATAACTATAGTAATCCACTGTTTGGTAAACCCAAAGATTACACCTTCTAGGATAATGACTTACTATTTAACAAAAACTGCTGGGAAAACTGGAAAAAAGTATGGCAAAAAATAGGCATAGACCAACATCTTTCACCGTATACCAAAATAAAGTCAAAATGGCTACACAGTTTAGATATAAAAGTTGATACTATAAGCAAAGTAGGAGAGCAAGGAATAGTTTACCCATCAGATTTATGGAGAAGGGAAGAATTCATGACCAAACAAGATACAGAGACCATTACAAAATGCAAAATGGATATTTTTGATTATATTAGACTGAAAAGTTTTTGCACAAAGAAAGCCAATGCAACCAAGATTGGAAGGGAAGCGGAAAGCTGAGAAACAATTTTTTATAGCCAGTATCTCCGATAATGGCCTCATTTCTAAAATATGTAGAGAACTGAGTGAAATTTATAAGAATACAAGTCGTTTCCCAACTGATAAATGGTCAAAGGATATGAATAGATAGTTTTCAGAAGAAGAAATTAAAGCTATATATAGTCATATGAAAAAATGCTCTAAATCATTATTGATTAGAGAATTGCAAATTAGAACAACTCCGAGGTACCACATCACACCTATCAGATTGGCTAATGTGGCATAACAGGAAAATGATAAATGTTGGAGAAGATGTAGGAAAATTGGAACACTAATGATTTGTTGGTGGAGTTGTGAACTCATCCAACCATTCTAGAGAGAAATTTGGAACTATACCCAAAGGGCTATAAAACAGTGCATGGCTTTTGACCTAGGAATACCACTTCTAGGTGTGTATCCCAAAGAAATCATACAAATGGGGTAAAGGACCCATAAGTACAAAAAATATTTATAGTAGCTCCTTTTGTGGTGACAAAGAATTGGAAATTGAGGGGATACCCATAAATTGGGGAATGGCTGAACAAGTTATGGTTTATGAATGTAATGGAATACTATTGTACTATAAGAAATGATGGACAGGCAGACTTTAAAAAATCTGGAAAGACTTACATGAAGTGATGCTGAATGAGGTGAGCAGAACCAGGAGAACATTGTACACAGTAAGAGCCACACTGTGCAATGACTAACTTTGATAGACTTAGCTCTTCTCAGCAATGCAAGGATCTAAGACAACTCCAAAAGACTCATGATGGAAAATGGTATCCACATCCAGAGAATGAACTTTGGAGCCTGAATGCAGGTGGAAGCATATTATTTGCTCTCTTTTGTTTGATTCTTCTTTCTTGTGGTTCTTCCCATTGGTTCTAATTCTTCTTTACAACATGAGCAATGCGAAAAACCTGTTTAACATGAATGTATGTGTAGAGCCTATATCAGATTGCATGCTGTGTTGGGAATCTGGAAGGGGAGGGAGGGGAGAAAATTTAGACTCAAAATCTTGTGGAAGTGAATGTTGAAAACTAAAAATAAATAAATCAGCAAAGCAAATAAAAATAAAATAAGGTTGAGGTGGTCCTGAGAAGCTAAAATACTGAAGAAGAGCAGGAAAAAAAAAAGTAGTTTGCCCCGGCTTCTAGAGAAGGGAAAAAGTAAATAAATAAGCTAATCTTAAAAAAATCTGTATTATCTTTCATAAATAAGTGACCAAAATAATATTCCTATGGACAGAACCCCCAAATGTAGGGAAATGAAGCTCTGCATGTAAAGAATGCTCATGTGTGGCAAGGTCTGTCATTGTGCAGCTCAAAGTAAGGCAGAATAGATATCTCTAGCCTCATCATCTCCCCTACACCTTCTCCAAGGGAGACTTTCTTCCCTGCCAGGAGGGAAAGTAGGAGGTTGGTGTTAGAGGCCACTCTGCTCTCCTCTGGGGGAGGAGTGTTGAGCTAGAAGTATATCTATCTGCCCCCTAAATATTGTTGGTGTAACAGGTTTGAGCTAACTTCTAATTGCTTTATTATTTTGGGGAGAAAGGGGGACTGCATAGACTGGCAATCTCCATGTGCATGTATTACTTATCTGCTTAATAAAAAGCTTTCTTTAATTTCACAGGCATCACCTTCCTCTGTTTTTCTTCCCTTCAGGAAAAAGGAGGATTCAATCTTGACAACTGGCCTTTGTGTTCTCCTGGCATCTTTTGCTTTGGGGGAAAGAAAGATCTAAATTTCCTCAAGATAGGTTTTCCTTGATTTACACAGACAATAAAGACTGAAGGA
This sequence comes from Phascolarctos cinereus, assembly GCF_003287225.1. NCBI lineage: Eukaryota > Metazoa > Chordata > Mammalia > Diprotodontia > Phascolarctidae > Phascolarctos > Phascolarctos cinereus. The sequence goes on along the minus strand of NW_027555847.1, from coordinate 288,380,342 downwards.
ACACTCTCATTGGGAGTGAGGTAACTCAGCTCAAATAAGAGAGAGGGTCTTAAATCCCATCAAAGGGAGAACTCCATGCAGTCTCTTGAGTAGCAATCTGGGAATAGGGAAATGATGAAGACTATCCACTCTTTTTTTTTCTTTTTGGCTAGGCAATGGGGTTAAGTGACTTGCCCAGGGTCACACAGCTAGTAAGTGTTATGTATCTGAAGCAGGATTTGAACTCAGGTCTTCCTGAATCCAGGGCCCAGTGCTCCATCCATTGTGCCACCTAGCTGCCCCCCTAAGACTGTCCACTCTTACCAGTTCCATCTTGTTCTATCTTCTCTTCCCAAGTTGGAATCTAGGAGTTAAAATGACTTGAAAATTGAAAAAAACCTGAAGTTTGAGCATTTCCAAAAAGAACTGGTCCTGAAGAGTCCCAAAGTTGGAATCCTCTTGAAGAGTCCATAAAGGGACCAGCCCTGAAGAGTGACATCTGAAGGCTGGGACTCTCTTACCTCAAACTAGTTTCACCCCACCCCTCAAGTAGGGTAGGGCCTTCATCTCCACCAATAAAGAGAGAGTCCCATGCCAATGGGCTTGGGACAGGAGTTATACTAGTTTACTACCTCAATCCACATAATTCTTCTGAGTCTTAGTTTTCTTATCTGTTAAACAGAAGGGCAAACCGTTACCTCATAATCTTTTTTGGAAGATCAAATGAAATAGTATAAGCAAAATTTTGACAAACTTTAAGTGATACATAAATTCCTGCTTTTATTTTACTTCAGACTTGCTGACTGGTAAGGATGGAATAAAAGAAACATTTTTTATGGCTAATTAATTAACCTGTGTATCCACGATTTTAAAATATCAACATTACAGTGTTGGACATATGGGAAATTAATGTCTTCTCTCCATTGTTGTAGACATTTAATGAAGCTTTTTGCACCAGACCATATTCTACAAAGTGTTCTATATTCCTAAGTTTAAAATCTGCAGATCCTGCCTCCTCTCCTTTCCTACTCCCACCTCAATACAAACAAGAACATCTTAACCTAAAGAAAGATTTTACAGTAGCAATTTTCTCAAAAGATGAGAACTCACCACGTTGACTTTGACTAGTTTGGCTTCCCTTATTGTCCTGAATCCCCAGAAATAAACAAGTAACCATTTCTGTTTTACTTTTCTAAGTAACAGTAATAACATATACACACATGCACAGAGACATGTGTGTGTGTTTGTGTGTGCAGCTTTGTGCCATGCAACATGATAAGCACTTTGCAATTATTACCTCATTTGATCCTCACAGCAATCTTGGGAGATGGGGTGCTATTATTATCCTCAGTTTACAGATGAGGAAAATGAGGCAAATAGAGGTTAAGTGAAATTTGAGGTCAGGTCTCCCTGACTCCAGATCCAGTACTCCATGCATTATACCATCTACGTGCCCATATAGACTATCAAAGGAACTAGGTCAAATAACTAGTATAATAAAGTATGATGGCAGCTTATGTTATTATTTAATTCCCTCCAGAAATCCCAACGTTTTTAGTTAAGGAGTTACTCAGCAGAGGCAGAATAAAATACTTATCTGCTTAGTGGTTCCTTGAAAGCTTTGGAAAATACTTCCCCAGTGTTCAAAGAATAAATTTATTTATTTTTCTGAGTTTGAATAATGTCCAGTAAGATGTCTGTGTCTTCAGATGAAACAGATTAAAACTGGCAACCATGGTAAACATATTAGCTACAGAATGAACTTTAAGATTGTTTCCTGAATCCTGGACCCTGAACACATGTCAACATGTTATTTCCTTGGAGCGATATGGTCTGAAGATTGTCTGAAACTGATCCATATGTAGGAGGACATCTGCATTATTCCAATTAAGAAAGTGACAGCAATTACAGTCTATTAGCTGAGTGAAAGACACTGAAAATATTTATAGTATTTCCTTTTTTTTTTTTTTTGCTATGTTTCTTTATTCCAAGGTTAGTGGGCCATTTGGGGCCCCAGTTCCAAGGCAAATGGAAAGTGATGTAATATGCCAAGATGAAGAAATTCTTTTCCTACAAGATAAGTAGATTTATCACTAGTAAGTGATGATGGTTCTAGACTTCCCCTCCTCTTTTCTTTTCCCTTTGGTTGTTGTTGTTCAGTAATGCCCAATGCTTCATGATGCCATTTGGGGTTTTCTCAGCAAAGACACTGAAGTAGTTTGCCACTTCTTTCTCCAGCTCATTTTACTGATGAAGAAACTGAAGCAAAAAGGGTTAAGTGACTTGCCTAGGGTCATATAGCTACTAAGTGTCTGAGACCAGATTTGAACTTCAGAAGATGAGTCTTTCTTTCTCCTAGCCTAGGGCTCTATCCACCATGTCACCTAGCTGTCCTTCTTCCTTTAGATGCTGCATCAACCGGGAAATACAGTGCTCTCATTCTGAATTTTGGTTCTTCCCAAGCTACTTTATTTTAACACTTCACATAGGTGACTAAGTGCATAGCAGATAGAGCTCTGGAAATTTTGAGTTCAAATCCAGCCTCAGGCTCATACTGGCTGTTTAACCCTTAGCAATTTACATAACTTCCTGTCTGTTTCAGTTTCCTCATCTGTAAAATGAGGATAATATCAACCTCACAGTTGTTGTGATGATCAAGGGAGATATTTGTAAAAATATTTGAAAGCCTTAAAGCAACATATAAAAGCTAGCTATTATTGTATTCCCTCCCTTCCAATAAATAATTTTAATGTCCCCTCTTACACTGAGGCATTATGCTATACATTCTAGTGTGATAAGTAGTCCGATTCTTCATTCTACATCTAAGGAAATTGATGCCCAAAAAGGTAAAATAATTTGCAAAAGTTCACAAAGACAATAAGTAACAGAGCTGGTATTCAAACATTTATTAAGGGTCTACTATGTGCTGTGAACCCCAACCCAAACTATTTTCAACCCCCAAGACCTGAGAAAGTCCTAAAACCTGGATTGGCCAATCAGGAGAGACATTTTGGAGCACTCTGAGTTTGACCTACCATAATACTTTGCATGCTCTGGCATAACAGACATGCTTTGTTTCGCTCTCTGAGTGAACACAGAATGCTCCTTCTTGTGTCAACAACTACATGGCTGGATGAAGCTGATCAAGAACATTCTTCTGCTTATGACTGTCCAGGGCAGGATGCCTTGATCCGGAAATATCTTGAATAATGCAACTTTTTTTTTTATCTTGGTATTTTATGGACATACATTATGCTATATGTAGTCATGTTAATGATATAAGAAGCATAGACATCCTGAATCTGTGATTTCAATTGACACCTTGACATTCTCTTATCATAGTGTATTTACAATCTATCTAATTAAAAATTCCTTTTTTATATTATGATTAACACAAATGGAGACTATAATTTTGGCTGACACAGGTATCCTGATCAAGGAAGGGAGGGAGGGGTGAGAGGGAATTCCTCTGAAGATATAAGATCTCCTTTATCTATCTGTCCTTGGGCTCATTGAGCTCCCATGCATACCTCCTATATGCATGTTCTGCAAGCTTTGAGAGAATAAACATGCACATGCAGCCTAATTTTGTTTGTCTTTCTTAGAACAAACTCGGTAATGGTTGACAGTGCAAAGCACCATCTATATATACAAAAACAAAGATGAAATAGTACCAGCCCTTCAGCATTTTACATTTTCTTAGGTAACAAAATATACAAAAAAAATAACATATTTATGCATGCAAGCGTGCATGTGAGTATGTGTGTGTATTCAAAAGGAAAATTGTTTGAGCTTTTACTCTATCAAGGCAAAACACAGGAAAAAAATTAGAAGGAGTTTATTGTAATAAGTACATTCAGGCAGCAACACATTGGAGTTAATCACTGGAGATCAGCTAGGACTTCAAGGTAAAGCCAGCTTTTATTGATAACTTTTATAATGAGATAAAGACAATTGAGGTAGGTAAAGGTCAGAAAAAGAGATTGGGCACTTGCATCTCAGTTCCTCCCCAAGGTAAGAGTAAGTGACATTTTCCAGGTAGCGACTGGTAGGGCAATGACTACGTGACAAATATCAGGAAATACTAAATTACGGAGTGAGTGATGCCTCACTTCCAACCCTCATCAGCAAGCACGGCTGGAAACAAAGGATCACTGAGTTATTATATACACATACGTGTTTGTATGTATATGATACAAAGCAATTTTATGGGGACATTTGAAATTAGAGAGATCAGAAAAAAAGCCTCATGGAGGAGAAAGCTTTTGATTGGAAGCTTGAAGGGATCTAATGATTTCAAATAAAAGAGATGCACAGAAATTTGTTCCAGGCATGGGAACAGCATGATCAAAGATCCAAGTGTCAGGTGGCCAGTGGTATTTCACATGTGAGGAAAAGCAAGTGGCCTAGGCTGGCTGAGAAGTAGAATATGTAAAGGAGAATATGTGTAATTAGCCTTGAAAAGCAGACTGCAGCCAGACTGCAAAGGGTTTAAATGTCAAACAGAGTACTTTATATTTTATCCTAGAAGCAGTAGGGATTATTTAAAGTTTCTTAAGGAGAGGAATACCTTGGTTAGATTTGTTTGACAATGACGAATTTGGTAGCTGTATGGATAGATTTGACGACAAAAACAAGAAAGCTTGGAGTCCTATTAGAATGATCTTTCATTCAGTTCAGCTTTTGAATGGCAAGAGATGATGAGGGCCAGAAGCAGGTAAGCTTTGTGAGCAGAGCGAAAGCTACATATATGAATGATATTTTTGAGATCCAGTTAACAATACTTAACAAATGTTTGGATTTGGAAGGAGAGGGGAGGGGAAGAAGAAGAAGAAAAGTGAAGATCAGAGGTTTCAAACTCATGGGTAATTTAATGGATATTGCCAAAATCTTAACAGTTCTTCAAGGTCTGCTTCTAATGCCAAATTCTGCTTTAAATTTGCCAGAATTTTTTCCAATTAGATGCTTTGTGCTCCGTTGTATATCTTTTGTACTCTTAAGGCATTATCTCTATTTCACACTGTAGCTATTTGTGTGCTTGTCTTATCTGCTTTCCAGTATGTAAGCTCTGAGGGCAGGAACTTTGGCTTCCTCATCTTTTAATCCCCTATAGTGCTTAGTAAAGTGTTTTTAAATATTTATAGAAGTAAACTGAATTGAATTGGCCTCCCTACTGCTCTACTATTCTTCTTGAAGATACTTGGATTAATCTTCCTAAAGTGCAATTTTTCATCATATCTGTATTTTCTTTTTTGTGCTTGAAATGTTTCAATACTTTATCTTACCTATAGAATGAAGTCCAAATTTCCTCTATTGTTTGGATTTCAACCATCTGGCTGCCAAGTATAAGTAACTGAAGTGGGTGGTGCTATAGGTTCCTCTTTCTGACATCACTCTAATCTCTTTGTTAGTTTCAGTTTTGATGCAGTACTTATCCCTATAGAAGAATTTTGCTCTTCAATGTAGCATATTTTTAACATAGTGATTTGTGAATGCTCAGAAAGAGAAGCAAGGATCAGTAAAAATCAGCATGAGTTTAGCAAAAATTCACAATGCCAGACTAATTTCATTTGTTGTTTTGATAAAATGACCAGATCAATGGGAAAGGGAAATCCCATTAATATAGTATATCTTGTGGGACAAGAATGTAATGATTTATCATTGTGCTGCAAGGAATGATCAAGATGAATTAAGAGACTAAATAAACCTGGAAAGACTTGTACAATCTGTTGCTGAGTGAAGTGAGCAGAAGCAGGAGAACATGGTACACAGTAACAGCCATATTGTGTGATGACTAACATTAATAGACTTAACCCTTCTGAGCAATACAAGGATCTAAAACATCTCCAAAGGCCTCATGATGGAAAATGCTATCCACATCCAAAGAAAGAACTATGGAGTTGGAATATAGATCGAAGCATACTACTTGCTATTTTTTCTTTTTTGTGTTTTGTTTCCTCTTTCTGGTGGTTCCTCCTATTGGTTCTAATTCTTGCAACATCACTAATGTGAAAATATGTTTAATAGGAATGTATATGTATAGCCTATATTAGATTGTGTGCTGTTTTGGGAAAGGAGGTGAGGAAGAGGGGGAGAAAAATTTGAAACTCAAAAGCTTGTGGAAGTGGTTGTTGAGAAATCAAAATTAATTAAGCTAAGAAAATAAAAAAAAAATCCTTCGAAAAAAAAAGAAGAAGAAGAAGAAAAGAAGGAAACCAGGGAAACCAGGAGGCAGAGATAAGAAGAGAGAGAATTCCAGGTATGAGGAGCAGCAAGTGAAAATGTACAAGAAAGTATATTTCTGTTAACAGAAACAAAAACATTGAAAAAGAGGGAGGCTGAGAGGACTCCAGGTGTAGAATGCTCTATGCAATTTCAGAAGAGATCACTACATTTTTGTTCTTGCTTAATTATTTTACCTTGTTGTGGAGGAAATCTCACAGGGTGATGCTAATCTGGAAATTTTGTAACATAGAAACAAAATGCTTCTATACAATATAACATACTTTAAATCAATTCCTCCTTCATCATTTCTTATAGCACAATAGTGTTACATCATAATCACATATCATAACTTGTTCAGCCATTCTCCAGTTGATGGACATCCCTTCAAATTCTAAATCATTGACACCACAGAAAAAGAGCTGCTATAAATGTTTTTGTACATACAGAATGTGTTGTTTTTTCTTTGATCTCTTTGTGACACAGACGTAATAGCTGTATTGCTGGTATTCACAGATTCCTTTGGGCATAGTTCCAAATTGTTCTCTGGAATGTTTGGACCAGTTCACAACTCCACCAACAGGGCATTAGTGTGCTTATTTTTCCATATCCCTTCTATCATCTGTCATTTTCCTTCTCTGTCATGTTAACCAATCAAGTAAGTGTGAGGTGGTATCTTAGAGTTGTTTTAATTTGCATTTCTCTAATTATTTGTGATTTGGAGCATTTTCTTTTCACATGCATATAGATAAATTTGATTTTTTTCCCTCTAAGTTGTCTGCTTATATCCTTTGGCAGTTTATCACTTGGGAAATAAATTTTATTTTTATAAATTTAACTCAGTTCCTTATGTATTTGAGAAATGGAACTTCCTTAAGATAAATTTGCTATAATTTTTCCCCAGTTTCCTTTTAATTTTAATTTTGCTTGTGTGAAACTTTTTTAAAAATTTAATGACATCAAAATTATTCATTTTATCTCCCCCAAATATGGAAAGTTGTGTGAATTTGTGTGTCATTCTTGCACAGGAATCATGGTAATCTTCGCTGTATCACGGCAATTTCAGTATATGTGATGCCAAAGCAAGATTAATCTAGTATTCTTAAACATCACTTTTAGGAGCTCAGTTCCCTACTTAAAAGCCTCCAGAAGCCTGGAATCATTAGATTACCATTCACTACTGTTCACAAGCTAGCCTTGACCTACCTTTCTAAAGCTGTGTACTTGCTACTTTTGAATATGTATTGGTCCACCTACTGTATCTCAAACAATCTTAGCTACATTTTTGTTTTTGGACTGCTCTCTCCACCTAGAATATCTCTCCTCTCCACTTCATGAATCCTTATCACATTATAAGATCCAGCTCAATTCCTAACTCTCTTAAGAATGTTTCCTAAATTAATTCAACCACATTGACTTCTCCCGTATGTTAAGGCCTTTTACACATGCTGGCAGCTGCCTGCTGTGGTCCATCTTATAAATTCAAGATACTCTGATATGTGAAGTATTGAAGGAATGCGGTTTGGAGAGAAGCCCTGAGTGAATATCAACCTATGTATTGTACTGAGTATGCTTTAGAATTTGTAGACTGGCTCTGGAGAGTTGAGCTGTCAGAAATTTAAGGCGTGAAAAAACATAATGTCACCCTTGTGCTTTTTGCTAACATTGTATTCACTGAGCCTAAAAATTTTAGCCAATCTATAGTTATACATGTCGCTGTGGAGTAATAGCCCTTAGGCTTCAGGAAATGTATAGACAAATGTTTCACAAATACCGTAAAGGTCATAAAAACATATTATAAATATGTGAAATCATAGGATGAATAATATTTCATCTCTCTTCTTTTTCTACTTCTTTTCATATACTCAACCAATTACAGGTTTCAAAATCCTAAAGTGTATATCTGGGATCAAACTACCAGGATCCATTACTAATCAATGCCCTAGAATCATTTTAAACCAAGAAACTGAGGGAGTGTCCTTAGCAAATTAAGACATAGGAACTGTTTGGTACATATAAAAAAAAAAATGGGGAGCTATCTTTGGTGCTACATTCCCATTAGCTTGTTTGACACCACAAGAGGCTGTTCAGACAGTCCGTGGGGGCCAACCTCAAAATGCTGATCTGACAGTGACATAGAAAGATCACTGACTCTGAAAATTAGAGGATCTGGGTAAAATTTTGACCTGAAATGACATATGTGACCTCAACAAAAGTCACTTAATTTCACTCGGCTTCAGTTTACTGATCTATAAAATGATGATAGATGAACTGGATCATTTTAAGTTTGCTCTAAACCTGTGACTTATATCACCTCTTGTTTCTATAGCTCCTGAAGCCTTGGTAAATATGTATTGTTGTAATGAATTCATTTTTTACCTGGAGTTTGTCCTTTCTTTTCCTTTTTGGTCACCAACTTACTCCCCCTCCATACTAACAACAATAACAGCAACAAGAACAACAAAAACATATCACTCATTTAGAGACACATTTGTTACTAAATGTAGGAAACAATAGATAAAATCTGGTCAATTCTCTTTTTAATTTTATGAAAAATCATACAGGTCCAAATAGCCCTGATTTATCCTCCTCTAAACTCCCATGGCATTTCCTAGTTGTAAGAATGTAGAAATACTTGTCACTTAATATAATGCTGTGCATTATTTTCCAAATTTTCCTGCATCTATGTTTTATCTTTTTAACTAGAGAGGAAAGGGTGTTTTTTTTCATTTCTTTGTATCTATGCAGCTTGTCAAAAGCCAATTTTTTAAAAAAAAATAAATGGTATTACAAAGCTAGTATAGGAAAGATAATTTCCCCCCTAACTTCAGGAAAGGATTAGATCAATCACACTCATACTTTATATAGATGTGATGCAGAGGATGCAGAAAAATACTTATAGGAGTTAGCCTAAAAAGCCATGTTTGTCTCAGTTCTCTTAATATTTCACAAGAATCTCACAAGAATGAAGTCATGCAATATTATAATCAGTAAAGAATGAGGCAGCTAGCTAGCACAGTGGATAAGAGTAGCTGGCCTGGAGTCTATAAGACAAGAGTTTAAATCTGGCCTCAGATATTTACTAGCTCTGTGACTTGGAGCAAGTCATTTAACCCTGTTTGCCTCAGTTTTCTCATCTGTAAAATGAACTGGAGAAAGAAATAGCAAATTAGTTAAGTATCTTTGGAATACATCATATTGTGGCTGGACTATTTATTTCTTTTCCTAGTTTGGCTACTAAATGATTGTTATTTTGATCGGTAAAACTGAAACATAAGATTTCTGAGTATTCCTATTAGGTCCTTATGACCTACGAACCCATAATCCCATCATTTTGACTATTAAAGATCATTTGTGAGCATCAGATTTTTAATGACTACACCCATTTGTCTAAGAAGTCTGTACATTCCTTGTATTGGAGTACAAATGATTGGTTCTAAATGATGATATCAAATCTGGGGCCATAAATGCATATGACAGACACCCGAATTGGAATGGAAAATAGCTTCCACATAATACTAAGTAGAGTAATTTAATCTAATTCCCCTTAGGCATTAATAATAGAGAGGAACTCTAATACAAATCAATCAACTAATAAATTATAATCACTATTTCCTGTATTTCTTTATTTAAAGTGAATATTTTTGATAAGGGTCTCTATTTTTGCTGTTCTTAGATCAATGATGTCAATCAAAAATAGAAAAGGGAGGGTCAATAAACTATATATAATGATCTCTATGGGCCATATATTGACAATTTGATCTATGCTTTCTCATATTTAAAAAAATATATTATTTTCCAATGACATTTTAGTCTGATTCAGCCAGAGCTCAGGAGTGTTATGGGCTGCATGTGTACCATGGATAACGTAGAAGACCAAAATGTTGAATACATGATTTCTTGAAAACTGTTAATTCCCCAAGGTTATTTTGTTCTTTAATGGAAATGATGATGACTATATTAACAGTCACTGAAATTTGTGTGACACTTTAAGATTTCCAAAGTGCTTTAAATATATGTGATCCTTATACCACACCTGAAAATGAGGTGTTAATATCCTCCCTTTATGGATGAGGAAACTAAAGCTCAAAAAGATTGTGACTGTCTAGGGTCACATACCCAGTATATACCCAAAGCAAGATTTGAATCCAGGTCTTCTGGCTCTGAGACTAGCATCTTAGCACTAACCTGCCTCTTGCTTAAAAACAATACTATCATGTATTTGCATGCTCTCATGCTCATATATGAATGTAGAGTCTTTTTGTCAAAGTACTTTGGCACAATATTTTTTATAACTAATTTTAAAACATGAAATTACTCAAATGCAGTAAAATATTATTTAGAAAACATTTAAGGATTCATTGTGAAAGAAACACTGCTTGCTTTCTAGAACATTTAATAAGAACTAAAATATTTCCAAATGGGAAAACATTTAATATTATGTGTCAGAATAAACAATAACATCCACCTAATTGAAGATCAACCTCAAATTTAATTTACTCTGTGTGGCTATCTAGAATGCTCACTGTTACGAATGAGAGGCTTCTGCTCACTCCTGGTGTTATGCATGTATTTCATAGTTATAAATATCTATCTACCTTCTATAAAGTCATTATTCACCAATATAAGCAGCAGGAAAAGAGCTTTGAAAGAGAGATGCAATGCCCTTGTACAAATGGTCTTCTAAGATGTAAGTACAATTCCACCTGTGAGTTACTTCAGAGCTAAATACCATCTATTTGTTATTTGGTAGTGTTTCTTGAGTTGTGTGTGGGGTTTTTCCTTAATCATAATTCTAAAACTTCCACAGGATTTAAAAAAAAAATTGAATGGTGATCAAGTGAAGTCATGTTTTTGTAAAAGCAATATCTTGGCCCTTTCTCATAAGCAAGTTAAGCAAGTTTTTCTTTATGTAATCAAGGCTGCCCCTCTCATGTAGTGTAGAGGTGTCATTGTGTGTTTTAAAGGGAGGCATAATAGACATGTCTAGTCTCTTTTCCTTCTACCCTTCTCCAAAACAGACTTTGTTTCTTGCTAGGAAGGGGAAGCAGGAGGTTGGAGCAGAAGCTTGCCTACTCTGCTCTCCACAGAGAGAGAGGTAGCAGGCTAAAGTTATATGTATCTACTTCCTTAAATATTGTTAATCTAGATGATGCACTTTTCAGGTTCAAGCTTAGCTTCTGACCATTGTTTGTTTGGTTTTTGGGGGAGAAGGAGGTCTCAAGCTTTATAGCCAAGGCTTGATTCCTTTCTCACCAAATACTAGTTCCACAATGAGCACACATGGAAAATAGGAAATAAACTCATTTATCCAAATGGAAGCAAAACAGAAATCTGAGAAGGTATACATAAAATGATGCATGCCAGACAATACATAGTGAAAGAGCTGTCCCATTGGAATTGAGATTAATCAACTTAATTGAAAGAGAGCACCAGATTTCACCCAATGGGAAATTTCCTGAAGTCTCTAGTTTAACAAATTGAGTGGAAGGACATGATCAAGATTGGGAGCTCCTCTCATGTCATTTTCTTCCCAGAGTCTTATTTTCACTTTAGTAACCTCAAGCAGTGTTGTCTTCAGGCCTCTTCTCTTTCAAAGCCAGAAGCTAAAATAACCTGAAGGGACTGCAAAGCCTAAAAAACTTGAGAGATCTGTAGGGACTCAAGAGCTTGAAGAGATTGAAAAGATGGAAGCCCTCTTCTCTTTCACAATCTTGGCAACTCCATCCTGCCCCTCACACAGGCACAGGCATTGATCACATTCAATGAAGAAAGAGTCCCAATGGCTTTAGAACTCAGGTTATACTTAAAAGGTACTGAGACATTTCTGGACACTCAGGAGACCAAGAACTCAGACTGTTGTCATCACTTCCTCATCATCTCTGTGCAAAGCAGAAATAAGGAGGAAGAGATGAAAGAAAAGCAATGATGAAAAAGTGGGGAAGATGGAGGGAGGCCTGGGGTTGCGGATGACTCAGCTGCTTGGCTAGTGAATCATGATGGGATATTTACTCAGCTGAATCAACTCAAGGGGTTCTCAATGTCTGTCTTTGTTGAACAGACTTCTCTTGCTATGCCTAAATGAATCTTTTAGCTAACTGGTGATTAGCATATAGGCATCTCATTTTGTTTCATTATTAAACATGAACTATCTTGGTACTAGCCTGAGTCAGGAATATCCCAGAACCCTTGTAAATCTGGATTATGATCCTTTAAAATCTTCCCCAACAGAATACAGTTCACAATTTATGTACTGAAAAGCCAGGCAGCTGCCAATAATATAGATTCTACAACAAGAGAGAAATTACCAATTTAGCTTTGGGAGATGACTTTTTCCCTATATGTTTGACCTCTTTGGTGTATATGCCCAGAAGTGGTATTACCAGTTATAGGTTATGAACAAGCTAATTATTTTTCTTGCATAATTCCAAATTGAATTTGAAATATTTGTTTATTTCTGCTTTAGATCATAATTTTCAACTAGCAATAAGATACTCTGACTAATGAGAAGGCAGTGTAAACTGGTAAATAGATTGTTAGACCTGGAGTTAGGGTAGATACAGAATCAAATCCAGCCTCTGTCACTTACCATCTTCAATTTCTTCTTTGTGAAATGGGATGAATAGGACCTCTAATAATACAGCTTAACTTTGTTACAAGGCTCAAATAAAATGACTTATTGATGTCAGTTTGGCTATTTCCCAATATTTTGAATAGCACATTTGAAAAAGCATTGTAATTGTGCCATTATTAACAGATTTGGATTTGAAATACAGCTGTTATATCTTATAAATTGTACAACTTTAGACACACCAACACTTCCTCTAAATTTCCTCATCCTAAGATTCATGGTACCTTGATTTAAGTTCTAGCTTGAGCCCATGGTATTTCTCCCACTAGAATGTAAACTCCTTGGGGGCAGTGGTTGCTTCTTTTTTTGCCTTTATTGTCTCCAATACCTAGGACAATGCTTAGTATTTAGGCATATATTCTGAAAAATAATACATTTCATAAATTTTCATTAAATCTTAATAAATTTGTAAATTCTTATCAAATCTTTGATTCTGTAAAACAATGAGGGTAAAGTAGGTAATTTCTAGGGTATGGTCCCCTCTAGCTCTAATATTCTATGAGCTTACAAATACATAAAAGAGAATAGAAAATCATGGAAGCAGAACGTATCATCATTGTCCAATCTTTAAGAAGTGATTCAAGATTGCTTTTGCGGCTCATATTGAGAACTGAGAATTAAGACAGTGGGATTGGAAGTGTAATCCTTCTTTTTCCCATACAGGAATTGGGTTCAATCACCATCTCTGTCATTATCTGTATAACATTGGGCAAGTCACTCATGCCCTTCAGGCCTCAGTTTTTTTTTTTAATCTATGAAATTAGGAGAATGGACTAGATGTGCTCTATTTAGATTCTACAGATTTAATTCTATGATTCTATGAGATATTCCTAGTTGTAATCAATTAAATAATAGCAGTTTAGTAGGCAACTCCAAAAAAAGAAGAGGTTTATGCCCTATTAGTTCCTAGACAAAGTTGAAAATTTTTTTGACTGCTGGGACAATGCTAAATCTATTCATCTTTGCTTGGAAGAAATGAGTAGTGGCATTTACAATTATAAAAACTAATGGAATCTGAAATTTGAAGCAAGGCAGCTAGGCAAAGCACAAAGAAAAAGGATAAGAATCTTGCAAAATAACTTTCATAATTAAGCCATTTTAATATGTATATAAGATGGAGGACAGGTTCCGTCTACTCCTACTGCCACTTGGTGCCAAAGGCTAAAATTGCAATGGTCCTAAGAATGGCCGAATCATTAACATGTTACCTCTCTCTAGAAGTAGGAATAAAAAGGATGGTGATTGAAAATGCATACTTCTTAAAATAATTAAAACAGGAGGCAGAGAGCTTATTCCTCCCTAGTAACTCCTTATTGGTACCATGAGGAATTCTCTTGACTTCTAATCAGCTGTACCTATGGTAATAGAGATGTCAAATTATTTTATTAGTTGGTCCCTATTATTTTAGTAAATATAGGTCAAATATGTGTTAGGAAATGACAACTTATTTTTTTCCTATTATTTCTATAGGACTCAAATTGGATTTGTAATTTTTTGTAATATTGGGAAATCTAGATCTCTAAGCAAACATTTAAAAAAATCACAGATTTTACTATCACCCAAATCTTCACTGTAGAAATTGATAACTTTCTAATTATAAAGTCTTTTATGGGTTTTTCTGGGTATTGAGAATGAAAGCACTACTCCAATGTCTCTAGTGGGCCTTGGAGTGACATTGAGTTGTCAAAAGCTAAGCCAAAAGAGTGGAAGCTATTGCAGGTTCGACATAGAAAATCTTCAAGTATTACCCCACTGAAATTAAGTCTGATGTTTGAGGACCAGCTAAACTAAACACACAAATAGTCATCATCACAAGTGGATCAGAAGCTACATAGTAAATTAATTTACCGTGGTAAATCATGAAATGAAAATGCTAATAAGAAAACACACACATGCACAAATAGATGGAGTTTAGGCCTATGTCTCTATATTTCTGCAGTGATGGTAGTGGAACAATAGGGAAAAGTACGTGGGTTCCTACAAATTGCATAGACTTAGTGACTTAAATGTTATTATGCTTAACAGCTAAATATGAGATCTTAATCTAGTAGAAAATGAATTGACATATTATTGGAAAAATTGAATCTTATCATTATTGACATTCCCACAGTAAATAAAACCAAAAGACTTAAGGAAATTGTAGCTTAAGAGATGGATGGTTCTCCTTTAAGTAGCAGCTAATGGATTTAATAAAGTTGATTTAGCCGAAAGGCTAAAAGAAACGGTTCAAAGATATTTGGTAATCATACTTAGCAGTCCACAAAATGACAATGAACAAAGATTTCACCATAAAAATAATTGTAGCTTATGTACTAGAATCTTTCACAAATGATGAAGAGGTAGAGGTGTGCTTTAAAGAACTTGATAAGATCCTACAAAACAAATAAAAATATACAGTAATAACTGATGATTCAATGTGAAGATGGGAATAGAACAAGCTGGTAGAAAATATGTTGTAAAATATGGTTCATGGTCAAGAAATGAAAAAGGCCAAAGTTTACAGAAGCATCCTGAATCTATAACATGAATATATTATTGCGAAAGAGAATCATAAGCTACTGGACTTGACAAGCATCAGACAGTATCACCAAAAGAAAAGAATTATGTTTTACTAGACAAGAAATTGTTTGTTAGGAGTGTATAAATCATTTCTGATTCAGCTGTCAGTGTGCAATTGTACCATCAATTAATTAGAGTAAAATTCAAAATCAACACCAAGCTAGGAAAAAGAGCAAAAATGAAATGACACTGCTGGCAGTCATGTCAACTCTAACTTGACCTATATAAATAACCTGTTTATGATAAAATAGGGAAAATAGATAAAGGACAAAAATCAACATAACCTATCTATATATTCTCTATTGAACTCTAACCTGTACAAAACAGTAACTAAAATCAAAGTCCAAAACAATAAAGCAGAAAGAGCCTCAATCAGAAAATGCTTATTCTATTTGTCTGAAAGACACTGAATCACAGCAGTGACATTATTGCAAATGAAATTATAAGCTCACTACCAAATGACATAGATAAGGATGGTGAAAGATTATGCATAATACTGCCCCACAGTAGGCAAGAAAAGTAGGAAAATATAACCAGTCTGTATAAAACTTGGAGTGAGATTCAACTAAGCTAGGTTTATCCTTAGGACACTTATGGAAGAAATTTGGAGGACAACAATAATGAGACAAAAAAAAAAGAAAGAGAAGAAAACTGCTGGGTTTATATGTTTCTATTTCAATTATCCATGACTGAAGAACTACTGTATTTGCACTGAAACATCTCAGTATATAATATGATGAAAACAATATGGCACCTAAGATAATGAATGATACCTGGATTCAATGAATACACATAGAAGAAATATATGCTGGAGGCTATACAATTTCATGAGCATTGAGGGATTGATTTTGAAGATATATGAAAAAGGAAAGGATATCAGATGATTAGAAAAATTTTCAGGTGGTAGAAGGGGCCCATAAAGGTGAAAGAGAGGACATCAATAACTAACAACCAGTATTTCAAAGGATTTGTGCCCTCATTTTTGTGGATTCTCCATTCAGTCGTGTAAATCATAACCCATCTCTATTTTCACATCCTATGAAACTATTTCCCACAGAGGGTTCACAATGTTTTCAGGTTTAGATCTCTCTATGTTCCTCTAGATCTCTTTACATTGCATCATATCAATAGAACATTAAGATTTTTATTTGGCTATCCCTTCTGAATACTACATGATTGGCCCACTTCTTTTGATCATAATTTTTTTTTCTGATGCCAACTTTTATTTCACTTTCAATGTATAATTCTTCATTAGAGTATGTCTGACACTACTTACAGCCCTTTCATTGCCTTTTAGATGACAAACAGCTTTAATTCTTCAGAGATTTTGGTGTTCTATGACTTGCAGAAGAATATTTTTGAAAGAACAAGCTTTGGTTTCAGAGAGAAGATTGACATTACCAATAAGATTACATAATTTCCTGAAGACAATCTAGCCTGCTTTCCTCCTCCTATTCAATTCTGGGACCTGATCATTGTTCAACTACATTTTTTTCTCCCCAAGATTCCTCATTATAGAATTAAATTGTGCTTATGTTCTTCAGGTCACACTAGTTGGGTACAAGCTTTAGCAGGTTCTATCACAATGGAAGAGCTTTAAGTAAGCAGGTTATATCTGCTGAAGCCTCTCTCTAAATATAGACAGACTAATCACCAGCAGGCTGCTCAGTTGGTGGTGAATTCCTTGACTGTGACAATATAAGAAGCATGCTTTCTCATCTATAAAATCTTTGTGAAAACGAGCTATATGTGCACCCCAAACATGTCAGAGGGAACTATAAGAAAGGGAAAGGTAGATTTCCACAGATTATTCATTACAACAGAACATTTCTTCATAGACAGCAATTTTGTGAAAAGGTGTGTTAAATATAGGATTCACTGAATGTTTTTTATTTGCTGTTTTTAAGACTTGGAAGAAAATGAGGATTATAAGTTTTCTTTTAATAAGATTTCTCTTGTGTGTGCATTAAGATCATAAAAAATTCCTTAACAGTCAAAACCACAAAATAGCATTGTTAAATATAATTTTGACTATTGAATTCATGTAAAGTGTCAAATAGAGAGAAGAAGAGGAATACAATGTATGGAGGACTAGTCTTGGATTCAGGAAGAACTGAGTTGAAGCCCTGCTTCTCACATATGCTGGTTGTGTGACCTTGGGCAAGGCACTGAAATTCTCAATGCTTCAGAAACACAGAGTAAACTCCCTAAGATCATAAATTGCAGAGAAGGTGCCTGTCTGTATTGCAAAATTTTATTCAATAGTAGTTCTCTAGGCCACTGAACTTATAAGTCTAATAAAAATTTATACAAGGTATAGGCTTTTATTATAAAAAATTTTTTTAATTCCTTTATATTTCTGTGGAATTTCCTACTTTTAATCAGGTCCTCCAGAGGTCCTAATTATGCTTGACTTTATGCCTATTGAATCTATCACCAAAGTATTACCAAACTATTACAATGAAATTTATTGCCACTTAAAAGAGATTGCCCTAATAATCCATATAAAATGTATGTATGCCCCCACTTCCTCCCCTACAAATAAATACATGATGAATACCTATTGCCTAGGTTCTGACATACATTTTCTTGGGCCATGCATTTATTCTGGCAGAACTTCCATCTTGTAATGGACCCAGAATTGAGTAGAAGAGAGCCAGTTGTATTGCATTTTGGAAATTGAGAAAAGTTTTCATTGATTCCAGATTTCTTCCTGACCCAGATACCATTTCTTTTTAATATATTTAAAATATTATGATAAAAATGAATGTGAATCTAACATCACCACAGTCTCTGAATAGCCTCAATTGAAGGTTACCCAGAAGGAAAAAAGGAAAACACATGACACTTACAAATGAACTACCATTTATCACCAATAATGATTTGTGCAACAATTAGTGCAAAAGATAGTCCCAGGGACACATTATTCAAACAAGAGGTGGGCTAATAAGAGCAAGAAAAAAGAAAGAAATGATTGGCCCAAATTATTTCTTGGTATCCACATAATTTTTAAAGACACAGAGGAAAACCTATAGTAGTTTAGGTAGATCCCAGTGGTTTGCAGAAGCCAACTCAAATCTATGCTCAAGAGTCACTTGTTAGATTTTTAGTGTGAACTAGATCTGTGTCCCAAAGAGATAATAAAAAAGAGGAAAAGATCTACATATATAAAAATGTTTATACAAGCTCTTTTTTGTGGTGACAAAGAATTGGAAATTGAGGGGATGCCAATCAAATGGGGAGTGGCTGAACAAGTCATGGTATATGAATGTAATGGAATACTATTGAGCTATAAGAAATGATGAGCAGGTGGATTTTAGAAAAAACCTGGAAAGACTTACATGAACTGATGCTGAGTGAAATAAACAGAACCAGGAGAATATTGTACTTGGTAACAGCAACACTGTGGGACAGCTTTTCTCAGCAATACAATGATCAAAGAAAATTCCAAAAGACTCATGACAGAAGTTTTATCCACACCAAGAGAAAGAACTGATGAGGTCTGAATGAAGATCGAAGCATACTATTTTCACTTCATTTTTTATGTTTTTTTTCCTTTCTTCTGTTTCTTCTTTCACAACATGACTAATATGGTAACATATTTTAAATAGTTGAGCATATATAATTCATATCAAATTGCTTACCATTTTAGATAGGGCAAGAGGAGGGAGAGAGGAAGGCAATTTCTAACTCAAATATTTATAAAAACGAACATTAAAAACTGTCTTACATGTCATTGGGAAAATAAAATACTATTAAAATTAAAATTTTAGTGTGAACTTTTAGCTTTGGAAATTAGCAAATGATACAGATATTGTTGATTGTTTAGAGTTCAGAAAGTGCTAGAGAAAACAATAATGCAGAATAAATTAAATGTATCTCATGCATGCATTCCCCCCCCCCAAGAGAGCCAGTTAGTTATTAAACATTTAGCAACATAATACTGTTAGTTCCTCTAGGGAAAATTGATGGAAGGATCCTATTGTCATAGTTAAAGAATTGGAACTGATCTTACAAGTTGTCTTGTTCAACCTCACCATTTTACACACGAAAAAAACTCAGGCTCAGAAACTGAAGCTCAGTCACATAGTTAAGTGACTTACCTAGACTCATCCTTCTAGTAACTGACAGAATTAGGATTTGAAACTGAGTTCTTTTTTTTATTAGAGCGTCATTCTTCCCCAGGGCATGGACAAAATCCCACAGGATGAGAAAACTTAAATGGATAGATCTGTACCACTGAAGAGAGTTCTCACAATTATGAATCAATGGATAAATTGAAGTCTTGAAGAATTTAATTATTTCCATACCAAGAAATTGCAGAATTAAGTTAGAATGTAGCATCCATTTAGTCTAACATTCTAAAATGAAATTCTACTATAATATCAGACAAAAAGTCATCTTTTGAACATCTCATTCTATTTTGGGGCAGTTTTAATTATTAAGAAGTTTTTCTGGAAATCAAACTTAAATTTCCACCTTTATAACTTACATCCATTATTCCTGGTTCTACTGTTCAACACCAAACAAACTAGGTCTAATAAACAGCTTTTCAAATAGTTAAACATAGGTATCATAGTACTCCTGGATATTTTTGCCCTTGAATCCTCTTATGACACAGAATGAGGAATCTTTACAATCCTGGCTGCATTCCTCTGAACTCTCTCCCATGTATCAATATCCTTTTTAAACAGTCATATACAAAATCGAATCTAACTCTTTTGATGTGGTCTGAGGGCAGAGTATAGAGTACCACCTCCCTTTTTCCTGCAGACCATCCAAACCCACATATTTTATGACATTTCTTCTGAATTCACTGGTGCAAAAGTCATAATTAGCCATATTAAATGATGAGACACAAGCACATGTATGCATGTACACACACACACACACACATTCAGCCACATTTTACTGATGACAATATAAAAGGAAAATATGACCTAAGGGTCTTCTCTGTCCATGACCTGCTTAAATCATAAAGATTATATGGAGATTTTTTTTCCTATAGGCATTTGACAAAATGACAAAAATTTAAGAAACATAAGTAAAAATTTCTAAAACATAACACATATTGTTGAAAAATATGTGAAACACAAGAAAGACTTTTTTTTTTTACCAGTGAAGCAAAAATACAGAAATGTCTTCCCAAAAATGTAGTTGGAAATAGCAACAGCAGTGGTAACATACTACAGAAGACATATATCTCATGATCTCATCATTAACACTGGCTTCCATTTACCTAAACACAATAAAACTTTGTGTATACACCCTTGCTGCACATATTGTCATTTAGTAGACTATGTCATCATAAGGAGAAGAGATAGACAGGGTGTGTTATTCAGTGCTGGACAGATTACTGACTTGCCCTATCCAAGCTAAGTATTCTCATTCAACAAATGCTATGGCCCCAAGAGAAGACTATTTAATGCCAATAGATTACAGTTCTTCTCCAAGAGGGTGCAGTTCATTACTTACTTGGAGGGAAAGCTGAGCCAACACACAGTCGGTATCAGTGGAACAGAAAAGAATAGACAGCTTTCATAGATTTGGTGTACAGGACAACAATATGGCCCAGAACACTTACAAATGTCAGGATTGCTTTGATGAAAATGATGCAGAAATTCTATAGCTATTAAATGAAAAATGAGAACTTCACAGGGTTTATCAGCAGGATGGCTCATCAGTCTCTAAGAAGACAGTGTTTAACTCCATCAAAAGGAAGATGCAAGCAAAATTTAGAGAAATAGAAGATACTTGGTTCAGTAAGAAAGCAGATTAAATCAATTTTTATGCTGATAGTAACAATCCAAAGTGCTTTTATGACGCTCTGAAGGCTCTTTGTGAGCCAAAGATCTATGGTGCCCCTCAGCTACTCCGTGCTGATGGAGACATATTGATTAATGATAAGGACAAGATCCTGGAGAGATGGGCTAAACAATTCCATAGTATTCTTAAATAGACAGTCATGAATCAAAGCTGAAGCCATTGACTGTTTACCTAGGTTAAAATCAACTCCTCTCTAGCTGAACTTCAAACTGAACAAGTTTTGAATGTCATTAGGCTCCATTCATGTAGCAAAGAACCTGATGTTCATTCTACTTCAGCTAAGATTTATAAGAGATTCTTGCCAGAGTTCTTAATAGGCCGATCCTTCACCTGGAAGACGGTCATCTGCCTGAGAGCCACTGTGACTTCAGAAAGGGCCATGGAATAGTTGACATGGTTTTGCTGCCCAACAACTCCAGGACAAATGCCAGGAGCAGAACAGAGTTCTGTACCTAACATTTTTCAATCTGACCGAGGCCTTTGATTCTATCAATCATGAGGGCTTGTGGAAAATTATGTCAAAATTTAGTTGTTCAGAGAAGTTCATCAGTATCATATGTCAGTTTCATTATGGAATGCCTGTATAGGTTCTGGAAAATGGATGGTGCTCTCACACTTTCCCAGTCACTAATGCAGTGAAGCAGTGCTGTGTATTTGTCTGCTCCCATGCTTTTTTTTTCTTTTTTCAGCAATGATGGAAAGGGCATCAAGGTCAGCTACCTCAATGATGGTAAGTTGTTTAACATAAAAAGATTACTAGCTAAGACTAAGGTGGAGGGAGAGTTAGCACATGACTTCTTGCTCACAGATGACTGTGTACTCAATGCAACCTTTGAAGCTGAGATGCAAAAAAAAAAAAGTGCGGGCCAATTCTCTGATGCTTATGCTAATTTTGGTCTAATAGTTAATGCCAAGAAAATACAGATTCTTCACTAGCCAGCACCTCACTATCAATACATAAAACCATCAATTATAGCAAATGAAGAAACATTAAATGTTGTAGAAAAATTCCCTTAACTTGGTAATATACTTTCAAGAGATGCCTACCATGGGGCAACTAGGTGGCGCAGTGGATAGAGCACCGGCCCTGAAGTCAGGAGGACCTGAGTTCAAATCCGGCCTCAGACCAAACACTCAACACTTACTAGCTGTGTGACCCTGGGCAAGTCACTTAACCCCAATTGCCTAAAAAAGCAAAAAAAAAAAAGAGAGAGATGCCTACCAAACTGAAGGTCTACAGAGTTATTATGCTGACCTCATGGTTGTATGCCAGTGAAACCTGGATAGTGTACCAGTGCCATGCTAGGAAACTGAGTCACTTCCATCTAAATTGTCTTAAGAAGATTCTGAAGATTACCTGGCAAAATAAGTTATTAGACACTGAGGTCCTTTTTCAAACTAAACTACCAAACATTCAATCTCTACTTCAGAGAATACAAATCTGATGGGCTGGACTTATTGTTTGAATGCCAAACATACATTGCTAAAAGACAATTTATGGAGAACTCCCAAGACAAGTGCTCACATGGAGGTCAGAAGAAGTGATACAAGGACACTCTCAAGATATGTCTGAAGAACTTTGGAACCAATTGTGTAACATGGGAGACTCCAGCAAGAAACACCCAGCATGACATGCCTGCATAGAAGACAATGCTCTGCTCTATGAGCAAAGCAGAATTGTAGTAGCTCAAAAGAAATGTGAGATGCACAAATTTAGAGACATCTTAACACCAAAAGGTTATGTGGAGTACTTTGCCTGACCTGTGGTAGAGCCTTCAAGCTCCAATTGGTCTGATCAGGCACAGTCAGATGCATTTTACCTTAACTCCAACATAGCAATGTTATTTTGGTTTTCTTTAAGAATGAACAACAATAACTGTCAACCATCTATGTAAACTTCCCCTCAGAGTGTCTCTGTTTTCTTATTTTGATCATTAGACTACATAGTCTTTAAGGTGCTTTTTAAACTCTAGATATTATGACTATGTGTAAGTGTACTGGGTAGATATAGCCTTTCTTTTATGGAAGAGAGTTGAGAACACAGGCTGAGAATAAGAAATATTAGCAATGCAGAAACCATGATTTCTCTGGTCTTAGTTTCATTACTCATAAGGAGGAGAGGCTTTAGAAATAAAAGCTCATGATATAAGTAGACACTTTGGATCTACTGAGGTTTGGTATTCTGCTTTAGGATACGAGTCACCAAAATTTGCAATTTGAACAAACTCATTATGGCAACAGTTCATAAAAATCCTTTATTATTTCCTATAGCAATTAAATAAGTTTCTCCACAATTTCCTCAAAGCAATTATAGAAAAAGTCCTTGTTGCTAAGAAACTTTTCAATATCATAGGTAATACCTCTATGTATTACATTTTATTCTCTCCAAGGAACTCCATGAAAGAACATGTACCTTAGAGAAGAATTTTACTTTGCAAAGACTTAGGTGAGATTGTTTATTATATGCTAGAAAATAATACATATTTGCATCTAAATTTCTATTTCTAGAAGAGAAAAATTATATCTTCATGAGGATCATAATGATTATGAGTTGTGATGTGCGCTATTATAAGTAGCATAGCATAATGAAAAAAAAAGAGTTGAATTTTTAATCAGAAAACTTGAGCTGAATTCTTGCTATTTACTAGATGCATCACCGTGGAACAAATCACATTTCCTCCTGTAAGGAAAAACAGTGGGCCCTGCAGATAAGGAAAGACCCCAAGGATAGAGAGGCTCATGTGTGGTAAGGAGGGGATGGTTAATGTGTAGTTTAAATAGAGGCAGAATAGATATTGTCAGCCTCTCTTCCACCCACCCTTCACAGTGGAGACTTTAATTCCATGGTAGGAGAATGAACAGAAAGTTGAAGCCAGAGGCTATCACTCCGCTCTCCTCAGAATGAGGGGGTATCAAGCTAGAAGTCTGTCAATCTGTTCCCTTATAGTTCATCTAGGGGACATGATTGGGTTCCATATAAATTTTGATTGCTTCATTTTGAGGAGAGAGAAAGAAAACTCCAAACTCTATATCCAAAGCTTGAACCCTTTCCCCTCTAATACCAGTTCCACAATGAACCTACATAGTGAATAGCAAAGAAACCAATTTATCCAAATAATAGTAAATCAGAAATCACAGAAGCCATACATAGGAAAATATATACCAGACAATACTGAATGAAGGAATTCTTCCAGTGGGAGTAAGATAACTCACGTCATCCAAGAGAAAAAAAGTCCTAGATCTCACCCAAGAGGAGATTCCCTCTGTCCAGGTGGGAATAGGAACATGATGGAGACTGACCATTTCTCTCATTTTTACCACAGTCTTTTTACTTCCCCTGAAACCTGAAGTGAGGTTGGTTTCTTCCATTTTCTGTCTTAAAATTGGAAGCCAGAAGTTCCCAAAGTGATTGGCTTCTTATAGAAGCCAGAAAATTGGTGCTCCAAGAGTCCCAAAGAGCTGTGGACCCAAAGTGTCCTGAAGGGGGACTCTTGCTTGAAGAGTTCCCAAAGAAGGCTAGTCTTTAAAGAGTCCAAAGGGGACTGGTTAAGTCTGGATCCCTCTGGCCTCTTATCAATTCTTTCCCATCCTTCAAGCAGGGCAGGGCATTTATCTTTACCAATGAGGAGAGAGTCTCATACCAATGGGCTTTGGAACAGAGTTACACTCTGCAATCTTTGTTACTCTCATTGATAAATCAAGGGGTTTATACTGGATGACTTCCAAGTTCCCTTTCTTCTCTTCCATTCTATGATTCCGAATTCCATTCTTCCTTATGGATCAACAAATCAATATTGTCTGCACTTTCTTGACTTGTAACCCTTAAGTCTTGCTTAGAGCTTCTACTTGAGCAGAGCATTATTTGACAATTATCCTTTCTTCCCTTTACCCTGTCATTATCCTTGATGACTTCAGGATTCATGTTGATGGTCCATCTAACTCCTGACCTCACAGCTCTTCAACCTCCTCTATTCCAATGATCTTCAGTTCTCTTTTAATCCATCCTATATCAGCCTAGCCATGTTTTGGAACCCATTGTCACTTGTATTACAGACTCATGATCTTTCTCTTAGAATTCAAGCCCTTAACTTCTTCTTGACAACAATTAAGTCCTAATCTTTCATTTCTCCTATTTCAACATTCTTATTGAACCTCTTTTTTGTTTTCATATTGCTCCTGACCAAACATGCATCACATGCCTGGGTCAGCCATTTAGATAATGTCTCTGTTGAAATATAAAAATAGCTACTATTTACAAAGTACCTTAAAGTTTGCAAATCTTTTTACAAATATCTCATTTTATCTTCACAACCACCCTGATAATTAGGTTCTATTATTATCCCTAATTAATAGATGAGGGAACTGAGGCAGAGACATCTTAAGTGACTTGCCCAAGGTCACACAGCTAGTAAGTATGTGAGGCTGGTTTTGAACTCAGGTGTTACTGAATCCAGGTCTAACTCTCTATCCACTAAACTGCCTTGCTGTGGCTAGAAATCTAGGCACATCTCTGTTGTTGTTGTTGTTGTTGTTATTGTTGTTGTTGTTGTTTTCTCTACTTCCACTGTCAAGATATTGAGTATATCTGAAGAAAGGTACAAAAATGTTCTGTATACATGCATTACAAGTTCATATTATGGAAGTTGTTGGCCTTCACGCTAAAAGAGGTCCAAAATGACATCACTATGTTGGTATCAATATACAGTACATCTGACTGTGGCTGATCAGATCAATAGGAGCTTGAAGGCTCTACCACAGGTTGTGCACAAATAGCTCATGTGGACATTTAGAGTGGACATGTCTCTAAATTTGCGCAATTCACATTTCTCTTGAACTGCTATGGTTCTTCTTTGCTTGTAGAGCACCACACCTTCTCTGATGCAGGAATGTCATGTTGGGGGTGATTCTGTGCCAAAGTCTACAATGTTTCACAATTGATTCTGTCAACTGGACTGAACCAGCCTCCCTCCTGTGGTGACTGGAGTTGAAATGAGCAATATAGAGAGAGAAGAGTCAGCAATCAAACAGAATTTTGATTTTAAAGTTAAGGAAATGGCTTGTAAGCAAGCACACATCTGCTGGAGTCCCAGCCCTAGTTGGAGGGGGGGGCCCAAGGTAGTGTGGGGAGATCTCAATACTTATACCAATGGCTACACAGTGAGCTGTAGCCCTGACAGCGAGGGGTAACAACACCACTGTGACAAGTTTGATTAATAGCAAGTCTTCATGACCAGAAATAATTCTGGGATTTTGCTGTGGCTGACATCATCCAGAGAGTGAGTGCAAAGGATTGTTCTTGTGCCAAGCTCAAGGCACAGCTTGTTTGCTGGGCCTTAGCTCTGGAAAACAAGTTGTTTCCTAGTATCTTGACAATTCCAAAGTACTTCAGAGAGATCTTGAAAATGTCGTTGTATTGCTTCTACTGATTTCTGTGTGAGCGCTTGCCTTGTGTAACTTCTCCATAAAATAGTCTTTTAGGCAAATGGGCTTTTGACATTTGAACAATGAGGCCAGACCATCAAAGTTGCAATCTGCAGTAGAGTTTGAATGCTTAGCAGTTTAGCTCAAGAAAAGAGCTCAGTCTTTGGTACTTTATCTTGCCAGGTGATCTTTAGAATCTTCCTATGACAATTCAAATGAAATTGATTGAGTTTTCTGGCATGACACTGGTGTACTGTCCAAATTTCAAAGGCATACAACAATGAAGTCAGTACAATAGCTCTATAGAACTTCAGGGTAGCATAATACCTCTTCTCTCCCACGCTTTCCTTCAGAACCTCAGTAACTATGTGTATATCCCTGGAAAGTATGTTGCCACGGTAAGTGAACTTATCCAAAACATTAAATATTTCTCCATTTGCTATAACTTATACTTCTACATATTGATAGTATGATATTGGCTGGTAGAGAATCTGCATTTTCTTGGTATTAAGTGTTAGGCCAAAATTAGCACAAGCATCAGAGAATCAATCCATACTTTCTTTTATCCCAGCCTCAGAGTTTGCATTGAGTGCACAGTCATGTGAGAACAAGAAGTAATGCATCAAACTTCCTTCCACTTTAGTCTTGGCTTGTAGCCTTTTCATGCTAAATAACTTACCATCATTGAGGTAGCTGAACTTGATGCCATTTTCATCATCACTGACAGAAAAAAAAGTCATGGGAGCAAGCACACAACTCTGCTTCACTGCATTGGTGACATTTTCCGGGACCTATACAAGCATGTCACCATGAAACTGACATATGGTACTGACGAACTTCTCTGAGCAACTAACTTTTAACATAATTTTCCACAAACTCTCATGATTGATAGTATCAAAGGCCTTGGTCAGGTTGACAAATGTTAGGTACAGAACTCTGTTCTGTTCCTGGAATTTGTCCTGGAATTGTTGACCAGCAAACACCACATCAACTATTCCTTGGCCCTTTCTGAAGCCACACTAGCTCTCAGGAAGGTGACCATCTTCCAGGTGAAGTATTAGCCTATTAAAGAAGACTCTGGCAAAAATCTTGCCAGCTCTAAGAGAGATCTCCCTCTACTATGATTGTCACAGAACAACCTATTTCCCTTTCCTTTATAGAGATGGACAATGAAGGCCTTTTTGAACTCCTGGAGGATAACTCCCTCTTGTTCTATAACCGAGAAGATTTCAGTCAGCTTTTGTATAAGCAGTGGACTCTCTGCGTATTACATCTTGGCTGAAATTGAATCAACACCAGGTGATTTGCCACAAAATATCTTTTGAATCATTCATAAATTCGATTTAAGTGAGGCAGAGTTGCACAGTGTCAACTTCACGCTTTCTTCCAGTATCATCAAAATCCAGTAGCAAGACAAAGTCAAGATAACTGGAGAAGGATGACCTTGGTGAATCAGATATCTAACCAAACTCAGCATTTTAAATATCATGCTTTAGTTGCCTTCATTCCTGCTGGGAGAGATCAAACTACCCCTAATTTCACCAGGACAAACCAGGGCTGAAGAACTGTCTTCTGGGGAGGGGCTCATCCTGAATTGGTTTTTGTTTATAGACAACAAGCGGAAGTTCCGGGTTTAAACTGGTTAGTAAACAAACGTCCCTGGGGCTAGTTGAAAGGGAATAATACAATCATTCTCTTTCAATATCTTTAAGGCAATTCAGACTGGGAGAGATTGAATTTTTGAGCTTAACTGAGAAACAGGTTTGACAAAATGGGGAATAAGGTCAATTACAGAGTAGAATCAATTATAAAATGATACAGCATAACTTTAATTTCCTCACACTTACTTTATTAACTCATTATCCCCCTCTCTGCAGGGGTACTTCCAAATGTTTTCATCCCTCCTCAAACCTATAATGGCTCCCCCTTCCCCTTGCCTTTTAGCTAAAAACCCTGTTTCATATTTTACTGAAAAAAATTGAGTCTATTCATCAAGAGCTCCCTCTTCTCCCTAACATTTCTTCTCACATCACCCACGTGTTTCTGGTACTATCTCCTTTTTCTTCTCTGTCTCATATAAAGATAGGGTCTTTTTACTTGCTAATCCTTTTACATTTATGAGTGATCCCATTCCAACCCATCTTCTCCAACAGATCACTTCATCTATCATCCTTTCTCTTATCATCAGCCTCTCACTGTCTAATGACTGCTTCCCTTCTGCCTACAAACATGTCCATGTCCTTCATTTTTAAAAAACTCTCACTTAACCATCCATCCCCACAAGCTCGTGTGCCATGTCTCTCCTTCTTTTTGTGGATAAACTCCTTAAGAAGGCTGTCTATAGTAGAAGCCTCCACTTCCTCTACTTTCCTCCACTCTCATTCTCCTAACTCTTTACATTCTGACTTGGCATCATTATCATTCAGCTGTAACTATTCTCTCCAAAATTACTAATGATCTCCTACTTGCAAAATCTAATTTTTTTTCAATCTTCATGCTTATTCACTGTAGCCTTTGCCATTATTGATCACCCTTTTCTCCTTGATACTCTCTAGGTTTTCAGGATACTATTGTCTCCTGTTTCTCCCCCTACCTATGTGATTGCTTCTCACTTTCTCTTGCTGGATCTTCATCTAAGTCATGCCCACTAACCGTGGTGCTTCACTGGGGTCTGTCCTGGGCCCTCTTCTCTTCTCCTTTGATATTATTTCACATGGTGTTCTTTCTCATCAGTTCCTATGGATTCAATTATCATATCTACACTAATGATTCTCAAATAGATTGTCAAAAATATAAGCAGAGAATTTTCAGGAGACACGATTGTCAATAATCTCTTGGAGGAAATGTTCAGCTTTACTAATGAAGAGATACAAATTAAATAACTTTGAGATACTACTTCACACTTACCAAACTGGTAAAAATGGTTAAAATGATGCTTGGTGGGGTTGCAAAGCAGCATATTCATTCCTGGTGGAATTATAAACCTTAGCCTTTAGAATTTTGAGTCTTAAATCTTTGGGCAAGAGCTACCTGGAAATTATATATATTAATTTATACTTGAAGAGAGCTAATGATTCTAAGGGACAGAAGTGAGCAGGAAAGGCATTCCATGTAGGAGGAACAGCAAATGGGACAATTTGACTGGAATATATAAAGGGGAATAATGTGGTATCTGTTTAGAAACAGGTTGAAACCAGACTGTGAGGGGCTTTAAATGACAAAAAAAAAGAAGAAAGATTATGTTTTATTCCACGACAATGGGTAGCTACTGAAACTTCTTAAGCAAAAGAGTAGAAAAGTCATCAATTTTCCCTCTCTGTGGAGAATGGATTGGGAAGGGAGAATAATTAGAAAGTTATTGTACTAGACCAAGCAAGAAGTGCTGAGGGTCTCAACTAGGATGGTGGTCATATTAATAGAATGAAGGGAGAGATGGAAGGGCTGCTATTGAAGGAGCTAGACTCAATAATATTTGGTGACTCATTGAATGTGGGGTTTGTGGAAGGAAGTGAAGTAATGGGACAAATCATGAATGACTCAGATTATAAACCTGGGTTACTAAAATAATGGTGTCTTTGAAAGAAATAGGGAAGTTAAGAAGAAAGTTGAATTTGGTGGGAAATAGGTGCTGTATTTTGGACTGATTGAATTTGAGATGCCTCTGGGACATCGAAAGTAGAAATGTTTAGCAAGAAGTTAGATGACTAGAGACCATAGGGTAAGAGTAGGACTAGAACACAGAGAAGACATAACATCTAGGCCCTCTTCTCTCCTCCTTTGATGCTATTTTACATGCTATTCTTTCTCATCATTTCCTATGGATTGAACTAATCTACATAAACATGAAATTTTTGAGTTCGTGAAAGCTGATGGAATCATCAAAGACAAAGTTCATGGCAGAAAGAGACAACACCCTGGGGTATATAACCACACTTTAAGTATTAGTCATAGATGATAATCCAGTAGAAAGGGGGTGACCAATAAATACAACATGGAGGAGGCATGGCTAAATAGCTTCTGTTAAAATATCTGGGTGGTTAATAGACTGAGATCTTAGTATGGCTCAAAAGAATTCTCTTGTTATCTGAAGTTGCATAGTTAGAGATATATTGTCCAGGAATAGAGGTGAAAGAGCAACTATTCCCTTCTGAGGTCAGAACCATGAAGTACCATGTGATTTGGAAGAAAATGATGTAATCAAAGTCACATTTCCCCTAGGCCCTCATTAGAATAGTTCCAACTCTCATAATAGCCATTCTCTCATTACTTCTTAACCAATCAGAGCCAATTGCCACCCTTGCGAACATCCTTTCTTCCCAGGGCATGTAAGCATTGAGAGGATTCTACGAGTAGTCTTTGGCATTCAAGAGTGTCATTGACTCATTTTATTAAGTATTGCTAGCATGATTAATAAAAGTATTAATTACCAGAACTATATCTCTTGAGCTTTTTAGACATTGCATATGGAATTCTCTCAGTAAAAATAGGATGGCTACTTGTCTGGGATATTTTGGAGGGGGATTTTCATCAGGTTTGGTCAGATTTGGTGGTCTCTGGGTTCTCTTCTCCCTCTGAGATTCTGTGACTGATAAATTTAGCTCTAATGATTATGCTATTTTTGCATTTGGGGCTAGCCCATGGGAATGTTTGCTTCAGGCTAGCCTTAGGACAACTATAATTTATGAGCCTAATGATTTTTTAAAAACTCTATGCAAAACATTGTCTAGCTATAGGGAGTTAGAATTCACAGTGTGAACTATTCTGTCAAAAAAAATGAAAGGATGAAGTGAGATGGATGACTACCCAGAGTGCCAGACTCCAAATGGTGAGAGAAAGTGGGAGGGAAGGGTAAAAAATCAGCAAAGTGAAAATTTCAAAAATTATAATAATGATTATAGACATCCAGAAATTTCTGACTGAGACAGTGAAACTAATGGAAAGATTTTTTTATTTTTGGTAATTTCAAACTATTAAATCATCAATTAGATCATGTAAGGTACTATTGAATTTATTGAAATTTTAATAGGATCTAATAAATGTATTACTTGTATCTTTTCTTTTTTTTTTTTCATTTTCTGTAACATTTCCCTTTGTCGTCTATCCCCACAGCTTATTTATTTAATATTCAGTGTAGTGGAAAAATATCAAATTTGCAGTCGCTTGCACTCCATGAATTTGAATCCAAGCTTTGCCAGTTTCTGTCTATATGACCTTGGGCAAGTCGCTTAACCTATTTGAGTTTTGACCTCAACATCTGTCTTTGTTTTATTGTTTGGTGCACTGTCATGAATAATTGAACAAAGCATTTATTAAACACTTTCTATGTGCAAAGCACTATGCTAGGTAAGAAAAAAAGTAAGATAGTCCCTATTATCAAAGAGTTCATATACTACTGGGGCATATAACAGTTAATCAGTTATCAAGCATTATTAAATGCCTACCACGTGTCCACTACTCTGCAAAGTATTAAAGATAAGAGAAAAAAAAACAAATTTGAAAAAAAAATCCATTCTCAAGGAGCACATAGTCTAACACATATGGTAGGTTTCAAGTATAAGTCATTTAGAAAAGTCCCATGATCCTTAGGGCACAGTGGCAACATAAAAGTTTATGCCTCTTCTTTTTTTGGCATTTCCATTGATGAAATAATGCCAGTTCGACATTGAATGTTTTGACTGTGTCAAAGACTTTGGGTGCAAGAACTTTATTTTCTGGTATTAAATAGTTGTGGCTGTAGCACTTACAGGAGCAAGCATAAGGGTGCATTTTTGTTGTTACTATTACACTGTAATCACAATGTATAGCCAAAGTCCTTCATGTTTGCTTAAGCATAGGAATTTGATAGATACCGTGTGTGTGTGTGTGTGTGTGTGTGTGTGTGTGTGTGTGTGTGAGAGAGAGAGAGAGAGAGAGAGAGAGAGAGAGACAGACAGACAGACAGAGACAGAGAGAGAAGTGATATCTATGGTAAAGTGGTTTCTCTAATTTAGTTATATATATAAATATATTATAAAATATATATATGAATATATGAATATATAAATATAAATATATAATATATAAATATATAAAATATTATAAATATATAATAAACATATATATAATAAATAGGGTGTTGTGACTAGGAGATAATGAAAGGTCACAATTTCAGCAACTAATAAGGAAATGCCACAAACTAATCATTGATTTTAATCCAAAATGAAAAATGAATAAGAATAGTGAGCAGATAGCAAGTAGAGAAAGAAATGATTACTGCCTCCCTCCCCTGACTTTGCATGGAAGTGGTCAACTGTGAAATTCTGCAACAGTAAGTGTGGCAGTAAATGCATGGTGAGGTTCACACAGAGGAAGCACGTGTGACTGAATTGCATATCTAGATGAAAGTACAAATCCTCTGGTGATATCACCACACAGCTCCCACTGGGCATCTTCCTCAACAGTCTTGAACAGGATACATTCTGTTCAATATATGCATGATAGCAAAAATAATTATAACTGACATTTATATAGAGCTTCCTATTTACCAGGCATTTTGCTAAATGCTTTATGATTATTTTCTCATTTAATCCACTTTCAACCCTGAAAGGTAGGTGCTATTATTATCTACATAGTACAGTTGAGGAAACTGGGGCAAAGACATTAAATGACTTGCCCTGGGTCATATAACTAGTATAGTCTGAGTTTATATTTAAACTTAGG
The DNA here is from genome assembly GCF_003287225.1 of Phascolarctos cinereus. Lineage (NCBI taxonomy): Eukaryota > Metazoa > Chordata > Mammalia > Diprotodontia > Phascolarctidae > Phascolarctos > Phascolarctos cinereus. Next base: position 288,347,005 of record NW_027555847.1, on the reverse strand, counting down.
TCTTCCTTACTCCAGGCCTCAACATTCTATCCACTGTACCACAGTGCTGCCCAGGTATGAAGTCTACTACTTGCATGAGTCTGGTGTGTAATTTTTGCTGGGTTTTATTCCACAATGGTTAAGAACCAGTTTTCAGAGTGGCAGGGGTGGGGACACATACGACACATTTTTAAATTTAATATTCATTATTAACATTTTCTCAATCACTTTCTAAAGTCTACACCATCAACAAAACAAGGCTTAAGTAGAACATGATAGTTATATTCAAGTGTTTGAATTACTATCATGTAAAAGGGCTAAACTAGGAGCAACGAGTGGGAGCTATAAACAAGAGCATTTAGTCTTAATTCAGTTCAGTTCAATGAAATTAAATCTGGTTAAATAAGTGTTTGATGTGTTGATATCAACTTAGTGACCATAGCAGAGGAAATACAAAGTATGGCTTCCACTAGGGAAAACACATACACAAAATACAGATAAATAAATAGAAAATATATACAAAGTAAGCAGAAGTAATTTACTTTGAGACAGGGGCACTGCCTACCACCCTTGGCTACTTCACTAGTTCCTTTTCTCTTCAAACTTCTCCAAAGGAAAACCTACATTCTGCCTCCACATCCCATTCATTCCTTATTCCTTCTCATGCATTAAAAAATAAAATCAATAGTTGATTAAATACTTATTGTGTACAAAATATTGTGCTAAGTACTGGGGATACAAATAGAAAATTGTCACAATTTCTAATCTTAAGTATCTTATATTCTAATCGAGGAAGACTACAAATAATATGAAATTCAATTATAGAAGAGTAAAAATGCTAAGAAGTCCTAAGAGTTCAGTAATAGGGAAGATGACAAGATCCTAGGGTTCTTGGGTTGCATCAGTAGGTCAGAAGACTGTGGGGTATAGATGTAGGGTGCATGATGATTCTTGATGGTCATTCATCTATTTAGAAATTACAGAGTTGTTGATGTTCCTTGTATCCAATTCTATGAACAATCAGACCAGGAGAAGGGGAAAGGCAAAGTGGAGGGGAAGGAGACCTTTTTTCACCTATCACTCAATCCATAATACTTGCTGAAAAGCTATTCATGACCTCCAAATCATCAAATTAAAAAAATACAACTTTTTTCTCCATTCTGATTCTTCTTTACCATTTTTCAGCTGAATCATTCTGTCTTCTTGACTTTGAATAAGTCACTGGGCCTCATAGAACCTCAGTTTTCTCAACTATTAGATAATGGGGTTGGACTAGGGAAGCTAAAATTCTTTTCCATTCCCAAATCTATGATTTTGTGATCTATCTCATTAGGGTTATTGTGAATTTTGGGTTTGATAATATATTTGAAATGATTTGAAATGTTAAAAATCCTATGTAAGTATGTAGCTCTGTGTCTGTGTGAGTTGTGATTACAAGGTAGAAAAAGTTCAACTATTTCACTATCATAGAGGAAAGGTGCTTTCAGTTTCTCTGGTATGAGTGTCATCCTTCTTGTCTAGCCATTCCTCTTTTCTTCCAGGTACTGTGACCTCATTCTAGGAGTTCCCTATACAAATACAATCACAGATTCAATTTCTATACTTATCCTTACTATATAAATAGTCACTCACATTCTGTCTCATAGTGCTTAAACCTGAAGCCAGATCCTGGGCAGGCAGGGAGACAGAGAAGGTCCATGCTTTACTCATTTTCCTCTCCTTCCTTCCTTCCTTCCTTCCTTCCTTCCTTCCTTCCTTCCTTCCTTCCTTCCTTCCTTCCTTCCTTCCTTCTCCTCCTCCACCTCCTCCTCCTCCTCTTTCTCCTTCTTCTTCTTCTTCTTCTTCTTCTTCTTCTTCTTCTTCTTCTTCTTCTTCTTCTTCTTCTTCTCTCTGTTTCTCACCACTTACCTTCCTTCTTTGCAATTTCCTATTCAGAAGTAATGAGGCATGGAAAGCATAGCACTTACGATCCATTAAATCTCCACCTAAGTCAGCATTAGTATTAATTAAACAAACTTTAAAAAATATAACTTTGGATTTAACATATGCTCACTTGGACATCAATGGGAAGGAGAGGTGCACACTTACCCATCACTTATTCTCCTGAAAAGGAAAATCAGTGGCTCAGACAGCCTCTCCTGGATGCCTCAAAATGTCTCATGTAGCAGCTTAAGGTGGAAGCAGTTACAGTACCTAGAGCTCCAGCAGCAGTACTTTTCAGTGACTCCTAGTCTGTAGTCTCCAAATTTTCTTCATTCACATTCCAAATTGAATAATGCATTCAATTCCTCCTCTAACTTCTTGCATTGCCTGGCATATCAAGAGCAAAGGGGGAAAAATTACCTGTCCCTTTAAGATTCACTCAATCCCTATGTATCACCTAGTGGTCACACAGCCAAGTTCTGAAGGCTCTGTCTGAATAAAACTATCTACTAATGCCCTGCTAAAATATAACTAAGATGCCATATCTCCTCTACTTTAGTCCAAGCTTCCTTTGGTCAGTAATTATATCCTAATCTTCTTATGTCAAAGTGGGAAGTAAGAACAGATGAAGAAAGGAAAGTGATATTCCAGGCCCTGAAGTTGGGTAGAATTTGTAGCATCTGTACTCACAGAGTTCAGTGAGGCAGCTGAAAGTCATGGGTGGATCATATCTAAGTTATATAACTAAGTTAGAGTAGGAGATAAGGTTATCAGAAATGAGCATTGGTCTAATTAGAGTACCTTTCCTGAATGGAGTGAAGAAAACAAATAGCAGTGGAGCAAAAAAAAAAATGCTCAGGTGCCATGTCAGGATCCAAGATGATTATGAGAAGTTGGGAATAACCATCAGAGTAAATTCAGGTTTTGCAGCTGCTGGATTTGATCATTTAAGTGACACAAAGTCCATTGGGTAGCATCACTTTATTTTTCCCTTCCTCTTTAATGTACTTTTCAATACCTTGCATTATATACTTACTGGACAGCGGATGTTATCGATGCATGCTCTGGATACTTCAGGTTAGTTATTGGGAACTGGATCTCTTTGATCAAAGAAATGAACTCGTTTCTGAGGGATATTTTACAGTTAAAGCCCTGGGAGCATAAAAGGATAGGATTTAGAGACTATCTAGCTAACCCTTTCTTTTTACTGATGAGGCTCGATAGAAGGTCTCAACATAACAAGGCCCAAAGGGTTTAATACATCCTTCCAGGATACTCAATAACAGCAGCAATGACAACAAAAATTTATAGTGCTGGGATTCAAACATAGGTCATCTAACTTGAAACATGGTGTTCTTTCCAACAGATGTCTCCCATTTCCACCAAAAGTACACAAAAGAAGGACTCTGGGGTAGAGGCAACAATAGGACATAACACCTTTGTGTGCTCCTCTTCTGGTCCTGCTCAGCTCTCCATCTTTGGGCTGGTGATTGCCCTGGGGATCAGGCACAGTCATTTAAGCATAGCTAGATCATTTTGGGGTACCAACATAACGAAAATATTCATACACAGGAATTTGTAGTGTATGCTGATATTCAGAGAAATTAAGAGCCAGATACAAATAACAAGCAAAACAAGATACAAACTAGAATCATTTGAAAATCAGTTGACCCAGAAATTGCACATGGCCTTTGAAGCCTAGGCAAGGACTAGTAGATAAGCACTAAGTATCACTGGAGTAAAGAAAACCATTCTCACTACCAAAATTTAGGTATGATTTGACTTAATAATGATTTATAGCAAATTGTTAAAATATTTCAACAGATTTGGCTTCTTTTGTTTAAAGGGCCTAGTTATTTATATCATTTTTTCACATTACTGAATGGGGTTACTACAAAGGTAATATATAGAATGTCCTTCATCCTTGCCCTCTGTCCAATGTTTGTCTTTTTTACATTGAAAAAAAGTCACCATTTATTTCAGAAAACAATTCTATCGAAGTTGGGAGATGAAGATAATGGTTTTATTTTGAAATTTGTTGTTGTTATTAAGTCATTTTCAGTCATGTCCAACTATTTATGACCCCAGTCGGGGTTTCCTTGGCAATTTCCTTTTTCCAGCTCATTTTATAGATAAGAAAACTGAGATAAACAGTACTAAGTGACTTGTCCAGAGTCACAAAACTAATAAGAGTGTGTCAGGTTTGAATGTAGGAAAATAAGTCATCCTGACTCCAGGCCCTAGAATTTATGCACTGTGCACCTAGCTGCCAATTCTGGGATTTACCCTGATTCAAATCAATGTTAACTTTGTAGAGTATGTGTGTTTAATAAAAGAAAGTGGATAATGCTTATGTTGATCCCTTCAAGCATAGCATATCAATTTGTAAACTGTTGTAGGAAAGGCAGAACCTTAATCTTTCACAAGTGGACAAAGAAAATGGTCTCATCCACCTCCTTTAAATCATACAGCTTGTTTTCAGTAGAAGGTTATGGCTTTTCGAACAAATGCTATTGCAGTTGGGGAATAGTGTCATTCTCTTTGCAAAGGTCATAGCTAATTCTTCTTGGAACAAGAGCAACCTATTAAAGAGTACCCTAAATAGTATGGGAACAATGATTCATGTCTTTCTTGAGACAAAAATAAGATAATTGAACTCATAGAGCATTAAAGCTGGAAGGATACTTGAATATCAACCACATCCAGAATTTTTAAATTTCAAATTCAAAACCATGACTTTCTAAACTTCATATAGGGCAATCAACAATTTTAGACAAAGCTGAATCTAGCAAAGCAATGAACTGATCCAAGAATTCTAAAAACATAACCTACATAATTGATCCCTTTGATACATTTTCAAGAAAACAAAATTTTCAAAGCATAGAATATTTTTGATAAATATAACCAAACTGAGAAGAGTGAAACACAATTTATTACAGTCTACTAGAGATGTTTTAAAATTTTGTTTTTAACAATGGGATTTAATCACTTGTTGCATTCAAATAATATAAAACTCATGGTGTACCAATGATACAACTTACAGCTAATGCATCAAGGAAGCCTTTATACTTTATCTCCTTTAGTCACCCCGATATTAAAACAAAGCATGAGTCCAATCAGTGACTTATTTGTTACTAAAGTGGAAGCAACAAATGTGGAAGTTACTTCTATTATATTCACTGGTTACTGGCAGAATTCTTCCATGATTTACTTTCACTACGAAGACTGTATTGAAATGTTTATTTATTTGGGGTAAAAGAATTCTTCTGTTAATCAAGCCATAGTACCAAAATTAGAGGAAACTCTGCAATAAAATACACATTTTAATCATTCCTTCAGAGTTCCTGGATTTCTAAAGTAGTGAATCCCAAATACACAAAGGACATTTGCCGAATGCATTTTATCCTGTGAAACTTTCACTCTTTCCATGTTAACCACAGTTCCTGTAGAAGCAATTCAAGCAGAGCTCATGAATTTTGAAATATCATTCTATTTTCCCAGCTTCCATCAATCTCCTAGTTAAGTTCAAGAACATAACATTACTCAAGAAAACATTTATTTTTGAGTTTTTCATGTTTGACTTTCACAGGGCTCTGGCCTAAAATGACTCCATTGTTCCCTCATCCTCACCTAAGGCTGATTTTCATATAAATTACATAGCATATACTAATCCATCCTGTACATAGACAATTTTTTTCTTTCTGCTGAGATCTTCATCTGATGTGAGAGGTGTAAGAATGAAATGAGGTGGAAAAGAGTACAAATCTATTTCTAAGAAATAAAATATTTCAGGCTAATTCCAAAATGTGAAATTAGAAGTCTTTTGTGTTGGCTATGTGCTAAAATTGAAGCAAAAAGCTAAGCCCCAGGATAACTTTAACTTATTGGACCATGACCCATGGGGGCCTGCTACCCACTTTCCAGCTGCTTCTGTATTATAAAGGTAATAATGTCACAAGGATGAATGGTTCACAAATGTTTTTAATAATTTCTTCAATTTGAAGATTTGCTGTTTTTTTTCCTCTTCTGAAAGACACATTTATCTTCTTCTTTGTAATTTATAAAATATATGTGTATGTATATGTATGTGTACCACCTCTTCTCAACCTCTTCAAATTACTTTTGCATATATTTTTCTGTGTGTATTTGCACATGTTGTATACCCTTCTCCCTTTCCTAACCCAATAGAAGGCAAAAAAAAAATACAAGAAATAAAAATTGCCATTAAGAAACATAAGATTATTTCCATGAAGGAAAACTTGGTTCTAGGCAATCTTATATATCTGTTCATCTATTTCATTATATTGGAATATTTTAGTTGAATAAGATTTAAAGTGATCAGTGTTAAGATTGTGTTTTCCTACATTTGATTCTTTATCATTGCTTTATTTTTTCCCCTTCCCTTCTTATTTTGTCAGTCCTTTGATTCAGTTAATGGTTTTGCTTAAATCGTTTTGGTTCTTCTCTATTTCCAAAGGTTTTCTCCATGTCCCCAAACCCCATTCGCCTTCTTTTTCCCTAAATTGGGAGTTGCATTTAATTATTGAGACTTTCTGGTTTCTTTTTACATTTGTTAGCCTCTTTTACCCATCTATTACCCCATTTTAGTTAATAATTAGTTCAAAATCAACCTTCCTCCATTCCTGTACAACTTCTTATATTTATCTTTTATCTTTTGTTCCACCTTTTTTGTCTAAGAAGTTTTACTCTGCTTTGTTCACTTAATTCTCTCCTCTTCTATTCTATCCCAACATCCCCCCCCCCCCATTCATGTGGTATAGCTTTAGTTAGTCATTCTTTGGTTATGTCTGTGTTCTTCATGTGGTTACTTTTAGTCCCCTATTCCAACCAATTTATGTTTTGCTGCCTTTAGAAGTCTTTTCCCATTCTACTCTTTTTTTTTCTTATATGTCTCATCTTAAAAGTATCCATCCGTGAAAAAAGCAGTGTTGGGCAGAAACAGTACTGCAGGTTAGAAATTTTCCTGTGCCCCACATAATGAAGTTCAATACTACTCCCTGCCAGCAGCATGATCAGTTTCCTCATCAAATGTTGTACTACTTTATCTGTGGTTTTATGTCTCTCATAATTATGGGTGCTAGATACTCCTATAATTTCACCAATTCCTTGTGGTCGAAGATGCTTCCACATTGAGACACAACACTCTCTGAAAGGAGCTGGTGTTCCAAAGTAATTAAGTGACCCAGTGTCAACATACTCTGCACCCATAGGATTGATCTTCAAAGGTCCCTTCTCCCTACTATTGTGGTAATGTCTTCTCATAACAATCTCCTAGATCAGGAAGCATTTATTAAGGACTATATTCAAAGCACTGCTAAGTCAGGGTTTACCCACTTTTTATGCCACTTTTCTTGAAGCCGACCTCTTTTGAACAAGAGACTATAGAAATCACTATTCTTTTGGCACATACCCCTGGACATGGAAGGGTTATAGTTCCTACCACTCCTCCCCATTTATGCAGCCTCTTATTCTGCAATCCTGTCCCACAAAATGTATGGAAGGTCAATGTGTTTAGTCCATAGAGCCTCAGTTCTTCTGCTCCTTCAGCTTCACTTCTCCTTTTCTTAAGTTTCGCTTACATCTGTAACCTATTGAATCCATTTTCATCCCTTGATAAACATGTAAAAAAAAATTCTTCTCCTCCCTTCTCTCCTTTCCTTTCCTCCGGTCTCCTCCCCTCCCCTCCCCTCGCCTCCCGTCCCCTCGCCTCCCCTCCTCTCCCCCTCCCCTCCCTCGCTCCCTCCCCTCCCTCCCCTCCCTCCTCCTCTCCTCTCCTCTCTCCTCTCCTCTCCTCTCCTCTCCTCTCCTCTCCTCTCCTCTCCTCTCCTCTCCTCTCCTCCTCTCCTCTCCTCTCCTCCCCTCTCCTCTCTTCTCCTCCTCTCCATGCCCCTTCTGTCTTTTTTTCTTACTTATCTGTGGCTACTCTCAAGTGATTCTTTTCTTTATTCAGAAGCTCTGGAAAGTTTTCTTGTATTATTTCCAATGGCACAGCTTTCCTTTTTTTTTTTTTTTGATGGGAGGCAGGGTCACATGCCTTTCAAACACCTGTGGTGCCTGACTTATTACTGTGCTTCATTTCACTAAGATTATTTTATGTTGTATAAAATTCATGGGTTCTTTTAGGTTGTTGCCTTTTTGCCTCTCTTTTGCCAAATTTTCATCCCCCTCAATTTTTTTTAGTTTCTTTCATCCTTTTAAAGGTTTTCCATTGTTGATTTAACTTTTGTCTGATCTAATTGAGTTTTTCTAGCTGTAAGTTTTTACTCATATTCATTTTTAATTTCCCCAATGTATTTCATTTATCTGTTAAAGTAACTCTAGAGTTTCTAGGTGTTCTAAGCTCTTTTCAAAATATGCAAAATTATGTGTATCATCAGGTGTTGATTCATGTTTATTTGTCATATATTTTTAAGACTTTTAAAAATTCTTTAATGATTTACTATTTATTGCTATTTTTGGTTTTGGGATTCTGTTGGTTTTTCTGCTTGTTTTCTGTGCTTTTATTGGTTTCTTTCCTCTTGAAATTTAGTTGTTTCAGTCATTCTGTATGTTTATATTTTTCTGTGACTCAATTTCCGTTCCTCTCAATTTACTGCTAGGCATTCCCTGGACACTAGATTACAGGGTGCCTCAGGCTCCTTGTATTGGTCATAAGGTTGACTGGTCTGGGTCTCTGCCCTGACTATCTTCTCAAGACACACAGCCATACCTATTATAATATTCGTCAGGCCCATGCAGATACCCACTTTGGCATCTAGTTATTTTATTCCTCCTTTGTTTCACATACTTTTCTTCTTGTGTTTGGGCTTAGTCATTGTCTATTGATTTTTGCAGGGTGAGGGAAGAACAGAAAGTAGGTTCTGTGCCTAATCTCCACAGCAGTAAGAGGAATAACAAGACGATTCTTTCCCGAAATCTGAGACTTGGCTGCTCTAGGTGTTCAGAGACTAGTAGGAGAGGGTAATTGAGTGATCACATTAAGAATCAGAATCCTCTGATTTTTTGGGGGGTGGGTAAGATTTTTACCTTGTGGGAGTTTGTCTTCTTTCTCTTGCATATGTAGGTGCAATTGCTCAGTATCTGATGCATCAATATTTTTATTGGAGGACTAGATTATTGAAGTGGCTAAGATGAAGTAGCAAATCTATCATGTTTCTGGTGACTTCATATGCAAATGTAATTTTATTGTCAATATCACAGCCATGATTGTATGTGTATGCACACACACACACACACACACACACACACCCATACTTTTTAGTTTAGTTTTTTTCCCCTAACCATCTGTCTTATAAATCAGCTGCAATTAAGCTTCCCTATTGTTTTCTACCCCAATGTATTGGTATAAATAAAAGGTTGTCATGGGGAAGACACATTACACTTCTTCACTTTGGTCCCAGAAGGCAGAACAAGTAACAATGGGTAGAAGACACTAAGAGGCACATTTAGGCTTAATGAAAGTGGAAAACAAAACAAATAATAAACCGTTGTAAAAGTTAGTGCTATCCCAAAGTGGAGTAGGTAATCTCAGAAGGATGTAGGTTCCATCTTGCTGGAGGTTGCCAAGCAACAGTTGGATGGTTACTGGTTGGTTGTGTTGTTCAAGGCAATCTATTAAGGTTTCATGTTGGACTAGGTGATCTATGAAGTCCCTTTCAGTTCTAAAATTTTTCAATTTTGCAATTAAGGGTGTTCATAATTAACTATGAGTTTCATTTGCGACAAAATCCCCAGCTGAAAAGCCCACCATCAGCCTCTTTGATAAGAGTGTTCAAACTGTGAGGAGGTCCATCATGTTCCAGCCTGATTCCAAATCTTCACAGGTATTAATGATTTTTATCAGATTGTGTTCTGGTTCATTCTAGACTCTTTTTTAATGGCATTTCCCCATAAGGTGCTTTTGAAAGACAGCCATCTAAAGAAAAAGTACCATAGTTTATCCTGGACCATGAATTCTCATCTTAGCCTTAGGATTTATTGTAAGAGATTTTGTTACAGTTGACAATACTTTTTGATCTTGTTTTGGAATGCTTTGAATCCTACCACTTTAGCAATTGTTCTACAGGAATGGACAAAATATATCATTAGAATATGGTCCCCTGCAGAATGTGTATTTATTATTCGCAACATTGCCAAGAGTGTAAAATTTAACAATGTGCTTAGTCTAATTATGGTATTGGGGTGCAGATCTAAGGAATTAAATGTTTCCATGGCAACATTTGATAGGATGCCTGAGCTGTTAAGAAAAAAAATTTTGCAATTCCAAGGCCAATTTTTATTGTGCAACTAATTTTCTTCATTAGCCTAGATAGTCTGAAATTCAAACTTTTGTTCAAGTCCTTGCACATTTCATCCTTTAAGAGAAATATTACATTGAAAAAGTTTCATAGAGTCTTTATTCTGATTAATTTATAGTGGTTTGATAAATTACAAACTTTGCCATAATTATATAAAATGGCTGCAAAAAGTAATTCCTGATGTCAACTAAAGATAGGATGACTTGACAACAAAATAATGAAACTTTATCAGTCAAAAAAGCCTTGTCTTTTTGAGAGATAATTAAATGATTTAATTGGGGAGATACAGTTGGAAAAAAGGGAAAACAAAATTTTAAAGTGTGTATCAAAAAGGAGAGAAAAAAACTCAAGCACATTGAATGACAGTGGAATTAAACAAAAGGTATTAAAAGTGGTAGGGAAGGGTGCTATACATAGTGGGGGTGGAGTGGTAAAGGGAGGTAGGCTGGAGTAGGGTGAGTAAAATGTCAGAGATGATGAGAGGAGATTTGAAGCCAAAGTGAGACTGTAGGGGCAGAGGTCAGACATGAGTGGGAATAGGTTTGTAGAGAAAATGAGAAGTCTTAAAACCAGTCAGATGAATTCTATTTCAATTTTATACTTTGGCATCTAACAAGCCAAAGGCTGGTTTTCAAAAGTGGTGAGGGTCATAGTAAATTTAAGTGTACTAGAAAGGCCACTGGACTTAATTCTAACCTCTAATTGTAAGAACTGGCTCCAGCACACCTCTGAGCCTGACCCTGAAGTCTTGCTTGAAATAGTGAGGAAATGGGAAAAGTCCTTAAGGCACTAAAGGCCATTAAGTGCCATGATGACCTTGGACAGGTTATCATCCTTCAGGCAGCTTTTGGCAGCTGTCACCCAGGTCCATTCAGAGAGGAGTTACCTTCATTCCTCTGTATAATATGTATGCATGCATATGTGGCTGGATGTGTATGTCTGTGTGTATGTGGATATGGGTTGTTGGAAATATTCTAAAGATCTCACAGACATAGGCAAGGCATCTCTGAAGCAACTTTTCAAAATATTTTAAGTTTAATTGGACATAAGATTTTCTTATATAAACAAGTAATGAAAACAAAAAAGCAAATAAAAATCTACCACAGAGGTAAATTGATGTCTTCCTAATGAACTTCACTACCACACGGACCCTTCTAGAACAAACCACTCAATCATTTTTTGGAAGGCTGTCTTTATTATCATGCCAATTTTTATTTTTAACAGCAAAATAGGGTAGAGGGTTGGGGTTAAGGTGTGGGGGGGAAGTATGCTCTACTAGGGAGGATTTCACTTGGTGGACTAGCAAGTGAATTAATACAAAAGGGACACATCTGTTAGAGAGAGGACTAACACATGCATGTTCTTAGTTCAAGTTCAGTTTTACATCAAATGAAGCACTTGAAAGTCATTAAATAGGTAACAAAAAGGAGGTTTACTTCTCACTAACACAGCAAGATATGAAGCAAGAATAAATTTTTCCTTGTCTTTAGCTTTTGCAGACTCAGTCTCCCTTTCCTGCTTATGGAAAAGCTTCTGATCAATAGGTCATTAGCGTAAGGTATGGTCAATCTAGTGGTCTCAGACACCCATTAAGTTTGAGAAGTTCTGGCTACACCTTCACGGCACTTTTTAATGCTCTTAGGTGACTAGCCAACTATGTCCAGGAAGGGGAAGTCAATCAGATCTGCTTTGTCTTCTTTTAGGGAAAAGTAATGCCTCTAGCAGGAAGGATGAGGAGATATGTACCTAATCCGTGCTGTAGGGAACTGGTAGAAGACATTAGCCTAATCCATGTCGTCAGGAAAAGTTGGGAGATATTAATTGCAAAATTCATCTTGTCTGGCCTCAAATCATATAAAGTGACTGTCTTAAAGGTCAAAGTAATTACTTTAGGTGTTGGGAATGGTATAAAGTTTAATTTTAACTATTTAGAGGACTTGTTTGAATATTTTAGGGACAAAAAGGGTGAGCCTCTACCAACAATCTTCTGGAAAAAAGACATTGACAAGATAAACAGGTGCTAATTGATTTCCAATTGATAAATGGTCAAAGGATATGAACAGGCAATTTTCAATGAAGAAATTGAAATAATTTGTATTCATATAAAATGCTCTAAATCATTATTGATTAGAGAAATGCAAATTAAAACAACCTTGAGATATTATTTTATACCTATCAGATTGGCTAAAATGATTGAAAGAGAAGGTTAAAAATGTTGGAGGGAATGTGGAAAAATTGAGGCACTAATTCCTTGTTGGTGGAATTGGAACTGATGCAACCATTTTGGAGAGCAATCTGGAATTATGTCCAAAGAGTTATGAAACTACCTATATCCTTTGACACAGCAGTACTACTACTTGGTATATTTCCAAAGATGATTAGAGAAACAGGAAAAGAAGCTATATGTTCTAGAATATTTATAGCAGTTGCATTTGTTGTGGCACAGCTGGAAATTGCAGGAATGCCTGTCAATTAGGAAATGGCTGAACAAGTTGTGGTATATAATTGTGATGGAACACTACTATGCTATACGAAATGATGAGCTCAATGATCTTGGAAAAAGCATGGAAAGCCTTGCAGGAAATCATGATGAACAAAATGAGCAGAACAAAGAGAACACTGTATACATCAACAGCAATATTGTTTTGAAGAATGTCTTTGAATGAATGTTACTTTGAGTATTATTAATATCCAAAATAACTATAAAAGACATATGAAGAAAGATGCTATCTGCATCCAGAGAAAGAACTGATAAATAGGTGTATATAATAATTTCATACATATATATAAAAATATACACACGCATACATATACCCATACATACATGAACACACACATACATATATGTATACACATACACATAAACGTACATACATATACACCTTCACAAAGCACACATATACATATACACGCATATATACACGCATACACATATGCACATGTATATGCATATGCATGCATCTCTGTATATGCATGCATAGGTGTATATACATACACCTATGCATATGTGCATGTACATGTATATATATATGCATGTGTGTGTGTATATTTGTGTATAATGGTGGCCATCTGTAGGGCTGGGGGGAAGGGGAAAAATTTACATGATAACTTTGCTGTGTATTTAAAAGGAAAAGCAAATTGGGCATAGTAGATTTGCAACTTCATGATCAATCATCTTTTTAAATTTTACTATGTTATAGAAATGCTTGTTTTATTCCATACATTAAAGTAAAATTTAAAAAAAATAAACAAGAAAAATACTATGTTATATGGGAGAAATGAGTGGTAACTAATGGTTTTAAAACACTCTCTTAGGAGTACTGAACATTTTCTTAAGCATGGAAGAACCCAGTTTTGTGTATTCTGGCTAAGTCATTCTAATTTAGGAGAAAGATATTTTATGAAAAATTATTAGAAAACAACGATAGATAATACTGTTTGGTGTTACTATGTTTGGGAACTACTGTACAGGAAAGGGTAAGGTTGATATAATACAATATGTTTTATGCACAGATATTTTCTTGCCATATTTAATGATGTTGAACCATTTACTACCTGTGATATCTAGATGCAAAAAAAATTGAAAAACAGTTTTCCCAAAGTATACCTATCAATAGAATCTCAGTATCACTAATAAAAGAGACAATTTAATATAGTGCATGGATAATCTAAGTGTGGTCTGGAACCCCTGGGGATCTCTGAGACTCTTTTAGGGGGTCCACAATGACAAAACTATTTTCATAACAATACAAAGATGTTCATTTCTAACATGATTAATATTAATAGATTATAACCCACATAAACCTAAACTTTTTGAGATTCTCAATAAGTCTTAAGAGCATAAAGGAGTCTGAGACCAAAAAAGTTGAGAACCACAGCTATAGTATATACAGTGCTGGACTTGTCATCGGAAAGACCTGGGATTGAATCCCACTTCAGACATTTATAAGTTGTATGACCACAGGCAACTGACTTCACTTATCCAAGCCTCAGTTCCGTCTTCTTTATGGAAAAGAGGGAATGAATAATAGAGATGTAGCACTTTGAGCACAATCAAGGGGCTCAGACTGCTGCCAACCTATAAAAGGTTCCTGTAGAAGAAATCAATCTCTCTTACCTGATGGTGCACGTAATAAGAATTGTTGTAAGTTTTCTGGTGTGGAGAGAGGTCTGAATAAGATTCCTAATCTCCTCACTTTAGCCAATCCACATCTATGAATGCATGACCTCTCCCTTTCTTTGCTCTTTTGTATTTGTTCTTTCCTGCTCTTAAGTAAATGGATACTGAATTATAATGAAGCAGGCAGGATATTGAATTATAATGGAGCCAAGGGAATTCCAGTGACAGGGGTCCATGGCAGACTGCCACAACCACCATAACAGCATTAGGTGAGGAGCCAGGCTAGTCCTGATTACTGTCCTGTCTGACCCAGTCCAGCAGTAAATCTACCCACAAGCAGTAAGAAAGTTTCCTACAGGCAAGGGAGCAACTCAGCAAATAGTTATGACTCATGTGGAAGTGAACTTAATGGTGGTAATGTTTTGCCATCATCACTGAGTTTGATCTTAGTCTCTCTGAGGACCAATGAGGTAGAGGGGAGAGTCTGCCCCAGGTTGGGAAGATATCTTTGTAATTCTGTTCTTGTTACATATTCTTAGCAAATAATCCTTTTAAAAATCTAATTGCTGTTCTTTCCTTTTTGATGATAACAAGGAGATACTAACTGATTAATTTATGAAAGTATACTAGCTGGCACAACCAAATGATATTTGAATAGTAATGATTGGTAATTGATAGTAGAGGAAACACACCAGATGGGAACTTGGGCTGATCACTTGAGAAAGATAACTCTTGCCTCTCAGAGAATGAGGTGCTCCTTGAACCTGCAAGTGAAGGGTGATAGTTGGGACAGTCAACCCAGGGCCTATAAGAGCTATATATAAAATGAGAGGTTTGAGCTCAGTGATCTCTAAGCATCCTGTAAACTCTAATTCTATAATCATATGACATCATTTAAACCATTCTACTGAAGGAAAAATAAAAGAAAATGAGCTTTTCTAGAAGCATGATTATTGGTGTGAGAGGGAGGGGAGAGAGAGAAAGAGAGAGAGAGAGGGAGAGAGGGAGGGAGAGAGAAAGAGAGATTACAGATCATTATACTGAGTCAGAAATCATATCCTACCCAGTTACATTTCTTTTTGGAGTCCTTTAATGATTCATTTACCATTGGAAGTAACTAATGACTTGGCACATCTCATTTTAGTACGACCCCTCCTCTCCTTCTCCCCCACATCCTTTGACACAAGACAAAGCTGAAAGGGTGGACAACTTAAAGTAGTTTGGGTCAGAAGCCATTGGGCCCAGTTCAACTTTGAGCATTATACAACTCAATAAAGGAACATAATGATTCTAGATCAGCTGATACTGTATCATGTCTGCATAAATATAAAGTGAGCTAAACACACTTGTGATGTCAGTGGAATGTGTACATTTGCTGACAATCACCTTTGAAGGCATCCTTGGTAACAACATCTGTCTCATAACAAAATGGTAGCACCCCATTTATATCTCACCCATAGAAGTCTATCCATATCCAGCTGTGTGACCCTGGGCAAGTCACTTCACCCCATTGCTTTGTCAAAATTAAAATAAATAAATAATAAAAAAGTCTGTCCATGACCCTTTTCCAAATTTCCTTTTTATCCTACATATCCTAACATGATTACCTTTGGAATAAACAGGGTTACTGATACTTCTTTGAAGAAGACATTTATTTGCCAGAAATGTTTTTCAATGTTTTTGAAGAATTTACAGTAGTAAAACTTATAGATTGCTTATGAATATTCCAATTATAGGAATGATAATAACTTTTATGAAAGTTCAGATTAATGTATTAAAATATGTTGACCTATAAAGGAGCATGTCTTATTTCAAAGTCCAACTGAATGGCTCAACTAGGTCTTCTTTTACTTCATCATTGGTGACCAAATGATAGATGTTATATTGGCTGAAAAGTTTCTTGATGGGGTCATTTAAAAATATTTTCACTCCTCTTCATATATACTTTTGAAGTACATTACACATGTAGTGTCAAATGTTGATGTATAAGTAAAGGACATTTCCTTATCAACCATTTTTTTTTTTAAAGAAATGTCTTCCAGGCATGCTTTGAAAGATTATCAATAACAATTGAGATGAATCTGTAACTGCAAATCTATATTTGTCACCATGGTTTTCATCCTTAAAAAACTGACTCAAGCCCCTATGTACAAACTGTAAACAACTTGCTCCCTCAGGGAATCCACCAATTTTATTCAGAGACACACACCATCCTTCACACTTCTGAAAAAGGGCCAACATCTCCCCTTGGTAGTCTCTTATGGCTTCTGGAGTGAAATATATGACCTTAAGTAAGGTATCTGCTCTAAACGTAGAGGCCCTTGAGATTGACAGAACCACATGAAATAAGATCAGAGAGAGAGTAAAGCAAGTCTAATATTTTTTTTAAATGAAACAACAGAGATTAGTTAGGCATACTTATTGTTTTACATTGGTCATGTATGAGTTCTCTCTAGTCTATGAAAAAAAGTGCAGTTTTGCTTAATGCTTACTGAAGTTAATTGCTTTTGAAAGCTGG
This sequence comes from Phascolarctos cinereus, assembly GCF_003287225.1. Lineage (NCBI taxonomy): Eukaryota > Metazoa > Chordata > Mammalia > Diprotodontia > Phascolarctidae > Phascolarctos > Phascolarctos cinereus. Next base: position 288,330,147 of record NW_027555847.1, on the reverse strand, counting down.
AGTGGTGGCTCATGCCTATATTTCCTGTTGATGGGGGTTTGAAGGTGATGGATCTCTGTCGAATGTCCATGGTAAGTCTGATGTCAATATAGTGAACTTGTAAGAACAGAGGGCTACTAGATGCCTAAGGATGGTTGAACTGGCCCAAGTAGGAAAAATGGGACAGGCTAAAACTTTCATACCAATCAGTGTTAGGAATGGGCCCATGAGTGGAATGACCGCTGTACTTGCAGCCTAAGAGAGATAGGGAGACCCAATCTTAAAAAAAAATACTGAAGACTGAATTTTTTTCAAACCTCATTCAGGGAGGTGACTACAAAATTGGGGCAGTTAGGTGGTACAGTGGATAAAGCACTTTATTTTCATAATTAAGAAGGGAATAGTTTTTACTCCTCCTAGGACTTAGCATTGCTTTATATTAAGATTTCCAGTCTCTTTCTTTGATCATGGCTTTCAGGTATAATTTTTTTTTTATAAATAATCTCCCCTCAACCTATATTCCAGGTCAGTTTTTTCCCCCAAGATATATTTCACATTTTCTTCTATTATTTTATTTTGTTGGATTTTGTTTTGTTGTTTCATTCACTCATTAGCTTCTGCTTGCCCAATTCTAGTTTTTAAGGAATTATTTTCTTCAGTGACATTCTGTAGTTCTTTTTTTTTCATTTTGGCCAATTATACTATTTATGAAGTTATTTTTCATCAGTGAAGTTTTATACCCTCTTTTACCATTTGGGCAATTCTGATTTTCAAGGTGTTATTTTCTTCAACATTTTTTGTGCCTGTTCTTTTTTTTCTTTTTTTTTTTGTAAACCAAGTTGTTAAACATCTTTTCATAATTTTCTTTCTTCTTTCTCATTTCTTTACCTCATCTACCACTCTGATTTTGATAATAATTTTTAGCTCTTTTAGGAATTTTTTGTTGAACTTGTGTCCAATTAACATTTCCCCCACTTAGAGGCTTTACTTGCAGTTGTTTTGACATAACTGCCCTCCTTTGAGTTTTTGCTTAATCTTCCCTGTCACCACAGCAGTTTTTTATGGTCAGCTTCTTGTTCTTGTTCTTGTTGTTTGATCATTTTCCCAATCTGTTTCTTGACTTTGAACTTTATGCTAATTTTGGACTATGTTTTCATGGGTGTGGGGGGGCACTGTTCTAATTTTCAGGCTTTTTTGTGGGTATGTGTGCTGTTTTCAAAGCTACTTTTAGAGAGTTGGAAGTTTCCAAGGCTTCCAAGGCAGTGTGATCCAAGGAGAAGTGCAGTTACTGCCCTCCTGGTCTGAGCTCTGTTCCTTACCCAGGAAAAGCACCTGATCCTAGATCATAAGCACTGTTCCTCAGGGCCCCCGCTCCCTTGGAACTAGAAGTGATATTGCTCTTCCAGGCCTCTGCTCTCTTGTGACCAAAAGTGTTCCTTTCTGCTCTTGAACTGTGACCCAGAAGGAGGTGTAGGTAATGGAGTTGTCAAATATTGCCTGGTCCTGAGGCTAGTGCTAGCATAGGAGACTCTGTAATCTTTTTCTGACCAGTTAACCAATACCCTTATCATTTCTGACTTGAGAGCTCCTGAAACTGCTGCTATAGCAGCTGCTGTAGCTGTTGCCACCAACTCCCACCTGCAATGCTGCATCCATGTGGGCTCTGAGAAAGCTTCTACCCCCCACATCACAGATCTTTCCTTTAGACTTCCTGAGGTTCTCTTTGTCTGGAAATGTCTCATCCTGACCTTTTGTTGACTCTGCCTCTCCAGAATTCTGTTTGAGACTTTTTTTTTAGGTAATTGGGGTTAAGTGACTTGCCTAGGGTCACACAACTAGTAAGTGTCAAGTGTTTGGTCTGAGGCTGGATTTGAACTCAGGTCCTCCTGTCTTCATGGCCAGTGCTCTATCCACTGTGCCACCTAGCTGCCCCTTGAGACATTATTTTAAAGTTGTTTGAGGGGGCATGTTGGCAGACCTTGCCTGAGTGCTTCCTCTGCTCAGCCATCTTGTCTCTGTCCCCAGAAATCTGAAATGCAGTTCTACTAACACTCTCACAGTCTCATATTCAATCATCTCCTCACCAATTCAGTGTTTCCAAATTCACACACATCTACTTATAGAAGGGGATATTATTCCTGTCTCTCCACCAAGAGAGGCAACAGGCGCTCCTATCACCATCTCAAGAGAGCCTATTACCGTAGGCTACCATATTAGCTTAAATAGCAATCTCCCACTAAAATCTCACCATCTGATCTTCCTGGGTCTATGTGGTTATATGATAGGAGAAACCCCTAACTAAAACCTTCTGGCACCAAGGCAGAGTTCCACCTAAAGCATCGAATCAAATTTCTGGACATAGGGTGTGGGGTTTACATGGTGGAAAATCATAAATCCAGCCCACTAAGAAGGGTAATCTCAAAATATAGACTAAACCTTTCTAGCTTACTATAATCAGGTGTTCTTAATTTCTTTTAGTTAATAGACTCTTTTCTCAGTGTGGCAAATTTAGTCTATTAATCTCTCCTTTAGTATGATGGCTTTAAATGCATAAAAATATGTATGCTTGCAAAAGAAACTATTTTTAATAGTCAAAATTTTTTAAAAAGTTCAGGTGCCCCAGGTTAAGAACTCCTGCTATAACTATTACACTGAAAGACCTCCTCAGAAATTACTGAAAATGGCTGTAGGCTCCTTCTTTTAGCTCAGGTGATTTATCATGTGACCTGGTTTCAAAGAGTTCTCACTTTGTATCCACCTAAACTATCATTCCATCCCCTTTTATTATAAGACAATCACCTAAGCCCCTAATTACATCATCTGAATCTTTACCAAGTGTCATTAATTATGCATGGGCATGCAAAATACATTGTTTAGAATAGTCTCAGATTATGTAGGTAACAGATGTTTCCCACTGACTGCCAGGAGAACAGATTTGAAAAGAAGACCTGAGAGCCAGAACACAATATGTATGACCCATCATTTTAGAAAAGAATTTCCAAAATATCATCCAAGAGGGGGCAGCTAGATGGCGCAGTGGATACAGCACCAGCCCTGGAGTCAGGAGGACTTGAGTTCAAATCCAGCCTCAGACACATGATACTAGCTGTGTGATCCTGGGCAAATCACTTAACCCCAGTTGCCTGGCCAAAAATAAATAAGTAAAAACAAACAAAATATCATCCAAGAAAACCCTGGCCTTGAGGGCAGAGAAGGTATTCATTAGGGAACTTATGTTCTTACTGGTATAAGTGAGTTAGGAGGAAGTATCCCCTTGGATTTGACTCTACAAGAAAACAAGTGCAGGAGGACCTGATTTCAAATTTGGCCTCAGACACTTGCTAGCTGTGTTAGCCTGGGGAAGTCATTTAACCCTGATTGCCACCAAAAAAAAAAAAAGACATTTTAAAAGAAGGAAAAAAAAAACATGGTTGCTTCATTTGATGCTTGACAATTCATTGTTTTAAACCCTTAACAAAAAGGTATGATAGAATAATAAAAGAGCATAGAATGGGAATTGGAAAACCTGGGTACAATCTCATCTATGCTGTGTGCCTCCTATGTGATCTTAACCAATCACTTGACCTCTCTGACTCTCAAGTCAGAGACAAAAGAGATGAGCACTCATGACAGAGCCTTAGGAGTATGTAGGGGGTGTAACTTGGATAATAACAAGATTGAGAAGGTGGGGTCTGATATTTATAAGAGGGCCTAGAGAGAGCATGAAAAATAAGTTAGGAAAGAGTACCCAGGAGGAGAGTTTGGTCAACAGTACTAAAATGCTGTGGAATGATTTTTAAAAAAAAAAGTAAGAATTAAAAAAAAAGTCCCATCAGATTTAGCAATTAAGAACCTTGATGAAAAGTTTCAGTAAGATGGTTAAAAACAGAAGCAATATCGAAAAGTGCTGATAAATAAATGAAAGGGAAGTGAGAGGAGGAAACAAATATAGAGGGCTTTTAGTGGAAATATGCCAAGACCTCTTTCTTCCCTGATACTTAAGAGGATCAAACGTAAGGGGCATTCAGTAATGTGGAGGGTGATAGCTTCTGAGAAAAGTCAAGTTTCTCTTATTAGGTGATGATGGAAGGGGTTTGAGGAGTATTCTAATTTGAAGGGTATTTTGGTAACAAGAAAATACTATTTGTATCTAAAACTAAGTGCCAGCATGAGTTATAAAAAAGAAAAACAAATATTTCCCAATGAATCATGTGGATGCTCTCTGGTACAATTCTTTTGCATAGTACTATAAATCCTAACCATAACATTAAGATAAGAAAAAAAAAAGAAAAGAAAAAACACTGGAAAGAAAGATACAAAATTAAGCCTATTTGTAAGTATAGTTTGTTTAGAAAACAAAGAAAAAAACAGTAAATGTAATAATCAATGCAATTAATAGTTTTAGTAAAATATCAGGATATAAAACATGTTCATAAAATCAACAGTATTTCTGTATAATACCAACAAAAAGCTTAAAGAAATAATAAAGACATTTATTTCAAAATGTCAAAAAAATACATAAACTATATGGTAATCAGTCTACCAAGCACACACGGAACTCCTTTAAATATAACCATAAAACACTTTTTAACCAAATAAAAGGAGATTTTTAATAAGAGAGAGATACCAGTTATTTATGACTAGATCAGACCAGTACAATAAAAATGATTATGCAATGTATATTAATGTATATAATCAGTGATATAGTTAGTCAAATCACTATTTTCTTTAATAGAACTAAAGAAAATAAAAACTTCTAAATTATTAATTTTTTAAAATTTATTTTAGTAGGCTTTCTATGTTTCATTAAGTGCATCATTGTATCATCTGCAAAAAGCAATAATTTTGTTTCTGCTTGTTTCCTTAATAACTCTAGCAAAATTAAAAGGTTGTAAAATAAAGCCACATAAATCATTAGTACACCTCTGTTTCCAAAAACAATCCAGAACAGCTAGCTAGAAAGGTAAATTTCATCTCAATTAACTATAGAAGATATAAAATAATTGTAACCATATCTATTATGTCTCTAACTACAAAGCTCTTTTCTCAGAAATACAGACTGAATAATTGGAGAAACACTAATTACTTATGGGTAGGTTAAGCTAATGAACAAAAATGACAATATTATATAAATTAATTTACTTTTTCAGTCTGTACCAAACTATGAAAATAAGATATTATTGAGCTAGAAATAATAATAGCAAAATTCATATAGAGGAGCAAAAAGTAAATATTCTCATGAGTAATAATGAAAAAAAAATGAGAAAGAAAAAGTCTATCAGTATCTGGACTGAAACTTTGAATGCCAAACAGATTTTATATTTGATCCTGGAGGTGATAGGGAGCCACTAGAATTTACTGAGTTAAGGTAGAGGGTGGTGACATGATCAAATTTTTCATTTTAGGAAGTTGAATAGAGGATGGACTAGACTCAGTCAACCAGTCAGTAAGCATTTAGTAAGCACCTAGGAAGTCCTAGGCACTGTGCTAAGTAAGAGGCTTGAGGCAGGGAGACTACTCATAAGGTTACTGTAATAATCCCGATGTGAGATGGTGAGGACCTGCACTGAGGTATTGACAGTTTCAAAGGAGAGAAAGGGCACTAATCACTTCCAGAATCAAATATAAAATCCTTTGTATGACATTCAAAGACTTTTACAACCTGACTTCCTCTTAGCTTTCCAATCTCTAACATTTTATTCTCCTACACATACTCTGCAATCTGGTCATTGGCCTCCTTGCTGTTCTTAAAAAAGAAACTCTATGTCCAGACTCAGGGCATTTTCATTGACTATCCTCTATCCCTAGAATACTCTCTCTTTTAATTTCCATCTTCTGGCTTCCCTGGCCTTATTCAAATCCTAGCTAACATCCCAAACTTTAAGTTTAGGCCTCTCTTAGGGACCTAGTGTGCTCAAAGAAATGTAAGTGTGTCCATGTGTTGGGAGGAATGCTTTGTAGCTACATCTCTTGCTCTGCCTTCCTGGTAAACCACATTTTGTAAATGATAATTGATGTAAACTATTTGATTGATAATGGGGAACACACTGGTGAGTATTTAAAAATTAGAAATCCCAATTCCACAGAGTTATCACAATAATCCTATTATAACTCCTTTGGGGACCCAACATGCCGGTATAAGTTCACAGTAGAGGAGTAAGGCCAGAGAGGATATTATTCTCAGAAACAGATGTCTCATAAACTGTGATTATTTTCAAAGTGTTATATTTGCAAATATTTACCATAAACTATGTGACCAAATGCTTCTTAAAAAATAATATTCTTGTTGCCTCTCTCTCTCTCTCTCTCTCTCTCTCTCTCTCTCTCTCCCCCTCCCTCTTGTGTGTGTGTGTGTGTGTGTGTGTGTGTGTGTGTGTGTGTGTGTAAAATGTAAAAAATATCCTATCCTTGACTTTCCTCCCAAGGAGAACTTTGAGCCATTTTTTTTTTTCCATTTAGCTATAACTGTCTTCTATCTTTTCTGGTCAAGGATAGTAAAAGATGCAAATACTAAATGTTTGTAGTTATTCTTCCTTTGTTCTCAAAGAGGAGCAATGAAATCATGAGAGTGATGTCTCAACTTGCCCCTAAATTGGATTTAAATGAGGCAGAGCCTCACTCTCTCCTACAGAGTCATTGAAGTCCAATGACAAGACAAAAGTCAAGATGAGTAGAGATGGTCCAGAATGCAGCAGATTACCTTGGTGTTTCTAAATTAAGGTCTTTCCTAGGTTTTATTTTATCTGAGGTAATGCCCTTTCATTGGCTAAGGGCTAAGTAAGAACTGAGAGGAAAGAAGGCTAATTTACCATCAAAAAAATATCAATCTGGGAGGGGAAGATCCTAGAAGCTTCTGGCTAAAATAGAAAACAATTGTTATTCTAAGTCATCAAAACCTAAACAGTGATCCATAGAGGCTTGGTGAGAATCTTTGGAGTCCTTTAAACTATTTTTCAAAAAGCCTACTTGTTTTTTCAGAGTTATATTTCAAGAAATCATCCACAAAAATTGCAAAGGATAAAAAATAAATTGTCCCAAAAACATGACTAGGGCTCCTGTATCCCACCTATAAAATTTGGATAATAATAATGGCGGGGTATGGGCCCAAGCTGAGACCTTTGCCCCTTTCAAAAATAATTTGGTTCCCATTTGTTTAGGGGCCCCAGAAAGTCCTTAAACTTTTCTTACTCTGATCTCAAAAGGTTCCTTATAGACTCCCCTTATCTCCCTTTGAAATCCCTAGCCCTTCCTTTTGATCTTATCCATGCTTTTCAAACTTCTTCCTTCCAGTTCTTCTCATTTTCTATTCCCACTGTCTATTTAATCTCTTAGACATTCCAATCGGAATTCTCACCTAGATCCTTTTCCCAGCCCCTTGCCTAGTCACTGAAAGTTACTTTAGTGTATATAACAGCCACCCTGGCCCCCCCATTTAAAACACTGAGACTTTGTCATGCCTGCTCATCCCTACTGGCGTTACTAATGTTCAGATTCCTGAAGAGTCTGGCCTATATGGTTTACCTCTAATAAACTTTTTCTCTGGCTGAAAGAAGATTTGGGTTGAATTCATTCAGGCAGGGCCTGTGTCAAGATCTTGGGGTCCGATCACCCCCAAACTTCTAGACCTCATCAATAGCACCTACTTCCCAGTATCAATTGAATCAGCAGGAGTGACTGAATTGACTCAGAGCTCTGCTTAAGTAAGTCTAAGGCAGGAGAACCCACTGCTACTCCAATATCTTGAAACAAACCTTTCTTCAAATGATCCCTCATTTCAGTGGGTGGTATTGATGGGGTATGGGCCCATGATTCAGTTTCAGAAGCTGAGACCTTTGCCCCTTTCACCAAAAAGAATTTGGCTCCCATTTGCCTATGGCCCAGAAAACCCTTAAACTTCTCCTTATGGACTCCCCTTATCTCCCTTTGAAAGCCCTAGCCCCAACTTTTGATCTTATGCAGATGTCTTTCAAACTTTTTCCTTCTAGTTCCCTTCGTTATCTATTCCCATTGCCTATTCAGTCTCTCAGGCCTTCAAATGCTGAGACTTTCTCATGCCTGCTCCTCCTTATGTGTGTCACCTGGCCAATATGGTTTATCTCTAATAAACCTTTTTTCTGGCTGAAAGAAGATTTGAATGAATTCAGGCAGGGCCTGCATTGAGATCTCAGGGTCCTAGTATCCCCAAACCTCTAGATCTCATCAGTATCATCAAAGAATGGGTCAATCCCTTGCTTGCAGGATACAATGATAAGCTGTTGGGTTCATTCGCTGCTGGGTTAGGCAAAGCAGGTTGCCCTCACAGATAGCTACTAGACTCAGTTAATGCTGATACTGGCTCTAATAGTCTCTGCTGCTGACTCCATTTGCTGGATCTCTGCTGGCTCATCTGACTTTTTGGAACTCGCAAAATCCTCAGTCACCAGCATATTCATACAGATGCATTGTTGTTCAGTTGTTTGCAGTCATGTCCAAGTCTTCATGACACAATTTTGGGGTTTTCTTGCTAAAGATACTGGAATGTGACTCTGGGCAAATCACTTAACCCTGTTTGCCTCAGTTCCTCATCTCTAAAATGAGATGGAGAAGGAAATGGCAAACAGGTAAATGTTTGTAGGTTACAGGAAGAGAGATACCCAAATATACCATTGTTAGAACTCAGAATTGGTAGATTCCTTCCAGAAAACTAACTGAAAATATGCAAGAAAAATTATTCATTCACTTATATCCTTTGATCCCACTACCCCAATAACTTTGTACCTATTCTGTCAATGAAATAGAGAAAGAATGTGTATCCATTTCAAAATATTCAAAGCAGCACATATTTTCTAGAAATAACAACACTACCCCTATAAATGTGCTATTTGTCTTTTAGTTGAGGAAGGTCTGAACAAATTTCATAAGTAAGTGAAATAAATTTCATCATATGAAGAATGATAGGTATGAGGAATTCAGAAACCTATTTAAAGTCCTGTATGAACAGATATAAAACAAAGAAAATACAACTAGGATAATCATATATACAATGATTTCAATAATGAAAATGAAGACAATACTAAAAGACAAACAGAATCTGCAACCATAATAATGTTTTTATACAGATAATCATTGTGTTTATGGTGATATATGTGGGTTTACATATGTATTACATATGCACATATACATATGCATGTGTGTCACACACATATACATATATATTTATCAGATGAGTCATATTAGAACATCCTTACTCTAATGTTGGAATACTACAGATTCATAATCTTTTATGTTTTATTAGTAAATACATTGTTCTCCTTTGTTTAACTTTTGTTTACAAAAGATATTGGAGGAGGAGATTATTGAAAAATGATTGTAGTACAAAAATATTGATAACTTTTTTTTAAGAAAAAAGAGCCTGAAGGAAAGAGTTAACTTATGTATAAATTCATATTTATTTTCAACTTTCAAGAAATTGAAATGATGAGGACAATAAAAAAGTGTAAGATTTTTTAAAGAAAATAGCTTAAACTGTTATAAACCTTTAAACAATATATACATGTGAGACCTCAGATAGTCATGTAGATCATCCATGCTGAAAACTACTTCTGATTAAATGTACTGCAAACATTACACTATATTACAAGTTCATCTAAGGAAAAGGAGGCTCCTCAATTGCCATAAAGAATATAATAAAAGCAATAACATCTAATGGGATGCTGGTTGTAGCTTAACATACAGCTCCTGAACACCATATTGACTGTCACAGTTGCTATTAGTTCCATCTTGAGCAATGGCCCACCATTTTTATAGCACAAACTAACATTCATTTATTGTCTCTACTTAATTAGCTGCAAGGTCAATTTGTTTCTGAGCACATATCATCTTCTTTCTAAACTCCAGAGGAAACAAAGGAACCTCTATGCCATATTACTTAGTGCAACAATAGCCAGATACCAAATCAGGAGAGCTTCATATATAAATATACTTATAGAAAATTCACAAAATAATATCGAAAAGGAATTTGGATTAGTGGAGACGTCTTTCCTTCAAGGACAATGTTGTTATTATATATTATACTATGTGTGTATGTGTGTGTGTGTATACACATACTACACAATGTTAAATTTACTTATAAGCCTCTCATCATCCTGAAAAATCAAAGTGTGCTACAAACTGCTGGAAGTTACTGGAGTGTCAAGGATCACAAGTTATGCTTATTTGATAAGGGAATCAGTCCATACCATCACAGAATGGGAGAAGTATTCAGAGAAGTTTGAAGAATATTTAATTGTGGAACATGAAAAATGAGAGGGAAAGGAATAGATTTCTGAGGACTTTGCCTGCTACAGAGAATTACTTCAAATTTCACAAATCTCTTGTGACTAAGTAATAATGATCTTCAAATAAATTCCACCTGACACTGACAGGTAGAAAATAGTGTTTTCCTCTATCTCAATATATGGAACAAAGGAGCAACGAAGTCAACAGACAAAGCTAATAGCACAAAATTAAAACAAGCATTCACATATCTAAATATGAAGCCATTAAAAAATGAGTATCTGATCCTATGGATTTATGAAAACAGATAAAATTAGACCACCAAGAGTTTGAAGAGACTTTAGAGGTCATCTAATCTGAAACATAAATCTCCTGTGCAATTTTTCCATTTGTTATAATTTGTTTCTTTTCTTTCTTTCTTCCTTTCTTTTTCTTTCTTTCCTTCTTTCTTTCTTTCTTTCTTTCTTTCTTTCTTTCTTTCTTCTTTCTTTCTTTCTTTCTTTCTTTCTTTTTTTTTCTTTCTTTCTTTCTTTCTTTCTTTCTTTCTTTCTCTCTCTCTCTCTCTCTCTCTCTCTCTCTCTCTTTCTTTCTTTCTTTCTTTCTCTCTTTCTTTCTTTCTTTTTTTTTTTGGTGAGGCAATTGGGGTTAAGTGACTTGCCTAGAGTCACACAGCTAGTGAGTGTTATGTGTCTAAGGTCGGATTTGAACTCAGGTTCTCCTGAATCCAAAGCCACTGCTCTATCCACTGTGCCACCTGGCTGCCCCTATTTGTTTCTTTTCTAATAAGTATAGGGAAGAAGCATATTGTAGATGAAAGTTAAAAATCTGGCTGAATTTCAGTGATAGATAAAAAAGTAGCTAGTGATGCTCAGTTAGAGGTCCAGAGCAACATATTTGGCCACATCTAGCCATTTTCTTGGTGGTTGACCTTTCCAATAGATCCTCTGCACAAAAATTAGTGTTCATGGCAATCAGAACATCTATTATATTTAATACAATAATAAAAATTCAAGAATACTTTCAGGTAGAATCTTAGAGATATATATATCCAGAAATACATTGAGTGAACTTTCTGAAATGATTGAAGTTTTTATCTACAAATACATTGTTTTGTATTACCACTTGAGTCAGTGCTCTCCAAAAAATTCAAATACACACACACATATACATATATACATATATGTATGTATATATTTGATAATACATACTACACACATTATATTTTGCTAGCAATTGGGGAGTATACAAAGGTGTATATACCTGCCCTCCAAAAGTTAGACTGAGGTTTGCCATAATAGATTCAAGTTTTCCTACTTTGATTATTATTTTTGTTGTCTAGGAAGTAAATTTTGCTCTCAAAATTCTCATTTCCCTTTAAAGCCACTCAGGAACAGCATGTCGTGGTTCCATGCTCAAATTCTGCAGGTTCTTCTGCCTCATCAAGTGTTGGATCATTTTCTTTTTTACCTTATTTTTTTTCCTTCATTTTTTTCAGTATTTATCATGGATGCCTGAACTAATCTTCTGGATCTAAAAACCATATTTCCTTCTGAGATTTTTGTTCTGTTGCTTTATCTGTTTATATTCAAGATCTTTATTTTTTTTCCACCTGAAGTCTTTAGTACTTTGAGTATTTTTTCTTCCTTCATATTTTCCTTATCACTTACTTCCTAACTCCTTCCCCTCTTATTGCGTTTTCCTTGGGGGCTAAATCTCAGAGGCTCTCAGTTGCTCTCACAATGGGTATTTCATGGTTCACTAATCTAGGTCTTTTTCCCAAGTGACTTTTGGGATGGTTGGAACTACATATAGCTCTATGCTGTGCTGTTTCCTTCAAGCTTGCTAGAGTGCTTCACAATCCACTGTATGCATGGTGTTATGGGCCGGTGACACTCTCTGTTCCTCAATTTCCTGGCACTATACTGGCACTTCAGAACCTGCTTCCCCTGGCACTGACATAGCCTGCTTTTCATAGCACCTGTGCTTCCAGTTTGAAGTCCCTGTCAGGATTTTGCTTCTGATGGGCTGGAGTCATGCTGGCTATTGAGGCCCAAACAAATGTGTATATCCTCCAACCGTGGTCTTTATGGAACTGAACAGAATGAGGGGGAAATAAGGTACAGGAAGGGGTTTTGTTCTAAGACTGTGTTGTGTCCTTAGTTCAAGTAGTGCTCACTTGATGTCAGCATGGGATGAGGTTGAGGAGTGCTAAGTAAACTCAGGATCAGTATCAGTTACTAGGTTTGGAGGAATTAAAAAAAATCTTTTGTATTCTGGATGTCCTAGACCATGGAAAAAGCTGAAGTTGCTTTATCTGTCACATCATTTGTTTTGGAGAGCTTTGAAAGGTTGTGGGGCTCAGAGAAAATATCTAGCCCAATATCTTGTTGCTCATGTTATACAGAAGTGACCACTCAAGTATAATTTAGAAAACATAGATATGTATGTTTGAACATCTAGTAACATTTCTGGCATTTGTTATAACATATGTAAGAAATATTTTGGTATTTCTTAAATCACCTATACTCTTCATTGTTTGTTCATGTCAAGCACAGTTGAGGAGGAAATTTTAAAAAATGAGAGGTTGCCAATATTTGAAGAACTGTCTGTCAACAGAAAGATAGCACATGCTGTTGGATAGTTGGCCTCAAATCCAGGAAATCCTAGGTTCAAGTTCTGTCTATGACACATTCAGTGACCCTAAGCAAGTCTCTGAATCTTTCAGTATTGTAGGCAACTCTCTAAGGCAGTAATGGACCTCAATGTTTTTTTTCAATATTGGTGATTTGGATAAGCATTCATTTTCTCTTTATTATTTAAAAAAAATGCAGATATAAAACCAATGAAGAACCAGATTTAAAACTGAGCTCATCTCTTATTGAGCTAAATATTGCAAATTTTTGTTCAAATAAAAATGGTAACATCAAAAATTAAGTTTATATACAAATATTATATTGAGAATCATCTTCCCAGTTGTGACCTTCATTAAAATGCTATTCATATTCAACAAAATTTGTAAAATAAATAAAATTCAAATGAATTCTTGTAAGCAATAATAAGCATATGCCATTTTCCCAAATTATGTATTTTTGTTCTTACAGAATGCCCCAATAAAATATTCATTATTGTTATAACTAGTGTTTTATAATTTCATATTTAGTTTTGCAGTTATGGGCTATGTAAAAATATTTGAGCATTTACGTGTCAGGATGTACACTGGAACTATGTGGAGCAACTAAAAAAAACACTATACAAATAAAGATAGATCTAAATAATTAGAGAAATATTCATTGTTAGGCTGAGCCAATATAATACAAATTACAATACTGCCTAAATTAATTTCCTTATTTAATTCCAGACCAATCATACTAAAGAATTACATTACAGAACTAGAAAAAATAACAAGAAAATCCACCTGGAGGAAGAAAATGTCTAGAATCTCAAGGGAAATGATGAAAAAACTAGGAAAGAAATGAGTTAACAAATTTCAGATTTCAAATTATAGTACAAAACAGTAATCCTCAAAAGAATACTAGTTTAAAAATAGTGAAGTTGATCAATGGAATAGATTAAGTATCATCATGTAGAATCAAATGAGCACAATAGCTTAATGTTTAATAAGCCCAAAGATCCCTGCCATTGAGGTAGGAATTACTACTCAACAAAAATTGTTGTGAAAATGAAAAGGTAATATGGCAGAAACTGGTATAAACCAACAACTCACAACACATGGCTTATACATAAAGAGTAATATCATTAACAAATTAGAGGAGCAAGGCAGGAGAAGATTTCATGATCAAATAGAGACAGAAATAAAATTAAAGAAAATTATTAAAGAAAATTTAATTTTTTTGTACAAGCAATATCAATGCAGAAAAAATTTAAAAGTGAAATAGGTAAATGAGAAGGGGTAGCATTATTGTAGCTAGTTTCTCTGACAAAGATCATATTTCGTAAGTAATAATAAGATTCATTCTTCAACTCATAAATGGTCAAAAGATATGAACATGAAATTTTCTGAGGAGAAATCCAAGCTATCAATAGCCATATTGAAGAAAAAAATGCTCTGAATCACTAATAATTGAAGAAATGCAAATTAAAACAACTCTGATATTCTACCTCCTACCCATCATATTGGCAAATTTGACAGAAAAAAAAAGGAAAATGACAACTTATAGCAAGGCTGTGGTAAAACAGGTACATTAATGCACTGTTGTTGGGACTGTGAACTGATCTAGGCATTCTGGAAATCAATTTGGTACTATGCTCAAAAAGTAAACTGTGCAGACCTTTTGATCTGTCAGTCCATAGCCCAAAATAATAAAAGAAAAAAATACCTTTAAGTATAAAAAATAACTATGTCTGATTTTGTTAGTAGTGGCAAAGAATCAGAAACTCATTTATTGCCTAAAAAGTAAGAAATGACTGAACAAGTCATGGTATATGAATGTGATACAATACTATTTTCATCTAAGGAATAATGAAGGGGGAGTGGAGCCAAGATGGCTGGAGTGAAAGCAGTGACTTGCTTCAGCTCTCCCCCAAACCCCTCCAAATACTCATAATAAATGGCTCTAAACAAATTCTAGAGCAACAGAACCCACAAAAAGACAATGTGAAACAAATGTTCTGCCCAAGACAACCTGGATGATTGATCAGAAAGGTATCGTGCCATGCTGGGAGTGGAGTACAGCATGGTGTGGGTGCTCAGGCTACAGCAAACCAGGAGCAGGCCTCAGAGGACTGAATCGAGGGCAGCTGTGGCGGTTTCCAAACTCCTCAATCCACTATGCCAAAGACAACTTAGAAGGTCAGTGGGAAAAGTCTGTTTCTGTGGTGCTGAGAGAGGAATGAGGGTCTCAGATCCATTCCCCAAAAGTGTGGCCCTGGGGGGAGCAGCTACTTCCCGAGCTTCCAGCGCATAGACTGAGGGGGAATCCAGTGGCTGATCAGAGAGGGATTGCAGGTATCCTTTGCCAGTGCTGAGGCAGGAATCTCTTGCTTTGACCATGCTTGGATGTGGGTTGCAGCTGTGGGTGGCAGTGCTGGGGTGAGGAAGAGCGCTGGCATGGTGGAGCTTGTAGTGGCTGTGGAGGAACCCCTCTTCACAGTTACAGGACAGAAAGGAGTACTTGCTGTCACAGGCCAAGAAAAGAATAAACACCCTGGCACTTATAATACCACCTTGGAAGAACTGAAGATTTACAGGTCTCTACAAGTATCTCTGAAAACAGCTGTGCAAACCCCTGAAGCTTGGGACAGTACATTCTCCGCATTGGAAGCAGACTTTTACCTTAACAAAGAGTTTAAAACTCAAGTAACTGGTCAGGATTATGAGCAAATAGCGAAAAAACAGTCAGACTATATTATCTTACTTTGGTGAAAAAGATGAAAATATACAACCAGAAAAAGACAACAAAGTCAAAGCTCCTACATCCAAACCCACACAGGAAAATATAAATCAGTCCCAGGACTTGGAAGAGCTCAAAAAGGATTCTGAGAAGCAAGTAAGAGAAGTCAAGGAAAAACTGGGAAGAAAATGAGAGTGATGCAAGAAAATAATGAAAAACAAGTCAACAGCTTGCTAAAGGAGACCAAAAAAAATACTGAAGAAAATAACACCTTAAAAAATAGCCTAACCTAAATGGCAAAAAAGGTCCAAAAAGCCAATGAGGAGAAAAATGCCCTAAAAAAACCTGACCAAATGGAAAAGGAAGTCCAAAAGCTTACTGAAGAAAATACTTCCTTAAAAATTAGACTACGAGAATTGGAAGCTAGTGGCTTTATGAGAAATCAAGACACTATAAAACAAATCCAAAAGAATGAAAACATAAAAGACAATGTGAAATATCTCATTGGAAAAACAACTGACCTGGAAAATAGATCCAGGAGAGAGAATTTAAAAATTATTGGACTATCTGAAAGCCATGATCAAAAAAAGAGCCTAGACATCATCTTTCAAGAAATTATCAAGGAAAACTGCCCTGATATAGTAGAACCAGAGGGCAAAATAGAAATTGAAAGAATCCACAGATCTCTCCTGAAAGAGATCCCAAAGGAAAACTCCTAGGAATATTAGCCAAATTCCAGAGTTCCCAGGTCAAGGAGAAAATATTACAAGCTGCCAGAAAGAAACAATTCAAGTACTGTGGAAACACAATCAGGATAACACAAGATTTAGCAGCTTCTACATTAAAGGACCACAGGGCATGGAATATAATATTCCAGAGGGCAAAGGAGATAGGATTACAACCAAGAATCACCTACCCAGCAAAACTGAGTATAATCCTTCAGGGGAAAAAATGGTCATTCAGTGAAATAGAGGACTTTCAAGCATTCTTGATGAAAAGACCAGAGCTGAATAGAAAATTTGACTTTCAAATACAGACTCAAGTGGAACATGAAGAGGTAAACAGGAAAGAGAAATCATAAGAGAGTTATTAAGGTTGGACTGTTTATATTCCTGCACGGAAAGATGATATTTATAACTCATGAGACTTTTGTCAGTATTAGCGTAGTTGGAGGAAAAAAAAATTATGTGTGTGTATGTAGATAGATAGATAGATAGATAGATAGATAGATAGATAGGTAGATAGAGGGCACAGGGTGAGTTGAAGATTAAGGGGTCATATCTGGAGAATAAAATTAAGGGATGAGAGAGGATTATACTTGGAGAAAAAGAAAGGGAGAGGTAGAATGGGGTAAATTATCTCACAAAAAAAACAGAAAAGTCTCTTACAGTGGAGGGGAAATGAGGGAAGGTGAGAGGGAATGAGTGAATCTTATTCTCATAGGATTTGGCTTATGGAGGGAATATCAAACACTCAGTTGGGTATGGAAATCTGTCTCACCCTAAAGGAAAATATGGGGAAAAGGGTACAAGAGAGCAGGGGGATGATAGAGAGGAGGGCAGATTGGGAAAGGGGTAATCAGAAGCAAATACTTCTGAGGAGGGACAGGGTCAAAAGAAAGAATAGAATAAATGGGAGGGCAGGATAGGATTAAGGGAAATAGAGTTAGTTTTTCACAACATGTCTACTATGGAAGTGTTTTGCATAACTGCACATGTATAACCTATATTGAGTTGCTTGCCTTTTCAATGAGGGTGGGTGGGGAGGGAGGAAGGGAGAAAATTTGAAACCTAAAGTTTTAAAAACATATATTTAAAAAATGTTTTCCACATGCTACTGGGAAATAAGAAATACCAGAAATGGGGTACAGAAGTCTATCCTGCCCTACAGGAAAATAGAAGGGGAAGGGAATAAGAGAAGTGGGGGAGAGATAGAAGAGAGGACAGACTAGGGGAAGGGATATTCATAATGCATGCCATCTTGGGATGGGGGAGGGGTGAGATGGGGTGAAAATTTGGAACTCAAAATCTTGTGGAATTAAATATTGAAAACTAAAAATAAACAAACTCTCTTCTCTCTCTCTCTCTCTCTCTCTCTCTCTCTCTCTCTCTCTCTCTCTCCCGCTATATATATATATATATATACACACACATTTAAAAAAAAAAGAAATAATGAAGGGGACAATTTTAGAGAAACCTAGGAGAACTTGTGTGAGAATGAAGGGAGCAGAATCAGGTGAATGATATTATTGTAACATGAATTACTCTGAAAGACTTTAGAACTTTGGTCAAGGCAATGACCAAGCACTATTACAGGGACTTGTGAGAAATATGCTGCTTACCTCTTAGCAGAAAGGTAATGGACTTTGAAAGAAGATGAAGATTTTAATTTTTTTTTTTTTGGAACACGGTCTATGTGATACATGCATATAAACATATTTTTTCCTTAACAGTATATGTTTGTAACAAGGCATTTTCTTTTTCTTTCTTTCTCAAGGAAGAGAGGGAGAAGTGGAGAAAGAGAGGTGTTGAAAAACAAATGAAAAACACAATCTACTTCAACCCTCTCATTTTGTTGCTATGGAAACTGTGGGGCCAGAAATATAAAGTGATTTGGCCAACATAAATTTAATTAAGTATTTTAAAAGTGTGTTGTATATGTAGACAGGTATTTTTGCTACATACTCAGATATCTTCATGATGCATATGATCTGATAGAGGGAAGATATAAACATAGATTTTATAAAAAAAAAAAGTGCCCATAATCAAAGGTTATTTTCAACAGGGGGTAACAAGAAAGGATATACAATGTAGGTCATCTTGAAGAATTAGGAATTATAGATAGACTTTTGATGATGGGTAGGAATTCAATAAGCGAAAGCACAGAAAACATGATATCCAAATCTAGAAAAAAATGTGCAAAGTCATAAAGAAAGGAAAACATAGGTCAAATTCATAGGACAGAGAATATTATAGTTTAGTTGAAATATAGGTTTCAGAGAGGAGAACAGTATAAAACAAGGCTAGACAGGTAAAGTGGTGCCAGATTATGAGGGCTTAAATGCCAAGAAAAGGATAGGTTCAACCACATTCATATGCAGATTAGGTGAGTTCATTACCCCCTTTTTCTACTTGTTGCTGTGTCATTTTCCTTTTTCATTCTCATTTAGGTTTCTAAGGTTATAAAGGGATATATTTTGAGATTTCTGAATTAAAATTAATAGAATTACAATGTCTCTCTCTTTCTCTTTTTCCCCCATTAACTAAACAGTTAGCTCTGGGTCCCTATCCTGGTTTATTTTGCCATAAGAATTTGTTCATCTTTTTTCCTACACATCAAGCTTATGATTATATGATCTGCAACTTGCAATGCTAATTATTAATAATGCAACAAATAATAAAACAAAACACACATGACCATTACAACTGATGACTTTTCAATTATGAAATTACAGTCCTATTATTCAGTTATGTTATTCAAAATACTAGTTGTAGTCTTTTCTCAAAAATTCTCTTAAATTTCTTCAGAAAATAAAGGTGAAACCCACTTCTCACCAGAGAAAAAAAAGATTCTTATTCCTTTTTCTTTCTTTTTTCTTCAATCATTACATATCATAGTTTTCCCAGAACATTAAATTTTAGTCTTCTCATAGACACCTCAAAGAATTACAGTTAAACTGTCATTCCAAGATTCCATTGGCTCTTAAAGTTATAGTAACAGTATCTATAGTCTCTGTGGGAGAGATTCTAGAAGGTGATTATTCCTTATAAAAGGAATTTGAATTTTATATTGTAGGAAATAGGAAGGCACTAAAGATTTTTGAGCAGAGGAGAGACAAGACCAGATTGATATATCAGGAAAATTGGTCTGGCACAAGTATAAAGGACAGATTTCAATTGAGGTGAATATAAAGGAAAGAGATTGGTTAAGAAGTAATAGACATAGTGTCTAAAGTTAATAATAGGGCAGCTAGGTGGCACAGTGGATAGAGCACCGGCCCTGGATTCAAGAGGACCTGAGTTCAAATCTGACCTCAGACACGTAACACTTAATAGCTGTGTGACCCTGGCAAGTCACTTAACCCCATTGCCTAGCCAAAAATAAATAAAATAAATTAATAAAGTTAATAATAAATGCTTCTAACAGGGGTTAATGAAGGAAGTGAACAGAAAGAGATGTACACAAGATATGATAAAAAGATAGGACGTAGTGACTAACTGAAAGCTAAGCTTTTTGCTTAGATATTATTATTTAACTTCATAAGTTTTTCTTCATTTTAGAATTTTATTTATTTCTTTTAATTTCTGTCCTACAGTTTATGGACCTTAGACCTGTCTTAACTGTCATCATGAATTCATCAACATTTAAAACACTTCTTACTTATAACAAGAGGCTCAAAATATTTCAATAGTAATTGCACATAATGATCATTTCTAATATTAATTCTAATACATATTAAATTAGCTTTTCCCCAAGTACCCAAGACACTTCCTGACATGAAATTACATGCTTAGAAAATACATCAGCTCATTCAGTTCACTAAGGCACAATTTAGAGCATTGCTAAGGTGATGAGCCATAGATATATAATTAATAGTTTCATAATAAGTACAAGATCATAGGCTCTGAAATAATTTAATGTTTTGCTCTCTCTCTCTCTCTCTCTCTCTCTCTCTGTATGTGTGTGTGTGTGTGTGTGTATAAAAAAATTTAGAAAATAGATGATCCAAATTTAAATTGTGTTTAATTAAAAAATGTAAATATATATATATATATATATATATGTATTGATTTTCTAATGCATCATCACATGAAAAGAGAGCTGCTGTTGCCTGTTACAGATCTTATATTGACATATATATGTTGTTTCATATATATGTATACATATATATATAAACAAACACTATTACATAATAATAGCAACAACATTTATATAGTGCTTATTATATACCACACATTGTACTAAGTGCTTTACAACTATTACCTTGTTTGATTTTCCTAACAACCCTGAAAGATAGGTGCTGTTATTATCCCCATTTTACAGATTAGGAAACCAAGGAAAATAGTGATTAAATGACTTGCCTAAGGTTATGCAGTAATTGTTTGAGACTGGATTTGAATGCAGATCTTCTTGATAGCAGGACTAACGCTCTATCCACTGCACCACCTAGCTGTCCACTGCCTACTTAGTTTTAAAATTGATCAATGTTAAAATGATGATTAATGAGTAACTTCCTTTTAAGATTTTAGTAGCACAAAAGGAAAAATATTGAAATTACAATGCCAGTTATTCCATCCACCCACCCACCCCCAACCTTTCCCTTTCCATCTCTTTCTCAGGAGTTATATATATTTCTTACATAACCATTTCATTGAATTACTTCATGTATCAGATATCTCGTAAGGTCCATAGGTGAAATAATATGACTGAATGGCCTAAGAAACAGGATAGGTTAGCAGAGTTTAATTATTTTGTTATATTGCTCAAACATGGAGTTCATATATAAACACTTCCCTCATAACACTGCAGTAACAAGGAAATCAAATATGTTCCATACAACACCAGAAATTTAGCAGGAGATTAACAAATGTTTCTTTAAAATTAAAAAAAAAAACCCACCCCAAAACAAAACAGGAAAACGACCCACAAAAATATTTATAGCAGCTCTTTTTGTGGTGGCAAAGAATTGGAAATTGAGGGGATGTACATCAATTTGAGAATGGCTAAACAAGCTGTGGTAAATGAATGTAATGGAATACTATTGTGCTATAAGAAATGATGAGCAGGCAGACTTCAAAAAAACCTGGAAAGACGTATATGAACTGATGGAGAGTGAAATGAGCAGAACCAGGAGAACATTGTACAGAGTAACAACCACATTGTGCAATGACTGACTTTCACGGACTTAGCTCTTCTCAGCAATGCAAAGATCTAAGACAACTCCAAAAGATTCATGATGGAAAATACTATCCATATCTAGAGAAAGAACTTGGGAATCTGAATGGAGATGGAAGCATACCATTTGTTCTCCTTTTCTTCTGTTTTTGTTTTGTTTCTTCTTTTCTCATGATTCCTCTAACTAATTCTAATTCTTCTTTATATCATGACTAATGAGAAAATATGTTTAATATTTTAAGTAGAGCCTATATTAGATTGCTTTCTGTCTTGCGGAATAGGGAAGAGAGGGTGGGGGAGAAAATTTAAAACTCAAAATCTTTTTTTTAGTAATTTATTTTAGTTTTCAACAATCACTTACATATGCTTTTGAATTTTAAATTTTTCTCTCCCTCCCCAACAGTGTGAAATCTGACATAAGCTCTACATATACATTCTTATTAAACATATTTTCATGTTAGTCATGTTTTAAGGAAGAATTGAAAACAATAGGAGGAACCACAAGAAAAATGAAATAAAACAAAACAGAAGAGAAAAAAAGAGCAAATAGTATGCTCTGACCTGTATTCAAACTCCATAGTTATTTCTGTGATGTGAATATCATTTTCCATCATGAGACTTTTGGGGATCCTTGCGTTGCTGAGAAGGGCTAAGTCTATCACAGTTAGTTGTTGCACAACGTAGCTTTACTGTGTACAATGTTCTCCTGGTTCTGCTCACTTCATTAAGCATCTAAAACTCAAAATCTTGTGGAAGTGAACTTTGAAAACTAAAAATAGGTAAATTAATTATAAAAAAATTTCCAAGAAAAAGGCTGAATATGGCATCTAAGTCTAGCTCTCATACTCTACCTAAAAACAGCAATAAATGTAATAAAAAATCGAAGCAAAAGGAACAAAAGAATGAAAATATATGGGTAATCACTAGAGAAAACAAAAGAAAGCTAAATTGATGTCTCGACCTTACTAGCTTTACCTAACACTGCCTGTCAGCATATCACCTTCCTGATGCTATTGGTCCTCTTTGAGAATGGACAAACAAAAATCTGAGAATAGTAGCAGTTACCCTACTGGGGACACAACTGGCCAGTTCCAGTTGGGCAAAGTTGCTTCCTTCCTTCCTTCCTCCCTACATCATTCCTCCTCCCTCCCTTCCTCCTTCCTTCCTTCCTTCCCTCCTTTTTTTGTCTCTCTCCCCAATCTCCTTCTGTCCATGTAGGGGAATCATACCCTTACCTGTTGTTGCTCTACCCAAAATAATATATATTTTGATTGCTGAAATCTTGCAAGATATCCTGGGGTTTATGGGCTAGATTTCTTACTTAAGAACCATGCCTTAAACACAAATCATTCTACTTCTCATTGATTGTCCAACAATTGGTCCAAGCCCAAACCCAACTTGGTCATTGATTGGGTCCTGATGGTTCAGTGCAAATGTAAATAGCATTTTTTTTTCCATTTTGGCCAGAAATCCTGAGGGTTTTTTCCTCCCAGATTGATTTTTTTTTTTTTTTTGCCAGGTAAAAGAGGCCATTCTTAGCCTCCTTTCTTACCTAGCCTAATCACCAAATGTGCATTGCCTTATTCAAACTGAGAGATGGAAAGGACCTAAGGACCTTAGCTTAAAAAGACCAAGGTCTCTCACTATATCTGGGGCCATCTTCAGTCATCCTGTTCTATATCTTGCTACTGGACCCAAATGGCTCTAGAGGAGAAAGCTAGGCTGGTGACTTTGCACAGCTCTCCCTCACTTAAATCAAATTCACTTGAAAGTTGTGGCATCACCTTCCTGGTGTCATGGTCCTCTTTGAGAAAGAAGGACAAAGAACAAGGAGTAACCCATGTGTGAAGGGATACATATCTATCCTTATTATTATAGCTCCTGAGCCCCTAACAATGTGTTTCTCATCTACACAAAGCAGTCAAAATGAGACTTTAGAGTAACACATCCCCTGAGAGATTTCTCCTCTCTATATCTTTAAATGTATGCATATGGCAATAAACCTATATGGCTCTTCATATAGCAGTATAATGCTTCCTTCAATCACTCTGCAGCAAACATGCTCCTCTTTCCCCAACTCTTTACCTCCACTATGAAGCCAGTATACCAGTTGTCTTCAGCCCCTTTCAGCGTCTGTATTCTATCTTCTGTAAGTGGCATCTCTAATCACCTCCTGGCTCTAACTTCTAACTTCTCCAGCAGTCAGCTTCTTTAGTCTTCTACTAGTCATGTGTCTTTAACTTCTAATTAATCAAATCAGTGTCTCCCTGTGAACAATGACTCAGTTCAACTGTGGAATCGTATCAAAAAGCTCCCTTTTAGTTCACCTGAAAATGTGGTGGTGATAGTTATCTTGTGAAAAGATTTTTTCTTCCTCCCCCATTATCTTGAGAAAGGCATGCCATAGTTAGAAAATAAAAGGTCTTTCTTAAGAAAATGACTTATTCCTGATAGCCAAACTTAAAACAAAAGTACCTCTTATCTGATTAACAATACTGCTATCCTCCTGAATTGATTGTATTATTGACCCATCTAAGAACAGTTTCCTCTTTCTCCGAAGAAATATTATTATGAACTATTCTTCACTGTTGAAAAAAGGATTGAAATATTAATAACTAAGAGGAGACCTTTGGGATTCTATAAAAGACTGCTAAATGAATGAGAGACATGTCCAAGGACATGGAGTGAATATGCTCGTTTAGACTTCCCTTGAACATCTCATCCCCAGCATCTCTGTATTTTTTTCCTCTTCTGCTTCTCCCTCTCCCTTCTCCTCTCTTACTTTACTAGGAAATGCTAAGATAATAGTTTCATGTTAAATTAAATAAAATTTTTTGGGTAAATGTACTCAAAATACAGAGTACAGTATCAATTTTTTTTAATTTAACACTACCTCATGATGATCTGAATCTCTCCAAAACCCATGTTTCTGCCATGTATGACCCCAGCAATCCTTATGAAATTATTCTATACTCCCAAATTGTTACTTAATTTGTACTTTTCTCAAACCTTCAAAACTCTGAAAAAGAAAATAATATAATGGGCAACAGTGATTTTCAGTTATCCCTACCTTCAGTAAGCATATATCAGTTCTTTCAGCAAGGCTCAGACTTACAGCATCTCAAGGGGCCTAAGTTAAAAAAAAAAAACCCTGAGAGTTGTACCTCTTCCTAATTCAACAAGAAAGGGCTCTTATTATGGTATCAGGACTGGAGGGTGAAGTATTCTGATAAGGAAGAAGTTTTAAAAATCTCTCTGGGGAGGGACAAAGGAGAAAGTCAAAGAGATATATCACAGTAGCAAATAGAGAGCTCTTTATAGACTTTCCAGCCTTGCAACAGCTCAAGCCTTTTACTTTCTGTAATAGTTCAACTGATTAAGAGATTGAAATGACTGAATTCTGTCTTTTTTCAGAAATTGTTGGAAAACAGTGAATGTACTCCACTCTCTGTTTCTTTGATTTGTTTTATTGCTCCCCAAATGGCAAGGCTAATTAATTACTGAGATTTTCTTTGTTATCTAAGCATTTTGCATACTAGATATTCATATTTTTCAACATTGAACTAATGGATAAAGATTTAAGCATTTTATCTCTATCTTAAGTTTGAGATTTTGCTGCAGACCAGGTATTTTGAACCTGAGATCCATGGTCAACCAAAGGGTCCATGAATAGATTTCAGAAGGGCTATGAATTTGGGAGCAAATACAATTTACATCTTTATTTTCAATGAATTCTAACTGAAATTTAGCATTTTCCTTAATTATTGATAGTTAACAAAACACAATAGTATTGACATTTATATTCATTTTTACTTTGAACTAATTGTAGTCAACAAACTCACCAATAGATTACACATGGCTGTGCCTCCTGTCCCAAAACTACATAAAATTTTCAGCATAAAATGGCTTCTTCTGTAACCCTATATATTTGGATTTATTTATATATGAAAATTATTCTGAGAAAAGGTCCATAGCTTCACAGATTATCAAAGAGGTTACACACACATACAGAAAGAGAGAGGGAGAGGGAGAGAGAGAAAGAGAGAGAGGGAGAGAGAGAGAGAGAGGCTATGACTTCTATATGGAGTGTAAAAGGGGGAAAGTAGATTAATATGAAATGCTTTACTTGATTGTACATGTATATCTAATTGCTTACCATCCCAGGGAGGGGAGAGGGGAGGAAAGGAGAGGTAGAATTTGGAACTTAAAACTTTAAAAATAAAATTTAAAAAATGTTAACAATTGTTCTAACACATAAAAGTAAATGTGTGGATGTATGTATTTTGTTACCTAAATTCAACCAGTTCATTGATCACTCTTCCAGCCTGACAATCAACAGATTGCCTAAGAGTCTGAAGTATTTTTTTCATTGTCTGTGATTTTTTTTTACTTTTTTTATTTTAGCTTTGCAGAAAAAAAAAAAAAGAAGCTACATGGAACTTTACCCTAGACTAAAATCCTTGTGAGCTATTCTCATTAACTCCAAGCAAAGGGATAACTGTATGCTTTTGGGTTTTCTTCCATCCAATGAAGACTAACAAAGAGAGAAGAGCAGAGATTTTCTAAGAAAAGATGATGCATGTTCTCAGCCAGCCACAGTGATCTTGGCTGAATAACATATATAATGAATAATCTCTACTCTCAAGGCACTTAAAAGTCTATCAAGAGATTTAAAAAATACGTATAGCATTATTGCATGAAACTTTGCAAAACACTTCATACTTTGTCATTTGATCCTTCCAACACTTTGTGAGGTACGTAGTACACTTGCTATGATATCCATTTTAGAGATGAGTGATCTGAGGTTTAGAATGATTAAGTGACTTGTTCAGAGTTGCAAGCTAAGAGTTGAAAAGAGAGAGAGAGAGAGAGAGAGAGAGAGAGAGAGAGAGATGGATGTATGGATGCATGGACAGACCATTTATTAGGTGCCTACTATGTTCTAGTCACTGTGCTAAGCACTGGGGATATAAATATAAGCAAAAAAAAACCCCAAAACCCAAACAGGACAGTCTCCAAGCTCAAGGGGCTTATACTATAATGGGGGAAGAACTTTTTGCTAATTGTTTTACTTAGGTCATCTCATTAGATTCTCACTAAAATCCTGAGAAGTAGACACTATTATTATCTCCATTTTGCATATGAGGAAACTGAGGCTGAGAGGTTAAATAACTTTTCCAGCATAACAGCCATTAAACAACTTTTGTACTGGGCTGGTCTGATACCCAAATCCAGTACTTAAGGAGTACTCAAGTTAAATTTTGAAAATGACACAAAGATCAGGAGAAAAAAGGCAAACAGTGAAAGTTGGCTGTGGCTACTACCAGAAATGACTTGGATTCAAGTGTTGTAGGCACTTGATAAGGGTTTTGGGAGTTACTGAACATTTAATAAAGGAGGAAGTTTATTTTATCCTAAACCAGCAAGGATATGCAACAAGGAAATAGGGGGTCCTAGCTTCTCTGGACTCGCTCCCCCTCCCCCCATCTCCATTTGGAAATAGGAGACAGCACTCACTAAGTGTGAGAAGCACAGCTTGGGCATTTTATTAGCCCTAGGCCAGGGAATTGTACCAGAGAATGTGGGGCCAAGTGCCTGGGAGAAAGCTTTACCAGGGAAGCCTCCAGGAAAGTTTGGGCTGAAGGAAATTACATGGGGGTTGTGTGTAGGGAGAGAAAGCTATATAAGGGAGAGGAAAACTGTCAAGAAACTGCTGTCGCATCACAGCAAATGATATGAAATTATGGACATGTGTTATCAGAAAATGAGGTGGTCATGTCTCAAGAAGAATCTAACAGACTAACAGCAAATGTACTACACTAGTAACTTTGAGATACAAAAAGAAACAAGGGGCAAGCTATATAGTGTATTGAATGATTTAGTGGACAGATATGGATAATGTATGCTCATTTAAATCACAGAGAATAAAGAAGTATGAAGGAGAAGTTAATATCATTACTGGTGGAGTGCATCCTCACAGCAAAATGACCTTTATTGTCATTTGGTCCAACCTTCTCTTTTTATAGATGAGGAAATGAAAATCTAGAAAAGGAAACAACTTGTCCAAGGCCCCTAAGCTACTAAATGGTACAATCAGTGAGATTTTAAACTGAAGTCCTTTGACTCAGAATACAGTTCTTCCTCTATTAAACTATTCTGTGGAATCAACCAGACAAATCGTTCATTCACATATATAACAAACACTTATTCATTTTCTACTCTGTGCAAGGCACTGCTCTATGTGCTGGAGATACTAACAAAAAAAATTTAAAACAGGAAAAAATATAGGAGGCTATATTCTACTCCTACTAAGCACCGAGAGAACTATTTCTGACATCCTACTCTTGTGACTCTGAAACTACATTGATAGTGATGCTATCATTACCTGCATCCAGGGTTTTCATTGCTTGTTGACCAAATGCAAATTCTAACCATGGTTATGGACTGTTTCCAGGAGATCTTGGTGTATATAAAACAGTAGCAGGAGACAAATTCACATACGTGGTTTGCTGAGTCAAATGTGATTCTGGTCATTATACCTTGTAAGCAAAAGGCAGAAAAGTGATAGGAAAAAAGGAAATTAAAAGAAAACATTTTAAAGCATTGTACAAAATATAATATGAGTTCCTTGAAAGCCAAGAATTGCTTGCTTTGTGTGTGTGTGTGTATGTGTGTGTTCCCAGCACTTAGAACAACGCTTTTCACATAGTGCTTAATAAATGCTTTTTCATTAAAAAAGACATCAGCAAAGATGGTGAGAGAGGATGAAGACTTACAGTATGACTTCCTGTTCTCTGTCACAACCACTCGAAGAAGCAAAATGAAATAAATATTAGCAAATATCTAAAGTATTTGATAAAACTCCTAATTATTATGAAATGGAACTTATACCAGGAATTGAAGGATGATTCATTTTTGCTTGTATGAACTGGGCTAGCCTTTTAAGGATGCCCAGTTTGATTGACATGGAGACCTTTGCCTGCCCTACCACATGAGTAGGGATAGCTTCTTTTGTTGACTGGCAGCCTGATGGGGAGAATGAGCCCATCTCTCTCTCTTTCCATTACCTTGTCAGTTGCTCTTTTTTTGCTCTTTTTTTTTTTGTCTGCTGTGCCCAGCCGGGTCCCTCAATGACTTTTGATATCATATACTACCTATTTGTATTAAAAACACTAAAAGGGCTGGGATTCTTATAATCTAGCTACTGCTCGGATTCCTAAAATCTAGCCACTGCTTAGATTCTTATTATCTAGCCAATAAGCTAATAGCTTACTAATGCACAGACTCCTTAGGAGTCTGCCCAATGTGACAGATGTTCTAATAAACCTTGTCTTTGGCTGAAAGAAGGTTTGGGTTGAATTCTTTCAGAAAGGACCCAGGTGTTGTGATTTTAGTGTCCCAGGACCCCTGAACTCCTAAACCACATAATTTTGGTGGCCCATACGGGGAAACTGCCTAACCTCAAGTTCTTCTCCAGTCCAAACTGGAAGGTATGTAAGCCTCCCCCTCCCTTCCTTTCTTGCTCTGCAGTTGGGGTCACTCTCCAAGCACCAAGGCTTGGAGATGCTTTTCTGGCAGATAGTTATGAGGCTGTCTCACACTCAGCCTGATGCTCTCAGGCTCTCGGTCCACTGGGTTAGTTCAAGGCCACTGACCTGGGTACACCTTCTATAGCATAGAGCACAAGGACAGATTCCCTATCTGGAAATGTATGCTCAATTCTGTTAATTCCTTAGACACTAGGGAATTGGGAAAAACTCCAGTTGCTTTTTGGTTCCCTGAGGCTTACTTACTCCCTTCCCTCTGCACCTCTGAATCCTCCTTCATGGAGGTTACAGGGAAAGTTAGAACAGCTAAAAATATCTTGACAGATTCTGGACGTTTTGTGATTGATCATTAAGGAGTTTTGAAACACCTGTACAACATGGTCACTCCCTTCTTTTAAGTCAAGAGGGTATCTGTTAACTCCTCTCATAGGAGAAGAGAGTTTTCACCCTGTACCCCTTACCTCTGATTTTGCCCTTCCCCACCTGGGAAAGGAAGGAGCTGAGAGGGGAAGCAGCTACATTGCCCCATTGGCAATGGCCTTGGGCCCTGGGGCAGCCTTTGCCTGGAAATATTGCCCAGGTTCAGCACATCCTACTTAAGGTAAAGAAGCTATCCTCTGAACTTGGTAAGCATGCTCTTTTAAATTTGTAGTTTTAGGAGGGCGGAGCCAAGATGGTGGTGAAAGCAGTGACTTGCTTGAGCTCTTCCCCAAACCACACCAAATACCCATAAAAAAATGGCTCTAAACAAATTCTAAAGCAGCAGAACCCACAAAAAGACAGGGTAAAACAAATTTCCAGCCCAAGACAGCCTGGATAGTTGATCAGGAAGGCTTATCTTCCTGGGGCTGGTAGCAGAGCACAGCAGGGAATGGGCACGCAGGCCACAGCGAACCTGGAGCAGGCCTCAGAGGACTGAATCATGGGCAGCGGTGGCAGCTTCCAGACTCCTCAATCCATGAATGCCAAAGACAACTTAGAAGGTCAGTGGGAAGAGTCTGTTTTTGTGGTGAGAGAAGAGCTAGGTCAGAGCCAGTTCCAGAGCACAGAGCGTAGGGCACAGGCGCCATGGTGGTGGCTATGTCCTGAGCTTCCTGCCCACAGACTGAGGGGGAATCAAGTGGCTGATCAGAGTGGGACTGTAGGGATCTCTTTGTTGGTGCTGAGGCAGAAATCTCTTGCTTTGCCCGTGTTTGGATCTGGGTCACAGTTCAGGGTGGCGGTCCTGGGGTGAGGAGGAGCTCTGGTGCTGTGGAGCTTGTAGTGGCAGCAGACAGGACCCCTCCTCACAGTTCCCAAGAGAGAAAAGGCTGCTTGTGGCCCATCACTCAAAGACCAGAGCTCAGGCCAGGAAAAGAGTAAATACCTCGATCCTTTTCATACCACCTTGGAAGAACTGAAAATTTATAGGTCCCTACAAGTATCTCTGAAAACAGCTACACAAACCCCTGAAGCTTGGGACACTACATTCTCCACATTGGAAGCAGACTCTTACCTTAACAAAGAGTTTAAACTCAAGTAATTGGCCGGGATCATGAGCAAGCAGCACAAAAACACTCAGACTATATTATCTTAATTTGGTGACAAAGAAGATCAGAACATACAACCAGAACAAGACAACAAAGTCAAAGCTCCTACATCCAAAGCCTCCAAGGAGAATATGAATCAGTCCCAGGCCTTGGAAGAGCTCAAAAGGGATTTTGAGAAGCAAGTAAGAGAAGTAGAGGAAAAACTGGGAAGAGAAATGAGAGTGATGCAAGAGAACCATGAAAAACAAGTCAACAGCTTGCTAAAGGAGACCCAAAAAAATACTGAAGAAAATAACACCTTAAAAAATAGCCTAACCCAAATGGCAAAAGAGGTCCAAAAAGCCAATGAGAAAAGAATGCCCTAAAGCAGAAATTGGCCAAATGGAAAAGGAAGTCCAAAAGCTTACTGAAGAAAATACTTCCTTAAAAATTAGAATGAGCAATTGGAAGCTAGTGACTTTATGAGAAATCACAACACAGTAGAACAAATCCAAAAGAATGAAAAATTAGAAAACAATGTGTAATATCTCATTGGAAAAACAACTGACCTGGAAAATAGATCCAGGAGAGAGAATTTAAAAATTATTGGACTATCTGAAAGCCATGATCAAAAAAAAAGCTTAGACATCATCTTTCAAGAAATTATCAAGGAAAACTGCCCTGATATTTTAGAAGAGGAGGGCAAAATAGAAATTGAAAGAATCCACAGATCTCCCCTTGAAAGAGATGCCCAAAGGAAAACTACTAGGAATATTGTAGCCAAATTCCAGAGTTCTCAGGTCAAGGAGAAAATATTACAAGCAGCCAGAAAGAAACAATTCAAGTATGGTGGAAACACAATCAGGATAACCCAAGATTTAGCAGCTTCTACATTAAAGGATGGCAGGGAATGGAGTATGATATTCCAGAGGGCAAAGGAGATAGGGTTACAACCAAGAATCACCTACCCAGAAAAACTGAGTATAATCCTTCACTGGAAAAAAAAATTGTCATTGAATGAAACAGAGGACTTTCAAGCATTCTGGATGAGAAGACCAGAGCTGAATAGAAAATTTGACTTTCAAGTACAAGACTGAAGTGGAACATGAAGAGATATGAGAAGACATGACATATTCTGGCTGAATAGAAGAAATGTTGGCTTTGACTCTGCAGAGAACTGTTACTTTTAGGAAAGAAAGAAGATGCTACTTTAAAAGCAAAGCAAGAGCCCAAATGATCAATGTACACTTAAGATCATTAATTTGATACTGATGGGCACAGGACATTTTTACTACTTGGGTATAGAATATGCCTGAGAATTTCACAGTTGCGTTACAAAAATGAGTTTGGCCAGTGAGCCAACACTTTAAACATCTGTCATTTCATTAGTATAGATAGTCTTGTCAACACAATTCACAACCTTCTTATGCCATCTGGAGGCAGCAGGATATAACAGAAAGATTGATGGACTGAGACTCAGGAATATCTGGGCTTAAATCTTACCTCTATCAATTGTGTGACAATGGGCCAATCAGTTCATCTCCATAAATATCAGTTATCTCATCCTTAAAATAAATATAACACCCATAGCCCCATCCCAAAGAGCTGTTGTATAGTTAAAATGAGTTGATGCATGTTGAAGTACTTTGAGAACCTTAAAGTCCTATATAAATGTTAGCTATTTTTATTAAAAACAAACGAACAAACAAATAAATAAATAAATTTGTAGTTTTAACTGTTAATAATGAGATGTTGATTGTCTGTGTAAAGTAATTTGGAAGGGCATTTAACAAAACTGAAGTCACCTGATTGCTAATGGGTTTGTTTTAAGTTTCAAATTGGTGAACTTTCTGTATCAGTTATGTCAAGCAATTTTTCATAATTTGGTTACCACTAAAATAATTTAACTATTGTTGTTTATTGTTTCAATGTGTAAACTAGCCAAAAAGCTTGTTTGGGTTATGTATGGCTTGCTGAGAATTTGCAAGTGTATAGAAATCTCTAATAATTGGCTTTGTACACCAAGACAAATTTAAGTTTGAGATGTAAATCCTGGAAAAGTTTTTCCTAAGCTGTGATTAGTAAAACTTGCTGTTTGAGGTAAAAACTCATAGGATTTTATTTTGAGTTATCTGGTGGGTCATAATCCATCCATAATCAATAATCTGCCATCTGAGAGAAATGCCACAAGCTACTCAGAGGAGATACTGGTGGGAAGTAAGCATTGGGAAAAGCTGAGAGGACAATTTTAGCCTCAGTCTAAGATGGGATCCTCCTGGCTCAGTTTCCCCATTATGTTCCTTTGAAAGAGAATGTTACCCACCTGGCTATTCCTAAGTCTGGCTATGAGATGGATTTGATACTGCATGGTTGGAAAACTGAATTATCTGAATCCAAATAGAACTAAGGACATTTTCTCCTCTCAAAGTTGGGCCCTAAATCTAGTCCCTGCTTTATATCTGGGCCCTGCAGTTTTGTCAGATTTGTCTTCCAGACTATGGGCCATTCACCTACAGTTGGTAGCAAACAGTGAGTACCAGCCAATGTCCCCACAGCATTCCCTGGATGCAGCCTGTGCTAGGTTCTAGTCAACCTCCTCTTTGGGACCCCCTTGAGGCATGGACAGCTCTATGCTCCTGGCCAGCAGGAAGCAGTTTCAGAAGCCAAGACCTTCATTCCTTACTCCAAAATAATTTGGGTCTCATTTGTTTGAGGGGGGAATGATGGGGTTAGGATCTGGACCCCAGAAAGGAAAAACCCCGGACTTTCCCACATGGCCAAATCTTGTTCACCTGAAGCTATAATCCCATCAACTGGCTTCTCATTGTGGCTACACCCAATCTACCCTCCATTGTCTTACCTTCCTATGGCCCCTGGCCATTTCCACTCCCATCAAGATCTCCTTAGGCCTCTCCTGTCACTGCAAACTACATGGCCACTCCTAGATCCCTCCCACAGTCTTTCTGTGAATAAGGTCCATCTTGTCTCCATTAAGATGCTGGGATTCTTATAATCTAGTCACTGCTTAAATTTTTATAATCTAGCCAATAAGCCAATAGCTTAATAATGTTCAGACTCCTTAAGAGTCTGCCCAATATAATGGATGTTCTAATAAACCTTGTCTTTGGCTGAAAAAAAAAATTTTCAACTCAAAAGCATATAGAAAAAAAACAAAAAAAGTAAATAAAATGACAAACTGCTTAAAAAATATTTGTAGCTAAACAATCAAAATAACATATGTAAAGACTAGTAAGGAAAAGTATAAGAAAATGCCTATTACACTTTAAAATTTATTACATATTGATATGCTACTGCAGAAAAATTATTTGAAGAAAAATAATTTGGAGACAATGAAATCATAGTTGTGCAAGCTTTATAGAAACTTAAGTACTATAGAAATACAAAGGTATAATCCATACATAATTACTTTAGGAAATATTCTACTTAAACTACAGAAATCAATAGGACTTCCTGGGAAAATATATTTCCTAGGAAAACAATTATCAAGTTATGATAACTTTCCCCAAATCTATCCAATATCCCACCCAAACACAAGTTCATTCCTTAATTATTGAAGATAGCTTACATTCAGTGATGGAAGGATTATACTAGACTGCAAGGGATTTGGACCACTTCCTTACCTGGCTTGTTAAAAAAAAACAAATGAGGAGTACTTGAGACCTAGAGTCTAAGGTGGCAAACATTCTGAATTACTACTTGCGACAGTGCTAATGACTAACTACTAGCAATGGTCAGTTTTATGCACAAAAATCCAGGGCCTTGACAATAACAAGTGTTTCCCCATTTCACAATTTCAAAAACATCCTTTGCCATTATAAGTGTGATTGAGAAGGTTAAAAGGGCCAATCCAACAACACCTGGTATGAATAACATCCTGGATCCTTTTTCATCTGGCAGGCATCCTGTTGAGGAAACAGAGCTCTTCTTGGTCACCCAGGTAAATTATTGCCCTGGGCTATTGACAAAGGTCCCAAATGTATGCTAATTCTTCTTAATCTATCAACAACCTTTGACATTTCTATTAGAAGGTCAGAGTGACCTTCCACTGAGAAAGACAGAATAAGTGACATAGCTTCCCACAAAATCCATGGTGTATAGTCCTTAACAGTTCCTGAAGACCATGGTATCAAATGGAAGCTTTAGGTTTGAGTACTTTTGTGATTTTTTCTTAGTAGTGTGGCCTTTGAGAGAAACTCTAAGGTACTGAAATCTTCCTTTTTTTTCTGATACACTTATAATAATTTCTCTGCTTCTAGATTCTTTGTGTTTCAAAATGATAAAGGACCATGCCCAAGATGGCACTTATTATCTGACAGAAATGTTTCATTTTCTTTAAAAAATCAGATTTTTAAAAAAAACTTAAAAATCAGATTTCTTTTTTGGTTTGAGCAATATGTTAATGATCAACCATAAATAAACAGATGAAGCCCGTAGTAACCTACATTGGTTAACACAATTGAAATAACCAGAATGGCCATAGTACTGACTGATTTTGGTGGAATGAGAGTACCTGTAAAATGGGATGATAATAATACTACCTCCTGGAGGCGTGAAAATCAAATGAGCTAATGTATTAAAAGCACTTTGTAAAAACTTACAATGTCATAAAAATGCTAATGTTATTATTATTAATATAGCCCACTTGTTCCTCTATTCCTTTACAGGAGGGATTCTTTCATTCTTGATATTTGTATCACCAGCATTAGCACAGTATCAGGAATATAATTGGCACTTAGTAAATATTTATTGCTTAATTGTATTAAAAAAAAGTTCAGTCTTGGGGCAGCTAGGTGGCGCAGTGGATAGAGCACTGGCCCTGGATTCAGGAGGATGTGAGTTCAAATCCAGCCTTAGACACATAACACTTACTAGCTGTGTGACCCTGGGCAAGTCATTTAACCCCATTGCCTAAAACAACAAAAACCAAAAACCAAAAAACAAAACCCCAACCATAAAAAGTTCATTCTTTTGGAGGACATTGATGATAATGAGACTGGACTAACTTTTTTGTTCAAGACTTCACCCTGGCAGAGTAGTCATTGTGTTTGGCTCATACTTGAATGGAACATAATTTCACTGAATAGGTTGCCTGGGGCTGGGAGGTAGTCTGGGTATAGAGATAGTTTCTCTGTCCAAGGATGACATGATGTCACTCTCACCCTTTCATTGTAATATTCTTTTTTAACCAATCAGAGTTTGCTACTCCTCTTCCAAGAGAACATATAAGCCCTGAGATGGGTCACCATGATTGCCTTTGGTCTAAGAGAGATGGACAAATGGCCATCTTTTTATTAATAAATGTGCACTGGCCAGAGATAATGAGAAGAGATGCAGGCCTCAGTTAAAACAGATCAGTTCCTAGCACCATTGGAAGCCCAATGGCAAAAGAATAGTCACTGGCATGTGCAGTGGCAGATATCATTCATGAAAAGTGTGATAGAAAAAAGGATATGGATTGATTATGCTGCAAAAACAAAATCCAACAGTTAGTTCAACCCAGAGAATGTTAAAAGACTTTGAAGAAGGCCTCTAGTGTATTAAAAAAAAATATATGTATATATGGAGGTTTTATGGGACTAAATGGATAAATGTGGCACAGAAACAGAAAATGTGTATGTTTGGCAACTTGATAATAATAACAATAGCTAGTATTTGATAGCATTTTAAAATTTGCAAAACACTTGTCATATTATCACATTTGATCCTCACAATAAATCTGTGATATAGGTTTTAATTTATATCATTAGAGGAAGTGTCTATACTGATTAAATTGAATATGTGTAAATATATGTATAATATATAATATAATTTACATATATAAATGTATAAATATAAATAAATATAATAAACACTTAAATAAATTGAATAAAACCTGTCATTTTATTGCATCTAAAGTCAAAACATTCACTAATGTAGTATATCTCTGATTTTACAAGTATAGAACCTGGACCTGTGATCTGAATAGTATAAAGTGAAGAAACTCCATTTACTAACACAGGCCAGCACCTTCTATGCAATTTATAGTTTGTTTTTACAGTGGAAGCAGTTACAACAATTTATTTTTCAGAAAACATGGCCAGTACTCTTCTTTTCCTTCAATAATGATCATGTTTTAGCTTTGAAATAAATAATTCTGAGTTGATTAATGTGGAATTATTATGGCTTTATTGTATATAGAATCATACTACTTACTGAGGATGATTTAACTGAAGTTATTGCAATATTAAGATGAATGCACAGTGATACCACTGGTGTTCCTACAAACTATGTAGATTATACTCCATCCGTACCTACATATCTTCTGTGACCCTTTCCATGTCCTTCCATAAATTTGTCAAAACAGATATAATGGTGATGATGATGATTATAGTATTCATATAATCCTTGCTATATGCCAGGCATGCTGCTGTACAGTTTACAAATATTATGCTGGATTCTTCCTCACATTCTCAGCATTGTTTGGTTACTAACAGAGCACAAAGGTTGTTTGTACTTTGCTCTCTAGTACATAACTAACCCATTTTTTTGAGTGTGACATGCTTTATATTTCTTCTGAATAAATTCTTGTTTGTAATTGTAATACATCCTAGAACTGCGCATGCTCAAAGAATCTAAGGCTGGATAATGTTTTGCAGTCTGCTCAAGCACTGGGGTTGACATGAACCTTGAATAGTATGAACCTTTAAAATAATGCAATTTATTCTTTAAGTACTAAGGCTGAAAAAGTCAGATATTTCTTTGTGGTGGGGTGGCAAAGTCGAGTGTGGGAGGGGGCTGGAATATATTTGTCTTCCTGAAGATATATGCAATTTAACTTTTAACGTGAATTTATAATCTAGGATTCTTGGGTCTGAAGTTAAGAAAGTAAAG
This sequence comes from Phascolarctos cinereus, assembly GCF_003287225.1. Classification (NCBI taxonomy): domain Eukaryota; kingdom Metazoa; phylum Chordata; class Mammalia; order Diprotodontia; family Phascolarctidae; genus Phascolarctos; species Phascolarctos cinereus. The sequence goes on along the minus strand of NW_027555847.1, from coordinate 288,292,722 downwards.
CATTGCTAGATGTATAGATGGGAATCCAAGGTAGGAACATTTATAATACCTAGATAGCATTATCAGTCATATACAAAAATGTGTCAGGGACATATTCATCAAATATATTATGTGTAATGTATCACCCAGAAGACTAACCCAGTGCTTGCTTACTATACATTTTATAATAAAACTCAAAGCTCAGCAAGCCTGTAAAGCAGTATGAGAGAAAGCAAGGGCTGCAAGCTGAGGTTGAGATAAAAATCTTTTGCTATGCAGCATTATTCACTATCAGATTTCTCTAGGTAGTTTTTCACAGTTACTGGCAAGTAATTACTCAGCAAGAAATAGAATTAGTATTCCAGATATAAATTCGAATGAGAGTCACTTAATATTGTGTGGTCATTGAGCTCTATATTATGAAATGATATAGTAATTGCAATAATAATAACTGGCAATTATAATTTTCTTTAAAATAAAATAGCACTTTTTACAAAAGAGATAAAAATTATTGAGTTAGTAGTAAAAAAAAAAAATGGAAAGGAAACCATAAAAATAAAAGGAGCTACAGAAGGATCTCTTAGAAATCTAGACGTATTTCCCTTAGCTACTCCAGTGCTAGTTTGACTTGAAGACAGCCAAAAATAGATTATAGGCTTCCTCTAGCTCTGGGTGCCAATGGTAATTGTCCTGAAATAATTGCCTTATTAAGTTCATCATACATCTTCATTGGCATCCATTTTAGATTGGTAGAATTCAAGATACTGGCTCATTTGATGAAAAAGTTGCGCTTTTCCCCAAATCTGACTCCATAAAACCCAGGTGTAAGCCCCTTAGTTCTATAAACACAACTTAAGGATCACTGGTCTCTCTAGCATCAGTAAAAACAGTTGGGACCGCTTCCCCCTATTTTGTAGGGGTTCATGTTGTTGGTGAAAGGTGAGGGCAGTAGACACCTCTACTCACCACTACACTTATGTGCTCTGTAAGATTGCTTATTCACCTGGTGAAAAATCCCTTTGGGGGGCAGAGCCAAGATGGCGGAGTGAAAGCAGTGACTTGCTTGAGCTCTCCCCCAAACCCCTCCAAATACTCATAAAAAATGGCTCTAAACAAATTCTGAAGCAGCAGAACCCACAAAAAGACAGAGTGAAACAAATTTCCAGCCCAAGACAACCTGGATGATTGATCAGAAAGGTGGGAGCGCAGTGTGGGCACACAGGCCACAGCAAACCTGGAGCAGGCCTCAGAGGACTGAATCACAGGCAGCTGTGGAGGTTTCCAGACTCCTTAATCCACCAATGCCAAAGACAACTTAGAAGGTCAGTGGGAAAAGTCTGTTTCTGGTGTCAGAGAGGAAGGCGGTTCAGCTCCATTCCCCAAGAGCATGGCCCTGGGGGGGGCAGCTGCTTCCGAGCTTCCGGCCCACAGACTGAGGGGGAATCCAGTGGCTGATCAGAGAGGGATTGCAGGGATCTCTTTGCCAGTGCTGAGGCAGGAATCTCTTGCTTTCTGTGTGGATCTGGGTCACAGTTCTGGGTGGCAGTGCTGGGGTGAGGAGGAGCGCTGGCATGGTAGAGCTTGAAGTGGCTGTGGAGAGGAGACCCTCCTCACAGTTACAGGACAGAAAGGAATACTTGTGGTCACAGGCCAGGAAAGGAGTAAACACCTCGCCCCTTATCATACCACCTTGGAAGAACTGAAAATTTACAGGTCCCTACAAGTATCTCTGAAAACAGCTACAAACCCCTGAAGCTTGGGACAGTACACTCTCCACATTGGAAGCAGATTCTACCTTAACAAAGAGTTTAAAACTCAAGTAATTGGCGGGATCATGAGCAAGCAGCCAAAAAGAGTCAGACTATATTATCTTACTTTGGTGAAAAGAAGATCAAAATATACAACCAGAAGAAGACAACAAAGTCAAAGCTCCTACATCCAAAGCCTCCAAGAAAAATATGAATCAGTCCCAGGCCTTGGAAGAGCTCAAAAGGGATTTTGAGAAGCAAGTAAGGAAGTAGAGGAAAAACTGGGAAGAGAAATGAGAGTGATGCAAGAAAATCATGAAAAACAAGTCAACAGCTTGCTAAAGGAGACCCAAAAAATACTGAAGAAAATAACACCTTAAAAAATAGCCTAACCCAAATGGCAAAAGAGGTCCAAAAAGCCAATGAGGAGAAGAATGCCCTAAAAAGAAAAATTGGCCAAATGGAAAAGGAAGTCCAAAAGATTACTGAAGAAAATACTTCCTTAAAAATTAGAATAGAGCAATTGGAAGCTAGTGACTTTATGAGAAATCAAGACACTGTAAAACAAATCCAAAAGAATGAAAAATTAGAAAACAATGTGAAATATCTCATTGGAAAAACAACTGACCTGGAAAATAGATCCAGGAGAGAGAATTTAAAAATTATTGGACTATCTGAAAGCCATGATCAAAAAAAGAGCCTAGACATCATCTTTCAAGAAATTATCAAGGAAAACTGCCCTGATATTAGAACCAGAGGGCAAAATAGAAATTGAAAGAATCCACAGATCTCCTCCTGAAAGAGATCCCCAAAGGAAAACTCCTAGGAATATATAGCCAAATTCCAGAGTTCCCAGGTCAAGGAGAAAATATTACAAGCTGCCAGAAGGAAACAATTCAAGTACTGTGGAAACACAATCAGGATAACACAAGATTTAGCAGCTTCTACATTAAAGGACGCAGGGCATGGAATATAATATTCTGGAGGGCAAAGGAGATAGGATTACAACCAAGAATCACCTACCCAGCAAAACTGAGTATAATCCTTCAGGGAAAAAATGGTCATTCAGTGAAATAGAGGACTTTCAAGCATTCTTGATGAAAAGACCAGAGCTGAATAGAAAATTTGACTTTCAAATACAGGACTCAGTGGAACATGAAGAGGTAAACAGGAAAGAGAAATCATAAGAGACTTATTAAGATTGAACTGTTTACATTCCTGCATGGAAAGATGATATTTATAACTCATGAGACTTTGTCAGTATTAGGGTAGTTGAGGAAAAAATTGTATGTATGTATATAGATAGATAGATAGATAGATAGATAGATAGATAGATAGATAGATAGATAGATAGAGGGCACAGGGTGAGTTGAAGATTAAGGGGTCATATCTGGAGAATAAAATTAAGGGATGAGAGAGGATATACTCGAGAGAAGAAAGGGAGAGGTAGAATGGGGTAAATTATCTCACAAAAAAAAACAGAAAGAAAAGTTCTCACAGTGGAGGGAACAGGGGAAGGTGAGAGGGAATGAGTGAATCTTATTCTCATAGGATTTGGCTTAAGGAGGGAATAACATACACATTCAATTGGGTATGGAAATGTGTCTTACCCTACAGGAAAATAGGGGGAGAAGGGGACAAGAGAGCAGGGGGATGATAGAGAGGAAGGCAGACTGGGAAAGGGGGTAATGAGAAGTAAATACTTCTGAGGAGGGACAGGGTCAAAAGAAAGAATAGAATAAATGGGAGGGCAGGATAGGATTAAGGGAAATAGAGTTAGTTTTTCACAACATGTCTATTCACATGTATAACCTATATTGAGCTGAATGCCTTTTTAATGATGGTGGGTGGAGAGGGAGGAAGGGAGAAAATTTGGAACTCAAAGTTTTAAAAACACATGTTTTAAAAAAATGTTTTCACATGCAACTGGGAAATAAGAAATACAGGAAATGGGGGTACAGAAGTCTGTCCTGCTCTACAGGAAAATAGAAGGGGAAGGGGATAAGAGAAGGAGGGGGAGAGATAGAAGAGAAGGCAGACAGGGGAAGGGTATTCAGAATGCATGCCATCTTGGGGTGGGGGGACGGGTGAAAAATTTGGAACTCAAAAACTTGTGGAAGTGAATATTGAAAACTAAAAATAAATAAATTTATATTAAAAATAAAAAAGAGAAGAAAGATCCCTTTAAGATAGGTGCTTGATAAATGCTTATTGAGTATGTTAAAAATGGTTATGATATTTGCATTAAAAAAATTGTAAGGCAGACCTACTTTCCATTTCCTGGAAGCCTTGATATTATAGAGAATGAGGCAGGGGATGTTGACTGAAACAATAGATGAAATGACCCACTTGTATTCCTGTCCCTTTGGGAATCTTAGCAAGTTTGGAGCAACTGATTTCTGACAGTGGTTTGACACCAGCTTTTTGTTCATGAGAACATATCCCAAAACCTAAAAAAAAAATTTTAAAAAGAAATGTATTTGGTCATTTAGCAGAGGAGAGCAAACTAGAAAGGATGTGACTCTCTCCACATTCTGGAAAGTTTGCATTACATAGGATTTTGACAAGTATACCCCTACAAGAATAATACATATGCAGTCTAGCAATTTTTCAGAGAGGAAGAGAGATTGAGAGAAAGTTGTCCATTGGCACACAGATTAAAAAGAAAGAAGTAAATGAAATTGACTACTTAGCTTTCACTAGGAACCATTCTGATATCATTTGCAAATCATTTTGTTCCCAAAAAGAAATAACAACAACAACAACAACACCAACAACAATGTTTTAAACTAACTACTTCAGCTAAGGGGATTTCTTGATGCTATCTTCCTTTTTACCTCAGAGTCTGGGACAAATAAAGAAGAGTTTTTAGTACATAGATGTTGCAATAACTTCCTCAGAGGCAGTCCAACCAACCTACTGTCTAGTAACTAAACCTCTTTCCTCTTGCTGAAAACAAAACACTGAATTTTGCCATCCCATTGGGAATGGAGACTTTCCACATTCTAGGGTTAGAGTGAGGTTAATAACTCCCTGTCCTGCAGTATTCACTTTATTATCTTTGCACATTTTATGCAGCTTCAAAACTAGCAGTGATTTCAAAATATGTTTCAAAGACATAGGTAAAGTATGGTTTCAAACCCATAATGAATATGAAGGGTGTGTTCTCTGTACAATCTCATTCATGAATGACCCACAGGGGAGGAACCAAGGTTCTCACTATGCCATACTGTTGTTTGCAGAGAAATAGCTGCCTGAGCTAGGTTGTACAATGCACATTTGACAAATTTGGAACCTAGGAACCATAAATATTAAGGGAAAGGGCATGGTTACATATAGACACTGACAAGAGTTAAAGATCCATCAGTATCATCAGACTATATCACCTAATAGGATATAAATTCTTATATACAAACCTTTCCTAGTAGGTTGCCTCCTTTGTCATCTTAAATATTATTCTAAGGGGACTCAAAGGAAGTATAAGATTGCTTTCAGTTTTACATATTAAATAAGATATGAGAAACAACATGGCATAGTGGACAGTAACCCAGGATGGTTTCAAGTCTTGCCTTTGACCCAGGTCAAGTAATTTTCAATGCTTCAGGCAACTTAGTAAGCTGAACAACTGCTGATCTGCCTTAGTAGAGCAACGTTTCTCACTTTCCTCAACAGAATTCTCCATATCAACAAATCCAACAAGCAGATGTCATTTATATATTTTAAGTTCCTAGGGCTTGTCTAGAAACACAGAGTACCAACATTCAGTTAAATGTGGATACCGATGTTTTTTAAGAATCTTCATTTTTTTTCCTTTTGATGAGTTAAATTTTAGCTCTTAGGAAATAAATGAATTAGTCATTCTTCTTTGTCTACACTTCCATAATAATAGGAAATAGTCTTTCCAAAAAGCAAACTATCTGCCAGCTCCTCACAAACACTTTATAGAAACACCTTTATAAGATTTCCTTATATCACTTAAAAGCAGTTCTAGCCAGGTGTAGTGGTATACTCCTGTATTACCTGGTGTTAAGGAGTCAGACAGAGGTAGATAGATCTCTTGAGTTTGGGAGCTTTCAATTGTAATGGGTTAAGCCAATTAGGTGTTAGAACTGTTTATCTATGCAAAAGACTTCAACTGAAAACACCTTACATATATATATATATATATATATATATATATATATGCACACATGATACATACACATGGGCATACTAACTTATATGATATAAATGTACACACACATGTAAACCACGTATACAAGTGTATAACTATATATACACACTTATATATGTGCATATGAATACATAGATATGATATATTATATACGGTAAATATATACATACATCTCTCTTAAAACCACTTTGACTTCAATAAAGAGAAGCAGTTTCAAAATTAAGAATTGTGAATCTTTGCAAACTGGAAAAAATGAACAAAACCAATTTTGAAGTTCCTGTTCTTTTATTGATTGAAGACTTTTGTTTAGACTCCGGGAATCTACTAAATACCAAATCCATGTACATTCTGATTGCATTTCTTTGTATATGATTCCAAGTTTTAGAAAATTTTTTATTTATTTGTTGTCATTCTATGAGTTACAAAGCATGTAAAAGAAACAATCTAAATTTATTTTGTTAGCAGAAAACAAAGGAAACAACATTGGTGCCAAGATTATTATTTTTATTTTTTTGTAATACCTTTCAAATTCTGACAAAATAAATAAATGGAACTCAGGAAATAGTCCATTAATGCATTAGACTCAGAGTAGTTTTTGATGGGTTGAAATACAGCAAAATAATTTGTGAAATTAATGCTTATTACAGTAGATAATAATTGTTTTATTTCCTTGACCTTGTTTATTGAGAAAACTTTTAAATACATGCAAGTTGGAGAATCTGTGGAAATACCTTTAAATGAGGATATGTTTCTGCTTTGTATTATGTTTCCACAACAATCAGATAATATTTCCAAAATATTTCCATCCCCTCAAGAAAAGTATTCGAATAGTCTTAGTGCAGTTTTAATTTACTAAAACTTAAAAGTGTAGTAAGATATATTGTCATAGAGTCATTGGAATTTTGCTAATAAGTTACTTCTTTTCAACTTTATATTTTTATTTATTTTTGCATCTCATTATCTGTGCTCGTTTCTTCTTTATAAGACTTTGTACCATGCAAGCCTCCTTAAAGCTTCACAAATGTGTAGAATAATTTCCCACACTTTTTCTTTAAAAAAAGTTTCACTTTTTCCTTTTAAAATTTATAATGAGGATTCATAGATTCTTCTGCCCTCTATCATCCTCCCACATGGGAAATTTACCATCACACCAAAATGGATAGAAAAGACAGAATTTGCTTAACAATTTGATTCAAAGTTAGAGTTAATAAAGTCATATTTTTCCTGAGAAGCAAATTGTTAGATAGTTATCCAGAAGTTACTTATATAGCAGATTATTTATGAGTACATTGCTAATTATCCTTTCCAAAATCTACTTATAGTCTATAAGCATTAAACTATATAGTGACTCAGCTTCTATTCCACAGGAATCTCTTTCTCTTAAACCCAGCTTCAACAAATTGATTAGATCATATATCATAGTAAAACTCTTAACAGATTTAATTTTCTTAGGGAATGTCTCATGACACTGAGAAACATGAAGCAACAGGTAAATGGTTATGACTTTCATATGTCACTTTCCCAAACCCCTTCTATGTCATTGGGAGTCACTCATGAAAATATCTTGTCTAGTCAGTAGGCTTTCAAAAGCACTGATATTCTCTGACTCAAATTGCTGTGGAACCCCATTCACAAAATTATGCTTACTGCTCTGGGAAATAAGGTTGGGAAAAAAAAAACAACTCTGGCTTGGTATTTAGGTAGGTGATAGCCTCACAGGTAGATGAATTAATAAATAGCCCATCTTATATGAAGACTATTAGAATCCAGAGAAAGAACTAATAAATAGATGCATAGAATGCTTTTACGTACATACATACATACATGCATACATACACAGTGAGTCACATACATACATATTTATGTCTAACGGTAGTCATCTCGAGGGTGGGGGGAGGGAAGGAAAAAGAAAGTTACGCGATAACTTTATCACATATTTAACAGTAATAGCAAGTTGTATATAATAGATTTGCAATTTCATGTGCAATTATCTTTTTAAAAATTCTACTGTTATGGAAATGCTTGTTTTATTTCATAAATTCAAAATAAAATAAAATAAATTTGTAAAAGAATGTGAAGGGAATACCCCAGATAAAGCATCCACTTTCTCTACCTCCCCATGTGTCTCTTCACCAGTTCACCCTTCCTCAATCTTTCCTGTTCAATCTATTCCTTGCCTCTGATGGACTGAACATCCTGGAGGAAAAAGAAAGAAAAATTGAAACCATATTGCTACTGTCCCACCACTTACAGTTGCTTGGAATTATTATTTAGGGAAATCCAGGACTACATCCATTCCAACACATCTTAAATCTATGTGGAAATTTTAGATATTTAAAATTTAAAGAAAAAATCAGTGGGCGGCAAAACAAAAACACGCAATGTTTATGCACAAAAGATCATTCACTTAACTTACCTATTCACTTTTACTTTAAATTCAATTTTAATGAGCTCAGTTATTTGGTTTCCCAGCTTACAGTAGATAAGATAAGTAATATTAAGTGAAGGCTAAATTGTACAGGGACAGAAAAATGTGACATCTGACTGTGGCAATAAATGAGGAAAATGAAAATCTGCAAAACAGCATAAACAGGAACTCAAAGAGCAAAGAAGTAAAGGACCACTTAGTGCAATAAAACCCACACATACTTCAGTAGTCTCCTAGAAGCCATAATTCTATTACTTGATATTATAGTCATTGATCGTCAACCTTCAGGGATAAGCAAAAGGTTAATTTATATCTAATGCATTGTTTAAGATGGTAAGGATAAGTGTTATGCATTTAAAAAAAAATCTTGGCCAAAATGCTTTAAAGAGGTGACATTTTGTGCCCTAAATGTCTAAAGTTCAATCACCCAGAAAAATTGTTTGTGAGATTTTCCTACATGTAATCTATGTTACATTTCCTATTGATTGCATTTCCTATTGGTCACTGAACCATAAAAATTATGAAATAATATAAACTATAAGTATGAATTCTATTTTTCTCTTTCTCTTTTTCCCATCAATCCTCTGAAAGGGGTGGGGGAAGCAACTGCAAAAAAAAAAAAAAGATGAATAGAAAAAATGCTATGTTTTTGTCATTTAATCAAATAGAAAAATCAGTAAAATTATGCTTCCTGAGACTGTGAAAATAACTAAACTTTCTAGAACTGTCATGCCCATTTATGTATTAATGCAATGGGATTAAAGGTGGGGCCAATAAACAGAAGTCACTCCTCCTACTAATGGAATGTACTAATGAAAAAATGTACAAAATGTTCATTTTCCTATTTGCAATCAACTGTTCTACTCAGCTTTGGTTACCTTGACTACTATATACTCTATCTATTTGATTCCAAGAATCTTGATTTTCTAGGTACTCTGACTCATCTTGATAATCCCTTTCTACTGTTTCCTTCATATTGATTCCTCTGTTCACCACAGCTCCTGGCAATGAGTTTCAGACAACATTGCCCTTTCTATGGAGCATTTAGGGCCACATAGTGAGAGCTTGTGGGTGTGAAATGCACAAATTGATTTAAGAGTGTAGAAAATTTTCTTGGGTCCTCATGCATGCTTATTCTAGTACTCCATGGTTTTCCCTGTTCAGACCTTCATAATATTAGTAGTTTAAAACCTTGATCATGATTTCTTCTATGACTGTTAGCCACAGCAGGATTGGAGGTATACACTATCATCTTTATTGGATTTCTAGTGCAGTGAACAATAGAATACCAGGTGGATTGGGAAAAAAAAAACTCCTGGGTGATCACCTGAAGAATTTTTCATATTCCCACTTTCTTCTTCCTGAAGGCTCATATTCATATGATAATAATCCCATAGTTAATGGAACAGTTCAGTTCCTCCTACAAAAGAAAAGTAACTCTGGCAAAAGGTACTTTGCTGTTGCTATTGTTACATGGATTCCATTACCTTAGGATATGGTAGGACAGTTTCCAGATTCTAACGTCTTAGTATTTTTATCATTTCATTTATTCACTAAATAACTGATATGTGCAAAATGCTGTGGTAGGCATTGGGGACACAAAGACAAAAATGAAATGTCCCTGTCCTCAGGAAGTTTATCTGTGGGGAGAATTCAAGACTACACAAATAACAATGAGTATGTGTGTGTGTGTGTGTGTGTGTGTGTGTGTGTGTGTGTGGGAAGCTGGGGTGTAGTGGACAAACAACAACAATGTGCTATATACTCAAGCCAAATAAATTCCTACATTGGCCATGTCCCAAAATGTGCATCTTTTTCTGTATGTTAATTCCATAACCTCTCTTTCAGGAGATGAGTTGAATTCATCATTGAGCCTCTGGAATAATGGGTGATCATTGCACTTAACTCTTTCAAAATTATTTATTTATGAAATGCTGTTATATACCTACTGACTCCTTTTCTGCTACCTAAAAATATTCCTATATTTCACCAGTCTTTTAAACGATCTTCTTTTAATCCTACCCTCTCCAGCTATCATCCAATAAATTTCTCCACTTTTATAGCCTGACTCATAGAAAAAGCTCTTTATACTTATTGTCCTCTTACATCTTACATTGCCCACTTACATCTCAGTTTCTTGAAATATGAATTCCAACTCTACCACTTGACTGCAATTGCCCTCTCCACTAAGGCAGCATAGGCTAGAGTGCAGGAAATCTAGAAGATTTGGGTTCAAATCCCACTTGTGGCATTTATTTACTATACGTTCCAAAGCAAACCACTTATTCTCTGTGAGCTTCATAAATCCTGATATTTTATTTACTAAAATTAAAGATAGATTGGGATCTGCAATCATCTTGGGCTTTTTTGTACAATAAATAAATCATAGATCTTTCATACACACACACACACACACACACACACACACACACACACACACACACACATATATATATATATATATATATATATATAAATGCTTTATACATAAGCTATGAATTATTAAAAAAAGCCAAGCTTGTAAGTCTGACCATGTCATGCCCTCCCCCCTCTGTAGTAAACTCCAGGGCTGTCATATAACTTCCAAGATCAAATGTTGTTCTTGGTGGTGGTAGTGGTAATCCTGTTGCTTTTTGAAGAAGACAAATGACATCACAGGATGATGTCTTGACTTCCTCATGAATTGGATTTAATTGAGGTATAGTTGTACAAAGATGTAAGCCACATTCTCTTCCAGAGTTATCAAAGTCCATTGGCAAGACAAATGTTAAGATGACTAGTGATGACCTGGGATGCAGTGGATGACCTTGGCATCTTCAATATGTGACCAAGTTCCGAGTCCTCCACAATACCTGCTTCAGCCACCTTCATAGTCATTGGAACCAATTGTTCTCATCTATCTATTTTGCCAGTGGAAGTCTTCACATGCTTGGGGTAGATATCCTCCTAAATCACTGATGGGGTTGAGGCATATTAGTTTACCTTGACCTGGCTTAGCCCATCTGCTTTTATTGGGGTGTGACAATTGTACAGGTTACAGCTTTCTGGAGGCACAGGTGAGAGTTGGGTGAAGGTAAATGCCAAAAGTGAATGAGTAGCCCTGAAAAGGGCTTGGCAAACTCTCACACCAGAGGTGCTAGTCCTCCCTAAACACCCTATCCACTCCCAGGATCAAACATAAAATTATTCAAAGCCCTTCCTATGTAACTCTCTCCCACCTTTCCAGTCATCTTATATCTTACATCCTCCATCCCACCATGTACTTGATCCAGTGACACTATCTCCTTGCTCTTCATAGAATAAGACACTACATATCTTGGCCAAGAGCATTTTCTCTGGCTGACCCCAATGCCTATAAGTCTGTTGCATTCATCCTTGAGTATTCCCTGTTTCTCCTGTGTATAGCTTATTTATACATTCCTCTTTGCACGTTGTCTCCCCCATTAGATAGTGAGTTCCTCAAGGGCATAGACCATCTTTTGCCTTTCTCTGTAAACTTAGGGCTTACTTACTGCTTGACACATAGTAGCCACAGGTACTTAATAATTGACTGGCTGATTTATAAGCTTCAGCTCTCTGGAGCAGAATAAGTTATTCTGTATGAATAAACTTTGTAGATAATTGAAAGCATACTTATAGACACAAATATTCCAGAGAAAATTTTCATTGATTTGCCATTTTTCTAATTGAAGTATTATTCTTCTCTGAGAGATAATGTCCAAATTAATATAGCCCCTCATATCCTCAGATATCACTATAAGATGAAATGTTTTGGAGTAACATTTATAGGAATATTGAACAAGGAAAATGTTACAGTATAACAAAACATATTTATATCTCAGGGTTAACATTTTATTTTATTTAATAGAACAATAATCAAATAATGCTTTAGGAGTTCCTTTGGAAAATAAGTATCCTGTGACTACTCAATATCTTTTCAGTCACTTCTATCAAGTCTTTTCCTGACAGCTGGCCACAGGTGGCCAACTTGAAGTGATCAGAGACCTTCTTCTTCTGATCAATACCGTAATGCTCAATCAGGAAATGGAGAAAGAGAATATTCCTCTTAGGTGAGTCATTACTCTGATTGTTTCAGATGAGTCTGTCAAGAGTCCCTTACCCTTGTCCTGGTTTGATTTGTGTCCTACCTACTTCATAGAAAGAGTTCTTTTTGGGCTAATTAGAGAAAGGGGAGGAAAAACTACTTAAATGTGGGTAGTCAAAGAAAGACTGATAAGCATTTCTCTTTCAGATTAGGGTAAAGGCTTCAACTTAAGATAATTTTAAAATGCTTTCTTATAATTTCTAAAAGGAAAAGCAAAGGGCTTTGTCTGTGTCCACAATTTTGAATGTCTTTTATTAAAATCTTTCCAAAACATTACTTTGCTTTCTGAATAGAGTTTACTGAATAATAATAATAGTTAACATCTTTTTTTTCCCTAGGACTCTACATCACGTCATTTGGTCTTCGTAACAACCTTCAACACTATCAGTTTAGAGATGAGGAAACTAGGTGCCAGAAAAGTAAAGTAACCCACCTAGGGTCACATAGTTATAAACATTTGAGGTGAAATTGCGACTCAAGATTTCCTTTAAACCAAGTCCAATATTTCATTCACTAACCTTACTCCCTTTTCTCTTGATGTGGATCTGGACTTCAATCCTGGCTGGCAGTTTGGTATAATGGAATGATCACTGGTTCTAAAGTCAGAGAACTTGGGTTCAAATACCCTTTTGATACGCACTGTGTGACCTTGGGTCTCAGATTCCTCATCTGTGAAATGAAGGGATTAAACTTGATGACCTCTGAAGTCCTTGTAGCTCAAAATCTATTATGCTGTAATTATCTTGCTTTGTTTTTGCTGTGAATGGTGTTAGAGTTTCTTCAGTTTAGCTTTTACCATTCAAGGCTAGTGACAGCTACTGACATCTTTCGTTTGTTATCTGACAACTGTCAGCTAATGACATCTCTGATGTGTTTTATACTGTACCCTTCAAAAAATATTTTTCAACAAGCTTGACTTGATTCCTGTGGAAATCAGATGTTACCACAGGAAAATGGAGGCCAAGATACATATATATATATATATATATAAATATATATATATATATATAATATATATATATATATATATATATATATATTAATGTTAATAATAAAGTTAATCAATCTGATCTGTCCATTGAAATACGTAACAGAATTGAGTAGGTTTTAAAATACTATTTAAAGAAATACCTAAGAACACCTTGGCCACTTAATTTCTCACTTTAGTAATTACATTTAAAATCATAAGTGAAATTTGAGTTTAGGCCAAATGCCTCAATGAGCATGTAGGACAGGCCTGCACAACCTGTGGCTGGCTGGCCACTTGCAACTCAAAGGTACACCAAAGGATTTCGGGTGGCCAACAAAAAATGTGGAGTACATTTTCCTTTATATTTTACACGGGCCACCCAAAATTCTTTCGTGTGCTGCAAGCATCCCATGAGCCATAAGTTCTGAAGGCCTGATGTAGGCTAAAAATATGAAGAGAATACAGAACAGAAAGTAGTACCAAATGTCCACAAACCTACAGTGTCAATTCAGGATGATGCATTCCAGAATTATTTGTGGTGCTATTAAAGTACCAGTATGAAATCTTAACTCATATTTGTATGTTTAGTTTGCATTTTCTAACAGAATGATATGCCATCACCACATAGTATTAATTTCATGACATTCCACCAATTGTGTAATTCCTCGACTCTTCCTTCATGCAGGAGAATTTTATGGCATAATTGCTTTCACATTTTTCAAACAGCTCTGAATTGAAACTTTTGAGCTTCTGCTATAACATTCAACAGGAAGTTTGAAAATATTTACATAACTGGAGTATGTATATGTGTGGAGATAGGTTTTGTATTGAAGCAGCTAAGTGGCACAGTGGATAAATTGTTGGGCCTGGAGTCAAGAAGACTTAAATTCAAATCCAACCTTAGACACTTATAGATATGACCTGGGGCTAGTTATTGAACCCTGTTTGCCTCATTTTCTTCGTCTGTAAAGTGGGCTAGAAAAGGAAATGGCTAACCACTCCAGCTTATCTGCCAAGAAAACCCCAAATGCAGTTATGAAGAACAAGATGCAACCAAAAATAACTAAAAATGAACATGAAAAGGTTTACCACTTGGAGTTTCAGGGTACAGGGTGATGCTGCTGAACAAGCTGAGTGATCCTTAATGCAAACAGAATCTCTTTCTCAAAAAAAAAAGGATTTAGAAAATTTAAATATCTGTATCTGTATCAAGGAGTGGGGAAATGTAATCATTTACTACCTCTTCAACTGAACAAAACAAAGGGACATAAATTCCATATTTGCCACTGAAATGAAATAAATATTTCAAATTCTTTTCTTTTCTAAGTAAATATGGTCCAGTTATATATTATTTAACACAATCAGTGGATATAGCAAATATCAGAGTAAAATGAACTTTCATTTTCCATGGATTTCCATTAAAAATAAGCAGAAATATGTTCAGGGTGAAAAAAAAACAAACAAACCTTAATACAATACAATACAATGATATATATTGTAGGATACGTCAGGGTAATTTGTAATTTGTAAAGGTATACATTATGATATTTTAATATTAAGAATATTAAATTACCAGCATTAAATTAGTATTTATTAATAATATTAAATATTCATTAGCAATAATAAATTGTAATAATATTGAATATTAAATTTAATATTGATAATAATTATATCACGATTCTTTCTTATACATAGGTTTTAATTTTTTAAAACATATTTCTCTAAATTGGTATCAATTCATATAATAGAACAGTGGCTAAACTTCAACATCTTTTTTCCCCCCTTCTCTGGTGTACAGTTTTTGAAATTTAATTTAATTTTTAAAAATTAATGAATTTATTTTTATTTTCCAACATGCACTTCCACAAGATTTTGAGTACTGAATATTCTTCCCTTCTTGCTCCTCCCCCACCCAAAGAGAGCATGCATTCTGAATACTCTTTCCCCTAATCTGCCCTCTTTTCTATCAGGCCCCTCCTTCTATTCCCCTTCCCCTTCTATTTTTCTGTGGGGCAGGATAGATTTCTATAACCCATTGCCTGTGTATCTTATTTCCAAGTTGCATGTAAAAACAATTTTTAACATTTGTTTTTAAAACTTTGAATTACAAATTCTCTCTCTTCCCCCCTCCCCACCCACCCTTATTGAGAAAGGCAAGCAACTCTATTTGGGTTATACATGTGTAGTCATGCAAAACACTTCCGTAATAGTCACGTTGTTGTGAAAAACTAACTATATTTCCCTTCATCCTCTCCTACCCCCCATTTATTCTATTCTCTCCTTTGACCCTGTCCTTCCTCAAAAGTATTTGCTTCTGATTACCCCCTTCCCCAATGTTTCCTCTCTTCTATCATCCTCCCCCCCCATCCCTTTCCTCCCTATTTTCCTGAAGGGTAAGATAGAGTTCCATACCCAATTGAGTGTGTATGTTATCCCCTCCTTGAGCCAAATCCAAAGAGAGTAAGACTCACTCATTTCTTCTCACCTTCCTCCACTTCCCCTTCACTGTCAAAGTTTTTTCTTATCTGTATTATGTCAGATAATTTACCCCATTCTACCTCTCCCTTTCTCTTTCTCCCAGTATAATCTTCTCTCACATTTTAAATTTATTTTTTAAATATCATGCCTACTTCTTCAACTCACCCTGTGCCATCTGTCTATCTATCTGTCTATCTATCTGTCTATCTATCTATCTATCTATCTATCTATCTATCTATCTATCTGTATGTATATATGTATGTATATATATATACATGCATGTATAAGTGTGCATATATATAAATAAATATATATGTAAAAATATATATAAATAAAAATAAATATATATAGACATAAATAAATATAAATGTGTATATACGTGTGTGTGTGTATATGTGTGTGTGTGTGTGTGTGTGTGTGTGTGTGTGTATGTATATATATATATTTCCCTCATTACCCCAATGCTGAGAATGGTCTCATGAGTTACAAATGTTATCTTTCCACATAGGAAGGCAAAGAGTTCAACTTTAATAAGTCTCTTATGACTTCTCTTTCCTGTTCACTTTTTCATTCTTTTCTTGAGTCTTGTATTTGAAAGTCAAATTTCTATTCAGCTCTGGTCTTTTCATCAATGGTGCTTGAAACTCCTCTACTTCACTGAATGTCCATTTTTTTCCCTCTGAAGGATTGTACTCAGTTTTGCTGGGTAGGTGATTCTTGGTTGTAATCTTAGTTCCTTTGACCTCTGGGAATATCATATTCCAAGCTCTACAGTCCTTTGATGTAGAAGCTGCTAAATCTTATGCTATCCTGATTGTGGCTCCTGAATACTTGAATTGTTTCTTTCTCGCTGCTTACAAGATTTTCTCCTTGACCTGGAAAGTATGGAATTTGGCTGTAATATTCCTAGGAGTTTTCCTTTGGGGATATCTTTCAGGAGGTGATCAGTGGGTTCTTTCCATTTCTATTTTACCCTCTGGTTTCAGAATTTCAGGGAAGTTTTCCTTGATAATTTCTTGAAAGATGATATCTAGGCTCTGTTTTTTGAACATGGCTTTCAGGTAGTCAAATAATTCAAAAATTCTCTCTCCTGGATGTATTTTCCAGGTCAGTTGTTTTTCCAATGAGATATTTCACATTGTTTTCTATTTTTTCATTCTTTTGGTTTTGTTTTATTATTTGTTGATTTCTCATAAAGTCATTAATTTCTATTTGCTCCATTCTAATTTTTAAAGAAATATTTTCTTCAGTGAGCTTTTGGACTTCTTTCTCCATTTGGACAATTCTGCTTTTTAAGGCATTCTCCTCATTGGCTTTTTGGACCTCTTTTGCCATTTGGGTTAGTCTATTTTTTAAGGTGTTATTTTCTTCAGTATTTTTGGGGTTCCCTTTAGCAAGCTGTTGACTTGCTTTTCATGATTTTCTTGTTATCACTCTCATTTCTCTTCCCAGTTTTTCCTCTACTTCTCTTCCTTGCTTTTCAAAATCTTTTTGAGCTCTCCCATGTCTGGAGACTGATTCATATTTTTCTTGGAGGCTTTGGATACAGGAGTTTTGACTTGGTAGCTTCTTCTGGTTGAATATTTTGATCTTTGTCACCAAAATAAGATTCTATGGTCTGATGTGTTTTTTTGCACTATTTGCTCATGTTCCCAGCTAATTACTTAACCTTTGAACACTTTGTTAATGTAAGGGTCTGCTTCCAGTATGGAGGACGTACTATCCCAATCATCTGTTTTCAGAGATACTTTTAGGGACCAGCAAATTTTCAGTTCTTCCAGTGTGGTATGATCAAAGTTGAGGTGTTTATTCCTTTCCTGGCTTGTGCTCTAGTCCATGAGTGACCACAAGCACTTTTTTCTGCCTTGGAAGTGTGAAGAGGATTCACTCCACACTGCTGCCACAAGCTCCATTATGCCAATGCTTCTCCTTGCCCCAGGACCACCACTTAGGACTGTGCCCCAGATCCAAGCACAGGCAAAGCAACAAAATCCTGCTTCAGCACCAGCAACAAGATCCCTGCAATTCCCCTCTGATCATCACGAGCTTCAACATCTTTAGCCCATGAAGAACAATACTGCTTAAGCAGGTATAATGAAGTGTTGGAGATTTTATATATATATATATATATATATATATATATATATATATATATATATATATGTGTGTGTGTGTGTGTGTGTGTGTGTGTGTGTGTGTGTATGTATGTATATATATATGTATGTATGTATATATGTATATGCATGCATGTATGTGTATATATATATATGTTTTTCCTCTGATTCCTCCTGTATTCTTTTTATAATGTAATTAATTTTATATAGCATTGAATTTTATAATTATCAATATCTACCTGAGCCAACCAAGTTTGAAAAGGTGATTTGTCCCAGTCCAAACTAAAGGCTCATTTGAATAATGTGATCACTCCCAGCCTTAGGACACTTCCTTGCCAACAGGGTTAAGTTGGGACTGCTGTTTTGTTTATCTGTAAAACAAAAACCAGTTTAAACTAAGCACCTCCACCAGGCACTACTCTCCTGTGTGTATCTACCCTTGTCAAAAATTGGGGTTGTTTGGTCTCTCCACGTGGATGGCTAACTGGGGTGATCCTGACTGGTATGTTTCTGATTTTCTAGTCAGTATTACTACAGACAGTTGAAGCCCATAAAGTAATTAACATTTCTTAATTGTCAGAGAGGGCACAATTAGTCACACCTTAAGGCCAACCCATTTTTCCCAGCTGCAGCAAATTGGATAGTTTCCCAACTACCCCATCCTATCTCAATTAAAAAAACGTCTTTCCCACACCACAGGATCCCTGGCCTTTCTAAGGTGGCCAAATGACTTACTTTATTAGTAACTATACATGTCATTGTAAAGAAACTCTTATCTTTCCCAGAAAACTTGCCTGAGTGTCCTTTTACTTATCATTGGACTAAAATTCATACTACAGCTTAATGGGTAACATAGTGTGTGGGAAGGGGAATAATATAGAGTCAAAGTTCAGTGGCAACTCTGTCACCTTAGCAGCTTCAAATCCCCTCCCATTAACTGCTTAAGTACCAGACCAAGGGAAGCAGCTGAATTTGTATCATACAAAATATGAATTGGCTGATATAACTTTTTATCATGTATACAAGGATACCTGGACAGGCCAGTTGTCCTGGCCCTTTTACACCTTCACTTTTTCCTAAATTGTAACTCATACAATAAGGGGAGTTGCATGTTCTAGCTGCTGGTAGATAGAATTAAATGGTAGACATAAAACCTTGGATAAAATTATTCAGCTTCTATGAATTCAATCTTAGTGACAAAAAATAGATGGGTGGATCCAAGTGTCCTGAAAGAATTTGCTCAGGTAGTCTCCAAGTTAAAGAAAGGCATCTATCAGGCCTGCTCCCATGGCAAGCAGAGCAGCAGCAAGCTCTGCTCAATGTGAGAGGCAGAGCAATCACCCAGCTTATTTGTCCAGTCTAAATATAGTTTGACAGGATGGAAGAAGGGGAGCAAGAAAAGGGGAGGAGGGTTCAAGCACTGCTCTGGAGAGCCTTGAATATCAGGTAGGCATCTTTGTCATACAGATAAGAAAGGGGAACAGGAAAGGATAAATGTCATGTAGTTGGGGGGATGCTTTGTGAAAGCACACAGATAAGTCCACGTCACATCTTGCATCTTATCTCATCTCTCATATCCTGTATCCTGCCTGCCCTACCTGCCTCAAACACTCTATCTACCTCATCAGCAGGAGCTCTTTGAAGTGAATTTATGAAAATAAATTCTGTAAGTTCAGAATTTAGTTAAATAATTTGTGTTATTGTCATTAAATAATGGATAACTAGTAAAATTATGATGAATGCCCAATCATAGTGCCACAATTCTTCACTGTAGTTCACCTTCTATTAAATCTATGGGTTCCATCCCTTTGACCATATGTTGTGTGTCTCTATAGCCATGGTATACATACAAATGTGAATCCTAACGTTCATTTGGAGATCATTTTCATAAGAAATTGTTTTTCTGTAACCTCAGCAATGTCAATCATATATTTATAGCTCAGGTGAAGGCATGTGTTTTACTTCATTTTAGAATTTAATTTAAAATATACTCTTTTGCTTTAAATTTATATACAGAATTTTTTTTTAATAAGGCTTTTTGTGATTAATTGAAGTGATTGTAAATGTCCACTAAATAGATATATTTTGGCTTATTCAAACACATTCCTAAGGCTGAGAATTGAGCACAGAGATCAGTCCAAATGAATAATTTATTTTCTTAAAATTATGTTTTCTTTTACTTTACCACTTAAGATGCATATGACCCATTTATTTAAGTGAATTTTTTTTTTTGTCATTTGAAGCTTTCAGTCATTCCCCTTATTGCAGTCTCTCCCTTACCACCTTGAGGTTGTGACTCAGCAGATGCTTTCAATCTTTAATTCCATTTTGTAAAGACTGAGTGTCCTTATTTTGTCCAAGCTGGAGGTGCAGGAGTTATTCATGGAGAGATACTATCACTGTTGGCTTTGTTTCTGACCTAAGCGCATTCACATCTGTTTAGGTAACCTATTGGCCCCCCAGTCCTGAGAACTTACCATATTAATGGTGCTTTTAGTTCAATTGACAAAAAGCCAAATGACATAACCGCATCTCAGAACACCTGAACTCAAGAGTTCATAAGTTTCCTCCTCCCAGGTAGCTGAAATTTATAGAAATATATGACCACACCAAACTATTTTCAATAGCAAATGGACAACTAGCATGTGAAGTCACAGGATGAAAAGCTAATTAGCAATCTAAAACCTTTAGCAAGGTAATAGCTATCTTCATTATTCATGACAGAAGTAACCTGCCATTTTTCATTTTTAATCCTGTTTATTGTACCGACCTACTTAAGTGTCTGAAGGACCCTAAGGACAGCTACAAAGTCTCTTATATGGTTGATAACCAATCTTTAAATTTTTAACTGTACTATAAAATGCCTTTCACTGATGATGATTAATCTTTACATGTCTAATATGACCACTTTACAATGCTCTGCTGTAAAGTCTTCTATTACTAAATCCCATCTGTCTTACATTAAAAAAGTGAGCTCTTTTCTAAAACTCCAGTCCCTGTAATGGAGCTTCAGAAAACTTACATGTAATTCAAATCACTCTAGTTTATGAAGAGGTGATTTATGCCAACTTTTATAGTCTTGATTTTTATTATCAGAAATGCTAAAAAGTTATGTAGAAAATCTGTTTAGATTATAGCATCACTTTCCTTGGAATCTCCAAAACCCAGTTCTTTTTCAATTCTATGAAGTCTTCTCTCAATAATAATAATTCTCTAATTAGTTATACTCTTTTGGGCTACTTGTACAAACCAAAGACTTCTATAGTGAATATTTATAGTGATATAATTCCTTAACTTATTTGCAGGTGAATTAATAAATATAAGTAGAATATAATTAAATTCATGTGTGTTCCAGAATTAAAAGGTTAGACCTGGAGTCAAGAGGATTTGGATTTAGATATAGCCTTAGACACTAGTTTTATAACCTGGATAAGTCAATTAACTTCTGCCTGCCTTAGTTTCCTCATCTGAAAATGGAAATAATAATAGAACCTACCTCCCAGGGTTGTTGTAAAGATTAAAAAAAAGAGATAATTGTAAAGCACTTTACAAATCTTGAAGAAATAAATAAATACTTCTTGGTCATTTTTTTGTTTATATCCAACTCTTCAACACCCCATTTGGCATTTTCTTAGCAAAGACTCCAGAGTGGTTTACCATTTCCTTCTCCAGTTCATTTTACAGTTGAAGAAACAGAAGCAAACAGGGTTATGCAGGTCATTCAGGCTGCGCGGGCAAAGACCAGGTTTCAGCAACTCTGGAGCAGTCCTCAGGGGATTGAATCAAGGGAAGTTGTGGTGGTTTCCAGACTTCTCAACCCACAAACACCAAAGAAACTTAGAAGGTCATTAGGAAAGGACTGTCCTATAGTAAGAGAGGAACTCAGCCCAGTCCTAGTCCTGACACAGTCTCAGAGCAGTGGTTGCTTCCAGAGCTTTTGGCCCACAGACAGAGGGGGGAACAAGTAGCTGATTAGAGGGGTTTGCAAGGATCTCTTTGCTGGTGCTAAGGCAGAATTCTCTTGCTTTGCCTGTTCTTGGATCTGGGTTTCAGTTGTAGGTAGTCCTGGAGTAAAGAGGGGTGCTGGTGTGGTGGAGCTTGTGGTGGTAGGGGAGAGAGAATCCTCACAGTTCCAAAGCAGAAAAGAATGGATAT
Organism: Phascolarctos cinereus; assembly: GCF_003287225.1. Lineage (NCBI taxonomy): Eukaryota > Metazoa > Chordata > Mammalia > Diprotodontia > Phascolarctidae > Phascolarctos > Phascolarctos cinereus. The sequence goes on along the minus strand of NW_027555847.1, from coordinate 288,270,571 downwards.
GGTCCCTCACAGACCAAAGGCCAGGCCAGGAAAGGAGTAAACTCCTTGCCCTTGATCATACCACCTTGGAAGAACTGAAAATTTTGCAGGTCCCTAGAAGTATCTCTGAAAACAGGAGCACCCCCCCACCCCCACCCAAGCTTGGGACTGTACATTCTCTTCATTGGAAACAGACCCCTACCTTAACAAAGAGTTTCAAACTCGAGTAATTGGCTGGAGAAATGAGCAAATGGCAGAAAAAGAGTCAGACCATAGAATCTTACTTTGGTGACAAAGAAGATCAAAACATACAACAAGAAGAAGACAACAAAGTCAAAGCTCCTACATCCAAAGCCTCCAAGAAAAATATGAATTAGTCCCAGGCCATGGAAGAGCTCAAAAAGGATTTTGAAAAGCAAGTAAGAGAAGTAGAGGAAAAATTGTGAAGAGAAATGAGAATGATGCATGAAAATCATGAAAAACAAGCCAACAACTTGCTAAAGGAGACCCCCAAAATACTGAAGAAAATAACACCTTAAAAATAGCCTAACCCAAATGGCAAAAGTGGTCCAAAAAGCCAATGAGGAGAAGAATATCTTAAAAAACAGAATTAGCCAAATGGAAAAAGAAGTCCAAGAGCTCACTGAATGAAATATTTCTTTAAAAATTAGAATGGAGCAAATGGAACCTAATGACTCTATGAGAAATCAAGACATTGTAAAACAAAACCAAAAGAATGTAAAAATAGAAGACAATGTGAAATATCTCATTGGGAAAAATGACTGACCTGGAAAATAGATCCAGGAGAGAGAATTTAAAAATTATTTGACTACCTGAAAGCGACGATCAAAAGAAGAGCCTAGACATCATTTTCAAGAAATTATCAAGAAGAACTGCCATGATATTCTAGAACAAAAGGGCAAAATAGAAATGGAAAGAATCCATTGATCACCTCCTGAAAGAGATCCCCAAAGGAAAACTCCTAGGAATATTATAGCCAAGTTACATACTTTTCAGGTCAAGGAGAAAATCTTGTAAGCAGCCAGAAAGAAACAATTGAAGTATTTTGGAAACACAATCAGGATAACACAAGATTTAGCAGCTTCTACATTAAGGGATTGGAGGGCTTGGAATATGATATTCTGGAGGTCAAAGAAGCTAGGATTACAACCAAAAATTACCTACCCAGGAACACTGAGTATAATTCTTCAGGGGAAAAAACAGACATTCAATGAAATGGAGGACTTTCAAGCATTTTTTGATGAAAAGACCAGAGCTGAATAGAAAATTTGACTTTCAAATACAAGACTTAAGAGAAGCATGAAAAGGTAAACAGGAAAGAGAAATCATAAGGGACTCATTAAAATTGAAATGTTTACATTCCTACATGGAAAGATGATATTTGTAACTCATGAGACCTTTGTCAAGATTAGGGTAGTTGGAAGGAAAAAATATATATATGGATAGATAGATAGATAGATAGATAGATAGATAGATAGATGGCACAGGTTAGTTGAAGATGAAGGGGTGATATCTGGAGAATAAAATTAAGAGGTGAGAAAGGATTATAATGGCAGAAGGAGAAACGGAGAGGTAGAATGCGGTAAATTATCTCACATAAAACAGACAAGAAAAAATTTTTAGCAGTGGAAGGGAAATGGAGGAAGGTGAGAGGGAATGAGTGAATCTTATTTTCATGGGATTTGAGTTAAGGAGGGAATAACATAAGCACTCAATTGGGTATGGAAATCTAGCTTACCCTACAGGAAAATAGGGGGGAAGAGGATAAAAGAGTGGGGGGAGAAGGAGATTATAGAAGGGAGGGCAGATTGGGGGAGGGGATAATCAGAAGCAAACACTTCTGAGGAAGGACAGGGTCAAAAGAAAGAATAGAATAAACAGGGGGCAGAATAGGATGAAGGGAAACACTGTTAGTTTTTTTGGTTTTGTTTTGTTCTTTTGGTGAGGCAATTGGGATTCAGTGACTTGCCCAGGGTCATGTGGTTGTTAGTGGTTGTAAAGTGTCTGAGGCTAGATTTGAACTCAGCTCCTACTGACTCTAAGGCTGGAGCTCGATCCACTTCACCATGTTTTTTACAACATGACTACTATGGAAGTGTTGTTCATGACTATACATGTATAACCTATGTAGAGTTTCTTGCCTTCTCTATGAGGCTGGGTGGGAAGGGAGATAATTTGGTACTTAAAGTTTTTAAAATGAATGTTAAAAGTTGTTTTTACATGCAATTGGGAAATAAGATATACAGGTAATGAGGTACAGAAATCTATCCTGCCCTAAAGCAAAATAGAAGGGGAAGGAGATAAGAGAAGGGGAGTGATAGGAGGGAGGGCAGATTAGGGAAAGGGGTATTCAGAATGCATACTGTCTTCGGGTGGCAGAAAGGGAGAGATGGGGAGAAAAATTGGAACTCAAAATCTTGTAGAAGTTAATGTTGAAAAATAAAAATAAATTAATTAATTTAAAAAAGTCCTCAACTCCTCCTTATTATTATATCATTTGGGGGGGGTGAGGTGGGGGCCTCAGGTGATAGGATTAGTCTACAGTTGGGGAAAGTGGGCTAGCCTTAAGATGTGGCTGATGAAAGCCTTGACACTTAAGGAGTAGGAGTTGCTTTATGAGACCCAGCTGCTTCTAACAATCTTGGCTAGAAAAACAAAAGCCATCTCAATCTCTCTCTTGTGTAGACCAAGTCTCCCCTAACTTTGATTAGAAATCAAGGACAGGAGACTTGTCTTCTGGGGAGGGTCTAGCTAAAGCTGGTTCTCTGTTTACAGGATAAACAGAATGCCACTTGGGAGTGGCCAGCCCAAACTGGTATAAGAACAGATGCCTTGGGAGCTGGCAAGATCACACTACTAGATCAGAAACTTCAGAAACTGCCTGCTCTTCAAAAGTGAGGTCTGATAAAATGAGGAAAAGTGGATCACAGAGTAATCCTGGTTATTAAATAATATAGAATAATGTGAGCTTTGTCTAGACAAACACACACAGATACACATAACTTCTTCTCTGCAACACAAGAGACAAAAGGAAAGAGACAACAAACTCTTAAGAAATTAAATTCTGGGAACAGGCACACTTCTGCTGGGCAAAGAGAGGAGGAGAGAAGAGAAAAGGGAAGCAAGGGCCCCTCAGCTCTGTTCTTAGCAATCTGAACAGTTTTAACAAACCCAATACTGTTCTATTTTCCTTCTGCATGTTTTGATCACATAGCCCCTGTCCTCTAGCCCAACACTCAGTGTCTCATGAATGAAATTCTCTTTCTTCCCAGTTCCTTTAGCTGTTGTCAGTCCTCAGCAAGCTGCCAATTGTGACAGTAGTGACTCCTCTATAGCCATGCTTCTCATCTCATACCCAAATAGACACTCTCTGATGTGTGTTCATTTCATTTGGTCTCTGCCCTTCCCCTCCTTAAGGAATGAGAGGCACTGGCTTGTCAATCATAGTCTGTATACAGTCCATCACAGTGTTAGAGTAGTTCTTTAGAGGACTGGGAGGAGAGATACCACCAGTGGATATTGTTTCCAATGCCCTATTACATTAACACACACACACACACAACAACAACAACAACAACAACAACAACAACAACAAAACAAACAAAAAACCTTACAGACTATTTCCTCCCCATAAGTACAGACCTCTTTGCCTAATTTGTAAAGTGGAAACACCCTAAAGAAAAGAAATACTGTCATTACGTACAATTAAGACTAAACTAGAATTAGAACAGCTGTAGTCTTTACCTGGCTTATTTTATCTCTGGTTGCAACTCTGAAGTTGTTTGCTTCAAACTAGAAAGTTTCAGCAAAAATCTGTAAAGCAGTTAGGTTTCCTAACTGGTCCAAATGAAAAACTATGTCCAACTGCTATTAGTATGAACCACAAATATAAATGTGATCACAAATTATTGTTTTACTAAATTTACTAAATTGTTCACATAAAAGAGCTAAATTTCCAAGAGAAGGCAGAAAAGAAAGGTAGGAACTATATGTCAAGGTAAAAAAAATCCTCTAGACAAGTATGATTAAGTCTTTTTAAAAAATATTCCAACATTATCATCTTCCATATGTTAATTTTTTCCAACAGTTCCTATAGAAACCTTTCACTTCTTTTCATATAATGAGACACTGCTTTTCTCTGGTTATGATTATAATTAAAACTTAAGCTTTGAACTCAATAAGACAATGTTTAAAATACTGACAGAAGTACAATGATAATGTTCCCCAGGATTATTAGAATGTTTTCCTGACAGAGAGGAGATCTTATCATGTATATCTCTTTGAACTACTTTACTTTGTTAAATTTATATATATCTCACTATAAATATAGTGTTTTTCTTTTCCCTGTACCACAGGCTCATGCTATCTAACCATGAATCATGGAACACTACAACTTTTAAAATATCAAAACTGTGAGTGACCCAAAGGGCAACAGAGAAATGCACGTGGACATAACTAGACAATATCATATTACCCCCAATGACTGGAACATAAGAAGGGGCATGAAGTATATCACTTAGAAAATATATGAATTGAAAAGGAGTTGAGCTGGTCATATAAAGCGAACTAAGAATAATAGATTGGCAGTCTGAGGGCCAAACTGGTGAGCACTGAATGTTAAAAGGTCTAGAGTAGGGCTTACAAGTGCAGGAGGTAATTCTTCTATAAAGATTTTATGATTTACTGGAATTTTTGTGCAAGAATTGCCCGATAAGTCAAGGATGGGCTACAGTCTGCACCATTAGTATATATATCAACTTGGATGAGATCTGGGTCTATTAAATTATTAAAGTATATTTGTTGTATTTGGCATCTTATTTTATAACACAGGTTGCTAAAGAATATCTTATTCTAAAAAAATCCATTTCGTATATTGTTCTGGCTTTAGATATTTTTGCATTCTTTAAGATGATATTGAGATGTTTAAAAATGCGTTATAACAGCAGGGATCATAAGTCTAAGGACTGTCATGGTGAGGATTGTGAAATAATTCTCAGTAACCTGAATGCCGTTTGTTTTTGCTGATGCAATTACAATTGTTGTTATTACAATGTGATTAAGACATTCAGTCCCATCATCATGGAACTTATAATGCATTATCAGGGAGTTGAAGGCTCTTTATATGCATTTAGAGTCAGATTATATTGTAAATCAGACATGAGCACCTGTATTTATGAATTACTAGTATTCTGAAAAACTATCCACTGAATAATTTTCATAATCAGGGCAATGCTGAGCAGTGACTGCTATACAATAAATAGCTTCAAAATTTGTAGCATTATGTAGCTGGATTCTTTTGTTTAAGCCTAAGAAAGGTGCCAGCATTATGGCCTTCTTGATATGAACTGAAGAGGAAATCTCTGTTGTTATTTGTTCCTTGAGAAAATGAATGGGAAGCTTGATCCTAGGCTGTAAACTAATGAAGGAAGAGTTTGTGATTTATCTAATTGTCCTAATTCCCCAGTGATCTACTCAGAATAGGCTCTTAATAAATGTTTACTTGAATGAATGAATGAATGAATGAATGATTCATAAACATTCATTGGCTGCTCAGTGTTTGGAGGTAAATCTATGTATTCAAGGTATATTCAATGTCACCCCTGATACTGAGTATATCTAACTTCCCTGGGAAGATCACGGTGGCAAGCAGTGTCAAAAATGAGATTGTCATCATCATATATACTGTCACACTCACTCCACTTAATTTGATCAAGTTGTTCTCAATGCACACAGCAAAGGTCTAAAAGGAATGGAGTGAGTGTTATTTCTTTCCCCTTCCCCAAAACAAGGACAAAAGACAAAACTTTAAATTAAAAATGTAAGCATTTTAAAACTAATTTAGTAGAATAATCAGTGCCATATCTAGTTGCAGCATCTGGGATATTAGGGCCTTGGATGGTCTCTTTCACTCCTGCTTTAAGGCCTATGCAAAACATGTGTTTGAAAAATAAAACAGAATAGCATTAAAAAAAAAAAAGAAAGGAATATAAATAAATAAAACATTGAAACATGCTGGAGAAAAAAATTCAAAAGGGAACTTAAACAAAAGTATAATTTTGTTACTATCATGTTAAATTTACTATCTACTTTTCAAAATCAAACTATGCACCAAACTTAAGAATTTCACATGCAATATTCCTTTTTCTTTGTTTTTCTTTGAATTGTCAAAAGAAAAAAAATAATTCTTTTTGTTATAGGCAAGCCTGACAGAAACTTTTATTATTATTGTTGTTGTTATTGTTATTATTATTATTATTATATCGATATTCTAAATTCAAACTCCATTCTTCTCGAGAGAGAAATGTTCAAATTGGCAGAATCCCTTCTTGCCCTTGGATATATCTCTCTTTTTCCTCATGTGACATTTTGAGGTAATGTTTATAGGATTCTTGAACTATGAAAATTTCACAATATGATAAACCGTAATTACATAGCTCAGGGTAAGGTACAAATTAACATTTTGCTTCATAAATCTGGAATAGTGACAACTCTAAGATATGCCCTTGGAGAATTAGTTTTCTAAGACCATTCAATCCTTCAATGACCACTCCCTTCAAATGCTTTCCCATGTAGGACACTTTTTCCTCCCATGTAGGTATTATCCTAATTCTTTCAGGATGGATCAATCATAGGCACCTTGTACTTGACCTTGTCTGGTCACTGCTTTAATTACTTCAATTCAGGAATCCTTCCTGGGCTGATAAGAGAGGAGAGCATGACATTGTTTCAGAATTGATAGTTAAATAAAGAAATTAAGTTTTCCCTTTCAGTTTAATCTACAGATTTCAAAGTAGGAAACTTTTTAAATGCTTTCTTAATAGTCTGAAAGGGGAGGGAAGGTTTTTCAACTTCTTCAGTTTATCAGGATGTTTTTGTTTGTTGATAATCATTAGTTTCATAAGAAAAAGGAAAATAAATGTATCATGGAATCACAAATTTTGTGGTATGGAAGGGATTGCAGTGCTCATTGAATCTAACCTATTTCCTAGAATTCATTCCCATTACAACATATCCAACAAGTAGTCATCCACATTCTCCTTGAACACCTCCCATGAGGTAGAATCCACAACATATTGTGGTATATACATAGTTATAGACCTATTGGAATCCACATACCTACTGAGCTTACACATAGTTCTTTAATCGTTTGGAAGATTTGCCTGATTTAATTCTGAACCATACTTCACATGTGGGCAGAATGAAGCAGCTCTGCCTACTCTCTCATCATTTATGCAGTATTTCATTACACAAAGCAGGAATGTTCTATTTCAACTTTGATCCTCTTCTCTTGAATATAACTTTAAAAACTCCAGCAATAACACCTTTTTAGTGTCCTTAAATTTCCCAGGAGGGGGGCAGAGCCAAGATGGCAGAGTAAAAGCAATGACTTGGTTGAACTCTTCCCAAACCCCTCCAAATACCTAAAAAATGACTCTAAACAAATTCTAGAACAGTAGAACCCACAAAAAGACAGAGTGAAACAAATTTCCAGCCCAACACAACCTGGCTGGTTGATTAGAAAGGTCTCTTGTGCCGAGTTGAGAGAGAAGCTCAGTTCAGTGTGGGCCATGCAGGCAAATATGGGGCCAGGGCAAAGCTGGAGCAGGCCTTAGGAGACTGAATCACAGGAAGATGTGGTGGTTTCCAAACTTCTTAACCCATAAACACCAAAGACAACTTAGAAGGTCAGTGGGAAAGGTCTGTTGAACCTGAGTGAGAGGATCATGGTCCAGTTCTGGTCCCAGTGGAGGCTTGGGTGGCTGCCACAGTGACAACAGTTGCTTCCAGAGCACTTGGCCCACAGACAGTGCAGGGATCAAGTGGCAGGTCAGAGGGTGACTGCAGAGATTTCTTTGCTGGTGTTGAAGGAGGATTCTCTTGTTTTGCCCATGCTTGGAGCTGGGTCACAGTACTGAGTTGGGGTGAGGAAGAGGGCTGGCATGGCCGAGCTTGGGGAATCCTACTCACAGTTCCAAGGCAGAAAAGAGTGCTTTTGGCTGCCATAGACCAGAAGACAGGCCAGAAAAGGAGTAAACGCCTCACCCTTAATCATACCAACTTGGAAGAAGTAAAAAAAAATTACAGATCTCTAGAAGTATCTCTGAAAATAGCTGCACAAAACCTTTGAAGCTTGAGACAATACACTCTCCACACTGGAAACAGAGCCTTACCTTAACGAAGAATTAAAAAGTGAAATAAATGGCTGGGAACAGGAGCAAACAGAGGAGAAAAAAATCTCAGACTATAAAATCATACTTTGATGACAAAGAAGATCAAAACATACAACCAGAAGAAGACAACAAAGTCAAAGCTCCTACATCAAAAGCCTCCAAGAAAAATATGAATTGGTCCCAGGCCATGGAAGGGCTCAAAAAGGATGTTGAAAAGCAAGTAAGAGAAGTAGAAAAGAAATTGGGAAGAGGAATAAGAGTGATGCAAGAAAATCATGAAAAACAAGCCAACAGCTTGCTAAAGGAGACCCAAAAAAATACTGAAGAAAATAACACCTAAAAATAGAGTAACCCAAATGGCAAAAGAGGTCCAAAAAGCCACTGAGGAGAAGAATGCCTTAAAAAGCAGAATTGCCCAAATGGAAAAGGAGGTCCAAAAGCTTACTGAAGAAAATAATTCCTTAAAAATTAGAATGGAGCAAATGGAAGCTAATGACTATGAGAAATCAAGAAATTATAAAACAAAACCAAAAGAATGTAAAAAAGAAATAGAAGACAATGTAAAATATTTCAGTGGAAAAACAATTGACCTGAAAAATAAGTCCAGCAGAGAGAATTTAAAAATTATTTGACTCCCTGAAAGCCATGATCAAAAAAAGATCCTGAACATCATCTTTCAAGAAATTATGAAGGAAAACTACCCACATATTCTAGAACCAGAGGGCAAAATATATATGAAAAGAATCCACCGATCACCTCCTGAAAGAGAAAACTCCTAGGAATATTATAGCCAAATTCCATGCTTCTCAGGTGAAGGAGAAAACCTTGCAAGCAGCCAAAAAGAAACATTTCAAGTATTGTGGAAACACAATCAGGTTAACATAAGATTTAGCAATTTCTGCATTAAGGGACCAGAGGGCTTGTAATATGATATTGTAGAGGTCAAAGGAGCTAGGATTAAAACCAAGAATCACCTACCCAGGAAAACTGAGTATAATCCTTCAGGGAAAAAAATTGATATTCAATGAAATAGATGACTTTCAAGCATTCTTGATGAAAAGACCAGAGCTGAATAGAAAATGTGACTTTTAAATACAAGACTCAAGAGAAGCATGAAAAGGGAAATAGGAAAGAGAAATCATAAGGGACTTATTAAAGTTGGACTCTTTACCTTCCTACATGAAAGATGGCATTTGTAAATCATGAGACCATTCTCAGTATTGGGATGATATGTAAGCGATGATATGTAAAATATAAAATTAAGAGGTAAGACAGCATGTGCTGGGAGAAAGAGAAAGGGAAGGTAGAATGAGGTAAATTATCTCACATAAAAGAGGCAAGAAAAAGCTTTTATAGTGGAAGCAAAGAGGGAGGAGGTGGGAGGGAATGAGTGAATCTTACTCTCATCAGATTTGGCTTAAGGAGGAAATAGCATACACACTCAGATGGGTGTGGAAATTTATCTTACCCTATAGGAAAATAGGAGGAAAGGAATAAGAGAGGGGATGATTGAAGGGAAGGCAGATTGGGGGAGGGTTTAATCAGAAGCAAATACTTTTGAAGAAGGACAGAGTAAAAGAGAATAAAATAAATAGAGGGCAGGATATGATGGAGGGAAACATAGTTAGTCTTTCACAGCATGACTATTATGGAAGTGTTTTGCCTGATTACATATGTATAACCTATATTTAATTGCTTGCCTTCTCAATGAGGGTGGGTTGGGAGGAGGGAAGGGAGAAAATTTGGAACTCAAAATTTGAAAAATGGATGTTAAAAATTATTTTTATGTAGAACTAAAAAATAATATATACAGAAAATTGGGTATAGAAATTTATCCTGCCCTACAGGAAAATAGAAGGAAAAGGGGATAAGAGAAGGGGAGGTGATAGAAGGGAGGGCAGTTTGGGGGAAAGAGCAATCAGAATGCCTGCTGTCTTAGGGTGAGGGGAAGGGAGACATGGGGAGAAAATTGGAGCTCAAAATCCTATGGAAGTTAATGTTGAAAACTAAAAAATAATTAATTTAAAAATGAATTAATTAATTTCCTCATCTGTCTCAGCTTATTCTAAAGTTTAGCATTCCTGAATATATTCTTAAAAGATCATGACACATTTTTATGCCCATCTTTTGTAACTTTTTCCTATTTCCATCTTCTGTACACATCTTTGTTAAAAAAAAAAATCCAAGTTGGTCTCTACATTCTCCATGTGCATCCACACTTGTCTTTTGAAAGAACTTTTTTTTTTTTTTGGTGAGGCAATTGGGGTTAAGTGGCTTGCCCCAAGTCACACAGCTAATAAGTGTTAGGTGTCTGCAGCTGGATTTGAACTCAGGTCCTCCTGAATCCAGGGCCAGTGCTCTATCCACTGCCGTACCTAGCTGCCCCTAACTTATTATTATTCTTGATCAGAATTACTTTCCTTTTCATCTCCAGAATTTAATTACAGAGAGTTTCCCACCCACCCCCTCTCTCCAAGCTTACTTCCCCTTTTCTGAACCATTGGAAATATATTCTTTTGAAATCTAGAGTATGTCACACTGTATCTGACTGTTCTTTCCTTTATCTCAAATTTGAGGAGGAAGTGATCACTTTATGTAAGGTTCCTATCATTCCTGTTTCCCTCTATATGATAACCCATGTGATAATCAGATTCAGAGTAAAATTTTTCCCTTTTAGTTCCTCTATGTTTTGATGGATGTTCATAAAGGCAGGCCAAGAAGTTATCTATTCTGTGTCTGGTGTGTGTGTGTGTGTGTGTGTGTGTGTGTGTGTGTGTGTGTGTGAGAGAGAGAGAGAGAGAGAGAGAGAGAGAGAGAGAGAGAGAAAGAGGGAGAAAGAGAGAGATTTAATATTATTGTTTTTCAATTTTTTCAGTTCTAAAATGAGAGTACTTGAAAGTTATCTACCTTACCCAGTATTAAAATATTCCAGTGGTTTTGCATTCTTATTAATGAAAGTACCCTGATAGTGCACATTATAAACCAGCCATACCTGCCTAACTTGTGAAAGTTTCATCATTACATGTCCTCCTCAAAATCTACCACAGTGTCTCCAAGCAAAATGTTTAGACTTTTCTTGCTTTCTCTTGATTTTGTGTGGATAACAATGTAGGTTGTCAATTAATTATCCTTTGCCCTTCTTCTGTGACCAGTCTATCTCCCCCTCCCCTAGTCTTATGTGTCTCTGGTGACATTCTATGATTTGCTTTTTCTCTATACTTCTATTCTTATTCTGTATATACAGAATGTATTAGTCTGCTTGTGCCCTCCAATGCATCTGGCTGAGTCCACACCCAATAAATATTTTGCTGTTTCACTTCTATTCTCAGTTCATTCAGAGATTCAGAGATTTAACAAATGATTCCATAACTTATTGTATACAGAATAAAGTGAAAAATAGATTAAAGTGAAAAGGAAACCAGACAAAATACCCCCCATATGGATATAGCCACTACCAAAAATTTTCTTCTAGTTCTCCTGATTTCTTCCCAGCTCTTTGGAGAATACATGGGGGCAAGGGAGGAGTCCTTACCCATACATGCCAGTAACTCATGAAACAAATTTCAACTCAAGAACATGGACTAAAAAGGGAGAATGACTATACTGTTATTAGCCAAACAAGTATTTAGAATATGTAATCAAAAGTAATTACTTATCTATTTTCTCCTTATGTCTCCCAGTTAACTTCTTTGTTTGGAAATATCCAATTGTATTTACCACTGAGGATACATTTGAGTCATAATTACTATATCCCACTTGATTCTGGTCATCACTGATCATGCTGTTTGCTTCTCTGTGTGTGGTCTGTCCCTTGGCAATTGCCTTACTCTTCCACAAATCTGAGTGGGCAGAGGCAGGAAAGAGAGGAAGCCAAAAAAGGAGATTATACAAATGTTTTTTCTACATCTTCCTTTCCCTCTGTCTCTGTCTCTGTCTCTATCTCTGTCCCTGTCTCTCTGTCTGTCTCTGTCTCTGTCTGTCTGTCTGTCTGTCTGTCTCTGTCTCTCTCATCCCACCCCGATCTTATTTTTGTCCCTAGAATCTCCATGTGGTGTAGATCATTGTATTTGTAATCAGAGAATCTAGGTTCAAATGCCCACACTGCCACTTACTACCTGCATGACCTTTGCAAAAGTCATTTCACCCCTTCTGAGTTTCATTTTCCATATCTGTAATGTGAGAGCACTGCAATAGATTGTGTTTAAGGTCCCTTCTGGCTTTAATCTATGATCCTGTCTTCTCCACAAAGATGAAAAGATGAGCATAGCCATTAAACTTCATTCTACAATTAATCAATAAGCACTTATTCATCACTTAGTCACTGTTTCAGGTACTGGGAATACAAAAACAAAAATAAGACAGTACTTGCTCTTAGGGAAATTATGTTACCTTCTGGGTGAAAACGTGTTTCTATGTACATGTGCTCAATTTGGATGTTTGGCTACTAACTACGGGGGGACCAGGAAATTCTTCATATATAAAGTGATGCCTGAGATGAGATTTGAAAGAAATAAGGCATTTGAGGCATGGAGAATAAACAATGACAAAGAGAATTCATACTCTTAATTAATTTGTTTTTGTAACGTTCTGAGTGTTTCCCCATAAGTCTTGCATTTTACCCTCTTTCAACTACATTGAGAACTGATGCCTCAGTACTCTCAAAATTGTTTCAACCCCAGCATGACCCTCCTCAGTGCATATGTGATCTATTCCACATGCTTTTCCCAACTTTGTTTTCACCAATACCATTTTATGAGCTCATTTCTAGGATGGCATTGATGACGTTCTAGTAAGATTTTGTTATAAAAATGTCTGTAGACATTTTATTTTTTTATTTGTTTGTTGTCTTGCTTTCAGTTTCACCCTTAAATGGGCTCAAAGTGTTATTTATTTATTTTTCTCTTGGCAAAGATTCTTTACACTGATTTTCCCTTGACTTCTTGACCTTGATGTGGTGATGCTATTTGTAACATCCCACAGTTCTCTTGTAGACCTAAGTAGTGCAGTGGATAGAACATTAGCTTGGAGTCATGAAGACCTGAGTTCAAATGTGGCCTCAGATACTTTCTAGTTGTGTAACCTTAGGTAAGTTACTTAAGCTCTTTTTGCTTTAGTTTCCTCAACTATAAAATGGGAATAATAAATGCATCTCTTTCATAGTGTTGTTGTGAGAATCAAATGAGATGTTTGTAAAGCACTCAGCGCAGTACTTATCACATAGTGGACACTATATAAATGCTATATTGTTATTATTATTTATCCTGCTATAATGAAATGAGCACTCACACTAGAATAAGAATATCTGAGTTCAAAATCTGTTTCACTCAGTAACTATGTGGGATTTGGGAAACTTTGCCTTCACGGGCCTCATTTTTCTCATTTGTAAAATGAGAGGGAAAGGCCCATTAAGTTCCTTCCAGTTCTAGTCCAGTAGTGTTTAGATTAGTTGATATTCTAATTTAAATTAGTTTGTACTCCAAATGGCTTCCATAACTCTTGGATTGTCAACAATATCAAGTCTTTGTTGGCTAAAATATTGTCTAGGCCCTTTTGGCTTCTTTATTGTGATTTATATCAAAATTCTTTTAAAAATTGCTACATAATCATAAGTTTTAACTTTTATACATATCTGCTTCAGTTTATATCATATTTTAACCATATCTGTCTGTCTATCTATCTCTCTATCTATCTATCTTTCACCTATATTTTCTCTTCAGTGGCAATAACTCCCCAGTAGTAAACTAAGTACTTGAGGGAGGGGATGGCTTTGCATTTTATTTGAGGAGACTATAACCATTCTACCAAATTCAATACCTGAAAACCAAACTACCATGCCATTCAAAACACACAAAAGGACTGAATTCTCTATTTTTCATTTTGTTTTGCTGTATGCTGACCAATGTCATTGAGAGGAAATAGGACATAAATCTGATATTACATCAAAATTTTAGGAATTTTTTAAAAATGAAATAATCATTGAGACAAAAAGACATAGTATTCTCAAAGCACTGCCAAAGCCAGTATCTACACAAATTATCTCAACTTTAACTGCCAGTTATACAACTTACAGTTCTCTGAGGGCAGCTTTAACTTTTACTTTTCAAGACATTGCTGTATTTTCTCTTCACAGGTCAAAAAGCCTTTCTTGAGTCTCACATATTTTTCAACAATATGTATTATGCTTTAGAAATTTTCACTTGTGTTTCTCTAACCTCTGTCATTTTGTCAAATACCTATAGGAAAGAATCTCTATCCATATAATCTTTTGGGTCTAGACAGGTGGTGGGGCCAGGGAAGATGGTTAAGAAAGCATAAGGGCAGCTAGGTGGCACAGTGGATAGAATTCTAGCCTTGGAATCATGAGGACTTGAGTTCAAAACTAGCCTCAGACACTTGACAGTTCCTAGCTGTGTGACCCTGGGCAAGTCATTTAACCCCAATGAACTCACCAAAAAAGAAAGGATAGAATTTTTACTCATGGATGCTAATGCTATTAATGGCAGACTCTCATTTTGCACACTTTCCTTTTGTAATTGTCATTAGTGAAATGTGGTTGAATATAGGTATAGCTGGTGTGTGTGTGTGTGTGTGTGTGTGTGTATATATATATATACACACACACACACACACACACACACACACACACACTACACATTTGATATGGTTAATCATGACTTTTGTACCAGTGAATTAAAAAGAAATGTCATAAAGCGTGTTCATTTTCTTAGCAGAGCATAATTGTTTATTGATTTAAAATTGTTCATCTTGGTTTTGATATTTTATACCAATTCTCTGCTGAACTTTATTCAATGAGCCCACCACAAATTTCTATTATGTAATTTTATATGGGCCCTCATTCCTACTCAACAGTCGGTTTACTTTTCACTAATTAACAGTTTAGAGCACATAGGCGGCGCAGTGGATAGAGTATCAGGCCTGGAGTCAACAACACCTTAATTCAAATCTATATACATACATACATACATACATACATACATACATGCATACACATACACACACATACATATATGTATGTGTGTGTACATACATACACACATACATACATATATATATATATATATATATATATATATATACACCTCTTGAACATACACAGTAATTAAACAGTGATTTAAGCATAGATATGAAAAGGACAATTTTGTGTACATAAAAATGATTTTTTTTGCACAAATGATATCAAAATGCCAGAATTAGAAGGAAACTATTTAAGCATGGCAACGTTGGGGGGGGGCTGTAATTGGTAGATTTTTGGCTTTCTACATAATACTTTTCTGTTTTTCATATATGAAACTTTGCATTTTTCTTGACTGCCAAATTCTTTATGAGATAGAGATAATAAGAAAGCAACAGCAAAGAATAGAGACAGAAATGATGAAAATGCTTGTTTTGAACATTTAAGTGGGATTCCTACTGATGAAATTGTTGGGAGCTAGGACTGAAAATGTAGATTGAGGAAAGATAATAATAGTAATTACAATATTAATAATAGCACCTACCAAATACTTACTATTTGCCAGGCACTGTGCTAAGTGCTTTTAAATTATTATCTCATTTGATCCTCACAACTCTAGAAGGTAGGTGCTATCATTATCTCCATTTTGCAGATGAGAAAACTGAGGCAGAGATTAAGTGATTTGTACCACAGCTAATAACTATCTGAGGCCAGATTCGAACTCATGTTCCTGACTCCAAGCTCTGTGCTTGTACCCCCTAAAGTAATTTTAATAAGAAATTTACCTTTATGTTGTGAGAAGCAGGGATCCATAGAAAGTTTATGAGGAGGGCATAAGAAATATATATATATATGTGTGTGTGTGTGTGTATATATATGTATGTATGTATTGGGGGAGAGAGAGAGAGAGAGAGAGAGAGAGAGAGAGAGAGAGAGAGAGAGAGAGAGAGAGAGAGAGAGAGAGCTTTTTTGGTGAGGTAATCAGGGTTAAGTGATTTGCCCAGGGTCACACAGCTAGTAAGTGTCAAGTTCTTGACACCAGATTTGAACTCAGGTCGTCCTGACTCTAAGGCCAGAGCTCTATCCACTGCACCACCTAGCTGCCTCAAAAATATAATTTTAGAAACAAAATCACGCAGCATATACAAGGATTGTAGTAGAAAAGACTAGGGGCAGACTAATTAGAAGGAACCTTAGCCCAAGTGTGAAATATCAGAAGTCTGAACTAAAATTGTAACATTGCAAACACTAAAGCAGATTTTGTAAAGTTAATTATTATCCTTTATCAGACTATTTTGTAAATCTGCATTTTCACATAAAAGCAAAATATATGATTAGTATAGGGGAGTATCTCTAAGAAATGATCCAAGAACTCAGCATGTGTAGGGGCCTATCTTTCCACTGCTACACTCATAGCAGACAAAAGGGATACTTCCTAAGTACTTCTGAGAAATTTGTATAGGTGACCAGATTTGCAGTGTAAATTGCAGAAACTTTATTCTGTAGATAAATATAGAAATTTACCTGAAGAAAATGTCCATATATGCAGAAAAGATAGCAATTATAAGAAAATGTACATTTGTAATCATGTAAAAAATGAGATTTCGCTAGAATTACAAGTTATTCTATTTTGTTTGTTAAAATCCTAAGTGTAATTGATGGTTTAAGTTTTCTAATTATTTGATATTTATGTGACTAAATTCTCACGTTATTTTTAGAAAACTCCTGTAGTTGTTGGTCTTCCTGGGCATGAAATACAGAAAAGCCTTCTGTGCTTCTCTTGTGTTCTTCTTAGCTGCAATAGCCCCATAGCTAAAAGATTCAAAATAAGGTACAGCAAATTATATGCTTCACTATATTTTATTTAAATGTGAATTTTGTGTTTTCTAAGTTAGGGGCTGGGAGGAAATAATATGTTCATGAAGATTCAGCCAGGAAAAAAAAAAGAAACAAACAATACCAGGCTTCTTTGAGGTCTTATATTCTATACACACACACACACACACACACACACACACACACACACACACACACACATCATGTCTAGCAGAAATATACTGTGTATTGCCATCTTCAAATTCTGGGAAAATAGTTATAGCTCACGAACAAAATCTGAGATTTTTTTTGGAAAGGATGGTGATTCATTGGTCTAACCTGGTGGTTTTTATTTGCTTTTTTTCTTATGGATGCAGAAAGGATTCTCAAACCATATGAGAAATAGTTCAACATAGTGCCAAGAATGTTAGATTGGGAGTCAGGAAACCTAAATTTGGATCTTATCAAAGAACCCCTAAAAACTCATTTGGTTTCATCATCTATAAAATGCAAAAAAAAAAAAATACACTGGATTCTTGTGAGGAAAGTATTGTGCCAATCAATGTTGGAACATAATATAAATGTGGAATAGGGGAATGAAGAAATAAAAAAAAGTAAAAGTCACAAAACAGGCTAAAATCTGAAGCATTATATGGTTGAACATTGCATTGTATCAAGTCCCAGTATCAAATCCATCTTCAATTAACATGTTTCAGATAATTGAGTAACGGTAAGTACTGGAAATGAAGTGACAGAGACTGATACATTGCTACAAGGAACTATCAGGTAGGAAAATCCTCTACCAAATTAGATTGACAGCTTCTATACAACTTAGCATCTTAGAAAGATGCCAAGAGCACTGAGAGTTTACAGACTTGCCCAATATACCACAATAAACATGAATCAGAGGTGATACTTGAAAGCAGGTAAAAAGCAGAACCAGGTTAAGATCTAATTAATTAATGATGGATAGCCCCCAAATAAATTTTTTGTTGTTTTTTTTGTTTGTTTGTTTTTCACTTTGTGCTTTCTTGCCACACACCTAAGAAAGAAATTATGTTTTTGTAAGTACCATATTTTCCTTTCACATTTATTTTCTTTGGTGGATAGGAAGGGGAGATAATCCAAAATATTTCCATTCTCTCAAATTTTTTGTTCAAACACAGTTTTTTTTTCTCTTTAATTTCTGATTAATATATTATATAGTTAACTATCAAAGATTTTTTTTTCTTTTCTGTATGTGTCATAATGAACATACAATTTGGAAACCATAATTAAAGATGAAATAAGAGTGAACAATTAGAGAAAAAGTGGGCCCTCAGAAAGTCAGATGAGATGACAACAAAGAGACAAGCTAGAAAGATGAAAAGAAATTGTACTGTAGGCCTTCTCTCTAAATGAAGTCCCTAATTTACTATTTAAGATGAAATAAATATATCTGGAGTTCTGGGATGAAACAATTATGAAAAATAGCATGATTCATTTTAAAAAAGTTTAAATGGTCAAATGGATGCATCATATGTGAAAAAACAATCCTCTAAGAAGAAAACTTAAAGTGACATTTTAAAGGATTCTTTAAAGATAAAAATTTTACCTGAAAAGATTCAAATTTGCAAGATGAAATGGGCTAAGGTAAAACTCTAAAGGGTTCAAAAGAAATAACCCTTATTAATGCAGGGGATTTAGCATAAAGCTTTTAAAATGCCAGTCACTTTTCTGAAAAGAGAAATAGTGAGAGGGAATAAAAAAATACCTCAGACATTCTAGCATTAATAGGTATATAGTATTTCATCGTGGATTCAGAAATCATTTACAGCTATATGTCACATGGAGATTTATTCCCCCCGACTATATGCTTCTGAAATTAAGAAGGCTGTGCTTGTCTCTTTGTGTTTAGATTGACAAATTACTATTTTTAGTCAAGAGAGGCTTTCTAAGAACATTATGTAAATAGACTATAGGCCTGGAGGGGGGAAGCCATCATGAAACTTCCATTAGAAAGAAAAAAAAAATTCTAGGAATTATTCTTCATTAAATTGTGAACTTCTAAGAGAGACATATTCAATTAAACAAAGTTTATGGGGTTAAGTGATTCTTAATTTGTCACCAACTCACTCTGTGATATTCAGGAAGAGCCAAAAGTATCTGCCTGAAATTCATCATTTTAAAATATTTTTCCCAATGAATTCGATTATTTCTAGGTTCCCTTCCAGAATTTATCTGAGTGATCCAACTAATTAGATTATCCCATGTCAACTTTGCCTTGTATTTTTAGTAAATCCTAATCTATTGTTTTCAAACCTATTGGTGCCCAGATGATTAGTTTAAAAAAGAAGTTTTACAGAGACATTTAATTAATTATACACACATACATATGTATGTCTATATATTTAAGTTAAATATTTTGATAAGAGAAACAGTAAATTTACAATTCTTCATGCTTAATATGAACAGCAATAACTAGAAACTATATACTTCCATCCCAAAAATATTAGATTAGTAATGGGGGTAAATTACAAAGATGTATGTTTAAACTTCACAGTAATTTGAGGCATCAAATTGTTTCAAAAAACCATAAGTCATCACTATAATGAACTATTTTGGTAACAAAGAGACACTAAAATACAAATGCAGAAGAGAATGACTTCAAAACATATGCAAGCAATTCCTCAGACAAAAACATAGCTTGGATAAAAACTCAAATAGAATTCTTGAAGGAGACGAAGCAAGAGTTTAAAAAGTTTAAAATATTATTTTAAAAGGAATGAGAGTGCTTGAGGAAAAATAATTGGAAAAGAAATGAGACTTATGAAAGAAAGAATTGGAAAGGGAGTTAATAGCTTGGCAAAAGACATGCAAAGCCTTGGTCAAGCAATAAACTCCCTGAAAATTAGAAGGAACTAAATAGAGGCCAATGTTTCCATGAGGCCACAAGAAATATTCAAATGCACTAAAATAAGAAATTGAAGAAAATAGAAGATATATCATAGCAAAAACAACTAACCTGGAAAACAAATTGTGGAGAAAAAATTAAGATGGAGGCCAGTTAGACAAGCCCTGGGAAGGGTTACATTATGACAGCTAGTAAGTGTTATGTTATGTTTGAACTCAGGTCCTCTGAAGTCCAGGGCCAGTGCTCTATCCACTGTGCCACCTAGCTATTAGTAGGTGCTTAGTTAGATGTGATGGAACAGCAGCTGGATTAATTTGTCCAAATTTGTGCAATCATTTTCTTATTTTAAAGAAGCTTTTTTAGTTTTTTTTTCCCCTTTCTGCCTGCTCTGAAGCTTTTGATGCTGTTGATCACTCTATTTCTCTTTCTATACCTTTTGTCCCTGGATTTTCATGACACTGCACTGTCTTGGTTCTCCTACCTTTTTGTCCTGGGAATTCTTTTCTTCTTCTCCTCTCTGTTTCCTCTTGATGATCTCACAAGCTCCCAGGTTCGTCTCTATGCAGAGATCTCTCTCTCTCTCTCTCTCTCTCTCTCTCCATCTATCTATCTACCTATCTATCTACAACCCTACTTAGTCTCCTAACATACTGGCCCAGCTCATCAATAGGTATTAGACCTTTCAAATCAAATGCCTGCCAGTATATCCAAAACAAATCTAATTATCTTTCCTCTCCAAACCCTCCTCTCTTTGTAACTTCCTCATTTCTGTTGAAAGTACTACTATCTTTCAAGTCACTAATAGACACAGCATTAGTAGTCTTCACATCCGAACTCTTCTTTGCCTTAACCCACCTACTCAGTTGCAAAATTATGTAAATTATACCAACATCACATTTGTCACATCTGTCACTTTTTCTTCATTCAAAAGTCTATCACTATGGTTCAGTATAACATCACCTTTCACCTGAAAGATTGCAATGACTTCCAAATTAATCTTTAAGTATTGCGTTTTCACCACTTTCCAAATTTCTCCACATTTCCAATTCATGTTCTGTTCAGCTGCCAACTTCATATTCCTTATATAGGTCTGAATATGTCATTGCTCTGTTCAAGGAACTCCAATGATTCTCAATTACCTCTAGGATAAAATACAAACTCCTGTTTGACACTTAAAGCCCTTCATAATCTGATTCCATTCTCCTGTTGAAAGTAGATGTTTGGGAAAACATAAATGACTTCTTTTGTCTTTTTGTTTTCCTAACTAGTAGAGTAAAATGTATCTGTTTTTATGATTTACACATTAGAATTAAAGACAGAGGAACAAATACCATCAAGATGGCCAGAGGTATTTAGGAAAACAGTTGGTTCCAATTCAATTGCACAAATGCTCATTCTGCTTAGAATTGAGTTTCTGCTTGACTGTTTTTTTTTTTTTTTGCAGTCTCCAGGGTATGCACAGTTGAGTATAAACTGTCTTTCTGTTCCGTTTATCATCTGGTACAGAATGCTTACCAATTCCCAAAAAGTAATGAATAACCAAAAAAAAAGTCCTTAGACAATAGATGACATTTTCATAGAAATAAATGTGATGAGCTTATTGTAATGTAACACATTTCAGCTTGCAGATATACAAATGGAATACATTAAAGGTATGATTAGTTTTCATTTTCTTTTTTAGTATTTACCATGTACTAATTTTTGTACAAACCTATCTATTGATTTCTTTGGCTTTGAAATTCATGTCCTTTATGGCTTTACCTGACCTAAATACAATGTTGTACTTATATCAAAACACCAAAATAAGTCAAAAAAATTCAAGCATATAAAAACATGAAAACTCAGTTGTCACAAGGTAGAAATGGAATTTCCTTTTCCATGTTAAAAAGAAGCTGGCCTAAGTAAGTAGCCATACCTTGGGTACTGCAGCTGTTATGGCTTCCTTTTAAGTTTAAAAAATTCTTGGGAAACCAGTACTACCATTATTTCAAGTGATTGTACCACTTATTTTCCTGTTTCGTTATGGAGTGATTTAGTTCTTTTTGTCTTATAATCTGCTGTTATTATCATTATTATTACTGTTATGATCATTATTATTATACTTTTTGTTTGGTACCTTTTTGACACATGCTGAATATCTCTTCAAAGTTCCTTTCAGGGCTTCCCTTACTTTTATTATGAAAGAAAACTCATAAAACTTTTTATAAGGCAAGTAGTAGGAGCATAACAAATGTTGATAAAGTAACAGACAAAAAAGATGCTGTTTCCTTTGGTCCAGTTTAAATAATTATGCTAAAGAATACTATTTTTTCAGTAAAAATTTAAGCATTCTCTTTCTTTCCTTAAAAATGTACCCTTTCTCATGTCTTACCTGATCATATCCCAAATTGCTTTGTACTTGTGCTCTCTGTATAGCTCAGAGAAGAGAATACACACACACAAGCATGCACACATGCACACACACATATGCATATACGTATGTATGTAAAAATCATCTGAAGAATTGTGAGACATATATGTAATGGCCTGGGTCACTCTCTTGAGTGAATAAGTCAACTTCAGTTCACCCATTTGTCTGTATCCTGTGCTGGCTTATTTGAGTAGTGTCTAACAAAGACTTTGCAAATTCTTGCAATAATTCTGGCCACTTTAGTGGGACTACTGGGCTCTGACTCTATCAGACTCTCATCTTCAAGAACTCTAGGCACAAACTTAAAAATATATCACCAATTTTGGGAACATCTAAAGAGGAACTGGGAGAACCAATAAAATTTACAGTCTAGTACCTTTGTACTTGAAATTGAGAAATCTGTAGAAACAGTTTAGTGTTTTATGGTTGCATGCTGCCTGTCTGTCTTATCTCTTGTGCCTCAGAAAATTTCGTGTTTCAACAGAAAGGTATCTTCTATTTCTGAGTGACTACCTAGATAAGACTAGGATTTTTTCAGAAGTACAACGCCCGGCACATTCTAGGCATTTAATAAATATTTATTGTTTAATTATCTTTCTGTTCCCAATTACTGTCAAATTGGGAAAGTAAAGAGATACGGATAAGAAGAATTTTATTTTTTTTGGTAAATGATAAAATATCTTAGTGGATTGGGATGATTACAGCTCCCTAAGATTTAACTTTGTGAAATTTTCACAAAAACATCACATCCTGTTTTCTTATTTCACTGGAGAATGACAAAATGCTCAGTTCTTAAACAAAACTCAAGGAATGTTGTTTTTTTTTGAATCTTCTAAACAGGGAAGGGAATTTTAGTTTTAAGTTTTGAAGCCTTTTATCTACCTAGTGAAACCATTAATTTTTTCTCTCCACATTGGAAAGATACTTGTTTGAATATGAAAAATAGTGCTTCCCCCCCCCCCCCTTACTTCTCTGTTTCTGCTGTCTAGATGAATTGGAAGATAAGTCATCTAAAGGAATTGGAATAGACTATGAATTTGCAAGCTCTTAAGAAATCAGATTGGTAAAGTTTTACTCAGCAAGATGAGAAAATGGCCATACACCTTGAAATTTCCATTTTGATCAAGAAAAGAATAAAATTGCTGCAATAAGTTTCAATTGTACAGAAAACCCAATTCTTGCTTGGAAAAAGGTTTAGTTTTCCAAAAAGGGAAGGAATGTAGAATTAATGATTTTCACTCAAGTTGGGATAATTGAAAGCCCTCATTTCTGTCAGTTATCAAAATATCACGTGTAGGACAAAACAAAAACCTAGCATTTAGTAGAATATTGGAGAAAAAAAGTTTAAGGAAACTTTAGAACTCATTTAGATTAGAGAAATACAGAAAGATTTTCATACTCGAAAATTTGTGAACTTTTGTGAGAAAATTTGCGAGAAATGATTGTTTACTCCTCAGTAATGTAAAGCTAGTTTTGATTATATTACTCTATACTTGTCTTTGAATGCAATTAATAAAGAATGCAAAAATTGTAGATGAAATTGTTTTTTCCATATATGATAATTCAGAAATCAATTCAGATGGATTAATGTCATTGGACTGGGTATTGTTTTATGTTAATGTTAGGTTTATAATTTTTCTCATTGTAATTTTGGAACAATATTATGCAAGAAAGGCTATTTTTTATGACTCTGCACTGCTATTCTTTTGAAAAATTTTCATATTCAAATTGGTATTTTTGGGCTGGCCAAAGCTAACATGTTATTATCTTTGAGACCTTGCCAGACTCTGAGGTTTTTCAATTTGATAAGATCAATTGTGTGGCGGTGGGGGGGGGAGGGAAGAGCTATTTCAAAAATCAGTATTTTGTAAATTCTACCCTGAAACTAAAGACAATTAACTTATAAAGATACTAAGTCTCTGCCCCATCCCAGCAAAAATGGGAGATTACTTAAGTTTACTTATAACATACAAGTGATTTATAATGAATTGTCTGACTACTGATTATGAAAATTATGAAACAGAACCTGGAATAAACTATTTTGAAGTTATGTCTTTGAACCAACTTAGTATTGGTAGACCCTAGTTCAAAAGATTTTTTTGTTCTACTTTATGGGTTAAAATGAAATAGTAACTAGATTTATTTATTTTTTTCTTATTATATATTTACTTTATATTTCAAACTACAGAATGTGAATTTTCCTTAATTCCTTCTTATTGTTGTTTTTAATCAGGATAAATTTAAACAATATAAAAATGATAAGTTAATGCTTTTGGAAAGACCTTGCATGAGGTATAAAGACTGAGGGCTGAGAGTAATTTTCTTTTAGTTTATTATTATATTAACATGAACAACAGCTATATCCTACTCTCCACTGTAAGCAGTAGAAGTTGCTGTATAAGATGGAACATCTTCAGACTGTGATTTGATTTGCTCTAAGTTTTGAATTCAAGTATGATTGATTGTTGGGCCATTCAACAGAAATATCAAAAGCTACTAAGGCACTGTCTTCTGGAAAACACTACTGGTAGGTATACAGGACTAGAAAAGTTGAGAACACAACCTTATAAAGATATTAACAGGATCCTCTTAATTCAGTTTTCCCACTGTGCTATTTTTTTTTCTCTCGAACAGAAAAATTGCCACCTGATTCTGAGACTGGCTATGATATCCTGCGAATAATGTGGAGCTCTGTTGTGTGGTTGGCTGCTCCAAAAAGATATCTATAACTTTTTCCTGAAATTAGAAATAAATAATGAAATTTTCACCTGGTTTACCTACAATAGGTCAATCTTTGACTTCAGGATTAGTCCTAAGGTAATAGTCTTGAATTTATATTTTTTATAACCATGTTCCTCATCCTCCTTTCAGAGTACATTTCTCTAACTATAGTAGAACAACTTCAAAATGAATAGTCCCTTATAAGTGAATCTTATTTCTACAATCAGCAAGCCTCTCTGAGTCATTATAATATGATACAAGTTTAAGACACTATTGTTCTGAATTTCTGATCATTACTTCTTTCAAAATCTTAATCTAGGTGACTAGAGAAAATCAGTTCTTACACTTGCAATCAGCTTGATTATTGGTTTAATTATTTATATATTAATGTACAAAATTATATTATATACAGTATTGCATCTTTTCTGAATGTTATGGGGATAAAATATATTCTTGAAGTGGGGAATATGACAAGGATGTAATGTGATTAAGATGCAAAATAAAATTTCACTTTGAAAAAATAATAGGATTAGACTGCTTATATATACTCTCTTACAAATGTTTTCCAGTCAGTGGAAGAGTACACTTAACACTTCTGATCATCATTATTGTATTAGTAGTCTTAAAACTTCAGCCTTTGTGATACTACAAGCAGTAGCAAAAAGGTAAATAAACATGATGATCCTAAATTATATATTTTAAATTTGATCCTTGAGTGGGGCAGCTAGGTGGCACAATGGATAGAGCACCGGCCCTGAAGTCAGGAGTACCTCAGTTCAAATCCAGCCTCAGACCAAGCACTTGACACTTACTAGCTGTGTGACCCTGGGCAAGTCACTTAACCCCAATTGCCTAAAAACAAAACAAACAAAAAATTTGATCCTTGAGGTAATGGAGAACATGACTTAAAAAAAAGTAAAGCAAAGTTCTGGATCTTGTTCAGGCCCATTTAGTTATACAGAAATATTTAGCCATGCAAATGTCTAAATATACAGGCTTTGGATAATATTTGGTAATTGTTTTTAAGCTTTTGTTGGATTTAAGCTTTTGTATATAGAATTTCTTTAATTAATTGTAAAGAAATTTTAAATCAATTTTTCCCTGATAGATATCTCTCATAATAACAAGATAGAATGACGTATTTTTAAAATCAGGTCCTTGGGGACAGCTAGGTGGTACAGTGGATAGAGTATCAGCACTGGAGGACCTGAGTTCAAATCCAGCCTCAGACACATAACACTTAGCAGCTGTGTGACTCTAGGCAAGTCACCTAATCCCAATTGCCTCATATAAAAGAAAAATCAGGTCCTCAAAGATTTTTACTTCTTAAACTCTTCCTCTAGCTAATAGTTAGCACTATCCATACAATGCATAGGACTTAAAGATGGAAAGAATAAATGGTATGTGAAATTGGAAACTCTCTCAATTTCCAGGTGTATCATGGGTACTTTAATTTGATGTTCTTCCTATAGCTCTGATATAAATAGGGTTAACTCCATAAATTTCTGCTAGCTTTTACAACATGAACTATTCACTAGAAGGTGAATGTGATTAGGTTCTGTAAGGACTTGCTAAATTATATTATCTTATTGCTAGCATTACCTAAGAAAGATCCACAAATGACTTGGAACAAGGAAAATTAATCTGTTGGACCAAATAGCTCTGCAAAATCTGCAGAAACTAAGTGGAAGCCCCAATTCAGGTACTGATAATAATGGATACTCCAGTCATAGAAACCAAAATACTGATTCAGGGATGCATTTCTCTGAGTGTGGACCAAGACAGATAATGAAAAGACAGTGTTTTAGGACAGACCACTTTGACACAATTTCCAAGGGAAAATACTTCCCAGAAGCAGACTTTAAGAAGCCTACAGCTAATCTAAGACAACATAACAAGAAGCTTGTTGTGTAAATGCATGTAAAGATAAATTCTTGTTACCTGCACCCCACCCTTTTTTTTTTCTTTCTGCATATACTTAGGTTTATTGTCCATTATTTGTAATGGCACCGGGACCCTTGTGGCAAAGGACCTAGGTGGCAGATTAAAAACAAGCAAACAAACAAACGAAACAACCTCTTCCCCCCCCCCAAAAAAAAATAAAGAACTAGAAGTTTAAAATCAGGTCTTAAGGTTATTTGATTCTTTGTAAATTGTAATTAATTATATCTCAATCTGTGACTAAATGCCCACCTCTTCGTGACATCCTTCTGAGGTGAGGAGGAGCACTGGCACAGTGGAGCTTGTAGTGGCTGTAGAGAGGAAGCCTCTCTCACAGTTACAGAACAGAAAGGAGTACTTGTGGTCACAGGCCAGGAAAGGAGTAAACACCTCGCCCCTTATCATACCACCTTGGAAGAACTGAAAATTTACAGGGCACTACAAGTATCTCTGAAAACCCCTGAAGCTTGGGACAGTACATTCTCCACATTGGAAGCAGATTCATACCTTAACAAAGAGTTTAAAACTCAAGTAATTGGCTGTGATCATGAGCAAGCAGCACAAAAACACTCAGACTATATTGTCTTACTTTGGTGAAAAAGAAGATCAAAATATACAACCAGAAGAAGACAACAAAGTCAAAGCTCCTACATCCAAAGCCTCCAAGAAAAATATGAATCAGTCTCAGGCCTTGGAAGAGCTCAAAAGGGATTTTGAGAAGCAAGTAAGGGAAGTAGAGGAAAAACTGGGAAGAAAAATGAGAGTGACACAAGAAAATCATGAAAAACAAGTCAACAGCTTGCTAAAGGAGAACCAAAAAAGTACTGAAGAAATAAACACCTTAAAAAATAGCCTAACCCAAATGGCAAAAGAGGTCCAAAAAGCCAATGAGGAGAAATGCCCTAAAAAACAAAATTGGCCAAATGGAAAAGGAAGTCCAAAAGATTACTGAAGAAAATACTTCCTTAAAAATTAGAATAGAGCAATTGGAAGCTAGTGACTTTATGAGAAATCAAGACACTGTAAAACAAATCCAAAAGAATGAAAAATTAGAAAACAATGTGAAATATCTCATTGGAAAAATGACTGACCTGGAAAATAGATCCAGGAGAGAGAATTTAAAAATTATTGGACTACTGAAAGCCATGATCAAAAAAGAGCCTAGACATCATCTTTCAAGAAATTATCAAGGAAAACTGCCCTGATATTAGAACCAGAGGGCAAAATAGAAATTGAAAGAATCCACAGATCTCCTCCTGAAAGAGATCCCCAAAGGAAAACTCCTAGGAATATTATAGCCAAATTCCAGAGTTCCCAGGTCAAGGAGAAAATATTACAAGCTGCCAGAAGGAAACAATTCAAGTACTGTGGAAACACAATCAGGATAACACAAGATTTAGCAGCTTCTACATTAAAGGACTGCAAGGCATGAAATATAATATTCCGGAGGGCAAAGGAGATAGGATTACAACCAAGAATCACCTACCCAGCAAAACTGAGTATAATCCTTCAGGGGAAAATGGTCATTCAGTGAAATAGAGGACTTTCAAGCATTCTTGATGAAAAGACCAGAGCTGAAAGAAAATTTGACTTTCAAATACAGACTCAGTGGAACATGAAGAGGTAAACAGGAAAGAGAAATCATAAGAGACTTATTAAGATTGAACTGTTTACATTCCTGCATGGAAAGATGATATTTATAACTCATGAGACCTTTGTCAGTATTAGGGTAGTTGGAGGAAAAAAATAATGTATGTATATATAGATAGATAGATAGAGGGCACAGGGTGAGTTGAAGATTAAGGGGTCATATCTGGAGAATAAAATTAAGGGATGAGAGAGGATTATACTTGGAGAAGAAGAAAGGGAGAGGTAGAATGGGGTAAATTATCTCACAAAAAAAAAACAGAAAAGAAAAGTCTCTTACAGTGGAGGGGAAATGGGGAAGGTGAGAGGGAATGAGTGAATCTTATTCTCATAGGATTTGGCTTAAGGAGGGAATAACATACACATTCAATTGGGTATGGAAATCTGTCTTACCCTACAGGAAAATAGGGGGAGAAGGGGACAAGAGAGCAGGGGGTGATAGAGAGGAGGGCAGATTGGGAAAGGGGTAATGAGAAGTAAATACTTCTGAGGAGGGACAGGGTCAAAAGAAAGAATAGAATAAATGGGAGGGCAGGAT
The DNA here is from genome assembly GCF_003287225.1 of Phascolarctos cinereus. Lineage (NCBI taxonomy): Eukaryota > Metazoa > Chordata > Mammalia > Diprotodontia > Phascolarctidae > Phascolarctos > Phascolarctos cinereus. The sequence goes on along the minus strand of NW_027555847.1, from coordinate 288,241,462 downwards.
AGGATTAAGGGAAATAGAGTTAGTTTTTCACAACATGTCTACTATGGAAGTGTTTTGCATAACTGCACATGTACAACCTATATTGAGTTGCTTGACCTTTTCAATGAGGGTGGGTGAGGACAGAGGAAGAGAGAAAATTTGAAACCTAAAGTTTTAAAAACATGTTTAAAAAAATCTTTCCACATGCTATTGGGAAATGAGAAATACAGGAAATGGGGTACAGAAGTCTATCCTGCCCTACAGGAAAATAGAAGGGGAAGGGGATAAGAGAATGGGCAGAGATAGAAGAGAGGACAGACTAGAGGAAGGGATATTTAGAATTTATGCCATCTTGGGGTGGGGGAGGGGTAAGATGGGGTGAAAATTTGGAACTCAAAAACTTGTGGAAGTGAATGTTGAAAACTAAAAATAAATTTATATTAAAAAACCAAAATTAAATACAAAGCAACTTCATGGCATGTTGGGGCAAGACTCAAGGAGAAGTTGAATATACTGGCAACTGCTAGTAAATGTCAAGGTAACCCTATGAATACTCCTCACACACATGCACACATATATACATGTACACACATATATGTATATATGTAATGTAATATATAACTCAAAATGAAAATTGTTACACTCAGATGACACATATATGTGATGGAATATCCTTCTCCTTTGTTTATTGAAACTTCTCACTTAACTGGTTTGCTTGTCAACCATATGAAGACTTCCCTGGGCAGAAAGGATAGTTAAGAACAATTTGTTCCAATGGTTACGAAGGTGGACAAAGAGGGTGTTATGTAGCACTTAGAGCTCGATCAGAGATCAAAGACAACAAGGTCATCCACTGCATCCTAGACTACCTCCAGTCATCTTAATTTTTGTCTTGCCATTGGACTTCAATGACTCTGGAAGAGAGAATGAGGCTGATGACTTTGTGTGACTCTGCCTCACTTAAATCCAGTCCAGGTGCAAGTCAAGATATCACATTGTGGTGTCATTTGGTCTCTTCAAAACAAAACAAAACAAAATTAAAAAAAAACCCAAAAACAAACAACAGCAATAACAACTTGCTCTTCCCATACATTACATTCTATCTTCTCCCCTGATGACTTCATTCAGTGTTGCACGTACAATCCCATTGCCTTCCCCTCTTCAAAACTTAAGTTTCTTTTAAGGCTCAACTCACATGCCCTCTTTATCTTTTTCACTAGGATTCTCTTGATATTTACTGTCAGTTGCTTGTATATTAAACTCACACCCCCCTACATACCTCATTATTACTCTATATTTAATTATCTGTGTACCTGTTTCTCCCACGTGCCATACCTTACCATCACCATCAAATAAAAAAATGTGAAATGTTTTCTGACAATGCCAAGGGAGATTTTGTTTCTTTTTTATGTTTGTATCTCCATTTTATAGCACAACTACTGCTTTATAATAGGTACTTTTAAAATATTTATGCAGTGAATGAATGAATGTATAGAAAAGAGGAGGAAGTGTGATCTCCATAACAAAAAAAATTCCCACTTTGCTTTTCCTAAAAACACATGAAATCACAATTTTTCTTATCACATTGTATGCAAGGTTCTAAGTATAAATGCCACATGAGAAACCATCCTTTAAAGAAATTAAAGATTGAAATGCATTGTATTCCTTGAGATATTTTTGAAAAGTGGCTTTGCCATACTGTCAAATTCAGTACTCTAGTTTTATTTGTGGATGACCACACATTGAGAGAATGAATTATGCTGTTTTTTTTAAAGTAAAAATAAAATAGTCCTGATGACTGTCACTCATAGTCTCTATAGATTTCTCCTCTATAAGGCAGAAGACCTTGTCATTTTGTATATGCAGTGAATTTAAGTCAGATGCCATGAGAAAGGAAAGCAAGGTAAGGGTTTTATTTTGTACACACTGTTGGTCAGTAGTTTTCCAATGAATGATCTGTCTTTTAGGATGAGAGTTTTCAATTGCTTAAATGGAAATTGATCTTCTGGTTAAAGGAAAAAAAATATGTTGTAAAAGCATGGAATCTTTCTATCTAGACTTTGGGAATTATCCATCTTTATTAAGGGATCAATATAATCTTTTAAAGAAATTTGCATTCTTATAAGATCTCCTAAAACTTCCCATTATTTTTATTTCTTTCTATTTGATGAGTATCTTATAAAGAACTTATGGGGGGGGATCTAGTTTAATTAAAGTAGCCAACTGATTTTTAAAAACTTCCCCCCATTTACATGTTTTTTTAATTGTTTTCTTTACTTTTTATATCCCTGTATTTTCTAATGACCACCTCCCTATCAATAGCACCCCACTTACCAATAAATATAATCAAACAACACAAGTGAGTACAACTTCAACATGTTTAAATATTTCCCACTTTGTGTACTTACTGTCTACTCTGTCTCTGCTAAGAAAGAAGCTTGCTTTACCTTTAGTCTGATGTCACTATTAGTGATAGCATTGATCAGAGTTGTAAAGACTTTCATTGTGTTTTCCTTTACATTATTATGGAAATTTTCTCTAGTTATTTTTAGTTATTCCTACATACAAATCTTCTCAAGTTTCTCTGAATTCTTTATATTTGCTATGTGTTGAAACACACACCATTACATTGAAGTATCAACATTTTTGGAGTATTTCTGAACCAACAGATATCCATGTCGCTTGCAGTTTGTGCTAGCAAGTGTTATGTGTCTGAGCTCAAATTTGAATTCAGATCCTCCTGAATCCAGAGCCAGTACTCTATCCACTGTGCCACCTAGCTGTCCATTATATAACTCATTTTTTTAAGGCAATTTGGGTTAAGTGACTTGCCCAAGGTCACACTACTAGTAAGTGCCATATTTGGTCTAAGGCCGGATTTGAACTCAGGTCCTCCTGACTTCAGGGCCAGTGCTCTAATCACTGCACCACCTAGCTGCACCCATTATATAATTATTTAAAATTTACAAAGTACTTTACAAATGGGATCTCATGATCCTTACAATAACCCTGGAGGGAGTTGTTAATACTATCCTCAGTCACAGATGAAGAACCTGAGAATGAGAGCAATTAAGGGGAACACAACTAGAAAATTCTTTTTTTTTTATCAATGGTATTTTATTTTGTCTACCAGTTACATGTGAAGAAAATTTTAGTATTCATTTTTATAAGATGTTGAGTTTCAAATTTTTCTCCCTCCTTCTCCCTCATCCCCTCTTCTGCAAATGATAGGCAGTTTGATATAGTCCAAACATGCATTATCATTGAAAAATATGTCCATATTAATCACAATTGGGAAAGAAGAAACAGATCAAAAAGAAAAAAAGCACAAGAAAGAATAAAGTAAATGAAAAATATGTACTCATAGAATTTTCCTTCATGAGTCTTTTGTACTTGTCTGGGATCATTGTGTTGTTGAGAAAAGCCAAGTCATTCATAGTTGATCATCACACAACATAGATGATACTGTGTACAATGTTTTCCCAGTTCTGCTCATTTCACTTTGCATACTTTCATACAAATCTTTCAGGTTTTTCTGAAATCCTCCTGTTCATCATTTCTTATTGTGCAGTAGTATTAAGTTATATTCATATACCAAAGCTGGTTCAGCCATTCTCCAATTGATGAGCATTCCCTCAGTTTCCAATATTTTGCCACCACAAAAAGGGCTGCTAAAAACAAATATTTTTTTCACATGTAAATACTTTCTCCTATTTTATGACCTCTTTGAGATACAGACCTAGTAATAGTATTGCTGGTTCAAAGGGTATGCACAGTTTGGTTGCCCTTTGGGCATAGTTCCAAATTGCCCTCCAGAATGGTTGGATCATTCCACAACTATACCACCAGTACATTAGTGTTTCAATTTTCCCACATCTTCTCCAACAATTATCATTTTCCTTTCCTATCATATTAGTCAATATGATAGGTATGAGGAGGTGCCCCAGAATTGTTTTAATTTGCATTTCTCTAATCAAAAGTGATTTAGAGCACTTCTTTATATGCCTGTGGATAGCTTTGATTCCTTCATCTGAAAACTGCCTTTCATATCCTTTGATCATTTATCATTTGAGGAATGGCTTATATTTTTGCAAATTTGACTCAGTTCTCTATAAGTCTGAGAAATGAGTCCTTTGTCAGAGACATGTGCTCTAAAAATTGTTTCCTACCTTTCTACTTTCCTTATAATCTTGCTCACATTGTTTTTGTTTGTATAAAACTTTTTATATTTAATACAATCTATTTCACATTTTGCAAAGCTTTCTAATTTTTTGTTTGGTCATGAATTCTTCCCCTGCCCATATTATCTGACAGGTAGACTATTCCTTGCTCTTCTGACATGGTGTTATCCTTTATGTCTAAATCATGCCAAAGGTCTGTCATATCTAACTTTTCTAATATTCTGTTTACCTCCTTAGTTTCTTTCTTGTTTATTTTTTGGTTAGATTTATAGAGTTCTGAAAGGAGGCAGTTGAGGTCCCCCAGTAGTATAGTTTTGCTGTCTATTTCTTCTTGTAACTCACTTAACTACTCCTTTAAGAATTTGAGTGCTATACCACTTAGTGCCTATGCTTTTAATATTGATATTGCTTCATTATCTACGGTCACTTTTAGCAACATACTTTCCTTTCTTATTTCTTTTAATTAAGTCTATTTTTGCTTTTACTTTGAGATCAGGATTGCTACACTTGTATTTTGTTTTTGTTTTTGTTTTATATTTCAGCTTAAACATAATAGATTCTGCTCCAGCCCTTTTCTTTTACTCTTTATGTGTCTCTGTGCTTCAAAAGTGTTTCTTGGAAACAACATAGTGTAGGACTCTTGTTTCTGATCCACTCAGCTATCTGCTTCCATTTTATTGGAAAGTTCATCCATTCTTATTCACAGTTATGATTACTGCCTGTGTATAGACCTCCATCCTATTCTTATTCCCTTCTTTCTCTCCTTTCACCCCTTCTCTCCTCACCAGTGTTTTGCTTCTACCAACTCCCCTGATCTGCCCTCCCTTCAGTCAGCCCCAACCCTAACCCTTTTATTTGATCTTTTCCCCTCCTACTTCCTTGTCAGGTAGGATAGAGTTCCACATTGAAATGTTTGTGTATATGATTCCTTTTTGAGTCAATACTGATGAGAGTAAAGTTCGAGTGATGCTGGTCACCCACCCTCTTATCTTGCCCTCCACTCTAATAGGTCTTTCATGCCTCTTCATGAGAAATAATTTACCCCATTCTACCTCTCCCTTCCTTCTGCACCATTTGTACTCCTCTTTCTCATTCCTTAATTTTTATGTCATTCCCTCAAATTCACCTTTACCTCTGTCTGTGTATATTCCTTCTACCTGTACTATTAGTGATACAATTTTTAAGAGTTACAACTATCATCTTCCTTAGGCCTGGTGAGCATTTCTGTGTAGGGATGTAAATAGTTTAGCTCCATTGAATCCCTTATTTTCTTTTCCCTTTTTATCTGTTTATGCTTCTCTTGTGTCTTGATAATGGAGATCAATTTTTTGGTTTAGTTCTGTTCTCCTTATGAAATCTTGAAATCCTTCTATTTCATTACATGACCATTTTTTCTCCTTGATGTATTATGCTTAATATTGCCAGGTAAGTGATTCTTGGTTGTAGTCCTAGCTCCTCTTCCTTCCAGAATACCATGTTTTATGACCTCAGAACTTTTAATGTTGCAGCTGCCAAATCCTGTATAATCCTGATTGTGGGTCCCTAGTATTTGGATTGTTTCATTCTGGCCACCTGTAGTATATTTTCCTTGACCTGATAGTTCTGAAATTTGGATATGATGTTCCTTGGAGTTTTTATTTTGGGATTTCTTTTATGAAGTTATCAGTGGATTCTTTCAATGCCTATTTTGTCCTCTTGTTGCAGGACATGGGGGCAGTTTTCCTTGATAATTTCTTGAAAGATGCTGTCCAGGTCTTCCTTTTGATTATAGCTTTCAGGTAGTCAAATGGTTCTGATATTGTCTCTCCTGGATCTATTTCCCAGGTCGGTTATTTTTCCTATAAGGTATTGCACATTTTCTTCCATTTTTTTTCATTCCTTTGAATTTGATTGATTCTTGATGTCTCATAGTCATTAGCTTTGACTTGCCCAATTTTAACTTTTAACGCGTTGTTTTCCTAAATTAGCTTTTGTAATTTCTTCCTCATTTGGTCAATTGCATTCTTTTTTTTTCCCTTTTTTTCTTTTTCTTTTTTTTTTGGAGAATTAGGGTTAAATGACTTGGCCAGAGTCACACAGCTAGTAAGTGTCAAGTGTTTGGTCTGAGGCCAGATTTGACCTCAGTCCTCTTGACTTCAGGGCTGGTGCTCTATCCACTGCATCACCTAGCTGCCCCACAATTGTACTCTTTAAGGAGCTGTTTTCTTCAGTTTATTTTTGCATCTCCTTTTCCATTTAACCAATTCTATTACCAATTAAGTAGTTTCCCAAGCTGTTGACTCTTTTTTCATAATTCTATTGCATCATTTTCATTTCTTTTTCCATTCTTCTTCTACCTCTCTTATATGATTTTTAAGCTGCTTTTTGAGCTCTTCCATGAGTTCTTTCTGTGTTTAAGACACTTCCTGTTTTTCTTTGGGGTTTTGCCCTTAGGTCTTTTAACATTGTTGTCCTCTTCTGAGTTTTTGTCTTGATCTTCCCCATCAAAATAATAACTTTATAAGGTCAGATTCTCTCTTTTTGTTATTTGATCATCTTTTCTCTTTTTGGTCCTTTACTTTTCTTTTAAATTTGAGCTCTGCATCTATGGTGGGAGGGCTACTATCTCAGGCTTCTTGTGCCAGGGGCTGTACATCCTGACGATTTATCTGTTGCTGTACTGATGTTGCTCTAAGGCTCCCCCAGAGGACCCTTATGTCTGGTACTATGCTGAGGGGGTATGATGGGGAGTGATTGGTGCTTCTGGAGGCCATAGGAGTCTAGCACCTTACCTGTTGGAGAGCTGGGTTCCTAGTGGTAGTATCTGGAATGTGCTGAGGCTTGGTGGGGTGTATCTGCATTTCCCAAGTCAACATGGAAGCACGTGGAAGTCTGAAATACTTTCTAATCATGCTGGAGGATGGCAAGTAGCAAATTCTGAAGAAGGATTCAAATCTAGATCTTCCTAATTCTGAGTCCAGCACTCTATCAATTAAACCATATTGCTACAAGAAAAATATCGTACTTTAAAAAAAGGTTGACAAGGTAAATTGAGGCCAAATTGTGAAGGGTTTAAAAGCTAAACCTAAGAACTGCTGAATGAGATGATGTATGAAAGATTCCAGAACACATCTTTCCAACAAACACACCAACAAAGTTCTAAAAGGCCATCATTGAAACCAAGAGAAACAGTATCAAGTTCCTACATTAAGTTCAGGACACAGAAGAAGAAAATTTCCTTAGCCAGTAGCCTGGTAGTTTTTGGAAAATAGAAGCCAGCACAAGCTCCATAAGTATGTGAAGTAGTGACTGGCCAGTAAGAGCTTAATCCTTATGTGCATGTGAAATGTGATCTTCCTAATGCAAACCTCCAGATAAACTTTAGGGCACATGCGGGTATTTGGTGACTGTTTCCAGTTAGCTTACTATGTGGCAAAGAAAGCCTTTTGATTGGATCCTGACCCAGAACTGCGTGTGCATATAAGACACCAGCCAAATCAGTCTTAGCTGTTTTAAGTGAGGAGGAATGAAATGCTATAAGCCTCTGTATAAGGGAGAAAGAACTTTGACCTTTATCTTCCTACACAAGACTTATACCATTGATGAGGGACTCTGCTATGACTTCTGTCTCTGTTATACGTATTGTTTCCTATTCTTAGGTTAAGGAGTATAGAAGATAGTGATGACCTTATATGTTTCAAAAAGTCAGAAGGGTGGTCTACTAGAGACCCAGGAACTAGAATCCCTACCAGAATTTACTGACAGTGGAGGCTGGTAAAATGGCAGCATAACTCATAGGAGTGAAGATGCAGTGTGCTTCCCAGCCCTTACCAAAGAAGTGATATGCCCTGGAGGTGCTAAGTGAGACATTTTTTAGGCAAAACATAAGGATTTTTTTTGATGATACCTATTTGAAGTTTTTTTGTGAATTTGCCATATCTACTATAATACCTCAGAACTTTGAAATGGGTGTATGGACACTTATTCTATCCCAGAAAGTCTCATTTAAACCTCGTTTAAGTCCCCAGAGAAAACGATTACCACATCATTAGAATCAAACTCTCTTCTAGGAAAACAATGTTGTAGAGGAATATACAGCCCCAAATCACCATTTCAACTCTCAAATTCCCATTGCTGTGTTTCCAGTTACACCAAAACAGGGGCTCATGGTGGTTGCATAAACATAATCACTTACTTGGCAATGAAATAAAATAAATTGCATAATATTAATAAAATACTGATAACAATAGCATTCATCTAACACTTAATATATGGAAGGCATTGTGCTAAGCACTTTACAATTATTACTTCATTTGATCTTTTCAAGAACCCGGGAGACTACATGTTATTATCATCTCCATTTTACAAATGAACAAATGAAGAAAACAAAGGTTAAATCAGTTGCCCAGGGTCACAAAGCTAGTAACTGTCTCAGGCCAGATTTGAACCCAGATCTTTCTGATTCCAGTCCTGGTACCTATCCCCTGCACCACATATATGAAAGCAAATATGGGAATAATGGGGAAAAAATCACAATTCAAACCTAAACGTGGGCCCACCAATGCATACTCAGTGTCGGGACATAAGAATAGGTACATACAGAAATCTAGCAAGAAGATAATCATGTAAGGAAAATTCATGTGTTCAAGCTAACTCACAGCTCTGAAAATGTGAACTTCAGCGTCTTATTTTCTGTTTCGGGAAGTGTCCAAATATCTTGATGAACAGTGCTTCTGTGTTGAAGAGATGCTTCTATCACTTAACTGAATTCATTCTCATTATGTCTGACATACTTAAAAAGGCATGCCATCTCAGTCAAACTGTGTGATCTCCTATGTGACTTCTCTAATTCTCTGCTTCCAAGCTATTTCTGTATTCATTACACTTAGTTCTAAATAACCATGATATCTATCCCTTTGAGTTTCAAAGTTCTAAAATCTGACCTTTCTATTTTTTTTTCTCTTTCTGCATTCAGATATTAGGTTCTCTTTGTGAACAACCTTTCCTTAGTTTGCAGTTGCTAATCAAAACTCAAGGGCAGCTAGATGAAGATCCAGACTCAGTCACTGACCCAGGCTATGAATCTGGATACATCACTTACCTGTTTGCCTCAGTTTCTCATCTGTTAAATGAGCTGGAGAAGGAACCGGGGGCAGCTAGGTGGTGCAGAGGATAGAGCACCGGCCCTGAAGTCAGGAGTACCTGAGTTCAAATCCGGCCTCAGACCAAACACTTGACACTTACTAGCTGTGTGACCCTGGGCAAGTCACTTAATCCCAATTGCCTAAAAAAAAAAAAGAAAGAAGAAGAAGAAGCAGAAGGAACCAGCAAACCACTGCAGTATCTTCGCCAAGAAAACCCCAAATGGGGTCATAAAGAGTAGGATATGGAGAGAAATTAATGAACAACCACAAAAAAAAGTCAAAATCTTACTTAATATCTATGTTTAGTTAAGGTACATTAGCTCCATATTATAAAACAATTCTGGTGTATATGTCAACAATTCCTTATGCCTCTATGTCACATAGAACTATTTCTCTTAGGACTTCAGCAACAAACTTCTGTATGAGAGGGGAGTACCTTAAAAGGAGCACTTTTAGCAAGGGTAGATTTATTTATTTTCTTCACAAAACCTTTTTGAAACTATTATAAAAGAGAGAAACTCTTTTAATAGCAAAATGCGAAATAAAAGACTTTCAAAAAAGAAACACTTGGTACAATTAGGCCAAAATGACTAGATAGGGCATTTTCTAATGAAGTGATCAAAGTTGAGTAGAATTGTGGAAATGCAAACAGAAGAGAAAGAGAAATAAAGTATAGCAAATAGAGTGGGGATAAATAATGTTCAAGCACTTACATTCTAAAAGCAGAGAAAATAGAAATATTCCTTCAGAATCATAATGTCTAAAAGTGTCACAAGGGATAAAATAAAACATAATAACAAGGAATAATTTTGTTGTCTTAAGGCAAGAAAAAAAGGGAAACAAACTAAAAAGAGAAAAAAAGATGGGACCTACTGCGTCTTTTAATTGAAGTACATAAGAAGAATATACAAACAAGAGAATGGGGTGGGAGAATGAGCATCACAGGAACATCACCATTATTTGATCCAGATAAAGAGGAGTTGAAGACATACATACATACATGTAAACAGTTTGACATAATAACATATTTAATTCAAGAGGGAAACATGAAGGGATAAAGAAATAGGAAATAGGCTTAAAAAGGAGAGTATAGTAGGGAAAAGAATGCCACAAGCAAAACAAAAACAAAACAAACAAAAAGAAAGCAAAAAAAATTTTTTTTTCAGGTTAAACCATAAAGGACCTATTAAAATGAGAGAGACTGGGGCAGCTAGGTGGCACAGTGAATAGAGCTTTGGCCTTGGAGTCAGGAGTACCTAAGTTCAAATCCAGCCTCAGACACTTAACACTTACTAGCTGTGCGATACTGGGCAAGTCACTTAACCCTGATCGCCTCACTGAAAAATAAAATAAAATAAAAATTGAGAGAGACTGTATGAACTAATAGTATTTAGAATCTGTTTGAGGAGAAAATGGGAGGGGCAATGATGGAGAAGCATAGCATCTCAAATACAGATCACTAGTGTTGATCACGTTCCTTTTCTTTCATCAATTTGTTTTTCTTTGTGAAGAAGAAGCTAGGCAAGAAAAAAGGAAAAACATTTAAGACCCGGTTCAATACGGCAACCACCTGAAATTTCTCCAGAGTTCCTTACAAAATGTAGGGAATCTAAGTTAACGGTCAAACTGAACCTTCACTTAAATGAAGAAACAAATAAAAAAACTTACCTTAAAAACCAACAAACAAAATTTCACAGAGTTCTCAAAGAGGGGTGACTATACCTAAAAATTATTAAAGAAGGTTTCTAGGCCATCAAGCCAACCTTGTTCCATGGACCTGAGGTACATAAGGACCATAAATAAACTGACTGGACACATGCTTCACTGAAGCCAACAGTTTAGGTCTTCTTAGAAGTTTAGTTTGAAAAAAACAAAAAGGAAGTAAATGTGGATTTGGTTTTATAGTGTGTTATAGGCAAATCCATAGGCACCAGCATTCTAGGGATTCAAGACCTATTTTCAAATAAACATCCGTGCTCATATTGGGTACAGTACTACAAGAGATACTATGCACCAATGTAATATGTTGGTAAATATTTTAATAACCAGCTCTCTGGGGAGGGGGGAGGAAATAATTGTGTGACATATCTTAAAGTTTAATCATCATTATTAATTTTTTCTCCTTTACCTTACTAAGTCTTGAAAATCTACAAAACACTAATTGAGCTTTGATTTGTGAAACATTTGCACAATGCTCAGAAGAATAATTTAATAATCAGCTCATGGGAGCTTTATAATCTGGGCAACATCTCACCTTTGGCTATTATTATGTAGATATTCAACCATAAAGAAAATATGTTTAAGGTCTATACCTCTGCTCCCTTAATTGTGCCTCAAACTCTCTCAACCTGACTCAGAAACTGTTGGATGGGGTTTCTCTTTTTTAGTGAAAACTCAGTAGCATGAGGTTTTAGTTCATTCAAAACTTCTTTTGCCTCTTGAAAACAAGTAGTAAATAAGCCAGAGACTGAGGCCCACAGTTCAGACCCTACAATTCTGAACTGCGGCCCTCAGTCTCTGGCTTATTTACTACTTGTTTGTAAAAATACCAAATAATACCAAAAAAGAATCAGAAATGCTTATTTTTAAATATATCATTTCTCTTTAACAATAGATGTCTCCTGTGCTCTACCTATCTTGTTAAAGGTACCTGCTTATATCATGTAACCCATAATAAGTAACTCTGGGCAAAAGGGTGATTATAAAACTTAACCATCTTTCTTTCTTTTTTTTTAAGTAGTAACTGCAGATAAATAATAGGTAAGGAAGTTCTTTTAAGTTATATAGTGAAAGGTTGTTCTGTAGAACTTGGAGCTTTAGAAAACCAATAGTTGTTTATTCTAGCTACTTTTTAGCATCTGCCAAAGCCTCCATTCAGCCTGATCTTTATAATCAGAGACTTCCAGAAACATAGGCATTGAGGTGTCATAAAAGTCCAATGGTAGAGACCGTTGGACAACCAGATTTGAACCTTCCAGTGTTGTAACCTGACTTAAAAGAGATAGACTTTTGGGTTACTGGGAAATTGGAAGCCATCAAGATAACTTACTGAGGAATTTGGGTTCTCCAAAACCTGAAATCCCGTGTCTTTGGATTTCTTTCTTAGACTGTGGGGAAGCAGATATAAACAGTTTGTTTTGGAGGTTCTTAGAAGTTCATAGGAGACAAAAACCCCTGGCTTTAAGTGTACGCAAAAATAACCAAAGTTTAGGTAGCAGGAAAGAGGAACTAGTGTTCCTAATGCAATATGGAAAATTTGACCATATCAATATCACTACTATTTGGCTAGCTAATATCCTCACTGAGATTCTGAATTGGATGCACATACCTTTGTAAAAGAAATAATACAGATAAAAGTGAGGTGGAGAGTAGCATTGTATATTAAAGGAAATAAATTCATGTAAGGAAATCCAGAAGGAGAAAGTGGAGGGAGCATAGTGGAAACAATTTGGACAGAGATCAATGGAGGAAGAAACAAGTGATTTTGTCTTTTGAACATATTACATATGACATGAACAAAAAAAAAAAGGAAATAGATGAGGAGTTTGGAAAACAGAGCACAGATCTGACACCAAGAAATGCTACACTTGTGTTGGAAGATTTCAGTTATCTAGACATTTACCAAAAGCCTATTTCTTGACTTTTCTAAATATAATTTCATCATGAAAATGTTCTAGGACTCAAGGGGAAATTCTATTCTAGATATATTTATTACTAACAAGAAAAAAACAAAATTAGAGTAGAAATATTGAAAATTTGAATAGAAAGGATGGCTATATTTTGCATATTGTGATAAAGGAGGGAAGGAAGGCTATGCATAGACTGATGTGTATGCTAAACTTGTAGAGAAGAGACGTCATGCACAGAAGAATGATCAGTAGTATCCCTTAGATTAGAATTCTACTAGGAAAGTCAGTCAGATATGATAGTCTCAAAAATGAAATTCTGAAACTTATAAAAATAAAACTTCTAATGAGGGGGAAAATGAGCAATATTCAGAGACCAGTGTAGATGCTGAGAAATTACCAGTAATTTTAGATTTTTACTGCAATGAATATACAGAAATATTAGAAAGATGGGAGAAAGAGAGGAAAGGGAGATTGTCCACTCTTCCATTGCCCTGGAAGTATGTCTTCTTTGTGCATGTGGCAGTTAAAATGTAAGTAGTCTTTGATGAGCCAGATATTAGATTACAAAGCCCTAACTACCTCTTCAGTTTTGTGCTTCTTCCTCTACTGATATTGCAAGTACAACTGCCAATTTGTAAGATTCCTTTACTGAAATATTTTCCTTACATATTGAGTAAAAGGCTTTCTTACAAGAATTGTTGCTTATAGCCTAGTATTGCTTTTCAAAAGTGCAACTGATTTTTTCTTTTAGTTTGTGAAAAGAGTTGTCTCCTCTCCCCCAATTCCCCTCAAACAACACATTCTAAGATAACAGTTGCTCCTGTAAAGGTCATTTTCAAGATATTTATTAGGATCTTAACAAAGCAGTCAGCCCATCCTAAAATTACCACTACCTCCACATACCACTAACTATACATCATCCTTAGGATAATTATAGGAACTAGTCTATCATAGGTTTTTTTCCCAGAAAACAGGTTCATTCATCTGAGGACCCCGAAGGTCACAAACTAATAATGAGTATAGAAAAGACTGTCTAGCAAATGTGTTCTGTCCAATTAGCTCTCAGAAAAGACTGTCCATTAGCTCAGACACCTGATCGATTAGCAGTCATAAATCCTCAAGTACACTTGAAGATCAGGGGGCCTTGTTGATAAGGACTGAGGCCAGAAGCCAGACATTTTCATTGTAGAAGTAACAATTTAGGTTAAAATAGCATTCCTGTTAAAAAATATCCAACAGCCATCACATGGGTACAGTTACATTGATGGAGAGAAGGCTGACACAGCAAATTCAGTAGTAAATAAACATTTTTTTAAATATAAATTTATTTATTTTCAGTTTTCAACATTCACTTCCACAAGTTTCTGATTTCCAAATTTTCACCCCATCTCACATCTCCCCCCACCCCAAGATGGCATGCATTCTGAATATCCCTTCCCCTAATCTGTCCTCTCTTCTATTTCTCTCCTCTTTTCTTATCCCCTTCCCTTTCTATTTTCCTGTAGGGCAGGATAGACTTCTGTACCCCATTTCCTGTATTTCTCATTTCCCAATAGCATGTGAAAACACTTTTTTTAAACATATGTTTTTAAAACTTTAGGTTTCAAATTTTCTCTCTTCCTCCCTCCCCACCCACCCTCATTGAAAAGGCAAGCAACTCAATAAAGATTGTACATGTGCAGTTATGCAAAACACTTCCATAATAGACATGTTGTTAAAAACTAACTCTATTTCCCTTAATCCTATCCTGCCCTCCCATTTATTCTATTCTTTCTTTTGACCCTGTCCCTCCTCAGAAGGATTTACTTCTGATTACCCCCTTTCGCAATCTGCCCTCCTCTTCATTATCCCCTTGCTCTCTTTTCCCCTTCTCCCCCTATTTTCCTGTAGGGTAAGACAGATTTCCATAACTAATTGAATGTGTATATTATTCCCTCCTTAAGCCAAATGCTATGAGAATAAGTTTCACTCATTCCCTCTCACCTTCTCTCTTTTTCCCTCCACTGTAAGAGACTTTTCTTTTCTGTTTTTTTTTTGTGAGATAATTTACCCCATTCTACCCCTCTCTTTCTTCTTCTCTGAGTATAATCCTCTTTCATCCCTTAATTTTATTCTCCCTTAATCTTCAACTCACCCTGTGCCCTCTATCTATTTATCTATATATACATGCATGTATTTTTTTCCCTCCAACTACCCTAATACTTACAAAGGTCTCATGAGTTATAAATATCATCTTTCCATGCAGAAATGTAAACAGTTCAATCTTAATAGGTCTCTTATGATTTTTCTTTCTTGTTCACTCTTCATGTTCCACTTGAGTCTTGTATTTGAAAGTCAAATTTTCTATTCAGCTCTGGTCTTTTCATCAAGAATGCTTGAAGGTCTTCTATTTCACTGAATGACCATATTTCCCCCTGAAGGATTATACTCAGTTTTGCTGGGTAGGTGATTCTTGGTTGTAATCCTATCTCCTTTGCCCTCTGGAATATTATATTCTGTGCCCTATGGTCCTTTCATGCAGAAGCTGCTAAATCTTGTGTTATCCTGATTGGGTTTCCACAGTACTTCAATTGTTTCTTTCTGGCTGCTTGTAATATTTTCTCCTTGATCTGAGAACTCTGGAATTTGGTTACAATATTCCTAGGAGTTTTCCTTTGGGGATCTCATTCAGGGGGAGATCTGTGGATTCTTTCAATTTCTATTTTGCTCTCTAGCTCTAATATGTCAGGGCAGATTTCCTTGATAATTTCTTGAAAGATGATGTCTAGGCTCTTTTTCTGATCATGGCTTTCAGATAGTCCAATAATTTTTAAATTCTCTCTCCTGGATCTATTTTCCAGGTCAGTTGTTTTTCCAATGAGATATTTCACATTGTTTTCCAATTTTTCATTCTTTTGGATTTGTTTTATATTGTCTTGATTTCTCATAAAGTCACTAGCTTCCAATTGCTCTATTCTGATTTTTAAGGAAGTATTTTCTTCAGTAATCTTTTGGACTTCCTTTTCCATTTGGCCAATTTTTCTTTTTCGGGCATTTTTCTACTCATTGGCTTTTTGGACCTCTTTTGCCATTTGGGTTAAGCTATTCTTTAAGGTGTTATTTTTCTTCAGTATTTTTTTGGGTCTCCTTTAGCAGGCTGTTGACTTGTTTTTCATGATTTTCTTGCATCACTCTCATTTCCCTTCCCAGTTTTTCTTCTACTTCCTTTACTGGCTGCTCAAAATCCCTTTTGAGCTCTTCCATATTTTCTTGGAGGCTTTGGATGTAGGAGCTTTGACTTTGTTGTCTTCTTCTGGTTGCATATTTTGATCTTCTTTGTCACCAAGTAAAATAATGTAGTCTGACTCTTTTTGCTCTGCTTGCTCATGATCCCAGCCAATTATTTGAGTTTCAAACTCTTTGTTAAGGTATGAATCTGCTTCCATTGTGGAGAATGTACTGTCCCAAACTTTGGGGGTTTGCACAGCTGTTTTCAGAGATACTTGTAGAGACCTGTAAATTTTCAGTTCTTCCAAGGTGGTATGATAAGGGGTGGGGTGTTTACTTCTTTCCTGGCCTGTGACCACAAGTACTTCTTTCTGTCCTGTAACTGTGAGGAGGGGTTCCTCTCCACCATTACTACAAGCTCCACTGTGCCAGTGCTCCTCTTCACCCCAGGACCACCACCCAGAACTGTGACCCAGACCCAAGTGCAGTGAAAGCAAGAGATTCATGCCTCAGCACTGGCAAAGAGATAATTGCAATTCCTCTCTGATCAGCCACTGGATTCCCCCCTCATTCTATGGGCTGGAAGCTCAGGAAGCAGCTGCACCCCCCAGGGCCATGCTTTTGGGGAATGGGGCTGAGACCCTGCCTTCCTGTCTCAGCCCAGAAGAAACAGACTTTTCCCACTGATGTTCTAAGTTGTCTTTGGCATTTGTGGATTGAGGAGTCTGAAAGCCTTCATAGCTGCCCGAGATTCAGTCCTCTGAGGCCTGCTCTAGGTTTGCTGAGGCCTGCGTGCCCATGCTGCACTGTGCTGCACTCCCAGCACCACCACGATGTACCTTTATGATCAACCATCCAGGTTGTCTTGGGCTGGAAATTTGTTTCACTCTGTCTTTTTGTGGGTTCTGCTGCTTCAGAATTTGTTTAGAGCCATTTTTTATGAGTATTTGGAGGGGTTTGGGGGACAGCTCAAGCAAGTCTCTCCTTTCCACTGGCCATCTTGTCTCCACCCCCAGAAAGAAAAGGTAAATAAACATTTTTAAAGAGCCTACTATGTGCCAGGTACCATGTGCTGGGATATGAAAAAAAGGCAAAAGGCAGCCCTTGCCCTTGAAGAATTTATAGTCTAACAGAGAAGATTATATGAGAACAACTATGTGAAAAAAGCTATATATATATGGCAAATTGGAAATTTCCAATGGAAGGAAAGCAATAGAATTAAGGAGGTTTGGGAAAAGCTTCTTGTAGAAGGTAGGAATTACCTGAGACTTGAAAGAAACCAAAGAAGCCACAAGACAAAGAGAAGGAGGGAGAACATTCCAGACATGGGGACATGAGCATCTAATAACAATGTTCATGGTCAGGAAGTAGAATGTCTTGTTCAAGGAACAGCAAGGTGGTGAGGATCACCAGGCAAAGAGTACATAAGTGGTGTAAAGTACAAGAAAACTGGAAAGACATGAAAGAGGCAGGTTGTGAAGGAGTTTGAATGTCAAACAGATGACTTTGTATTTAATCCTGGAGGCATTCGGGAGCCACTGGACGCTCCTGAACAGAGGTGGGGGATAACCGGAGGAAAGGAAACATGGTCAGATCTGCATTTTAGGAAAATCACATTGATTGCTGAGTGGAGGATGGAATAAAGTGGAGAGACACTTGTGGCAGAGAGACAAACCATGAGGCTATTGGAATAGTCCAGGCATGAGAAGATGTGGGCCTTCAGTGAGGGTAGTGGTGTGTCAGAGGACAGAAGAGACTAAGGGGAAATAATATTAGGAAGGAGATAATGAATTCTGTTTTGGATATGCAGACCTGGAGGTGTGTGCCTTTTATCTTGGAGTACCTGAGGGAGCTAAGAGCAGCATTTATATTCTAGCATTTACTATCCATCTGAGATATGGCTGACTGAAATTCATCTCTGCAATAACTCATATACTTCAATAAATCTCACTGGAATGTATTGAGTTATGTGTTGGGGTTTACTTTCAACATTTAGTGGTCCAGCAGTTATGTTTACCACATAACTATTCATTTAGAGAGCATTAGGTACTAAATATTAGTGAATGGACATGAAAGCCTGGGCAGTTCTACAACTCTTGGAATTAACTCCACAAATCTAGAACAGATACATGCCCTGACAACCCAGCAGTCCTAGCTGCCTCTTCAACTTTGTGCTTCTTTGTCTGCTGAGACTGCAAGTGTAAACCCATGTTGTGAGATGTCTTTTCTAATCTGTTTGACAAATAGCTGTATTAAAAATATGGAAATACTATATAAGTAGTCATGAAAAAAAAGATTGATGAAGTTTTACAAATGTTGAGTGGGGAAAAAAACTGCAAACATTTTATTTAAATAACACATTTAGTGAAAATAGAAAAATCATAGAAAAATAGTTGTAAGGCTTCATAGGCCTATATACCAAACATTACATCTCTAATGCCAAATATCTGGAGGCTTACATAAGGTCTTGCCTTACTCACCACTAGGGAAGAGATTCTTTCCATCTATTTACATCTTTTGCATGTACTCTCAGTGCTGGCTTAGATTTTTCATTGCCAAAACAGGAAACAATTTGAGCATTCCCTGAATCAGGGAGGGGAAAGGTCCCTCCATGTTAAATTTTTGAAGCCAATTCACCAGGTCTCCGTGTCAAGTGTTAGCAGTAAGATATCATTCATGCCCTATGAACTTGTTTTAAACCAATCCCTCAATTGTAATTATTTAAAAATAATAGCTGCCATTTATACAGCATTTTAGTGCTAGCAAAGTATTTAAAATATATGACCATATTTATTTCTCACAATAACCTTTAGGAGGATTGCATATTTGTATAATCATTTTCATTTTACAGATGAAAAAACGGAACCTCAAAGAGGTTAAGTGACATGTTCTTGATCATAGAGCCAACAGGTATCAGAGACAGGATTTGAATCCGACTCTTTCTGACTCTATTTCCAGTACCGACAAATATGCATTGTTGACAATATTGCTGAATTGCAACATTAGAGGTAATTTGGAAAAACACTACATTTGATTTTTCTTATTTATTATCAAGTCAATTTTGGCAAGCATATACTCAACCTAGAAATGATTTAAAAAATTGGAAGATATCTGATTCAAGCTTCTTTAAACAAAAACACTGTAGAATACATTTACAGAGCATGTCTGATTGTTATTCATTTTGTTCATAATTCTAACTGTGAGGTTTTAGTTTTGTTGATCATCTAGTATTCAAATAAAATACTGAAATAGAGATGAATCTGAATAGGGCCTATTTAACTTAATGCAACTAGTTTTTATTTAACATCTAATATATATGATCTTTGTGAGGTTCTAGACATGCCAAGTAAAAAAAAAAATCCTACCTTCAAATTTAACCCTCTTCCAAAGCCCCTTGGTATGAAACTCTCTTTATTGGTTGAGATGAAGGCCCTAGCTTGCATTAGGGATAGGACAGAGTTGGTGAGAGTCAAGAGAGCTTCAGTCTTTCCTCATCCCCTTCAGGACTTTTTCAATCTAGTAACCTTTTGGGAAATCATCAAACTTTGAATCATCTTCAAGAATTAAGCCTTGAGTCTCTTTGGGTACTTCTGGCTCATGGCTTTGAAAGGGAAGATAGAAAAGGCCAACCCCATTTCAGGCTGCTAAAAAAAAAAGAATCTGGGAAGACTTTTAGTAGAGGCAACAGTCACTATCCTGTCATTATCCCCAGGTACTGCTTTAGAGACTTTGGGGAGTTTCTCCTTGGGTGAGATAAAGTGCTCTTTCTCTTGGTTAAGCTTATTATTTTGCTCCCAATAAGAAGCTCCTTCATTCTCTATTGTCTGATATATGTTCTTCTATATATAGCTTCTCTGATTTCTGTTTGTCTATAATGTGAATAAATGGGTTTCTAAGCATGTGAAGATTTCCCAATGAAAAAGTAGATGTGAACAATTTGTTACAATCAGCCATGCAGGTAGCAGAAGGAGGCATTCTGGAGCTCTTAGAGCTTGGTCAGACATTGAAGACACCAGGGTAATCCACTGCATCCCAGGCCATCACCAGTCATCTCAATTTTTGTCTTGCCACTGAACTTCCATGACTTTGTAAGAGAGTGAGGCTGGTGACTTTGCACAACTCTGCCTCACATAATCCAATTTTTTTTCCTTCTTTTTCTTTAATATTTTATTTTCCCCCAATTACATGTAAAAATAATTTTCAACATTCATTTTCAAAATTGAGTTCCACATTGTCTCCCTCCCTCCCCATCTCTTCACTGAGAAACTAAGTAATTAGATGTAGGTTATACATGTTTAATCATGCAAAACATTTTTCCATATTAGTCATATTGTAAAAGAAAAGATAGACCAAAATAAAAAGCCTAAAAAAAGAGTAATAAATATATGCTTCAATCTGTATTAGACTCCATAAGTTTTTTCTCTGGGGATAGACAACATTTTTCATGATAAGTCCTTCAGAGTTGTCTTGAATCATTGAGAATAGCTAAGTCATTCATAGTTGATATCTCACAATATTTCTGTTACTGTTTATAATGTTTTCCTAGTTCTACTTATTTCACTTTGCTTAAGTTCATGTAACACTCTCCAGGTTTTTCTGAGAGCATCTAGTTCATCATTTCTTATAGCACAATAGTATTCCATCACAATCATATGCTAGAAATTATTTAGTTATTTCCCAATTGATGGGCAATACCCTCAGTTTTCAATTCTTTGCCACCAGAAATGAGCTCTATAACTATTTGGGCATAGTTCCAAATTGTTCTACATAATGGTTGAAACAGTTTACAACTCCACCAATAGCCATTAGTGTCCCAATGTTCTCACATCTCCTCCAACGTTTCTCATTCTCCTTTTCTATCCTATTAGCCAATCTAATAGGTGTGAGGTAGTGTCTCAGTATTGTTTTAATTTGCATTTCTCCAATCAATAGTGATTGAGAGCATTTTTTCCCATGGCTATAGATAGCTTTGATTACTTCATCTTAAAACTGATTATTCATATTTTTGATCATTGTCAGTTGGGGAATGGTTCTGCTTTTTATAAATTTGACCTATTCCTCTATATATTTGAGAGATGAGGCCTTTATTAGAGAAACTTGTTTCAAAAATTCTTTCACAATTATGATTGTTAACTGTATTTTCCTCCATCTCATCCCCTCTTTGTACTCTATTCTCCTTCTCCTTTCCCCCTGTCTCTCCTCAAAAGTGTTTTACTCCTGACTGTTATTCCCCCAATCCACCCTCCCTTCTATGAATACCCCACCTTTTTAGGTCCCCTTTGCCCTTTACTTTCCTATAAGGTAAAAATCTATTTCTATGCCCAATTGATCATATATTGTATTCCCTCTTTAAGTCAATTCTGATGAGAATGAGGTTCAAGCATTCCCTGCCACCTCCCCAATCTACCTTTCCACTGTAATAGTTCTTTCTTGCCTCTTTTATGTGCGACAATGTACCCTCATTCTATTTCTC
The DNA here is from genome assembly GCF_003287225.1 of Phascolarctos cinereus. Taxonomy (NCBI): domain Eukaryota; kingdom Metazoa; phylum Chordata; class Mammalia; order Diprotodontia; family Phascolarctidae; genus Phascolarctos; species Phascolarctos cinereus. The sequence continues at coordinate 288,219,870 of NW_027555847.1, read as the reverse complement.
TCTTTGCCTTTCTCCCAGTTCATTTCTCTTTCTCACCTCTTAATTTTACTTTTAAAAATATTTTCTCATGTATTCAACTCACAGTTGTGCCCTATATCTATATATACTCCTTCTGCCTAAATAATGAGAAAGTTCTTATCTTCCCATGTAGAAATATAAACAGTTTAACCTTATTAACTTCCTTATGATATCCATTTCCTGTTTACCTTTATATGGTTCCCTTGAGTCTTGTATTTGGAAGTCATATTTTCTGTATGACTCTGGTCTTTTCATCAGGAATGCTTGAAAGTCCTCTATTTTGTTGAATTTCCATTTTTACCCCTGAAAGATTATACTCAATTTTGTTGGGCAGGTGGTTTTTGGTTGTAATCCCAGCTCCTTTGCTCTCAAGAATATCATATTCCAAGCCCTCCAATTTTTTGATGTAGAAGCTGCCAAAATCTTGTGTTATACTGACTGTGGCTCCATGCTACTTGAGTTGTTTCATTCGGGCTCCTTGAAATATTTTCTTTTCAACCTAGGAGCTCTTGAATGTGATTGTAATATTCCTGGTAGTTTTCATCTTAGGTCTCTTTCAGGAGGTGACAGGTGAATTCTTTCCATTTCTATTTTACCCTCCAGTTCTAGAATATCAGGGGGGTTTTCCTTGACAATTTCTTGAAAGATGATATCTAGGCTCCTCTCTTGATCATGGCTTCCAGGAAATCCCATAATTTTTAAATGATCTCTCCTGGATCTATTTTCCAAGTAGGTTGTTTTTCTATGATGATATTTCACATTGTCTCCTATATTTTCATCTTTTTTGTTTTGTTTTATTGTTTCTTGATGTCTTATAAAGTCATTAGCTTCCACTTGCTGAATTCTAATTTTTAAGGAATTATTTTCTTTAGATGTTTTATACCTCCTTTTCCATTTGGCTCATTTTATTTTTTAATGAGTTCTTGCCAGAATCTTCTTTAATAAGCTAATCCTTCAACTGGAAGATGTTCATCTACCTGAGAATCGGTATGACTTCAAAAAGTGCCGAGGGAAAGTCTACGTAGTGTTTGAGGCCCAACAACTCAGCAAGAAATGCTATAGAGTAGAACATAGGTCTGTACATAACATTCATTGATCTAACCAAGGCCTTTGATTTTGTCAGTCAGGAAAACTTGTGGAAGTCCATGGCAAAATTGGTTCCCCAGAGTTCATCAGTGTATACACCAGTTTCATGATGGCATGTCTCGTGGGTTCTGGATGATGGATGATGTTCTTACACTTTCCCAGTCACCAGTGGAGTGAAGCAGGGCTATATACTTGCTCCCATGCTTTTTATCATAATGTTTTCAGTAAGGTTATCAAATGCCTTCAATAAGGTTAGCTATTGCACTGAGGGTAAATTATTTAACTTGAAAAAGGCTGCAAACCAAGACTAAAGTGGAGGGAGAGTTCATGCATGACTTTTGTTTCCATGTAATTGTGCACTCTATGCCTCCTCTGAGGCTGAGATGTAACTGAGATTTGGTTTTTGGCCTCACAATCAACACCAAAAAAACAGGTTCTCCAAAAAGTGGTGTCATGTCATCTATACATGGAACCAGTGGTTACAGCAAATGGATTTTGGATGCTGTGGAAAAGTTCACTAACCTTAGAAATATATTTTCTAGGGATGTCCACATAGATGATGAGGTTGGAACACATATTGCCAGAGTGACCTCAGTGCTTCAAAGACTCATAAAGAAAGTATGGGAGAGAAGATATATTAGGCTGCCTTTCAAACTGAAGGCCACTGTGTTGACATTGTGTGTGAAACTTGTATAGTCTACCACTGCCATCTCAGGAAGCTGAATCATTTTCATTTTAATTTTCTTAGGAATATTCTGAAGATCCCCTTGAAAGATAAGGTACTGGACAATGAGGTCCTTTATTTAGCTTAATGCCAAGCATTCAAACTTCTGCAGAGAGCCCAATTCTAATGGGCTGGCAATATTGTTTGAATGCCAAATGCATATTTACCAAAAAAAAAAGAAAGAAACTATTATGAGAATTCACACAAGGAAAATGTTCACATAGAAGTCAAAAGAAACAATACAAGGACACTCTTGAGGTCTCTGAAGAATTTCGGTATTGATGGCGAGACATGGGAGATATTAGCACAAGACTCTCTAGCATGATGTGTCTACATTAAACATAGTGTATGCTCCATGAGCAAGGCTTAATTGCAGTAGCTCAAAAGAAATGTGAAATGCACAAATTTAGAGACATCTCTATTCCAAATGTTCATACTGATTATTTGTGCCTAACCTGTTGTAGAAATTTCCAAGCTTGTATTGGTTTGTTAAGCCACAGTCTGGTACACTGTAAAAGACCCTGTTATCATGATGTAATTTTGGTCCTCTCCTATTATTAAGGAAAACAATGAATCATTTCTAATAGACTATAAACCCGTTGTGAACAGGGATTATATTATATTGAAATATTATTAACCAAGAATACATATAGCACCTTATGCTTAGGTGTTTAATAAATGTTTGTTGAATAATGGAAAAAAAAAAGAAGAAAAAAATGGGTTCTCTATCTTCTAGGAAGAAGAACCTAAGCATTGCCAGTGATTTAGACCCCAAAGGATGGGGGCTAGGTTGGGGAAGAAAGCATCCCTGAGGGACAAATGCCATACCTTACCCTGTAATCTCAAAAGCTAACCAGAATAATGTTGTAGGTAGAGAGAAGTCAAACCTTTAGAAAGGGCTGAAAAAATCAAGAGACCAGAGTAGGGGTTGTAAAAGGGACATCACAGCAGCATTTTAAAACTGGAATGGGATAGGAGTCCAGGGAATTGTTGAGGTTACATACTGGAGTGAGCAACACAAAGCACTGGGGAATGAGAATTTGTCACTTGCAAACTCTCTGGCTGAAATCACTTCTTTTTTCATGGTAACATGTAGGCCATCTCCCTCTTCCCTCAGCTATGTTTATAACACTGTGAGTATAGACAAAAGTGAAAAATAAAATTTTTGTTTTCTTTCTGAGAATCTGTAATGAAGGAATGAATGAGGAGTGAAAACACATGTATGTGCTGCCTACATTGGTAGCAAGTTATGATGATGAAATCACTTAACCTCTGTAAGTACTAGTTTCCCAGTCAGTAAAATAAGGATAACTACTTTTCCTACCACCCTATGTTAAGGAAGCACTTAGACAACTTTAAAACCTTTATAAACCTGAGCTATTTGTACAACTTCAGTTGTAAAACCAAAGAGAGTTTTAAAGTCTTTTACATTTTATAATTTTGTGATGAAATATGGCATAAAACATAATGTTGTTTTTGATCATTTTGGGGAGGCTTGCACTGGGGACTATCAACAACAATTATACAACTCAAGCACATATATGTAAAATATTCACTGGTTATTTTTACTTTAGTACAATTAATCTTTAATATAAATATCTTTTGCCAATATTATGGATTTCCTTACATCAGCTTTTGAGATTCAAAGTACATAGTTTATTTTCAAAGATCCTGTATTTTAAGTGAAAGATTACATGATAGAAAAACTAATAAATCTCACAGTGAACAACAATAAGGAAAACATTTCAAAAGAGTGCTGAAATAGTGGTTGGAACTGATGACTAAGAGCATGAAAGTAAATTTCTCATTTTCCTCTATTTTATTTGGGAAGGCACATTTTTATTGTGAGAGAATGGAAAAGAAAGGATCAACCTCTTAGACTTTTTCCTTTCATCTTTATCCATCTACCTAAAACAGCATCATATTTTTGTTGGTATCACTACCATGTCACTTTGCTAGCCACTCGCCTGATCCTATATAAGGAGGTGCCCCCCCCAACAAAAGTTCAGTGATTAGGAGTCCTACACTAACCCTGGAGTGTTTTTTTCACTTAACTTCCTTGAGCAGAAGTACAACAAGGTACCAAGCTTTTTAAGTGTTCAGAGTCAGAGTCAACTGCTCTGGGGCACCTGTGTCACTATTCCCTTAGTGATACAGCACAACCACAAGACCTCAAACAGAAGACATAGACATTTATTTAAGTGGATCCATTGAAGAAAAAAATAAAAAAAACAAGGGCACAAAAACATTTAACATTTTTTCCCCAAATACAGATAGCCTACCAGTAATTGTCAAGTAAATTTCAATTGAGTTAAAAGCAGATAATAATGTCCTGTTTCTATGGCTGAATGAGGAAGGGATCTTTAATCCAATTTATGGACTAGCGATTCATTCACAAAATCAGACCAGACTGTGTCCCACTGAATGGGGCTAGTAGAGTTGGCTCTAGATATAAGTGTTGTCATTGGTGCGGAGCATCAAATGAAATACTCCCACATGTCGTCTACCACTGTAGTTTTCAACTGATTGGAGCTATTACATGATGCCATACTATTTTAATTAGACCAGTTAAAGCAATCAAAATGCCAGAGAAAACTGAAATTCAGGTAAACAATAGTTCCAGAATTGTGAGAACCCTTAAAATCAGATTTAATAATCGTGGACAATGAGAATTTGTTGTCATTTTCACAGATGTCATCATACCCTTTGAAAATAGATCTTAACAATCAGCAATAACTTGAAAACTTGAGAAATAACAGATAATTTGTCATTACTTGGTTCAGGAAGGTTACAAGGTATATACTGCAATGCACTGATAGGGAGGGTTGTAGGAGAATGGGATCCAGTTAATGACATTGCGCTATTTAAATTAAAAATCAATTTGAGTTACGTTAGCCTGATAAGGAAGTTGATGGCATAGTACTCCATAAGATGTAGAAGGGACGTGTACATAGAGCATATAAGTGGAGTTAGGCAGCACAAAGAATGAGCTTGAGAAGTATTTAGTGAAAAGATACTGTGCTTCATTATTAATTTATATGCAATATACTATGATATTTCCTTGTGATCTATTTATGATTGAATGGACACATACGTATTAAATATGCATATGTAGTGTTTATCTCTTTGGGTTTTATATTTAACCCTTACTATTACCAGACACTTGATTTTTAACCCTGTAAAATATAATATGTGATTAAAATATATGCAAGCCTGTTCACTTAAATATTAGTTGAATAAACCAAAAAAAATACCTACATTCAGTTTGAGATGTGCAAAAGGCAGTAGGTTATGAGTGATTGGAGCTCTGCAGAGGTGATCACTGAACCCATGGGATTCAATGAGATTATAAAAAGGGGTAGGATGAAGGAGAAGAGAGGAAGGGCTGAGCAGAGACACTTACGAGACCTTCAAAGTTATTGGGAATGAAGAACAAGCAAAGCAGACAGAGATGGAACACTTGGACAGGTGGGAGAAGAAGTAGGGGAGAGTAGCATCATAAAAATATGGAGAGAAGAGGTAATTCAGGGGAAGAGGGTGATTACATGTCCAATGTAGCTGCAAGGTCAAGAAGCATAAGAATTGAGAAAAAAAGCAATTAGATTTAGAAATGAAGAGATTACAAGTAACTTTGGAGAGAGCAGTTTCAGTTGAATAATGAGGTCAAAGAGTTCATAACTGAGGGAGATTAGAAGTGGAGGAACCAAGTGTAGATGACTTTCTCAAAAGATATAGTCATTAAAGGAAGGAAAATTATACAGTGATGGTCATTAGAGATGGTTAGACTGAATGAGGCTTTTCTTTTCCTTTTTTTTTTTTTTAAGAATAGAGGAGATATGAGTGCTTGGAGGCAACAGAAAAGCAGCCAGGAGTTAGAGACTGAGTGTTAGAGAGTCGGGCTGAATAAAGGAGCATTTTGCATAAGAACAGAGAATTAGATGGAACAGAATGTATACAAATTGGGGTATGACTTAACAGGGAAAAAAGACCATGTGAGATGTAGGGAAGGAAAAGATAGGGAGAAGACAACTAAGTAATGTGATGTCCCAATTTTTAGCTATCTTATTATTTGATGCATTTTCATATGTTTGTTAATCTTTTGTATTTCTTCCAAAAATGCTTACTCATATCCCTTTACCTGCATTTTGGAAGAATTGTTCCTGATCTATTTATGCTATTTTCCTATATATTTTAGATTTTGGGTTCATATCAGAAATAACAAAAACAAAAACCTCCCAATTGAAAGTATCCCTTCTTATTAAAGATAAATTGATTTTGTTACAAGAAAACATTTTAAAAGTTTTTTATAACTAAGATTGCTTATTTTACTTGTGACCTCTCTACTTTTCTTGGTTGAGGTTTCTATTGATGACTAAAGATTTTAAGGGCATAGAGAGATTCCATTCTCCTTTATTTGTTTTTGGATATAATGTGACCTTTTTATATTTGTCACATAATCATTTGAAATTCATTATGATATATGGTGTAAGAAAGAAGCTACTGTAAATCTAATTTCTACCAAACTTGCTTTCAGTTTTCTCAGTAGCCCATATCCAAAAGAAGAATAGATTTAGAGTCAGAAGACCCTTGTTCAAATCTTTGTCACTCTATACCTGTGTAATAATGGGCAAGTCACTCAAACTCGCTTTGTTTCAGATAATTATACATCAAATGATGAGTTTAAAATGTTGATCTTTAAGTCCAAGGACTTCTAAATCAATTATTCTATGATAGTTTCCCAATTGGATTGAGTTCTTGAGTTAAAAAAAAAATAGGCTACTCTTTACAATTCATTCTCAGTCTTGCTTATCTAAGCGTTTTCCCCATCATACTTTTCTACTTTAACTGGTAACACATAGACAAATGATTACTGCTTTATAATATCATTTGAGATCAGAAAACACAAGAGCATTTTCATTCCTGTATTCTTTTATTATTACTTTGCATATTCTAGATCTTCTGTTACAATAAATTAATTTTTTTAATCTCCCTCCTTTTGGAAATGATCCTTTGATAGTTCATTGGTATAATCCCAAACATATAAACCATAAAACAAGCTATCTCGCAGAGTAGTTGTGCGAATCAAATGAGATAACATTTGCAAAGTGGTTAGCACAATGCTTGGCACATGGTAGGCACTATACAGATGAGAGCTATTATAATTATAAGTAGTAGTAGCAGCAGCAACAGCAGCAATATGTTCTTTTTATTGCAAGGATAGGGGCCATTCTTGCATGTTTAATGTCTCTCAGACTATTTGTCTTTCATTATCTGCACTTCTTAAAGAATAACAGATAGAAAGCTCAAGAGACCCTTGGAGGTCAATTACTTGTTGAACATACTTATTTAAGAAGTAAGGAAACTAAGGTTCAGAAAGGATGCATTTGCTAAAAGATTAATTTCCTCCCCCACACCAGCTTAGCTGATATACTCAGAATGTAATGTGCAGATAAAAGAAGATGAAGCTTTATTTTTTCAAATAGTACAAAAATGTTTACATTATCATTATCCTATTTTAAAGGGTGGGGAAAAAGTTTTCCCAATTAAATTGGAAGGGAATTTGACATCAACTGCGTGATGCCCTTCTAGTGACCCTTCAAAGAAAGGAGATTATCAACTCTGACACAGTTGAGCAGTAATCCAGATACCAATGACAAGGGATAACTCTTGGCCTTGACCTTGTCCCCTCATACATTTACTGTATGAGAGGGTGAATGAGCAAATTTCACTCTTCTCTAAGTTATTTACCTTGTAGGAAACATAATACCTGGGGGACAGGAAAAGGAGCATATGGAAACTTCAAAAAGAGAAAGAATATAGGGACATTTCAATACCAAAGGAATGAATTGCCTTATCACATGTATGCCTCAATACCAGTGAACTCATTATTTGTACCTACTCTTACGGTGGAATAAAGATACTGAGTAATTGCATCCAGACAATGATTTATTTTGCAATGCATGCAGTTGCAGAAACAAAGTGGGTCCAAGGCTCTAGATAGCCAAGGCCATTGACCATCAGTTTCTACACAGTTTGGAGGGAGAGAAAAATAGAATTATAAGGACTGAAAAACCTGGTTTCTTATTGGGGGAAGGGATCTGAGAGGGAAAGGGAAATGATTGGTAGAAGGATTCAGAAGACACTGAGGTGAGAGGGAAAGGGTTAGTTTTCTGATACTCCTTAAGTCCAGTGACCTTTAACAGGGGGAGTAATCTTATGGCTTCTCAAAAATAAGGTGGATAAAGGCAAAATGGAGTCACTGATGCAATTTTTTTCATATCATTGAATCAGTTGAAAACTCCACCAACAGTGCATTAGTGTCTCAATGTCCCCATGACACCTCCAACACTTGTCATTTTCCTTTTCTGTCCTATTAGCCAATCTAATAGGAGTGTGGTAGTATCTCAGATTGTTTTAATTTGCATTTCTTCAATCAATAGTTACTTACAGCATTTTTAAAATTGCTAGAGATATCTTTGATTACTTCATCTGAAAAATTATTGTTCATATCTTTTGAAAATTTGTCAGAGAATATCTCTTTTTTCCCCCCTAAATATGAGTAGTTCTATATATACTTAAGAAATGAGACCTCTATCAGAGAAACGTGTGTCAAAATTTTTTTCACACTGATGATTAATTGTATTTCCTTCCATCCTATTTCCTGCCTGTTTATTCTATTCTCTCTCTTCTTTCACTGTCTCTCCTCAAAAGCATTTTGCTTCTGATTATTGCCTGCCCCAGTCTGCCCTCCCTTCTGTTAGCAGCCTCTCTGCCCTTCTCTTATCCTTTTCTCTTCCTACTTTCCTGTAGAGTAAGATAGATTTTGATACCCAATTGAGTGTGCAGGTTATTCTCTCTTTGAGGCAATTCCAATAAGAGTAAGCTTCAAGCATTCCCTACCACCTCTACTATCTAACCCTTCACCGTAAAAGCTCTTTCTTGCCTGTTTTATGTGAGGTAATTTAACCTATTGTACCTCTCCCTTTCCCTTTCTCCCAGTTCATTCCTCTTTCTTACCTCTTAATTTCACTTTTAAAGATATCATCTCACTTGTGCCCTTTGTCTATATATACTCCTTCTAACTGCCCTAATAATGTGAAAGTTCTTATGAGTCACAAGTCTCATCTTCCCATGTAGGAATATAAACAGTTTGACCTTATGGTTTCCCTTTCCTGTTTACCTTTTTATGCTTCTCTTGAGTCTTATATTTGAAAACTATTTTTTTTATTCAGCTCAAGTCTTTTCATCAAGAATGCTTGAAAATCCTCTAATTTGTTGTCCATTTTTCCCCTAAAAGATTATACTCAGTTTGGTTGGGTAGGTGATTCTTGGTTGTAATTCTAGCTCTTTTGACCTCCAGGATATCATAGTCTAAGTCCTCCAATCCTTTATTTTTTTAATCTTTTTAAAAATAATTAATTTTAAGTTTCAACATTCACTTTCCTAAGTTTTTGAATTTTAAATTTTCTCCCTCTTCCTTCCACCTCCCTCCCCAAGACAGCATGCAAAGCTGTATAGGTTCTTCATTTACATTCCTATTAAACACATTTTCACATTAGTCATGTTGTAAAGAAGAATTTGAACTAAAAGGAGGAACCACAAGAAAGAAGAAACAAAACAGAAGGAAAAAAAGCAAATAGTATGCTTTGATCTGCATTCAAACTCCATAGTTCTTTCTCTGGATGTGGATAGCATTTTCCATGAGACATTTGGAGATGTCTTAGATCCTTTGCTGAGAAGAGCTAAGTCTATCAAAGTTAGTCATCACACAACGTGACTGTTACTGAGTACAATGTTTTGCTGGTTCTACTGACTTCACTGACCAACAGTTCCTACAAGTGTTTTCAGGTTTTTTTGAAGTCCGCTTGCTCATCATTTCTTATAGCACAATAGCATTCTATTACGTTCATATACCGCAACTTGTTTGGACATTCTCCAATTGATGGGCATCCCCTCAATTTCCAATTCTTTGCCACCACAGAAAGAGCTGCTATAAATATTTTTGTGCATGTGGATCTTTTTCCCATTTGTGTGATCTCTTTGGGATACAGCCCAGAAGTGCTATTGTTGTGTCAAAGATTATGCACATTTTTTATAGCCTTTCAGGTATAGTTCCAAACTGCTTTCCAAAATGGTTGGATAATTTCACAACTCCACCAACAATGCATTAGTGTTGCAATTTCCCCACATCTCCAACATTTATAATTTTCTTATTTTGTTATATTAGCCAATCTAATGGGTGTGATGTGGTACCTCACAGTTGTTTTGATTTGCATTTCTCTAATCAAGAACGATTTAGAAATTTTTTTTATATGACTATAGATGGATTTGATTTCTTCATTTGAGGACTGCCTGTTCATATCTTTTGACCATATATCAGTTGAGGAATGACTTGTATTCTTATAAATTAGACTTAGTTCTCTATATATTTTAGAAATGAGGTCTTTATCAAAGATACTGCCTGTAAAATTTCTTTCCCAACTTTCTGCTTCCCTCCTAATCTTGGTTTCATTGGTTTTATTAGTGCAAAAACTTTTCAACTTAATGTAATCAAAATTATCCATTTTGCATTTCATAATGTTTTCTCTCTCTTGTTTGGTCATAAATTGTTCTGTTCTCCATAAATCTGACAGGTAAACTATTCCTTGCTTTCCCAGTTTGTTTATAGTGTCAGCCTTTATATCTAAACTGTGTACCCATTTTAACTTTGTTTTGGTATAGGCTGTAAGATTTTGGTCTATGCCTAATTTCTGCCATACTCCATCAAATAGTGAGTTCTTATCCCAGAAGCTGTGGTCTTTGGGTTAATCAAACAGTAGATTCCTATAGTCATTAACTACAGTGTCTTATGTACTTAACCTATTCCACTGATCCACCACTCTATTTCTTTGCCAGTACCAAGTGGTTTTAATGATTCTTGCTTAATAATACAATTTAAGATCTGGTATGGCCAGGCCACCTTCCTTAGCATTTCTTTTCATTAGTTCTCTTAATTTTCTGGACATTTAATTCTTCCAGATGAATCTTTTATTATTTTTTTCTAGCTCTATAAAATAAATTTTTGTCAGTTTGATTGGCATGGTATTGAATAAGTAAATTAATTTAGAGAGAATTGTCATTTTTATGATATTAGCTCATTATATATACATATATACGTATATATGTATATATATATGTATATATGTATATATATATAATGTTTCACAGAGTCATTAGCTTCCAATGCCCAATTCTAATTTTTTAATGAATTATTTTCTTCAGTTAGCTTTTGTACCTCTTTTTCCATTTGGACCATTTTACTTTTGGGGGAGTTGTTTTCTTCAGTGTACTTATTTTTACATTTTGTCAACTGCATTTTTAAATGAATTAATTTTTCTTCTACCTCCCTTATATGACTTTTAAAATCCTTCTTCAGCTCTTCCAAAAAGGCTTTTTGGGCTCTTATATGTTCTTTCTTGCTCATGTTGTTTGCCATTTTTTCTGGCTTTAAAAGTTGATCTCTGCTTCTGGGGCACAAAGGCACTGCTCCAGGGTTCTTGTGCTGGTAGCAAGGGGACTGGTTACTTGTTTGCTGAGTCAGAGCTTGCCACTGCTTGCTGGGATGCCTCCCTTCCTCCACTGGTACCTTTCAACCGCAGCAAGAGGACCTTTCCCATTAATCCCCTTACCCTCAGGGGCTAAAAGACTTCTGTATCTAATCTTTCTTTTGACTCTACTATTTCAGGATTTTTCCTGGGACAACATTCTCTGGGTTTTTCAAGGTCAGTAATGAGGGTGAGAGCAAATTACTGCTTACTCTGTCATCTTGGCTCCCAGAAGTCTCTCCTCCTACAAGCCTTTAATGTAGAAGCTACTAAATCTTGTGTAACCCTGACTGTGCCTCTACAGTACTTGAATTCTTTCTTTCTGGTTGCTTGTAACATTTTCTCCTTATACTGGGAGCTCTGGGATTTGGCAATAATATTCAAGGGAGTTTTCATTTTGGGATCTCTCTCAGAAGGTGACTGGTAGATTTTTTTCAATTTCTATTTTACTGTCTTGTTCCAGAATATCAGGGCAGTTTATAATTTCTTGAGAGATGATGTGCAAACTTTTTTTTTTTATCGTGGCTTTCAAGTGGTCCAATGTTTTTTTAAATTATCTCTCCTGTATTTATTTTCCAAATCAGTTGTTTTACCAATGAGATATTGAATAGCCTTTTTTTTCATTCTTTTGATTTTGTTTTATTGTTTCTTGATGTCTCATAAAGTCATCAGCTTCCACTTGCTCAATTCTAATTTTTAAGGATTTTTTTTCAGTGAGATTTTGTACCTCCTTTGCATTTGGCCAATTGTACTCTTTAAGGAATTCTCTTCGGTGAATTTTTGTACCTACTTTTTTCCATTTGTCTAATTCTACTTTTCAAGGCATCCTAATCTTCATTTGAATTGAGTGCATCTTTTACCATTTCATCTATTCTGTTTCTAAAGTGTTATTTTCTTCAATGTGCGTGTGTGTGTGTGTGTGTGTGTGTATGTGTGTGTGTGTGTGTGTGTGTGCCTCCTTTACCAAGCTAATTTACCCAGACTATTTCTTGACTTATAACTTTTTGCTAAAGTGAAGCTCTGCTTCCAGGGTGGGGTTGGTGGAGGGACACTGTCCAAAGCTTCAGGGGATTTGTGCAGCTGTTTTCAGAGATACTTCTAGGAACCTGTAAGTTTTCAGTTCTTAAAAATGGTGGTATGGTGTAAAGAAATGAGTGGCAAGTTCTTCTTGCCAGTGTTCTAATCTGTGAGTGACCACAAGAACTGTTTCCTGCCTTGGAACTATTACCAGTGTCTGCACTCCACTGTGACTACAAGCTCTGGTGTGCCACTGCTTTTCTCCCTGGTCTGCCACCTAGGACTGTGACCCAGATCTGCATATGGGCAAAGCAACAGAATCCTGCTCCCGGTGCCAATTGAGAGACCCCTGTAATTTCCTTCTGTCCATTTGTTTGACCTCTTAAGCATCCATTTGCTGAGAGCTCCAGAAGTAGCTCCTGTTGCAGCTAATTTAGTCACTCTCACAGCCTGCTCCTGGTATGCACTGGGGCCTGGTATGCATTGGCAGGACCTACACTGGACTGTGCTCCACTCTCATCCAAGTGTGACAGACCTTCCCTGCTGATCTTATAAGTTGTCTTTGGCTGGAAAATGGTTTCATCCCATACTTTTGTGGGTTCTGTCACTCCAATATTTGTTTTGAGAGATTATTAAAAATTGTTCACAGAGGTTCTGTGGAGAGCTCAGGTGCCTTTTCTCCACTATCTTGGCTCTACCTCCCTCCAAATTAGTTTTGTTTCCACTAATGACATTTTTAATATAAGACTATTCTTCTTGCTATTGTTGTATATATTTGTGAGACAATGTGTCCCAGTTGTAGAGGAATGTTTTGAAGCTATATTGATCTTAATATTCCATTTTAGTAAATAACTGAGCTAATTTTTGTCTATTGGTTCTCTGTTAAAGGTAAGTGCAACAGTGGGGGCTTTTAAAATATACTTTTGGAATGCATGCCCGAAGAGTTCTATATATGTATGTATGTATATGTATGTGCATATGCGTGTGTTGTGTGTGTGTGTGTATGTTATACCCCCTTTGTGACTTACTTCTCCAAATCAGCATCTCTAATGGAAAGTTGTGAGAAAACCATGCTGTCTACACTCTACATTCCAGTCATCATGCTGATCACACCCCCTTCCAATGCCACATACTAAAATATTCTGTTTTGCCCCTGGAACCATTCTTAGCTCTGATAGCCTTATCTTGCCCACAACCAGGCCTTTGGATCATTTCTTTGCCACCATTTCCAAAACATACCACAATTACTCTGGACATCAGCTTCACCCATATCAGAATCTTGGGCTTTTCCTTTGGAACCATCATGAATTCTGATAGGTGAATTTGTCCTTAACTTGCTTCAAACCTCCCAACTACTCTTTATATCTCATTTACTCCTTATTAGAATTTAAATTCTTTGATGGCAGAACCTGCTTTTGGTTGTACTTTTATCCTCAATGCCTAGCATTATTGTGTAGCACATAATAAACTCTTACTGAATACATTATCTGGGGAATATTATAACTCCAGCGTCAAGGAATATCCTTTGCTAGGGAAGTTCTATAGGCACTCCTAATTTGTATATTATTATATCAAATCCTAGGGCAAGTAGGTGGGGCAGTGAATAGAGTTCCAGTCTTGGAGTAACAAGGACCTGAGTTCAAATCTGGCCTTAGATATTTACTAGCTGTGTGACACTGGGTAAGTCATTGAACCATATTTACCTCAGTTTCCTCATCTGTAAAATGAACAGGAGAAGGAAGTGGCAAACCACTCCAGTGTCTTTGCCAAGAAAATCCTAAACAGAATCATAGTCAGAAATGACTGAAAATTGACAGAACAACAAATATTAAATCCTAGATTCACAGGTACATATAGCTATATATCTCTATGTGTGTGTTTATCTCTCTGTCTATCTCTCCATCTATCTATCTATCTATCTATCTATCTATCTATCTATCTATCTAATGTTATACATGGGGGATATGAGCAGGCTGCTGCACAAATTTTGTAAAGATTGCTTTTTAGCATTTGTAGAGAGAATACATTACTCTAAAAATCCCATTAGATGGAAAGTTATGTCATATTCTTGATTTCCAATTGACTTTGCATGTAACTTTGGGCAAAAATTTTATCTCCACACTTCAGTTTGCCCATCTGTAAAGCCACAATAACACCTGCCATCTCAAAAGAAGTTGTGAGGATTAATTACTTTGAAAAATGTCTGAGCTATTCATAATTCATAAAGTATTGCTACAGCCTTTTTCAGTGGATATTTCTTTCCCCCTCCACATATTTCTCTAACTTTCTTATATGTATAAAATAAGGCTAATAAAATAGTTATAAAAAGAAAGTTTATTGAAAATTGCATTTACAGAAATGCCTGTATAATGAATAAACCTAAATTAAAACCAATAACCATGCAGAAATATAAAATTTAAAAATTTTACTTACTTCTAGAAATTGGAGTGAGGCTTTAGAAACACCTAGAGTTGGGTAGATACTAACCATATAAATTTCAGCATGAACAACAATATACTTGATGTGTAAAGAATATTTAGAGGAATAAACTGCTAATAAAATGAAGTAATTAGGTATTTTCTAAAGATATAATATCCATAGAAGCCATTGAAAACACAGTCATGTCAGATGGGAAACTTTTATTAACCCAACAAATATCACTACACATAATACTTTTATGTTGAGTGATAAAATGATATATTTTTGATCATCACTAATTTTCAAATATTTAAATCAGTGTCATTATTATCCCTTACTCTTGCCATGTGACCAGTCTATTTTTCTTTTTAAATTATTGCACATTTGTTTGATGATATCCTTTATTCAGGGTCTTTACTCTTTATTGTGCATTTTTCTTGTTCTGAAGTCTGCTCATACTTACCATGCAAGTCTCCATTACCCTCTGAAGAATACTTGTTTTAAATTCTTTTAGGAATGTAGTGCTCCATGATGTGTAGCCCTATAATAATTCTGGTAGAATGTTGCTAATTTTAAAAAAAAGATGGTTTGTTTTCAAGAGAAATTTGGGATCATTAAAGGAGTGTTTGGTGTTCTGAAGGCCTCTTGATCCACTCCCCTGCTTAATTCTGGACTCAGATGATTATTAATTTTCTGTATCTATACAGAAAAATATTGAGAAATGAATTCTATAGGTTTTTATGTAAAAAAATCATAAATTTGACAATAGTCATTATTAATTGACTTCTTTTAATCACACTAATTTGAGTAGTGATAAATCTATCCAAGAGGCTCTGCTAAAAAGTTATTATGGTGCTAAGAATGTCTAAGACATTGGGCTGCTCATTACTGAAACTTTTAGACCACCAAGTACTTGTCAGATTTTCTTGAACTTTTCCTGTAACCACCCTAGATCCTTGGTGGAGACAGTCCCAAAATTTGTTTTCCTTCTATAGTCTCATCACTTCATTCTCATCACGAATCACAATCTTTTGGTCAGAGGCCATAGGGGAGGTGCCTGGCTGTGGTGTATCAGTTTCCATTCCCACTAACAATGAGAAGGCACTAAAATTAAGACAGCTTGGGAAAGACTTCTTTGTAGGGAGTGGAATTTTTGCTGGGACTTAAAGGAAACCAGAGAAGAAAGGAGGCAGAGAAGAGAATTTGGGAGAAAATAATGAATTCAATTTTGGAAATGTTTACTTTAAGATGTTTATCTTCATCCACTTTGAAGTATCTAATATGCAGTTGGAGATATGAGACTGGAGGCCAGCAGAGAAGTGGCTTTGAGAATCATCAGCATAGAAATGATAATTGAAACATTGGGAGGTTATGAAATCACTAAGAAATATGTCATAGGAGGAGAAGATAAGAAGACCCAAGACAGAGCCATGTGGGATACCCATGGATAAGAGGCATGACCTGGATGAGAGCCCAGGAAAGGATATTAAGAAAGAGCAGAAAAATAAATGGGTAGAGAAAGGCTAGAGAGAAAAGAATATGAAGGTTAAGTGGTGATCAACAGTGTCAAAGGTTACACAGAGGTCAAGAGGGGTGAGAATTGAGAAAAGACTATTGGATTTGGCAATAGTAGCTTTGTAGGGAACAGTTTGGTTGAATGATTGGGTAAGAAGCCATATTGTAGAGAGCAAAAAAGAAAATGAGAGGAGAGTAAAAAGAGTCACCTATTGTATGTAGTCTTTTCAAGCAGTTTATCCACAAAAATGAGGGGAACAAAACAAATACGCATTTATAAAGTGTCTATTATGTGCCAGGCATTGCACTTAGTGGTTTACAAATATTATTTCATTTGATCCTCACAACAATTCTGCCTTGTAGGTGCAGTTGTCATCCTCCTTCTACAGTTGAGGAAACTGATGTTGACAGAGTACAAATGACTTGGACCAGAGCACCATAGCTAGTAAGTGTCTGGAGCAAGATGTCAATTGAATCTTCCTTACTCCAGGTCCAATGCGTTATCCGGCCCAGTTCACCAAATGTCTGCTAAAAGAAAAGATAGTCATGGGATGAAAATTACTAGGTATGGAAGGTTCAAGTGAAGGATTTTTGAGGATAGGGGAGACATGAGCACGTTTGTAGGCACTAGGGAAGCAACTAATAGACAGGGAGAACTTGAAGAAAATGGGGATGATGGGGTGGACAATATGATTTAGGAGATAGAAGCAAACTTCTGCAGATAGAAGTACTTGCCTTAGCAATGAGAAAGTAATGGGAAAGGCCACATCTTCATGTGAGATATGGGTAAAGGAAATGATAGTAGGAGAAGGCATCTGGAAGGGTTTGAACATAAGAGACACATTGTGGATAATAATGGGATTCATCTCTTAAAGAAGTCAGGATGGGATGGGACCAAAATATATATGTAAGTATTAGCTTTGGAAAGGAGAAGGGCCCTCTCTTCACCTAAGCCTCAGAAAAGGAGGAGATGGTAAGAGAAGATATCTGAATGATGTGAGATGAAGAGAATGGAAGAAGAGGAATGAATGACAAATATGTTTAAACTTTTATTGAATCTC
Organism: Phascolarctos cinereus; assembly: GCF_003287225.1. NCBI lineage: Eukaryota > Metazoa > Chordata > Mammalia > Diprotodontia > Phascolarctidae > Phascolarctos > Phascolarctos cinereus. The sequence goes on along the minus strand of NW_027555847.1, from coordinate 288,202,447 downwards.
CTCCAAGTTCCTTGTTGTTGATATTCTCCTCACCCTTCAACCCTCTTGTGTAGGAAATCACCCTCTGGGGGTTAGTAATATGTTAAATAAGAACCTCCTACAATACTAGCAATGGTTTTCAACTTTCATCTTCATTTCCCATACTCATCCCTTACAACCCTGATCTCACTGAGAACTCCAGTTTCTGTGACTTTAATACCTTCAGTCTATTGGTCCTCATCTCTAACAGCATTAAATTTAATACCTCAGTGCATTAATTGCCACTTTGCCTCCAATGTATGATCCTTAAAAATGAAATGGTCATTGATATCTATCTGTATTTGCTGAATGCCTTTGAACATTCAGATTTGACCAAATTTCTTTTCATTTTTCTAATGTTGGCAATATGGTTTCTGAGAAACCATTAGTGAGAAGCAGGGGACATTGATATTTTTGCAATATTTTTATTTTTCTTATCAATATCTTTGATTTCTAACCATGAGGCTCCTTCATCATCTCATTACTATGCTCTCTATATTTGCTTAAAATACTATGGCCTTAGGAGCCCATAATCCTATATCTCAACACCCAGTCACCCAGAGTTCCCCTTTTTCTTTACCATCTTCCCTCCCACTTCTACTTGAAATTAACTACAAATCATTGTAAGCCAATCCTATTATAAATGCTAAACATCCTTGGCCAAGTTTAACTCAGGCCAGTTCAGTGATTCAGAAACAGGATCAGCATGCAGAAAAACTATCAAGCTATCACATTCAATAAAATGACTTTACCTATAATGACTTTAAAAGAAAATGATTACTAAACACAGAGTTTTCTTCCAACTCCACATTTTGTAGGGCAGGGATACTGGTTCAGAAAGATGTCCTTTCAAGGCAGGGAGAACCCTGCCATACCTCAGAAACACTGAATCCCCATGGGCATGGCTTTTTATACTATTAGGTTCCTTGGATCTACTAAATCTTAAGAACAGCCTCTGTCTCCTAGAAGAAAAGCCATCACAGTCTGTGTAAAATAAATGTTTTTTCCAACTACCTCGGGAAAGATAAACTAAGGATAAGTGCAATAAAACTTAGAGCTATGATGGAAGTAGATTTATTTTATGAGAAATAGACATGACTTGACTGTTAGGAAGTAGCATTTTTTTCTTTGCAATTTCATAATGTACAAGTATTTTTCCCTGAAGAACTCAGAGAGACTAATAAAAATTATCAGAAAGAATTTACACATATTGACTACCTGGAAGATATCAGAGGGAAAAAAAAACTAAACAAACTATGTCTTTCTTTTTCCTAGGTTTAAATGATAGTCAAAAGAACCAATATTAGAGAATGTTCATACTGTGATTTGATGACAAAATGATGCTATTTTATGCAAGCTTGTTAAGAAAAAGTGGGTGAGAGCAAGTATAAGTTGACAGAATGATATGCTTCTTACTAGCACTGCTGAAGTGGCACATTTGCAAATCTGCTTTGGTATTTGGCACAGTATCTCTCTCCAGCTCATGTACAAAGGAACAGAAAAGAAATAAAAGGAATAAAATTGCATGTACACAGTTGTGATCTTATCCTGATAACATTTGTATGAAAGCAGAAGTAATATGGGTTAACAAAGACTCCATAAAACAAAGAATTGTTTTTGCCCATTAAAAAGAAAAAATCATTTCCCTAACAATGAGAGTGAAGTGAGAACCTGAATGTTAGGCAGCATTGATGCATTAGATGAATGCCCTGTCAATCATAATTCAAGTGCCAGCAAGAAAAAAAAATGTTACTTTAGTAATTTGTCTTTACAAATAAACTCAAAATACTGTCTTGGTATATTCAAATTCATGTTTCTCATTCCACTTTACCCCATGGAACTTCTGAATTTTTTTTTAATTTAGAAAAAAAAAACTGATGTAAGTGAATCCAACCAACAAATTCATGTGATTTTCATGTACACATACACATACACACATATACACACATACACATATACAAACATACATATGTATATATATATATATATACACACACACACACACACACACACACACACACACACACACACGATGAAATACAATTTTTAAAAAATCTTTAAGAAAGAAAATGAGACAAAATTTTGTATATAAAATACCTAAAAGTTGAGTTAGGGAATGTGTATCTTAAAAAAAGCAGCTATAAAAAAAATGCAAACAGAAGTAGTATAAAATTTGTCAGCTTTAAAAGCAACCTCACCCTAATTGAGAAGACATGGAATCCTGAATTCTAGGCGGAGTCACAAAGCTTATGGCGTACTGTAACTTGGGGGACTACCTTTGTTACAAAGTCAACAAGTATCAGAGGACAAAAGATCTGTTAGATCTTTTGATTTTGTTCTAGCTATCATAGTTCTCTAAAGTAATAATAAATATCCTGAGCAACCCCTCCATACGCGCACAGGACATTTTGGCATATTTTTAAGTGACCTCTTTTAAATTAGTGCTTTTGAAACTATTCCATTTTGATTTTTAAAATAAATAAATAAACAAATAAATGCAATTAAACTAAAGCTAGGTGAGTCAGTATAGCATAGTGGAAATAACAAGTCCTAAGTTCAAGTCTCAGATCATTGTGACCTTGCAATCTGACTCTTTAAGGTCTCAGTTTCCTCATTTATAAAACCGTGTTGGAGTACATGTTCTTTCCTACTCCTAGTATTCTGTGATTTTATTATCCTGAAAAATTACCCTAACTTGAGGAAGAAGAAGCACACCTAAACATCCCTATAGTTGCAATCACCCTCAATATTCCATTTTCTTGGAACAAGGGTTGGAACAAATTCTTTCTATTTTAAAGACAATATATTAAGTTTAATATTCATTTTACTTTCTCCCTTATGTAGGCTAGCAGACTTGGAGGTCCTTTAGCAAGCATACAAGAAATTACAGAAATGGCAAAAGAGAAAGTATTGAATATAAAAAGCATACTGATAGCATTTCTTACAGGACTAGGATTTGCTATAAAAAAGTATTTGATTGTTGTTTCTGAGTCATTCCACACTGCTTTGAGACAGCCTGTCATCTTAAAAACGATTGCCAGCTTGTGCTCTTACAAAGATGTTGCAGCTCATATAGCTGTTAACTATCCAATGGTTACTCAAAGACCCCTAAAAGTAAACCATAACCCCTAAACCATAACTTCCAAGTGTGGCTAATCTATTCTATCCAGCAATACATCTAATGAAAACAGGAGAAATTATTATATCATTTTCAGTGAATTCAGTGAATTGATGAGAACGTCCCAGATATTTCCAATGATAAATCTATTTTTAAAAATTCTTAACCTAATTCAGAGTGCTAGTAATAGATTTGCCAGTTCCTAATTGGAGGCATGAGAAGGAGAACTTGACTGGAATTCAAGAGATGCAGGTATTTTTACTTCTTCTAAATTCAGCAGAATTTAAGCCAGCCTGTAGACTGAAGCACAGTGAAAGATAAACAATTTATCAATAAAATACGAGATATTTCATTTAAGTAACCAGAAAGAATGATGATTTGGGCCAACAGAATTGAATACAACACTTGGAAGATGTGTTTGGCTTTGTAGACAAACTGAATCCTTTTTTTTCTGGCTAAAGTATAACACCAAAGGAATTGGCTTTTACTGTTGACAAATATGCAGAATGGATGAATGACTAAAAAGCATTTATTAGGTGCATACTATTTGTAAAGCATTGTTAAAAAAAATATCAAAGTGAGACATCACCTTTTCTCAAGCAGTTAATATTCTACTTGAAGGAACGAACACATACATAAATGTGCAGTTTACAGATAGATGATAAAACTTGGAGGTCCTTAGGATTCAGAAGCAGGGCAGATGGTAAGACTCAGTGATCTGGCTGGTGCAACAGCAGAATAGATAGCAATGTCTTGGGGTCTGGCGGGCATAGTGGTAGAGCAGATGGCAGGGCCCAGTGGTCCTTAGGGCATAACATCAGGGCAGATGGTAAGACCCAGTGGTTTGGATAGCATGTAATCCATTCTGGCTGGAGTATAAAGGGAAGATAAGGTTGAATTACAAACATATTTTAGTGAGATTTTGATTGCTACAACTATATGTATTTTTGACACAGACTTATTTGATGTCACCAAGGCCCTTAATGGCAAGAACTTTCTTTCCTAGCTCTTAGGTATCTGTGTCTACTGAGAAGGCAGAGGCCATAGTACCAGAAGAGGAAACTGCCAGGGCTTATGAGAAGAACCTCAGTTGAGGTTGTTTCTCTAGGCAATGGTGATAGAATTTAGTTGAATGAAGGGCTGATGGCTTGGTGGGTGTTATTACTTATGGGTGCTGGGTCACAGGCATTAACCTCCACCAAGGCCTTAACTGCCTTGATCATGTTGCCTTCTGTCTTTCTACTGGGGTGTTTTGCTGACAAACCAGGTGGTGTTCTCTGGTCAATACTCTGGGCCCAGCATTGAGGCAGGGCTGTCACAGATGCATCTCTATTTTAATCTTAAGTGTTCACATCATGCAGAAGAAAAGAAGAAACTTTCAAATGGAATTCTTCTCACCAAGACAGGGCTAACTAAGTGAAGAAGTCTGATTTTTTCCTCCTTAAGTTATGTGTTGTCCTGGTTCAAATTTCTTTGAAAATAAATTACAGGGAATCTTAAAACTATGTAACAGTTGTAAACTTAAAGTAAGATATTTGTCATACCAGAAAGCTTTGATCTTTGGTTTAGTTATGGGGATGGAAAGGACAGACTTAATCTTTGCTCCTGGTATTTCCAGTTTGGCTTTTGGTAGCTGAGTGTGGTGGCTTTGATTAAAGAGTTGTGACCCTGCCCTTATTAGAGCAAGTACTAGAGAATTGTACTAGCTAACTGAAGGCCCAGAAAGTCAGAAACCTCACTTCCAATAGGAAGCTGGTTCAGAGGAGAAATGTGCCACGTGGTGGTTCCATGTAAAATAAAGGAAAGAACTTCAAAAATGATCATACAGTCATCATACATTCAGGGTCAGAGGTCTGAGTTACCCTTCTGCATGAATTCTCCAGTTCCTAATATTTGGGGTCCAAATGCTTCCTCATGGGATCTCTATGCATGTATGCTCACCTCAGGGATATTCTTAGTATGTAAATTCAATACATCCCTTTTCTACAAGTTAACTGGGCCTTCTGATCAACTAGAGAGAAATTTAGACTTATCCATAGAGATTCCTAAGACAGTGGTTTGAGTAGATACAGACCCAAGCAGACCCTTTAACATGGAGTAGCTGTTCTGGAAATGCTACATATGTGAAAGTTGTAGCATAACTTCTATACCTTAAGAAGATCCAAATATTGGCCTAAAATGTTGGACTTTTTAACTGTACAAACCCATGCAATAAGTATTTATTGTGTACCAGAACACTTGGTACTATGCTAAGTGCTAGGAGAAGTAAAAGAAAGAGTTATTTTCTACCCTCACAGTGTTTCCATTTCAATAGGAGCAGATAGCACATATAGATAAATGGTGAAAATGGCAAAAGAGGAAGGTGTTTTGGACTGGAGAATAATAGAGAGTGAGTATAGACACTGGCCAGTTGACACACTTTCCCCCCCCTAGAAATGTTAATTAAACTAAAGTTCCAAAAACAATAGATGAAAAAGGTGCGAGGAGAGTGAACCTGTGGTCATAAGGCAGAAGATTATTTGAGGTTTGGGGACTGTGAGTGGAAATGACCTCACATCAATCAGGACTCAATAATCATAGGACAGGAGATCCAAACAAATACTTATTAGAATTGATGCTGAAAAAGTGGGAAATAAATGGAGTAATAGACACATATTGTCTTGGAAGTCTCCATTATGTTTTCTAATTTTCTCTCTTGCTAATTATTGAGAGCTTCTCATTTTCACTTTACGTTCAGAAATAATTTCTATTTTTATTTCTTTATCATTTTTCTTATTTTTCTTCTCAACTCTTTCTGAATATCTTGTTGCTTTTTCATAATTTGGGCAGTATACCATATAATTTATTGTCTTGGTTTATTTTTTTAATTGGACATTTTGATGCAACTTTCTGTCACAGTGTAATATTTTCCATTGTTTTAATATTTTTATAATTTCTTTCCTCATTTTTTTCCTCCTTTATCACATCCTGATGATTTTTCTGCTTGGAATTTAGGCTTATCCTTAATCTTTCTCTGTTGATCATCTTGTCTGCTTCCGGTTTTCTAAATAGGAGATCTAGTGTCAGGCCTGAGAACATTTTGGCCCCTGTCCTGGTCACTGCTATTTTCTCCACTCCAGACCACAGAATTGGGACATTTCAGAGTTTTTCTCAATTTCATGGCTGGGTGTAGGCATGTGAAAATTCCATTAAGGGACATTACAATTGAGTTACTACTGTTTTCTACAAATATAGACAATCAGTCTTCCTTGCTGGATTCCTTCCTCCCAACCACTGCCATTTTTAACATGACTTCTCTAATCATGGATATGGGTGAATGAAGTGCTGTCTCCTACATTGTGGGATAGTCTTAGGGTGGTCAGACTGGGTCACTACCAAGAGGGCAAAGATAGAAGCCACTGACTCAAAATTTTAAAATGTTGGCCTTTGTGTTTGGTAATGTATGGTATGGGGCTTTATGAAGCAGGGAAGAAGGAATAGGGAAGGAAAACAAGCATTTATTCAGTTCCTACTATGTGCCAAAAGCTGTACTGAGCACCTTATGGTAGGGAAAGGAGGCAGTGGAGAAAAAAGAAAATCAGGGAGAAAGGGAAGCTTATTAAAAGAGCAAGCTACTGAAGTCAGGAAGAATCAAATCATAGGTATAAGGGTTGATGCAGGCAAGCAAAAGGGATACTGCTTATTTTGAAATTGAAGCCCGCATGTGTGTGTGTGTGTGTGTGTGTGTGTGTGTGTGTGTGTGTCAGAGAGAGAGAGAGAGAGAGAGAGAGAGAGAGAGAGAGAGAGAGAGAGAGAGAGAGAGAGAGAGAGAGAGAGAGAGAGACAGAGAGAGAGAGAGAGAGAGAGAGAGAGATTATTGTTATTGTTCACTCTTGAGGAAGAGGACTAATGACATCAGGAAAGTGATGTCTTGACTTGCAAGCGAATTGGATTTAAGTGAGGCAGGGCTGTACAAAGTCATCAGTCTCACTCTCTCCTCTAAACAAATCTCTCTAAACTAAACTCTGTCCTCTAGAGTCATTGGAGTTCAGTGGCAAGACAGGGCAAGAGGACTGATGATGGCCCAGGATGCAGTGGGAGACCTTAGCCTTTTTAAGCTAAGGTCTTTCCAAGATCTCAGTTTGTCTGAGGCAACACTCATTAATTGATCAAAGGCTAGGTAAGAATTTAAGCAAAAGATGGATTAGTTTGCCTTCTCAAAAGAATCAGTCTGGAAGGAGAAGACCCTTGGAATTTCTAACCAGAACAGAAACAACTGTTATTTACACTCACTCTGAGCCATCAAAACTCAAACAATGAGTGAATGAGGCTTGGGCTGGGACCAATTATTGGCCAATCAGTGAAAGCCAGAGTGATTTGGGTTTAAAGGCATAATCAAGCAGCTCCATTTGAATTCTAATGACCTTTATCAAAGCCTAGTTTTCCAGAGCTATATTTCAAGAAATCATAGATGAAAACTACATGACCTTAAAGGGTTAATTGTTCCAGTTTTTTAGGCAAAAAGATAGAATAAACAAACAAGGAAGAAAAATATCTAGTCCTCAAACTCCAAGATACCTTGTAAAGTATAAACAATCAAAATTTGTGTTCCTTTGGACAGAGTACCCACATGTGAGGGTAAGACTCCCCATGTGGAAAGAGAGAAAGGAGGAAGGAAGGAAGGAAGGAAGGAAGGAAGGAAGAAGGAAGGAAGGAAGGAAGGAAATTGCAGCATTGTCCAACTGGAACTGGCCAGTTGGGTCCCCAGGGGGCAGCTACTCTATTCACAGATTGTTGTTCCTCCTTTGTTCTTGAAGAGAGCCAATGACACCAGGAGGGTGATGTCTTGACTTGTAAATGAATTGGATTTAAATTAGGCAAGGCTGTGCAAAGTCATCAGTCTCATTCCCTCCTGAGTCATTCAGAGTCCAGACATAGGACAGGATCACTGGTTATGAGAGACTGACAGAAAGACAGAGACAGAGACAAAGACAGAGATACAGAGACAGAGAGACAGAAACAGAGAAAGACAGAGACAGAAAGATACTGAGATGATTTGATCTGTGGAATTATGGAGGATCTCATGATAGAGGGCTTCAGTTTGAGCTGTATTCTTTCTGACTGATTCTGGTTTTTTAATCATTATGCCATGCTGTCTTGCTTCTGGCACACACTGATTGTGAGACCCTTGAAAATCCCTTAATCTCTCACTGCTCTAAGCAGCTCTCTAATACTAACAATACAGAAAAAGTGCCAGTCTGCATTGGTAGATGGCATTTTCTCATTGGGAATTCTTTAAGCTAATAAAGTCATAGGTCCAACCTAAAGCAAAATAAAGCAAACAAAACAACAAGATGAAGTCTTCTGAGAAAAAAGGGGAGTAGTGAAGGTGGCTTGAGGAAAGATAAGTTCAAACAGATACTTTGGTGAATGAGATGAAAAGTCAGTCAAGAAAGAGTAAAAGGATTTGTGTAGAGCAGTGAATTGAGAAAACACACAAAATTTTTAGTTGATAGTCTGTTTGTCATATGACAGCATGGTTATTTCATTACTTTCACTACCGATTAGAAGCACCTGAGTAAGAATAGGAAAAGAAATAAGAAAGTGGGAGTGATCCAGAGTTGGGGTTTGGAAAGGGGTGGAGATAATAGTTAGAGTTTAGAAAGAGGTTGACATAAACTTGAACTGATTAACTAATAAGCCAAAATTCTCAAGGGAGAAAAGTGAGGCCAAAATACCAATAATGTCCTAAAAAGCAGAAAGTAGAATTGCTATGAATATGAGAAAAAATATATTTCAGGACCAATGAGAAATGGAATGATGGAAGATTATGTTCACATACAGTAATTACCAGTTGTGGAGGTGGAATATTTGTGGGTGGTAATAAGACTGAAGGTATGAACTATGCCTTTGTATATCTAGGTTGATGTGAAAGTACAAATATAAGAAACTGAACAGGCTGAAGTGAGAACTTCAACATTAATTTAAGTTCCCAATTATAAAAAAATAGGGAGGAGGTGGAATGAGGAAGAAAATTGAACCAAGTATTGAAATTAAGACAATCAGAGAAATAACCCATTATTGGTGGGTACAGAGGAACCACTAGGATCTGGATAACATGATGCAATATGGATGGAGTGAACCTCAAAGGAATAGATGTTGTTTAGTGAGAAATCAGGGAAGTCTGGAAGCGGCAGTGAATAGCAAGCATACCTACTTCTCCTCTTAACCTGAGGTGTTAGCAGTAATGAGTGAAGATAGCTCCAAGTACTAAAGATGATATCACAAGATATAATATCTTCCATGAGGGTGTGAGAATCAGTTTTCCAGAAGTACAAGAAGTTGAATGGAGTATGAGAGGAAGAGTTCCAATAGGAAAATAAATTTGTTAGAATAGAAGAGAAACACAGCTATAAGATTGGCTAAAAAGACAGAAAAAAGTAATGTGACAAATGATGGAAGGGATGTGGAAAAATTGGTGCAATAATGCACTGTTGGTGGAGTTATGAAATCATCCAACCATTTTGTAGAACAATTTGGAACTACAACCAAAGTATTATAAAACTCTGTATACCGTTTGACCCATAAATATCACTACTACATCTAGATCCCAAAGAAATGAAAGAAAAGGTGGAAATGATCCATTTATACAAAAATATTCATAGCATTGAGCAGAATCAGGAGTGCACTATACACAGTAACAACAATATGGCAAGTATGATCAACTATGAAAGACTTAGCTGCTCTGATGAAGACAATGATCAAAATAATTCCAAAGGACTCCTGAGGGAAAAAAAATGCTGCCTACCTTTAGAGAAAGCAATTTGATGAACTCTGAGTGCAGATTGAAGCATACTTTTTTTTTACATATTAAGAACCTTTATTTTTTTTTTCTAGGCAAGTTCTTTATCTAAGAACTAAGGTTTTTTTTTTAATTTATCTTGATTTATCAACAATCACTTCCATAAGCTTTTGAGTTTTAAATTATCCTCCCCCTCTTTCCTTACCTCCCTCCCCAAGATGGCATGCAATCTGATATAGGCTCTACATATACATTCCTATTAAACATATTTTCACATTAGTGATGTTGTAATTAAGAATTAGAACTCATAGGAGGAACCATCAGAAAGAGGAAACAAAACACAATAGAAGAAAAAAATAGCAAATAGTAAGCTTCAATCCACATTCAAACTCCATAGTTCTTTCTTTGAATGTGGATAGCATTTTCCATCATGAGGCCTTTGGAAATGTTTTAGATCCTTGTTTTGCTGAGAAGGGTTAAGTCTATCAATATCAGTCATTGCACAATGTGGCTGTTACTGTGTATATTGTTCTCCTGGTTCTGCTCACTTCACGCAGCATCAGACCATAGAAGTCTTTCCAGGTTTTTCTGAAGTCTGCCTGTTAATTATTTCTTATAGTGCAATAGCATTCCATTACATTTATATATCACCTTCACAGTAATGATTACTATCTGTGTCTTTCTCTCCATCCTTGCCCCCACCCCCGTTTATGCTTTTCTTTCTTTTTTCTCCTTTTCCCTCCTCACTAATATTTTCCTTTTGACCACTGCCTCTCTCAGTCCCACCTCCTTTCTGTTAGCCCCATCCCTTTTCTTCCCCTGTACCCTTACTACTTCTTCCCTTTCTTCTATCCCTCCTCCCTTCTCTTTCCCCTTTTCCCTCCTACTGCTTATAGGACATGTTAGATTTCTATACCTAACTGATAATATTATTCCCTTCTTGAGCCAAATCTGATGAGAATAAGGTTCAAACAATGCTCATCTCCCTCCCTTCTTTCCCTCTGCTGTAATAGGTTTTTGTGTCTTTTCCTGTAATTAATTTACCCTTATCTGCCTCTTTCTTTCCTTTTCTCTCAGTACATTTTCTTAATTGGATCAGATTAACGCACTTACTTGGATCCATTTAACCCACTTGATTAAATTTTTTTATCATCACATCAAAGTCAATTTATACCCACCCCCTTTATGTATATCCCTTTAACATGGTGTGATAACAATACAGTTCTCCAGAGTTACAAGTGTCATATTCCCTTTTAGGTATGTAAACACTTTGCCCTTATTAATAACATGTTTCTCTCTGTCTTGCTTACCATTTTATGTCTCTCTTGAGTCTTATATTTGAAGACCAACTTTTCTGTTGAGCTCTGCTCTTTTTTTCAGGAAGGTATGGAAGTCCCCTATTTCATTGAATATCCATCTCCTCCATTGAAAGATCACACCCATTTTATCTTGGTAGTTGTTCCTTGGTTGTAATCCAAGCTCCTTTGCCTTATAGAATATCATATTCCATACCTTATGGTCTTTTAATGTAGAAGCTGCAAGGTCCTGTGTCATCCTGATTGTGGTTCCATGATATTAATTTTTTTTCTGGCTGCTTGCAGTATTTTCTATTTGACCTGGTAATTTTGGAATTTGGCTACTATATTCTTTGGTGCTTTAAATTTGGGATCTCTTTCAGGAAGTGATTGGTGGATTCTTTCTATGGCTATTTACCCTCTGGTTCTAGGACCTTAGGGCAGTTTTCCTTGATGATTTCCTGAAAGATACTGACCAGGGTCTTTTTTTTTAACATAATTTTCAAGTAGATCGATAATTTTCAAATTACCTCTCCTGGATTGATTTTCCAGGTCAGTTGTTTTGCCAATGGGTATTTTACATTCTCATCTATTTTTTCATTCTTTTGTTTTTATTTGACTGATTCTTGCTCTGTCATAGAGTCATCAAGATTCCATTTGCCTAATTTTAATTTTTAACAATTTGTTTTCTTCTATTAGATTTTGTACCTTCTTCCCCATTTGGCCAATTGTATTTTTTAAGGACTTGTTTTCTACAGTTAATTTTTGTCCTTCCTTTTCCAAGCCATTGACTCTTTCTTGCATAACTCTAATTTCTTTTCCCATTTTTTCTTCTGCCTCTCTCATTTGACTTTTAAAATCCTTCTTGAGTTCTTCTAAAAAGGCTTTTTGGGCTTCAGACCAGTTCATGTTCCCTTTTGAGGTCCCAGACATGGGTTTGTTTCCAATGTTGTCCTCTTCAGAATTTCTGCATTGATCTTTACTCTTCCCTTAATAAGAATCTATTGTATGTTTCTTTTTGCTCATGGTGTTTGCTTATTTCTTGGCCTTTAAAGAGACTGAACTCTCCTGGTGGGGAGCAGAGGGCACTGACCCAAGCTTCTTGTGTTGGGAGCCTAGGGCCTGGTATATGCTTGTGTGCTGGGGCCTCCAATGTTGGCAGTTGGAGGCTGTAGGATTCTGGTAGCTTACCTGGGGTTGGCTAGAATCAGCAATACTGGAACTCTAGGAGTAGGATTGGGTAGTGTGGCTCCTGGAGATTTCCTGCTTACCCAGGACTTTCCTTCCTTTTGCTTTCTTCATCTCCTTTCAGATGGATATCATAGGGTGTTTATCTGCCTCAGACCTTAGCAAACTGCTTCCTGTAGTTTTTCTGAGGCACTGGGAGAGCAGGTTGCTGTGGAATGCCCAGGCACTTGGTGGTTTTCCAAGCTGGTTTCCACCAGTTCCCCCAACCTCCATGAGGCACTCAAGGGTTGGTGTTTGCCTGCTCCACCACCTGGGCTTCAGGATCTCTTCCTGGTATATTAAGGTGGGGCTTTCCACTAGCTTGCTGGGACACCTTTCATTCTGTACTGCTCCCCTTTCCCCAGGGTAAGAGGGACCTTTCCTATTAATTCCTCAAGATACCTGGGCTATTGGACTGGTGCACCTCATCTTTCTTCTGGTTCATCTATTCCAGGGTTTTTCCTGGGGTGATATTTTCTGGGCTTTCAGAGGTTAATAAGGGAAGGTAAGAGTGACTCTTCTCTTACTCTGCCATCTTGGCTCCTGGAAGTAGGAGTCTGAAGCATACTTTTGAAACTTACTTTCTTTTTCTGTGTGTGTGTGTTCTTTTTGAAATGGGGCTAACATGAAAATGTTTTACAAGACTTCATATGTATAATTGATATCACATTGCTTGCCCTCTGAAGAAGTAAGTGAGGGGCAGGAAAGAGGGAGAAAAAATTAAATTCAAAATTTAAAAAAATGTAAAAAAGTTTTACATGTAACCAGACGATATTTAACAAAATAAATAGAATGTATTTTAAAAAAATACAGAAGAGAGAAGATAGTCACTGTCTTCAGGAAAACCACAATCTATTTGAAGAGACAAGAAACATGGGAGGGGGCAGCTAGGTGGTGCAGTGGATAGAGCACTGGCCCTGAAGTCAGAAGGACCTGAGTTCAAATCTGGACTCAGACTAAGCACTTGATATTTACTAGCTGTATGACCCTGGGCAAGTCACTTAACCCCAATTGCCAAAAAACAAAAACAAAAACACCAAACATGGGAGCAAAAGGGAAACATTAGCTTATTTAACTAAAGTGGTCAAATATTTTAAGGAAAAGGTCTTGGTTGTGATGCATTGTTCTAAGAACTCTCACCAAGTCAGAAAAAATTAGTTTATGTTTCCCAAAGTGTAGTGTGCTCAACCCACTGGAGATTCAGGTTATGAACCATTTTAGAAAGGACTTTCTTTACCCTCTGGATAATTGTCTGATTAGGTGTGGCAGCTATCATCCTTCAAATAATCCATCACTTCCTCAGTAATCATGCTCTTCGAGGTTCATGGAAGGAAAATATCTTTTTTGCTGCTGTATTAAAGTTTAGATCTTTAAAAAAAATTCTTCCACTTGAATTAAAGAACCCATTAAAATCTTGCCTTAATGCTGTATTCATCTTTTTCTTTCATTGCTCCCCTCTAAATATCTCCATCTTCTGCCAGACTGGTGTCTGAAAAATGCTTTGTCCTTTCTTGCCTCCAGAACTTTGCTCACATATTTAACATCAACTAGAATTCTCTCCCCTCTCTGCTTCACTTGTATGAACCTTCTTACCTTTTAAAGTACAATTCAAGTTCTTTCTCCTCTGTAAATCTTTCTTTCCTGAAACACCACAGTACAAACAAGAAGCCTTCCTTTCTGAATTACTGTAGCATTTATTCTTCATTAGTTGACACAATAGAAAACAAGGTTGGACATGGAGTCAGAAAGACCTCAGTTCAAAACATGCCTCAGATGCTTTCTAGATGACAGTGGGCAAATCACTTAATGGCTCAGCCTCAGTTTCTACATCTGTAAAATGAAGATAATAATAGCATCAATTTCACAGGGTTATTGTGAGGAAATGATAGAAACAAATGTACAGCATTTGGCAAATTTTAAAGAATTTTATAAGTGCTAGTTATCATGATGATGGTGATGATGACCATGAAGATGATGATGATGATGCAGCATTGGGTCGCAAAAACATTTAATAACTCAACAAACATGAAACATTCTCACTATGTTAACAAAAATAAATTCAATTTCCAATCTAATTTCAATTCAAAGTTCAATTTTTAAACACTTGAAGTACCAATTTTTCCTTCTTCTGCATTTTATTATGTCCATTTTAACACTGATCTTTTCAAGTTACCCTTTCTGCTTTATGATCTTTATGCTTTATTTCAATCACTGTAGTGTTCCCTCAGTTACTCTTCTACCACCCACTAACATTAGTCATAAATGAATATACCACCACCCTTTCTAGTACATTTAATTGGTAATTGACTGCCTATTTTAAAGGTTATACATTTTAATGCTAAGATTCATTTTGCTTGCTTGTTTAGGGCAAAGAACTATAGAAAATAAGGGGACCATTTTTAGAAAAAAAAGATGTTAAATTACTGTATGTTAGGTATAATACCATCAGTTTAATATATGTTCTATCCATCCCCACACCCACCTCACTACCTCAAACTTCAAAGGATGGAGCAAAGTTTTTTTGTCTGCCTGAATCTATCTCTGTCTCTCTCTCTCTGTGTCTCTGTCTCTCTCACTTTCATTCTCTCTCTCTCTCTGTCTCTCTCACTTTCATTCTCTCTTTCTCTCTCTCTCCCTCCCTCCTTATGAGAATTAATCTAGACTGTAATGTTCATTCTCTGACTGATTTAAATTTTATATTCCTCTAGATTTTGTTCAGTTTCTAGCACCATTCAGAGACTGAATTATATAGATGCACAAAGCCTTTGATAGAATTTCTCCTAAATTGTTTCTGTTTAGGATTTTCCTTCTCAAGGATGATTGTAATAAAGTGAAATATTCAAGCCAGGAAAATGAAGGTTATATGCTGTGGAGAGATAATGAACACAATGGAAGCTGGGAAGATTCTGGGTTTTATAATGCAATATCAGCAGCTCCAACGGGAAAGCAGTCAAATAGTAAATTATAAAATTTCACTGTAAACTTGCTAAAATAGTTCATTCAATTCACTTAATGTTTTTTATAACTGACCACTTATTTGCAAGGACTAGCAGGATTTACTTACTTTTGACAGTAATCCTTCCTACTGATTTCAAAAGTCAGCCTCAGCTGAAATAAATTGACATTTATATTACTAACAGTGAGAATACAGTTTAAAGGAGTATATAGCCCTTAGGGCCAGCAGCATCAAGTGGTATAAAAGGCTTTGATTTCAGTTCTCAGATAGGAAGGAAAGAAAATACATTTGCACATAATCATTCCTTTTTCATATGCCAGTTCAACTGAATAATATGTTGCCCTATTCTAGAGAGTTGATTCTAAGAAATAAAAATTTGAGTAAATGGATTTAAAAACAAATGTCTACTTAATTTTGATCCTTAATAGAACCAAAATGATAATGAGAATAATAGACCTAGTTAATTATCATAAACAGCAGAAAACATTTTTAATTTTTGACTTTTTCACTAAATTTCCCATAAAAATTTACATTGATTAGAGCACTGAATTTTAGATGTGCTTCCATTAGAACAATAAAGTCATTCAATACCATCATCTCTGAACCAGCTTGGAATGCTATTAGTACCAAATATAAGGTTCATATTTATATCTTTACCATGGTGTTACAAATACCACCCAAACCGAAGAATCCATTTGCCACCATTTAACTTTGCCAATCCATTTCAATCTTTGAAAAAAACCATCTTTCTTCTTTTGGGTTTCTATTACTTCTGTATTAATATTGATCTTTTTTTCAAGATATGAGCTTTTATTTCAGTGGTTTTTAAGGTTATTTGTGATTTTAAAGGTTGGGCTTCACTAATTATGTCAGTCACTTAAAATTATCTTTGCTAAGACATAGTTTAAACAGGGCTTGTACACCTCCATGAATCAAAGCCATTATGTGAGAGATTGGTCATGCTCTAAAAATGTGTCTAAAAGCCAGCTACTATCTCAGAATCAGGTAAAGATTCAGTGTCTGGAAGAGGAGAGGATTATACAGTTGTGGGATACAATACATCTGTAGGGAGTAAAAGAAGGACTGAGCCATGGCAGAGGATAACTGTGGATAAGATCTGTGGAGGGTCATCAGTTCTGGGTGGTATTCAAGTCCTCTTCATTACTCAGAAATTTGTCTAGAGGGGGATTGACTTCAACCTGAGGTAAATGGTCTATGGCTTCAGCATTGATTGAATATGATCTGCTGAGGATGCTATGGAATTGTTCAGCCTATCTCCCCCACAATCATGTCCTTATCTCTAATCATTGCAGGTCCTGAGTAGCTGAGATGCATGTTGGTCTTTGGCCCATAAATAACTTTAGGGCACTATAAAAGCTCTTTGGATTGTTGCTATCAACATAAAATTGAATTTTATTTGCCTTCTTACTGAGTCAAGAATCCTGCATCTCTCTAGGCTTCCCTTGTACTTACTTCATTTTTGATGAGGCTAAATGCTGCCTTTTTAGAGACAGATGAATATCCTCCTGGTGAACCCTGTGGAGTTCTCACTTTTCTTTTAGCAGTTTCTGAATTTTCCCATCATTTTTGTCAAACCAGTCTTGATGTTTATGAGTTTTCTGACCCAGATGAATAAATGCAGTGCTGTACACCAAATCTCTGAAAGCCCCCCACTCCTTTTTCTGCTCCACTGTTGCCAGCTGTGTGTTGGCTCAACTTTTCTTTAAGTTAGCAATAAATGGTTCCAGTTCAGAGAAGTGCTCTAATCTGTTGACATTAAGTCTTCTGATAGTCATCTTGCCTTGGGGCCACCACTTTTGTTGAAAGTGAATATTTAGCTTGGAGAGGATAAGTCTATGATTAGTATAGCACCCTTTGCCTCACATCCTGTTCTTCTTTTCTCACAATGACATTGTCTATTAAATGACAATGTTTGTTTCAAGGATGCATCTAAGAAGTTTAATTGCATTTAGGCAAATGGAAGATAGTGTTGGTGATGAGAATATCATGAGACACACAAGTTTCAGTAGTAAGTGACTGTTGCTGTTGCTATTTTCAGCTCCCTTCCTCCCAAGGACTCCTGCCATGTCTGATAGTCTAACGCCTATTCACCTAGAATTATAAGCTTGTTCTCTTTTGGTACATTGATGATGAGGGTCTCCAGATATTCATAACATTTTTCTTTGACCTCATCAGGGTTCATCATGGTGAGAGCATCAGCAGTGATGATGGTGGCATGGAGATTTCCTTCAAGTGGCCATCACTTTTCATGAGTCTATTGTTCACTCCTTTTGGTAGACATACAAGTTTGTTGATTAGATTAGTTTTGATTGCAAAATATACACCATCTTCAAGGTGCTCCCCTTCACTGCGCTCACTCCAGAAAAACATATATCCATCTCCAATTTTGGTAAGCTGATCTCCATTTGCTAGATTTGTTACACTCAGGGCTACTATTTCAATGTGATATCTGCTGAGTTCTCTTGCAACAAAAAACTTTTCATCTTTTAGGTCTGCTAGATTCATGATGTTGTCCATGTGTTCCATTAGCATGTGTACATTCCATGTTCCAATGGTAAGTGGAATCATCTTTGCAGAAGTGTTTGTACATTGTGTGTGTGTGTATGTGTCTGTGTGTGTGTGTGTGTTTTGACCTCAAGGTGAGATTCGCACCTCCCATGGTAAACAGGCCAGGGTTGGGTAAGCAGACAATTTTTAGAGCACCTTTTCCAGCCCCTTCCTCATACCAGGAAGTGAGTAATGTGGTCCTTAAAAGGCTGCTGAGACACTGAGAAGGCTACTGAATCTTATTGCTACTTCTAGTGAGAAGACAATCCTAAGGCCTGGGCAGCCTGCGTGCAGAGTTGTTACCACAGCTCCAGTTTATCCATTTCTGGTGCTCTGTCACTTACCTGTCTCCACAGCCAGGCAAAAATGGTAAAATAGTATGGGTGATTTATTTTGATTGATGCATAAATTGGATTTAAATGAGGCTGAATTGCACCAAGTCATCAGCTTCACTTTGCCTTCCAGAGTAATCACAGTTCAGTGGCAGGACAAATTCAAGAGGACTAGTGATGGCTCAAGATGCAGTGAATATTATGGTGATTTCAATGCTTAACTAAGCTCTAAGCACTTCATATTATCTTCTTTAGCTGCTTTCATGGCCACTGAAACAAATTGGGGCAGCTAGGTGGTGCAGTGAACAGAGCTCTGGCCTTAGAGTCAGGAGGACCTGAATTCAAATCCAGCCTCAGACACTTAATGCTTAACTAGCTGTGTGACCCTGGGCAAGTCACTTAACCCCAATTGCCTCACCAAAAAAAAAAAATTAAAAAAAGCAAAGAAACAAATTGTTCTGATCCTTCCATTCCACCAGGGGAAGTCATCACATACTTGGGGTAGACACACCCCTAACTCACAAAGGGTTTTCAAATGAAGAAATCACAGCTATCCATAATCATATGAAAAAATTTTCTAAATAACTATTGATTAGAGAAATGCAAATTAAAACAACTCTGATGTACCACCTGACACTTATTAGATTAGCTAATATGACAAAAGAAATGATAAATGTTGAGGAAGATGTGGGAAAATTGAGACCTTAAGGTTGGTGGAGTTGTGAACTGGATCATTCTGGGGAGCAATTTGGAACTATGCCCAAAGGGCTATAAAACTGGAATACTTTTTGATACAGCAATACTACTACTTGGTCTGTATTCCAAAGAGATTGTGAAAAAGGAAAATGGACCCACATGTAAAATATTTATAGCATCACTTTTTATGGTGGCAATGAATTAGAAATTGAGGGGATGCTCATCAATTGGGGAATGGCTGAACAAATTGTGGTATGTGAATGCAATCAAATGCTATTGCTGTATAAAAATGATGAGCTGGTAGATTTCAGAAAAAACCTGGAAAGACTTACATTAATTTATGCTAAGTGAAGCGAGGAGAACCAGGACAACATTGTACACAGTAACAGTAACAATGTGCAATGGTCAACTATCATAGACTTAACTCTTAGCAATACAATGATCCAAAATAATTCCAAAAGACTTGTGCTGGAAAAATGCAATCCACATCCAGAGAAAGAGTCTGAATGCAGATCAAAGCATACTATTTTCACTTTTTGTGCATTTTTTCTTTCTTTTTTTTTTCTTTTGTTCTGATTCTTCTCTGACAACATGACTAATATGAAAGTATGTTTAACATGATTGTACATATATTACCTATATCAGATTGCTTGTTGTCTTGGGGAGGGGAGGGAAGGAAGGGAGAGAGAAAATTTGGCACTCAAAATCTTACAGAAATGAATGTTGAAAATTATCTTTATGTGTAGTTGGAAGAAATGAAAAACTATTACATGCAAAAGAAATCTAGCCCCATTCATCTTGGAACACCCTCTTAGCAATTTTTCTCTTTGACAAGGAAGATATTATACATTATTGCTGCTGTTGTTCAGTTGTTTTTCAGTTGTGTCTTACTCTTTATGATCATTTCCTTCTCAAGCTCATTTTACTGATGAAGAAAACTGAGGCAAATAGGATTAAGTGACTTGCCCAGGATCACACAGCTAGTAAGTGCCTGAGGTTAGATTTGAACTCAGTAAAATGAGTTTTCCTGACTGCAGGTCTGGCACTGTATCTACTGTGCCCCTTAGCTGCCTCAGATATCGTACTACTTCCTAAAAAGAAAAAAAAATCAAAATAAGAATTAAGCAGTTCTGATTCTCTTGTCAGTTACTACCACCCCGACCAAACTAAGCAAAGATTCCTGCCCCTTCTTTGTTCCTCTCTTTTCCTTTCAAATGTCTTTAAAAATACTTTTTAAGTAGTCTCAGCTTCCATCACAAATTTAAGCTTCTTTTTGGCTTTAGCACTTCTGATACTATTTGATGACACTATTTATTGTGCTTATAATTTGGAGAGAACAAAAAGACTTTCCAAAAGATCGCTGTTGTTTATTTCTGGACATTGGGAAATCCAAATTGTTACAATAAATTATGAGTGACCTGCTCCCAAGCAGCCACTATCTTTTGGTGATGTCATTGCACTGTTTCCAGCCAAACCAACTCTACACTAGACTCAAGTGGCATGCAGTCCATGTCCAGTGTATGTCTCTGCAGAATGTATGGATACAACATGGAGTTTCTGCCAGCCATTATCCACTGCTTCCCTCTTTTGCTTTGCATTTCTCCCATTTCTCCTGAGTCATCCTCATTGTACTTCTGCCACATACAATGTCAAGTTTTTCCAAACTTCTAGCTCCTGGTTTCCACTGGAGCACTCGTAGAATGAGTGGGCTCTCTTGCTGCTCCTTCAACTTAAAAACTTTTTGAAATGCAACAAGATCTAACACACCCAGTTATCCAATTTATTAAACTAAAGAAGAAAGAAATGAACTTTCTCCCAAAAGGAAATCTTTCTGTTGTCTTGGAACATTAGCTAAAATAGCTGTTTGCTCTATGGAAGATGTTAATCTTTGGCCAAGACTCTTATAATAGATAGCCAGGGCCATTCATTCTCAGGAGTGCTCCCAAGCTTTAAATCTATAAACTCACAGTGATTTCCTAGTCTCAAGAGGATCTCTCTCAGAGATTTTACTCTGATTTAGGATTAGAAATGCCTTGTGGATCACTGTAGTATAGGAGAGTTCAGATGAAGAGTAGCAGAGCCACACAAGTCTAGCATTTGACAAAACTTTATTACAATTTATAAGGCGGGAAAGAACAAATGCCAAGAGATTATTGTCTTGGTGAGCACTGGATGTGGAAGCATGCAACAACTTTCACCTTCTGGTTGAAGGCTCAGATATCATAAAGTGTCAGACTTTTATATAGTTTTAAACAAAGACCCACTTGGCACCAAGAGAAGCCTGCCCTGTTATCCAAAGGCAAAGATAGAAGTATAGTTGAGACCAGTGAAGATGAAGGTGTTTTCTAAATTATCTAATAAGGAATGAGGAGTGAAGCGGAGGGATATAGGGAATTTAACTGTTACAGTGAAGCAAGATGTTAGGGAAGAGGAAATGTCCAGGCTCTGGGATTTTTGCCTTTGGCATATATGTGGGTATGGGAGAGTGAGGTAAGCCTATAGTAGTCAAACTGGCTTTCACCAGTTCCCAATTACTAATCCCTAATTTCTTAACTATACCAGGTGAAGTCTATATTAGGTCTGGCCTCTCAACAAACTACAAATGGCTCAGGGTTCTCCTTTGGTCTCCTTTCCAAATAAACAGAAGGGTAAAAGGCATTAGATCAAATGCTAAGGTTAGTGGGCAAGGTCATCTTCATCATACTACCTAGCTCATTAACTTTAATATGTATGTGTCTGGCAACAAACCTGACACAAATAAATTCTCATTCATAATATACATATTCATTCCGTTGTACAGTAGGAACAACATTGGTGTTGAAGTCAGAATCTCTAGGCTCAAGTTACATTCCTTTATTAACTGTGTGACCTTTGTTCTGCTAAGATTGATACCCTTTCCTACCTCACTCCCTCTTCCCAATAACATTTTACCTACCATAATATTTTTATTGAACTAATTAAAGATATTAGGTCAAACACCTCAAATTCCTTTGAGTCTATTTGAAGTTAAATTTAATTCAATTCTTTCTTTCTGTCTCTGCACATTTATCTGCTACTCCACTCTCATAATTTAGGAATTCTGTTTTCAATGCTTTTGCTGCAACTATCTTACTGACATTAACAAGTAAATACCTTCAGTTGACAAAAGTCTAAGGAAGAAAATAAAGAAATTAATTAAAATGTTTAACTATAGGAGATAGTCTACCTTTCTAATGGTACATCCATGAACTTGTCTCAAGGGAAAGATTCACTGAAATTGCCAGTCACAGATTAAATACTAAACTATTTACAACATGGTTGTAAATCAATGCCAAACAGCTGTTCAGTTTATTTGCCTCACACTGGGGTTCTTTGCTTCGTAGATGTATGAATCAAACTAAGGTTGATTCAGAAGTGGGATCTTGCCAACAGTTATATACTTTAATTTGAATATAATCATTTAAAGAGATCTTTGCCTTTTCTCCCCAATAAAATTACCAAATCAATCATATACAAATGCTATGAAGAATATGGGCGTGCTAAGTGTAATGTTCTTAGTAAAACATATGATTGCCTGATTTTTAAGTGATATAAATCAATTTGGAAAATGATTCTGAATGAGAAGAAATGAAAAAAATTAATTTTTATTACTCCTGGAAAGAAATGAAATTACCCAATTGCATTTCATGAATCTGCTTGAAGAGATGGTCACAAAATAACACACATGGAAAAAACAGATTTTACAGAGACACGTGGAAAATAACTGTATTTGAATATAACAGGAAAATATCTAAATGTTTTAGTGGATCCCATAGAAATAATATGAAGCACCTTAACTGTCTATCTATCTATCTATCTATCTATCTATCTATCTATCTATCTATCTATCTAAATCTATCTATATCCATATCTATATCTATATATCTATATCTATATAAACAATAATTACACGTATATGTCTCTCTCTCTATATATATATAAAATACATGTGTGTGATACAAAGATCCACACATGTGCATGTATTCACATACACACATACATACACACATACATACACACCCAACAAGGTCCCAATTATTATAAACGATAAATTATGTAAAGTCATGGCATGCATTTGTATTTACACTATTTGAATTTTAAAAAATAAGAAAAATATGGCAATTTGTTTATCCCAATGTAACCACTTTATGGGGCAGTAGGTGATGCAGTGGATAGAACACAAGACCTACAGTTAGGAAAACCTGAGTTCAAATCTGGCCTTAGATACTTACTCGCTTTGTAACCTCTTTGCCTCGGTTTCTTCATCTATAAAGTGATCTGGAGAAGGAAATGGTAAATCACTTCAATATCTCTGCCAAGAAAACCCCAAATGAGGTCATAAAGAGTCAGATGTGATAGAAACAACTGAACAATGAACAATGACTTTATTGAATTCATTATTGACACTAATCAGGACCTAGTTGTAGAGTGTAATGTATAAAAGGTTCGAGAGACATAGTTTCTGGGTAATTAAACATTAATTATTGCTAGGGGATAATTAATAAAAAGAGGTCACTGACACCTTCAAATGCCAAAGAGCCTTCATGGAACCCACTTAAGCTTTATATGCTCTTGGAAGAATGAGTGTTCCTGAGGGGAACAATCAACTCTGATTGGTTAACAGTTAATGAGAAGAATTAATATTATAATAGGAGGTGGACTTATTTTAATGAGAGTCTGGGGAACATAACTCTGATCACTCAGTCTTGGAAAAAGAGACTTATCTCTTGTCCAGACCATGCCTGCCTAGGGCAATCTAGACAAAAAATGGGTCTACCCCCATAGAACCCTGAGTAGAACACAATGGGCCATAATTCACTTTGGATTAAATTCTTTGTAAGGTTTTCTAGATGGGTAGAGTCTCCCACCTAGGATCCAAAAGTGTGTATGGGAAGGGGGATGTGGGCAATTTTGTCCATCAACAACGTCCTTCAGAAACTGAACAACCTATAGTTTTCTGGAAAAAAAATCCTGGTCCTAATTTAATAATTGATAGTAATATAAGGGAGAAGTAATTGTTTCTCTCAAAAGATACATACAAATACATATATCTGAAGAGACACATACAGGGAAAATTGTGATTTCATTACTATAGAGATCTCCTAATGTGAAAAGTCCTTCTATCAATGCAGATTTGTACTTCCTCTACCTTAGTCTTAGGGTGATGCCTGGAGCACTGAGAAATTAAAAGACTTGTCCATTCACAAATCAGTATGTATCAAGAGTCAGAAAGTGAACCATCATCATGATTTTATCCAATATTCTACATTTCTTCTCATGTATTCCAATGTATTTTTCTCATTGATAATACTTCTATGATTACTGATAATCATTAAAATAAGGAAAACATTATAATTGGAACCACCAGCACCTTTCTGAGAATTAATATTTACTTATATTGCACTTCAAATTTTCCACAATATATTACATATATTAGGGGCAGCTAGTTAACACAGCTGATAGAGTGCTGGGCCCCTAGTTAGGAAGACTCATTTTCATGAGTTCAAATCCGGCCTCAGACATTTACTAGCTGTCTGATTCTGGGCAAATCACTCAACCTCTTTTTGCCTCAGTTCCTTATCTACAAAAAGGAGCTGGAGAAGGAAATGGAAGACCACTCCAGTATCTTTGCCAACAGGTCAGGAAGAGTCAGACACTACTAAACAAAAACAATTACATGTATTACTTCATTTGCTTTTCACAACCACCTCAGATCGATAGGTACCTTAGGTGGTTAGAAAACAGACTCACTGAAGAGAATGAATAACAGAACCAGGATTCAAACCTATGTCTCCTGGATGCAAATCCAACAACCTTAAATTCTGATTTATGGTAATACCTAAACCACCAGTGGTAATACTACATAAAGTATGAAATTAGGATTCTTGATTATTTCAACTACACAGCTATTTTTCTCCCTAGAACTTAATAAGGATCATATATTTAGAATTAGAAGGAGCCAGAGAAGTCACCTCAAGCAACATCCAAATGAGACCCAGAGAGATTCATTGATTTTCTGAAGGATACACAGGTATTAAGTACCAGGGTCAGTATTTATTTGATCCTAGCTTTGACTTTAAATCTACTCATCTTTTCACTGAATATTTATACACCTGAGGATACATGACAACTGAACAGAGAAGTGAACATCTTAGAGAAGTTGAAGAAGAAAGTTTCGTTGTAGGAAAAACTAGTGAAAATGATTTTAAAAGGTTCTATTTACAATTGGAATGCATCTTAGAAAAGAGAAAGTTGCAAATCTGATTCAACAGAGCAACTCTTTATACTAAAAAAAAAACACCTCAGAAAGGTAATGGATTTTTTTTTTGCCATTGGTGAGGTTTATTTCCCTTATAAAAGCTTTACTTGTGGTTTGTGCAGAAAAAGTATCTGAATGCACTAATGTAGAATCCTGTATACTTTAAGTAGTTAATGGGTTCTTTTTTCCTGAGGACCTAAGTCACTAGCTTATAGATAATTAGCCACATTAACTTTAACACCCCTAGGTTACCATTTAGTAATGTGCATTACTACTCTAATGATTCTTTTCCTTGAGCTGAGGAGATATCAAAAATAGGGACCTCTAATATGAGGAGGAAAGAATAACCAGCCTTATCTCTCCACCCAGACTCTCCTTGGCAGCTGAATTTCTGCTTGGCTAAAGCCTGTAAATTGGACAACCCTCTGTGTGTGTAGCTTCAAATACATGACAGATGAAAAAAATATCACTAACCTCTTATGTACAAAAATATATATTTAAAATGTTTGGTAATTGAGGGTGGGGGGAAATGATTACTGACTCCAACCCTTAAAGTATGCTCAGATGTACCTTTCTGCCTGGGTTTTTCAAAGTATATGCAGATAGATTTTCCATGCTTGCTACCAATTTAACATGTACTTCAGAACTCTATTTTCAGCCCCTTGCAATTGAAGGACTGATACTATGCAATGGTGAAAATTCTTCTTTGGTTAGAGAGAGCAAGAAAACAATATGACTCAGGAGATGTTGAGCAGAAACCAAGATCAGATGTCAAAGAGACCAAAGAGACAACACTCAATTTCTGTGTCTTTTCTTCCCTGGCAGCAAGTGAGAAATCGATTGCTGTGAGCTGATAGGTGGGAGGAAGAGAAATTGTCCTGTATCCCACCTGGCCACTAAGTGTTCCTGAATACAAGACATATATATTTTTTTTGTATTTATTTTTTCCTGATCTTAAGTAAATGAGTATTTTGAATGAGGAGTGCTGAGGCAATTGTGGGAGTTGGGGAGATCCATCAGAGCCATGACAAATACAAATAGTGACTAGAGACTATTCAGTAGCAGGGGTTACTGAAGTAGTAATGCTTGCTGACAGAAAAAGCATCAACAGATGCAGATGTTAAGAAGTGGTCTCCTAAGGGTAGTGGTGGCTTCAGGGATCATGACCAGTTGTTATGAAAAGTGCGAACTATATTCTAGAAAGAATTCTCAGAGCTTGGCAGAGTACTACAACAAAGGAAAAAAAAACTTCATGAGAACTTCAAAAGGAAGGAAAATGGATTTCATATCTAAAAATCAAGAATGTTCCTTTGCTACATATATGCACATCTCATTATCAGTGTACTTCAAATTTGAGCCCATTCTTACTGTAACTATCTGCATGGAATGTGAGAATTTGCCTTTATGTTGGAGGAATGTTTTGTAAAAACCACTCTTGTTGTACCTCTTCAGTAAATCCATTTTCTAAAAGATAATGGAGCTTAACAGATTGATGAATAATGGAGAGTAGTACACTGACCAAGGCTCAACAGTTATCAGTACTAAATATCCCAGCATATTAAGGTTACCCCTGGGATTCTGAAGAGAATAGTAGTTGCCCACTGGTAATCCAGCCTCATAGTGGGAGTGCCCAGTTGCGGAAGTGAACTTAGAATCCTAGAATGGATATTACATTCACATAATACATACATACATATATATATACATATATATATATATATATATATACACACACACACACAAATAAACATATATATATGTTTGTGTGTGTGTATATACATATACACACACATTAGAACAATGCACATATATGTATATATACACATACATATACATGTGTGTTGATGTAGATGTGTATATATGTACATATATACATATACATATGTAGACATGTATGTGTTTATATATATATGTGCATGTGTATATATGTATGTATATATGTTATATATAGGTATATACACATATGTTTTCATATATATATATATATATATATACACACAGATAGTATATATTGTGTTTGCATGTATCTATGTATGTATGTATCATCCATCTATCTATTTATCTATCTAGTAAGTAGGTCAATGTGTCTCATATTCTGTTCTGTCCCCTGCAGGCTAAGGTCCCTTTTGAGACTTTAAATAGATGAGACAGAGCCAAAATATCAGAGTAAAAGCAGGGACTCACTTGAGCTCTCCCCAAACCCCTCCAAATACTCATAAAAATGACTCTAAACAAATTTTAAAGCAGTAGAACCCACAAAAAGACAGAGAGGAACAAATTTCCAGTCCAACACAACCTGGATGACCTACAAGAAAGGTCTGTTGCACCAGGTTCGGAGAGGAGCATAGTTCAGTATGAGCTGTGCCAGCAAAGACAGGCCCCAGCAAACCTGGAACAGGCCTCAGGAGACTGAATTATGGGCAGCCATAGCAATTTCCAGACACCTCAACCCATAAAATCCAAAGACAACTTAGAAGGTCAGTGGGAAAGATCTGAGAGAGGAGCACAATGCAGCCCTGGTGGCAACAGTGGCTGCTTCCAGAGCTCTTGGCCCACAGGTGGTAAGGGGATCACACAACTGATGACAAGGAGATTACAGGTATCTATTTGCTGGCACTGAGGCAGGATTCTGTTGCTTTGCCCATACTTGGATCTGTGTCACAGTCCTAGGTGGCAGTCCTGGGGCAAGGAGGAGCACTGGCAGAGCAGAGCTTGTTGCAGCAGTGAAGAGAAAATGCTCCTCACAGTTCAAAGGCAGAAAAAAGTGCTTGTGGTCACTCACAGAGCAGAAATCAGGCCAGGAAAGCAGTAAACACCTCTCCCTGGATCATGTCACCGTGGAAGAACAGAAAACTCATGGGTACCTGAAAGTATCTATGAAAACAGCTGCACAAAACCCATGAAGCTTGGGAAAGTACACTTTCCACACTGGAAGCAGAGCCCTACATTAACAAAAAGTTAAAAAGTCAAGTAATTGGCTGGGAAGATGACAAACAGTAGGGGAAAAAAACTCAGATTATAGAATCTTACTTTGGTGACAAAGAAGATGAAAACATATAATCAGAAGACAGCAAAGTCAAAGCTCCTTACATCCAAAGCATCCAAGAAAAATATGAATTGGTCTCAGATTATGGAAGGGCTCAAAAAGGATTTTGAAAATCAAGTAAGAGTAGAGGAAAAATTGGGAAGAGAAACAAGAGTGATGCAAGAAAATCATGAAAAAATGAACCAACAGCTCACTAAAAGAGATCCAAAAATGCTGAAGAAAATGACACGTTAAAAAAATAGACTAAACCAAATGGCAAAAGAGGTCCAAAAATCCAATGTGGAGAAGAATGCCTTAAAAAGCAGAATTAGCCAAATGCAAAAAGATGTCCAAAAGGTCGCTGAGGAAAATAATTCCTTAAAAATTAGAATGCAGCCTCTTGAGTTAGGGAAAAATATTGTCTTAATGTGTATGTAATAGCAGATAACAAAGAAAATAAGTCTTCAATGACTGGTTAATAATATTATGATTCAATCTCTTTTCTCCCCTTAGAACTTGTCTTATAGTCTGATTTTCCTTATATCAAGGTGTATTTGTCTCTTTTCAACTTTTATCCATTGTTCCACCTTTCTTCCTGAAGCACATTTTTCTGATTATATGTTCTTGTTTATTGCATGCTACTATTTCCCCCCTAATTTTAATTGTACATAATATTTTGGCATGTGTTGTACTTCTAACATAAGTAAATTGACTCTAAGGAGCTCCTATACAATAAAACTGACTAAAAAAACTGACATCTGTCTTACTATGCATTAGAAAACCTTATTAATATTTCTTCCATATTTTAGATGCATATTCAGATTTCTTTGGAATATATTGGATTTAGTCCTCCTTCTTCTTCCTTTCTTTCCTCTTCTCCCTCAGTACTCCTTTGGAGATAATTAGTTATTTCACCTGAATTTTTAGAATCATAATTTTTCAAGTTATAACCATGCATCAATAAAATTGTCAAAGATAGTAAAAGATGGAAAAAATTCAATGTTGTCAGGATTGAGCAAAGACAGGAAAGCTAATTGATTTCTAGAACTAGGATTTGTTCAAGAATTTTGAAAAATATTATTAATCAATCAAAAAACATGGATTAAATGCCTACTATGGGCCAAGAACTCTGCTATGCTCTGCTGATCCTTAAGTATAAATGTGGAAATAGAAGCAGCAGATGACATCTTGCTTACCATCCTGGTACACCAACACGAGGAATAGGCACAGAAGCTCATTCATTCCTCAGGGATGCTCAGTTCCCCACTCACAACTCAATAAAACAGCACATCCGCCAACTCTGCTTGCTTTCCTAAACTACTTATTTCCTTTTTCTTTTTTATTCTTTATTTTAAATATTGCTCCCTGGGATTGGAGAAGTACAAATTAAGAAATGGATTTCTTGTAAAAACAAGATATTATCGTATTTTAAAAATAGATTCAAGGAATTTGGACACTAACAAGGTAATGGGAAGGAAAGAAAAGGGAGGGTCTGTGCAAGGAGACAGGGATCATAATAATAATATAAACAAAAGAAACTGAAAAGAATTTGCATTAATCTAAAGGAAGTAGTTAGAAGAAATATAATGGAAGAAAACACAATCTTAACAATCATAATTTTGTATGACAATGGAGTAATCTTGTTAATCAGAGACACAGAGAGAAATGTGTGTATGTAATACTTCCGTGTGTTTATATATGAATGTTTGCAATCTCAAGTATAATATTCCCTTTGAGCAATGTAATTGAGCATCAATATTGCTTGCTACATAAGGTATACATGCACATATTTATATTTAACCACATTAATAAATAATATATTTCTCCCCTGACAAGATCTTTGTTTATTGGATATTTATCCTTCCTCCCCTATAGAATCTGAGTTAACATTTCTATGTGGAACCCTGATGGAAAAATAAAACATAAACTACAAAACACCCCCATAATGCCTCTGATCTCACTCTGAGAGAACAACCCAATGTAGTTCTTTTGTCACCAACCATTAAAGTAGCAGATCTTCTTGGAAAGTCCCACATCCAAATGAATTGTCTAGTACCTGTAATGTTTATTATTTCTTCCTTTTTTCTTTCTCCTGTAAAAACTTGCCAAGAACATCTCCTTCTCCCTTCCTCCAAAAATAATTTCATAGATATGTGTACTGGGCACAAATGGTTGTATATTTATAGCACTTACTATCATGGATAAGACTCTTCCTATACCCCTTGCTGGCTAACCTTTATTAAATGAGAAAACCTTCCACTTTCTGTATTCTCATTAGCTGATGAAATAAAAGACATCAAAATATCTGGAAGGAGAGGAACCAGTAATTTCTTGATTCCCATCAGTATTTGTCCTGGAAAAGACAAAGGGTTGAAGGCATCTCAAACATATAAGAGATGAATTTTTTCGAATACAAAAAGTCCTCCTTATGGCTTCCAAATGAACACTCATTTTAGATGAAGATTTGGAGGAGTGAAGAATCCCAGTCCTGCTCCAAATGTCCCGATGCCCTGGTGGAATATATACAGAATATCCATCAACACATCTTTTTGGAACATACAGGTGGTTTTTTTTTCCCTCAGAGGAAGGGGGAGTTCTTCCTTCTCCCTCTCCATTGCACGTGCTATAATCACACAATCATTTGGAGAGATATTTGCCACTAAATGTAGAACTCATACAGAGATAGCTACAGTGATTGGTCCCATTTGACACTTCTTGCTCTAAATCAATGATCGTATGATCTTCTATAACAAAACTAAACCTAACAACTTGTTACATGTAATAATTATATTTAAAACAAAGACATATACAGAGTGAAAGAGTGGCTAGAAAAAACTGTCTTAAGCTTCAGATGATTTTTATAAAAATAGAGATTATAACATTTTCATGTAAGACAAATGAAACACAACTTAAAATTAAAGACATCATAGAAAATAAAACTATCATTAAATGTGTATAAATTTATAGCACGTTACTAAAGTTATAGGATTCATGATCTTAAAGCTAATCTAAAATAAATATTAACTCAATAACTTTAGTTAATGTCAATGTTACTATTTCAAGGTTGGATTATTATAACTAAACTATACACGAAAAGATATTATACTGCAGATTTGAGTAGATTATTGGCAAATTGGATTTGAAAAGCATGTCATGTTATGAATAATAATAAGAAAAATAAGTATATTTCTAATAATCAGAGATACTGTATTCTGCTAGGCTATAAAAATTAAATATAAATATAGAAATATATTTTTTGTAGATCATAATACGATAAAGACAATAATTAAAAATGGAAGTAAACAAATGCACTGACCCAAGGTAAATGAAGAAAAATAACAGATCCTAAATAAGATGGTCAAAGTCTACAAAAGAAGCAATAAATATGTATCTGAAGTAAAAAACAACAACAACAAAACACAAAATTCATAAGGTTCAGTTAAAACAGTCCTCAAAAGAGAAATCATAAATATGGAACACTATCTTGAGCTAACCATTCAATTAAGAAATAGATTTAGTGAATTAACAGTCACAAATCAAGTACAAAAGAAGAAAATTTGAAAATACAAAGAGCTACATGTAAAATATGGAATAAAAATCTTAATGAACTTTTCAAGCAAATTAAAATTTTTCTTAAAAAAATTTTTAATAATATCATTAAACATTAGCTAATTTGATTCTCAAAAAATGGGGAAACTGATTTCTCACACAAAAAAATAAAGTGAACTTGCAGTCACAAAAAAGGTCACAATAACAAACAATTAAGCACAATATTCTACTAACAAAATTGAGAATTTTTAGGAAGTAAATGGAAATCTACAAAAATATGGAAAAGCAGAAAATCAAGATCCCTGTAACTCAATATCAAAAGGAAAATTCAGGCAAGCTGTAAATGAACTTCAAAAGGTGAGAAGACCATCCTGCTACAGAAGTATTTACAGGTAAAATCCAGAGAAAGTTTAAAGAGCAATTTATGCCTACATTACATGAATCTTCTATGATAAAGAAGAATGTTTAATAAATAATCTCTTAAACATAGGATCCTGGTAACCAACTGTTGAAAGAATAAAGAAAAAAGATCTATAAAATTATGCTATCAATGAATATTAATGCAAATATTTTAAATGAAAGTTTAGCAAAGAGGCTGCAACATATGTCAAAAATTTTCACTGTAAGCAAGATGGATTTATTCTGTGAATTTAAGGATGATAGAAATGACAACGAAACTCAGATGATTTCATATCCATAATAAAAAAAATTTAATAAAATGTCAGTCACTAATGTTAAAAATATTTTTAAAAATCATAATATTATTAACATGTTCTAAGACCAAATGTTTCATTAATTTTAATAGAATCATATTGGTTTGCTTTCCTTGTTAGGTCAGGTGTAAAGAATGATCCCACCTTCCTTTTACCATCATTTGCCATAGTGATAAACATGCTAACTATAGAATATTATTAGAGAATGAAATAAATGAATGAGGATCAGTAAAGAGAATAAAAATTATTCCTCTTCTAGTATACAAAATAAATCAATTAAGATCTACATTATTTTTATTTTATTGTGAAAATGATAATAATCATTATATTGCAGAAAATGTTATTTAAAATAAAATGAAAATTCATAAAACATCTGGTAGCTACCCTAATGTTTTGTTTTTTTCTTTTTGTTTTTTGGTGAGGCAATCAGGGTTAAGTGACTTGCCCAGGGTCACACAGCTAGTACATGTCAAGTGTCTGAAGCTGGCTTTGAACTCAGGTCCTCCTGACTCCAAGGCCAGAGCTCTATCACTGCACCACCTACCTAGCTGCCACATACCCTAATGTTTTATATAGTACTTAGGAATTTATTGCTACAAAGTTATCTCTATTGAAATAAAGGAAAACTAGATAGTTTTAGTGATATTCACTACTAATAATTGGGTTCTGTGCAGATACTTAAAATTACTATATCAATCTATATATCCAAAGGTACTTAGAGGTACTAATTTATAAAAATTGAAAATAAATAAAAATTGAAAAAAATTGACAAAAATGATGTCAAAATTCACTTAGAGGAATAAAATATAAAACAGTTTTGGAGAAATAATGTGAGACAGGCAGCAATATGCTCTTTTTTGTGAGGCAATGGGGAGGGGGTTAAGTAACTTGCCCAGGGTCACTCAGCTAGTAAGCATCGTGTCTGAGGCCAAATTTGAACTCAGATCCCCCTGACTCCAAGGCATGCATTCTATCCACTATGCCACCTAACTGCCCTAGCAATGTGCTCTTAAATGTTTAGTAAATGGTTCTCTGTGGGGGAGAGGGGTGGAGTAGGGAAGACACACATTGTTTTTCCATCATTTTCTTAAGTGATCAACAAACAAAACATTTACCCAGCCTTGATTTGTAACATTTGCCAATTTCTGAAGTGTAAAATGCTCACATTGAAAATTTAACAACAAGGTCCAACAAGCTGATTTGAGCTGATTCCAGCCCATCTTTTGAGATGAAGAATAAGTTGGCTTACAACAATCAGAATAAAGTCATATTATAAAGTAATAAATGTCAGCACTATTTGATAGGGTTTTATAAAACAGAAATAATTAAAGCAAAATTAGAAAAATATAATTATATTAAGTAAAAAAGCAAGAAGTTAGAAAGAAGCAAACCTGTGTAAAAACCAAAGAATATAAGATCCTGAGGGAAAACCTCATTATTAATTTTTAAATTTTTGAATAATATTTTATTTTTCCCAATTACAAGTAAAAACAATTTTTAAATTTTTAAAAATTGAGTTTCAAATTCTTTCCTTCCTTCTTTTCTTTCTGCCCTGCCACAGACAACAAGCAATTTGTATTATACTACACATGTGCAATCATGCAAAACATTTCCATATTAGTCATGTTGTAAAAAGAAAATACAGATCAAGGAAAAAAATACAAAAAAAGTGAAAAATAGTGTGCTTTCATATGCATTCAGAATAATGTCATATTCTGTGTAAAATGTTATCTTGGTTCTACTCATTTCACTCAGTATCAGTTCATTTAAGTCTTTCCAGTTTTTTCTGAAATGTGTCTGCTCATCATTTCTCATAGCATGATAGTATTCCATGACATACTTATACCACAACTTGCTCAACCATTCTCCAAGTAATGGGTACCCCCTCAATTTCAAATATTTTGCCACCATGAAAAGGGCTACTATAAACATTGTTGTACACGTAAGTGCTTTCCCACCCCTTTTTAAATGTTTTATTAATTTATTTTGATTTATCAACAATCACTTCCATAAGCTTTTGAGTTTTAAATTTTTGTCCTCCTCTATCTCCCCCTCCATCCCCAAGAGGGTGCACAATATGATATAGGCTATACATATACATTCCTATTAAACATATTTTTCACACTAGTGATGTTGTGAGGAAGAATTAGAACCAATAGGAAGAACCTCCAGAAAGAGGAACCAGAACAAAAGAGAAGAAAAAAACCAAACAGTATGCTTCATTCTGCATTCAGACTCCACAATTCTTTCTCTGGATGTGGATACCATTTTCCACCATGAGACCTTTGGAGATTTCCTAGATCCTTGCATTGCTGAGAAGAGCTATGTCTGTCAAAGTTAGTCATCACACAATGTGGCTGTTACTGTCTACAATTTTCTTCTGGTTCTGCTCACTTCACTTGGCATCAATCCATACAAATTTTCCAGGTTTTTCTGAAGTCTGTGTGCTCATCATTTCTTATAGCACAATAGTTTTCCATTACATTCATATACCACAACTTGTTCAGCCATTCTGCAATTGATGGGCATTCCTCAATTTCCAATTCTTTGCCATCAGAAAAAGAGCTACTATAAATATTTTTGTACATGTGGGTCCTTTTCCCATTTTTATGATTTCTTTGGGATACAGCCCTACAAGTGCTACTGCTGGGTCAAAGTGTATGCACTTCTTGTTGTTGTTGTTGTTGTAGTTGTTTTCTTTTTCTTTTTAGTCAATTGGGATTAAGTGACTTGCCCAGGGTCACACAACTAGTAAGTGTCAAGTGTTTGGTCTGAGGCCAGATTTGAACTCAGGTCCTCCTGACTTCAGGGCTGGTGTTCTATCCACTGCGCCACCTAGCTGCCCTTGGTACGCACATTTTTATAGCCCTTGGGCAAAGTTCCAAATTGCTCTCCAAAATGGTTGGATCATTTCACAACTCCACCAACGACGCATTAGTGTTCCAATTTTCCCACGTCTTCTCCAACATTTATCATTTTCCTATTTTGTCATGTTGGCCAAGCTGATACATGTGATGTAGTACCTCAGAGTTGTTGTGATTTGCGTTTCTCTAATCAGTAGTGATTTGGAGCATTTTTTCATATGACTATAGATGGCTTTAATTTCTTGATCTGAGAACTGCCTGTTCATATCTTTTGACCATTTATCAATTGGGGAATGACTTGCACTCTTATAAATTTGACTTAATTCTCTATGTATTTTAAAAATGAGGCCCTTATCAGAGAAACTGATTGTAAAAATTCTTTCCCAGTTTCCTACTTCCCTCTTAATCTTGGTTGCATTGGCTTTGAGCAAAAATTTTCAATTTAATTTAATCAAAGTTATCCATTTTGCTTTTCATAATGTTCTGTATCTCCTGTTTGGTCATGAATTCTTCTGTTCCCCAGAAATCTGACAGATAAATCATTCTTTGCTCTCACAGTTTGCTTGTAGTATCAGCCTTTACATCTAAATCATGAACCCATTTTGACTTTATTTTGTTATATGATGTGAGATTTTGATTTAGGCTCTTTCCCAGTTTTACCAGCAGTGTTTATCAAATTGCAAGTTCTTATCCCAGAAGCTGGAGTCTTTGGGTTTATCAAATAGTAGATTACTATTGTCATTGACTACTGTGTTTTGCATACTTAACCTATTCCACTGATCCACCACTCTATTGCTTAGCCAGTTCCAAATAGTTTTGATGAGTGCTGCTTTATAGTGCAATTTAATAACTGGAAAGACCAGGCCACTGTCACCTGCATTTCTTTTCATTATTCCCTTGATATTCTGGAACTTTTGTTATTCCAAATAAATCTTGTTATTATTTTGTCTAGGTCTATGGAATAATTTTTGGTAGTTTGATTGGTATGGCACTGAATGAGTAAATTAGCTTATGTAGAATTATCATTTTTATTATATTAGCTTGGCCTACCCATGAGCAACTGATGTTTTTACAGTTATTTAAATCTCACTTTATTTGTGTGAAAAGCATTTTTAATTGTGTTCATATAGTTCCTGAGTTTGTCTTGCAGGTAGAAACCCAACTTTCTGTATTGTCTAAAGTTACTTTAAATGGAATTTCTCTTGATGCTGAATATTGTTGGTAACATATAGAAATGCTGATGATTTATTTGGGTTTATATGTATCACAACTTTGCTAAAGTTATTAATAATTTCAAATATTTTTGTTGATTCTCTGGTATTCTTTAAGTATATCATCATATCATTTGCAAAGAGTAATAGTTTTTTTTTTTTTGCTCACAACCTATTCTAATTTTTTCAGTTTCTTCTTCTTATTGATATAGTGAACATGTCTAGCACCATATTGAATAATAGTTGTGATAACGGTCATCCTTGTTTCTCTACTGATCTTAAGACTTCTATCTTATCCACATTACAGAAAAAGCTTACTGATGGTTTTAGATAGATAGTATTTATCATTTTAAGGAAAGTTCCATTTATTCTTATGCCCTCTAATGTTTTTAAAAGTTGATATTGTATTTTGTCAAAAGTATTTTCTGCATCTATTGACATAATCATATTATTTTTGTTGGTTTTGTTATTGATATGGTCAATTACACTGCTAATTTTCCTAATACTGAATCAGCCCTGCGTTCCTGGTATAAATCCTACCTGTTCATAGTGTGTGATCCTTGTGATACATTGATGTGATCATCTGGCTAGTACATTATTTAAAATTTTTGCATCAATATTCATTAGGGAAATCAGTCCATAATTTTCTTTCTCTGTTTTCCATCTTTCCAGTTTAGATATCAGAAGGATATTTGTGCCATAAAAAGATTTTGGTAGGATTACTTATTCCCCTATTGCCCCCCAAAGTTTGCATTATTGCAATAAATTATTCTTTAAGTGTTTTGTATAATTCTCTTGTGAACTGATCACTCTCTGTGGATTTTTTTTTGATGGCTTGTGCAATTTCTTATTCTGAAGTGGGGTGATTTAAGCATTGTATTCTCTCTTCTGCTAATCTGGGACATTTATATTTTTGTCAATATTCATCCATTTTGCTTAGATTGTCACATATTTTGGCATATAATTTGACTAGATAGCCCCTAATACTTGCTTTAATTTCCTCTTTATTTTCATTTTTCATACTGTTCATTCTTTTCAGTTTTTAAATTAAATTAACCAATTGTTTATCTATTTCATTTTTTTTTTCCATAAAATCGTTTTATATTTCTTCATTAGTTCAATGGTTTTCCCACTTTCAAGTTCATGAAGGTTTCATTTCATTTTCATGATTTCCAATTTGGTCTTTAATAGGGGAAATTTAATTTGTTCTTTTTCTAATTTTTTTTTAGTTGCATGCCTAATTCATTGATCTGCTCTTTCTCTATTTTTTTGATGTAAGTTTTTGAGAGATATAGTTTTACCTAAGTATTACTTTGGATGCATCCCATAAATTTTTGCATGTGATCTAATTATTTTCTTTCTCTTTAATGAAATTATTGATCATTTCTATGAGGGGGCACTCTCCAAACTTCTTGTTCCATGGACTTGGAACCTCTCTGCTGGCTTAAGCCAGATGCCATGGGGCCTCATTGCTGCCTGTGCCAGAGGCATGTGGCATTGCTACTGGCCTCTGCCAATCTGCTGGCCTGCACCAATCTTTGCTGGCTTGTGCTGGGGGAGCAGGGTCTTTCTGCTGTTCTGTCAAAGAGTTTGGTTTCATGCTGCTGGCTTGGTGGGTACAGCCTACACTGGACTGGACTCTACTTTTGCACCTTACCTGATGAACTTCTAAGTTGTCTTAAGCTAGAAAATTCCTTCACCTCATCCTTTTGCTGGCTTTGCCATTCTAGAATTTATTCTGAAGCTTTGTTTTATAGTTGTTTGGAGGTGAATTTGGGAGAGTTCCAATGAGTTTCTGCCTTACTCTGCCATCTTGGCTCTACCCTCTATGGTCTTATTATTCAAGAAGAACTTCTGTAATTTTGCATGTTGTATTATATACCCACATAAATTGCACATTATCAGAAAATATTTTAAATTGTTTATAAAACTCCATTTATATAATATAAATTAAAAGTTTAAATAAGTTTACATGCACAAAATCAATATAAATATAAAATTTATATTTAATTGGCATAAGTCTACATTCTACAATAGATTCAAGATAAAAGCATTTAAGCAAACATTTAAAGAGAAAAAAATGCGAACTGCTTGAATCATAAGAAAATGATCCAAATCACTAATAATGATGACACACAAATTAAACTATTCTGAAGTATCAATTTACAACCCTCGAACTTACAAAAGGTATTTATAGTAAATGTTGGAGCATCTGTGGTAGAAACAAAGACAATAATATTCTATTGATGCAACCATTCTATAAAATGACTTGATGTTATAGTTATAATCTTTGTTCTGGGGCTGATCTTCCAGGCTATAAATCTCAAGCTGGTCAATGGTAAAAAGGTATTTACAGGAAGACAGGAATTTGCAAAAATATTTGTAGCAACACTTAGTAATGGGGTGTGTGTGTGTATGTGTGTGACTAAGCTGTGATATGTGGATTAAATGGAATGATATTACAGCCAAAAGGATTTTTGAAATTGAAGAATTCACTAAAACTGCATTTGCAAGACTTCCATGAACTGGAGAAAAAAGCAAAATCCAAAACAACTATATTAATATAGCACACAAAAAAAATTCAGAAAAAGATATGATGTCCAATGATGTTTTCATATGACTAATGCAAATACAATTTCTTTCCTCTTGTGGAGACATAGTGAACTAGACTGCAGAATGAGAATGTTATGGACTGTGAAACTGCAGTTACTGTATCAGGAAGATTTTCTTACCTGTTTTGTTCTTGAAGAGGTGAGTTTATTGGGAACCTATTGAAGTATAAAAATTAAAATAGATCAATAAAATATAGGGTGTCCCAAAAGACTCTCTACTTTTAAGCTAGCTTAAAATAATAACAATTTAAATAGATCAATAAAATAGAGGGCCTCCCAAAAGTCTTAGTGGAGTTTCAAACTCCACTAAGACTTTTGGGATGTGGTGTGAGTGTGTGTATATTTGTGTATCTGTTTGTCTGTGTCTGTATGTCTGTTTGTATGTAAATGAAAATATATCCAAACAAAATTCATACAACATAAATTGGAGATAATCTCAGAGGGAAGACACTAAGATTAAGGAGGGCTGGGAAGGACTTGTACAAGATAAAACTTTAGCTGAGAAGACTTGAAGGAATCCAGGAAGGACAAGAGGAGTGAAGGAGTTTCAGGCATGCTGTAGAGCTAGAGAAAATGCCCGGAATCAGGAGAAGTAGGCAGACAGTTCCACTGAATGTCAAACAACACAGAAGTGTAAAGAGACTGTAAAGATAGGGAGCCAGACTATGAAGGGCTTTAATATCTAAGTAAAGAATCTCATATTTGGGGGTGGGGAGGAGCCAAGATGGCAGAGTAAAAGCAGTGACTTGCTTGAGCTGTCCCCCAAACTCCTCCAAATACCTGTAAAAAATAGCTTTAAAGAAATTCTAAAGGAACAGAACCCACCAAAAGAAAAAGTGAAATAAATTTCTAGCCCACTACAATCTGGATGGTTGATTGAAAAACTCTATCACATCAGTTGGGGAGAGGAACAAAGATCAGCTTGGGCACGCAGGCAGAACAGGCCTCAGTGAAGTTAGAGCAGGCCTCAGGGGACTGTGATGGTTTCCAGACTTCTCAACCCACAAACATCAAAAAGAACTTAGAAGGTCAGGAGGAAAAGTCTGTGACTGTGCTAAGAGAGAAGTTCAGTCTCAGCCTCAGTCCCAGCACTGCCCTGGGGTAGTGGCTCCTTTCAGAGTTTCTGGCCCACACACTGTGGGGAAATAGAGTGGCTGATCACAGGGGATTGCAGGGATCTCTTTGCTGGTGCTGAGGCAGGGTTCTCCTGCTTTACCTATGCTTGGATCTGGTCATAGTTCTGGGTGGCAGTCCTGGGGCAAGGAGGAGCACTAGTGTGGTGAAACTTGCAGTGATGGTGGAAGGGGAATCCTCCTCACAATTCCAAGGCAGAAAAGAATGCTTGTGTTCACTCATAGGCCAGGAAAGGAGTAAACACCTCACTCTAGATTGTATCGCCTTGGAAGAACTCAAAATTTACAGGTCCTCAAAATATCTCTGAAAACAGCTGCACAAAACCCTCAAAGATTGGGACACTAAATTCTCCAAACTGGAAGCAGATTCCTAGCTTATCAAAGACTTTATGACTCATGTAATTGGCTGGAATCATGAGCAAATTGCACAAAAATGTCAGACCATAGAATTTTTCTTCGGTGACAAAGAAGATCAAAACATAGAACCAGAAAAAAAGACAACAAAGTCAAAGCTCCTACATTCAAAGCCTCCAAGAATAATATGAATCAGTCCCAGGCCATGGAAGATCTCCAAAAGGATTTTGAGTAGCAAGTAAGAGAAGTAGAGGAAAAACTGAGAATAGAAATGAGAGTGATGCAAGAAAATCATGAAAAACAAGTCAACAGCTTGCTAAAGAAGACCCAAAAAATATTGAAGAAAATAACACCTTAAAAAATAGCCTAACCCAAATGGTAGAAGAGATCCAAAAAGCCAATGAGGAAAAAAATGCCTTCAAAGCAGAATTGGCCAAATGGAAAAGGACATCCAAAAAGTCAACGAAGACAATACTTCCTTAGAAGTATTGCTCCTTAGAATGGAACAATTGGAAGCTAGTGACTTTATGAGAAATCAAGACATTGCAAAACAAATCCAAAGAATGGAAAAAAAAAGACAATGTGAAATATCTCATAGGAAAAAAAAAACTCACCTGGAAAATAGATACAGAAGAGCTAATTTAAAAATTATTGGACTATCTGAAAGCCATGATCAAAAAAGAGCCTAGACAACATCTTTCAAGAAATTGTCAAGGAAAACTGCCTTGATATTTTAGAACCAGAGGGTAAAATAAAAATTGAAAGAATCCACTGATTACCTCAAGAAAGAGATCCCCAAAGGAAAACTCCTGGGAGTATTGTAGCCAAATTCCAGGGTTCCCAGATCAAGAAGAAAATATTGCAAGCAACCAGAAAGAAACAATTCTAGTATTGTGGAAACACAATCAGGATAACACAACATTTAGCAGCTTCTACTTTACGAGGCCAGAGGGCTTGGAATAGAATATTTTGGAGGTCAAACAAGATGGGATTACAACAAAGAATTACCTACCCAGCAAAACTGAATATAATCCTTCAGGGGAAAAAATGGATAGTCAGTGAAATAGAAGACCTTCAAGCATTCTTGATGAAAAGACTAGAGCTGAATAGAAAATTTAACTTTCAAATACAAGACTCAAGAGAAACATGAAGAGGTAAAGAGGAAAGAGAAATCATAAGGGGATTTATTAAGGTTGAACTGTTTACATTTCTGCATGGAAAGATGACATTTCTAACTCATGCGATCTTTGTCAGTATTAGGGTATTTGGAGGGAAAAATGTATGTATGTAGATAGGTAGATAGACAGATACATAGATATATAGACAGATAGATAGAAGGTGCAAGGTGAGTTGAAGATGAAGGGGTGATATCTGGAGAATAAAATGAAGGGGTGAGAGAGGATTATACTGGGAGAAGAAGAAAGGGAGAGGTAGAATGTGGTAAATTGTCTCATGTAAAACAGACAAAAAATGGCTTTTACAGTGAAGGGGAAACAGGGAAGGTGAGAGGGAATGAGTG
Organism: Phascolarctos cinereus; assembly: GCF_003287225.1. Classification (NCBI taxonomy): domain Eukaryota; kingdom Metazoa; phylum Chordata; class Mammalia; order Diprotodontia; family Phascolarctidae; genus Phascolarctos; species Phascolarctos cinereus. Next base: position 288,160,199 of record NW_027555847.1, on the reverse strand, counting down.
AATCTTATTCTCATTGGATTTGGTTTACAGAGGGAATAACATACACATTCAATTAGGCATGGAAATCTGTCTTGCCCTACAGGAGGATAGGGGGGGAAGGGGATAAGAAAGCAGGGGGATGATAGAAAGGAGGGCAGACTGGGGGAGGGGGTAATCAGAAGCAAACCCTTCTAAAGAGGGACAGAGTCAAAAGAGAGAATAGAATAAATGAGGAGTGGGATAGGATTAAGGGAAATAGAGCTAGTTTTTCACAACATAACCGGTATCTAATTGCTTGCCTTCTCAATGGTGGTGGGTGAGGAGAGAGATAGGGAGAAAATTTGGACCCACAGTTTTAAAAACAAATGTTAAAAAATTGTTTTCACATACAACTGGGAAATAAGATATACAGGCAATGTGGTATAGAAATCTATCCTACCCTATAGGAAAACTGAAGGAGAGAGGATTAGAAAAGGGGGCATAGAAGGGAGGGCAGATTAGGGGAAGGGGTGTTCATAATGCATGCTGTTTTGGAGTGGGAGGAGAGATTATATGGGGAGAAAATTTGGAACTCAAAATTTTGTGGAAGTGAATGTTGAAAACTAAAAATAAATAAATTAGTAAAATTTGGAAAGATTTTAAAAAGAATCTAATATTTGATCATCTAAGTGATAAAAGCTGAGGAAGTTAATTGGATAGGGGGATGGCATGATCAGATCCATGCAACTAAGAGGAAGATAAGCTGGAGTAAGGAGATACCTAAAGTGGAAAGACTAACCAGTAGGGTTTTGCAACAGTCTGTGTTTGATATAATGAGAGACTGGATCAGGCATGAGATAATGAGATATAGAACAGGTAGTGCCAAAGGAGACACGGGACCAGTGAGTGTATACAATAGATCTTAGGAAGGTAGAATCAATAGGAACTGGCAACTAGTTAGAAAGGGGAGGAGGTAGGTCAGAAAGAATGAGAAATTGAGTATGATACATTGTGAAGCAAGTTGGCTCAGAGGATTACAGTGCTGTCAGTAATAGAGAATGTTGGAAGAGGAAAATACTTTAGTCTTTTTTGTTTGATTTTTTCGTGAGGCCATTAGGGTTAAGTGACTTGCCCAGGGTCGTAGAATTCTCCTGACTCCAGTGCTGGTGCTGTACACATTGTGCCATCTAGATGCCTCAAGGAAAGTGTTTTTAGGGAAAGATAATGTCTTGGGTTTTGGACATGTTGATTTTGAGATGTCTAGGAGAAATTGAGTTTTAGATACCAATGGGAAGGTAAAAATATGTAACTGGAGGTTAGGATAGGTGTTAGGGCTGGGCAAAAATATCTTAAAATTATCAGCATAATTGAAACCATAGGAACTGATGCTGTCACTATGTGAAAATTGTAGAGTAGAAAAAGAAAAGAGGGCCCAGGATACAGTATCAGAGGATACCTATGGTTACCAGATTCAACCTCAGTGAGGATCCAGCAACATAGACTGAGAAGACGGGATCAGATAGTTAGGAAGAAAACTAGAAGACAGCAATATTATCAAAATCTAGAGAAGATTATCAAGAAGAAGGGAATTAACAGTGGCAAGAAGGATGAGTATTGAAAAAGAGACCATTAGACCCATCAATTTAAAAAACATTGATCACTTTGGAGACAATTTCATTTGTCCTTTTCTTACATTTATTCCCTAATTTACACACACACACACACACACACACACACACACACACACAAGCTTTCCTTACTCTAAAGCCTTTATCATTTTTGTCTATACTATTGCAATAGCTTCCACACTAGTTTTTTTTCTATTTCTATTTCTCCTCTCTTCAATCCATCTTCCACATAGCTATCAAATTAATATTCCCCAGCTCATATCTGACTATGTCACTGCTCTGCTATAGTCGTTGGGCCCTGATGTTTCTAAGATAAAATACAAACCCCTTTATTTCCTAATTGTTATCAAGATTTATTGAGCAGTGAGCTATTTTCAAAGTCAGAAGAATATGGTTTCAATTCCCACCTATGTAGCTTCCTAGAAATTTGACTTTTAATAAGTCATTTTATCTTTTAGAGCCCTAGACAACTCTTAAATCATTTCTACTAAATTATAAATAAGTTGCAATCTGTGTACATGTGGGGATCAGATACAGACATAATTATGGATAAACTAAGAAGGGAGATCTTCATTCTGAAAAGTAGGCTAGAAGACAATAATTAATCCTTTGAAATGATGCTCAAATCTATGAAGCCAATCAAGCTTCATCCCACTCCTAGGGTTTAACTTCATCCTATACACCTCCACCTGGATATTCTATAGGTGTATCCAACTCATGATATCTATAGTAGAATTCAGCTTCTTCCCACTAAATTTTCCCTGTTCCCTAATGGCCATATTTATTTCAAGGGTACCTCCATTTTTTTCCAGGCACTAAGGTTTGCACCCTAAAAGTAATCCATGACTCTTTACTCCCACAATTAGCTACACTATAATCTTATTTTCTCTACTTCCTCATTAGTACCATTCTTTCTACTTATACTATCACAGCACTAGATCAGGTTATCATGCCACTTCACATAGACTGTTGCAATAGTCTCTTAATTAGTCACCCTCTATCTAGTCTTTCTTCTCTCCAATTCATTCTCCATATGGTTACCAAGTTATTATTTCTGAAGTTCATGTCACTTTTTTCCTGCTAAAAGCTTCATTGGCTCCTCATTATGTATAAAATAAAATATAAACACCTCTGATCAGCACTTAAAATGTTTCACACTCTGACTCCAAAATATTTTGCTAGATTGATTAGAAATTCCTTCTGCCTTAACCATAGTATAGTCCAGTCAAAAAACCAACATTTTGCTCTTTAGACAGGACATTCTACCTCCCAATTCTTTGTCTTTGTAAAGGTTTTTCCCTAAATTGCAAAATACTCACATTTCTCACTCCCTTCAAATTAACTGCAACTTCCTTCAAGATATCTTTCTTGATTATCTGAGCTTTAAATCTTTCTCAATTCTCCCCAAAACACATTGTATTCCTTTCATGTGGAACCTATATTCACTTATTTATGAAAATGTTTTATTCATGTAGTAGAATGAAATTTTATTGAGGTCTTATACAATTTTCCTTGGATATTGTTATTCCCAGTACCTAGCACAGTTTCTGGAACTTAGTAGTTGCTTAAAACATTTGTTTTTCTTTTTTTTTTTTCAAATTTCATTAATTTATTTATTTTTAGTTTTCAACATTTGCTTCCACAAGATTTTGAGTTCCAAATTTTCTCCCCATCTCATCCCTTCCCCCACCCCAAGATGTCATACAATCTGAATACTTCTTCCTCTAATCTGGCATCACTTCAATCTCCACCCCCACCCACCCCCACCCCCCAATTTTCTTATCCCCTTCTCCTTCTATTTTCCTATAGGGCAGGTTATATTTCTCTACCCCATTGCCTGTATTTCTTATTTCCCAGTTGCATGTGAAAACAGTTTTTAGCATTTGTTTTTAAAAACACTGGGTTCCAAAATTTCTTCTTCTTCCTTAACCACCCACCTTCATTGAGAAGGCAAGCAACTTGATGCAAGTTATAATTGTGTAATCATACAAAACATTTCCATAGTACTCATGGTGTAAAAAACTAATTGTATTTCCCTTAATTCTATCCCACCCCCCATTTATTCTATTCTCTCTTTTGACCCTATCCCTCCTCAGAAATGTTTGCTTCTAATTACCCTCTCTCCCAATCCGCCCTCCCCTCTTTCAGCCCCTTGCTTTCTCATCCCCTTCCCCCCTATTTTCCTGTAGGGTAAGATAGATTTCCATACCCAAATGAGTATGTTATTCCCTCCTTAAGCCAAATCTAATGAGAATAAGATTCATTCATTCCCTCTTACCTTCCCCTGTTTTCCCCTCCACTGTAAAAGCCTTTCTTGTTTGCTTTATGTAAGATAATTTACCCCATTCTACTTCTCCCTTTCTCCTCTCAGTATAATCCACTCTCACCCCTTCATTTTATTCTCCAGATATCACCCATTCATCTTCAACTCACCAGTGCCCTCTATCTATCTATCTGTAGGTACATATAATTTTTTTCCCCTCCAACTACCCTAGTACTGACAAAGATTTCATGACACAAATAGCATCTTTCCATGAAAGAAGGTAAACACTTAAACCTTAACAAATCCCTTATAATTTCTCTTTCCTCTTTACCTCTTTATGTTTCTCTTGAGTCTTGTATTTGAAAGTCAAATTTTCTATTCAGCTCTGGTCTTTTCATCAAGAATGCTTGAAAGTCTTCTATTTCACTGGATGTCCATTTTTCTTCCCTGAAGGATTATACTCAGTTTTGCTGGGTAGGTGATTCTTGGTTGTAATCCTATCTCCTTTGACTTCCAGAATATTATATTCAAAGCCCTCTGGTCTCTTAATGCAGAAGATGCTAAATGTTGTGTTATCCTGATTGTGTTTTCACAATACTGGAATTGTTTCTTTCTGGCTGCTTGCAATATTTTCACTTTGACCTGGGAACCCTGGAATTTGGCTAAATTATTCCTAGGAGTTTTCCTTTGGGGATCTCTTTCTAGAGGTGATCAGTGGATTCTTTCAATTTCTATTTCATCCTCTGGTTCTAAAATATCAGAGCAGTTTCCCTTGATAATTTCTTGAAAATGATGTGTAGGTGCTTTTTTTTTAATCATGGCTTTCAGATAGTCCAATAATTTTTAAATTAGCTCTCCTGTATCTATTTTCCAGGTCAGTTTTTTTTCCTATGAGATATTTCACATTGTCTTTTTTTTTCATCCTTTTGGTTTTGTTTTACAATGTCTTGATTTCTTATGAAGTCATTAATTTCCAATTGCTCCATTCTAATTTTTAAGGAAGTATTGTCTTCACTGACTTTTTGGAATTTCTTTTCCATTTGGGCAATTCTGCTTTTGAAGGCATTCTTCTCCTCATTGGCTTTTTGGACCTGTTCTGCCATTTGGGTTAGGCTATTTTTTTTTATTTTGTTATTTTCTTCAGTACTTTTTGGGTCTCCTTTAGAAAGATGTTGACTTGTTTTTTGCATGATTTTCTTGCATCACTCTCATTTCTATTCCCAGTTTTTCCTCTATTTCTCATGCTTGCTTCTCAAAATCCATTTTGAGCTCTTCTAAGGCCTGGGAGCTTCATATTTTTCTTGGAGGCTTTGAATGTAGGAGCTTTGACTTTGTTGTCTTTTTTTCTGGTTCTATGTTTTGATCTTCTTTGTCACCAGAGAAAAATTCTGTGGTCTGACTTTCTTTGGTGCAATTTGCTCATGATCCCAGCCAATGGCTTGAGTTATAAATTCTTTGTTAAGCTAGGGATCTGCTTCCAGTGTGGAGAATGTACTGTCCCAATCTTTGGGGATTTTGTGCAGCTGTTTTCAGAGATCCTTCTAGGGACCTATAAATTTTCAGTTCTTCCAACATTGTGTAATTAGGGGTGAGGTGTTTACCCCTTTCCTGGCCTGTGCTTTGTTCTATGACTGACTAGAAGTACTCTTTTTGCCTTGGAACTGTGAGGAGGATTCTGTCTCTACCACCACTACAAGCTCCACCACGCCAGTGCTCCTTCTTACCCTAAGACCACCACCCAGAACTGTGACCTCCAAGCAAGGGCAAAGCAAGAAATTCCTGCCTCAGCACAAGCAAAGAGATCCCTGCAATATCCCTCTGATCAGCCACTCAGTTCTCTCTCTATCTATGTGCCAAACTCAGGAAGCAGCTGCTGCTATAGGGTTGTACCAGGACTGGGACTAGGACTGAGCTTTTCTTTCACAGCAGTCACAGACTTTTCTTACATTCCTTCTAAGTTCCCTTTGGTGTTTATGGGTTGAGAAGTTTGGAAACTGACACAGCTGCCTGTTATTCAGTCCTCTGAGGCCTGTTATAACTTTGCTGAGGCCTGATCTTTGCTTGCGCACCCATGCCAAACTGTGCTCCTCTCAGAGCCCTGCTCAATAGACCTTTCCAATCAATCATCCAGGTTGTCTTGAGCTGTAAATTTGTTTCACTATGGCTTTTTGTGGGTTCTGCTTCCTTAGAATTTGTTTAGAGTCATTTTTTTTACAAGTATTTGGAGGGGTTTGGGAGAGAGCTCAAGCAAGTCACTGCTTTTATTCTACCATCTTAGCTGCAATCCCCCAATATTTTTTTTTGTCAATCAATTGATTGATCAATTCATAGATTTCTATTCTCAGTCTAAATAATCTAAATTCCTTAATAATTTCTCATTTTTTAATCTCAGGTCTTTCTGGTTCTTATCTGGATATCCCCTATAATTCTCTTTTCTGGGAAGCCTGAGACTGAGCAAGGGTTTGACCAGTACCAAAAATGGAGCTGATTTATATAAGATGTTATCACATTACAAGGAGATGAAATACAGATTACTTCCTCATTTCCCATTTTTTTTTGCTTGTTGATTGACAAAAAGTAATGTATTTTATGATGAATGTATTTTTTAAACTTCTTAATTAGGTATGTACATTAGAAACTCAGAAATATTACTACTTTGGACTTTTCCACAGAAGTTATTTCTTTAGATAAAATGAAGTGTAGCTTTAATGGGAATTTAGGTAAAACCTCCAGTTCTTTGCTATGTTATGTATTGAATCACCAGGAAATGAGCCAACTTCTTTGGCATTAAACTAGTAATGTGGCAACATTGAATAATTTGTAACCCTTATGAGAATATATCTTGATTATAAAAATAGTTTTATGAAATATTTTATCAAATGGAACTGAGTTTTCAAATAATTACATTAATTCAGACTGCAACTGGTGATGGAATTACTTTGATCATAATTAAAATTTTTTACTATCATAAGTACCACCGATATGATCTATTTCCATCATTTAATGCATTTATAATATGAAGTCCTGAACAAAAGGGCAAACAGAACCCATCTTTCTTTGAAAGTATGCATATATATAATATATGTATATATGTATATATATATATACACACACATGCACACATATGTAAAGATACTATACATATATGTATAATATCTACATGTATATATGTGTGTATGTGTATACACATACATATATACATATACATGTGTATATGTGTGTGTGTGTGTGTGTATATATATATATATATATATATATATATATATATACAGAGAGAGAGAGAGAGAGAGAGAGAGAGAGAGAGAGAGAGAGAGAGAGAGAGAGAGAGAGAGAGAGAGAAGTACAAGCTGAAAAGGATGGCATTTCATATCACATAAAAGAAATAGTTGTAATAGAAAAAAAACTACATGGTTTCACACACTGTTTTGCATTTCTTTATAATTTGAAGGAGGTTTAAAGGGTGCTTGTAGAAAAATTAAATTGCTGCACACATTAAAGTGTAGCTTGATTATTACATTTGAATATAATTAGATTATTAATTATAGATGGAATATTATTGTGAAAATTTCATTTAAAAATTAAACAGAATCTTTCTGTTATTACTGTGCATTGGAAAAGACATTAAGTCTTCATTCAGGAATACTAATTTGATAATTTGATTACACTAGCTTTTTTCCAGTGAAATTTCCATGTGCATTTGATTTTATCATCATATTTTCATCAATTTCAAAAGGGATTTTTGTACCTTTTGAAATGATAAATTCTAAATTGTTTGAAGATATCTCATTTACTGAAAATGATAAAGTTCTAGATAAAAAGAAAGGAGAAAATAGTGTTGGATTTGATTCTAGGTAAAATGATTTTTAAAAAAAATTCTTACGATAAATTATAGGCAGCAGCATGATACATTTAATAGAGAATTGGACTTGGAGTCAGGTATGAATGAATTCAATTCTAGACTTAAGTAATTATTAGCCATATGAAGCCAGGAAAATCATCTAAACTCTCTCAGCCTCAGTTTCTTCATCCATAAAATGGGGATAACTATGGTACTTAACATTACAGGGTTGTTAGGATTATCTAAGATTCTAAGAGACCATACATGCAAAGAGCTTTGCAAACCTCAAAACACCCTCACAATTTTGTCTTCTTAAGCACAGAGAAGTTCCATTTATACTTGGCCTAATAAATCTACTTTTCTTATCTTTGTTCTTTCTAGTTCAATTTCAATCTTCCATATATGCACATATAGTATTGTGATATTAGGGTCAAATATGATACTTACAGTCTTTGATGCTCAAAAGTTTGTCATACTTCATTTCAATGTCTTGCCAAACTTTCTTAAACCTGGTTTTGTGGAAGGCTTATAATATACATTTGGTGCTTTACTTGTAATATGATTAATCAATTTCCTGTTTCTTTCAAGATTAATAATATTGTTTGTTCTTCTGGGACTAATGGAGGAAAACGGATCATTCCAGTATCACATTTATTACATTGTATAATTTTAGTAAATCTATCTATTTGAAGGAACAAAAACAGCATGGACTAAGCCTGTATACCACCAACACAAAAAGAAGCATCTCTAACTAGTTGATCATGTGAGCAACAAGAGTTTTCTGAGTTCAATTTTACCACATTTACTGGCCACTTGGGATCAATCCTTTGCTTCTTTTCACTATTTCCATGTTAGAATAGGAGTCTAATTCACTTTACACACACATACACACACACACACACACATGCACACACACACACACATATATTCTTTGTATGATTCTTTAATAGTATGAGGCCCTTGATTCATTACCTTTCAATTATTTCTCTGTGTCACTACTGGCAGCCAACCAAGGGTGAGTTTGTTATTATTGTTTTGATGTCCAGTGGTTTTAATATATTCACATTATTTCACATAGTCTTTCTTCTTTTTTTTATCCAATTTATGGATTAGGCAGCTGTTTCCAACTGGAAGAAAGCTGGTAAACAAAACATAAGTGCCTTCCTGAGAGCTATATAACTGTTCATAGGAGTATTTATTCAGCTTGTAATGTCACTATGATAATAGTTTTGTTCTATTTTTGCATAATTCTCTTCAGTAGCATTTCTATGGCTAATTGTTTCATTTATATACTACAATAAGATTTTCTAGTGCAAACTATTATGACTAAAATAAATGTATGGGAATTATCTTCCAGTATTCATCATAGCATCACCTATACATCTCATGGTATTGAAATAATTGAGGGAAACAGGTGTAACTGAAATGAGCATAAGTAATCATCCTACATTTTATTATGTACAATACTCTTTGTAAAGTGTCATTGAAACATCAATTTGTCATACCAATTGTCTGTCAATACCAGTGACAATTGAGTGCACAAACCCACCAGATCAACATGAAAAGGTGGAGGGAGTAATTCAGTGGAAATCCATTTAATTGTTCTTTTCAGTTCTTTTGTTTGGATTTCTTGGCTAATCAAATAAAAGTAGAAACAAAGTTTGAAATTTTAGCTTTGGTGACTTATATTATTCAAGAAAAATATTGTTAGCAACTGTAATTCTCAGCCGAGTATTGAGCATATAGTTAAGCCATAAATAAATAATAATAATTTATTAATCAATTAATTCCTAATTCTGTCTTTTACCTTTAGTCTCTCACTTACATAGCTCAACTACTATCTCTATATAAATAACCAAGATCTCTATTGCTGGTACTATGCTCTGCATGCAACTTCTCTTCTGGTCTTTTAAAATATTAGAGTTGGTTGGAGAGTTCCTTTTATAGAAGTCTCTTTTTAAACAATCTCCTTTCCTCATCACTAGAATTACTTGTCTTGTTGACTTCATGTTCCCTTCCTGAAAGTTTGTAGTTCATTCTTGGTTGATTCATCATGTAGATTTTTACTCCATTTGCTCCTACCTATCTTTCTTTAAATTCTTTAAAACCTGCTCCCTTTAACACACCTCCATCTCACACTATTCTTATCTTACATTTCTTAAATCAAATTTCAAGTTAAAGTAGTCCTTTCTTCTCCACATTTACATGATTTTTAATAAATCAATCAGACAAGTAGTGAGTAAGTATCCCCTATGTGGCAGGTACTTTGCTGGGTTCTGGAACATTACAGCAAAAATAAAACTGCTTATGATTTCAAAGAGCTTATAATTTATCAGAGATAGATCTACACATTTCTAGGCACACACAAAATAAATACAAGAGATTTAGGTGGGGGTAGTGACTAATTTCCCTTCATTAGTGACAATCAGATTCCTAATTGGGTTTCATTTTTTTGATTCCTCTAAAATCTGAAAGTAATCTTGCTGCATTTGGCACTATAGGCCTGTCTGTCTTCCTGGATACTTTCTCCTCTCAGTTTTTTTTTCTTATTTTGTGTGTGTCCTCAGACTTTTTCCCCCCTCTATATTCACTTCTTTGGTAACCTCATTAAAGCCCATGACTTTAACTATCATTTATGTAGATGACTCTCACAACTACATACCCATCCCAAGTCTCTTCCTTAGAGCTATTGTGCCATACCAAGAATTGCAATTCAACTTGTCAAATTAGATGTCCTGGAGGCATCTTAAATCAACATCTCTAAAACTGAATTCATTACATTTTCCTTGAAGCCATCAGCTCTTCAAACTTTGCTAAAATTTTTAAGGCATAAGTATGGTTTCACTCTCTCATATTACAACCTCAGCATTTTTTAAACATCTCACTCCCTTGGACCTCACATACCCATATAGTTACCAAGTCCTACCATTTCTATTTTTATAACGTCCTTACTTCCAATTTGTTCTTTCCATTAAAACAGCCACCACCATTTTTCAAGCCAGCAACACTTCCATCCTATTTTCTATTGTAACAGCCTTCTAATTTATCTCCCTAACTCAAGACTCTCTCCACTCCATTCTATTCTTCATACAACTATCAAAGTAAATTTCCTTAAGCACCAATATGACCAACTGACTCCTCTACTCAACCAATTTCAAATGCTTCCTATTATCTGTAAGATAAAATAGAAACTCCCAGTCTAGCTTTTACAGACTTATACTGCATGACTCCAAACACTCCTTCTAGCCTTACTAGATATTATTCCCCATCAAGTACTCTGTGGTTCAGCCAAATTGGTCTTTTCTCTGTTTCTTAGTCATGGCATGCCTTTTTCCATCTACAAACTTAACCTGTATCTGAAATATATCTCCTCTTTATTTCTATTGTCATAAAGTCTCTCTCATTCCTTTTTTTTTAAAATATTTTTTAAATTTTATTTTTAGGCAATTGTGGTTAAGTGACTTGCCCAGGGTCACACAGCTAGTAAGTGTTAAGTGTTTGGTCTGAGGCTGAATTTGAACTCAGGTCCTCCTAACTTCAGGGCCAGTGCTGTATCCACTGTGCCACCTAGCTGCCCCTCCTCTCATTCTTTAAGATGAAACTAAGACAAAGCATTCTGAATGAACACTTTCTTGATCTCCCAAAATATTAGTTCCTTTGCTCCCAAGCTACTTTGCATTTAATTACTTTGAGTATGTATATATGTAGTTAATTTTTTTTGTTATATTTTTTGTTAGATTTGTTGTTTTCTTCATTAGAATGAAAGCTTTCATTACATTAAATTGAAAAGTTTTTTGCACAAACAAAGCCAATGCAACTAAGATTAGAAGGAAGGTAGAAAATTGGGAAAGAATTTTTACAACCAATCTCTCTGATAAAGGCCTCATTTCTAAAATATATAGAGAATTAAGAAAATTTATAAGAACACAAGCCATTCCCCAATTGATAAATGGTCAAAGGATATGAACAGACAGTTCTCAGATGAAGAAATTAAAGTCATCTATAGTCATATGAAAAAATGCTCTAAATCGTTATTGATTAGAGAAATGCAAATGAAAACAACTCTGAGGTACCGCATCACACCTATCAGATTGGCCAACATGACAAAACAGGAAAAGGACAGATGTCGGAGAAGATGTGGGAAAGTTGGAACACTAATACATTGTTGGTGGAGTTGTGAAATGATCCAACCATTTTGGAGAACAATTTGGAACTATGCCCAAAGGGCTACAAAAATGTGCATGCCCTTTGATGCAGCAATAGCATTTCCAGGGCTATATCCGACAGAGATCAAACAAATGGGAAAAGGACCCACATGTACAAAAATATTCATAGCAGCTCTTTTTGTGGTGGCAAAGAATTGGAAATTGAGAGGATGCCCATCAATTGGGGAATGGCTGAGCAAGTCATGGTATATGAATGTAATGGAATACTATTGTGCTGTAAGAAATGATGAACAGGCTGACTTCAGAAAAACCTGGAAAGACTTATATGGTCTGATGCTGAGTGAAGTGAGCAGAACCAAGAGGACTTTGTACACAGTAACAGCCACATTACGCAATGACTAAGATTGTTAACCTGAACCTTTCTCAGCATTATGAGGATTTAAGACATCTCCAGAGGCCTCGGGATGGAAACTGCTGTCCACATCCAAAGAAATAACTATGGAAGTCGAATCACTATCACTTATTTTTACCTTCTGCTGAGTTTTGTTTCCTCTTTCTAATGGTTCCCTCTATTGGTTTTAATTTTTACTTACAACTTCACTAATGTGAAAATATGTTTAATAGGAATGTAAATGTATAGCCTATATCAGATTGTGTGCCATCTTGGGGAAGGTGGGGGGAGGAAGGGGGAGAAAAATTTTCAACTCAAAAGCATATGGAAGTGATTGTTGATAAATCAAAATAAATTAATTTTTAAAAAAAGAATGAAAGCTTTCAGACTCAAACAAATAGAGATTGTTTCATTATTTGTATTTGGAATTCCAGTGCCTAGGCCAGTTCCTAGTACACAGTAGATGCTTAATATATAGCTTTTGATTAATAAATGTTACACACATTGACAGCTGAAGTTTCTATATCAATATGTTTAGATTGGCTCTTTGTTTTACAAAGGATGGTCTGTTGGTGTTGAGGGATATAAGTCAAGAAATGACATACACACATATATGGATACATATATATGTATGTATGTGTATATATATATATATATATACACATATATATATGTATATATATATATATATATATATATATATGTATGTATTTATATTAAAAAGTTGACAAGGGTCAATTATGCTAAAATTTTTGTTGAGTCCTGAGGAAAAATATTGTGTCACTGAGGTCCAAGTTATAAATTTGAAAAACTGAAGTTTGTACCATCTGGCAGTAACTGAAGAATTATTAAAAGATGAAGATGTTTCTTGTATTTCTTGGCTTTTATCAGAAATATAAATAATTCATATTTTTTTCTTGTTTCTTTGATTTCCACATAGTTCTACTTTCTTGAGGCATCATGATATTCTATTACATGCGCAGAGCATGATTTGTTTTTAGCTGCTCTGTACTGATGGGCATCAAGTACCTTTTAAGTACTCCAGTATCAGATATACTGCTGAAATGAAGATATTTATTTATGACCACTAATTGGATCACTGAATCAAAAGGTATGAAAAATTTAATGGCATTTCTCAATTAATTCCAGATTGATTATGAGAAGTCTCCAAATTTATTCCAAACTCCAACAAACTGATACAGAGTAAAGAAATGATAACTTAGGGAAGATTATATATGATAAAGTATAATAATGTAAATTAAAATACAAAAAAGACTCTAGAAATCAGGTTATACAAATATCTAGTATTGGTACCAGAGAATTAATTAAACATATTTCTCTCTTCTCAGTAGATTACTATCTATGCTATCAGTCATATTAATTGTCTTTTTGCTTTCCTTAACATGTTCTTTCTCATAAGTGAGAATTCTGTGGTTTGGGGAGTGGAGGTCATTTTCAAATGAAAGTGATCTACCGAAAAAAGACTTCAACAAAATATCTTTTCAATGGAAATGTATTCTGAACAGAACAAAACATGCAAAACTAGGAGTACAACATATACGATAATATAAAACAAAACATCTCTGAAAGACTTGAGAACTCTGATCACCACAAGCACCCTAAGACTGAAAATATAGTGGACTTCCCACATTTTTAGCAGAGAGATGCTGAACTAGAAGTGCAGAAGGCATAATTTCAGAAACAAACAACATATGTAATTTGTTTTCCATGACTATACTGATTTGTGATAAAAGAGGCCTTTACTTTGGGACAGAAGTGTGATGTGGAAAAGTGAAAATGAGGAATTTATATAGGACAATAGAGGATGGGATAATGATGAGGATAGGACTTTGGAATGGACTTGAGATTTCTCTGATACAGTCAAAAATGAGAAGAAACTCTTGCTACCAATTATGTGTATACCTTCTTGGCAAGTTCTAATGTCAGACCATTGTTTAGAGTGCTTTGTGATTTGTTTTATGATTTGCCAAAGGTCATAAAACAGCTTGTATCAGAAGCAGGACTTAAACCAAGATCTTCCAGGTTCCTAGGTCAGTTCTTTATCTACTACAAAAGACAAGAAAAGGAAAACAAAGAGAATTATTGAAATATTACAGAAATACACAAAAGAGAGCAGAAGAAAGCTTAGAATGGGACAAGCGAAGCAATGCTGAAACGCCATGGTGAATAATGAATATACTTAATAAAAAATCAAGTACACAATACTGATTCACAGTGTGATATACAATCTTCTTTTCCTATTATTTACATAAAGAAATGTTCTTATCTGTTGATGTTTGTCAAACTCATAAGAGTTTTTTAGTTTTGTTTTTAACAGAACTGTAGCAAGGGCAGCTAGGCGGCATGGTGTATAGAGTGCTGGGCCTGGAGTCAAGGAGACTCATCTTTGTGAGTTCAAATCTGGTCTCAAACGGTTAATAGCTGCGTGATTCTGGGCAAGTCACTTAACCCTCTTTACCTCAGTTTCATCATCTCTAAAATGAACTAGGAGAGGAAATGGCAAATCACTCCAGTATCTTTGCCAAGAAAACCCCGAATGGAGTCACAAGGAGCCAGACATGACTGAAAGACAAATAAAAAGTGTTATTTCAAAGCATTTCATTCTTAGATACATGATCAAGAAGAACTCTAATTTGAAATACGGATTGTCAACATGGGAAATATGATCAGGTTTTTAAGGACTTTGTTAGCTATGCCATATATGAAGCCATGTTGATTTTGTTAATCCAAGCAAGGCCGTTGTGTTACACATTGATTCCAAACTGAGTGGCTAGCGAGATATTTTGTAACAGAAGAAAAATAGCCACCAAAAGTCTACATTTGGATAGAATTCCATAGCATCGAAACCTGTCATTTTATCTACAAATTTTAAGATCTTAGTTTTAAAGCACACTGTCAAAGAAAAGGTTTAGTATGTTATTCAAAGGTTGAATCAACTATTTATAGATAACAAGTCAGTAAAATCTATTGTGACAACAAGTTGAATGCTAGCAGCCAGAGATGGGTTTTCACATTGCTCAAGGTGAGTTCAACACGAATTATTGGCTAAGGAGTGTGAATATGGATACAAATGTGTTTTTCCCCAAAACGCTGGGCAACAGAAAACATGCCTACCAAAGTGATAATGACAATCTGTGACATCATGAGTTTCTGCAATAGATAGTATTTTCAATGGGAGTAAAATCTGTGTCTATGGACCATTTTTCTCTATACAGGTTGAAAATAGACAATTGTCGTTGAATTCAAGTTAAGGATATAAGTTTAAGAGAAATGATTTAGTCCAAGAAAAAAAAAATATCAGAACAGCTAGATGGCACATTGGATAGAGCACCAGCCCTGGAGTCAGGAAGACCTCTGAGTTCAAATTTGGCCTCAGACACATAACACTCACTAGCTGTGTGACTCTAGGCAAGTGACTTAACCCCAATTTCCTCGCCAAAAAAATACCTCATATTCATCTTAGTTCATGTTTATCTTAGTTCCCCTGAGATCACACTTTTTTAGGAAGTATCTTTTATACTTCCTGCTACACTGACTGCTTCCATTACAAATTTATGTTATCTAATTTCAGCTGAACCCTCATTGATTTTTCTCCTCCCTAACTGATTTTCTATCTTACTTCATGCATCTTTTGTTCAGACTTCTTTTTCCCTCAAGTCTCACATAACACCCCTTAAGCACAACCTATTAGCCAAGGACCATTCTTTACTGTCAAAATAGAAGCCATTTAATTTATTTCTCCCCTTCTCTATTTCACAAAAATCCTTTGACATTATTATCCACTCTTTATGCCAATTTCTGATGAACAGTCTTCTTGACTAGACAGACTTGTCTACATTATTCCTGAGTACATCCTCTCACATAATTTCTAGCCAATTGCTTCCACAATTAACCTCCCCCCACCATCTTAAATCACTCCATACCTACTGGTTCTTACTGAGTAGATTATAAATACATTCAAATTTCCCTCATCCTTAAAAACAAAATTTAAAAAAACTGCCTTCAACCGAACAAAAACCCTACATTCAATCTTTTATCCTATACTTCTTTTTCTCCCCTTTTCAATCAAACTCTAGGGAAAAAAATCTTTTTGCATCCATTGACTCCACATCCTCTGTTTTCACTCACTTCTAAATCATTTGCAATCTGTTTTTTTTTTAATTTCAGTATTCAGCTGCAACTGAATACTGTTCCATCCCAGACACCAGTGATCTTTCATTTGCCTATTTACCGTATCTGGTGATTTTTGAAAAATCAATTATCATCATTTTGACCTTTCTGCAACACTGTTTATTACTTCTTCACCTGTATAGTATTTCCTCTCCACCTCTCTCCTCTCCTTTCCTCTCCACTCTTTTCCCTTCCCTTATCCTCTCCTCTTCGCTTATCTTCTCTCAACTTTCTCATTTTGCAACCTCATCAGGTTCCATGTGTTTAATTATCTCTATACAGATGAATCCCAGGTTTAAATATCCAGTCTAAGTCTCTCCTAAACTTCAGTTTTACATCTGTCATTGCTTTTTAGATTTTTCAAGTTAGAAGAGACATCAAACTAGATAGGTGTCTCAAAACCAAACATATACAAAATAGACTTCATTTTTCTCCCAAGCTACCTTTCTAGTGAATTTTGCCTTTTATTTCAGTTGGAGGCACGTTCTAGTCACATGGGATCATTCCTCACTTTTACCTACCCCACATATTCAGTTAACTACCACATCTTATTGTTTCTACCTCTGGGACATTTATCATGTATTTTCCTTTCTCCACACTGGCACAGCCATAGTCAACTTTGTTCAGGCCCTCATCACCTCTCATTTGAACAATTACAATGGTCTCTTAGCTGTTGTTACCTTTTTTTTGGCCTCAAATCTATTCTCACTCTAATTTATCCTCCATATAGCCTCCAAAGTTATTTTCCTTAAATATAATTCTATAGATATCAATTTATCCTTGATAAATTCCAGTGATTATCTGTTTCTTTTAAGGTAATACATATTCTTCTATTGGCAATATATATGCAAATATATTTATTTTAAGGCTTTATATATATCTAATATATTTCTTTTAAAGTTATATGTGTATGTGTATGTATTCTTCTATTTGGCATTCTGTGCTTTTAAAAGAAGTTTTCCTCAACCTACCTTTCCAGGCTTATTTTACATTATTTCTTTTCATTCTTTCTTCTTATCAGTTTTCTTCACATTGCCCATCAAATAATTTCTCTGGTTATTAGAGATCAACAAAGAAAAACTAATACATTGAATCATTTTTAATTACTTTTTTTTACATTTGAAGAAATAAGTTTAGAAATATTATATAAGCATTTATGTATATACATTAGGTATAATGATGTAGTCAACAGATACAAATATAAATATAATGTGTTTCACTTTATGGGCAAAATTGCTAACAAAGTCAGGTATTTGTTTATTGAATCATTATATAAAAATGTAAAATGATTTGTTCCTATTTATTAACGCATTTAAATCATATTAATGAGAACATATAACATATTTGGTGGTTAACTACAATCTCCATGCAGATGACCTTTTACTGGATTCTGATTCTATCTAATTGTTGTCCTGCTTTAAAACCCACCCTGGCTGTATGGCAGGTACCTGATTCGTAAGTCTAGTCACTCTGCATGTGGTTAGGACTTTTGTATTATTCTTGTATATTTAACAATAGATTGATAATATAATTAACATTGATGAATAATAGCTACAGGTTGAGATGTTAAAAATCTTGTTTGCATTCATTTTATTTTTAAACATATTATTTAATAATGTTTTCTTTGATTAGATCACAATCATTTTTGAGGAAAGAAAAAGACACTTCCTCTTCCACAAATGAGCTTTTTTTCTTTTGATGAGGAAAATCAGTTAAGGTGAATCATTCAAGCGAGTGATCTCATCTTTCAATGTATATACAGCATATAGTTACAGTAGTTCCTTTTTCCTTTACTGTGTTTTATAATCTGATGTTTGGAACCCTCCTTGATTTTTTAAGTTGTGCCATTTAGCTTCATTGTAGATACCTTTTAATTTACAATGTTGCAGAGATGAGTTTGTTGTTGTTGTTTTTGAGGGGGTGGGAGAGGATTTCTGCTTATTTTACTCTGCATTATTTTATACAAATCTTCCAATGAGTATGAGAATTTCCTTCTATAGTTATCAATTCTTACTTCTCAGTAATATTCCATTTTACTTGTATACTACTATTTTGGGCCATTCCCCATCCTATGAATATTGAAATATTCCATTACTTTACTACAATAAAAATAACTCCCATGCATATTTTGGCATGTATTATTTTTTTCTTGAAGAAGTCAGAGATAGAAACAAAGGTTTAACTTAACTAAAATACTCATAGCATTTCTTTTTGTGATAGAAGGAAAAGTCATTGAAGATGCCTCAGTGTCCAAATGAAAACAGAGAAACAGGCTATGTACTATAATATTCACACTTCATACACGAAGATAATCGAAAGCTTTTCAAAGAGGAGAAATCACTGAAGATCCCAGAATGTGAAGACTGAAAGTCTCATAGTACATCATACCCTTTTTTGAAATGTGAGATAATTGAGTCTTTCAGATGGAATGTCTCTGCCAAGTACCAGAAATAGAAGCAGACTAAGGGATGTTTGACTCCAGAATCATCATTTGACAAAGACACATATTCGAGAAAATATGTTCTAAAAAAAGTATAAAAGAAAATATATTCTAGAGAAATTAAAGACAGAAGCACCCTTACTCTTTTGCAGAGCATGACAGGAGGCTCTTACAGTCTACAATTTTAATGTGTTCTCTTCTCATATTTTTATTTATTTTTGTCTAGCATACCCCTAATATTAATTTCATAGAATTAAAACAATATTTATTTGCTTTTTAAAAATTTATTTGTTTTTAATTTTCAACATTCACTTCTATAAGATTTTGAGTTTTAAATTTTTCCCCCTCCCCACACCAAGAAATGTACAATCTGATATAGGCTCTCTATATACATTAATATTAAGCATATTTTTCCATTAGTCTTGGTGTAAAGAACAACTAGAACTAATGGGAGGATCCACAAGAATGAATTAATAAAACAAAATGAAAAAGGAAAAAGAGAGCAAATAGTATGCTTCCATCTACATTCATACTCCATATTTCTTCCTCTTGGTGTGGATAACAATTTCCATCATGAATCTTTTGGAGTTGTCTTAGATTCTTGTATTGCTGGGAAGAGCCAAGTCTATCAAAGTTAGTCACCCCATAATGTGGCTGTTACTGTGTAGAATGTTCTCCTGGTTCTGCTCATTTCACTATGCATCAATCCATGTAAGTCTTTCCAAGTTTTTTTTGAAGTCTGCCTGCTCATCATTTCTTATAGCACAATAGTATTCCATTACATTCATATACCACAACCTGTTCAGCCATTCCCAATTGATGACCATGCCCTCCATTTCCAATTCTTTGCCACTACAAAAAGAGCCGCTATAAATATTTTTGTACATGTGGGTCCTTTTCGTATTTTTGTTATCTATGGGATACAGACCCAGAAGTGGTATTGCTGGGTCAAAGGGTATACACAATTTTATATCCTTTTCAGCACAGTTCCAAATTGCTCTCCAAAATGGTTGGATCATTTCACAACTCAACCAACAATATATTAGTGTTCCAATTTTCCCAAATCTTCTCCAACATTTATCATTTTCCTGTTTTTTCATGTTAGCCAATCTGATAGGTGTGATGTGGTAGCTCAGAGTCATTTTGATTTGCATTTCTCTAATCAATAGTGATTTAGAGCATTTTTTCATATGACCATAGATAGCTTTGGTTTCTTCCTCTTAGAACTGCCTGTTCACATGATTTGACTCTCAACTGGAGAATGAAAGAATATTTATTTTCTTTGGTAGATGCTAATGTCTTCTTAGACTCCCCTTTTTTGACAGTCTTGTAAAATTTTTCATCGTTTTTTGAAATCTTTCTTTTAGATATCTTGAAAATAATGTACAAAAATTCTATCACCTGCACTACAGCTTTGAACTGTTTGTATTTGATTAAGTTTAGCTCCCATATGCATTAGTTTCACTCTTGTTATGGATAGATTGAGACTACTTCTTGTTCTTGTTCTTGTTTTTTTTTTCCCTTGTCCTTTGCTGCTGCTGCTGCTTCTTCTTCTTCCTCCTCCTCTTCTTCTTCTTGTTCTTCTTCTTCTTCTTCTTCCTCCTCCTCTTCTTCTTCTTCTTCTTCCTCTTCTTCCCTCTTCTTCTTCCTCCTCCTCTTCTTCTTCTTCTTCCTCCTCTTCTTCTTCCTCTTCTTCTTCTTCTTCTTCTTCTTCCTCTTCTTCTTCCTCTTCTTCTTCCTCTTCTTCCTCCTCCTCCTCCTCCTCCTCTTCTTCTTCTTCTTCTTCTTCTTCTTCTTCTTCTTCTTCTTCTTCTTCTTCTTCTTCTTCTTCTCCTCCTCCTCCTCCTCCTTCTGACAGTGTAACTATTCTTGTTTTGATTCTATCCATTAAGAAGTTCATTTGGAGGGAGCCAAGATGGTGGAGTGAATGCAGTCACTTGCTTGAGCTCTTCCCAAACCCCTCCAAATACCTATAAAAGATGGCTCTAAACAAATTCTGAAGCAGCAGAACCCACAAAAACTCAGAGTGAAACAAATTTCCAGCCCAAGACAACCTGGATGATTGATCAGAAAGGTATATCGCCCTCGGCTGGGAGCAGAGCCCAGTGTGCCATGGACGCGCAGGCCTCAGCGAACCTGGAGCAGGCCTCAGAGGACTGAATCGCCGACAGCTGTGGTGGTTTCCAGACTCCTCAATCCACAAATGCCAAAGACAACTTAGAAGGTCGGTGGGAAAAGTCTGTTTCTGCAGTGAGAGAGGAGCTAGGTCTCAGAGCCAGTTCCAGAGTGCAGAGTGCAGAGCACTGAGCTCAGAGCACAGGCCCCTGGGCAGTGGCTCCGTCCTGAGCTTCCAGTCCACAGACTGAGGGGGAATTGAGTGGCTGATCAGATGGGGATTGCAGAGATCTCTTTGCCAGTGCTGAGGCAGGAATCTCTTGCTTTGCCCGGTCTAGGATCTGGGGTGAGGAGGAGCACTGGAGTGGTGGAACTTGTAGAGGCTGTGGAGAGAAAACCCTCTTTACAATTCCAGGACAGAAAGGAGTACTTGTGGTCACTAATAGACCAGAGCACAGGCCAGGAAAGAAACTTTTACCTTAAAAAAGAGTTTAAAACTCAAGTAATTGGCGGGATCATGAGCAATCAGTGCAAAAAGAGTCAGATTATGTTATCTTACTTTGTTGACAAAGAAGATCAAAATATGCAACCAGAAGAAGGCAACAAAGTCAAAGCTCCTACATCCAAAGCCTCCAAAAAAATATGGAAGACCTCAAAAGGATTTTGAACAGTAAAGAAGTAGAGGAAAAACTGGAAGAGAAATGAGGTGATGCAAGAAAAGCATAAAACAAGTCAACAGCTTGCTAAAGAAGACCCAAAAAAAATACTGAAGAAAATAACATCTTAAAAAATAGCCTAACCCAAATGGCAAAAGAGGTCAAAAAGCCAATGAAGAGAAGAATGCTCTAAAAAGAAAAATTGGCCAAATGGAAAAGGAAGTCCAAAAGATTACTGAAGAAAATACTTCCTTAAAAATTAGAATAAAGCAATTGGAAGCTAGTGACTTTATGAGAAATCAGTGCACTATAAAACAAATCCAAAAGTATGAAAAAAATAGAAGACAATGTGAAATACCTCATTGAAAAAACAACTGACCTGGAAAATAGATCCAGGAGAGAGAATTTAAAAATTATTGGACTATCTGAAAGCCATCAAAAAAAAAGAGCCTAGACATCATCTTTCAAGAAATTATCAAGGAAACCTGCTCTGATATTTTAGAACCTGAGGGCAAAATAGAAATTGAAAAATCCACAGATCTCCTCCTGAAAGAGATCCCCAAAGGAAAACTCCTAGGAATATTGTAACCAAATTCCAGAGTTCCCAGCGTAAGGAGAAAATATTACAAGCTGTCAGAAAGAAACAATTCAAGTATTGTGGAAACACAATGAGGATAACACAAGATTTAGCAGCTTCTACATTAAAGGACTGCAGGGCATGGAATATAATATTCCAGAGGGCAAAGGAGATAGGATTACAACCAAGAATTACCTACCCAGAAAAACTGAGTATAATCCTTCAGGGGAAAAAATTGTCATTCAGTGAAATAGAGGACTTTCAAGCATTCTTAATGAAAAGACCAGTGCTGAATAGAAAATTTGACTTTCAAATACATGACTCAAGTGGAACATGAAGAGGTAAACAGGAAAGAGAAATCATAAAAGAATTAGTAAGTTTGAACTGTTTACATTACTGCATGGAAAGATGATATTTATAACTCATGAAAACTTTGCCATTATTAGGGTAATTGGAGGGGGGAAAATTATATGTATTTAGATAGGTAGATAGACAGATAGATAGATAGATAGATAGATAGATAGATAGATAGATAGATAGACAGACAGACAGATGGCACAGGGTGAGTTGAAGATTAAGGGGTCATATCTGGGGAATAAAATTAAGGGATGAGACAGGATTATACTAGGAGAAGAAGAAAGGGAGAGGTAGAACAGGGTAAATTATCTCACAAAAAAACAGAAAAGGAAAGTCTCTTACAGTCGGGGGGAAACGGGGAAGATGAGAGGGAATGAGTGAATCTTATTCTCATAGGATTTGGCTTAAGGAGGGAATAACATACACATTCAACTGGGTATGGAAATCTGTCTTACCCTAGAGGAAAATAGGGGGAGAAGGGGACAAGAGAGCAGGGGGATGATAGAGAGGAAGGCAGACTGGGAAAGCGGGTAATGAGAAGCAAGTACTTCTGAGGAAGGATAGGCTCCAAAGAAAGAATAGAACAAATTGGGGGGCAGGGTAGGATTAAGGGAAATCGAATTAGTTTTTCATAACATGTCTACTATGGAATGTTTTGCATACCTGCACATGTATAATCTATGTTGAGTTGCTTGCCTATTCAATGAGTGTGTGTGGGGAGGGAAGAAGGGACAAAATTTGGAACCCAAAGTTTTAAAAACATATATTTAAAAAAATCTTTTCACATGCAACTGGGAAATAAGAAATACAGGACATAGGGTACAGAAGTGTATTCTGCCCTACAGAAAAATAGAAAGGGAAGGGGAAAAGAGAGGGGGAGGAGAGATAGAAGACAGGGCAGACTAGGGGAAGGGGTTTTCAGAATGCATGCCATCTTGGGGTGGGGGGAGGGGTGAGATGAAAATTTGGAACTCAAAAACTTGTGGAAGTGAATGTTGAAAACTAAAAATAAATAAATTTATATTTAAAAACAAAAGAAGTTCATTTGCCATCTTCATTGTGGCATCTGCTTCACACTGATTGAAATTTAACGTTTGCACTCTCACCTACTGGAGATTAAAAAAAAGATTAAATAATGACACGTTTTCTGACACTGAGAAGCTTGCAATCCAATAACAAATTACTTGAAGGAAAATGAGTAGTCACTGTATTTACCTTTTTTCATTTGTTGGTGCCAACAGCTTTAATGGTTCACATTACTGCTTCACTTATTTCAAGCATTATTTCCTTTATGACTTTGTTTTTAATTTTAATCTTACCTTTGCTTTACTAACCAGTAATAATCTTACACACAGGGTTATGAAAAAATGGATGCTTCCCTGAATAGTCATTTCTTTTTGTTAAGTTAATCAATTTGATTAAAAATAATTTAATTTGGGATTTGGCATGTCTTATCAACTGCCGATTTCCTATATTGAAAACAGCATTTATTACTTTTAGTTGCAACTTTTTCTGATTAGATATCAAACAGTTAGTCTCTTTTGTTTCTTGATCCCAAACCATATTTTCCAATGTAATTTTTCATGTTTCTAATTACACATTGATGTCACTGAGTATCAAAAACGTTCACTTATGTTACAAAAGTTTGTTAATCACTTCACAAGATACCACTCCTTCTTACTCTACTTTGAATGCTAGTTCAAATTATACGATTACTTTTAGGGTAAGCATAAGGAAATGTCATGTGCGATGAGCACGAGAAAATATCCTTACTCTTACCGTCAGTATTGAAAAGTGAGGTGATTAGTAAGAAGCCAACAAAATTGGGCTTCAATATTGTATTAGGTCCATAACAATTTTTATTTCATCAGAATAGTAGGGAAGTCTTTCCCTGGAAAGACTTATATAAACTGATGCTGAGTGAAGTAAGCAGAAATGTGAGAACATAGTACACAGGAACAGCAATGTTATGTGATGATTAACTATGATAAACTTAGACTTCTCAGCGATGCAATGATCCAAGAGAATTCCAAAAGTCTTGTGATGGAAATGCTAACCACATCTAGAGAAAGAACTATGGAATCTTAGTGCAGATGAAGCATACTATTTTCCCTCTTGTTGCTTTCTCTTTCTTGTAGTTTTTCACTTCTGTTCTTATTCTTTTTTTTTTTACAACATGACTAATGTGGAAATATGTTTAACATAATCATACATGTATAACCTATATCAGATTGCTTATTGTCTTGGGGAGAGGGGAGGGAAGGAAGGAAGGGAGAAAAATTTGGAACTCAAAATTTTACAAAAATGAATGTTGAAAAATATCTTTATATATAATTAGAAAAAATACCACTTTCTATGGGAAAAAGAATAGCATGTAACTCATCATCTCATTTAATTGCAAAAATTTTAAACTTCTTATTTCTTGAATAGAGAGGACAAAAACATATAAGTTTTCATGTGTTTTGTAACCTATGCAATCATTGTGATACTTTACAGAAGAAATGGAAAAAAGTTGCAAAGAGCCAGAAGCTGGTAGGCTCTCTCCCTTTTTCTCTGTTTAATGAGTTTCCATGGCTAAGATAATCATTTACATATTGATTAAAGATCTACATATGATCTTAAGTATACATACCTGGGCTCTAAGAGACCCAATATAAAATTTATGTATGAAGCCATTCTAATGTAGTAAACCTATGAGTACACTACAATTTTCATATATCATACAGAAACCATTTTCATCTCCACTTCACAATCAGTTCCAAAGTAGCCCTTTTGTTAATGCTTCCACCATTTTCTCATTAAAAAAAATGAGCCAGTAGGATTCTGCAGACACTATCATCGATACTGCAATTTACTGGTAATTTGTATAGATGGGGTTTTATATATAGTTAATTGTCCTATTTCTGAACATTTGCCCTTAAGCTTTTAAAGGAGACACAGTATTGTCTACACCATGGCATCTGTGAAAAATATACATTACATAGCTAACTTAGAGAAAGAAAACACAACCACAAAAACACAAGAATTATGGTTTTGCTAGTACAATAAGGTGTAATGAAGTAATAAGGATGCCAATAACAAAACCTTTTATTTACATAGCACTTTCATTGCAAATTGCAACTCAAGGAAGGCAACCTAGCAGTACCAGATTTCAAATAATACTGTAAAGCTGTAGTCATCAAAATAATTTTCTACTGGTTAAATAATAGAATGGTTAATTAATGAAGCAGATAAAAAACAAATTAATACAATATTCTATTGTTTGATAAACCCAGAGATCATAACTATTGGGCTAAGGATTTACTATTTGAGCAAAACTAAGTAGCCCAACATCTCACACTGTATAACAAGATAAACTCTAAATGAGACATAAATTACACAAAAAGGATAATATCACAAGCAAATTAAGGGAGCATTGATTACCTGTCTGTGGACAGAGGTTGAGTTTGTGACCAAACGACAGAGATAATCAGAATTGGTTAAATGTTTAATTTTGCATATATGATTTTGTAAAAAATGCATAAATAAAAACAATTAAAGCCAACATTACATGAAAATCAAGGAACTTGGAAAAATTTGTAGCAAATTTCTCTGATAAAAGTTTCATGTCTCAAGTATTTAGGAAACTGTCTCAAATTTATAAGAATAAGAGTCATTCCTTAACTGATAAATGGTCAAGGGACAGGACCAGGCAATTTGCAGAGGAAGAAATCAGAATTATCAAGAGTCACGTGGAAAAATACTTGAAAATTCTTATAATTATAGAAATGCGCATTAAAAAACTTTAAGGAGTCATGTCATCTGGAGAGAAATTTGGAACTCTGCTCAAAAATGAATAAAATTCTGTATACTCTTTGACCCATTAATACCACTACTAGGTCTGTAGGATAAGGACTCATATGTACAAAAATATTTATAGCAACTTTTTTGTGGTGGCAAAGAATTAGAAACTGAGGAGATACCCAGCAATTGGGTAATGACTGAACCAGTTGTAATATATGAATATGACGGAATAGCATTGTGCTGTAGGAAAGTATGGAAATGGAAATTAGTAATGCAGAAATATTTTTGTGTGAATTCATATTTATGATGGGAATAATATTTCTTACCTTCTTAGTTGGTGGTGGGAAAGTAGAGATGAATATAAATAAAGTTGAATAAAATAACACCAAATTGCAACCACTCTGTAAGGGAGCTGATGTATTTTATCTGCCTTCTTTCCAATAAGGAAAATTAGTTCAGAAATTCAGTAATTTAGCAGTGGTCATTTTTAATTGCATTTAGCTATTTGTTTTCTATTCATCCATTCATTCCTTAAGGACAATTAGGTGGCATAGTGAACAGAACAGGGACCTGAGGTTGAATCTGGCCTTCAACATTAACTTTGTGGCCCCCAACTAAATCATTTATCTTTTGTTTGCCTTAGTTTCTTCTTCTGTGAAATAGTGATAATATTAGAAATTACCTCTCAGACTTGTTGTGAGAATCAAATGAAGTGATATTTGTAGATTGTGCTTAATACAGTGCCTAGCACAAAGCAAGTACAATGTAAATGCTAGCTATCCTTATCCTTATTATTATCATTCATGTATTTTGGACTGGACCTGTCATTCATGTTGCCAAAAATGTAGCAAGAAGATGTATTCCATTACAAATCTACCCTGAATCTGTAATTTACAATGCTACAGAATTTCCTGGGATACAAAAGGGTTAAATCATTCACTCAAATTTTCATAGTCAATATGTGTCAGAGGTGGCAATTCAATACTTGTTTCTTTAATTGAGAAGATAGGACCCTATTCAGTGTGCTTCTCTCTCTTTCTCCCATGTTCATATTATTTATTAATCTCTAGGTTTTGTGACTTTCAAATTCAGTGCTCTTTTCAGTTCACCATGATTATTAAATATAAAATCAAGTGTAATGGGTGCTGATCTGTAAATGCAACAGGAGTTTAGAGAAATACATATTCAAAGGAAAAGTTGAATTATAAAATTAAAAATACTAGGTGCCAAATCTGGAGCTTCTGAAGTTTAGAATCTGTATTTGGTGGCACAGTGACATTTATATTCCTGTTTCTTGTAAAGACCTAAAAGAAGTATTACTAGGATGCTACCACAAATTTTAGCTAATATTTTATATTTTTGTAGTGTTATATTTTTGAGTGTAATTAGCATAAAAGCTTAAGTAAACAAAGAGTTTAAAGTATAAATAGTATTTTTGCACACATAAACTATATTATATATAGTCATTAAATTAAGGGCAATTGAACAAGATTTGATAGGATGCCCCTTAATCATTTTGAAGTTATTACCCATTAGTAAAGATTGTAATAGATTTTGAAAAGCTGAGTGGCTCATTTAATCTTTTGCTTCATATTACTAAAGAGGGAGTCCTTATTTCATCATTTCTATTTATTCCTTTAAGAGCACAGAATTGGAAATCAAAACACAGGCTCTACTCCTGATCATCAGTTACAACCCTAAACTCTTCTAGCCTTACCTTTCAAATCTGTAAATTTGGCAAACAGTTTCCTCTTTCTACATTATAGGATTTTAGCTGTTCTCGTTGTGTGCACTTGTTTCAATTGTGTCTGAAATAGTGTGACTCAATTTGGGATTTTCATGGCAAATATGCTAGATCAGTTTGTCATTTCCTTCTCCAGTTCATTTTGCAGATGAGAAAACTTACACAAACAGGGTTAAGTTACTTGTCCAAGGTCACACAGCTAGTAAGTATTTGAAGCTGGATTTGAACTGAATTCAGGTCTTCCTGACTCCATTTCTGATACTCTATGTACTAAGACCTTTCTACTAAGACCTATCTGGCCATAGATTTTGGAAGTGAAGATCAAATGAAATGTGAGAACCTGACCTACTGCTATGTTAACTTCTGATTCCTACTCATTTTTTCAAAGATTTGCATATTTCTTTGCCTGACCCTATCAGGTCCTGATTTCCATGATTCATAGCTACCCACTTTGTTGATGTATTAGAAACGAAGAAGTCTTGATATGGGAGTCTGAAAATTGGTAGCTTTGAAAATTCATATCAATGCTGACTTTTAGTATCTGTCTGAATATTATTTTCCCTTCATGAAATATAGCTGTGTTTTTGTTTTTAATTATTTTTTTTGCCTATAATTCTACAGATTCCTGATATTTTTCTGCTTTTTCCTGCTTCAATATTTTCATTTATCTACATCACTTTATAGAGTCCTACCAATAAGGAATATTTCAACCCTTAGATCCCATTTTATCTCATGTGGATCTTGTCTATAAATCATCTTCAGGAATTCCACCCAAAGTTGGTACTCCTTGGCAATGCATTGGTAGAAGTGAAACACATAATTTCCTATTAGTTTTCCCTTGCTTTCACTATGTAACTGCCCACCATCTTTTGGCAGGTCATATGCATTTCTGATAACATCCCTTATACAGATTATCCAATATAATTTGCATACACAAAATGTTGTGACTTACACCATCATGTTTCTCTCTATTGGTCTTTAGGTGACTCTCAGTTTTAATTCTTTAGAGACTATGTAATTCCATCTCTAACAGACACACAAGATCTCCAAAACACACATTTTTCTAGACCTTTCTCTTTCCATCTTTCCTAGCTTTGCTTCACAGTTCTTTTCTCATAAGCCTTACTTGCATGACAGTTTTTTTTATCTTTGAAATCTTTTTGCAAATAATACACCTTCAAAGCCGAAATTTGTATGTGGTGACATTAGCAAACAAATCTTTAGAGATTAAGGATACTTTATATCATACAGACATTGGATGAACTGCCAAAGACTTTGTATTACTTTTCTAGTCATTCACGGAACATGTCCATTAGCATATGTTAAATAGATTGCATCAATCAGTGTCATGTATGCTCCACTTATAAGGCCCAGTGTTTGAATCAAAGTTCTAAGGAGAATAATTGACTAGAGGTAAAAGGAATAGTATTATAAACGCATTGAAAAAAAAACCAGTTTTTGTTTGCACAGAAAGTTCCTGTGAATGCCATCTGTTTGAGCTTGTCAAGCTTAATTAGATTCAATATGAGTATGGAACAGTAAATGCTAAACTCATATGGAATACCCCAAGTCTTCTTGTCTACATTCATCCTATTTCTCAAATATATACTCTTTTGCTTTGATTTGAATCACTTTATAATCACATCTGTTTAAGGCCATTGTATGGGAACACATCCTCTGGCAATAAAAAGTTTGGCAGCTTTACTTGTTGCTATGACTACTTAAAACCTTAGAAATTTGTAAAGGTGGCACGTAGAGCACTGATAAAGTCTATCATCAACAGCACTGATAACCAGGTTAAAAATGTTGATACACCTTATTTTAGCTCTTTTTATCCTGACAATCTGAATGATACATATTGATTTATCCACTTACCCAGCCTAAATTTCTATAAGATAAAATCACATTTAATTGTATTTAAATTTGTTTTGAAATTAATCCATTCTGTGTTAAGTGAATACTATTTACCCTGTTAACACATATGTAACAAAGTTTTGTTTTAAATGGCCAAGAAGAGAAATGGTGAACCTGAAAATCAGATAACATTTTGAAAAACTCATTATTTCAAGCATGTCTTTCAATTCATAGCATGCAGTGTAGTTAATGCACCAATTGATTTCTATTTTCTTCCAACAAAATTACTATTTTGTTTTGTTACCCACTGAGATTGAAAACAAGTTTAAGGGGACACATTTTGAGCAATTTTCTTTTTTTTTTTTTACTAACAATATAATCTAAAATGTGCTTGTGAGAATTAACCTTTGCATAAAAACTTCTTATGCATTTAATTTTTGTATTGGTTTGCTAATAATACTGTTCATTCAGGATTACAGATTGGTAAACACCAGCTGGAATCTTGCATTTCTTACTACCATCTCTAGCAATTATGTTTTTTTTAAAGATAATGAGAGCATAATATTACATTTGTTATTGTAAAAACAAATCTTAAATATTTTTATCATATCAGTTGCTAGTAAAGGAAACCATTTTATATTAACCAAAAATATATATTTGTCAAATGAATGTACAGATTTAAAAAATGTCGAGCTACCTGTCTTCCATTACTGAAAACTGATGGGGTACTAGAATGTAAACATTATTCAATTTATTTTAATTTCTTCAAATGAAGTAAGGATTCAGTGATGTTAATAACTGGTTTTGCTTGAGAGATATGAATATACATATGGCTACATAGTTACTGATGGCTACATAGCCACTAATGGTGAATGTACTAAAAACACATGAAAGCAGGGAAGTATTTTATTTAAACTTTATGTTGCTCTTACATTTAGCATAATGTTTTACTCAGAATAGGTAGTTAATAAATGTATGTTGATTGTACATAAAATGAGACCCGGAATAAAAATAATTACATTTGCTATTGAAATTGAAGGCTTGTCATATTTTTTAACTTTTCTTTCTTTATTTATTTTTCTTTGCTTAGTCAGTTAGTTTTCAACATTAACTTTCATAAGATTATGAGTTGCAATTTCTTTTCTCCCTCCGTCCCTTGCCCCTTCCCCAAGAGAGCAAATAAGCAATCTGATATAGGTTATACATGTACAACCATAATATATATATATGTATATATATATATATATATATATATATATATGTATATATATATATATATACACATACATAATTTCCACATTATTCATGTTGTGAAAGAATATGAACAAAAGGAGAAAACCATGAAAAAGAAAAAAGGAAAAAATAGTATGCTTTGATCTGCATTCGGACTCCATAGTTCTTTCTTTAGATGTGAGTAGCATTTTCCATTATGAGACTTTTGAAATTGGAAGACTTGTCATTTAGAAGAAAAACATGAACACATTTACCAAGCAAATCCTTTCTTATAAAAGTAAGTGTGTATTCTAATGAAAATAATTGGCCAGAATAAATATAGGCATACCCTTTGAACCTTTTTCTGTTTTAAAAGCTGGTACAATAAAGAGACTAATAAGGAAAAGGATCAACAGAGGCGTGGTGTAAGGAAAAGATTGGTACTATTTTTGTCTAAACATACTCTTTGCCACTGTATGCTGATGTAGTTTCTATTTCTAGTCTTCCTTCTGATGTCAGAAGTCTCTGGCACATGCACCCTCATGGTACTCTAGTCTAAATGGTCTGTATTGCGCACACTCATTAAAATGTTAAGTGTTTTGTAATCACAAAGGGCAATTTAAATGTGATTATTACTATTAGTTTATCTAATATGGATATGTGTATATGCACACGTGTATACAAACATACATATAGAGTTTTACCTACATGTAAATACACACGTGTATATTTACCTACATATATATGTGTACATGTAATGCAGAATTCCTCATAAAGAGAACTCACTTCATTGATAGAGATTTTTCTCTGAGTTATCTTCCTTCTTCCTGCCATGATTTGTAGCAGCAATAAAGCATTTACTGACCTATAATAATTCTGTGTTCTGTGTTTTCCCCTACCCCCAAGAGTCTAATGGATGAATAAGGCTATAAATGACCAAAACAGAAAATTCAGAAAAGGGAACAGGTTTGGGGGATAGTCAGTTTAATTTTAGATATGCTGAATTTTAGGTACATATGGGATAGCAAATTGGATATGTCTTACAGGCAATTAGAGTTAATAAAATACTACAGTTAGAGCTTAATTTCTTCCAACTTCTTCATTTTACTGATAAGGAAATTGAGGCCTAGAGGGGTTATGTGACTTGGACAATACCATACAGATGGAAAGTGCCAAAAGTAGCTTTGAAACCCAGGTTATCTTACTTTAAGTCCAAAATCCCTTCCTCTATGCCAAATTTGAAGCTCAGAAAAAAAAAAAAAAGATCAAGGTAGATACAGATTTTTATCCTCAAAGATTATGGCTCAGATCATTTATCATGATGGAAAACCTTAGGTTCAGCACCAGTGCCAACCTGTATGCCGTTTGAGGCCAAGCTATTGGGAAGCTCATCTCTGAAATGCTGAATGAGTTAGTGAATTTTTCAACAATAGGAACTCTTGAAATATGGAAAGTTTTCAGGCCACATATCTGATAGATATATTGAGACAGAAATGACAGGACTTTCAAAGTATGTTAACAACAACAACAACAGTATTGTTAACAGTAATATACAGTGGACAGTCAGCTTCTTTGCTTGTTTTTTCCTCCTCTCCTCCATGCCTACCACAGTGCCTTACACATAGAAGACAGTCAATAGGGTTTACTTAACAAAGGATAGAAATTATATGAGGATTATAATAGATCTGTAGATGAACATTTGAGTGGAAAAGATTATAGAAGTGAGATTTTTTCCCCTATATTTTTGGATTCAGGTTTTATATTCCCATTTCTGAAGAAAGAAAGCTGAGAGTATGATGTTGATGCTCTTTACTTATTATGTTTAAAAGCATGATTAGTGGGTTCAGATTCATTGCTTTAAAATCAAATTATGGACGACAGTATCTTTGAACGATATGTTACCTTTTCACATAGTAGGTGCTCAACTACAGTTTATTGAATTGAAATACAATACTTGTTCTTAGAACATATTTTAATAAACTTCATGTTTCACATATCCAGAGCATTTATTATTAATGAGGAATGTAATACATTATATCCTTCATTTCAAATACTATCAAATCATATTACAGAACAAAAACAGATTCACACCAAACAACAACAACAACAACAACAAAAACCCCCTAAAACCATCTACTGCTAATTGAACAGGTCTGACTCTATTCCCATAAGTATATAAAAATGAACATATTCAAAATAAAACTCATTACCTTTTCCCTCAACCTTCCTTTCTTCCTAACTTCCCTATTTCTTCTGTTTGCATGAATGTTTTTAAGTAAGTTAGTTTCACAACCTCAAAGTCATCCTTTTCTCTTTCCACTCCTACACCTCTCATAATCGATCATTAACTTCTATTGATTCTAATTCTATGATAAATTATGCATCTATCTTCTTCCTACTCAAGTCACTATCCTATATGAGTCTCTCACCATTGCTTGTGCGGATTATTGTAAGAGGCTCCTTGATTTGTTTCCCAGTCTCCAGTCTCTCATCTCATTAAACCATCCTCCAAATAATGGCCAAATCTATACTTCTAAAACATATTACTATTCTGTTCAAAAAGCTTCAGTGATAACTTCTTTTTTCTAGGGCAAAAGACAAACTCTTTCCTTTGGCCATTAGATCCTTTACAAACTTAATTCAGCTAAATTTTCTAGGTTTTTTGGACTGTTCTCTCCACAAATTTGATATTTCAGCCAAACTTATTTGTATGACTTTCCCTGTAAAAATATTCCATATCTCATCCACATATTTGTGGATTCTATTCCCCCATGCCTAAAATGTACTCCCTACTCATTTCCACCCAATAGAATCTGTAGCACCCTTCAACACTCAACTTAAATTATTTTGTATTTTTTTAAATGCTCTTTATCTCTTGTTTGCTCATGAATTCTTCCCTTTTCTATAGATCTGACAGGTAGAACATTCTTTGCTCTTCTAATTTGCTTTTGGTATCACCCTTTATGTCTAAATTGTGTACCTATTTTGACCTTTTCTTAGTATACAGTGTAAGATGCTAGTCTATACCTAATTTCTGCCATACTATTTTCCAGTTTTCCTAGCAGTTTTTGTCAAATAGTGAGTTCTTATCCCATAAGGTGGGGTCTCAGGGTTTATCAAAAAGTAGAATATTACAGTCATTTACTATTGTGTCTTGCATATCTAACACATTCCACTGATCTACCATGCTATTTCTTAGCCAGAAATAGCTAGTTTTGATGATTACAGCTTTATAATATAATTTGAGATCTGGCATTGCTTATTTTTTTTCTGCCAACTCTTTTGACATTCTTGACCTTTGGGGTTTTATTTCCAGATGAATTTTATTATTTTTTCTATAAAATATTTTTGGTAGTTTGACTGGTATGGCAATAAATAAGTAAATTAACTGAGATAGAACTTTTGTTTTTATTATATTGGCTTGGCCTACCCATGAGTTAATTAACATTTTCCAATTGTTTAGATATGACTGTGTAAAAAGTGTTTTGTAATTGTACTTATATAGTTCCTGGGTTTGTTTTGGCAAACAAAATCCCAAGTATTTATATTGTTTACAGTTATTTTAAGTGGAATTTCTCTTTCAGTCTCTTGATGTGAGACTTTATTGGTCATAGTAAGAAATGCTGATGATTCATGTAGGCTTATCTTATGACCTGCAATTTTGCTAAAGTTGTTAATTATTTCATCTTTTTTTTAGTTGATTCTCTTAGGCTGTTAAAGTATACCATCATATCATCTGTGAACAGTGATAAGCTTTGTTTCCTCATTGCTTGTTCTAATTCCTTTGATTTCTTTTTCTTTTCATTTCTATGGCTAATATTTGTAGTACAATATTGAATAACAGTGATGATAATGGGCATCCTTCTTTTACCCCTGATCTTATTGGGAATACTTCCAGCCTGTCCCCATTACTGATAAAGCTTACTGATGATTTTAGATAGATACTGCTTATTATTTTAAGGTATGCCCCCTTTATTCCTATGCTTTCTAGTGTTTTTAATAGAAACGGATGCTGTATCTTTTCAAAAGCTTTTTAAGCATCTATTGAGATAATCATATTATTTCTGTTGCTTTTGTTATTGATACAGTCAATTACGTTGATAGTTTTCCCAAAATTGAATCATCTCTACATTCCTGGTATAAATCTCCCATGGTCATAATGTATAATCCCTATTATATATTGCCATAATTGCCTTGCTAGTAATTTGTTCAAAAATTTTACTTTCATATTCATTAGGAAAATTGGTCTATAACTTTTCTATCTTTTTTTTAGCTCTTCCTGGTTTAGGCATCAGCACCATCTCTGTGTCATAAAAAGAGTTTGGCAGGACTCCTTCTTTGCTTATTTTTCCAAATAGTTTATGTAGTATTGGAATTAATTGTTCTTCAAATGTTTAAGTAGAATTCCCTTGTTAGTCCCTCTGGCCCTGGTTTTTTTTTTTTCCTTAGAAAGTTCATCAATGGCTTGTTCAATTTCTTTTTCTAAAATGGGGTTATTTGGGTATTTTATTTCCTGAACTGTTAATCTAGGGAATTTCTATATATTTTTAAATACTCATTGATTTTGCTCAGATTGTCAGACTTATTGGCATACAATTGGACAAAATATTTCCTAGCTTTAATTTCTTCTCCCTTGTTGTTGATTTCATCCTTTTCATTTTTGATACTGGATATTTGATTTCCTTATTTTTTTTAAATCAAATTAACCAATAGCTTATCTATTTTATTGTTTTTCCCCTCATAAAACTTGATCCTGCTTTCATTTATTAGCTCAATAGTTTTTTTTTTTTAAATTTTCAGGATTTCCAATTTGGCATTTAGTTGGGGGCTTTTAAAATTAGTTGTTCATTCCTTTGTCAGTTACCAGCCTAATTCATTGATTGAATCTTTCCTTATTTATTGATATAAGAGTTTAGAGAATTAAATTTTCCCCTAAGTACTGCTTTGCCTGCATCCCATTAATTTTGGTATGTTGGCTCATTGCTGTCATTCTCTTTAATAAAATTATTGATTATTTCTATGATTTGTTCTTTGACCAACTAATTCTTTAGGACTTGATTATTTAGTTTCCTATTAATTTTTAATCTATCTTTCCACTGCTATTTATTGAATGTAATTTTAATGCATTATTATCCAAAAAAGAATATATTTGATATTTCTGCCTTTCTACATTTAATTTTGAGGTATTTATGGCCTAATATATGGTCAACTTTTGTGTAGATGCCTTGTGCAGGTGAAAAAAATGTGCATTCCTTTCTATTCCAATTCGATTTTATCCAGATATTTATCATATCTAACTTTTCTAATGTTCTATTTATCTCCTTAGTTTCTTTCTTATTTGTTTTTGGATTTATCAGCTACTGAGAGGGGACAGTTGAGGTCCTTCACTAGTATAGTTTTGCTATTTCTTTCTGTGACTAATTTAACTTCACCTTTAAGAATTTGAATGCTGTATCACTTGGTACATATATGTTTAATATTTATGTTACTTCATTGTCTATGTTATCTTTTACCAAGATGCAGCTTCCTTCCTTATCTCTTTTAATTAAGACTGTTTTTGCTTTTACTTTGTCTGAGATCAGGATTGCTACTCTTGCTTTTTTTTTTTTTTTACTTCAGGTGAAGCATAAAAGATTCACTCTAGCCTATTACCTTTACTCGGTGTGTGTCTCTCTGCTTTATGTGTTTCTCGTAAATAGCATATCATAGAATTCTGGTTCTTGATCCACTCTGTCATCTGCTTCATTTCATGGAAGAGTTTACCCTATTCACATTCACAGTTATGATCACTGTGTATTTCCCACCATCCCATTTTTACTCTTGTTTGTCCTCTCTCTCCTTTTACCCTTTCCTCCCTCAAAAGTATTTTCCTTCTGTCTACCACCTCCTCTGGTCTGTCAGGTAAGACAGATGTCTATATTCAACTGATTGTGCATATTAATCCCTCTTTGAGCCAATACTGATGAGAGTAATGTTCAAGCAATCCCCATCACTCCCCCTCCCACTTTTCCCTCCACTGAAATAGGTTTTTCTCACTTCTTCATGTGAAACAACTTACCCAATTCTACCTCTCCTTTTCTTCTGCACCCCAGGTATCTTCTTTCTCATTTCTTAATTATTTTTATGTCATTCCCTCAAATTAACCTTATGCCTGTAACTTCTGTCCATGTGTATTCCTTTTAGCTGTACTATTAGTAGTACAATTTTAAGGAAAATTGCAAATTTTATCTTCCCATTGAGGGATGTGAACAGTTTGGTTCCATTGGATCCTTTATGTTTTCTTTTCCCTTTTTGGCTTTTTTTGCGTCTTGATATTGGAGATCAAAATTTTTGTTCAATTCTGGTCTTCGACTTAAGAAATCTTGAAATTTTTCAAATTTCATTGAATGACTTTTTTGTTCACTTAAAGTATTATGCTTAACTTCACCACATAGGCAGTTCCTGGTTGTAGTCCTAGCTTCCTTACCTTCCAGAATATCATGTTTCATGATCTCTGACTCTTTAACATTGCAGCTGCTAAGTCCTATGTAATCCTGATTGTGGCTCTCCAATATTTGAGCTGTTTCTTTCTGGTCACTAGCACTATTCTTTTTTTCTTTGATCTGACAGTTCTGAAATTTGGCTATAATGTCCTTTGTAGTTTTTATTTTGGGATCTCTTTCCTGAGGTGATAGGTAGATTCTTTCGATGCTAATTTAGCCATTTGGTTCTAGAATATCTGGGCATTTTTCATTGATAATTTCTTGAATTATGCTGTCCAGCTCCTCCTTTTGATTATAGCTTTCAGGTAGTTTAATGATTCTGGCATTGTCTCTCAATCTATTTTCCAGGTCAGTTTTTTCCCAATAAAATATTTTATGTTTTCTTCAATTTCTTTTATTCTTTTGAATTTGATTGTCTCTTAATGTCTCATAGAGTCATTGGCTTCCACTTGCCCAATTTTAATATTTAAATACTGGTTTTCCTTGGTTAACTTTCTTACCTCTTTTCCCATTTGGCCAATAATACTTTTTATGGATTTGTTTTCTTCAGTGATTTTTTGTATCTCCTTTTCCATTTGGTCAATTGTACTTTTTTAAATAATGGTTTTCTTTTTCCAAGCTGTTGACCCTTTCTTCATAATTCTCTTGCATTATCCATATTTCTTTTCCCAATTTTTATTCTATCATTTTTATATGATTTTAAGCTCTCTTTTTCAGCTCTTCAGTGAGTCCTTTCTGGGATTGAGACCATTTTCCATTTTTGTTTGGGGATTTGATCATAGGTGTTTTGACATTGTTGTCCTCTTCTTAGTTCGTGTTTTGATCTTCCCTGTCACCATAATAACTTTCTACCATCAGATTATTTGTCGTTGTTATTTATTAAACATTTTTTACATTTTTCCTTTCTTTTAAATTTGAGCTCTACTTCTAGGATGGAAGGGGCACTTTCTCAGGCTTCTTGGGCTACCAGCCCTGGCTGGTTACCAGATGCTGCACTGATATTGTCCTGAGGCCCATGCGGGAACCTTGAGTCTGGTGCTGAGCTGAGGGGCTGTGGTGGAGGGTGGCTGGCACTGCTGGAGGCCTTAAGGGTCTGGCAGGTTACCTGTTGCTGAGCTGGTGTCTTAGCGCTGGTGTCTGGCATGTGCTGAGGCCAGTGGGGTGTTTCTGCATTTCTCCAAGGCTACACTGAAGTATATGACAGTGTGGCCACTAAACATTGCCTGTCTGGCCAGGAATATACTCAAGCAGGTGGTAGTTCTTGGAGCTGGAATCTGACCATTCCCCTAGCTCTGCAGAGGCATGAGGCTCCTGGACTTGGAGTTTGTCTACTCTACCACACTGGGGCTCAGGATCTCCTGCTGGTTTTTTCTGAAGTGGGACTTGCTGATGGCTTGCTGTAATGTTTCCTGTCCTGGACTGAGCTCCCTTTTTAGTGGAGTGAGACATACTTTTCCTCTAAATCTTCCAAGTTTCCATCTTTTTGGTGGTTCTGCTGTTCCAGGATCTGTTTTAGGGGCTATTTTATGGTTGTTTGGAGGAGAATATGACAGAGTTATGGTGATTTACTGCTTACTGTGCCAGCTTGGCTCCCAGAAGTCCTCAACAGATATTTATTAAGTGTTTTCTGTGTGCTAAGGATTGTGCTAGGTCCTATGGATTAAAAGACAAAAAAAAATGAAAGTCTTCATCCTTGGTGAATTATATTTTATCAGGGTGACTGTGACACCCAGAGTATATGTGTATATTCAAAATAAATACATACAAGGTGATGGCGTGGTCACTGGCACTAGTGAAAACCAGGAAAGCCTTCAAGTATAATACAGCACTCAAACTAACTCTTAAAAAACTGTGGATTATAAGAGGCAGAAGGAAAGAGGAAATACATTGCAAGTAGGTTGTAAGAAAGCATAAAAATACGAAGACACAAAATAGTGTATTGTGGTTTTAAGTAACATTAAGAGGGCCAATTTATGTGGACTGAATAATATCTGAAGAGAAACAATGAATAAGTAATCTGGAAAGGTATGGTAAAAGTCAGTTTATGAAGGCGTTTAAATACAAATATCAATATTTATATTTGAAGTTTATGTCTGGACATAAAAGTAATAGGGAGCCACAAGAGTCAATTGAAAGGAAAATGACATATACCAACACTTTAGGAAAACCACTTTAATGGCCATATAGGTAAAAGTAGTGAGATATTTGAAGCTGGGGAAATCACCTAAGAAGCTATTGTAATAATCTAGGCTAAAAGTGATCAGTCCTACACTAAGGTGGTGACTCTTTGGGTAAAGAGAAAGAAACTAAAAGATGCTAAATAGAACATGATAGGATTAGCACTACAAACTTAATTTAGCTCTCTTTGATTAACACACTTTAACCATATAGTTCTATACCTCTCAATTAGTATTTATAATCCCTTTTGTACTATGTTCTTTCTGTTCATGTTTATCTATCTAACTAAATCATAAGCTCTTTGAAGACAGGATTCATGAGTCATACTTCTTTCTATTCCTATCAATGACTAGAGATTATTTCCTTTGATGAAGGAAGATGTGTGCATGTGTGTGTGTGTGTGTGTGTGTGCGCGTGTGTGTGTATGTGTGTTTCTGTAGTGATGAGCAATTTTTTCTCACGTTTAGCGGTTAGAGCTTAGGTAAGTAGTTTGTTCTCTTCCCAAAAGGAATTCTTCCTTTGCACACAACCATTAAAAACTGAGGTAATAGAGACTTATTGTAGGATGATTTTTGTTCCAATCTTTTCTTAGACTGATGTGTCATTTTTGTATGAAATTATTGAAATACATATTTTATTTTAAAAAACTACATGAAATGACTTGAAAATAATAGAGTCAAATTTTAGAAATCAAAACATGAATCCCTGGATTTGTCTCTATACCTAGATATTGGACTATGTAGGCAACACACAAATATTTCTTTTATATAATAGCCACATATTTAGAATCAGATTATTTTGCCCATTGTGTATGCGTGTATTAAAGTATCCTATCATAATTATTTAGGAATTATTCCAAACTGCAAAATTTGCATTATTTTATTCTAAACCAATAACTCCTTCTGGTTTTATTCTTCCCCTCCATTTTGTAATTCATAAACATTTTTGTTCTTGAGCCAGAGAAAGAAATTTTTTTTTTAATTTTGTTTTTTACTATTGGCGTGTTGTTTGCTCAAACTTCTTAGTCTTATTTTTAAATTTTAGGAACTTTAGATTATAAAATATTCTTTAATTCAATCCCTAAGCTATAGTAAATGTGGGATGTGGATTAAATACCTCTGAAGATGTTTGATTGGTTATAGTATTTTTTTTTCTTTGCAATAAAGTGCTTATAAGAAATAATGATAAGGTATAGAGACCATTATAGAAAAATAAAGATACAGATTAGAAGAAAATATTATTTTAGAGTAGAATTATAGTGCATCCTGTTAGAGTTGTGAGGATGGCATT
The DNA here is from genome assembly GCF_003287225.1 of Phascolarctos cinereus. Classification (NCBI taxonomy): domain Eukaryota; kingdom Metazoa; phylum Chordata; class Mammalia; order Diprotodontia; family Phascolarctidae; genus Phascolarctos; species Phascolarctos cinereus. The sequence goes on along the minus strand of NW_027555847.1, from coordinate 288,119,076 downwards.
TTAATCATAACTGTTTAGGCCATTTTTTAGCTTTCCTAGGAAAATAGCCAAAAAAAGTGATGAGTCAAGTTCAGATGATTTCACAAGACCCATTTCTAGAGACAGGAACCAAAGCTTTCAGATTACACATTATTTCCACAATCTGAAGAGAGCCATGAAAGAAACCTAGACAAGTGAACAATTTTACAATTGTTGAAAATCAGTAAACTGATCAAATTCCTGGAAAACTAGTAAAATTGCTTAAGATCAGCAAGTAATTAGTAAAAAGGGAGAACTTGAAGGATTACTTCATATCAGCGGAGAACAGTTTTGAAAATCTTTAACTTTTGTTAAATTTTATTTTTTTAAATTAACATTGAACATTTGAAGATTAATTAATTAGTTAATTAAAGTAACATTGAACATTCTGGAAAACTAATCTGTGAATGCCATTATTCCATACACATCTCTCTTAACTTTCCTCTTTCTATAGATTACCAAAATAATTTAAAATATAACCCATGGCCCACAGCAATTCTGCACAATCACTGACCAGATCCATTCTTGGAGGTTAAAAGCAAAAGAATCACGTTATCTGTTTAACTCATTGCTCCTCCACCTAGAGTTAGTTACTCTAAGAAAATCAATAAACATAGCTTATATTTGTCTCACAACTGAATTTCCCCCAATCTTGACAGTATAGATGCTGCTCTCATATAGGGATGAAGATATAATATTACAAGAACACTACTGGGCTCACAGGGCCTGGAATACTGTGTCACTCTTTTCTTCATGAAAAGAGCACTCTGTTTTGGACACAGGTACACAGTTTAGATAGATTCAGTCCTGGGGAAGTCTGTCTTGTAATAACAGGGCACTAGCTCCCTTTCTCACATGCTTCAGTTCATTATATGTCTATCTTGGTAGACAAATTCATAAGTCTTAGTTTGAGGCTCAAGTCTAGCTTTCACCCAAAATGTGGAATTACAAAGGTACCCAACATAAAATAGAAATACCTACTTTATTTCTACACATAAAAGGCTCACAGAACGACTTAAAACAAGATTCAGTAATTTAACATCCAACCACTGTTTGGAGGCTAATAATTAAACCTCATCAGAACATAAAGTAGTTTGCCTCATTTTTAATTAGGCATTTTTCATTTCACCTCAGCCCCAAACTCTTCAGACTATTTCCAAATATACATTTATTTGTAAAATGATCAAGCTTGGGACACCATTTTGTCAGTGGCTTTCTTCCCCATGAGCACTGGAGTAGTTGCCAGGGAATCCACTCCATGCTTCCAAACAGCTTTGATTCAGTGGGACTCAGGACTGTACACTTCTGAAATTCACTAAGTTTGCTATAAAGATTATATCATTCATCTTGGGATAGATATTCATTTACCTAAGTTCAAGAAAGGAAACATAAAGCAGAATAGGCAAGCACACAGGTACAATCTTAACTAGTTGAATCCCTGCATTTATTAAAGTATGGACGTGCTTTTTATCATTCTCCTCCCTGCCTGGAAGGCTCAGACTTACATGATGCCACCTCTTCTAAATGATGTAATATCCCATATTGCTGCCACTGTGTCATGAGTTAGAAGGAGGAACAAAAGACACCACAGGGTTTGCCATCTCATACTCAAATAGCAAGTCTTTTCAGCTCTTGGTAATCCCATGGACAGTGTATAATAGGGATTTTATGATCTCAGACTCAACAAAACACTGAGTCACACATATATATCCCTAGAGACTCCAAAAGTTTCCAGGGGAGCTATAGGTATATGCTCCTTGGGATGAACACTAAAACCCAAATTTATGCCTGTTACCTCAAAGCACACTATTTTCTACTTTTTTTCATCTTTGTGTTTTCTTTCACAACATGACTAAAATGAAAATGCACTTTGCATGATTACATATGTATAACCTATATCAAATTATTTGCCATGTCAGAGAGAAGGGAGGGGAGGGAGAAAGAAAATTTGGAACTCAAAATTTTTAAAAAATGAATATTAAAAACTGCTTGTACATGTAATTGGGAAAATATATTATTAAAAAAACAACAACAAATTAACATATGCTACAAAGATAGCCATGAGTATGAGTAAGAAAGCTTTTATTTCTCTCTATGGGAAGCCTAGATAATGAAATGAACTCACAGGAGCCCATAAAAAGATTCAGCAAGTTCCCAAATATACTATCAGCTCCCTTCAGAAGGGAACTACACTTGGTGTTGCCCTTGGGGTAAAACTTTGAAATTTTTGCAAATCTCTGAGAGATATATTAGATTTCAAGGAGCTTTTGTCTCCAGTTGTGTTCAGAAAACAAAGACACTTTGGAACCGATGAAAAAGCAATCTCCTTTCTGTCAGACCTTGCATTTTTGAAAAAAAAAAAACCTCACTGGGTTTGTTCTCTGGTCAGGATGCTGCTCGGGAATTTTATGTGCTAAATTATTTCTCCAGGGGAAATATTCAATCAGAAAGCTCTGAGTTCAAATCCATGAACTCTTAAATTTGAGAGCTCTTGAATGTGAAGCAGCTCAGGAAATCTCTCTTCTCTATTTAAAAAGGCTGGATTTGTAGACCATACTGCTCAGGTAATTTAAAATCTATTTCTAATATCATAAATGAACCATTCTCACAGGCCAACTACACACATATGGCTGTGGCTTCTTTAAAATTCTGTAGAAAATATATTAGCACCCTGTTCCTTGCTATAGATTAGATGGGGAAAGTCTGCAGTCAGAAACTTTCTTCTCAGACCACCTACAAATATGTGCAAATTCCCATTCCTCTGCTCTAAAGCTGTCCATTCCAGTTGCTGAAGGGGAAGGGAAGGGAGCAGTGAGGGAGTCATTGCAGGCACCTGCTCTCTTTCCCCAAGGACCAGCTAGAGTTGTTTTTTGTTTTTTGGCTAGGCAAGTGGGGGTAAGTGACTTGCCCAGGGTCACACAGCTAGTAAGTGTTATGTGCCTGAGCCCAGATTTGAACTCAGGTCCTCCTGAATCCAGGGCCAGTGCTCTATTCACTGTGCCACATAGCTACCCCAACCAGCTAGAGTTTGCTACATGTTGATTTGGCCTATGAAGAGAGGTAGATGAAAAGAAATCCCAGATGAGGATGATGTGGTCTATCAGCTTGCTTTTATATTATAATCCAGATACAGTTCCTCTGATAACAACCATTTTTCAGGAGTGTCAGCCAATCAAACATTTCAGAGATAACTGGTTTTTTTTTTTTTTACTGGGAACTAATCAGGTGTTCTTTGTCTTTTCAGTAGGACTTTGGTAGTCATCCCCATATTCTCCTATATTCTGATGACCCCAAATAAAGTCTGTACCTGTTTTTTTTTCACCAACTTGATTGGGGACCTTATTAAATTGATCAGGACATCCCATCAGCTTGACTGGGGGCAAAAAAAATTCCCTATTCAATCCTCTTTATACTTTTAAGAACGGTTACCATTTCTTAACTCGGGAAGTCTTAAAATTCTGTGAGATATCTCTTCTTAAACTTAATTTTTTTCACTTGTTTTCAATTTATTTTTCTATTCTGGTAGAGAGGGATGAGTGGTTGCCACAGTAACAGATTTCTTTCTCCAAATGCATTTTTACTTTCATCAGATGTTCAGCTGACAGTATAGTTCTGCCTTCTGATTGTCTGATTTTCATAACCAAGCTAATTACAAAACTTGCAACAATTCCCATCTGCTGCCCTAAAGGTTAATACAAAAACATGTACAACTGGAGAGAATGTGTATTGTAAAAACTATTCTTTGAAAGAACAGAGGAAAACAAAATAATTACATTTTCAAACTTGTAGTTAAAAAAATGAATTAAAGTTTTAAATTCTTTGTAGCTATTAGGTTTGTAACATTCCTCTGGGCAATGAGAAAATGCTACATCTTTTCCCCCTGTTTTTTTCACTCTTCTCCATCGCTCTTCAACTAAGATTTCCCGAAGAAAAGACAGAAGAATAACCACTGTTATAGTATGTGATGAATTTTTGTCATTTTTCAAGTATAAAATTTAACTCCTGGGTTTAGGGGGAGAGTATTTACAGATTTGATCTATATATGCAGCATTAACTCTCTTTTTTTTTTTGAGGGGTGAGGGAAACTTCATTTGGCCACATGATAATTGTCAAAGACACAATATTTGAGAATGGAGCATAATATGGATTTTATAATAGTGTATTATATTTGATAACATGATTGAGCTTTCAAGGTTATCACTCTTGTGTTTCTCAAGGTAGTCATGGAAACATCTCATCTCATGGACTTCATTAGTTGTCTCCCCCTACGCATTATCTTTTTTTTTTTTTAACACACAGATACTTCACTGCTTACCTTTCATACAAAACACACCTTCAGCCATTTTCTTTTGAGGCTTGACAATATTTACATATACAAAATCCAGCAAAAAGAATCATGTGGATTTCAAGAAAGAATAATGTAAACCATCAATTCAGCCAGGCTTTTTGTCTTCTACAATAATAAAGGGCCTCCTCCACTAGGCAACACCCATCTTCCTACTTAGTAATGAATTTCTTCAACTACAAGAAAAAAAACAAAACAAAAAGGCATCTGCCCAATACAAATTATCTTATATAAGGCACATTTCATTTTGCTGATCCATCTAGTTAAATCCAAGTGAAATTAAGGTTGTAGGAGGAAATTGTTTTAGATGGATGCAGGGTTGGTTGAATTGCTATACCTGTCAATATGGCTATGCACTAGAAATTCAGGACTTAGCTTGATTTAATAAAATTTGGAGATTTTGGCCATGTTAAAGGTCTTTAGAGTTGAGCAAATAGTAGTTTTTCATTAACAGAAGATAAGGTTACTTAATGTGCTTTATGAGCAAAAGAGCTCATATAATAAAAACATACCTACTACTTCTATAATGAAATAAATGTGTATTATCTCACTCTGAATGTAAAAGGACAATTATTAAGAGCCAAACTGTACTTGGAAAATGTGTACCAGAATATATAAGCAGAAGACATAAAAATAAATTGTTAGTATAAAGAAAGTGTTTCTTAATAAAAATCTATAACGCATATAAGAAAATGTTTATTGTCAGAGGTGCACATTGAAACTATCATTGGTACTTTTTTTTTCTTTATGAAAGAAGCCTTTCTTTATGAATAAGGTTCATATTTGTATAAAGCTTGGGATTACAAACATTTTCCTCACAACAACCCTGTCAAGTGGGTTATGCAAGTACTGTTGCTTTTTCAAGAGATCCCTCATATCCTAACATTATTGGTGCTTTCTAAGTAATTTCTTCAAAACATGCATGTTCTAACTGTGGCATTAGTCTAATTATTAAAATAACATGGTTATTTACCTGTGTTTTTTAATAAATTTTTTGGGGAAAGTATACATTTCTCAAGTAAAGAATATTAACTAAATTCAATTTTAATAAATGGAATATTTGTTAACCTACAATTTCTTGTTTAAAGCTGGAAATTTTGGACATGTGTAGTCTCATATTCCACTAGATATTTACTCCTCCATAAACTTTAACTCCTCTCACCTCCAGCTGGTACTGAATGGGTCATCATTACTCTATAATTGTAATCCTATTCTAAATTAATCACAAAACATTAATTTACTTTGTCTTCTCTGACATTTCTAACTCAATATTGTACTAAAGTCCCTGTATCTTTTCTTTCCCCTTAAGTCCTTCAATCTCTGGTTTAAGAAAAAGGGCAGGAGAAAAAAAATCATATATTCTTTTCTGTGCAAGCACTTTTAAGCAATAATGCTTATTAATTAGTGAAATAACTTCAACATTGTACTTATAAAATATTTTAATTTGGAAATTCACATATACGTTTCAAGTTGATACCTGGATTTCCCCTCAGAAACACTAAAAGTCAACATCCTTTACTTGTCTACATATAGGCTTAATACTTTCCTTAATTATTACATCCAATCATGTAACTTCTACCACTTCTTCATTGATTCATCCTTTTAACTGCTGAGGGAGAAACAGGTTTTGATGAGATCCCAACCCCATGGAAAGTATGATCTAGTACTCTTGACACAAGATGCAAATTCACGTAACTAAATAATTACTTGATGAGTGCATCCATGACAGGAATAAGATATATCAAGGTCTATTTACTACCCACAGAACATGCTTAGTAACCACTCCTGCTTCTGGGTGGATACGTGGAAAATTCTGAGAGGGGCCTAATTGAGGTCAGGTGTGTATTACTGCTGAAGAGTTTGAACATTTAGATGAACAATGTAACCCTTATTGGCCATAGAACTAAAAGAGTTGGTAACCGAAGCCATGTACCAAAAGGAAATGCATGCCCCTTCACCTTTCTCTTCCCTGATACTCATTTGTGTGGAAAATAGTATACTCTGCCTCTTGGTTCCTGTGCATTGAAGTAGGGATATTATTTCCCCTTTAGATAAATGATTCAAATAGGCATTTTTGTGCCTGGGCCCTTTGCTCACTATTCCATGGTGTGTTCCCATTCCAGAAGAGGTAATTGAATATGACACTGAAGGTTAATGTGTATAGGCTTAGAACCAATTTTATCAGTCCAAAAGGTTTAAAGGTCAAGTAATAAATAAGATGGAGTTCTAGACATACACTCCACCTCTCAGTAACTTGCAAAACTCCTCAACATAAAAATTATGCTCAAGAGGCAAAGTAATTGGAATTTTCTCTCTGCAAGAAGTTGAAAAGGTAACAACTTGATTTGGTAACAGCAGAAACACCAAATCCCCAATCCCTAATGTGTTTACTCAGCACCACTTCTTCCAATACCCCTCGTGACCTGGTAGGGTGGCACAACTTGAATCGTAGGGTCATGCTCTGGGATCTCTGCATCAATTCCCTGGCTAGAACTACAGTCTCTTCCACTACATTCTGCTCTTATCCTCATTCCACCATTCTGTGGCAAAAAGCAGAAGACCTCAAATCAGTCCTCCAACCTTCAACATATTTGACAAACATACTTAGGTGAATCTAATATCAGTGTGGGAGGAGTCAAAAAGTGAACCATACAGCAATATGAAAAAAAAAAAAAGATTGAAATTACTCAAGATATCAATGGGGAGACAAGTGAATAAAAAACTTTTAAAAGTAGCATGTAAATCAAGAGAGAAGATATTAAAAGAGAAGGTAAGCCAGTCATATACCAAGGCATGCAAAAGGTCCAAATATGTTTACATTAATATTGCAAGAAAAAATAAATTAAACCAACACTTCATGAGGTAAAGAACTTGACGGATTCTCAAGAGAGTGTAGAACCACTACAGAATATAAATGACTAGAGAGAAAAATAAATATAAGTAAAACAGAACATTTGGTTTGCAAAACAGAAATAATTAGCAAAATAGGAAACTTTAATCCACAGAGGCAAATCTCTCAAAGGAAATAAAAGACAGATTAACTGATTTGCAATTCAAAAATAAAGAAGTGAACAACAATCTGGAAGAAAAGAATCAGAAATCAGTAATATTGAAATAAATCATGGTTCCTACACAAACCAACATGTACTAATCTCAAAGACAGTATGCACAGAAACCACTTATAGACAATAGATGTCCCAGAAGGACTGGAGAAATAAAAAAACAAACAAACCTGAAACAAAAATGCAAGAAATAACATAAGACAACTGTCCCAACACACTTTAAAGGAGAAGTCAAAATAATAATGAAAATAACAACGGTTGCTTCTAGGAAAATAAAACAAAACAAAACCAAATAATAAAATAATAATAATAATAATAATAAACTGTGATGTTAACTCCAAGACATCTAATGGTCACATTAAATAATTCCAATAACAAATAAGAAAATTTACAAGTGATTAGAAGGAAGCATTCAAATAAAAAGTAAAAAAAAAATCAAATAACACAAGACCACTCTACACCCCCCCAAAAAAAAGACAGCAGAAGAGAATCAAAAAATATAGTTAATAAAACAGAAAAGCTCAATATGTAACCCAAGGAGACAAACTTGCAAATCTGAACCTGATCATTAATAATATATGTATACACACACACACACACACACATACACACACACATACATATATACATATATGTGGATGTTCAAAAATAGGAATGTTTGAAACATTTCTACAAAAATATATATATAAAATATTATGAGATGTGTAAACACCTCAGACAATAGAAATTTGAAAATATAAGTTACTACAGCTCCTAAGAAAAACAAAGTAATGCAGTAGGCTATTGCATTACCATATCTAGAGACTATTACATGGGAAAAAAATGAAGCAAAAGACATGTATGGATTTAAAAACAACAGGCATAACTCAAAATAACAACAGAAAGGACAGTAAGATTTTTTTTCTAAATTTGCACAAAGAAGAATGTCATAACTGCAAAGGATATTTAAATACAAAATGTCAGGATATTTCTGGAGCCAAGATGGCAAAGTGAGTCAGGAACTTGCCTGATTCCTCCAAAATTCTTCTTCAAACAACCTTGGAATAATGCCTCAAAACCAAATTTAGAGTTACAAAGCAGTTTTATGGCTCAGGAAAGCTTTCAGGGTCAGAAGAAAAGATCTGTGTTACTGGTGTGGGAAGGGAGCACCCAAGAAATCTAGTCATGGGTAGGCTGCACCCTGGAGAGGACAGCAGCAAAACCCTGAGCCCCAGAGTGAGCTAACAGCAAGGCCCATCCCATAGTGTGAGCCAGCAATGAGGCCCCAATCCAAGCACAAGAAGCTTGGGACAGTATCCTCTTCACTCCAGAAACAGAACCCACCTTAAATGTAAAGCACATACACACATGTTCACACACACACACACACACACACACACACACACACACACACACACACAGAATGTGACCATAGAAAGTTACTACATGACAGGAAGGAGTAAGGCACATACTTAAAAGAGGACAACAATGTCAAAATGGCTGTATGTAAAGGACTCAAAGAAAAATGTGAATTGGTTTCAGGCCTAAAAAAAGAATTTCTAGAAGAGCTCAAAAAGGATTTTGAAAATCAAATGAGAGAAGTAGAAAAAACATTAGGAAAAGAAATGAAAGTAATGCAGGGAAATCATGAGGGGAAAAAAAAGAATTAACAGCTTAATGAAGGAAGCAAAAAAAAAAAACTAAAAAAGATTGGTGAAAAATTCACCAAAGAAAACAACTCTTCACAAGGTAGGACTGACCAAATGGAAGATGAGGTACAAAATCTCACTAAAGAAAAGAAATTCTTAAAAATTGAAACTGAGCAAGTGGAAGCTAATGACTCTATGAGACATCAAGGGAGAAAAAATCTAAAGAATGGAAAAAAATAGAAGAAAATGTAAAGTTTTGGATTGGAAAAGCAATTGTTCTGCAAAATAAATCCAGGAGAGATAATTTTAAAATTATTGGGTTATCTGAAAGTCATGATAATTTTTTTAAAAAGACCTTAAACATTATATTTCAAGAAATCATCAAGGAAAGTTGCCCAGATATCCTAGAACTAGGTAGTAAAATAGTAATTGAAAGAATCCAAAATCACCTGACAGAGAACTCAAAATGATAATCCCCAAGAATATTATAGCCAAATTCCAGAACTCTCAGTACAAGGAAAAAAATACTGCCAGGAGCGAGAAAGAAATAATTCAAATATTGCAGAGCCAGAGTCAGGATTTCACAGGATATGACAGTTTTTTGCATTAATTGATCAAAAAGCTTGAAATATGAAACTCTGGAAGGCAGAGAAGCTAAGATTACAACCAAGAATCACAAACCCATAAAATTTAGTATAATCCTTCATGGGGGAAATGGACATTCAATGAAACAGAGAACTTTCAAACATTCTAAATGAGATCAGCCGAGATGAACAAAAATATCACCTTAAAATACAAGACTCACTAGAAGCATAAAAAAGCAAGTAGGAAAGAAGAAACATAAGAGATTCAATAAAGTTAAATTGTCTGTATTCCTACATGGAAAGATGGCACTTGTATCTCATCCTTATTAGGGCAACTAGAAGTAGTATACATAGACAGAAGACGCAGGTGAGAGTGGACTAAGATGGATTCATATTTTAAAAAAAAGGAAGGGTTAAAAAGAAGGCTGCCTTGGGAGAATAGGGAAGATAGAATGTGGTAAATTCTGTGAAATAGAAGAAGAAAAAAAGAGCTGTTACAATGGAGGGGAAAAATGGGAAGGTGGCTGGCAATGCTTGAATGATACTCTCAACAGAATTGGCTTGAAAAAGGAATAAAATACACATTCAGTTGGATGAAATCTATCTAACCCTAAAGGGAAATAAGATGGGATAAGGACAAGATAGGGGAGACTGATAGAAAGGAGGGTGCTTTGGGTAGGCAGTGATGCAAAGTAAAACACTTGTGAGGAGGGAAAGGGAGAAAGGTGAGAGAAAAATAAGATTGAAAAGAAGTGGATAAAAGGATGGAAGCAAAACAGTTCTCATAACCATAAATGTGAAAGGGATGAACCTACCCTTGAGATGAAAGTCAATAGTGGAATGGATTGAAAACCAGACTCCTACAATATGCTGTTTACAAGAAACACATTCAAAGCAGAGAGCAACACAAAGAGTGATGGTGAAGGGATGGAGCAGAATCAATTATACTTCAGCTGAAGTGAAAGAAGCAGGGTAAGCAACCATGATCTAAGAAAAAGCAGAAGCAAAAAATAGATTCAATTAAAAGTGATAAGAAAGTTAACTATATCTTATTATAAGTATCATAGATAATGAATTATAGTATCCAATTTTATAAAGGAAAAGTCAAGTGAATTATAGGAGGAAATAGACAGTAAAACTACAGTAATGGAGAACCTCAACTTTTGCCTCTCAGAACCAGAGAAATCTAACAATAACATAAACAAGAAAGAAGTTAAGGAGGTGAATAGAATTTTAGAAAAGTTAGATATAATAGACGTCTGGAAAAAAATTACTGGAAATAGGAATGAATATACCTTTTTCTCAGCAAGACATGGCACCTACATGAAAATGCATGATTATTTAGAGACTAAGAACCTCACAATCAAATGCAGAAAGGCAGAAATGTTAAATGAATCCTTTTCAGATCATAATGCAATGAAATTTACATTTCATAAAGGCCAGTGTAAAGATAGATCAAAATTAACTAGAAATGAAATAATCTGATCCTAAAGAATGAGTCCACAATTTCATTAAAGAGAATGACAACAATAGAACATCATACCAAAATTTATGGGATGTAGCCAAAGCAGTACTTGGGAAAATTTATATCTTTAATTGCTTTATATCAATAAAATAGAGAACAGATCAATGAATTGGGTGTGCAACTAAAACAACTAGAAATTAAATAAATTTAAAATGCTCAATTAATCATTAAATTAGAAATCCTAAAAATCAAGTTAAAGATTAATAAAATTAAAGTAAGTAAACCATTGAACAAATAAATAAAACTAAAAGATGATTTTATGAAAATAAAAACAATAAAATAGGGAAACCATTTGTCAATTTGATTTCTAAAAAGCAAAGAAGAAAATGAAATTACTAGTATTAAAAAAAATGATAAGGGTGAATTTAGCACCAAGGAAGAGGGAGTTAAAGCAATTATTAGGAATTATTTTGCCCAATTCCATGCCAAAAAATCTGACAATCTAAATGAAATGGATGAATATTTACAAGATAAAAATAATCCATATTAACAAAAGAAGAAATGCCATATTTAACTCCATTTTAGAGAATAATTTAATGAGCATTAATGATCACCCTCAGAAAAATACCCAGGGCTAGATGAATTTACAAGTGAAATCTATGTCACATTTAAAGAACAATTAATCCTAATACTATTCAAACAATTCAGAACAAAAGGCAAAGAAGAAGTCATGACAAAATTATTTTTTGACATAAATATGCTTCTGCTACCTAACCTACAGTGGGCTAAAACAGAGGAAAAAAAATAAATCAATTTCCCTAGCTAATATCGATACAAACATTTTGAATAGAAGAATAGCAAGTAGATTACAAGGACATATCCAAAGGATCATACGTTATGGCCAAGTGAAATTTATACCAGGAATGGATAACTGGTATGAGGAATATGAGGAAAATTATCAGCATAATTGACCATATCGAGGACAAAATAACAGAAATAATACAATTATCTTAATTTTGCAGAAAAAAAGACTTTTACAAAATGCCTATTTAAAACACTGGAAAGCATAGGAATTAATAGATCTTTCCTTAATATGATAAATACCATCTATTTAAAATCACCAGCAAGCATCATCTATAAAAAGGTAAGGACTAGAAGGCTTCCCAATAAGATTGGGGCAAAGCAAGGATGTCTGTTATTACCACTGTTATTCAGTATTGTACTAGGCATGTGAACTATAGCAATAAGAGAAGAAAAAGAAATTGAAGAATTAGAATAGTCAATGAGGAAATAAAAGTATTACTCTCAGAAGATAATGTAATGAGAACCAACTAAAAATAAACTAATGAAACTAATTAACAATTTAGCAAAGTCACAGGATATAAAATAAACCCACATAAATCATTAGCATTTCTATATATTACCAACAAAGCCTAGAAGCAAGAGATAGAAAGAGAAATTCCATTTAAAATAACTGCAGACAATATAAAATACTTGGGAATCTATCTCCCAAGGCAAACCCAGAAACCATTTGACTACAATTACAAAACACTTTTCACACAAATAAAGTCATGTCTAAAATTATATATATATATATATATATACACACACATATATATATATATATATACATATATATGTATATATATACATATATATGTATATATATACATATATATGTATATATATTTAAATTGCTCAAGAGTAGGCCTATTCAATATAATAAAAATAATAATTCTACCTAAATTAATTACTTATTCAATGCCCTACTGATCAAATTACCATATTTTTAATACAGCTAGAAAAAAAATTATACCAAAAGTGATCTGAAAGAATAAGATGTCAAGAATATCAAGAGAATAAATTTTAAAAAAAAGTCAAGGAAGTTGACTTAGCCATTCCAGTTCTAAAATTGTATTATAAATTGCTAATTATAAAAAAAAGTCAGGTACTGCCTAAGAAATAAAATGGTGTGGGGGCAACTAAATGGCACAGTGGATAGAGCCCTGGCCCTGGATTCAGGAAGACCTGAGTTCAAATCTGGCCTCAGATACTTGACATTCACTAGCTGCGTGACCCTGGGCAAGTTACTTCACCTCATTGCCTCACAAAAAAAAATACAGAAATAAAATGGTGCATCAGTAGAACAGATGAGGTACACAATACACAGGAGTCAATCACTGTAGTAATTTTGTGTTAGATAAACCCAAAGATCGAAGGTTTGGGGTCAAAACTCACTCTCTGACAAAAACTGCTAAGGAAAAGAACTACAAAACAGTATGATAGAAATTAGATATAAACATCTTACACTGTATAAGGTCTGTATCTCAAAGAAATCATAAAAAGTGGGATAAGGACCTATTTGTTAAAGAAAAAAAAACAAATTATGGCTGCTCTTTTTATGGCTGTAAGAAATTGGAAGTTGAGGGGATGCTCACAATTTGGGGATGGTTTAACAAGCTGTGGTATATAAATGTAATGGGATACTATTGCACAATAATAAATGATAAGCAAGTAGATTTCAGAAAAATCCTGAACAGAATTATATGAACTGATGCAAAGTAAAAGGAGCAGAACCAAGAAAACATCATACACAATAATAGCAACATTGTGTAATGATCAACTATGAATGACTTAGCTCTTCTTAGCAATGCAATATTCCAAGAAAATTACAAATAACTAATGATAGAAAATGCTATCCACTTTCAGAGGAAGAATTGATGGACAGTGTATGCTGATCAAAGTGTACTATTTTCACTTTATTTTTATATTTTTTCTTCCTTTTTCTATTTCTCCTTTTACAGCTGTAACTAATATGGAAATATGTTTTACATAATTGCACATATATTATTTAAAGAAAATTGCTTACCATTTCAGAAACAGAGCCAGGGAGGTGGGAAAGAGAAAAATTTTGAACTCAAAATCCTGTAAAAATGAATTATAAAAATTATCTTTACATGTATTTGGAAAAAAACAAAATACTATAAAACAGGGAATCAGAAATATCAAGGGACTGTTTCATGCAAAAAACATGATAAGAAATAAATGGTAGGGACTCAAAAGGAGAGATTAAAAAGAGATGTTAGGAATATGCAGAAGAATAATAAAAGAATGATCTTGATATCAACAATAAGCAGGATTGCATGGTTATCGATTTAGAGGCAGATATCCTGGATAATGAAGTTAAATCAAGCTTATTGAGCATTGCTAATAATTAGGCTAGTGGAGGGAATGGAATTCCATCTGAGCTATTTAAAATCCAAAAAAGATGATGCTGTTAAAGTGTTGCACTCAATATGCAAGCAAATTTGTAAAATTCAACAGTACCATCACATGGGAAAAGGTAAGTTTTGCATCCCAATCCTAAAGGACAATTCCAGATTTCTGCTTCTGGCACCCAAGATGGTGGAGTAAAAAGGTAGTTGCTCTCACCCTCTGCCATCAACCTCTGGAAGTCAGAAAATATAACCCCAGGAAAAACCCTGGAACACCAAATCAGGAGAAAGATGGGGAGCAACAGGGCAGTAGCCCAAGTAGCTTGAGGCAAAGGAGCTTGGATTACAGCCAAGGATCAACTACCTAGCAAAAATGAGCATGATCTTTCAGGGGAGGAGGTGGATATTCAATGAAATAGGGGACTTCCATACCTTCCTGGTAAAAAGACCAGAGCTCAACAGAAAATTTGATCTTCAAGTACAAGACTCAAAAGAGACACAAAAAATAAATGGGATAGAAAGATACAATATGCTGTTACTAAGGGCAAACTTACAAGGGAAGATGACACTTGCAGCCCTTGAGAACTGTATAGTCATTACACCATGTTAAAGGAGTATACATAAAGGGGGTGGATATAAGTTGACTTTGATGCAATGCTAAAAAAACAAATCTAATCAAGCCGGTTAAAAGGATTCAAGTAAGTGGATTAGTCTGATCTAAGAAAATGTACTGAGAAAGGAGGAGGCAGACAAAGGTAAATTACATTACAGGAAAAGACATTAAAAAACTGTTACAGCAGAGGGAAAGAAGGGAAAGGGATGAGCATTGTTTGAACCTTACTCTTATCAGATTTGCTCCAGAAGGGAATAACATAATCAATTAGGTATAGAAATATAACTTGCCTCATATACAACCTATATTGAGTTGCTTGCCTTTTCAATGAGGGTGGGTGGGGAGGGAGGAAGAGAGAAAATTTGAAACCTACAGTTTTAAAAACATATGTTTAAAAAAAATGTTTTCACATGCTACTGGGAAATAAGAAATGGAGGAAATGGGATACAGAAGTCTATCCTGCCCTACAGGAAAATAGAAGAGGAAAGGGATAAGAGAAGGCGGGAGAGTTAGAAGAGAGGACAGACTATGGGAAGGGATATTCAGAACTCATGACATCTTGGGGTGGGGAGAGGGGTGAGATGGGGTGAAAATTTGGAAGTCAAAAACTTGTGGAAGTGAATGTTGAAAACTAAAAATAAATAAATTTATATATATAAAAGGAAATGTAACTTGCCCTGTAGGAAATAGGAGGGAAAAGGGGGGAAAAAAGGAGGGGGAAAGAAGGGAGGGAAGAAGCAGTAATGGTAAAGGGGAAGAAAAGGGAAAGGGCTAATAGAAGGGAGGAGGGACTGAGGAAGACAGTGATCAAAAGCAAAACACTAGTGAAGAGGGAAAAGGAAAAAGGAGAAAGAAAAGCATAAATGGGGGGGAGGATGGAGAGAAAGAGACGGATAGTAATCGTAACTGTGAATGTAAATGGAATGAACTCTCTCCCATAAAACAGAAGTAGATAGCAGAATGGATTAAAAACCATAATCCTACAATATGTTGTTTACAGGAAACACATTTGAAAAAGATTGATACACAGGATAAAGGTAAAAGGCTGGAGCAGAATATATTATGCTTCAGCTTAAGTAAAAATAAAAGCAGGGGTAGCAATCTTGATCTCAGACAAAGCAAAAGCAAAAATAGATCTTCTCAAAAGAGATAAGGAAGGAAACTACATCCTGCTGAAAGGCACTATAGACAATGAAGTAATATCATTAATAAATGCATATGCACCAAATGGTATAGCATCCAAATTCTTAGAGGAGAAGTTCAGGGTATTACAGGAAGAAATAGACAGCAAAACTATACTAATGAGGAACCTCAACCTCACCCTCTATGAACTAGATAAATCTTACCACAAAATAAGCAAGAAAGAAGTTAAGAAGGTGAATAGAACATCAGAAAATTTAGGTATGATAGATCTCTAGAGAAAACTGAATGGGGATAGAAAGGAATATACTTTTTTCTCAGTGGTACATGGTACATACACTAAAATTGACCATGTACTAGGGCATAAAAACCTCACAATAATAAATAGCATCAACCTAAAACCTTCAGCAAGCATTATATGTAATGGGGACAAGCTAGAAGCATGTCCAGTAAGATCAGGGGTGAAACAAGGATGTCCATTATCACCACCGTTGTTCAATATCATACTGGAAACATTAGCTTTAGCAATAAAAGAAGAAAAAGAAATTGAAGGTATTAGAATAGAATAGGCAAAGAAGAAACAAAGCTATCACTCTTTGCAGATGACATGATGATACACTTAGAGAATCCTAGAGAATCAAGTAAAAAACTACTGGAAATAGTAAACAACATTAGCAAAGTTGCAGGCTATAAAATAAACCCATGTAAATCATCAGCATTTCTATATATTACCAACAAAGCCCAACAGCAAGAGATAGAAAGAGAAATTCCTTTTAACCTTACTGTAGACATTATAAAATATTTAGGAGTCTACCTCCCAAAACAAACCCAGGAACTCTATGAACACAATTATAAAACACTTTTCACACGAATAAGGTTAGATCTAAATAATTTGAAAAAACATCAGTTGCTCATGGGTAGGCTGAGCTAATACAATAAAAATGACAATTCTGCCTAAGCTAATTTACTTAATCAGTGCCAAGCCAATCAAACTACCAAAAATCATTTTATAGAGTTAGAAAAATAATAATAACAAGATTCATTCGGAAGAACAAAATGTCCAAAATATCAAGGGAAATAAGAAAAGAAATGCAGGGGAAAGTGGCCTGGTCATTCCATATCTTAAATTGTATTATAAAGCAGCAGTCATCAAAACTACTTGGTACTAGCTGAGAAATAGAGTGATTGATCAATGGTTAAATATGCAAGTCACAGAGGTCAATGACTATAGTAATCTATTATGTGATAAAACCCAAACACACCAGCTTCTGGGATAAGAATGCACTCTCTGAAAAAAAAACTGCTGGAAAGACTGGAAAAGAATATGGCAGAAACTAGGCAGGAGCCAAAAGCTCATGCCATATGCCATAATAAAGTCAAAATGGGTTCATGATTTAGATATAAAAGCTGATACTATAAGCAAACTGGGAAAACAAGGAATAGTTTATCTATTAGATCTATGGAGAACAGAAGAATTTATGACCAAACAGGAGACAGAGAACATTATAAAAAGCAAAACGGATAACTTTGATTATATTAAATTGAAAAGGTTTTACACAAACAAAGCCAAGATAACTAAGATTAAAAAAAAGGTAGAAAATTGGGAAAGAATTTTTATAACCAGTTTCTCTGATAAGGTCCTCATTTCTAAATATATAGAGAGAATTCAGTCAAATTTATAAAAAATACAAATTATTCCCTAACTGAAAAATGGTCAAAGGATATGAACAGGCAGTTCTCAGATGAAGAAATTAAAGCCATATATAGTCATATGAAAAAATGCTCTAAATCACTATTGATTAGAGAAATGCAAATCAAAACAACTCTGAGGTGCCACATCACACCTATCAGATTGACCAACATGACAAAACAGGAAAATGATAAATGTTGAAGAAGATGTGGGAAAATTGGAACCCTAATGCATTGTTGGTGGAGTTGTGAAAGGATCCAACCATTTTGGACAGCAATTTGGAACTATGCCCAAAGGGCTATAAAAATGTGCATACCCTTTGACCCAGCAATAACACTTCTAGGGATATATCCCAAAGAGATCATATCAATGGGAAAAGGACCCATTTGTACAAAAATATTCATAGCAGCTCTTTTTGTGATGGCAAAGAATTGGAAATTGAGAAGATACCCATCAATTGGGGAATGACTAAGCAAGTTGTGGTATATGAATGTAATGGAATACTATTGTACTATAAGAAATGATAAACAGACTGACTTCAGAAAAGCATGGAAAGAGTTTTATGGTCTGATGCTGAGTGAAGTGAGTAGAACTAAGAGAATGCTGTACACAATAACAACCATGTTGTGCGATAACTAATATTGATAAACTTCACCCTTCCCAGCAATACAAGGATCTAAGACATCTCCAAAGGCCTCGTGATGGAAAATACTATTTACATCCAAAGAAAGAAATATGGAATTTGAATGCATATCTAAGCAAACTATTTGCTATTTTTTCTCTTCTATTGAGTTTTGTTTCCTCTTTCCTGTGGTTCCTCCTATTGGTTCTAATTTTTACTTACAACATCACTAATGTGAAAATATGTTTAATAGAAATGTATATGTATAGCCTATATCAGATTGTGCGCTGTCTTGGGGAGGGTAGTGGGGAGGAAGGGGGAGAAAAATTTTAAACTCAAAAGCATATGGAAGTGATTGTTGATCAATCAAACTAAATTAATTAAAAAAAACTAAAAAGAATGAGAAAGAAAAAAAAAAGGAAAGGAAATTCCAAAGAATGTTCAAATTACCAAACAATTGCACACATTTCACACTCCAGCGAGGTTATGTTTAAGATCTTCCAAACTAGAATTTGGCAGCATGTGAACCTAGATTTGCACACAGAGTAGACTTTTTTTTTTTTGAAAAGACAGAGGAACTAGAAACAAATTGTCAACATTCACTGTATTATGGGGAAAGCAAAGGATTTCTAGAAAAAGGAATCTACTTTGGCTTTATTGACTACACTAAAGCCTTTGAATGTTTAGATCAAAACAAAGTGTAGCAAGTCCTCAAAAATGTGGGAGTAGCTGTCTTTTAAGGAACTTGTATGCAGACAACAAAACAACAGAATTGAACATGGAATGACTGGTTTAAAATTGGAAAATTATTACAAAAAGGCTAGATTTTTCCACTTTATTTATTTAACTTATATACAGAATACAACATGCAGGATGCTAACCTGGATGAATCAAAAGCCAGAATTAAGGCTGCTTGGAGAAATAACAACAGTTTTGTATATGCAATGTCACTGTGATGGCAGAAAGTGAAGAATTAAGAAACCTTGATGAGGGTAAAAGAGGAGAGTGTAAAAGATAGCTTAAAATTTGCCATTAAAGAAAAAAAAAATAAGATCATGGCAACTGGTCCCCTTATTTCCTGGCAAATAGAGGGAGAAGAAATTAAAGAAGTGTCAGATTGTATGTTCTTGGACTCAAAGATCACTTCAGACTGTGATTGCAGTCATGAAATTAAAAGATATTTGCTCTTTGGAAGGAAAGCTATGGTCAATCTGGAGAGCATACTGAAAAAGAGAAAGAGAGAGAGACATCACCTTGCTAACAAAGTTCTATATTTTCAAAGCTGTATTTTGTTTTTTGAGGGTTTTTTTTTTCAGTAGCAATGTATGGCTGGAACAATTAGATTATTAAAAAAAACAACCTATGGGCTTCAGAAGTGACGCTTTTAAATTGTGGTGCTGGAGAAGAGTTTTAAGAGTCCCTTGGAATGCAAAGAGATCAAATTATTTAACATGTACAGGAATTTATTCAGGCTATTCACTGGAAGATCAAATACTGAAACTTAAACTTAAATATTTTTGGCAAATAATGAGGATACAGGACTCATTGGAAAATATCCTGATGTTGGGAAAGATTAAAGACTAAAAGAAAAGGGGATGGCAGAAGATGAGATGGATAGATAGTGTCACAGAAACAATGGATATGAACTCAGACAAACTTTGAGATATAGTGGAGGATAGAAGGGCCTTTTTAATAGGTGTATTTTAAAAGGTGTATTCCTCTCCCCACACCACTCCCACATACACTTGAGTACTGTCTAAGGTGCAGCCCTGGATTGTATGTGTGTTGTATCTCAACATTTTCATTTTCTTCCATAGATGTTTTATTTTTAGCATTAAAAACAATAATTTTTACTTAGGATTTCATTGCTAAGATTCCATTTGGATTCATGTCTTTTATTTATTTTTGTACTCTCTGAACCAATTACCATTTTTATGTTTCTGGGGGGGTCTCTAAAGAATGTGATTGCTTTTTTAATATTTATTGGCAATAACTCTGTGCCCTAGTATATGGCTAGTTGTTTTTTTTTTTCATTTTTTAAAGTCCTGTATTATTAAGAAAAATGCATATATTCTTTGGCAGACTCATTTAGAAAAGGTCATATGTCTTTTAGGTCTAATTACCCTAGTAATTTGTTCAATTTTATATTTTAAGTTTTGCTTATCCTTACCTTCAATCTGTTCACAAATGAGAGAGGTAAGATCTCACTGCTGTATACTCTTAGAGGTCAGAGATAGAAAGTAATCTATCTGTGCAAAAATTTACATATTGATATACACATAAATTTTATACACACATACATGTACCTATTTGTATCTATAATCTATGTCTATCTAATCTATCTAAACCCATTTTTATATCAACAATGGCTTTATCTCTCAGTATTTTTTTTGTTAAAGGAAAAAACTAAAAACAAAGTAGATTATTAATTTAAAAGCTTAAAAAATTGTGCTATCTGAATGAGATAAAATATTAATTACTCTGCTAGGAAAAAAAAGCAACAAGTATGAAAATTATATGTATGGAATGACTAATGTGAACTTACCAATACAATGTATAATAAGAAGCAGGAAAACAATAAAATGAAACTACAATGGAACAATTATTTTTTAAATGCTGTGTAATCATAATGAGTATAACTAATCCCCAAGAACTGATATGAGAATACTCTGTTTTCATTTTTTTTTACATAGGTTGGAAACAATAAATGTGAATCACAGCATACACTATGATTGTGACTATGTCTTCTTTGATTTGTTGGCTGGTTTTATTGAATCTTTTTTTTTTCTTTTATTCTTTGGGCAGGGTATCTGACTGGAGATGAAGATGGATAATTATAGGCTTCTCTCTAATACATTGAGCAAAAACTGCCTCTGGTCTCATGGTCATTCCTGTTTATTTTTAACTATATCCAACTTAGGGTTTCATCTCTAGTGTTCTATACAGTGTGGCACCTAGCCTTACCAAATGTGTGTATGTGTATGTACCTATGTATATGTATGTACGTTGTGCATATATGCCTGTACATGTACATGCACATATGTGTACATGGACATAGGTGTGTATATACATGTGTCTTTACTTGTATATTTGTGTGCATATGCATGCATATTTATATAAGAGTATAGGTATATCTGAGTATATACACATATGTGTATGTGCACATGTGAAGTAAACCACCTTACCTTTAATGCTAAATTTTGGAAACTGATCAATCTCCTTAACCCCTAAATAAACACATTACATCATATTACCTAAGAAGGATCCAATTTTCAAAGCTCTCAGACTAATTTTCCATACCAGATAAAATACTTTTCTTTTATTCCTTATTTATAAGTCCTGTTTTCTTTATTTGTTTTTAGTTTAATATTTGAAGAATTCTTTGAGCCACTTTTTCCTATATATTTCACTTTGTCAAATATTATGACTGCACATCCTTGGTTATTGTCCTAAAACAAAAGAATTGAGCAAAACAAATCACCTTCCTGTGACATTATTTTTCAAGGATTGATATTACACTGTTATTAAATGCTATTGTGTCTTTAATTACCATTAGTTAAAAGTATGAAACTGTTGGTTTCTCTTTACCTTCAAAGGATTTATTATACAGGAATCTATTTCAAGATTTTAAATCTTTAATAGGCAAATGGTAATAAGTTTTATAAACATATTTTACTCTCCATCTTTATTCTGTAAGGTTGTTTTCTGTTGTTAAATAAACAACTCATTTATTTGATACCATGTTCTGAAAGTCAGTTTAAACACATTCACTTCCCTAGATTAAAGCCTACATTTTGATAGTATTTTGACAATATTTCTCTTTAGGATAAAGGATATAGCTATTATTTTGTACCAGTCTATGCACTAAAATGTGATTAGAAAACCTATCCTGTCATAAAAAGGAAATAGTGCAAGGCAAATAAATGATAATGATCAGAAATTTAACATAATCTTCCCAAATACTTCAAAGCCACATTTAAAAAAATTTAGCAGTGAATAAAAAGCATATTGATGTTTGTGGAAGTATTGGATGATGCCCAGATTTCTTTGCTTGCAGAACTACATAATCAAAGGCTTTAAATACTAAATGGAAGGCATCATATTCTATCTTAAAGGAGAGACATTTAGAATTAACACATTGACAGCTGTATTAAGGAATGATGAGAGAGGAGAAAGATTGGAGACAGGAAGACTAATCCAGAAGCTATTATAATAGTACATGCATGATATGAAGACCTGAATTAGGGTGCTGTTCAAAGGATGGTTACAACATATGCCTTGTAGGCATTATCATTGAGATTTGGCAATCCATTGGATATAGAGGTAAAGAGGAACAAAAAAGCCAAATATTTTGAGCTAATATTTCTCATAATTCATAGGATGTTGTTACTCTTAACATATGGAAGTTTTAAAGATAGTGAGATATTGGGGAGAAGATAATGACTTCGGTTTTGGATATTTTGAGTGCTTATGGTAGAGGTTTTCAGTATTATAGGATGAAAAAAAGGATGATAGAAGCACTTCTAAATTTTGTACTCATCTTTACAGAGATGATAATTGAATGTTGATCCTATCATTAAGAATAAAGAATGTTGAGAGAACAGAGGCCTGAGGTAAAACTGCATATGGTGAGTGACATGGATGATAAGTCAGCATAGGATCCTGAAAAAAATAGTCAGAAATGTAATATAATGAGGAGAGAATATTACAAAAAAAAAATCCAGAGATCAGAGTGTCAAGGAGAAAGGGATTGTCAGAAGTGTCAAGTGCTAAAGAAAGACCAAAAAGGATGATCTTGGTGAGAGCAGTT
This sequence comes from Phascolarctos cinereus, assembly GCF_003287225.1. Taxonomy (NCBI): domain Eukaryota; kingdom Metazoa; phylum Chordata; class Mammalia; order Diprotodontia; family Phascolarctidae; genus Phascolarctos; species Phascolarctos cinereus. The sequence continues at coordinate 288,095,884 of NW_027555847.1, read as the reverse complement.
TTAGTCTAACGGTTGGGTTGGAAGACAAGTTGCAAGGGATTGAGAATTAAGTAAGAAATGAAGAACTTACGGCAATAAAATTAGACCATATGCAGCCCCCTTATACTCAAGAATACAACTGGATCCAGTTTAAAATGTAATTGAGAAATATATAACAAAATAACTAAAACCACAATAACATAGAGATAACACTACATTGTAAAATTAAGTCAATATGCAATATCCTTAGGTATAGTTTAGTGGCCCTTGTAACTATTTGAGTTTTGCCTCACTGATCTACAGGAAATACCTAAGGAAAATTAGAGATTTTCAAGGTGCCCAGTATCATATTTCAGTGGAAAGAATTATAGGACATGAATTCAAATCCCTGCTTTGAAACTAATTACTTCTTTGGTGATATTGAGCAAGTAACTTAATCTCTCTGTATAAAATAAGAGTTTATACTAGATGAACTCAAAGGTACATCATAACTCTAAATCTATGACCCTAGATGCCTATTTAGTATTAGTTTTGAAGTGAGATGATTTGGTTTTACTTGACTCTTGACTCATTTACTAGCTGGCTGACATTGGAAAAGCCATCCAATCTCTCTAGTAGGAAAAAAAATGTCATTGGTAAAATGAGTAAGTTGAACTACAAGATGTCTGAGATTGTTTCAAGATCTAGATACAATGACTTGAAGTCAGAGACATTTTGATATCATCATTTTACAAATCTTTCAACTTTCTTAGACTTCTCATTAGAAAGAACACTGCCTTTGGAGTCAGAAGATGAAGGACTGATTTTGATTTACTTGCTCCCCTTCCTTGGGTGTCAGTTTCCTCATCTGGACTAAAACTCTATGTTCTTTTCCTGATCTAAGTTCTGAGACCAAATTGGGAAGTTTTTAAATCTTCACAGGCTATAGAGTTTGGACTATATCTTCCAGACCAGTAATCTCCAAAGTGGGGATGCATGTACCCCAGGGAATATGCCAGATGATCCATTGAGATATGGAAAAGAAAAGAGCAGAATTTTCATTTTTTATCTAAAAAGCTTTATTTGTATTTAAAATAAGGATTTATATTAATGCCTACATTTGCTCCATATATCAGATATTAGAGAAGAGTGAGTGTTCCACAATGTGGATAGGTTGGCAATTGTGCAGTCAGTCATTCTGTTTAAGTATATTGAATCCTACCTCAGTTTATCTTTGCTCAATTAATTTAAATGGATTTATGATTTATTACTTTTAACTAAACTAACCCTCACAAGGTAGACAAGGGGCATTAAAATATGCCTACAAAACAAGTGTAGATTGACAATTATGTTGCAAAAAAAGTAAATAAGTAAACAGCATAGCTGATAAATACAAGTTCTTCCTCAGTCACATTAGATTTTTTTTACTGGAAGTGGGGCCCCAAATTTTTAAAATTATCAAGGTTATTTGAAACAAAAATTCATAGCTACTCTTTTAATGGCAGACTGCACCTTAAGTTTATACAATAACTTGAAATATTTGTTCACTCATTTTTCAGTTGTGTCTGACTCTTTGTGCTCCTACTTAGGGTTTTGTTGACAAAGGTATTGCAGTTTTTTGCCACTTCCTTTTCATGCTTATTTTATATATGAATAAATAGAGGAAACCAGAGTCACACAGCTAACAAATATCTAAGGCCAGGTTTGAAATTAGAAAAATAAGTCTTCCAGACTCCAGGCCTGATGTTCTATCCACTACACCACTTTGCTGAAGTATTAGGTTATGCTGTTATGACCTCCTGGTGATTATTGGTACATTTTCATGATAAGTTTCTATTGCCAAAAATTATGCCTTTGCTATAACTTATCTTATACCTACATACTTTAAAAAATTGGAAATAACTTTCCAACCTGTTAAAACTCTTCTCAATGATGATTTTTCAATGGATTTTGAACCCATATGTTAAAAAACGTAATATGTGGAGGTGGAACCAAAATGTCAGAGTGAAAGTATTGACTTGCTTGAGCTGTCCCCCAAACCCCTCCAAATAACTATAAAAAATGGCTCTAAACAAATTCTAGAGCAGCAGAATTCACAAAAACACAGAGTGAAACATATTTCTAGCCCACAACAACCTGGATGGTTGATTAGAAAAGTCTGTTGCACCAAGAAGGGAGAGGAGCACAGTTCAGCATGCACCTCATAGGCAAAGACCAGGCCTCAGTGAATCTGGAGCAGTCCTCAGGGGAACTCGGGTGGCAGGCAGACTTCTCAACCCACAAACACTAAAGATAACTTAGAAGGTTGGTGGGAAAGATCTGGCAGACCTCAGTGAGAGAGGAGCTCAATCCACTTCCTGTCTTGGTTCAGGGGCAGGTGATGTCTGATTCCAGAGCTCTTGGCCCACAGAAGGAAGGGGGAAATGAGTGACTGATCAGAGGGAGATTGCAGGGATCTCTTAGCTGGTGCTGAGGCAAGATTCTTTCTCTTTGCCTGTGCTTGGATCTGAGTCGCAGTTCTGGGTGGCAGTCTTGGGGCAAGGAGGATTGCTAGCATGGTGGAGCTTGTGGTGGCAGTGTAGAGGGAATCTTCTTCACAGTTCCAAGGCAGAAAAGACTGCTGGTGGTCACTCATAGACTAGAAAACAGACTAGGAAAGGATTAAACACTTCACCCTTGATCATACCCCCTTGGAAGAACTGAAAATTTACAGGTCCCTAGATGTATCTCTGAAAAGAGCTGTACAAAAACCCTTAAGCTTTAAAAACAAAAGTTTAAAAAAATGTTTTTACAAGCAACTGGGAAATAGGATATAAAGGAAATGGGGTACAGAAATCTGTCCTGCCCTACAGGAAAATTGAAGGGGAAGGGGTTAAGAGAAGAGGGAGGAGAGATGGAAGAAAGGGCAGACTAGGAGAATGGGTATTCAGAATGAATGCCATGGGCTCAGGGAAGGATGAGAAGGGGAGAAAATTTGGAACTCAAAATGTTGTGGAAGTAAATGTTGAAAACTAAAAATAAATAAATTAATCAAAAAAAAAAAAAGCCTAGGCATCATCTTTCAAGAATTTATGGAGGAAAACTGCCCTGATATTCTAGAAGCAGAGTGTCAAATAGAAAGAATCCACTAATCACCTCCTGAAAGAGATCCCCAAAGTAAAACTCCTAGGAATATTGTAACCAAATTCCAGAGTTCCCAGGTCAAGGAGAAAATATTGCAAGCACACAGAAAGAAACAATTCAAATACTGTAGAAACACAATCAGGATAACACAACATGTAGCAGCTTCTGCATTAAGGGCCGGGGGGGGAGAGCTTGGAATATAATATTTCAGAGGTCAAGCAGATAGGATTACAATCAAGAATTACCTACCCAGCAAAACTGAGTATAGTCCTTAAGGGGAAAAAAATGGATATTCATTGAAATTGAGGACTTGCAAGCATTATTAATGAAAAGAACAGAGCTGAATAGAAAATTTCACTTTCAAATATGAGATTCAAGAGAAGCATGAAGAGGTAAACAAGAAAGAGAAGTTGTAAGGGACTTATTAAAGTTGAACTGTTTGCATTCCTGCATGGAAAGATAATATTTATAACTCATGTGATCTTTGTCAGTATTAAGGTAGTTGGAGGGAAAAAATTATATGGATAGATATATAGGTAGAGAGACAGACAGATAGATAGACGGCAAAGGGTGAGTTGAAGATGAAAGGGTGATATCTGGGAATAAAATTAAGGGGTGAGAGAGGAATATACTGGGAGAAGGAGAAAGGGAGAGGTAGAATGGAATAAATTATCTCACATAAAACAGACAAGAAATGGCTTTTACAGTGGAAGGGAAACAGGAGAAGGTGAGAGGGAATGAGTAAATCTTATTCTCAACAGATTTCCCTAAGGAAGGAATAACATACACACTCAATTGGATATGGAAATCTAGCTTACCCTACAGGAAAATGGGAGCAGGGAAAGGGGACAAGAGATCAGGGGAATGAGAGAGGGGAGGGCAGATTGGGGGAGGGGTTAATGAGAAGCAAAAACTTCTGAGGAAAGATAGGGTCAAAAGAGAATAGAATAAATGGGAGTGGGAGAGGATGAAGGGAAATATAGTTACTTTTTCACAACATGACTACTATGGAAGTGTTTTGCATGGCTACACATGTATAACCTGTATCGAGTTACTTGCCTACTCAATGAGAGTGGGTGGGGAGTGAGAAAGGGAGAAAATTTTAAACCCAAAGGTCTAAAAATAAATATCACAAATTGTTTTCACATGCAACTAAGAAATGAGATATACAGGGAATGAGGTATAGAAATGTATCCTGCCCTACAGAAAAATAGAAGGGGAAAGGGATCACAGAAGGGGAGGGGAGAAAGAAAGGATGGCAGATTAGAGGAAGGGGTAACATAGTTTGGAATTGGTGATTATTAAGCACAAAGGAGGACTGGTTTTGGAAAGGTAAGATGAGAACTCACCTATCATAGCTTGGGGTTGTTTCTGGGGCAGATTTCAAGACTACAGTAAGGAGGAGTTAAAAATCATTACCAGAGTGAAGATGTCATGTTTGAGATATGGTCATCAGGAAGTGAGAGTTTTAGATATAGGCAAAGCAAAGATATAAGTAATGGAAGAATTAACATTTCATAGGCCAGAATGGTTTTGTTCTTCCCCTAATCGATCTCCCTACCTCAAAATCTCCCCATTCTCATTTACCCTGTACACAATTGCCAGAGTGATTTCCCTGAAGTGCAAGTCTCACCATGTCACTTCCATATTTATATTGCCTCTAAATCAACATATGGACTCATTAATTTGGATTTTAAATTCCATAGTGCTGGAAAGACTTTGAGTAACATGTTGAAAGTTAGGAAAGAACTTACTTGACTATAGATTATTTGGTTCACTGAATTGCGGTCAAATGGAAGACTGGTTATGACTTTCCCTTGGAGAGGCAAGGGAGAAATTAATGGACTCGGATTTTTACAAAGACATCAAGAGCCATCTCTTCATGGAACATTTACCTCATATTTTAGTGTTCATAAGTATTTGCAAAAAGACCACCAAAAGAAATTACCCTTGTGAATTTTGAAAGGTCGTGAGAATGAACCACTTGAGGTTCAGGAGTCTTGGAGTGGAAGCCAGACTTAGTTTTGTAGCCATTCTAGTTTCAATGCCCTGATTTTCTTTTTCTTTATATTTTTATTTTTAGGCAATTGGGATTCAGTGACTTGTCCAGGGTCACACAGCTAGTCAGTGTCAAGTATTTGGTCTGAGGCTGGATTTGAACTCAGGTCCTCCTGACTTCAGGGCTGGTGGTCTATCCACTGCACCACCTAGCTTCCCCAATGCCTTGATTGTCAAGAAGCCACCTTCAGAATCTAGTCCAGTGGTAGAAGAATACAAGGGATCACCCAGCAGCTATATCACATGTGAGCAATACCTAGAATATAGTAAGAGTTTAATAAATGCTTGTTAGTTGATTGATGAAGTTTTGAGATGAAAATGAGCAGGACTTTTTAAGCAACATTTCGTAGTAAAATACATTTTTATGATGAAGCATTTGGCTGAAAAGTGTAGAAAATACAAGATCTTAATTTTCTTTATTGTTCATTGAGCATATGTATGCATGCATATATATATGCATGTATGTCTATGTGTGCATATACATGTACATATATGTGGCATATATATATATATATATATATATATATATATATATATTATATTATGTATATATATATATATATGTTATATATATATTATATATATATATATATATATTATATTATATATATATATATATATATATATGTTTACATATAAAAATTTGGTTCCATAGAGCAAAAAGCCTCCTTATTCTCCCTTCTACAAAGTTTCTTCCATTTTTGTGGCAAATTTTAAGTGAGATAATTTTGATAACTCCATGTTTATGAATACAAAGTGAGGCATAACAGGGAGATATATGCTTCCCAAAACTATTTTCCCTTTTCATAAAGAATGCTCTGCATAAGGTACTATAGAAAAAGAGGTTCTCAAAGTTTCTCAATTCCTCCAGATATTACTTTTTGTAGATAAAGCTGTCCTGATTATATCAAACCCTACAATATTGAAGAACCTCCTAAATAATATTGATAAATATTCAGAAAAGTTTTATCTTATTAGGTGAAAACAATTATGTATAAAATAGAATACACAATCGAATAAGCAGATCCACCATTACATAAATCTTGGAGAGCCACTGAATAAATTTAAAACCAAACTGAAGGAAAAGTGTCTGGATTTCTTTGGGAAGTGAAGCACTACTTTTAACAGCTGTAAGTGTCCTCTTCAACCAAAGGCCTATCTTTTCAATGACAATATTCTTTTGGTGATATTGTACAGTTGTGTCATGACATATTTCAGTTCTTCATATTTGGAGCTGAGAATAACTAATAGGCTAATAGAGTCACAAAATAAGCATTAGAAGACTACAAAACATGCATTACATGTGAAAAAATTGCTCAGGGAAAGATGTGTACAAGACATTACTAGAAAAATATAAGACAAGAAATGTCGGCCTGTTAATGGAAGGACAGTGGGAGTTAATGATGGAAAGACTTTATGTCTATTAAAATCCTCACAGTATCAAAACAATCTAAAGAATTCACCTAAAACATTAGGTAGCTCTCCTGTGGTGCCATTATGGGAGGATATACACAGGAGTATTAAATAATTGGCTTGTATAGGTGGCTTGTAATAGTCGTTATTAAATAAAATACTAACATCAAGTAGATTGCAGATATAAGTATTTGAAAATGGAGGTAAAGTTAATCTCTCTTTCAGTAGACTTTTTCTCTTGAGATTTATTATTTCAATGTTCAATTTCTTTTACTACTATGATTTAAGACTAAGTTACCAATTTAATGGAGGAAAATGTATCAGCCATGCCTCTTAGCTCTGAAATATGATTTGTATGTATATGAATTTTGAAGGGTACAGCATATCATATTCATCAGCAACACATGCCACATACCAGATATAATTCTCCAAAAATCTTATTGAGCATGACATAATGACAGCTATACTTTTTCCAATCAATTAAATCTATGATCAAAGGAGATTATTGAATTGTTCAACCAGGTGTGAAAGAAATGACAAAATGTTCATATAGGTATTATAACAATTGTTAATTTGTACTGTAAATATAAGAGTTGTAGAGACATTTGACCATAATGAAAAGAATGTAAGAATCATATACCCACACTGACACAGTTACACATATGCACATGTGCATTGCATATGTTCATATACATATTCTTGCAATATATAATATAATTGGAGCTGATAGATTATCCGATTTAGATTTGTACCTTTAAGCAAATGAATGACTTTTGGGAAGACGGTTTGTTGTTTTTTTATTAAAGATTTTGTCCATATACATTGGTCATCTATTACATTCTTAACGGAACCATCTGCCTAGAAGTAGAATAATGGCATCTTAGTATTGAAAGAGACTGAAGGTCCTAAAGCCAAATGCATACTTGAACAGGAAAGTCCTCTAGATTATCCACATCAAATGGTCTTCCAAATTCCATTTCAAAACCTTCAATAATAGGAATATTACTGTAAACCCATAAGCTTATTGATTTCACTTCATAACATTTCTCCCATACTCCCCCTTCTCTCCTCTGACACTACTACCACCATGGTGAAGGCCCCCACTACCTCATTCCTGGACTATTGTGATGGTCTTCTGGTGGGTCTGTCTGTATCATTCCACAATCTAGTCCATCATCTACTTAGCTGTAAATGTGATCTTCCTAAAGCACAGGTTCAACCATATCATTCCCCTACACAATAAACTACCCAAGTTCTAACAACACAATTTCTTCTTTGAAGAATTTTGGAATTGATTGCATGACATGGGAGGCTCTGGTACAGGACAGCATGGAATGCCCTCATCAGAGAAGGTGCTGTGCAATATGAGCAAAGCAGAACTGAAGTAGCTCAAAAGAAATGTGAGTTGCAGAAATTCAGAGAATCCATCCCAAACGTTCACCTGGACTGTTTGTACCCAACCTGTGGTAGACCATTCTGAGCTCATACTGGTCCAATCAGTCACAGTTGTACACACTTTGACTTAACCCTAACAGTGATGTTATTTTAGTTGTGTTCAGGAATGAAGGGCAACAGCCAACCAAAGTACACAATAAACTACAGGTCCTTCCTTTTATCTCCAAGATCAAATATAAATTCCTCTGTTAGATAGTCAAAGCCCTTCATAACCTGCTTCCTTTCCAGTGTAGTTTTTCTTTACAATGCTGCCTGATTCCACATACTCTTCAATCCAGTGAAACTGACTTCTTGACTGTTCCTCAAATGTGAAATTCAGTCTCTCCATTCCTAGCATTATCACTGATTGTCCCCTATTTCTGGAATGTTCTTCTTCCTCATATCTGCCTCTTACAGGAAATTTTTCCCAATCCCTTTAATGCTAGTGCCTTCCTTCTTTTGATCATTTCTAATTTATCCTGTGTACAGCTCATTTTTATGAAAGTTCTTTCAGCGTTGTCTCCCCCATTAGATTGTGAGTACCTTGGAAGCAGACACTTTCTTTAATTTTGTATCCTCAGTGCTTAACACAGTTCTTGTCACATAAAAGGAACTTAATAAATCTTTATTGAGTGACTTGACTGATTTATTGGCTCAATAAAGTTGCTTGTAAAAGTTAGGAAGAGAAGATGCATATAATTCCAAGAAATTTATTAGTCACAAGCAAGCAAAAAAAAATACACTAAACTTTTTTTTCTGCATTGGAATCTAATTTCCCACCTAGGTTTTATCCATTATTTCTATAAGTCAAAATTAATATGCAACAGTGGCATCAGAAATCATGTAGTGAGTCACCTCAGTCATATAAAGTACCAGTCAAGTAAAAAAAAATCAACCAAGAACACTGGAGTATTTCATCTTAAATTACTTGTTCTGCTATCACCCTACACTCAAAATGCTTGAAACAAATTTTTAACTTTCTCTTCTCTCTGAACAAGATCTTTTTGCAATTTTTGTATTTCAATTACTAGTGTCCTCTTCCCCCCTGCAACATTACTCAGGCCCCAAATCTTGCAATTACCTAATTTCATTCCTGTATCTATAATGCCAAATTAGTCACAAATTAGTCACTTCAGTCACTAATGAATTTTGTCAAATCCTTCATTGAAATTTACATTATAATCCATCACTTCATTTCTGTCTCCTTCTGTGGTTTATCCCTATTATTTTCCTTAAATCAAGATTTTATTATATAAGACTCGTATTACAAGTAAAAGAAAGTTTACTCTTTTGCCTCCCCCATTCATTCTTCTTTCCCAATCTGTCATTATAGGTGCATTGTCTGAAAATAGCACTATCATTATACATATCATGATCCTCAAACTTAATTGATTTTACAATGCCTGGAATAGTGATTTCCAAACTTTTCTGTGATATTATACTTCCAGATGCTACCTTATCACCAACCCCCTCAGGTGAGAAGACCTCAGACTGTGGTACACTAGCGCCCTAAGCCACCCATATCCTACTGGGCACAGTGTGTTCCCTAGGGAAGAGCTGCTAGGAGCCAGGCTGGACATCTTCCATTTGCATAGAGTCTACTACTTTCTGCTACTGCCTCATAGCCAGTGAGAAGACCTTAGATTATGAGAGCACTAGTGCCCTGAATCTTCTTTCTCTTTTTGGGTGCAGCATATTCCCTAAGGCTACATTTTATTGCCAGCCCAATCTCTCAACAAGGATGTGGAGCACCTCTAGGGAAAAGAAGAGCAACTCTGTCTTTGACTTTAGAACTCACATCTCCTTCTACACTTGTCCTTTGAAGATAGTGGAGTAGAATCCTGCACTCAAAAATAAGCACTTTCACACCAGGTCATATCCTTAATGTTTCAGTGACTCTGTATTTGTATAGAATATCATCCAAACCCTTTTTCTCACCCCTACAACTTGATTCCTCACTCCCATCTTTATCAACCTTCCTACCTCAAGGTTTCATCCTAACTCCACCTAGCCATTCCACTCTGCCTTCTGAAATGTCTATTCCATAGGTAACAAACTTTACCTCATCTGAAATCTATTCCACTCCCACTACATCCATCTACTAGCTCTTACTGAAACCTCATCTCCTCCAGTGACACAGCCACTTTTTTCACTACTGGAGCCTCCTTCCCTCATTCTCCTCAGATCTCTGACAGAGGTAAAGGAATTGGAATACGCCTTGCTTCCTATTGCCACTTCCAAGTTCTCCTTCCTCTCTCACTTGGTAATCTCTATTCCTTTGATGTTCATGTTATTCATATCTACCACCCAGTCAAAATCATGATACCTGTTGTTTACAGGCATGCAGATCATTCCTTTTCCTCAATGAGTTTGATAGCTGGCTTATAATTTTTTCCCCTTTCTTCCCATCTCCTACTCTCAACACATGAAACTTCAAAATATATAACTGATTCTGCTTCAAGTATACTAGCCACTCAGTTCCTCAAATAAATCACCCCCCATGAGCCACTCCTCCACCTCACCTCAGACACACACAAAAATATTTGTACCTTTGATCTTACCATTACCCACAAATATACCACCTTGACACTCGAGAATTCTGAAATCCCCTTATCCAACTATAAACTATTGACTTTTTTCTCTCTTTCTGCCTTTGCTTACATCACCTTACTCTTCATTCACACCATGACCTCCATTCCCAATCCATCTCCCTTATAGTAGACACAGTCTCCTCTTCTCCACATCTTGATTCCTTGGTGAACCAACTCAATTATTCAATTTTATCCTCTCTCAAGTTCCTCCTCCCCATCCCACAATGATCATATTACCAATTAGACTACGGTAAGCCTCAGCCTTGGCTGACTACCACCATTTGTCACCTTCTTGCCTACATATATCCTACTGAATGAAGGTGGAAAAAATCATTCAACTGTTCTGAGTCTACTGCAAATTTATGTTACACAATCTTAACTGGGTCCTCATTGCTGCTAGGCTATCCTACAGTACCACCTTTGTCAAATAACTATCCCACTCTCTACAGTGATGCTTCCAAGCCTTTTTATCCCTCTACAAACCTTCTATGATTTCCCTTCCCTTCCATTTTCTCAGCTGAGAGAACTTCCCTTGTATTTGACAGAAAAAATGAGGCCATTAGCTATGAACTCTTCTTTTCCCCTCTTCCTCAGCTCCTATCACTCAGGTGCCTTCTGACACTCTCTCCATCATGTATCTCATGATGGCCTTACTTAGTAAGGCCTTACTCCTTACTAAGGCTACCCTCTCTACTTGTTTAAGTGATATCAATCTATCCCATCTCCTCCAACAGATTTCTTACTATCATCCCCACCTTTTCATTTATTTTCAATCTCTCCCTTTCTGCTGGCTCACCTCTTACTGTCTACAAGCAAGTTCATATCTCCGCTATCGTGAAAAATGCCATAACTTGACCCATCTATCCCTTCTAATTATTGTCCTATTTCTTTTCTGCCCTTTGCAGCTAAACTGTTTGAAAAGACTCTTTACAATAAAGGCTTCCACTTTTTCTCCTCTTTCTTCTTAATGCCTAATAATCCAGCTTTTAACTTTATCATTTCACCAAATATTCTCTCTCCAAACCTACTAATGATCTCTTTATTGCCAAATCAAATGGTCTTCTCTGAGTCTTCATTCTCCTTAACCTCTCTGCAGGCTTCAATGCAGTTGATCACTGTTTCCTCCTTGATATTCTCTTCTCTCTAGGTTTTCAGGAGACCATTTTCTCCTGTTTTTTTTTCCTACCTATCTGACCCACCCTTCTTTGTCCCCTTTGTTGGATCTACTTCCAGATCAGACCCTCTAACTGCATATGTCCCTCAGGGTTCTGGACCTTTTTTTTCTTCTCCCTCTATTCTCCTTCACTTGGTGATCTCATTAGTTCTCATACATATAATTACCAATGTTATGCTGATGATTTTCAGATCTTTTCCTACCCAAATCTCTATGTTTAGATCCAATTTCACATCTCCAATGCCTTCCAGACATCTCAAATTGTATTTCCCCACAAACCCTCTCTCCTCCTACCTTGTCTATCATAGAGGACAACACAATCCTCCCAGTCTCTCAGGCTTGCAACCTAGGAATCATCCTGGCTTCCTCACTATCTCTCATCCCTGCTAAGTCAAAGCTTGTCAGTTTCACTTTTCCAATTTCTCTCAAATATTATCGCTTCCTTCCTCTGACACTATCACCACTCTAGTGCAGGCACTCATATCTCATGCCAAGATTATTACAAAAGCCCGCTGCTGGTTTTGCATGCCTGAAGTCTCTTCTGACTCCACAGCATTCTTGATCTAGCCACGAAAGTGTTTTTCCTAAAGCATAAGTCTGATCATTCCACCACCTTATTAAGAAACTTTAACAGTTCCATACTGCTTCCAAAAGCAAATGCTAAATGTTCTGTTTGGCCTTCAAAGTGCTTTATAGCTTATCTCCCTCCTACCTTTGTAATATTCTTACATCTGCTCCTTAAACCATATTCTTTGATCCAGTGACACTAGTCTTTACTATTGCACAAAGAAGTCATTCCATACCTCACATTTGGACATTTTCACAAGTTATCCCCCATGCTTCAAATGTTCCCTTCCTCTACTACTCTAGCTACTGACCTCCCTGGCTTCCCATAAGTCCTAATTAAAATTCCACCTTCTACAGGAAGGATTTACTTCCTGAACTCCTCTTAATTCTAGTGCCTACTTTATTTCCTATGTATCTTATATAGTTTCCTCTACATTTATTTGTTTGTATGTTGTCTCCTCCATAAGATGATAAGCTCCTCAAGAGCAAGGACTATGTTTTGCCATTTTGGTATCCCAGTACTTAGCACAGTGCCTAGTACATAGTAGGTGCTTAGTGAATGTGTATTAACTGATTAATTGATTGATTATGTACATCTGTCAGGAAAATGCTTTTGAGCACATACTCTACCTATGTAATTCCTAATTCTATGCATGGGCTACTATACTAATATGTTCTGTATATTTTAAAACATAAGCAAAAGATAAATTAAAAAGGCAATCATGGAATCATATTTTAAAATAATTTTTTGATGTTGCTTTATTCATATTACACAAAAAACCCTTTGTTTTGCTTAAAAGCATTGTTATTTTCTTTTTTTGGTGAGGCAATTGGGGTTAAGTGACCTGCCCAGGGTCACAGAACTAGTAAGTGTCATGTGTTTAAGTCAGATTTGAGTTCAGATTCTCCTGACTCTAAGGCCAGAGCTCTATGTACTGTGCCACCTAGCTGCCCCAAAAGCATTATGTCCATTAATAATATTTGTTCGTGAGAATAATGTGATTTATTATACTTCATTATTTAAAAAAAAATTTTTTTGTTTTACATTTTGTGGCACAAAGAATTGAAGGTCTAGATTGAAGTTCAATTTATTTAATTTTTTTTTGTTTAAATGTGTTAGGACATAGATTATAAATCATACCTGTAAATCTCAATAGAAAAAAAAAGGTTTATTGGCCATATTTACTAAATCATGATATTCAACATTATGGGAAACTTTGGTTTATCAAATGAGATATTTGTAAAGCACTTAGGGTACAATTTCTAGCACATAAGTATTTGTTCTCTTCCCTTCCCTATTTGGTTTAAAATTTTCCATCTTCCCTTATATCAGTCAATTGGTTTTGAAAACTAATTACAAGGTATTACCTCTTTCATGTATCATATTTTTATTTTTTCTTATTTTTAGTATTTATTTTTAGTTTGCAACATACATTTTCACAAGATTTTGAGTTGCAAATTTTCTGTCCATCTCACCCCTCCCTCCACCCCAAGATGATGTGCATTCTGAATATCCCTTCCCCTAATCTGCCTCAATTCCTCTCCTCTTACCCCTTCCCCTTTTATTTTCCTGTAGGGCAGGATAGATTTCCATACCACATTGCTTGTATTTTTTATTTCCCAGTTGCATGTTAAAAATTTTTTAGAATATGTTTTTTAAAACTTTGGATTCCAAATTCTCTCTTTTTTCCCTCCCCAACCACACTAATTGAGAAGGCAAGCAACTCAATACAGGTTATGTGTGTAGTCATGCAAAACACTTCTATAGTAGTCATATTGTTAATAACTAACTAGATTTTCCTTCATCTTATCCCACCCCAGTTTTATTCTATTCTCTCCTTTAACCCTGTCCCTACTCAGAACTGTTTCTTTTGGATTACCCCCTCCCCCAATCTGAGATCCCTTCTATCATCCCCTTGCTCTCTTATCCCCTTCCTCCCTATTTTCCTGTAGGGTAAGCTACATTTCCATACCCAATTGAGTGTTTATGTTACTCTTTCCTTAAGTCAAATCCTATGAGAATAAGATTCACTTATTCCCTCTCACCTTCTCCTGTTTCCTTTCCACTGTTAAAGCCATTTCTTGTCTGTTTTATGTGCGATAATTTACCCAATTCTACCTCTCCCTTTCTCCTCCCAGTATAATCCTCTCTCCCCTTTAATTTTATTTTTTATATATCATCCCTTTATCTTCAACTAACCCTGTGCCCTCTATCTGTCTGTCTGTCTGTCTGTCTATCTATCTATCTGCATATGTATATATGCATATATGTGTATATGTGCATATGCATATATACATACATATATGAATGTATACACACATACATCTGCATATATGTAAATGTCCACACATGTATGTATGCATGAACATATATGCACATATATGTGTATGCACGCATGCGTGCATAGTGTGCATATATATACATCTATATGTGCATGCACACATGCACACATGCACACATACATGTGTATGTATATGTGTGTATATGTATATGTATATGTGTATGTGTATGTGTATGTGTATGTGTATGTGCATGTGTATATGCATGTGCATGTGCATGTGTATGTGTATGTGTATGTGCATGTATATGTACATGTACATGTACATGTACATGTACATGTATATGTATGTGTATGTATATGTATGTGTACGTGTACGTGTACATGTATATGTATATGTATATGTATATGTATATGTATATGTATATGTATATGTATATGTATATGTATATGTATATGTATATGTATATGTATATGTATATGTATATGTATATGTATATGTATATGTATGTGTATGTGTATGTGTATGTGTATGTGTATATGTATATGTATATGTATGTGTATATGTATATGTATATGTATATGTATATGTATATGTATGTATATGTATATGTATGTGTGTATATGCATGTGTATATGCATGTGTATATGCATGTGTATATGTACATGTTTTTTCACCTCCAATACTGAGAAAGGTCTCATGAGTTACAAATATCGTCTTTCTATGTAGGAATATAAACAGTTCAACTTTAATAAGTCCCTTATGATTTCTCTGTCCTGTTTACTTTTTCATGTTTCACTTGAGTGCTGTATTTGAAAGAGAAATTTTCTATTCAGCTCTGGTCTTTTCATTGACAATGCTTGAAAGTTGGGACAGTTAGGTGGTGCAGTGGATAGAGCACTGGCTCTGCAGTCAGGAGGACCTGAGTTCAAATCTGACCTTAAACATATAACACTTACTAGCTGTTTGTGACCCTGGGCAAGTCACTTAACCCCACTGCCTAGTCAAAAAAAAATGTTAAAACAAAACAATGCTTGAAAGTTCTCTATTACACTAAATGTTTATTTTTTTCCCCTGAAGGATTATAATCAGTTTTGCTGAGTAAGTGATTCTTGGTTGTAATCTTAGCTCCTTTGACCTCTGGGAATATCATATTCCAAACTCTCTGGTCCCTTAATGTAGGAGCTGCTAAATCTTGTGTTATCCTGACTGTGTTTCCACAGTACTTGAATTGTTTCTTTCTGTCTGCTTGCAATATTTTCTCCTTGACCTGGGAACTCTGGAATTTGGCTACAATATTCCTAGGAGTTTCCCTTT
This sequence comes from Phascolarctos cinereus, assembly GCF_003287225.1. Taxonomy (NCBI): domain Eukaryota; kingdom Metazoa; phylum Chordata; class Mammalia; order Diprotodontia; family Phascolarctidae; genus Phascolarctos; species Phascolarctos cinereus. The sequence goes on along the minus strand of NW_027555847.1, from coordinate 288,079,969 downwards.
GGGGATCTCTTTCAGGAGGTGATTAGTGGATTCTTTCTATTTCTATTTGACTCTCCGCTTCTAGAATATCAGGGCAGTTTTTCTTGATAAATTCTTGAAAGATGATACGTAGGCTTTTCTAAAAAAAAAATATTCATTTATTTTAGTTTTCAAAATTTACTTCCACAAGATTTGAGTTACAAATTTTCTCCTCTTCTCATCCCTCCCCAAGCCCATGGCATTCATTCTGAATACCCGTTCTCCTAGTCTGCCCTTTCTTCTATCTCTCCCCCCTCTTCTCTTAACCCCTTCCCCTTCAATTTTCCTGTAGGGCAGGACAGATTTCTGTACCCCATTCCCTTTATATCCTATTTCCCAGTTGCATGTAAAAACTTTTTTTTTAACTTTTGTTTTTAAAGCTTTGGGTTCCAAGTTTTCTCACTTGCTCTCTCCCCACCCACTCTTTTGATCATGGCTTTCAGATAGTCCAAACATTTTTAAATTATCTTTCCTGTATCTATTTTCCAGGTCAGTTGTTTTTCCAATAAGATATTTCACATTGTCTTCTATTTTTTCATTCTTTTGGTTTTGTTTCAAAATTCCTTCATTTCTCATGAAGTCATTAGATTCCATTTGCTCCATTCTAATTTTTAAGGAAGTATTTTCTTCAGTGAACTTTTGGACTTTCTTTTCCATTTGGCCAATTCTGCTTTTTAAGTCATTCTTCTCTTCATTGGCTTTTTGGACCTCTTTTGCCATTTGAGTTAGGCAATTTTTTAAGGGGTTATTTTCTTCAGAATTTTTTGGATCTCCTTCAGAAAGCTGTTGACTTGTTTTTCATGATTTTCTTGCATCACTCTCATTTCTCTTCTCAGTTTTTCCTCTACTTCTCTTACTTATTTCTCAAAATCCTTTTTGAGCTCTCCCATGGCTGGTACTGATTCATATTTTTCTTGGAGGCTTTGGATGTAGGAGCTTTGACATCATTGTCTTCCTCTGGTTGTATGTTTTGATCTTCTTTGTCACCAAAGTAAGATTCTATGGTCTGGATTCTTTTTGCTGTTTGTTTATGATCCCACTCTATTAATTGAGTTTCACATTCTTTGTGGAGTGTGGAGAATGTACTGTCTGAAGCTTCAGGGGTTTTGTGCAGCTCTCTTTAGAGATGCATCCAGGGTCCTGTAAATTTTCAGTTCTTCCAAGGAGGTATGATCAAAGGTGAAGTGTTTACTCCTTTCCTGGTCTGTATTCCACTTGAGTCTTGTATTTGAAAGTCAAATTTTTTATTCAGCTCTGATATTTTCATCAAGAATGCTTGAAAGTCCTCTATTTCACTGAATAACCATTTCCCCCCCCTGAAGGATTATACTCAGTTTTGCTGGGTAGGTGATTCATGGTCATAATTCTATCTCCTTTGCCCTCTGGAATTTTATATTCCATGTCTTGCGGTCCTTTAATGTAGAAGCTGCTAAAGCTTGTGTTATCCTGATTGGGTTTCCACAATAATTGAATTGTTTCTTTCCGGCAGCTTGTAATATTTTCTCCTTGACCTCAGAACTCTGGTATTTGGCTACAATATTCCTAGGAGTTTTCCTTTCCAGATATCTTTCATGGGGAGATCAGGGCATTCTTTCAATTTGTATTTTGCCCTCAGGTTTTAAAATATCAGGGCAGTTTTCCTTGATAAGTTCTTGAAAGATGATGTCTAGGCTCCTTTTTTGATCATGGCTTTCAGATAGTCCAATAATTTTTAAATTCTCTCTCCTGGATCTATTTTCCAGGTCAGTTGTTTTTGCAATGAGATATTTCACATTGTCTTCTATTTTTTCATTCTTTTGGATTTGTTTTACAGTGTCTTGATTTCCCATAAAGTCACTAGCTTCCAATTTCTCCATTCTAATTTTTAAGAAAGCATTTTCTTCAGTAATCTTTTGGACTTCCTTTTCCATTTGGCCAATTTTCCTTTTTAGGGCATTCTTCTCATTGGCTTTTTGGATCTCTTTTGCCATTTGGGATAGGCTATTTTTATTTTCTTCAGTATTTTTTTGGGTCTCCTTTAGCAAGGTGTTGACTTATTTTTCATGATTTTCTTGCATCATTCTCATTTCTCTTCAAAGTTCAGATGTAGGAGCTTTGACTTCGTTGTCTTCTTCGGGTTGTATGTTTTGATCTTCTTTGTCTCCAAAGTAAGATACTATAGTCCAACTCTTTTTGTGCTGCTTGCTCATGATCTGGCCAATTACCTGAGTTTTAAACTTTGTTAAGGTAAGAGGTTGCTTGCAATGTGGAGAATGTACTGTCCCAATCTTTGGGGGTTTTGTGCACCTGTTTTCAGAGATATTTCTAGGGATCTGTAAATTTTCAGTTCTTGTAAGATGGTATGATAAGGGGCTAGGTGCTTACTCCTTTCCTGGCCTGTGCTGTGATCTATTAGTGACCAGAAGTACTCCTTTCTGTCCTGGAACTGTGGGGAAGGTTTCCTCTCCATCGCCACTATAAGCTCCACCACACCAGTGCTCCTCTTTGCCCCAGGACTGCTGCCCAGAACTGTGACCCACATCCAAGCACAGGTGAAGCAAGACATTCCTGCCTTAGCACTGGCAAAGAGATCCCTGAAATCTCCCTCTGATCAACCACTCGATTCCCCCTCAGTATGTTGACCAGAAGTTCAAGATGCAGCCACTGCACCGGCACCCACGCTCTGTTCTGCGCTCTGGAACTGGCTCTGACGCCTAGTTCTGCTCTCACTGCAGAAACAGACTCTTCCCACTGACCTTCTAAGTTGTCTTTGGCATTTGTGGGTTCAGATGTCTGGAAACCACCACAGCTGTCCATGATTAAGTCCTTTGAGGCCTGCTCCACATTTCCTGTGGCCTGAGCCTCCATGCCTCACTGCGCTCCTCTTACTGCCCAGTGCAATATACCTTTCTGATCAATCATCCAGATTGCCTTAGGCTGGAAATTTGCTTCACTCTCTCTTTTGGGGGTTCTGCTGCTTTAGAATTTGTTTAGAACCATTTTTACAGATATTTCGAGGTGTTTGGGGGACAGCTCAAGCAAGTCACTGCTTTCACTCCACCATCTTGGCTCCACCCCTCCAAACAGCTAATTTTGTATTTGATCCAATAGGGACTAAGTTTCAATTCTAACATTTTTCCTTTATCCTATGTCACGCCATCTTTGAAACTCTTCAGTTACAGGAGGTTAATTAACTGAAACCACCCAAATATTCTGAAAATGCGGGAAATGTAATGAACCCCAAAAGATATGCATCAAGTAGTTGTAAGATCAAAAGGTAGAGGAGGGGGCAGAGCCAAGATGGTAGAGTAAAAGCAGTGACTTGCTTGAACTCTCCCCCCAAACCCCTCCAAATACCTGTTAAAATGGCTTTAGACAAATTCTAGATCAGCAGAACCCACCAAAAGACAGAGTGAAACAAATTTCCAACCTAAGACAACTTGGATGGTTGATTGGAAAGGTCTATCACAACAGGTTGGGAGAGGAACGCAGTTCAACTTGGCATGCAGGCAAAGACAAGGCCTCAGAGAACTTAGGGCAGGCCTCAGGGGACTGAATCACAGGCAGCTGTAGTCGTTTCCAGACTTCTCAACCCACAATGCCAAAGATAACTTAGAAGATCAATAGGAAAAGTCTGTGACCAAGGTGAGAGTGAAGCATGGTCCCAGCCCAGTCCCAGTGTAGTTCCAGGATGGTGGCTGCTTCAGGAGCTCTCAGTCCACAGAGTGAAGGGGAATCAAGTAGCTGGTGAGAGTGGGATTGCAGGGATCTCTTTGCTGGAGCTGAGGCAGGAATCTCTTGCTTTGCCCATGCTTGAATCTGGGTTACAGTTCTGGGTGATATTCCTGAGGCAAGGAGGTGTGCTGGCATGGTACAGCATAGTGAAAAGGAAATCCTCCTCACAGTTCTAAGTCAGAAAAGTGCTTGTGGTCACTCATAGACCAGAGTCCAGGCCAGCAAAGGAATAGATGCCTCACCTTTCAACATACCACCTTGGAAGGACTGAAAACTTGCAGATTCCAAGAAGTATTTCTGAAAACAGGTGCACAAAACCCCCAAAGATTGGGACAGTACATTCTCCACATTGCAAGCAACCTCTTACCTTAACAAAGTTTAAAACTCAGGTAATTGGCCGGATCATGAGCAAGCAGCACAAAAAGAGTTGGACTATAGTATCTTACTTTGGAGACAAAGAAGATCAAAACATACAACCCGAAGAAGACAACGAAGTCAAAGCTCCTATATCTGAACTTTGAAGAGAAATGAGAATGATGCAAGAAAATCATGAAAAATAAGTCAACACCTTGCTAAAGGAGACCCAAAAAAATACTGAAGAAAATAAAAATAGCCTATCCCAAATGGCAAAAGAGATCCAAAAAGCCAATGAGAAGAATGCCCTAAAAAGGAAAATTGGCCAAATGGAAAAGGAAGTCCAAAAGATTACTGAAGAAAATGCTTCCTTAAAAATTAGAATGGAGAAATTGGAAGCTAGTGACTTTATGGGAAATCAAGACACTGTAAAACAAATCCAAAAGAATGAAAAAATAGAAGACAATGTGAAATATCTCACTGAAAGAACATCTGACCTGGAAAATAGATGCAGGAGAGAGAATTTAAAAATTATTGGACTATCTGAAAGCCATGATCAAAAAAGAGCCTAGACATCATCTTTCAAGAATTATCAAGGAAAACTGCCCTGATTTTAAACCTGAGGGCAAAATAGAAATTGAAAGAATCCCTGATCTCCCCTGAAAGATAAAGGAAAACTCCTAGGAATATTGTAGCCAAATTCCAGAGTTCAGGTCAAGGAGAAAATATTACAAGCTGCCGAAAGAAACAATTCAAGTACTGTGGAAACCCAATCAGGATAACACAAGATTTAGCAGCTTCTACATTAAAGGACTGCAGGGCATGGAATATAATATTCCAGAGGGCAAAGGAGATAGGATTACAATCAAGAATCACCTACCCAGCAAAACTGAGTACAATCCTTCAGGGGGAAAAATGGTCATTCAGTGAAATAGAGGACTTTCAAGCATTCTTGATGAAAATATCAGAGCTGAATAGAAAATTTGACTTTCAAATACAAGACTCAATTGCAACAGGAAGAGGTAAACAGGAAAGAGAAATCATAAGAGACTTACTAAGGTTGAACTGTTTACATTCCTGCATGGAAAGATGATATTTATAGCTCATGAGACCTTTGCAGTATTAGGGTAGTTGGAGGGGGGAAAATTATATGGATAGATAGATAGATAGATAGATAGATAGATAGATAGATAGATAGTAGATAGAAGGCACAGGGTGAGTTGAAGATTAAGAGGTCATATCTGGAGAATGAAATTAAAGGATGAGAAAGGATTATACTAGGAGAAGAAAGGAAGAGGTAGAATGGGGTAAATTATCTCACACACACACACACAAAAACAGAAAAGAAATGGCTCTTACAGTAGAGGGGAAACGGGGGAAGGTGAGAGGGAATGAGTGAATGTTATTCTCCTCGTATTTGGCTTAAGGAGGGAATAACATACACATTCAGTTGGGTATGGAAATCTCTCTTACCCTACAGGAAAATAGGGAGAAGGGGACAAGAGAGCAGGGGTATAATAGAGAGGAGGGCAGATTGGGAAAGGGGGTAATCAGAAGCAAATACTTCTGCGGAGGAACTGGGTGAAAAGAAAGAATTGAATAAATGGGAGGGCAGGATAGGATTAAGGGAAACAGAGTTAGTTTTTCACAACTTGTCTACTATGGAAGTGTTTTACATAACTGTACATGTATAACCTATATTGAGTTGCTTGCCTTTTCAATGAGGGTGGGTGGGGAGGGAGGAAGGGAGAAAATTTGGAACCCAAAGTTTTAAAAACACATGTTTAAAAAAATGTTTTCACATGGAACTGGGAAATAAGAAATACAGGAAGTGGGGTACAGAAGTATATTCTTCCCTACAGGAAAATAGAAGAGGAAAGGGAGAAGAGAAGGGGAGGAGAGATAGAAGAGAGGGCAGTTTAGGGGAAGGGGTATTCAGAATGCATGTCATCTTGGGGTTGGGGGAGGGGCAAGATGGGGTAAAAATTTGGAAGTCAAAATCTTGTGGAAGTAAATGCTGAAAACTTAAAATAAATAAATTTATATTTAAAAAAAAATATCGTTGGAATTCAAAGTTCTACATGACCAAATTACCTCCTACCTTTCCAATATTCTTATACTTTAATCCCTGATACATATCCTTTTATCTACTGACATTGGCCTCCTTGTTGTTTCACAAGAAGTCACTCCATGTCTTACCTCTAGGCATTTCCTCTGGCTTCCCCTCCCTCATGCCTCCAATGCTTTCTGTTCTTTGCACTGAATGCAGAACTCCTTGGCTTCCCTCTAAATTTCCACCTTTTATAGGAAGCCTTTCCAAACTCCTGTTATTATGTGACTTTGTGACCCAAGATGTTCTGGGACTATAAGTTGCAAAAAAGTTGTTGATGTACACTGATGGAGGAACTTTCTCCATGAACATTCTAGAATCACAAGATAATAAGCCTAGAACTGGAAGGGAACTCAGATGCTATCTGACATACCTCATTATGAAGATGAATTTAGTACATCCCAGGGTAATTTTATAACCTGACAAACATTATGCAGGTTATAAACATCAGAATCATAATCATGAAATCAGGGACTAGACCAACACTATTTAACACTCCCCACAAATTTCAGAGTTCTCTTCCATACTATTGGATTAGATATATAGGGTCTTAAAAAAAAAAAGTAGTTCATGAAGCTATTCTTTTCCCAATCAGGCAATGCTAGAGGTAGTACACATTCTTCTTTTTATCAAAATATGTAATTAGATATATGCCAGTGATATATAGATATCTATATTTACATATGAGAGATGAACATCTAGTAGGCTATGAATTTTCCTTTTTTGTAGTACAGAGCTCTATTCTCTAATGTTAATGAAATAATCTCTTATTAACACCTTACAAATTTGATGCCCAATTAAGTCAGTTCTCCACTAACCATAAGGGCAGTACAACATTCCATGATTTTGTTATTCAAATAGGCTCCTAGGATATATCCCTTGAGAATAAGGCAGTTGCTACAAACTCCATTAAAATTATAAACTTCTATGCTTGAGGCATCCTGACTTTTTGGAGAAAATGTGAAGAAGAAAACAATTTATTTTCATGATTCATTATTTAAACCAGGCCAACAACATTAACATTCACTGATAGTTCTGAATGGAAAGGAAAGATAAGTCAGAGTACTATGCTAAAAGGCAAATACACTTGTGAATAGAAGAAAAAAAAACAAGTCATGACATTGTATGTGTCAGATAAACTAGTTTATACAGATTTGTACAAAGCAAATATTACTTGTAGTTTGGGGGGAAAAGATGTCTGACCTAAGAATATTTATGTTTTGTTTTTCTGAATATAATTTATAAAGTAGACTTAACTACTAAATCCCTGCTAGTATTAAAAAATCCTTTTTAAGTTCTATGAAAAAATGTAGGGGTTAGAAATTACAGTTGATTACCAGAAACTTAATTAGCATCCCTTCAGACAGCATCCTAATATGGAACTGTGGTGTTAACTTGCTCATGTATGGATTAGCTGATTTATTTTTTTCATTGAAAACATTATTCAGGCACTTCTTGTAAGAGGGTAGAAACAAAGACTTGGGCTAAGCACTGCTCTTTTCTCCACCCCACCCCACCCCTACCATTTCAAAAACAATTATAAATGTAAGAAATGAACTTATAGAACAGCAAAAAAGAGGGAAAGAGAAATAAATTGCCACAAAGTATTCCCCATAGAAAAAAATAAAAATAAAAATAGCAAAGAATCATAATATTTGGCTTTCATTTTGCCTGTCATGTACCCCTACTTGAGTCCATGTTTTAGACTTTTTGTGTTCTTGGCACAAACATTTGCTGAACCAAAAGAAGTTTGAAATTAACTGTATATGTATATGCAATCTCCCAGCCCTGTACATAATAGGTAGTTAATATGTATTTATTGACTGACTGACTAGAAAACCGGAAAACTGACTAAGGAAGCAAAGAAACACAAAAACACTTAATTTAATGAATAAATGAGATAAGAGAGTTTCACTATAGAACTTTAGAAGAAGAAAATAATTACATAATAACTAAAATTAGACCCTCCTAAAAGATAATGTGATTTGTAGGTCTAAATAAAGAAGCAAAGAAATAAGCAAGTAGAATTGACAACTTAGAAGAGAAGTTGACAAAACTCAGCAAAGGAGGAATTGTCCTGCTTGGGGGAAGAAGTGACTGGGAAAAATAGAACTAAAAATAGAACTAAATATTAGAAGATGGAGAAATATGTAGAAGAAATTAAAAAGCTAGAAAAGCTAGAAGAACATATGAGATATCAACTATTGACAGTGCACTTAGAAAATAGCATATTTCCTTAGGGAAATCATCTAGAATTCATCGGGATCCAACAAGGGAAAGATGTTTTTTAAAAAAAGAATGATATATCTCAAGAAATTACAAAAGAAAATTCCCCAGAAGCATTGGAACCAAAGACAAATGACATAATCTATAGGTTTCTGCAATAAAGAAAACATCAAGTTGCTTCACATTATACCATCACAACCAGCAATGTGAGCACCAAAATCTATAGTTGCCAGGTTCAAAATAAAGCTGCAAATTGAGAAAAGACAGATCATATGTCAAGATACCCTGACCAAAAACAAAACAAAAAGACTACCAATGAGTTAAAAAGGAATGAAGTTTTGAAAAATCACATGTAAAAATGACATGCAATGAATTCTTAATAGAATTGATGACTACCTTTTCTGCTAACAAAACCAACACTGAGAAGAATAACTGAAGGATAAACACAGAATGAACAAATGAAAAAAAAAAAACTATAGTATGTGCCAGGCACTGTGCTAAATGTTAGGGATGTTAATAGAAGGAAGCCAGATAATCCCTTCACTCAGGGAGTTTATACTCTATTAATTGAAGATAATACATATAGGGGAGGTAAATTGGAAAGGGTCGGGAGTCTGGGCCTGCATTTCTATGATTTGAAGCAGGTTGAGAAGTACACAAAAGGCTAGTTCTGGGAAGAGAAATTGAAAGCTCATCTCTCAGAGTGTTGGCACCCACCCAGTGGAAGAAACCTATGTTATGGTGAAAGAAGAAAAAGGGCGAACGTTAAGAAGTAATGGTGTAAAACTAAGAAGTGATGTAATAGCCTTCAGGCAAGATGAGATGAAAACTCACAACTTTTCTGGAAAAAAAAAAGATTTATGTTACAAACTATTTACACCCTTTGATGCAGCAATACCATCACTAAAAATATGTGAAAAGGACATTGAAGGCAGAATGTAACTTAACAAATATAGAAAATATTACTAGCAACACTATTTGCCTTACAAAACAAAACAAAACAAAAAATGCTTGGAAACAAAGAAATAAAGAGGTTGTCCATCAATAGGAGAATGACTGAAAACAATGTAGCCTATGAGTTTGATGAAATGTTATTGTGCAAAAAGAAATGTTGAATATAGAGAATTTAGAGAAACACAAAAAGGCTTATGTGTATTGCTACAGAGTAACAAACAGCAATAAGAGGAAAAATATGCATAATTAATGAAATGTTGTAAAGAAAAAAAACACAAAATGTATCAGAATTCAAATAAAAGCAAGGATAAATCTCGTGTACAAAGGATTAAACAATTATGGTAGACATTTCCCTTCTTTTGGTAAAATTTTATTGTACTATAGGAAGGTCATTTTAAAAAAATATAGTATACTATCAAATCTAGTTCCTATGATTTTTGTCTCACTGTCTTTATTTTGAGAGACTCAATGGGAAGTGTTGATATTAGTAAATGATAGTGATTCAAAAAAAAAAACTAGCAAGAAAATACCAAGTTAGAAAAGAAAAAAATTATATTTTGTTAGCACAACAAAATTCTAAAATCATTTTTCTTCATTCAAATTGGGATGACAAATTGGGTTTGTAGAGATAGCCTATGCATAGAAGTAAAAAAACAATCTAAACTCATTTTTGACTCATCTATTGCTTAATACAATAATTCCACTTTTCCTAGAAAACAGAAATTTACTCTTCAAGCACCGAAACTTCATGTTCTAGGTTTGAAAATATATTTCAAATACATTAATTGCATTTTCCCCTTTATTCAAAAAGGTTTCCTCAGCACCTCATGAATCAAGGAATTCCCTTCTCAAAACATAGATGATAATTCCTTTACAATAGATAATAGAGTATCTTAGAAGAGCTGCTTGAGTGTCTACTCAATTAAGCTGCTGGCCTGTTATCACACAGCTATGGCAATCAGAGACGGATCTTGAAAGCTAGGGTCTTCCTTATTTCAAATACAGCACTATAAATATTAAGCTGTGTTATCCCTCTGGACAGAGGAGAACAAAAAGTTTAACATTTTCTTGATCAGGGAGATTATGATCGGCACCCATTATTTTAATGTGCAGAAGATCCATAATTTCTTTGAGCAATATGCTTTGTAAACCACCTCACACCTAACCCTGCCCTCCCCGCCCAGTCTTTTTTTCTGGTGAGCTGGAGCTCCTTGCTGCTCCCAGAATAACACACTCCAGTTTTGGCTCCATTTTTCTCTGCCTGTCATCCATGTCTGCAATGCTCTCATGCCTCATCTCCACCACCTGACTTCCCTGGCAACCTTCCAAGTCCAGGCCCAAATCCTACTCTTTGCAGTTGTTGCTTAGTCATTTACGGTCATGTGAGACTCTGTAATTTGGAGTTTTCTTGGCAACAATACCCTACAGGTATGCCAAATCCCTTCCCTCTGTTGATTACCCTGTATGTAGAATGCCCATATATATTCGTTTAAATATTTTCTCCGCATTAGCTTGTGAGTTCCTCGGGGATTGTTAATTTCCATACTTTACATAAGTGCCCAGAGCATAGCACAGTTCCTGGCACATAATAGATGATTAATAAATGAATATTAATTGATTAATAATAACATGAATTGTTGTTGTTATAATTTTCATTGTTTTATCTACTCTCTCCATCTCCACCATCTCTCCTCCCCCCATCTATTTTTTCAATGTCAGGCAGTCAGCTATCATTTCTGGAATTTGTGTAATTGCTTCCAACAGTCCCTGTTTCTAGTACTCTGCTTCTAATGAGCTATGGACTAGAAAAACTTTAATGGTAAAGTTAATAAAGTTAATAATTAAGAGCTTAAAAAGTAAAGAACATGGATTTTATTAGAGGGGCTTTGTGACAAGTATTTTTGGCAGAAATCTTTTTTTACTTCAGTGTTCAGAGGTGTATTTCTAAAGATTGCAATTTTCTGAAATCTGACCTCTGGGTAAAGTAAGGTGTTAATGTATTTTTTTAAAAGAATAACCTAACTTATTCATGTCTAAGTTGTTATGGATTTAAATAGTGAGAAAGCTACACTTCCTGACTATCTTAAAAAAAAATCCTTTAAGAAGAAATCAAACATATTTCTGATTCAGTCATTTATTGTGCCAAAAAAATGTTTAAAAATATCTCTGTGTGTTCCCTGATTCTTTTTTTCATTATTTTCTAATCATGGGATTATAGTGCTAGAGGGAACTAATACAAAAAAGTAATCACTTACATTTCCTCTTGGACTGATTTATTTTTAAAAAATTCAGGCAAAATATTATATGAGAAGTAATTTTCCATTATTAATAACTAATTCAATTCAAGAAACATTTATTAAATTCCCATTCTTTGAGGCACTCAATAGGTATATAACCCACCTTCCAGAGTTCCTCCAAAAATCACGGACAAAGACAAAGAAGATATTGGTTGGATTGGGGTTACATACAGAGGGATGTCCCCATTCCAGTGTTCTCTAACTTTAGAAGAGATTTTGGACTTATTTTAAGAGCAAACAAACCAGGGTGCAACTGACATTGACTCTCAAGTACTTTCCTAATCTTTGGTACAGGGAGTTTGTGGTTAGCAGAGGCATAAGCCTAGTTACAGATGGAGAGTAGCAGAGAATAATGGCCAAAAATTTATCAGTTGAAGCTTATATTCTGAACTTTTACATAGTGGATTGGGATTTGGGACATCAGGCATCCAACAACTGGGCCAAGCCCTATGGAGACCTGGGCAGATATTCTAGCACCTTTCTGCAACCATCCTAGGTGATAGAATAAGGTGAAATTAAGACTTGCTTAGAGTCTTCCCCTTATTTTTTTTTTTCCTTAGGGACTAAGATGCACTGCCTTTTTATCTACCTTGTTTACTTGAATGATAGTGGTGAGAATAGAATTGGAGGAAAGTCAAACCTAGAATTAAAGCAGATTTAAAATATTCAGGTTTTATAAATCTAACCTGTATTTCACCCTTACAGACTGAGTAGGGGCCAGAGCTGAATGTTTAACTAAGATTAAACTGCATTAGAGGGGAAAAAGAACAATATCTGGAATCAGGTTTCTATTGAGACATGCTGTGATGTAAGTTGCAGACTTCAGTTTCGTCCCATGTAAAATGAAGAAGGAAAAATGAACTCATATAAGCCACTAAGCAGACAAAGAAGTCATATGGAGTGTTCACAGTCTCAAAGTTCCTATCAGATGGAAACTGCATTTAGGCTTGCAATTAGAATAGTGTCTTGAAATTTTGGGTGTGTCTCTTTATCCCTTAGGTTTCTACATAGTCCCTCCAACAAAAGAAAAAAAAAAACATTGTAGGGTTTGGTCTCCACTCAGAAAGTAAATACATTTTAGTGCTGCTGGACAGGGACGGAATGGGTGAAATTAGGTTTTCTACTCCCTTCTTTTTAGTTTTCAACTTCTTTTCAAGCTGCTGGACTACATGGTCCTTTATAACTCATTGGTAGTCTGTTTTGTTTTGTTTTTGATCAAGGTATCTTGACATATGATCTCTCTTTTCTCAACTTGCAGCTTTTCTTTTTTGAACCTGGCAACTATAGATTTTGATGCTCACATTGGTGGTTGTGGTGATATAATGTGAAGCAATTTGATGTTTTCTTTATTGAAGAAACCTATAGATTATGTCATTTGTCTTTGGTTCCAGTGCTTCTGGGTAATTTTCTTTTATAATTTCTTTTCTGGTTTTTTCTTTTTCTTTTTTCTTTTTTTTTTTTTTTGCTAGGCAATGGGGTTAAGTGACTTGCCCAGGGTCACACAGATAGTAAGCATCAAGTGTCTGAGGCTGGATTTGAACTCAGGTCTTCCTGACTTTAGGGCCAATGCTCTATCCACTGTGCCACCTAGCTGCCCCTCTTTTATAATTTCTTGAGATATATCAGAGCCGCCGCTATAAGAAAGGTCCTAGATTCATGCTTTTTACTCCTGACTTTGTAACATACTTCTGGCCTCCCTTGGCCCCTTCCTTCAGATGCCTTTTATGGATTGTCTTTCTCCATTGGAATGTATTCCTTCAGGGCAAAAATTGTTTTTCTTTTTGTTTGTGTTTGTATCAGAAGTACTTAGCACAATACCTGGCATATGGTGTTTAAAAAGTTCTTGTTAACTTGGTTTGTTGACAATAGAAAGACGCTTTTCTGGCCCCCACAAAGTCTCATCAAGATGATTAGGTATATTCCTTTTTTGCTCCCCCCTTCACATAAGTAAAATTAAGAAATGCTTTATTTGTTCCTGAAAGAAAAATTACACTAAGACATTGGAATATTTTCAAGGGCAGGATATCAACATTATTACAACTAAATTATAATTTTGAAACATTTCTTGTCAAATAAAGATGCACATACTCTGGAAAAGAATGGTCTGAATTTTAGACACTTAACTGTCAGTTTAATTTCTTTGTGAAGTTTAGATATGTGTCACAGGTTTTTAGACAGTAATATAAGTAGCATTCTATGAATGGTTTGTCTTCTTTAGTCAGGCATATTAATTCTATCTTGATCCTTTTCTTTGAGAATCTTGCTGTGTTTTATAAAATAATTAGAAATGTAGTCTTCTAGCTATAATACAAAATCTTACACAGATATGAGAGTTGCAAAGTTTGTACAGAGTGTGTCTGGTATGTTAAGACACACTTTATAATAGGTCCTAGCCCAAACTACTAATTGGGCCTCAGTGGCTCAGAGTGAATGTAAATAGTAACTGTTTTTGGTTTTGGCCAGAAACTTTGAGGGTCTTCCCCTTCCAGATTGTTTTTTTTTTCCCCTGGCTAGGTAAAAGAAGCCATTCTTTGCCTCACTGTTTTTGAATATTATTCACTGAATGAGTGTTGCCTCAGTCAAACTGAGATCTGTTAAAGACTTTAGCTTCAAAAGCCCAAGGTTCCCCACGGTATCCTAAGCCATCTCCAATTGTCCTGATCCATATCTGGCCACTGGACCCAGATATCTTCAGAGAAAAAAGTGAGGCTGGAGACTTTGCACAGCCCTCTCTCACTTAAGTACAATTCACTTGCATATCATGGATCACCTCCCTGATGTCATGGCCTTCTTTGAGAATGAAAGACAAGAAGATGGTGGAGTAAAAGCACTTACTTGCTTGAGCTCTCCCACAAACCCCTCCAAATATCTGTAAAAAATGGCTCTAAACAAATTTTAGAGCATCAGAACCCACAGAGTGAAACAAATTTCCAGCCCAAGATAACCTGGATGGTTGATTGGAAAGGTCTATTGCACCAGGCTGGGAGAGGAGCATGATGCAACACTGATATGCAGGCAAAGAACAGGCCTCAGCAAACCTAGAGCAGGTCTCAGGGGACTGAATCACAGGCAGCTATGGCAGTTTCTAGACTTCTCAACCCAATAACACCAAAGACAACTTAGAAGGTCAGTACTAAAAGTCTGAGACTGAGGTGAGAGAGAAGGTTGGTCCCAGCCCCAGTCCCAGTGCAGCCAGGGGAAGTGCTTCTGGAGCTCTCAGCCCACAGAAGGAGGGAAAATTGAGTGGCTGATCATAGGGGGATTGCAGAGATCTTTATGCTGGTGCTGAGGCAGGAATCTCTTGCTTTGCCCATGTTTGGATCTGGGTCACAGTTCTGGGTGGTGATCCTGGGGCAAGGAGTAGTGCTGGCATAGTGGATCTTGTAGTTCTGGTGGAGAGGGAATCTTCCTCACAGTTCCAAGGCAGAAAAGAGCACTTGTGGTCACTCATAGACCAGAGCCCAGCTCATCAAAGGAGTAAACACTTGCTCTTGCTTGGTTGTACCATCTTGGAAGAAAAGAAAATGTATAGGTCCCTAGAAGCATCCCTGAAAAGAGTTACATCAACCCCCAAGATCTTGGAACAGTACATTCTCCACACTGGAAGCAGACCGCGTATTTTAACAAAGGGTTTAAAAGTCAAGTGATTGGTTGGGAACATGAGCAAACTGCACAACAAAAGTCAGACCATAGAATTTGTCTTTGGTGACAAAGAAGATCAAAACATACAACCAGAAGACAACAAAGTCAAAGCTCCCACATTGAAAGCCTCCAAGAAAAATATTAATCAGTACTAGGCCATGGAAGAGCTCAAAAAGGATTTTGAGAAGTAAATAAGATAAGTAGAGGAAAAACTGGGAAGAGAAATGAGAGTGATGCAAGAAAATCAAAATCATGAAAAACAAGTCAACAGCTTGCTAAAGAATACCCCAAAAAAACTGAAGAAAACAACACCTTAGAAAAAAGCCTTTTCAACTTCCTTTTCTGAGGAGCAAGATGGTGGAGTAAGAAGTAAGTCACTCTCACCCTCCCTTATCAACCTCTGAAAGCCCAGAAAATATTGTCCCAGGACAGGAAAAGGCACACAAAAAAAAAGAAGGGAGGGAGATGAGCATTGTTTGAACCTTACTCTTATCAAGAAGGGAATAACATAATCAGGTATAGAAATGTAACCAACCTTATAGGCAGTAGGAGGGCAAAGGGGAAAGGAAAGAGGAGGGGGATAGAAGGGAAGGAAAAAGTAGTAAGGGTAAAGGGGAAGAAAAGGGAAGGGGGCTAATAGAAGGGTAGCAGGACTGAGGGAGATGGTGGTCAAAAACAAAACACTGGTGAAGAAGGAAAGGAAGAAAGGAGAAAGAAAAGCTTAAACAGGGGGAGGGGAAGGAAAGGATGGATAGAAAGACATAGATAGTAATCATAACTGTGAATGTGAATGGGATGAAATCTCCCATAATACGGAAGCAGATAGAAGGATGGATTAAAAACCAAAATCCTACACTATGTTGTTTACAGGAAACACATTTGTAAAAGAGCAACACACACAGGGTAAAGGTAAAAGGCTGGAGCAGAATATATTATGCTTCAGCTGAAGTAAAAAAAAAAACAGGGGTAGCAATCCTGATCTCAGACAAAGCCAAAGCAAAAATAGATCTTATCAAAACAAATAAGGAAGGAAACCACATCCTATTAAAGGCACCATAGACCATGAAGTGATATCATTACTAAATATATATGCACCAAATAATATAGCATACAAATTCTTAGAGAAGTTCAAGGAGTTACAGGAAGAAATAGACAATAAAACTATACTAGTGGGGGACCTCAACCTCCCCCTCTCTGAACTAGATAAATCTAACCACAAAATAAATAAGAGAGAAGTTAAGGAGATGAATAGAATATTAGAAAAGCTAGGTATGATAGACCTCTGGAGAAAATTGAATGGGGATAGAAAGGAATATACTTTTTTACTTGGCAGTACATGGTACACATACAAAAATTGACCATGTACTAGCACATAAAACCTCATAATCCAATGCAGAAAGGCAGAAATATTAAATGCATCCTTTTCAGATCATGACACAATAAAAATTATATGTAATAAAGGGCCATATACTAAAAATAATTGGAAACTAAATAACCTAACCCTAAAAAATGATTGGGTCAAACAACAAATCATAGAAACAATCAATAGCTTCATTCAAGAGTATAACAATACTTAGACAACATACCAAAACTTATGGCATGCAGCAAAAGCAGTTCTTGGGAGAACTGCTATTGTCTATGGAAGTGTTTGTTGATAATTTAAAATAAATTTAAAAAAATAGCCTAAACCAAATGGCAAAAGAGATCATAAAAGCAAATGAGGAGAAGAATGTCTTAAAATGAAGAATTAGCCAAATAGAAAAGGAAGTCCAACACCTCACTGAAGAAAATACTTCCTTAAAAATTAGAATGGAGCAAATGGAAGCTAACGACTTTATGAGAAATCAAGACATTGTAAAACAAAACCAATAGAATGAAAAAAATAGAAGATGATGTGAAATATTCCCCCCTTCAGGGGGAAAATGGATATTCAGTGAAATAATGGACTTTCAAGCATTCTTGATCAGAAGACCAAAGCTGAATGGAAAATTTGACTTTCAAATACAAGACTCAAGAGAAACATGAAGAGGTAAACAGGAAAGAAAATTCATAAGGGACTTATTATGATTGAACTATTTACATTCCTACATGAAAAGATGATATTTGTAAGTCATGAAACCTTTGTCAGTATTAGGGTAGTTGGAGGGAAAAATATAGATAGATAGATAGATAGATAGATAGATAGATAGATAGATAGATAGATAGATAGATAGATGGCACAGGGTGAGTTGAAGATGAAGGGGTAATATCTGGAGAATACAATTAAGAGGTGAGCAAGGATTATGTTGGGAGAAAGAGAAAGGGAGAGGTAGAATGGAGCAAATTATCTCACATATAAAAGAGACCAAAAATGGCTTTTACAGTGGAAGAGAAAGAGGGGAAAGTGAGAGAGAATAAGTGAATCTTACTCTCGTAGGATTTGGGTATGGAAATCTAGCTTACCCTAACAGGAAAATAAAGAAGAAGGGGATAAGAGAGCAACGGGATGATAGAGGGGAAGGCAGGTTGGGGGAGGTGGTAATCAGAAGTAAATACTTCTGAGGAGGGACTGGGTCAAAAGAGAGAATAGAATAAATGTGGGTGGGATAGGATGAAGGGAACTATAGTTAGTTTTTCACAACATGACTACTATGGAAGTGTTTTGCATGACTACACATGTATTACCTGTATCTAGTTGCTTACCTTCTCAATGAGAGTGGTTGGGGAGGGAGGAAGGAGAACATTTGGAACCCAAAGTTTTAAAAACAATGTTAAAAACATTTTCACGTACAACTGGGAAATAAAATATACAAGCAATGGGGTGTAGAATTCTACCCTGCCTTCAGGAAAATAGAAGGAGAAGGGGATAAGAAAAGGGGGGGGAGATAGAAGTAAAGGTAGTTTAGAGGACAGTATGTTCAGAATGCAAGCTGTCTTTGGGTGGGGAGATGGATAAGATGGGGAGAAAATTTGGAATTCAATATCTTGTGGAAGTAAATGTTGAAAGCCAAAAACAAACAAATTAATAAAAATTAAAAAAATCGGGATAACAGAAAGAGAGAGAGAGAGAGAGAGAGAGAGAGAGAGAGAGAGAGAATGAAGGACAAACAGCAACAATGTGGGAGCTATTTTGTCTCAATGACAAAAACCTTGAGACTCCACCTGTTTGGTGGAGTCCAATTCTTGTTGGGATTACTTGGACTAGCTGTTCTCATTTTTCCAGCTCTCAGGAGGTCATCATTCCTTCCAGGGCACTCCAGCTGACTAGCTAGATAAGGGAAAACAATCAATTAGATATTTTTCCCCTTTTGACTTTTGCCACTTTATTTTTCATTGCTCACTGCATAGTACCTTGCCCTGGGGCCCTACTTGGTTTGAGGAAGGAAGGCAAAACAATTTATACTAAAAAAAAAATAATCTTTTTTTTTTTAACAATCTTTCAACATAATTGCAGGCTCTCCATGACAATGCAGAGCTAGAGGAGCAGAGATTTTTTTTTTAGCCAAAAGATAAGGTGGAAAATGTTTTGTACTTTAGATAGGTGAAGAGTAAGAGTTTGATTAAATGAAGCCCTTTACAGAGCTTACATTTTTAAAATTACTTTTTATAGATATAAAAACATATAATGGAGACTTGTCCAAGTCTAGAGCACCTATGATGATGTCTCCTCCAGTGAAGATAATGAGGAGCCAACTTCTGGAACAGTGATTATAAAGTATTAGACTAGTGCCATGAAAAGATGTTGTAGTATGTGAGAACATTCTCTACGTGATTCTGGTTAGGTGACAACAAGATGAATGAGAGGCACTTTGATTAGCTGGAGAGGAATGAAGAAAGCCCTGAGTTGGCCTCATCTGTTCACTTTAGTTACACTTTGGCTACACAATTTTGTTTGATATCTTTGACTTTCAGTCATGGCATCTAGTGAGAGACAGTGCTGTCCCCTCCAATGGCATGTAGCCATGTGAACAGAGGCTGGATTCCTTATTCAGAAATGTGTTCATTCATTTTAAGTTAAGGGACAGTGTTGCCCTAGCATCTAAGTGTCAGAAATTTTCAATTGGTTCTTTTTTTTCTTTGGTATTTTATTTTTCCCCAGTTACATGTAAAAACAATTTTAAAATTTGTTTTTAAAACTTTGAGTTCCATATTCTCTCCCTCCCCACTCCCTCTCACTGAGAAGGCAAACAATTTGATATAGGTTATACTTGTGTAGTCACACAAAACACATTCATAATAATCATGTTGCGAAAGAAAATACAGACAAAAATACTCAAGAAAAATAAGGAAAGTAAAAAAAAGTATGTTTCAATCTGGACTCAGACATCATCAATTTTTTCTCTGGGGATAGATAGTATTTTTCAGAACTGTCTTGAGTTATTGTTTTGCTGACAATATCTAAATCATTCACAGCTGATCTTCTTACAGTATTGCTGTTACTTTAGACACAGTACATTTCACTTGCATCAGCCCATGCAAATCTTTCCAGGTTTTTTTCTGAGAACATCCTGCTCATCATTTCTTAAAGCATGATAGTATTCCCTCATAACCATGTACCATAACCTGTTCAGCCATCCCCCAGTTGATGGTCATCCCTTCAATTTCTAATTATTTGCCCTCCAAAAAGAGCTACTATAAATATTTTTATACATATATGTCCTTTTCCTTTTAATTTTTTATCTGTTTTGGGATACAGACCTAGTAGTGGTATTTCTAGGTCAAAGAGTATATGTGGTTTTATAGCCCTTTGGGCATAGTTCCAAATTGTTCTACAGAATGTTTGAATCAGCTCACAACTCCACCAGCAATGCATTAATATCTCATTTCTCTGACATCCCCATCAACATTTGTCATTTAGAATTCCTGTTCTATTAGATAATCCAATAGGTATGAGGTAGTACCTCAGAATTGTTTTAATTTGCATTTCTCCAATCAATAGTGAGTTAGAATATTTTTATATGGCTATAGATAGCCTTGATTACTTCATCTGAAAACTGATTACATCTTTTGATCATTTATCAATCAGGGAATTGCTCTTATTTTTATAAATTTGACTCAGTTCTCTATATGTTTGAGAAATGAAGCCTTTATCAAGAAATTTGTTTCAAATTTTTTTTCACAGTTACTATTGCTAACTATATTTCCTTGCATCCCTTCCCTCCTCCCTGTTTATTCTACTCTCTCTCCTTTCACCCTGTTCTTCCTCAAAAGTGTTTTGCTTTTGACTACCCTCTCACCACATCTGTCTTCCCTTCTTCAGCCCTCCTCCCCACTTGCTCTTATCCTTTTCCCCTCCTACTTTCCTGCAGGGAAAGATAGATTGCAACTAATTCTTTACAGATAGCATGAGGAGCAAAGATTGACTTTTGAAAGTAATCTTCAGGGTCTAGTCCACAGGTAGCTGAGACAAGGACACATTCAGTAGTGATGCTTGCCAATGGATGTGAACTTGGCATGCTCATTAATATGTATGAAAGGGTCACATTTTGTTATCATTATATATTCCAAATAATCCTCTGTAAAAGCTAATTTATATTAAATAGTTGAAAAGAACTGGTACACTGCTTATTGACATATAAGAGTAAGGGGAAGAGTTATTTAGGGTACAAAGCTGTTAGTAGGATAGACAACCCAAACTTCTGTACATACCCTTGGTGCCATGGGCATATATAACTAGTTTAGTTCTGGGGGAGTGAGTCAAAGTGCACTTAATACAAAAGAAAATATGTGTAGTTATGTTTTAATTTCTTAACCTTGATGAACAAAAATAATGTCCTTTATAATCAAATGTCAATAAATATTTGTCCTTATAATTAAATGAAAAAAAAACATGTAAACAAAGAAATGTGCAATTAAATGAATGAACTAATGAATAAATTAATTAACAAATGAATAAATAAATGAGATTTCTTGGATACATACTGTGATGAAACACAGTGAAAGAAAGTGGAATGTGATTTCCTAAAGGGAGAGGTTATTACTAAACCTAGAGGATTAAGGAAGATTCTTGAACAAGTTGAGTTGACTTTTAAAGTGTGGATAGCAGACTTCTGGGGGCCCAGAAGGCAGAGTAAGCAGTAAACACTGCAACTGTCCCATACTCACTTCCAAACAACCATAAAATAGAGCTTCAAAATAAATCTGGGAACATCAGAACCAGTAAAAGGATGAAGTAAAAAAGTTTTTAGCTCAAGAAACTTGGAGGGTTGTCAAGAAAATTCTGCCTCATTCAGCTGAAAGGGGAGCTCAGCCCAAGAAAGGGAGCATCACAGCAACCCAATAGCAAGCCATGCCTTGGAAACCTGTTGGAGATACTGTACTTCAGTGTGGTGAAGCAGGCAAACACCAACAACAGGAGTCCTGCCCCACATACCTTTGCATAGCCAGGGAAACCAGCAAACTCTAACTGTGAGAATCACCACATGCTTTAGCACAGCCCTGGGCAAACAGGAGCCCTCTAGCAGCCAGACTTCTACAAGCTTCAGCACAGCCTGAACTAAACAGATAGACCCCAACCCTATAGGTACCTAAGCAAACATGCAGTTGCTAGCCAGCACCAGCCCATCACACTTTAGCATAGTGAAAAAAGACTCAACATTGTAAAAAACTGCTTAAAAAAGTAGAATTGTACAAATGGAAAAGGAGATACAAAAATACAATGAAGAAAACAATTCTTTAAAGAGTACAATTAGCCAAATGGAAAAGAAAGTACAAAAGCTAATTGAGGAAAACAACACCTAAAACGTTAGAATTGGCCAAGTGGAAGCTAATAACTCTATGAAGCATCATAAATCAATCAAACATATCCAAACGAATGAAAAATGGGAGGAAATTTAAAATACCTAATGGGAAAAAAGACTCGCCTGTAAAATAGATCTATGAGAGACAATATCAGAACCATTGGACTACCTGAAAGTGATAATAAAAAGGAGGACATGAACAGTACCTTTCAAGAAATTATCAAAAAAAAAAAACCACCCTGATGTCCTGGAACCAGAGGGCAAAATAGGTATTGAAAAAATCCACTGATCACCTCAGGAAAGAGATCCCAAAATAAAAACCCCAAAGAACATTATAGCCAAATTTCAGAACTATCAGGTGAAGGGAAGAAAATACTACTGGTGACCAGAAAGAAATAATTAAAATATCAGGAGCAACAATCGGGATCTGACCAGACCTGGTAGCTGCAACATCAAAGGATCAGAGGTCATGGAGCATAATGTTCCAGAAGGCAAAGGGGCTAGGATTATAACCAATAATAATTTACCATGCTAAATTAAGCATAATGAATCAAGGAAAAAATGGTCATTCAACAAAATAAAAGGATTTAAGCCTTCATAAGGAGAAGACCAGAACTAAACCAAAAATTGGATCTCCAATAGTGAGACCCAAAAGAAGTATAAACAGGTAAAAAGGGAAAAGAAAACATAAGAAGTTAAACGAAGCTAAACTGTTTACATCTCATACTTGTAACTCTTAAAAATTGTATCGTTAACAGCACAGATAAAAGAAATATATGTAGACAGGAGATATGGGTATCAGGTGAATTTGAGGGCATGGCATAAAAAAAAAATTAAGGGATGAGAAAGAGGGCTAGAAAGCGAACAGAAGGAAGGGAGAGGTAGAATGGGTAAATTATTTCACATGAAGAGGCAAGACAGATCTATTACAGGGGCAGCTAGGTGGTACAGTGGATAGAGCACTGGCCCTGAAGTCAGGAGGACCTGAGTTCAAATCTGGCCTCATACCAAATACTTGACACTTACTAGCTGTGTGACCCTGGACAAGTCACTTAACCCCAATTGCCTAAAAGGAAAAAAAAAAAACATCTATTACAGTGGAGGGGAAGATGGGAGAGTGGCAATGGAAAACGCTTGAACCTTACTGTCATCATTACTGTATTAAAGAGGGAATAATATACATAATCAGTTAAATGTAGAAATCTGTCTTACCTGACAGAGAAGTAAGAGTGGCGGAGATTAAGTAAAGGTGTGGGTTGAGAACTGACATAAGGGAGGGCAGATTAGGGGAAGTGGTAGACAGAAGGAAAATGCTGGTGAGGTGGGAAAGGGTGAAAGGAGAGGACAAACAGGTGGAAGAACAGGATGAGGGAAAATTCAGAAGTAGTACTCATAACTGAGAATGTGAATGAGATGAACTCCTCCATAAAATGGAAGTGGATAGCAGACTAGATATCAGAATCCTACAATGTGTTGCTGACAAGAAACACACTTGAAGTGGGTACACACACACACACACACACACACACACACACACACACACACACCACACACACATACAGAGTTAAGGTAAGGAGCTAGACCAGAATCTATTATGCTTCAGCTGAAGTTGAAAAAGGGGTAGCAACCCTGATCTTAGAAAAAAGTAAAAGCAAAAAATAGATCTAATTAAAAGAGATAAGGAGGGAAACTACATCTTGCTAAAAGGTACTAAGCAATCAATAGCCTACCTGTCAGATCTGTGGGGATAGGAAAAAGTTATGACAAACAAGAGACAGAGAGTATTGCAAAATGTAGATTAGATAATTTTGATTATATTAAATTAAAAGCTTTTGTATAAACAAAATCAATGCAACCAAGATTAAAAGGAAAGCAGAAATCTGGGAAACAATCTTTGAAATAAGTGTCTCTAACAAAGGCCTTATTTTTCAAATATATAGAAAACTGAGTCAAATTTATGAGAATATAAAACATTGCCCAGCTGATAAATGGTTGAGGGATATGAACAGGTAGTTTTTAGAAGAAGAGATCAAAGATATCTATAGATACATAAAGAAGTGCTCTGGATAACTTTTGATTGGCCAAATGCAAATTAAAGCATCTCTGAGATACCACCTCATGGCAGTCAGATTGGTTGATGTGAGAAGAAGGGAAAGTCATAACGGTTTGAGAAGATGTGGGAAAATTGGGCCACTGATGCACTGTTGGTGGAGTTGTAAACTGGTCCCACCACTCTGGAAAGCAATTTGAAACTATGTCCAAAAAGCAACCAGTCTATGCATACCCTTTGATCTAGTGGTACCACTGCTGGGTCCACATCTCAAGGAGATCATGGAGGAGGGAAAGAGACCTACATGTGCAATGGTATTTATAGCAGCCCTTTTCATGGTGCCAGGGTATTGCAGGTTGAGAGGATGCCCATCAGTCAAGGAATGGCTGAATAAACAGTGGTATATGAATGTAGTAGAATATTATGGTGCAGAAATTATGAACAGGCAGATTTCTGAAAAACCTGGAAAGACTTTTAAAAACTGATGCAAAGTGAGATGAGCAGAACTAGGAAAACATTGTACACAGTATCAGCAACATTGTGTGATGATCAACTATGACTGACTTGGCTCTTCTCAGCAACACAGTGACCTAAGACAAGCACAAGGGACTCATAAGAGAAAATGCTATCCATATCCTGATACAGAACTGATGGACTCAGAATGCAGATCAAAGCATTTTTTCACTGACTTTATTCCTTCTCATGTTTTATTTCCCTTTGACATGTTTCTTCTTCCACAACTGTGACAAATGTGGAAATATGTTTTACATGATAGCACATGTATAAACTATATCAAGTTGCCTACCATTTTCAAATGTGGGGAAGGGAAGATGGAAGGGAAGGAGAAAAAATTGGAACTGAAAATCTTGTAAAAACACATACCAACAAATTTTCTTGATATGTATTTAAGGGAAAATAAACTACTGTTTAAATTTTTAAAAATAGTGTGGATAGGCATTCAGTAAGAGAATAAGGGGAAGGACATCTTTCCTTTTAACATAAGCAAAGTCACAAAGGAATGAGAATATGTGATGAATACCAGGCAAAGGAGTTTTAATTTAATTTAAGCAATAGGTATTCACTGAACATTTTTGACTAGATATACATACACAAGCAAAATTTCATTGACAACAATATGAGGATGAATTATATAAGACATGTCATTAGAATGACAACAAGTAAATCTTTAAGTTTAACAAGACTTTTGCAGTAGTCCAAGAAGCTCATAATGATGTTGTTCAAATAGACTAGACCAGTAATTAACTTCATATTATGTTCTGTACACATGATAAGGTTACACAGTCAAATATTTCTAAAAAAAAAACACCTCACTATTTAAAGATAATTGAAAACTCTGTAACAATCTTAGTCAGACATAGGATAAGTCTACATAGGAAGAAATGAAGGTATTATCCATACTCTAAAACAGAAGTGACACTTACAGGCTGATGGGTTATATGTGGCTCACAATATTCCTGAGTGTATTCCAACCAGATTAAAATATAATTCATAAAAATTTAACAAAATAAATATGAATGCACTAAAGCATAAATAAGAATAATAACATGTGGTCTTGTAGGTCAGTATCCTGTACCTATCTTTATGCACAGTTTAGTGGCTCCTGTTCCTATCTGAGTTTGGCTCCACTGTTCTAAGGTACAAAATGCAGACAGAGAAAAAAGAAAAATAGAAATATCAGAAGCAAAAGTTCTTCAAGATTTCAGATTACAAGTTCAACAAATAAGGAGAAAAATATTGAAAGCTTTGCTGGGTAAAAATTATCCAAGGTCATTCCCTAGCTTCATCTTTTATGCTAGAAAGAAATTTAAGTCCTTAGCAAAAATGAAGATACACCCAGAAAGCTTCCCAAATAACTAATTAAGTCTCTGCAATGAAAGCTGTTAGGCTGTCAACTGTATCATGACCAGAAAAATCCCTCCAAAATGAGAAATGATAATATTACAAATGGAGACTACAAATTGTTGGCTTCAATTTGTGAATTAATTATAAAAGTTCAGGGGAAAATATAGAAATGTTAGATAAAAGTGAATGCAGCATTAGCTATGAGAATGATTCCCCCCCCACACACACACATATTTGTAATATCTAGCTGCAAGCTCCAAATGCTGGAGATTTTCTTTTTTTTTCTTTTCCTAGTTTCATCATCCCTAGAGATCAAAGAGAAACAAAAATTAAAGGATCAAAGAGGAGAAGTTTTCTAGACCAAGAATATAAATGGAGTTGGTTAAGGTACTTTAATATGATATTGTGGTGAGACGTTTAAAGGTAAAGAAAACCACCTGATTTGAGGGAAACTATGTCATAACATTACAGAAGAAAACATGCTAGACATGTCAGAAAGAGAAAATATGCCTGGCGAACTTGACACTTACTTTGTGGTGGGGACTTCAAAACCAATTAGATAATTAACTCATGCCCCAAGACAGATCAATATGATGAGGAAGAGACCTACTAGTGAACATTTTCCTAAATCATATTTGTCTGGCAATTGATCAGGAAATAAATGCTTTCTCTACTTAATTCAAGGGAAGGATCATTACTTGCCCTGTGGTGAGACAATACCCTTCCATTTGTTTTGTTTTTGTTGTTCATCCTTGGTTTTCAAAAGGGACCAGTGACATCACAAGTGATATCTTGAATTTTGTGTGAATTGGATTTAATTAAGGGCATAATTACACAAAGTCCTCAGGTTCACTTTCTTTTCCAGAGTCATCAAAGTCCAGTGGCAGGACAAAAGTCAAAATGAATGGTAGTGGCCTGAGGTGCAGTGGATCCCTGGTGTTTTCAAAGTCTGACCAGGCTCTGAGCTCCCAAGCTCTAAGCTCTCCACAGCACCTGCGTCAGCAAACTTCATGGTTTTTTTGAACAAATTGTTTTCATCCACGCATTCTGCCATGGGGAGTGTTCACATGCTT
This sequence comes from Phascolarctos cinereus, assembly GCF_003287225.1. Lineage (NCBI taxonomy): Eukaryota > Metazoa > Chordata > Mammalia > Diprotodontia > Phascolarctidae > Phascolarctos > Phascolarctos cinereus. The sequence continues at coordinate 288,052,949 of NW_027555847.1, read as the reverse complement.
GGGGTAAAGGGTGTAGCATCTCTGATGTAAGGGCTTGCCAAGCCCTTTACAGGCTTTGCTGTCCCTCTTTCACCCAACTCTCACCTGTCATTCTCAAAAGCTGTAGCATTTGTAGTAGTCATACCTGAGTAAAACCATCTCTGCAGACAGGCTAAACCAGGTTGAGGGTCACTGATTTGCTTTGCAACACTGACATTAAGAAGGAGACTTGAGGAAGAGCCAAGATGGCAGAATAAAAGCAGTGACTTGTTTGAGCTGTCCCCAAACCCCTCCAAATACCTATAAAAATAGCACTAAACAAATTCTAAAGCAGCAGAACCCATAAAAAGACAGAATGAAACAAATTTACAGCCCAAGACAGCCTGGATGGTCAATTGGAAAGGTATATCATGCTGGGTGGGGAGAGGAGCATGGTTTGGTGTGGGCGTGAGGGAAGGCAGACCTCAGCAAACCTGGAGCAACCCTCAGGGGACTGAATCTCAGGCAGTTATGGTGGTTTCTAGACTTCTCAACCCAGGAACACCAAAGAAAACTTAAAAGGTCAGTGGGAAAAGTCTGTGACTGTGGTAAGAGATAGAAGCTTGGTCCCAGCTCCACTCCTCGAGCTTGACTCTGAGGTGGTGGCTCCTTCTGGAGCTTCTGGCCCACAGACTGAGGGGGAATAAAGTGGCTGATCAGAGGGGGATTGTGGGGATCTCTCTGTTGGTGCAGGATTCTCTTGCTTTGCCCGTGCTTGGATCTGCATCATAGTTCTAGGTGGTGGTCCTGGGGCAAGGAGGAGAGCTGGTGTGGTGGAACTTGTAGTGATAGTGAAGAGAAAATTCTCCTGACAGTTCCAAGGCAGAAAAGAGTGCTGATGGTCACTCATAGACCAGAGCACAGGCCTGTAAATGAGTAAATACCTCACCCCTTATCATAACTGAAAATTTACAGGTCCATAGAAGTATCTCTGAAAGCAGCTGCACAAAACCTCCCAAAGCTTGGGACAATACATTCTGTACATTGGAAGCAGACCCCTACCTTAACAAACAGTTTGAAACTCAAGTAATTGCTGGGATCATGAATAAACAAAGGCAGAAAAGAAGTCAGACCATAGAATCTTTCTTTGGTAACAAGTTTAAAACATGCAACCAGAAGAAAACAACAAAGTCAAAGCTCCTATATCCAAAGCCTCCAAGAAAAGTATGAATCAGTCTCAGGCCATGGAAGAGCTCAAAAATGATTTTGAGAAACAAGTAAGAGAAGTAGAAGAAACACTGGGAAGAGAAATGAGATTGATGCAAGAAAATCATGAAAAAACATGCCAACAGCTTGATAAAGGAGAGCCAAAAAAAAAAATGCTGAAGAAAATAACACCTTAAAAAATAGCCTAACCCAAATGGCAAAAGAAGTCCAAAAAGCCAATGAAGAGAAGAATGCTCTAAAAAGAAAAATTGGCCAAATGGAAAAGGAAGTTCAAAAGATTACTGAAGAAAATACTTCCTTAAAAATTAGAATACAGCAATTGGAGGCTGGTGACTTTATGAGAAATCAAGACACAGTAAAACAAATCCAAAAGAAAGGAAAAATAGAAGAGAATGTGAAATATCTCATTGCAAAAACAACTGAACTGGAAAAATAGATCCAGGAGAGAGAATTTAAAAAGTATTGGACTATCTGAAAGCCATGATCAAAAAAAGAGCCTAGACATCATCTTTCAAGAAATTATCAAGGAAAATTGTCCTGAAAAATTAGAACCAGAGGGCAAAATAGAAATTGAAAGAATCCACCAATCTCCTCCTGAAAGAGATCCCCAAAGGAAAACTCCTAGGAATATTGTAGCCAAATTCCAGAGTTCCCAGCTTAAGGAGAAAATATTACAAGCTGCCAGAAAGAAACAATTCAAGTACTGTGGAAACACAATCAGGATAACACAAGATTTAGCAGCTTCTACATTAAAGGACTGCAGGGCATGGAATATAATATTCCAAAAGGCAAAGGAGATAGGATTACAACCAAGAATCACCTACCCAGAAAACTGTATAATCCTTCAGAGGAAAAAATGGTCATTCAGTGAAATAGAGGACTTTCAAGCTTTTTTGATGAAATGACCAGAGTTGAATAGAAAATTTGTCTTTCAAATACAAGACTCAAGTGGAACATGAAGAGGTAAACAGAAAGAGAAATTGTAAGAGACTTATTAAAGTTGAACTGTTTACATTCTTGCATGGATATTTATAACTCATGAGAGCTTTGCAGTATTAGGGTAGTTGGAGGAGGAAAAATTAAATGGATGGATAGATAGATAGATAGATAGATAGAAGGCACAGGGTGAGTTGAATGAAGATTAAGGGGTCATATCTGGAGAATAAAATTAAGGGATAAGAGAGGTTATATTCAGAGAAGAAGAAAGGGAGAGGTAGAATGGGATAAATTATCTCAAAAAAAAAAAGAAAAGAAAATGCTCTCACAGTGGAGGGGAAATGGGGGAAGGTGAGAGGGAATGAGGAAATCTTATTCTCATAGGATTTGACTTATGGAGGGAATAACATACACATTCAATTGGGTAAGGAAATCTGTCTTATCCTACAGGAAAATAGGGGGAGAAGGGGATAAGAGAGCAGAGGGATGATAGAGAGGAAGGCAGACTGGGAAAGGGGGTAATGAGAAGCAAGTACTTCTGAGGAGGGACAGGGTCAAAAGAAAGAATGGAATAAATTGGAGGGCAGAATAGGATTAAGGGAAATAGAGTTAGTTTTTCATAACATGTCTACTATGGAAGTATTTTGCATAACTGCACATGTATAACCTATATAGAGTTGCTTGCCTTTTCAATGAGGGTGGTTGGGGAGGGAGGAAGGGAGATTTGAAACCTAAAGTTTTAAAAACATATGTTTACAAAAAATGTTTTCACATGCAACTGGGAAATAAGAAATACAGGAAGTGGGGTACAGAAGTCTGTCCTGCCCTACAGGAAAATAGAAGGGGAAGGGGATAAGAGAAGGAGGGGGGAGATATAGAAGAGAGGACAGACTAGAGGAAAGAATATTCAGAATGCATTCCATCTTGGGGTGGGGGGAGGGGTGAGATGGGCTGAAAATTTGGAACTCAAAATCTTGTGAAAGTAAATATTGAAAACTGAAAATAAATAAATTTTTATTAAAAAAACAAAAATGGCCTAACCCAAATGGAAGAAGAGGTCCAAAAAGTCAATGAGGAGAAGAATTCCCTAGAAAGCTAAATTGGCCTAATGGAAAAGGAAGTCCAAAACCTTACTGAGGAAAATACTTCCTCAAAAATTAGAATGGAGCAATTGGAAGCTAGTGACTTTATGAGAAATCAATACACTGTAAAACAAATCCAAAAGAATGAAAAAATAGAAAACAATGTGAAATACATCATTAGAAAAACAACTGACCTAGAAAATAGATCCAGGAGAGAGAATTTAAAAATTATTAGATTATCTGAGAGCCATGATAAAAAAAAAAAGAGCCTAGACATCATCTTTCAAGAAATTGTAAAGGAAAACTGTCCTGGTATTTTAGAAGCAGAGGGAAAGTGAGAGGGAATGAGTGAATCTTATTCTCATAGGATTTGGCTTAAGGAAGGAATAACATACACACTCATTTGGGTGTGGAAATCTCTCTTATCCTATGGGAAAATGGGAGGGGGGAAAGGGGGACAAGAGAGCCGAGGAATGATAGAGGACAGGGCAGATTGGGGGAGAGGATAATCAGAAGCAAATACTTCTGAGGATGGACAGAGTCAAAAATAAATCAGGGGTGGGATAGGATGAAGGGAAATATACTTAGTTTTTCACAACATGACTACTATGGAAGTGTTTTGCATGACTACACATGTATAACCTGTATCAAGTTGCTTGCCTTTTCAATGAGGGTGGGTAGGGAGGGAAGAAGGGAGAAAATGAGGAACCTAAAGTTTTAAAAACACATGTTAAAAAATGTTTTTACATGCAACTGGGAAATAAGAAATACAAGAAATGAGGTATAGAAATTTATCCTGCCTGACAGGAAAATAGAAGGGGAAGGCGATAAGAGAATGTGGGGAGAGAGATACAAGGGAAGGTAGATTAGGGTAAGGGGTGTACAGAACACATGCCGTCTTGGGGTGGGGGAAGTGATGACATGAGTAGAAAATTTGAAACTCAAAATCTTGTGGAAGTGAATGTTGAAAACTAAAAATAAATAAATAAATAAAATAAGTATTTCATTATCCAAAAATAAGGAGACTTGAAAGGCCTCCTCCACAAAAGGGCTTTGAGCACTCTGTTCCCTTGGAAAAAGTGAAATTAAGAATGCAGTTCTTAATAGGAGTGTTTGCAAGTACTGAGAAAATGGGAGTTGAGACATTTCTGGGAAGGGCTTAGCTGTCCGAGAGTTTTAATAATCTACTTTTTTTTATTCATTCTATAAATGTACACCAATTGATGATGACAGTCAATAGATATTTATCAAGTACCTAATGTTACCAGGTACTGTGTTATGCTTTAAAGATAAAAACAAAAAGGCAAAACACAGTCTCTGTACTTGAGGAGCTAAAAGGGAGATGACATAGCAAAAAACAAAAACAAAAACCCATGTACAAACAAGCTGTATGCAGAATAAACCATTATTAGGTGTTCATTTACATTATGTATTGATCTTTTGCATTTTCATTCAACTTTAATTTTTTTGTCTTTTTTAAATTTAGCTTTAAAATGGAAGATAAAACTATCTTCAAAATTGTTTCTCTGAATAAAATCCACCATTGTAAATCATGTTTTCCACAGTATTGTGAATAATATGAAAATTAAAATAAATTCTTTGTAAAGACTATGATTAATGATTTAAAACTTGGTTTATATATTGGTTTCATTATGAGAAACTGTGTCCTCTTCCTTGCAGGTTTACATTATGGGAAATAGATTTTATCATTTTTAAAACTAAATTCTATTGGTTTTCAAAAGCTTGATCATTTATTTGATAAAAATATTTTATTGATAACTTTTGTCTTTGCACACTAGACTTCTGATTGTCTTTCTCATCTCAAGTCTATCTTCATTCTAGTCTATTATCCATTCAGTTGCCAAAGTGATCTTCCTAAAGTGCAGTTTTGACAATGTCACCCTGTCCTACTACTCATTAAACTCCAATGGCTCCCTATTACCCCTAGGATCAAATATAAAATTCTCTGTGTTGCCTTTAAAACCCTTCCCGAGCTGGCCCCTTCCTAACTTTCCCATTTTCTTACCCATTACTCCCACCCTTTAACACTAATTTCTTGCTATCTCTTGGACATAACACATAGAAAATGTCTTCTCTTAAGTCTCTTTACTGGTGTTCACCTTTGCCTAGAATGCTCCAGTCCCTTATTTTAATTCTGTGTATATCTCTCTGTTTCTCGTATGCTTCTTGCAAACAAACTACTTCTGCAGAAGTAAAAAAAAAAATACAAAAAATCAGTTGTAGCAACCATGATCTCAGAAAAGGCAAAAGCAAAAATAGAAAAAAATTAAAAGCGATAAGCAGGGAAACTACCTCTTACTAAAAGAAACCACAGACAAGTAATATCAATACTCAGCATATATGACAATAATGAGACAACATTCCAAAATTTGTGGGATGCTAGCAAAACAGTATTTAGGGGAAAATTTACATCTTTAAATGTATACATCAATAAAAGAGAGACAGATCAAAAAATTAATTGATTATACAACTTAAAAATACTTGAGAAAGAACAATTAAAAATCCCCAATTAAACACCAAAATAAAAATCTTAAAAATCAAAGGAGAAATTAAGAAAATTTAAAATAAAAACCAGTGAATTACTAGTTTTATTTAAAAAAGTGAAACAGAAAAAAACCTTAGTTAATTTGATTTAAAAAAGAAAACCAAATTAAGATTATAAAAATGAAGAAGGTGAATGCAACCACCAATGAAAATGAAATTAAAGCAATTGTCAGTATTAATTTTGCCCAATTATCTCCCAGCAAAACTGCCAATCTAAGTAAAATGAATGATTACAAAAACATAAACTGCCTAGATTAACAGAAGAGGAAATAGAAGATGTAAATAATATTATATTAAAAACAAAATTAAACAAGTCATCAGCTAGCTCCCTAAGAAAAAAAAAGTCCCCAATGCCAGATGGATTCATATATGAATTCTACCAAATATTTAAGGAACACCTAATCCAAATACTATACAAACTATTTTTTTTAAAAGGAGTGCTGTCAAACTCCTTTTATGAGACAACTATGGTTTTGAAACCTAAACCAGAGAGAGCAAAAACTGAGAAAGAAAACTATTGATAAGTTCCTTAATGACTGCCAATGCAAATAATCATAAATAAAATACTAGCAAGGAGATTACAGCAATATATCGCAAGGATCACACACTATGACCAGGTGGAATTAATACTAAGAATGCAGGACTGGTTCAGTATGAGAAAAAATTATTAGCATAATTAACCATATCAATAATAATAACAATAAACATGTTATCAATAGATGCAGATAGTTCTGCCTAAGTTAATTCAGTGCCAATATCAAGAAAATCAATGAAAAAGAAATGTTAAGGAAGATGGTCTAGCAGTTCCAGAATTCAAATTATTTTGCAAAATGGCAATCATCAAAACAATCTGGTACTGGCTAAGAAACAGAATGGAAGATCAGTAGAATAGATTAGATATTCAATTGATAATATTAAAAGACCATATTAATCTAGTATTTGATAAACCCTAAGATCCAAACTTTTTGGGTAAGAACTCACTATTTGATAAAAATTGCTGGGAAACCTGGAAACCAGTTCCACAAAAATTATATCCAAGGATCGCTGTTTTCTCAACATGTGGTTGAATATGGGTTGTGCCTGACAGTAGTGTGCATACAATTTAGCTCAATAATTCCTGCATGTTTTGAGATCCACCTCAAAATTTAGCCCTCTCAGGTATATATAACCTCAGAAATCAATTCAAAGAATGATTAGTCAATGTCATCATCACCGAGTACATTCCATAGTGATCGTATGAAAGAATGCAGGAAAAATCTGGATGTCTAGAGACTAAGAGACATTGAATGTGAAAACTAAAGTGGACCAGGACAACATGCCATGAGTTCACAATACCCTCAAATGTTTCTTGGTTAGACAGTACTTTTCAGTGTGGGACATTCAAATGAAAGCTACTAGATTTCCAAGATAGCTTTAAATATTTTTGTTTTACATAAGTGTAAAACCTATACTGCATAGGATTTTTCTATGTCTATATCATGCTAGTTTTGATGTTTATGTGTTTAAGTATGCTGTGTTCTCAAAATGTTGACCCATCCTTATATTCCTGATATAATATCATCCTGATATGGTCATCTGAAGTGGAGACGGCAGAAAGTAATATGATATTGGGGAAGTCAGTTATCCTATCCTATCCTCAGTTGCTTAGCTATAACATGAGTCCCGATAGCTATAACAAAGTGCTAAAAAAGTTTAAAAATTTACTCTTAATCAAGATTATACTTTAAAAGTTTTCAGGATATGATTGGTATGATAGAATGTTGATGTTGTTGCTAGTCATTTCAGTAATGTCTGATCTTTTGTGACACTACTTGGAATTTTCTCAGCAAAGATACTGGAAAAGTTTACAATTTCCTTCTCCAGTGGATCCAGTGGCTCCATTTTATCAGGAAATCTGAGGTCGACTTGGCCAGGATAACACAGCTAAGAAGTATTTGAAGCTAGATTTGAACTCAGCTCTTCCTGATTCCAGGTCCAGTGTTCTAGCCACTGAGCCACCAGCTGTCTCTAGAATATTGATGCTGTGTTGAAGTTCAGAATATAAAAATAAGGGGGGAATTATTACTTTTTAGTGAAGTTTTTCAGGCTGTCTTTAACATGTTTCTGCATGCTAGTTTCCTATTCCCCATGACAGAAGATTAGCTTCCTTATTATTCAATGAACCATAGAATTTTAGGCTTAGAAGTATCCTTAGTACCCATCTAATCCTATCTCTTTATTTCACAGATACAAAAATGGAGGTCCAATGAGAAGTGCCTTCTACAAATCACTAAGTAGTTAAGCAGGAATTTATTACATGCATAGTAAGTACTATGCAGCCTAGTGGTGCAGGAAGTGGATAGAGTGCTGGGCCTGATCTCATGAAAACTAACTTTCCTGAGTTTAAATATGGCCTCAGACACTTGTGACCTTGGACAAGTCACTCAACACTGTTTGCCTCAGTTTCCTCATCTATAAAATGAGCTGGAGAAGGAAATGACGAACTTCCCAGTCTCTTTTCCAAGAAAACCTCAAATGAGGTCGAGAAGAATTGAATATGGGGGCAGCTAGGTGGCACAGTGGATAAAGCACTAGTCCTGGAGTCAGGAGGACCTGAGTTCAAATCCAGCCTCAGACACATAACACTTACTAGCTGTATGACCCTGGAAAAATCACTTAACCCCATTGCATAACCAAGAGAAAAAAATAATTGAATATGACTGAAATGATTGAATAACAAGAAAACACTAGGTACTGTTCTAAATGCTAAGGGTAAAAAGAAAGGCAAAAACAGTTCCTGCCAAGAGGCTCACATTTAAATATGGAGGAAAACATGTAAATAATTAGGTACATAAAAATATATGCAGAGTAGGTAGAAGGTAATCTCAGAGAAGAAGGACCTAACACTGAAATGATGAAGAAAAGACTCTTCCAGAAACTGGCATCTGCACTCTTTTTTTTTTTAATTTTTAGGCAATTGGGGTTAAGTGACTTGCCCAAGGTCACACAGCTCATACGTGTCAAGTATTTGATCTGAGGTCAGATTTGAACTCAGGTCCTCCTGACTTCAGGGCTGGTGCTCTATCCACTGTGCCACATAGCTGCCCCCAGAAACTGACATCTGAACAGAAACCTGAAGGAAGCTGAGAAAATAAGAGGATCAAGAATCTCTCAAACTCTCAATGTCTAAGGACTTTCTCTAAGGTAGAAATATTCACATCAAGATAGATAATTTAATGGAAGAGTTTATGACCAAACAAAAAATATAGAACATTATGAAATACAAAATGGATATTTTGATTACATTAAATTGAAAAGTTTTTGCACAAAGCCAACACAACCAAGATTAAGAGGGAAGCAGAAAAGTAGGAAAGATTTTTTTACAAACAATGTCTTTGATAACAGCCTCATTTCTAAAATATAAGAGAAATAAGTCAAATTTATAAGAATACAAGTCATTTCCTAATTGACAAATGGTCAAAGGATATAAGTAGGCTGTTTTCAGATGAAGAAATTAAAGCTATGTGTAGTCATACCAAAATGTTCTAAATCACTATTGATTACAGAAACGCAAATTGAAACAACTCTGAGGTACCACATCACACTTATCAGATTGGCCAACATGACAAAACAAGAAAATGATAAATGTTGGAGAAGATGTGGGAAAATTGGAACATTAATACTTTGTTGGTGGTTTTAAATGATCCAGCCATTTTTGTGAGGAATTTGGAACTATGCCCAATGGAACATAAAAATGTGCTTTCACCCAGCAATAGCATGTCTAAGACTGTATCCCAAACAGATCATACAAATGGGAAAAGGACCTACATACACAAAAATATTTATAGCAGTTCTTTCTGTAGTGGCAAAGCATTGGAAATGGAGGGGATGCCCAACAATTGGGGAATGGCTGAACAAGTTGTGGTATATGAACATAATGGAATACTATTGTGCTATAAGAAATGATGAGTAGGACTTCAGAAAAACCTGGAAAGATTTGTTGGACTGATTGAGTGTAGTGAGCAGAACCAGGAGAATATTGTATACAGTAATATCTACATTGTGCAATGACTAACTTTGATAGGCTTAGCTTTTCTCAGCAATGCAAGGATCTAAGACTTTTCCAAAAGTCTCGTGATGGAAAATGCTATCCACATCCAGAGAAAGAACTATAGAGTTTGAATACAGATTGAAGCATACTATTTACTCTTTTTTTCTTCTGTTTTGTTTTGTTTCTTCTTTCTTGTGGTTCCTCCTATAGGTTCTAATTCTTCTTTACAACATGACTAATGTGAAAATATGTTTAATAGAAATGTACATGTATAACTTAGATCAGATTGCATGCTCTCTTGGGGAGGAAGGGAAGGAGAGAGGGGAAGAAAAATTTAAAACTCAAAAGCTTATGGAAGTGATTGTTGATAAATCAAAATTAATTAATAAAAAATTAAAAAGGGGGAGGACAGAGAGAGACAGAGATAGAAAGCAGAGACAGAGGCAGACAGACAGAGAGGCACAGAGACAGAGAGAGAAACGGAGAGAGAGACCCAGCCTAGTTACTCCCTTTTTTAAAAGTATGATGGGAGAGCCACTCTTCCTGGCTTAGAAGCAAATGCTATCTCATGTTTCTTTGATGCAATGTCCTCCCACCTCAATTTATGTCATTTTGAAGTAAGGGGCCAGAATACTAGTGTTGCTGAATCATCCCAAAATAAAAAATCCTTTAAATGTGAATGCATATTTTCCTGAAAATGGACAGGACCACTTTCCGTCAAGTCCTTGGAATGTCCTAGGCAGATCCAGCCCCCAACTTGATCGATGGGGTGCAGCTGTGTTTGCATAAATAATCATGAAATAAAATAATGTATAGCAGAAGTATGAGTATAAACTGTGATCAGTCTCCTTGTTTTTAAAATGGTAATATTTATAGTACCATTCTTTCTGATTTGTTAGAGGATCAAATGATACAAAGCTTTGTAAACCTTAAAATACCAGATAAAAGTTAATTGTTATCACTCATCTCAGGGGAATTGAAACTCTTTGAGGTCAAGGATTATATATATGTGTGTGTGTGTGTGTGTGTGTATACACACACATATATATGTATATATACGTATACATATATATAGTATATATACACACACACAGACACGCACACACATATATATATACATAGATACATATACACACACATATATAATATATTATACATTATATATACATTATATATGCATGTATATATGTATATATATTAAAACAATTATATGTCCAGTGCTCTATACAGAGAAGGAATTTAATTAATTATATTTATAGAACTGAATAAAAACTGAAAGGAAAAGGATTAACATTGATTGGAGACAGGGATGGAGAGGGTAGAATAGCAGAAACTTCTGGAGGAGAGAGTATTTAACTTAATCTTTAAAGAATAGGAAAGGTTCTAGGAACCAAGATGGCAGATTAAGAAGTAAGTCGCTCTTACCATCCCTTATTTACCTCTGAAAGCCCAGAATATATTGCCCCAGGAAAACCCCTGGACCAGCTGAAACAGAGGAAATATGAGGTAGAGCAGTCTGGTAGCCCAGGTAGCTTGAGGGATTAATAGGAAATGCCCCTCTTGCCCTGGGGGACAGAGAGTGGTACAGAACAGAAGGTGTCCCAGCAAACTAGCTGAAAGCTCAACCTCATCATAGTGGGGGAGATACTGAACTCCAGGAGATGGAGCAGGCAAACACCAACACCAGGACCCTCAAGTGCTTCAGTAAGGGCAGGGGATCCAATGGAAACCAGCTCAGAAAACCATCAACTGCCTGGGTATTCTATAGCAACCAAGTCTCCCAGTGTCTCAGCAAAACTCCAGGAAGTGTTCCAAGGGCCCAGGTGGAGAAACATCCTGTAACATCCATCTGAAAGAAGCTGAAGAAAGCAAAAGGAAGGAAAGGCCTGGGTGAGCAGGCAACCTCCAGGGGCCAGAATACCCAATCCTACCCCTAGAGTTCCAGTGTTGCTGATTCCAACAAAATACCAGGTAACCTGCCAGAACCCTACAGCCTCCAACTGCCAGCAGTTGAGGCCCCAGCACACAAAGCTAGTGACCAGGCCTGGGCTCCCAGAACAAGAAGCTTGAGTGAGTGTCCTTGCTCTCCAGCAAGAGAGCTCAACCTTTTTAAAGGCCAGGAAATAAGCAAACATCATGAGCCAATAAAAATGTGCTATAGATTCTTATTAAGGGAACAGTGAAGATCAAGGCAGAAATTCTGAAGAGGACAACACTGTCAACAAACCCACATCTGGAACCTCAAAAGGGAATACGAGCTGGTCTGAAGCCCAAAAAGCCTTTTTGGAAGAGTGCAAGAAGGATTTATAAAGTCAAATAAGAGAGGTAGAAGAAAAATTGGGAAATGAAATGAGAGGCATGCAAGAGAGAGTCAGCAGCTTGGAAAAGGAAGTACAAAAATTAATTGTAGGAAAGAAGTCCTTAAAAAATACAGTTGTCCAAATAGAAAATATATATATATATATATATATATATATATATATATGTACTGAAGAAAACAACTCCTTAAAAATCATAATTGGCCAAACAGAAAGGAGACACAAAAATTCACTGAGGAGAACTCCTTAAAAATAAAGTGGGCAAAATGGAAAAGAAGGTACAAAATCTAATAAAAAAAAATTTGTTACAAATTAGAATTGGGCAAATGGAAGCTAATGACTCTATGAGGAAGTGAGAATCAGTGAAGTAGAAACAAAAGAATGAAAAAATAGATGAAAATATAAAATACCTCACTGATTAAAAAAAATGACCTGGAAAATGGATACAGGAGAGACAATTTAAAAATTATTGGTCTATCTGAAAATCATGATGAAAATAAAAAAAAAAAAAACCTGGACAACATCTTTCAGGCAATCTTCAAGGAAAACTGCCTTGAAGTCCTACAACCAGAGGATAAAATAGCCATACAAAGAATCCACTGAACACCTCCTGAAAGAGATTCTAAATTGAAAATGCCAAGGAATAGTGTAGCCAAATTCCAAAATTACCAGGTCAAAGAGAAAATACTGCAAGCATCCAGAAAGAAACAATTTAAATATCATGGAAGCACAGTCAGGATTACATGGGACCTTGCAGGTTCTACATTAAAAGATCACAGGGCTTAGAATATGATATCCTGTAAGGCAGAGGAGCTTGGATTACAACCAAGATCAACTACCAAGTGAAAATGAGCACAATATTTCAGGGAAGGAGATGGATATTCAACAAAATAAGGGACTTCCAAACCTTCCTGATAAAAAGATCAGAGCTTGGGGCAGCTAGATGGTGCAGTGGCTAGAGTACTGGCCCTGGAGTCAGGAGGACCTGAGTTCAAATCTGGTCTCAGACCAGACATTCGACAATTACTAGCTTGGTGGCCCTCAGCAAGTCATTTAACCCCAATTGCTTCACAAAAAAACAAAACAAAACAAAACAAAAAGACCAGTGCTCACCTGAAAATTTGATTTTCAAATACAATATTCAAGAGCGACATAAAAAGGTAAATGGAACACACACACACATAAAAAAAAAAACACGACAGCATGTTATTTATTAATAAGGGCAAACTGTTCATAGCCCTACAAGGGAAGATGACATTTGTAACTCTTTAGAAATGTATTGTTATTATACCATGTTAAAGGGGTATAAATAGAGGGAGTGGGTATAAGTTGACTTTGATGTATTGATAAAAAAATCTAATCAAGTGGGTTAAATGGATCTAAGTAAGTGATTTAATCTGATCTAACTAAGGAAATGTAATGAGAGAAAAGGAAAGGAAGAGGCAGAAAAGGGTAAATTATTTTACAGGAAAAGGCACAGAAACCTCTTACAGTAGAGGGAAAGAAGGGAGGGAGATGAGCATTGTTTAAACCCTACTCTCATGAGATTTGGCTGGGGGGGCGGAATAACATAATCAGTTAGGTACAGAAATCTAACTTGCCATATAGGCAGTAGGAGGGAAAAGGGGAAAAAAAGAGAGGGGAAATAGAGGGGAGAGAAAAAGTAGAAAGGGTAAAGGGGAAGGAAAGGAGGGGACTAATAAAAGGGTAGCAGGACTAAGGTAGGTGGTGGTCAAAAAGAAAACACTAGTCAGGAAGAAAAGGGAGAAAGTAGAAAGAAAAGCATAAGCAGGGGGAAAATGGGAGGGGGAGAAAGACACAGATAGTAATCATAACCATGAATGTGAATGGGCTGAACTCTTCTATATAAAAGGAAATGGATAGTAGAAGGGGTTAAAAGCCATAATGCTACAATATGTTGTTTACAGGAAACACATTGGAAACAGAGGGACACACACAGTCTAAAGATAAAAGGCTGGAGTAGAGTATGTTATTCTTCAGCTGAATTAAAAAAAAAAAGCAGGAGTAGCAACCCTAATCTCAGACAAAGCAAAAGCAAAAGAGACAAAGAAGGAAACCACATCCTGCTAAAAGGCACCATAGATAATGAAGTAATATCATTACTAAACATATATGCACCAAATGGTATAGCATCCAAATTCTTAGAGGAGAATTTCAGGGAGTGACAGAAAAACTGTACTAGTTGGGGTCCCCAACCTTCTCCTCTCTGAACTAGAGAAATCTAACACAAAATAAACAAGAAAGAAGTTAATTAGGTGAATAGAATATTAGAAAAGTTACACATTTTAGAACTCTGGAGAAAATTGAATGGGGATTGAAAGGAATATACTTTTTTTCTTGGTGGTACATGACACATACATAAAAATTGACTATATACTAGGATATAAAAATTGCACAATCCAATGCAGATAGGCAGAAATATTAAATGCATCCTTTTCAGGTCATGATGCCATAAAAATTATAAGTAATAAAGGACCATAGAAAGATAGACTAAAAATAATTGGAAACTAAATAATCTAATTCTAAAAAATGATTGGTTCAAACAACAAATTACACAGACAATCAATAACTTCATTCAAGAGAATGACAATAATGAGACAACATACCAACACTTATGGGATACAGCAAAATCAGCTCTTAGGGGAAGTATTATGTCTCTAAATACTTACATAAATAATATAGAGAAAGAGCTAAACGAATTGAGCATATAACTAAAAAAAATTAACTAGAAAAAGAACAAATTAAAAATCCTTAATTAAACACCAAATTAGAAATATTAAAAACCAAAGAAGAATTTAATAAAATTGAAATTAAGGAAACTATTGAAGTAATTAATAAAATTGAGCTAGTTTTATGAAAAAACTAACAAAATAGATAAATCTTTAGTTAATTTATTTAAAAAAAGAAAGAAGAAAACCAAATTACCAGTATAAAAAATGAAAAGAGTGAATCCACCATCAAGGAAGAGGAAATTAAAACAATTAGGAACTCTTTTGCCCAATTTTATCCCAATAAATTTGACAATCTTAGTGAAATAGACAGATATTTACAAAGATATAAATTACCCAGATTAACAGAAGAGGAAGTAAAATACTTAAACCCATCTCAGAAAAAGAAATTGAACAAGCCATTGATGAACTCCCTAGGAAAAAATCTCCAGCACCAGATGGATTTACAAGCAAATTCTAACATTTAAAGAGCAATTAATTCCAATACTATATAGACTATTTGGGAAAATAGGCAAAGAAATAGTCTTACCAAATTCTTTTTATGATACAAATATGGTGCTGATACCTAAACCAAGAAGTGCTAAAACAGAGTAAAAAAAATTATAGATCAATTTCCCTAATGAATACAGATGCAAAAAAAATTAAAAAATATTAGCAAATAGATTACAGCAACTTATCACAATAAAAATGTAATATGACCAGGTAGGGTTTATTCCAGGAATGCAGGGCTGGTTCAATATTAGGAAAATTATCAGCATACTTGATCATATCAACAACAAAACTAATAGAAAGGACATGATCATGTCAATAGATGCAGAAAAACCTTTTGCAAAACTAAAACACCTTTCCTATTAAAAATGCTAGACAACATAGAAATAAATGGACTTTTACTTAAAATAATAAGTAGCATCTACCTAAAACCCTCAGCAAGCATCATACGTAATGGAGACAAGCTAGAAACATTTCCAATAAGAGAAGAAAAAAGAAAGTGAAGGTATTAGAATAGGCAAAGAAACAAAGCTGTCACTCTTTGCAGATGATATGATAATATACTTTGATAATCAAGTACAAAATTACTTGAAATAATAAACGACTTTAGCAAAGTTGCAGACTATAAATTAAGCCCACATAAATCATCAGCATTTCTATATATTACCAACAAAGCCCAACAGCAAGAGATAGAAAGAGAAATTCCATTTAAAGTTGTTGTAGACATTATAAAATATTTAGGAGTCTACCTACCAAAACAAACTCAGGAACTATATGAACAAAATTTACGAAACACTTTTCACACAAACATAGTCAGACGATAAGTAATTGGAAAAATGTCAGTTGCTCATGTGTTGGTGAGCTAACACCACGAAAATAAAAATTCTACCTAAGCTAATTTACTTATTCTGTGCCATACCAATCAAACTACCAAAAATTATTTTATAGAGCTAGAAAAAATAATAACAAGATTCATTTGGAAGAACAAAAGGCCCAAAATATCAAGGGAACTAATGAAAAGAAATGCAGGGGAAGGTGGCCTAGCAATTGCAGATCTTAAATTGTATTATAAAGCAGCAATCATCAAAAGTACTTGGCACTGAATAAGAAATAGAGTGGTGGATCAGTGGAATAGGTTAAATATGCAAGACATAGTAGTCAATGACTATAGTAATCTACTGTTTGATAAAAGCAAAGACCCCAAATTCTAGGATAAGAACTCACTATTTGACAAAAACTGCTGGGAAAGCTGGAAGAGAGTGTAGCAGAAACTAGGCAGAGACCAAAATCTCACACCATATGCCAAAATAAAGTCAAAATGGGTTCATGATTTAGATATAAAGGCTGATACTATAAGCAAACTAGGAGAACAAGGAATAGTTTACTCATCAGATTTATGGAGAACAGAAGAGTTCATGACCAAATAGGAGATATAGAATATTATGAAATGAAAAATGGATAATTTTGGTTACATTAAATTGAAAAGTTATTGCAGAAAATCAATGCAACTAAGAGTAGAAGGGAAGCAGAAATTTTTTACAACCAGTGTCTCTGATAAGGGCCTTATTTCTAAAATACATAGAGAATTAAATAAAATTTATAAGAATACAAGTGATTCCCCAATTGATAAATGGTCAAAGAATATGAACAGGCAGTTCTCAGATGAAGAAATTAAAGCCATCTACAGTCACATGAAAAAATACTCTAAATCACTATTGATTAGAGAAATGCAAAGCAAAATAACTCTGAGGTACCACATTACACCTTTCAGATTGGCCAACATGACAAAACAGGGGAATGATAAATACTGGAGAAGATAAGGGAAAATTGGAACCCTAATGCATCGTTGTAATTGTTGTTGCTGTAAACATTGTTGTAAACTGATCCAACCATTTTGAAGAGCAATTTGGAACTATGTCTAAAGGGCTGTAAAAATGTGCATACCCTCTGATTCACCAATAGCACTTCTATCCCAAAGAGATCATACAAATGGGAAAAGGACCCTTATGTACAAAAACATTTATAGCAGCTCTTTTTTGTGGTGGCAAAGAATTGGAAATTGAGAGGATCCCCATCAATTGAGAAATGGCTGAAGTTGTTTTATATGAATATGATGGAATACTGTTGTGCTATGAGAAATGATGAGTAGGTGGACTTCAGAAAAACCTGGAAAGACTTGCAGGTACTGATACTGAGTGAAATTAGCAGAACTGGGAGAACATATTACACAGTAACAACCATGCTGTGTGGTGACTCATATTGATAGAATTAGCCCTTCTCACCAATGCAAAGGTCTAGGACATCTCCACAGGTATCATGATGGAAAATGCTATGCATATCCAAAGAAAGAACTGTGGAGTTTGAATGCAGATTGAAGCATACTATTTGCTATTTTTTTCTTCTGTTTTGTATTGTTTTCTGTTTTTTGTGGTTCCTCCTATTGGTTCTAATTCTTCCTTATAACATCCCTAATGTGGAAATATGTTTATTGGGAATGTATATGTACAGCTGATATCAGATTGCATGCTCTCTTGGGGAGGGAGGGAAGGAAGGAAAGACAGAAAAATTTAAAACTTATGGAAGTGATTGTTGATATATCAAAATAAATTAATAAAAAACCCAGGAGCAAATATTCAGAAGCAGGTGATCATTGATAATGTTAAGTGCTGCAGAGAGGTCAAAAAAGAATTTTTTTTTAAATTGTGCTGGATTTAGCAATAAAGACATCATTGCTGACCTTGGAGACATTCATTTCAGTTAAGTGCTAGTGACAGAAGCCAGATTACAAAGGACTGAGAAATGAGTAGGCAGTAAGAAAGTGGAAGCAATGATTTCAGAAAGCTTCTTCTGGAAGTGCTATGTTAAAATCTCTAAGCATGTACGCATCTGTACATGATGTCTCTATTTCTTATCTAATCATTAATACTTTGGTTTAATTGAGCTAGTGTTGGGTTTAGAATTAGATGACCAGAGTTCGAATTCTTGCTTTTCCATTTCCTACTTATGTGATTTCAGAAAGTCATCTATTCTCTTTGTCTTTTCTTCTTTTCCACAAAACAGCTCTGAGATTTATCGGTTCATTTCCATAACCACTGCCATCATCTTATTTCTGATACTAAAGAAGTTCACCAGCTCTATAAGGCATTTCAGAGCAAAATATCAAGGTGGAGGGAAATCCCAACAACAAAAGTGTATAACTGAGATCGAGTAAAGAAATAGGTTTAGGGAGTTGATAGACTGAGCAACTTGGAGGTTAGAATATTTAGGAGAGCACCAACACTGAAGTACCCTAGTATGAGAACAGGTATTATTGTATGCCCTTTTCCACCACTTCTTGATTGGACTGTCCCAATGATTTCTTAACTGGTCTCCTGTATCCAGGCTCTCTCTTCACCATTCTATTCTCTGCAAAGCTGCTCTCATGCCATTCCTCTTCCAGAAACTCCTTTGGCTCCCTATTGCATCTAAGACAAACACAAATGCACAATTTGTCTTCATGTACCTTTCTAGGATGCTAGTAAATTACTGTCCCTCATGTACTCTGCATTTCAGCCAAGCTGGCCTACTTTCTCTCTCCTTACAGAGCATTTCCTCTGCCCCTTTTATGTCTTTGTACAAGTTGGAAAGTTGTATCTGGAATGTGCTTCCTTTTCATCTCCACCTCTTGGAACACCTAGTTCCTCACTTCCTTCAAGGCTCAGCTATACTGCCATTGTTTTCAATAGTCCTGACAAAGCAGATGGCCACTGATGGAGGAATAGCTAAGCAAAATGTGGTACATACATGTAATGGGATATCTCCATGATTTGAGAAATGAGGACTATGATGAATACAGTGAAGCATAGGGACATTTATATGAACTGATACAAAATGAACTAAGAAAAACTAGGGAAAAAAGAGTAGGAAAGAATTCATTATGTCAAGGGAATTTCAGGATAAAGAACAGCCCAAGTAAAAATCAAAAATTAGTAATTTGCACTAATTATAATCATATGGCTGGTCACTCTAGATTTGTTGGCACATAGGTGATATGGAAGGCAATAATGTGACATCACATAAGAAAAACAAGGTGGTTCCAGATTTTGAATAATCTTGAATGCCAGGCTCTGTAGTTTGAATGTTAGTTGGAAGGCAAAGTGGAAACATTGCAATGATCTAAGTAGAACACTAGTAGATATCACCAGATTCCTTCATGAGAAAGACAAGTCTAGCAATAGGGCAAAAAAATTGATTGGCAAGGAAAGAGGCTGGATTGTAAGTACAGTATCCATGAAGTGACTATTGTAACAAATCACTAAAAAAAATAGTATTCAAACCCACTTTATGGTTTCTCCTTAAAACCAGCAAATAGGCAAAGATGACAAAAAAGAGAACTAATGATTTAAAAAAAAATTACAGAGAGCCAGTAATTTATAAAGAAGCTGTGAATTAGTCTCACCAATCTAGAAAGGAATTTGAAATTATACTAAGAAAGGGTCTAAATTGCTCAACGCCTTGACCCTGAGATTGCACTGCTAAGCATAGATCTCAAAGAGGCAAATGGGAAAGAGAAAGACCTTATACAAACTAAAAGATTTGAAGAGGGACTTTTTGTAGCAACATAGAGTTAAAAATGAAGTAGCTCTCAATAAAATGGACCCTCCATGGTATTTCCTCCATCTCAGCATTCTCACCCACAGCCTGAGTCCCAAGAATGTGGTATTCTTCAGGTTTTAGGGGTACACCTGTAGGTTTATACATCTAATAACATGGTTTATGAAATTCCACTGGTGTGCTTCTCATTAACATTTGGTGAGGAATAAGAGTTAAGGCTGTGGTGTTTTTTTTTTTCTGGTTTTGAACAAGCTATTACAAATCTTTGTTCAATTTTTTGAAAAAGTCAAACACTGAAATTTTTTATATGTGACTGTCTTATAATGCTACATATTTTCCAAGTTATAATTTGTTTCATTAAAATATTATTAATATTCGGTGAAATTTGTAAAATAAGAATATTTAGTATGAATTTTTAAAGATAATGAGCATTTAAGTTGTTGCCATATTGCTTCTTTTAATTTTTACAGATAGTCCAATACAAAATGTTCATGATTATTTTAATATATTTTAATATTTTTATCTTTCAAGTTTTCATACTTGTAGATAGATTTATTTTTTAATTACATAATATAAATTATAATTTGGTGTTCTGGAAGGCAAAATTGTTGTAGTGATTGTAAGCACTCAATGAATAAATGTAAAAGAACATTATCAATATTATATTAATTTACCTTGGGAGTCCACACAACTTTTTTTGGTTGTTGTTGTTCATGGAACAAGAAATATTGGGAACCATTGATCTATTGGATTCCAAATAAATGTGGCTATACCCCAAGTCTGTGTCTTAGATCCTCTTTTCCATGCTATTTAAAATCTCTCATTTAGTGACATCATCCATTGGTTCAATTATCATCTCTATGAAGATGATCCTAATCTATACATGTTTCTTCAGTATTTGTCCTGAGCTCTCATACCACAAACTGCCTATTGTGTATTTTTAACCAACTACATCAACACGTCCAAAACAGATCACATTTTCTTTCCTCCCAAACCTACTCCTCTATTGAACTTTCATTTTACCATCAAGGGCACCACCATCCTGCTAATCACCTAAGCTTACGGCTTCAGTGTCACTCTTGACTATCATTTACTTTACATATTTAATAACTTGCCAAACCTTATCATTTATTTATCCATACATTTCCTTCCTTTCACCTTTCTACACACACTCATCTTACATGATCATTTATAGCCAAACTTCTTGAGAAAATTAAGTCCCCATTTATTCATTATGTATTTTCTCCATTTTTTTAATCTGATACCTACCCCTTCCATTTTACTGATATTGCTTTTTCAAAAACTCATCTGTGCAAAAATTCCCTGTAATCATCTTCCCCCTTCATTCCCACCACCCTTAGCGCCAGCTTTAAATATTACAGTAGTATCTTGACAGGTCTTTCCTTCTCTACCTTCTGCCTTGTCTAATATATGATCATACTACACTGAGATACACAGTCATATCACCTTTCTCATAAATATTCAGTGAGTCCATATTTTCTCTCAAGATAAGTTTAGGTCACTATGTCAATGACAACTGCATCCTTGGCAACACTTTTTACCTCTTCTTTATTCACTTGAGCGTAACTGGTGTCATGGGAAACTGGTGGGTTTCTATTCCAAATGATTCTATCACAGTATTGGTCTTTAAATAAAAATTTAACATTTGCATTTAACCATTAATCTCTCTATGAGGTAAAAAAGCTGAAACACTTTCTGACTGGGTCAATAAAGGAATATTGCTGGCAAGAGTAAAAAGTTACCCATACATTTGAGTGCTTTAAATAGCTAAGCTCTGGATGAATTTCAAAATCAGAGAGTTGGAGACATCGAAAGCCAGGAGTTGCCTGTGAGGCGACCCATGTAGGAGTAGAAGGGCATTTATTTCTCTTCCCCTCATATTTACCCCTAAACATACACAACACACACACACACACACACACACACACACACACACATTATAACAGTCATAAAGTTTTGAATTAGAGCTAATGGACCAGTAGGAGATATTGCATCCATTGGGGAGCAAATATACATAGCCCAAATAGACAGGGATATTGAGAAAATCATGTGTAGAAGGTAGAAACTGAACAAATGAGATGAAAGAAAACAAATCACATTTTCGAGTGGCACAAAGTTTCAATTTTACTTGGAAGAAACAGTTAAGACACATGCTTTGCGTACTAAAATCTTCTGTTTATTCATAACTCTTCTTTCTCTTGGTATAGGTTTCAAGTTGGTTCTTTGTCTGCTTCTGGTCTTGAAATGCGATCTTTCATGTTCCTGATCTGAAACTATTGACCTAAATTCAGTTTCTCATTCTGCTGAAAAATTCAAAGAGAGTTGGTTAGATTCCTTTACTTTCTAAATGTATGTCTATTGCAAGATTTCTACAAAACTGAGCAATTTTTTTTTTTTGGTAATAGTTCTCTAAACAAGTTTCTCTTCAACCATAATTATATCTTTGGGCATTTATAGCTATTTTTCTCAGACATTCAAAAAGACTAGCTTGTACTTATGTAGCATTTCTCACTTGAATTCATTAAATTCTTTTTAATTGTTGCAAGGTCTTAAGCAGTCAGATAACTAACTGCTGATAGAAGTATGCTGCATCACTGATCCAATTTCATTTTATATAGTAAAATTAGCAATAAAAACTAGGAACCCTCTAATCTTTTAACAGATAATTTGTTTTCACTTCAAAGAAATTTTTTACTTAGATTCAACAATAATGAAAAAAAAAGAAAATCAGGCATTATATTTATAATTAAGGTAGAGATATTCAGCAGCTCACAGAGATCTCTCCTTTCTGAGAATTCTTTTTGTTTTCAAAGTCAGTGCTATACTTTTAATCAATTATTGTCTAATTATCTCATATCTGTTAGCCTTGCCTTGCCAATTTCTTAGCTATCCATAACTATTTAAAGTACAGAGTTATTCAAAGTGGAATAAGATAAATCTTAAGGTTGTTGAATCACAGTTTGGATCAAAGAACATGCTGAAAACTAGGAAGTTTGAAAGTGTAACCACCTAAATCCAATTTTTGCTAATTGGGCACATATGCCAATGGCTGACCTGGATGTACAGTGGTGAAAGGGTGTACTCTGTTGAAAATCTTGAGCTATAGCTGTAGCTGAACTCCACGGGCTAGAAGAGGGGGCAGAATTCATCCATATCATTGTGGATCTGTTTGCAAAGGAAAGGTGTCCTCGAATTATATCTGATGAATTATGCCACAGCAAAACAGTCAAATGGGTAAATTACAGGACACTGGATGTTGCTCTGCCTTCGTTGTTTTATAGACTAGGAATTGAAATGCTAAGTCCTACCCTGATATATGGTTACCCACTCCACTCCCTAGTATTGGTTTCTTTCATCAATGTTCTGGTAAAGAGGATTAGACTCTAAGTGGACTTCAAGTGGCTGGCTGAGCTTCCTGCCAGTGCAGCACAGGATCACTGAACCACCACAAGTATCAGTACAATCAGGATGAGAAGCAGAAAGACTGATTGGAAGATGTCAAATAATCTTCTCTGTACCTCACCCCATCCCCTCCAGGAATCTATTCTTTTTAAAAATATATTTATTTAAGGGGAAGCTAGGTGGCGCAGTGGATAGAGCACTGCCCTGAATTCAGGAGGACCTAGGTTCAAATCCGGCTTTGGACACATAACACTTAACTAGCTGTGTGACCCCAGGCAAGTCGCTTAACCCTATTGCCTAAAAAAAAAAAAACAAACCCAAAAAAACCCCAAAATATATTTATTTAATATTTTATTTTCCCCCAATTACATGTAAAGGCAGTTTTTAACATTATTTTTTATTAAATTTTGAGTTCCAAATTCTTTCTCTCTCTCCTTCTTCTCCCCATCAATGAGAAAGCAAGCAATTTGATATAGGTTATACATGTGCAGTCATGCTTGTGAAAGAAAACACAGACAAAAAAAGCCCTAAGAAAAATGAAGTAAAAGAAAAAGTATGCTTCAATCTGCATTCAGACTTTATCAGTTATTTTTTCTAGATTTGGGCAACATTTTTCTTCATAAATCCTTTGGAATGTTCTTGGATTATTGTATTACTGAGAACAGCTAAGTTATTCACAAATGATCATTTTACAGTATTGCTGTTACTGAGTACAATGTTCTCCTGGTTTGTTCATTTATCTTTGTATCACTTTATGTAAGTCTTTCCAGATTTTTCTAAGAGCTTGTAATTTTCTGTAGTACAATATTATTCCATCATGATCCTATACCACAGCTTGTTCAGCTATTACTCAGTTAATGGATATTCCCTCAATTTCCAATGCTTTATCACCGCTAAAGAACTGCTATAACCATTTATGCAATGTAGGTGGTTTTTCTTTTTCTTTTTTTTTAATCTCTTTGGATATAGACCTGGAAGTGGTATTGCTGAGTCAAAGGGTATTCAAGGTTTTATAGCTTTTTGGGCATAGTTCCAAATTGCTTTCCAGAATGGTTGAATGAGTTAACAACTCCATCAACAAAGCCTTAGTATCTCAATTTTCCCACATACTCTCTACCATTTGTCATTTTCCTTTTCTGTCATGTTAGCCAATCTGATACGAATGAGAGTTTCCTCAAAGTTATTTTTAATTTGCATTTCTCTAATCAATAGTGATTTAGAGCACGCATATGACTATAGATATCTTTGATTACTTCATCTGTTTTTTTTTTCTTTTAGTTAAGGTCTTTTTGAACTTTATATCTCTTACATGTGATTTTCATTCACTTCTATCATTATTTACAGATATTATTTTCAAGTTTTAAATATGCAGCATCCTGAAAACAGATCACTTATTTCTCATGAGTGGGACTCAACTGACTGACTCATCAGTTGGGTAGTGGTAGGAATCTTCAAGGATGACTGACCCCAGTGCCCCAAGAACATTTTATATCTTACTTCCTCCATGACTCTGAGCTGACTTGGAATGTTACTGAGGTCCTCAAGATTGTGTATGTGTGTATGCATGAATGTATAATATAATATATATATATATATATATGTGTTCAGGAATAGAAAAATAAAGGACACCTAAGAAAGTGAAATTTATTTTTAAAAAATAGACATGTGAGGTGGTAAGTCTATTGTCAGACCTAATCTGTTAATGGCATCAACTCTGTTAAAAAAGAATTGGTGGGAAATTTGTGATAGGTGGAAGATGCAACCTGAGGGTAGGGATAAGAGTTGGGGGAGAGATAAGTGTAAGAAACTGAAGTTGGACTGGAGGAATAATTTTGATGGAACTAGATCTCACAAAGCACTTTCATGGTTTCTTTATATGATGTACAGAATCAGAATACCTTCCCCACCAGTTTTCCACATAGATTGCATCATCACACACATTGAAAGGGCAAACAAAGAATGAAGAAGAAGCAGAAGAAAAAAGAGAAGGAGAAGGAGGAAGAGGAAGAAGAAGAAGAAGAAGAAGAAGAAAATATAGAGAGCAATCTAGTATACAAGTACCGCCTATTCCCATTGCATTTCATTTTTAGAGAAGGAAGGGGGAAGACTGTAGTAGTGAGGGCTCAATGACAGGAATTACAGTAGAGATGATGATAGTTTCAGGGAAGAAAAGAGTGCTTGTGGTAGTTCAAAGACTAAGAAAGCAGTGCTCACATATCTCTTTAGATGACACCACCTTGGAATAACTAAACTTAAAAATCCCTAGAACTCCCTCTGAGAGCAGCCACAAAAAAAATGTCCTGAAAAAAGTCCCCTCCTCAAAGATATTTCAAAATCAAAACTCCCAAGAATATAATAGTCAAGTTCTAAAGCTCTCAAATCAAGGAGAAAATACTGCAAGCAGTCAGAAGAAGACAATTCAAGTATTATGGGGCCACAGTCAGGATATCACAAAATTTAGCAATTTCTACAGCAAAGGATTTGAGGGCTTAGAATATTATATTCCAGAGGGCAAAAAAAGCTAGAATTATAGCCAAGAATCAAGTATCAAGTAAAACAGTACAATCCTTCAGGGGGGAAAAGTGGATATTAAATGAAATTGAGGACTTTCAATCATTCCTGATGAAAACTCTAGAGCACTCTTTTCTTCCCTGGAACTAGGACTAGTATCCTCCTTCCCATGCAGCCACAAATCTTGGTGTCCTAATGTTCCTCCTGCTGGGACTGCCAAATCTCCATACAGGCAATGAAACAGAATCCTGAGCTCAGCATCAACAAGATGACCCCTATAATATGCTTTTGACCAGTTGCTCGACTCCCTTGCCATCTGTAGGCTGAGAGCACCTGAAACTGCTGCTGCCACTGTTGATTCAGTTGCTTCTGAGGCCTGCTGCTGGTTTGCTGGGCACTTGCATTTGAGTGTACTCCATTCTCACCCACATATGGCAGACATTTCCTGCCAACTTTCTAAGTTTTCTTGGGCTGGAAAATTGTTTCACCTTATCCTTTGGTGCGTCCAACTACTCTAAATTTATTTTGAGGGGTTAAAGATGTTTGGAGGGTATTTGGGGAGATCTTAGGGGAATACCTGTCTTTTCTCCACCATCTTGGATTTGCTCCCAGGAGCCTAGTCTTTTTTTTTTTTTCACCCAAAGACAAGGTTAGTAGAATATCTGCCATATTGGCCAAACTCTTAAGGAATCTGAATGTTAACTATTGGCTAGATTTTAAGAATCTGAGCAGTGGCTAGATTTTAAGAATCTAAGTACCTTAATGAAGACAAGATGGATCTTATATACAGGAAGACTGTGGGAGAGAACTAGGAATGGCCAAATAGTCTCCAGTGACTGTGAGTTAATAGAACGCCAGGGACCTGGACCACATTGCCAAGGGAGAATGAAGCCTAGTTAGGATTAAGGGTGGGAAGTGGCCAGGGGCCATAGGGAGAGAAGACAATGGAGGGCTAGGCTAGGTTAAGGTTAACAGAGAATTGAGAGATTAGGCATAGACACTGAGAAAGGCCATTTGATGAGATTATAGCCTGAGGCAAACACCAGAGATTTGGCCATGTGGGAAAGTCCAAGATTTTTCTTTTTTGGGGTCCAGATCCTATCCTCATCATTACCCCCTCAAATAAATGAGATCCAAATTCTTTTGGGGTAAGTGGCAAAGGTCTTGGCTTCTGAAACTGCTTCCTACTGGCAAGGGGTATAGAGCTATCCCTGCCTCAAGGGAGTCCGAAAGAGGAGGTTGACTGGGACCAAGCACAGGCTGCATCCAGGGAGTGATGGGGGGAACATTGGTTGGTAACCACTGTTTGTTACCAACTGTAGGTGAATGGCCTGTAGTCTGGAAGACATAAATGTGACAGAAAATTGCAGGACCCAAATAGGACAGGATAAAACATTCTTATCTCTGTTTGGATTCAGATAATTCAGTTTTCCAACCATGCAGTATCAAATCCACCTCAAGGCCAGATTCAGGAATAGCCAAGTGGGTAACACTCTTTTTCTGAGACTTTTTTATTTTTAAGGCAATTGGGGATAAGTGGCTTGCCCAGGGTCACTCAGCTAGTTAAGTGTCAAGTGTTTGGTCTGAGGCCTCACTTGAACTCAGGTCCTCCTAACTTCAGGGCTGGTGCTCTGTCCCTTGCACCATCTAGATACCGCAGTAACATTCCTTTTCAAAGGTACATAATGGGGAAACTGAGCCAGGAGGATCCCATCTTAGACTGAGGTTAAATTGTTCTCTCAGCTTTTCCCAATGCTGATTTCCCACCAGTATTGACTTCTCTCTGAGTAACTTGTGGCATTTCTCTCAGTGCGTTATTATGATCCATCAGACAACTCAAAATAAAATCCTATGAGCTTTTACCTCAAACAGTAAGTTTCACCATCACAGCTTAGGAAAAACTTTTCCAGCATTCACATCTCAAATTTAAATTTTTCTTGGTGTAAAAAGCCAATCATTAGAGATAATTTCTATATACTTGCAAATTTTCAGCAAGACAAAACCCAAACAAGCTTTTTGACTAGTTTACAAATTTAAACAATAACCAATAATAACCAAATTATTTTAGCGGCAACCAAAGTTGCTTGACATAACTGATATAAAAAAATTCACCAATTTGAAACTTGAAACAAACTCATTACCAATCAGGTGACTTCAGTTTTATTAATTGCATTTCTGATTTATTTACACAGAGAGTCAACAGCTCATCATTAACAGTTAAAACAACAACTTCAAAAGAGTGTGCTTACCCAAGTTCAGAGGCAAGCTTCTTTACCTTCAGCATTATGTGCTGAACCTGGGTGATGCTTCCAGGCAAAGATTGCCCTAGGGCCCAAGACCATTGCCAGTGTGGCTCATGCTGTAGCTGCTGCTCCACCCCCCCTTCCTTTCCCTAGGTGGGGAGGATGAAAGCAAAGATGAGGGAGAAAGGGTGAAACTCTCTTCTCGTATGAGAGGGGTTTAACAGATACCCTCTTAACTCAAGGGAAGGGAGTGACCAATGTGTACAGAGGTGTTTCTAAACTCCTTGATGATCAATCACAAAACTTTCAGAATCTGCCAAGATGTTTTTAGCTGTTCTAACTTTTCCCTGTAACCTCCATGAATGAGGATTCAGGGGTGTAGTGGGAAGGCAGTAAGTAAACCTCAAGGAACCAAAAAGCATCTGCATTTTTTCCAATTCCCCAGCACCAAGAGAATTGACAGAATTGGGTATATGCTTTTGGATAGGGTATCTGTCCTTGTCTTCTATGCTGTGGAAGGTGTACCCAAGTCCATGGCCTTGAACTGAACAAGTGGACCAAAAGCCTGAGATCATCAGGTTGAGTGCAAGACAGTCTCATAACTGTTTGCCCCAAAAGCAACTCCAAGCCTTGATGCTTGGAGAGAGACTTCAACTGCAGGGCAAGAAAGAAGGAGGGAGTTTTATATACCTTCCAGTCTTGGCTGGAGAAGAACTTGGTGTTAGGCAGCTTCCCTGTATGGGCCGCCAAAATGTTGAGGTTCAGTGATTTTGGGGTGCTAAATCACAACACATGGATCCTGCCCCCAAAAAATTCAACCCAAGCCTTATTTCAGTCAAAGACAAGGTTTATTAGAACATAGGCCATATTGGCCAAACGCTTAAGGAATCTAACATTAGTGAGCTATTGGCTAGATTTTAAGAATCTGAGCTGAACCTAGTCTTAAATAAAGAAAAGATTATCCATTCCCTAGATTGGGCTAGGTTTTGGGAAGCCAAATGACTGACAGACTGGTAGAACTTTATCTCTCACTCTACCAAGGAGGTCCTCATTATTGCTTCTATGGATTCACCCTAAAGACAATCCATTCTGAAGTTAGGTGTCACCTGTGTATGGTGAAAGGCTGAACAGTATCCTTAGGGTACACTGTGAGAGAATTCTATGTCTCATCTGGAAAATGGCTGGGAGAGTAGTCATATTAAAATTTTTGTCCAAGGAAGGTCACATCCACATTGTCAGGGAAATATTTTCCTTGTTCATTCAAATAGGATCCAGACAGTATCATAGCCAGCATGCGCTGCTGGCATACCAGCACAGCCAGGAGTTACCACTAATCATTTTCCTGAATTTGCCAATCAAGTACCTAGCTGGATTTTGACAACAGCAGGAACAGAAAGTAATTTCACTGCTTATTGATTAATATGATCAGGATCTTCCTACTCTAGCCTTATTCTTGGTTTGCTGACTAATGGTAATAAGTTAATACTCAACATTAGCCACAATAATGGATTTTAGATGAGTAAAATGATAAATGATGTTACTGTAAACAGCCTCTGTTTGAGTGGGAAGAAATGAAACACTAGTCCAAATTGGGGATGGCCACAGGGAGTCAGATTTAGTTATAGCTCTCATAGTAAGCCTCATCATGAGTCTTTAGAGTTGGGGAAGGTCCTCATTCTGATAGTGGATCTCCATGGATTTTAGCCAGAGGAAATTACCCTTTGTAATGGTGGAGGCATTTAAAGAAATGGCTCAGAGTAGGTCATCCCGAGGGTTAGAATTGTGCAACATTTCCAGGGCAATTCAATGGGCAAGATCAAATGGAGTCCACAGGACCAATTCTTTTGATTATGGAGTCCACTTCCAACTCAGGAAATGAAATCTGCTGCCTTCTCCCATTTACAGTGGTCTCAGATCCTCTTTGGTATAGGGATATTTCCAAATGCCAATATCCTTCTCCAAAATGCCATAGTTGTCAGTATGTCAGATCAATACAATATCCAATATCAAATAAACATTTATTAAGTGGTTACTATATGTGAAACCGTATTCAGGGGATTTGCTATACCCCAGAGAGCCACCCAAATAGGGAAATTATAGCCTACTGGGCATAGCTTTGGCTTAGTTGAACATGTTTTACTTTATAGACTAGGAAGGGAAAATGTCATAGTTGGTGACCAATCGATGGGAACTTAAAGGTAGTAGACTCAGTCAAGGTTGGATAATAACTTGTTTAGTACATTTTAGAGGAGATTATTTTCAAAAATGGTTTGAAGTAGATGATCTGTTAGATATCTTCTAATCTTAAAGTTCTAAAATTCCATGTGCTGGATTGAATAATATTAATAAAAATATTCAGTGTTGCAATTCTATCTAAGAAATTCAAAGGTGACCAAGGGGAAGACCCAGATATAGTGGGTAGATGATTCATGGGAAATCAATGGTCAAGCAACAAAAACTATTAAATAAGAAATCATAGATTAATTGCCATTTTCAACAATGAAGGGAATGCTTAAGTAATGTAATCTAATGTGTGAACAGTAGATTACATGAGCCATGGAATCAATATTATACTGACAGACACAGATGCTTTGACTAGTTACTAATTGGCCATCAACTTGAGTGAAATGACTGGGAATGGTCAGTTAATAACCAATTGACTTCTTCAAAAAAAATTAAGTTGGTTTTATGGGTTTTGATAGAAGAGATATTAGCAGCCTACATATGCACAAAAGAAATCCCAACTCTAAAATTACCAACAGATGTTCTTCACCCCTCCCCCCAAATTCCAGCCTAATTTGCCTCTTCACAACTTCTACTCACTGTTCCTGGTTCATCTCACAGAAACTAAAAGAACAAATTGAATTCTTCTCCACGTGGTAGAAGACAATTATCATGCTGCCCTGAGGCTTTTCTTTTCTAAGCTAAATGTGCTCATTAAGCTTAATCAGTTTTCATATATGTATTTAATGCAATCAAATCATAACATATAAAACTATTTGAAAACATTGCAGCTTTTTATAAATGCTGATGATAATGGTGGTGATGGTGGTGATGGTGATGATAATGATGTCCTCAGTGCCCTTCAGCATCTTAGATGCTCTTCTCTGTATACTGCCCAACCAATCAAATTTCTTTTCAAAGAGTGATGCTGAGATGGAAAAGAATGATCCAGATAAGGTCTGATGAGGACACTGTAGTGGGACTGTGACCTTCCTATTGCTCTGTCAATTCAGCCCAAGTTTGTATTGATTTTTGACTGCCACATTATAGTGATGATTCATATTGACCTTATAGTATACTAAAACCTCAGAAACTTTTTTTTTCAACTACAGTTATGGTCTAATCATGCTTCCTTATGTATTTTTGAAGTTTTATTAACCCAAACGTAAGATTTTATATTCACAATTTTCATTTCCCACTGTTATATTTAGCTTAAATTTCTAGCCCATTAAGATATTTCTTGCATGCAGATTCTATTTCCAGTGTACTAGCAGTCAAAACCAGCATTGTGCTATCCACAAGTTTTCCTATTATTTTATTTAAGACACTAATAATGTCACACAGTACATCACTGAGTAAAACTTCCTTAGTACATTCTAGTGTAGACCTCTTTTCATTACAATATTGAATCATTACAACTACACTTTGAGTTCAGTACAAAATATTTTTTAACTGTATTGTCATCAAATCTTTTCATCTTGCCATTATAACAGTTAGAAGTGATTTTGGGCATGATTTGTTCTTGATAAAACCTTGCTGGTATAAAAGGATGAGACCGTCTAGATTGTAGGGTAGCAGAAAAAAGTGTAGCTGAGCTCTCCCCCAAAAGCTACTGCACAGAAATATAGAAAACTCCCCATAATGAATGAGTCCTGACTGGGAAATCCAGTACTTGTTATGAAATTTCAGGAAATATATTTCTGTCAAGCTAATTGATGTTAATCCTCAGAGCATGAGTAAGGGTTTCTATGTGGTGCCAATACATATGGTTGATTCCAGGACTGAGTCCTTATTGGTCAGTCCCTCTGTTACAAATAAGCCATAAAAATGGCTATACAATATTTATATCAGTCCTGGAGTGGAAAGCCAGTCCCCTATATTCTATATCACTGAGTACTTCCAGAGGCACTTATCCCCGAATTCAGTGCATTTGTGGAGGTTCCTGAATATGCTCCCATCATTGGGATAATCTATAAATCCAAAAAGAAAGTAAATTAAATGACATCTTTCCATCCAGAACTTCACAAAAAAAAATAAGATAGAAGCTTATGGATAATAGGAAATTGGATCATTAGCAAAAGTTCAAAGAAGTTAGTGGCATCCTCATATGACTAGAGAATAGACAACAACATTGGTTTCCTACAATGTTCTGTTTTTGGAGGCATAATCAGCAGAGAGCTGTCCCTCAAAGTCCTAGGCTGGTCAGAAATGCACATCTTAGACTAGAAAGCACATTAAGAGCAACAGTGTTAGGAGTGGGCCTAGAATGTACATACTGATAGCCCAGGTTTGATTTGGAATAAAGTTAGCACTGCAAAGTTATTGGATAGCTAACAAAATGAGGTTTACTTTTCCCAACAGCAAGGATAAGCAACAAGGATTAATAGCACTTAAGTTCTATAGACAAGGAACTCTTCATCACCGTATAAGAATGCATCTCCTCAACAGGCAAGGTACTATGACTGGCATTGTCTTCAGACATCCACTCAGGGTGTCACAGACTCCATGTGAGTGGAATATTTTATGCCCTGACATGACCAGGAAATTGTATCAAAGGAAAAAATATACAATAAAATACTGGGGAGAATTTCATTGCATTTTAGGAAAATATATTTCCTTTTTGGGGAAGCACAGAAAGTTGGTCATATCACCATCAGTTAACAGTGAAAAATGATATTGCATAAATTAGGGTAGCCAAGGGGCTAATATCTCCCTAGCCTTCTTTGCTATGTTACTATAGAGGATCCAGAAAATATGGCACTCTGAACCACAGAGATCAAGGTAACCCTAACCTTAAAAGGTCAAAATTTTTAAAAATGGGACTAAAGTAAAAGTTCAAGAACTAGGACTACCAATACCACACCAAAAACAGAGCAGGAGATAAGAGACTGTGGTACAAAGACCAAGTTAAAGAGCTGAGACTAGAGAGACAAGTAAACAAAAGACACCAATTACCACAAAAAATTGTTGTCCATCTAGACTCACCCAAAAATCCACTATAAAAAAAGATACTAACTCCATTTTGGTAAGCACAACTTCAAAAGGGGAAAAACAATGGAATTTACATAGGGACTGTATGAATGCCTGGAAGAAATGAACAATGGATTTTAAAAGATGAAATTAAAGATGTGAAGTAAAAATGGGGAAGTAAAATAAATAGATCAATCAGAACAGGAATGTAGAACCTCAACTAAATAATAGAATCCCTAAAAATTAGAATGGACCAAATAGAAATCAATGGCACTATAAGACAGCAAGGAATAGTATAACCAAATAGAAAGCTGGAAAAAAAATAGAAAAAAAGTAATATAGCTTATAATATAAAAATAACTGAACCAGCTAATAGGTCAAAGGAAGATAATTTAGGAACGACTGCAAACTCTGAAAGCCATAATTTAAAAAATACTAGATACTACATTTAAGAAATTATAAATGAAAGTAAATCCATATATTTTATAACCCAAGAGCAAAGTGGATATGGAAAGAATCCACTGGTCTCTCCTGAAAGGAACCCCAAGAGAAAATATTCCAGAAACATCACAGCCAAAATTCAGAACATCTGTATCAAGGGTAGGGAAACCGCATCCTACAGGACACATGTGGCCTGGTAGATCCATAAATGGGGCCCTTTGACTGAATCCAAACTTCACAGAACAAAACTTTTTTATTAAGGGAATTTGTTCTGTGAAGTTTGGATTCAGTCATAGGGCCACTCTTGAGGATCTAGAGGGCCACATGTGGCCTAGAGTATTCAGGTTCCCCACCCTGACAAAGACAAAAATGCTGCAAATAACTAGAAAGAAGGAAACTAAGTAAACACAGTCACTACTACATAACACCAGGCAATTTCTACTATAAATGAAAACAGATCTTGGAATATAATACTTTAGAAGGTAAACCATCTAAGCATATAACCAGTTTAATAACTTCATATTTATGGTTGAATATAATTTTACACAGAAAATAGACTTTTTGTGGAATAACGGAATAGAACTTTGTGGAATACTTTGAAGACTTTCTGATAAAGGAGAACAGACCCTGTGGGGAATGTGAAATACGATTACACGAGTCAAGAGAAACCTTGAAAAGTAAATTTATTTGAGCAATTGCACAATGCTACATAATGTTGCATAACATTAGAAAATGTTCTAATAAAGGGAGAAGCAAGAGATATTCTTTTAAAACTTTAAGTTCTTTAAAGGGCACTAGAAATAAATAAATATGAAAAAGGACACTTGAATCTTAATTTTTTTCTGCTCTGAGACCTCGAAGAAAGCAAAGAGAAAAGAGGGTAAAATGAATACACTAACAGAAAGGAAGAAGGAGGTGATTTTTTAAAAATTTCATAATTTGGGTACACAATAAAAATGTAAACATGAAAGGGTAGCTAGAATCAAATGAAACACATAGGATTTGGCATAGAAATAACTCAAATTCAAATACATTAAACTCAATATGTAAAGATGTGGGAATAAGGAAAGGAGGGAGTAAAGACAGACTAATACAGGAGAGGGAATAGTCACAAGCAAAATAAAGTTTCTGATCCTTTCAAAACCAGGGGGATAGAGGACAGAAGATACAGAATCAGAACCAGTAGAAAGAAGAGAAACAGAAGAAGAAGAGAAACAGGAGAAGAAGGAGAAGAAGAAGAAGAAGAAGAAGAAGAAGAAGAAGAAGAAGAAGAAGAAGAAGAAGAAGAAGAAGAAGAAGAAGAAGAAGAAGAAGAAGAAGAAAGAAGAAGAGAAGAAGAAGAAGAAGAGGAGGAGGAGGAGGAGGAGGAGGAAGAGGAGGAGGAGGAGGAAGAGGAGGAAGAGGAGGAGAAAAGGGATTATTATGATGACATTAATGTTATTATTATCACATTATGGATTATTATTGTGACATTAAAGTGATGAAACAATTTCAGAGAATGCTAGTTAGTATGAACTGATGCACAGTACAGAGAATTAGAAGAACAATTTTTACATGGAAGGCACCATTGTAAAGTAAAAACCAAGTAAGAAAGACAAGATATCCAATCAATGCTATCTATCTACAGGGCCTATGAATAATTATTTTAACAGAAAGATGATGGACCCACAGTGCAGGAGAAGAGATATATCCAATATGTGGATTTATTTTTCTTAACTATGCTTATTAATGACAAGTTCTTTTTCTTTTTTTTTTAAATTTTTACTGGGGAAAGAACATTGGAAGAATGGAAAGATTAGCAATTGTGGTGTTAAAAAAGGCCATTGAAACATTTTTAAAATGCATAGAGAAGAAGGATGTTTAGAAGGAAGTACAAACAAATAGGACTATTTTTAAAGTAATGTAAATTATCTATTATACACGTTCTTATAAGTAAGCAACAAGAAGCAAATATTTGTAATTTAATATATCAACCTCTCCTTTGTTCACTTGTATACATGGAAATGCCCATATCTTGTGTTTATAAACAGAATTAAAAAAAATAAAATAACCAGAGATAGTAGGAAAGACTGCTTAAAATACAAATAAATAAGAAAACAAAATCATATAATCAATGAACCAGAGTGAGAAAGTTGTTTCAGAGATTGAACCCTTCCACACTGCCCCCACAGAAGGTTTGCCGTCTCCTAAGAATATGAAAATCATTGCTGCTAGTCTTCATCATTAAGATTTCTCAATCTCCATCTTAATTTCTCAGTCTTCTCAATCACTAAGGTAATCATTAAGGTTGAACTATATGGTGTGGGAGTAAGTAACTGTTTTCTTCCTAGTAATATCATTTTTCTTAAATATCAAACAATGCCCATTTAGTTCTTGAAGTACAGGATATGGCTTTAAAGCTCTCTAAGGAAACAAATCTGTACATATGTTTTTTCATTACAGTAACTTTATTTGATCTTGCAAAGGGAAAGAGGGATCAAGCTTATCAAAAATCCATCTATCACTGTGTTCTATTGTCACAGTTCTTGATCCCTACTTGCATCTGCTCAAAAGCATTGCTTTGCATAAACAAAGGGTCAATATATTTATTCACTTATTTGGTCACTCCAACCCACGCCGTTATCATTTATGACACAATGTGTTACTTTTTGTATTTTCTGTGTATTGTTGTCTGTTTGATTCTGTATGCCTGGTGGTAAATTTCAAGATGATAAAATGAATTGCTTGAGAAGTTTTGAGTCAAACTGCAATATTAATTATGGCTATGAAAGGTTGGAGGTGGTCTTGAAATTAAATCTTTGGCTTGATATTTAATTCATTTCAAATTTACTTCCTAAAATATGAAAAATTGCATGAGTTTTG
Source organism: Phascolarctos cinereus (assembly GCF_003287225.1). Lineage (NCBI taxonomy): Eukaryota > Metazoa > Chordata > Mammalia > Diprotodontia > Phascolarctidae > Phascolarctos > Phascolarctos cinereus. Next base: position 288,016,328 of record NW_027555847.1, on the reverse strand, counting down.
TCAAGAATAAAAATTATATTAAACATTCATTTTCATATTAATATATTGTTAATTTTTTGGTGGGAAGAGAGAGATATTTATAACCAAACTCCTACTTATAAAGAACATTTCTAGGCTTTTTAAAATAAAATTTTACATCGACCAAAGGGAGAAAATGTAAAGAACAATCTATTCTAGATATTGGTAAGAATAATAAAGTATGGGATTTGGAAAATACTAATATGTTATTAAAATACATAATGATGATATAGTGGATAGAGTGCTGGGTTTGAAATCAGAGAATGTCGTTTCAGATTCTGACTCTTTCTTACTGCTATAATTCACATATCCTCAGTTTCTTCATTGGTAAAATGAGATAGTTAAAATAGATGACATTGCTTTCCAGATATGAATCTATAATGCTGTGATGGTAGGCATTATGATTAAAATTGTTTGGAAATGATACTCTATGCTTTGACTCAATGTGACTTTTGACAATGCGTAATTTGTATGACGCTTGCTTAACAATAAATGTGCAAACTAAATTCAGTGAATTATCCTCATAGTACTTCATTTCATAGCAGGAATCACAAATTATAGCAAGATAATTTAATGCAATAAAACTTCACATTAGGAGAGATTTCTAAGTTTCTTCTGCAGAATATTTAAGGAAGAATTTCTACATGGATTTTGATCTCAAAGGAAAAGATGGTAAAAAATTTGTTAGTGAATAAATAGTTTAATTACTCCCTTCATTAAAAGTGACAAGCTCTAATCTAATTCTGTGTCTCACTTTTTTCTATCCACCTAGAACAATACTACATAAGTCACTGATAATTTAGTGCAGCTATGTGGTGCAGTGGTTAAAGTGCTGGGCCACAAATCAGGAAGACCTGAGTTTACATACAGACAATTACTAAATGTGTTACCCTATGCAAGTTACTTAACTACCTTTTGCCTCATTTTCCCCCTGTGTAAAATGGAGGAATGACAGCACCTATCTTACAGGGCTGTCCTGAGAATGAAATGAGTGCTTAGCACAGTGCCTGGCACACAGAAAGCATTATGTAAATGTTAGTCATTATTTATAGTTATTACTAGCCAAATCATTATTAAATATTTAATTATTTGATAAGTCAATTCTTATGGGAATGGTAAAAATGAAAAAGCTATGGGTGATAGTATTTTTTGTTGTTGTTATTTTTAATCAAGAGATTTGGATGCCTACTCTTTATCTCCTAATACGTTGTTAACAGTAGTTTTGTTCTGGTTGATATTTCTTTATATCTTCTTACCTTGAGTAAGTATACCTTGTATCAGGTTTGGTGATTCTCTTTTTTTGCTATTATTCACATTTCTATCAATCTGAATTATATAATATTTCTTGAAAAAAGAAAAAAAATCATGTATTGTATGACAATATGATTTTCTCATATGAGAAAAAAAATCAAAACTAAAGAGTTTCTTGTAAGAAAAAGAAGAGAAAATCCAAACTGACTGAATGACAAGTTTGTAACAAATAAAATATGGCTAAAACCCTTAACAATGCCTACTTAAGATATAATTTATATATGAATAAGGTTACATACATACATACATATACACTTAAATATGCTATGCCATTTCAGTCAATTTAATAGAAACAAACTAGAGTTTGGAATAAAAAGTAACTATTTTGGTTAATAGAATACATGTAATATATATTTTATATTTTAAAAGCTCATTAAACACAGAAAACAAATAAAAAATGACAAAGAAGGGAAAAGGGAAGATATTTTTAATCAAGCAATTTTAAAATCAAGGCTCCTCTATAGAAGAAAAAGTGATGAAACATTGAGTATTTATAGGAATTGATAGTCTAACCACAAATAATCAAAAATGAATGTTGCAAAATTAAAAAAGAATAAGCATGATGCCAAATATCAGATGTGAGAACACACCTTCACATGAAGTTTTTTCAATTGGGAAGGTCCACAAGCATTGGTGTGATAGTACATTGCACACATTTCATTGTATTGATTAGTTTTCATAATTTTTTTCTTTAAAATATTATTTATGATAATTGATGGCTCTCTGGGAGAGTGCAGGTAGAAGGACAAAAGGAGAATTTTAATTAGATTAAAATATGTAATTGTAAATTGTTAAAAAATAATTTGTAGTCTAAATTTTGTCTTATTTTATTTAGCGATAGAGACTGGATCTGTGATATTGATAATGAGGAATTTGAATGAAAATAATACTCCGTATTTTAGCTTAACATCTTTTGTGCAACTCATTGTAAGTTGCCTAAAGTTATGAATGTTAAAGAATTTAAAACTTTAGAAAAAAATGAAGATAGGAAATCGGAATTATATTGCTTACTCTTAGTTTAGTCATGCTAATATAATAATATAGTGATTGCTATTCAGTCTTTTTCAGTCATTTCTGACTCTTTGTGACCCCATTTGGGTTTTCTTTGCAAAGATACAGGAGTGGTTTGCCATTTCTTTCTCCAGCACATTTGTAGATGAGGAAACTGAGGCTAGATTTAACCTCAGGAAAATGATTCTTTCTGACCCTGTGCCACCTAGCTGCCTAACAAATATAGTACTATTCCCTAATTCAATTTGCATATTTGGTGCTATACAAATGAAATGTCAAGAGGTTATTTTATAGAGTAAGCAAAATAACAACAAAAAATCATCTAGAAGAAGAAAAGTTCAGATATCTCAAAAGGAAACAATGAAAAAGTAAGAATGAAGGAGGCCTCACAGTAATCTTGAACTACAATCAGAATTAGTAATCATTAAAAACAATTTGGCATCCATAAAATAAAAAAAAACAGCGGAGTAGATCAGATAAACAAAGCTCAGAAGCATTCTGATATATTGTGTGATAAACCTAAGGACACTAGCTACTAGGGTAATGACTTCACATATGACAAAAATCTGTTAAAAAGAAGATAAAGAGCTTGGATGAAATTAAATTTACACCAACACACATACACACCAACATAAACACTTACACACACATACATACCATATAAATATACACATATCATATATAATGATCTACATAAATACATATATATATATATATATATATATATATAATATTTAACCCAAATATATAAGAATATAATATCATATAATTAGAGACAATGCTAGATCCACTAAGTCTAACTCCATCATGAACAAATTGATTCCTAGAAAGATTAAGCAATTTAGGGTCACATATCAATTAATATACATTAGGTGGAATTATACTCAGGTCTTCAAGGTTCCAACCCCAGCATTCTCTCTACTATTACCTAAATCCCACTGGTCATAATAACAAAATGTTAACAAAAATATTAAAAAGCACTAGAAACACTTTAAGGAGCCAATGAAATCAAGTTTTGAAGGAAAGCAGAAAGTTGGGAAACAGTCTTTGCAAGTGTCTCAGATAAAGGCCTCATTTCTCAAATACATTAAAAAATGGAGTCAAATTTTTGAGAATACAAGCCATGGTCCAATTGATGAATGGTCAAAGCATATGAACAGGTAGTTTTCGCATGAAGAAGTTAAAGATAATGACAGGCACATGAAGGAGTGCTCTAAATCCCTTTTGATTAGAGAAATGCAAATTAAAACAACTGTGAAATACCACCTCACACCAATCAGATTGGGTAACATGACAGAAAAGGAAAATGATAAATGTTGGAGAGAATATTGGAAAATTGGGACATTAGTGCACTGCTGGTGGAGTTGTAAACTGACCCAACAACACTGGAGAGCAATTTGGAACTATGCTCAAAGGGTGACTAAACTGTGTATATGTTTGATCCAGCAACAGCACCACTACATTTATATAACAGAGAATCTATAAAAAAAGGGGGGAAAGACCTTCATGTTCAAAAATATTTATAGCAACCCTTTTCATAGTAGCAAAATATTGGAAATTGAGGGGATGCTCATTAGTTGGGGAATGACTGAACAAGCAGTGGTATATGAATATAATGGGATGCTATTGCGCAATAAGAAATGACAAACAGGAGATTTCAGAAATCCTGGAAATAATTGTACAAACTGATGCAAAGTAAAATGAGCAGAACCAAGAAAACATTATAAACAGTATAAGCAACATCGTGTGAAGCTCAACTATGAATGACTCAGCTTTTCTAAGCAACAAAATGATCTAAGATAAGTCCAAGGGACTCCTCAAGCAAAATGCTATTCATATCCAGATAAAGAACTTATGGACTTTGAATGCAGATTGAAGCATATTTTTTCACTTACTTTTTATTCTTTCCCATGGTTTTATTTCCTTTTGATCTGTTTCTTCCACTACTGTAATGAATATGGAAATATTTCACATGATAGTGCATATATAATCTATATGAAATTAACTACCGTTTTCAGAAGATGGGAGAGGAAGAAAGGAGGGAGAAAAATTTGGAACTCAAAGTTTTGTAAAAATAAATGCCAATTTTTTCTTTATATGTAATTAGGGAAAAAGCAAACGCTATTTTTAAAAATTAAAAAAATACTTAAAAGGCTCTAAAAAATATTAGAGGCCAAAGGGATAAGACATCTTTCACAACTATGGTTATGAAGAAAATTAGTATACAAATAGGAGATAAAGTCATTTTTGTAGGCTGGGTCTGATTCTGGCTGATTTTGTACTTCAGAATCAGAAATTATGCAAGTTTATAAATCCATTGACCATCTATCAGTTTTCAAATGAGATTTATTTATCCTTTAGCTATGGAAAGCCCATTCAGGAAGGATATGCCATTGATTCATTTGAATGTAGTTTCCTTGCCTCTGTGTTAGTCATATTGAACACACCAATCACATCTGAGGGCAGACTCTCCCTGGCTTCACACACATATGCACATAATATACTATATATGTGTTTATATACATACAGATGCTCATATAAACATACATACACATATGCATATAAACATATGTGTGTATATATGTATGCATATATGTGTGTTTATATATGTATATAACATTATTCTATTCATACTTCTTTTCTCTGGATGCAGATAGTGTCTTTCTTTATATATCCTTTGTAGTTAATTTGGGTATTTATAATAGACAAAATAACTCATTTACTCAAAGTCACTCTTAAAATAGTATTACTGTTACTGTATACAATATTCTCTTGGTTCTGCTCACTTTGCTTTTCATTATTGCATTCAAGTTTTTCCATGATTTTTCTAAAACCATTGAGTTCATCTTTTCTTATAGCATGGTAGTATTTCATCAAAATCCTACTACAAGTGAGTCATAAATAGTACACATAAGGATTGAAGATGTCTCTAAATTTCTGTATCTCACATTTCTTTTGAGCTACCACAATTCTATTTGATTTGTACAGCACAGAGACTTCTTTGATATGAATGCACCATACTGGGCAATCCCATGCTAGTGTCTCCTATGTTTCACAATTGATTCCAAAGTCCTTCACAGAGAGCTACAGAGTGTCTTTGTATCACGTCTAAGCTCCATGTGAGCATTTCCCCTATGTGAGTTCTCTGTAAAACAGTCTTTTAGGCAAATGTATATTTGGTTCAAACAAAGTGGTCAGCCCATGAGAGTTGCACTTTGCAATACAGTTTGAATGTTTGGCAGTTCAGCACAAGAAATAATCTCAGTGTTCAGTACCTATCTTGCCAGAAGATCTTCAGACTGTTCCTAAGATAATTTAAATGGAAGTAATTCAATTTCCTGACAGTGTTTTAGTATGCTGTTCAGGTTTCACAAGCATTTAACAATGAGGTCAGCACAGCATCTCTGTACACCTTGTTTGGTAAACATCTAATACCTCTTCTCTCCCACACTTTCTTTTAGAGCTTCTTAAACACTGATAGGCTTGGGTGATGTCTTTTGAGTCATTCATAAATTGGATTTAAGTGAGGCAGAGTTGCCTCCCTCTCTTCCAGACTCATCAGAGCACAGGTGGCCAGACGAAGTCAAGACTATTGGCAAAGGCTTAGTATGGCAGTGGATTGGCATCCTTGATGTCTAATGAAGCTCTAAGTGCTCCATAGAACCTGCTTTAGACAACTTCATGATCCTTGGAACAAATTGTTCTTATCCACCCATTTTGCTGGGGGAAGCCTCTATATGCTTGAAGAAGATATTTTTGTAACTCACCTCATGGGTTTGAAGCTCATAAGTTATCCTCAGCCTAGTTTAGCCAATCTACTGAAATGTTTTCACCATTTCAGTGTGTGGCTATTGCACATACTACAACTTTTTGGAGCCACAGGTGAGAGTTGAGTGGCAGGTGGACACCAAAGATGGAAAGCAGCCTGAAATAAAAGGCTCAGCAGACTTCACACAAGAAGCATACATAAACACAGATAAGAGCCATAAGAAATCAGAGGTATGGAAGATTAAGGGAAATATTGAAAGACTTCGATGATTGAGATCAGTGGAAGCAAACAATTTATTCAATGATTACATTCAATAATTTGAGGGAAAACAATTCTGAAAGACATTTACAACTTTTTTTTTTCTAATACAATGACTAATCATTAGGCTAAAACTGTGGATGAAGTACACTTTCCAATCTTGGCAAAGTGATGGGCTAGAAGCACAGAATTAGATATGCATTCACAAACATGGCAATGTGCTGATTTATTTTGCATTACTGTACATATTTGTTTTCCGGGGTATTTCTCCTGGGAAGTTGGAGAAGAATAGGCATGGAAAAATTATGATTTGCTATACATTGTAATTAATTTAACTGAATATAAAGAAGAAAGATTAACAGTAATGCCAGAAGAAATATATTAAAAAATCAGTAATGAAGTTAAACCTCTGTAATCAGATTTTAAACAGTTAAATTAAAATTTTGTCAATAAAGAATTCAAAAATATCAATTGCTTATTTACTAAGTTAGAATTAATAAATATTTAGAAATAATAATTACTGCTGAAGCAGGCATATACGTATTTTCAGATACACATTGAGTACCCATCTATATTCTTCTAGCTTATAAATAAGTTCTACATAACTTTTAAAAAGCAGAAATCATGCATACATTTTTTAAACAGAGTCCAATAAAATTGGAATTAAATACTAGTGGAAGATAAAAACTTATTAAATTTTATGTTGATTTTACATATACATTAAGTAATGTAATATGTAGACATCTATAGGATGAAGTAAGAGATATTCTTACAGGGAAATTTATATTTCTAAGTGACTATGTTACAAAAAGAAAAGGAAAATAAATAAGTTTCCACACACATATATAAAAAATGAACAAAGCAATAATACAAAATGGTAAAAGAAAGAAATATCACAAAAGTAAATGCAAAAGTAAATAGAAGACAAGTTGTTGCTCATCCTTCATTATTTGAAGAGGACAAATGACATCATGGGACAATGTCTTGACTTGTTCATTAATTGGTTTGCAGTGAGTCAGAGTTGCACAAAGTTGTCAGTCTTACTCTCTCTTCCAGAGTCATTGAAATCCAGGGGCAAGACAAAATGACTGGTGATGACCTGGTATGCAGTGGGTGACCTTAGCATCTTTAACATCTTACCAAGTTCTAAGCACTCCACAGGACATGCTTTAGCCACCTTCATAGGCATTGGAATAATTTTTTTTATCTGCCCATTCCACCAGAAAAGTTTTTGCATACTTGGGGTAGATATTCCCCTAACTCACTGATGTGTTTCAGAACTCTTGGTTACCTTTGGTTCCAAGAAGCTGCAAAATTCACAGCAGTCACACCCTATTTTAAAAATAAAAGAAGTAAAATGGTTGGAATTATCAATAGGAATTTTGTTATTAAAAATGCATATTGACAAATGATTATCACATTTAACTATAAAAGAGGAATGCAAATAGAAGCTGTGCAAATAGAAATCTCTGAAATCAAAATTAAAAGAAGGAATAATCAAAACAAACACAAAATACATTAAGGATATTATATATACCTATGCTCTAATAAATAAGAATTTTAAAAGGAATAAATGATTGTCAACAAAATTTAAGCTGTCATAGTGGACAATAGGAAACTAACAATTCAAATATATCAATTGTTGTATGACAAATATAACTCAAGCCAATGATTTTTGCCTGGTCACTGTCATTGAATTAATCTACCAGAATCTTTATACCAAGGAGGACGACAAGAATCTTTGATCAGTTTACATTGTGGTGAAAGCCGTTGGATGAAGTATTGCACGTGGGATTTATTGGGACAGGTTCAGAAAACTTGGTCATGGTATTTGGGTCATCTATGAAATAGCAAGTCATTTCAGTACCCAGCTATTTGAGTGTCTGATAACTTAGAGAACAAGCCTACCAGTCAATTCCTTGAGAACAAATTGTTTGTGGGAGGGGAAGTAGAGTGGTTTGGCTCCATATTCAGCTTTATTCTCCTCTTTTCTCTTGACTAAAGAAAGATTTTGTTCATAGGTGTACTCACAATTTTCTAGGTACATAGAGGTCACAGAAGGTCAATTTGCAACTATATTCAAAAGAAATTCATTCTGAACACATACGTATTCCTGGATGCTGATGTTCCTTATATGCAACTCCGTGGAATAGGAAGCATCGGCAAAATTCCTGTATTGGTCTTGGATCAAAGAGAATATTTGATTGCACAGTCCTGTTTTCTCCAGAACCCAGACCACTTAGCCAGAATCCTGGCCACCTTGTTATTCTTGTTGTTCAGATATTTCAGTACCAGTTATCAATGTGGATGAAGATTTTCTAGGTTATGTTTCTCAAGGCTCTCTTCTATAAGTTATTTCTCTATTCATTAAGTCAATATCTTGAGATAACTGAGCAGCATATAATTCCTTATGATAATTTGCACAGTCCTTAAAGTAGACACTATTTCTCTGTGGGAAATAGTAGCTACACTTCTAGTAGAGGATAGTCTCCTAGATACATTTTACATATGATCACCAAACTAATTCAGGCATTAATCACCTCTTGCCCAGATTATTGCAATAGCCACTTAATATTTCTGCTTCATTTCTGTCTTTCAGTCTTTTCACTTCCCAGATGTCAAAGGGATATTGTTAAAGGAAAAGTGTGACTGTAACACAGTCTTGCTAAAACAGCTCAAAAGGGTCCATAATATTTCTAGAGTAACATATGGACTCCTGTGTTTGAAATTTACAGACCTTCACAATCTGGCTACAACCAGACTTTCCAATCTCATTGCAAATGAATTTCACTCATGCACTCTAAGTTTCACCCAAACTAATCAACCTGCTGTCCCTTATTTATAACAGTGCATTTACTATATTCATACTTTGGCACAGGTTTTTGAATAAACTCCCTATTCACCTCCACTTTTCAGATTTTTCTTTAGTTTTCTTTAAAGCTCAGTTTATTTTACTTCCTAAAGAAAGCCTTTCTGATTATTTCCTCAGCAGCTCTTTCCCCTCCCTGTGAAATTACCTTTTTGCTGTACTATATCTAAATGTATCAAATATTTGTGATATAAAATAATTAGAGAGAAAAAAGCATTTATTAAGCACCTAGTATGTCCCATGGATGGCTGCCAAAACTTTTCAGGGTTGCTTTCCCCCCTTAGTGCCCATCTGTTCAACCTCTCAAGAAGCTATAGCACACACAGTGGCCACACCCAGGTAACCATTTCAGCAGATGGGCTAAACCAGATTGAGGGTAACTGATGGGTCTCAAACCCATTGGTGATTTGGTAGGGTGTCTACCCCAAGCATGTGAAGACTTTTCCTGGTGGAACAGGCACATTAGAACAATTTATACTAATGGCCATGAAGACAGCTGAACAGGTGCTGTGGAACACTTAGGGCTTGGTTAGACATAGAAGACACTAAGGTCATCCACTGAATCTTGAGCCACCATTGGTTGTCTTGATTCTGTCGGATACTGTGCTGTGATGACTCTGGAGGAGAGAGTAAGGCCAATGACTTCTTGCAACTCTGCCTCACTTAAATCCAATTTATGCATGAATCAAAGGACATCATTCATACAGTTTTAACATTTTACCTATCTCAAAGCCCTGTGGTGACAGGCAAGTGATGAAGAAGTAGGTGTGGATACATTGAGAGCTGTAGTCACAATCTTGCACACAGGTGGCCCAGGTCAAAGGGTTGTTTTCTCACTGGAAGCAGCAGTGGGATGTATTAGCCCTGGTCTGAGCAGCCTTTTAAGGATAGCACTGCTCACCTCCTGGTGTGAGGAAGGAGCTGGAAAAGGTGCCCTAAAAATTGTCTGCTTACCCAACCCTGGCCTGATTACTGCAGCAGGTGGGGAATCCCACTCACTGTTTGAAACACAAAAAAAGAACAAGAAAGTCTGCAAAGACAATTCCACTCACCATTGGCACATGGAATGTACACATACTTGTAGACAGCAAAAAATCCAGTAGACCTGAAAGATGTACCATTCTTGTTAAAAGAGAACTCAGCAGGTATCACATCCAAACAGCAGCTCTGAGTGAAACAAGGCTGGCAAATTAAGATCAGCTCACTGAAGCTGGAGCTGGAAATACATTTTTCTGGAGTGGCCACAGTGAAGGGGAGCACTCAGGAGGCTGGCCTGGGTTTTGCAATCAAAACCAATCTAGTCAACAAGCTTGTATGTTTACCAAAAGAAATGAATAACAGGCTCATGACAATGTGATTGCTACTCACAGGAAAATATCATGCCACCATCACCAGTACGTACCTATGCTCCCACCGTGATGAACCCTGATGAAGTCAAAGAAAAATTTTATGAAGACTTGGAGAACTTTATCAATGTACTAAAAGAGGCCAAGCTTATAATTCTAGGTGACTTTAATTCTACAGCAGGTTCAGACTACCAGATTTGGCAGGGAGTCCTAGGGAGAAATGGAATTGGAAACAGCAACAGCAGTGGTCATTTGCTTTGAAGACTTTTGTCTCTCATGACCTTCTCATCACCAACACTGTTTTCCATTTACCTAAATGAAATGAAACTTCGTGGATGTACTCTCACAACAAACACTGACATTTAATAGACTATGTGATTGTAAGAAGAGGCAGACATGATATGAGAGTGAAGAAGCAGAGTGTGGTGAAGAGTGCTGGACTGATCATATACTTATCCTCTCCAAGTTAAATATTCACATTCAGCAAAAACGGTGTCCCCACAGCAAAATGACTACTAGAAGAATTAATGTCAACAGATTAGAGCTCTTCTCTGAGCAGGAACAGTTTGTTGCTAAAGTGGAGGGAAAGTTGAGTCAACACACAGTTGGCAACAGTAGAACAGAAAAGGAGGGGGCAGCTTTCAGAGATTTGGTGTACAGCATTGCATTTACTCATCTGGGTCAGAACACTTGCAAACACCAAGACTGGTATGTTGAAAATGATGGGTAAATTCAGAAGCCGCGAGAGAGAGAGAGAGAGAGAGAGAGAGAGAGAGAGAGAGAGAGAGAGAGAGAGAGAGAGAGAACTCCACAGAGTTTACCAGCAGGATAGTTCATCCATCTCTAAGAAGGCAGCATTTAATTCCAAAAAGGTAAAGTGCAAGAGAGGCTTAGAGGGATGCAGGATTCTTGGGTCAGTAAGAAGGCAGATGAAACAGTTTTATGCAAATAGTAAGAATCCAAAGTGCTATTGCGATGCCCTGAAGGCTATTAATGGGCCAAATACCTATAGTGTATCTCAACTACTCAATGCTGATGGAGCTACATTGATTAGTGATGAGGACATGATCCTAGAAACATGGGCTCAGCACTTCCATAGTGTCTCAACAGAACACCATCAATAATGCTGAGGTCATTGACAATTTATCTCAAGTTGAAGTCAATTCCTCCCTAGCTGAAGTTTCAACTGAAGAAGAGGTTTTGAATGCCATTAGGCTCCTTTCATGTGGCAAAGTACCTAATGCTGATTCCATTCCCACTGATATTTACAATGTAAGGGTCCATTGCTCATATAAAAGCTGACTGAAATTTTCCAGGTTATATGGCAAGAGAAGGTTATCCCCCAGGAGTTCAAAGATGCCTCCATTTTCCACCTTCATAAAGGTAAAGGAAATAGATTGTCCTGTGACAATCACAGGAGGGTCTTTCTCTCTTAGTCATTGATGGCAAGATATTGCCAGAGTCTTCCTTAAAAGTCTGATCCTTCACTTGCAATATGGTCATCTACCTGAGAGTAGTGTGGCATCAGAGAGGTGAGAGGAATGGTAGATATGGTGTTTTCTGCCCAACAACTCCATGAGGAATGCAAGGAACAAAATAGAGGTCTGTACATAATGTAGATATGACCAAGACCTTTGATATTGTCAGTCTTAAGGGCTTATGGAAAATTATGTCAAAATTTGGTTGCCAAGAGAAGTTAGTTGGCATTGTATGTCAATTTCATAACAGCATGCCAGCCTGGGTTCTGGATAACGGACAATGCTCTCATGCTTTCCCAGTCACCAATGGAGTGAAACAAGGCTGTGTGTTTGCTCCCATGCTTTTTAGCATGTTGTTTTCAGTCATGTTGTCAAATGCTTTCAATGAGAATGAACATGGCATCAAGGTCAGCTGATCTTAAATTCTTCAACTTGAAAAGGCAACAAGCCAAGACCAAAGTGGAGGGGTTTATTGGTGCATGATTTTCTGTTTGCAGATGGTTGTACACTCAGTGCAGCCTCTGAAGCTAAGGTGCAACAAAATATGTTTCAATTCTCTGCTACTTGTGCTAATTTTGGCCTAATAATTAACATCAAGAAAATACAGGCACTTGATCAGCCACCACCACACCATCCATACATGGAACCATCTGTTAAAGCAACAGGAGAAGTTGTGAATGCCATGGATAAGTTCACTTATGCTGGTAGTATACTTTCCAGGGATGCACACATTGATAATGAGATTGATGCACACATTGGTAAAGTCACCTCAGTGTTTTGGAAGCTTCGAAGGAAAATATGGGAGAGAACTATTAGACTGACTACCAAACTGAAGGTCTACAGAGCCATTATGCTGACCTCATTGTTGTATGACTGTGAAACCTGGACAGTATACTAGTGCCAGGCCAGGAAACTGAGTTACTTTCTTTTGAATTGTCTTAGGAAGATTCTGAAGATCACCTGGCAGGATAAGATACCAGACACTGAGGTCCTTTTTCAAACTAAACTACCAAGAATCACAAAACATACATGTGCCAAAAAGACTATCATTTGGAGAATTCACAAAGGGCAAGTGTTCACATGTTGGTCAAAAGAAGTGACATATGGACATTCTCAAGGTCTCTCTTAAGAACTTTGAAATTGAGCACTGGTCCTTGAGACAGGAGAACCTGAGTTCAAATCTGCCCTCAGACATGTAACACTCACTAGCAAATCACTTAACCCCATTGCCTGGCAAAACAAAAACAAAAACAAAACAAAACAAAAAACAAAAACAAAAATTTGGAATTGATTGTGTGACATGGGAACCACTGGCACAGGACTGCTCAGTATGACATGCCCACATCAGAGAAAGTGCCATGCTCCATGAGCAAAGCAGAATTGAAACAGTTCAAAGGAAACATAAGATGTGCACATTTAGAGAATCCAGCCCAAATGTTCACACAGCCTATTTGTGACTGACCTGTGGAAGAACATTCCTAGCTTCTATTGGTCTGATCAGCCACTGTTGGACACACTGAAACTTGACTCTAACATAATGAATAATATTCCCCAGATTCCATGGAATTCCTAGCATTATCTATCACCACATCTTCACATAAATCCTGTTCTGTGGTCAGTCTATTCTATTCACTATTTTCTAAGTAGAAAGAGGTAATATGGTTGTTTGTGTTGGATTCAGTCAGGAGACCTGAATTCCAATTCTACCTCAGAGCCTCATTAGTTGTCTAATCATAAGCAAGTCATTTAACTTATCAGAATCTCAATTTTTGCACCTGAAAAAATTGGAAATACTTCTATTACTACCTATGTCATAGGGTTGTTGAAAAAAAGTGATTTGAAAAACACAAAGTACTATACAAATACAAGTTATTATCTTCATCTCAGACACAATCCTGTTTTATACCTCTTTGTTCATGTTATTACACTTTCCAAGAATATTCTTTTACCACTTTTCTTTCTGAAGCCAATTATTTTCCAAGACTAGTGTATACTCTATGAAAGTTTCCCTAACTATTCTACATTGCTTTCCAGGAATTGGTGAGCTCTTTAGGGTAGTCATTTTTGTATAGTATTTTTCATATACGGCCTTGAACAGGAAGTCCTAAATTTACAATTGGTTTGTGCTTACATATAAATCAGGTTTTGAATCCCAAAGCACATTTTTTTTTCTTTAGGAATAATGTTCTAGATTATATTTAGGCTTTAAGGCTAGCCCAGAAAATCTTTTTGATCCAAAATGTTCTTGGCATAAAGTAATAACATATCAGTAATATTAAGAATTTAGTAATTAGTAATAATTTAGAATTAGTAATAATCAGAAGGAGAAACTACTTCTAACTCTATTTATTTGAACGTTCTTTAGGGCCTCTACTTAAAGAGGGGGCTCAACACATTTTTTTTTCTCTCCAAATGCCACCTGATACATTGCTTTCGGACTCTTTTGTCACTTCACGTCACTACTTCCTTCCTCAGGAAAGATATCTTTGGGAAATTTCATCATGCTGCAAGAATGAATTTGTCTGGTATTCACATCACATCACTATCCTCTGCCCCTCTGAATGGACCCTCTGACTAAGGAGGTGGGCAGGGGCCTTTGGCTCAAGGATCTTTTCTTTTAAAGAGGGTTTAACAAAGGTTTTTTTTTCCCCCCATTTCTTACCAGCTATGCTTCGGAACTCTATGATTCCCCTAAGCTGGGTATCCCTTCTCCCTCCATTTTTCAGCTTTGTGAGTGTGTGTGTGTGTGTGTGTGTGTGTGTGTGTGTGTGCATATCATTTCCCCCTATTTGATTATAAGCTCATTGAAGGAACAGAATGTCTATTTTGTTTTGTTTTTGCTTATATATATATATATATTTAGGCAATTGGGGTTAAGTGACTTGCCCAAGGCCAAGCAGCTAGTAAGTGTCAAGTGTTTGGTCTGAGGCCAGATTTGAACTCAGGTCCTCCTGACTTCAGGTCTGGTGCTATATCCACTGTGCCACCTAGCTGCCCCTGTTTTTGCTTATATTTGTAAGCCCAGCACTTATCACAGCACCTGGCATATGATAAGAACTTAATAAATGTTTATTGAATGAAATTTCAAGTAGCTCAACTTGGTTTCATTGGTATGTACTTGAAGTTCCATCAGGGTAGGGCTTGAGGATGAAAAGAAAGCATGATTTGAAAGCATATGGGTAAATATGAAGTCTTAGTATAGAAAGTTTAGACTTAAGAGCATAGATTAGATATGTAAGGAATCAGACTTCCATGTTTCCAGGCTTTGGAGCAATCTGTCTTTGGGAATGATTAGAATAGAATGATATTAATCATCTTACAAAAATCATCTGAATGACATCACCTTCTATAGGGAATCTCTCTTAAACTTGGACTCTGTGCTATAATCTTCATGATGATTGTGATTGAATATGTAATATTTTGGTAAACATATAGGATTTTAATACTTAGCTTACTATTAAAAAGTAGGTCATCTCACAAAGTGATTGGTTGTTACAATTTCTGTAAATCTTGTATGAATTTGCCATACGCATGAGAAATATTTTGTTGTGGAATAAAGGACACGATTGATAAATTATCAGAAAATTTGTTAGCTGGGAGACAATTTCTTAGTAAGAAGTGTTTCAATGCTCCCAGTGTTCTAAATATTTTTGAAAATCAATAAAAAAGGAGGAATAGAAACCCCATGTGTCAGGATTCTTATTGGGGTGGAATATTTCATAGTTACTGAAGCAATTGAAATGCACAGATACTTGCTGATGTAAATTACAGAATAGTTGAGTAACACTTTCTGAGTACAGAAATTCAGTCAATTTGTAGTTATTACAAAAAAGTGAAATAACTTGCACTCATAAAGGCAACGGAGAGAAAATCGGTATGTATTTCTTCACTTCGTGCTTAATTGGGAGAGTTTTCAAAATGGAAGTACTTAAGCTAAGCTAAGATCTACAGTTTCCCTCCTTTTTTAATTTTCCAATAAATGAAAACTCAGTATATTTTAGGGACAGAGCAAAAAGTTTGAAATACAGTCTTTCTTAGAAGAATGTTGGCTCAAAAACTATGTGCAAGGATTTTGCTTCTCATTGTGGGCAGGTGAAGAGTATAAAGGGCATTTAGTCTTCAGGTAGGATTCCCTGGAAGCTTAGGTTTTCTATTTTCTTGGAAAGGGGTGATATAGAACCATTCCCATCATAAATTTGAAGATTCAATCTTCATTAGTCTCAATAAGTCAAAGTGCCTTGATTTTCTCTCCCTCTTTCCTTGCTTTCTTTATTTCCTAATATCCCTCCTTCCTTTCTTCTTTCTTTGCATTCTCTTTTCCTTCCATTTTCTCCACTTCTGTTCCTCTCATTCAGTTCTAAAATTTCTCCAATCTAGCTTCTAGCCTCATTGTTCAACAGAAATTATCTACACAGTTACCAATCACATTTTAACTGCCAAAATGAATTGTTTGTTCTCAATCTCAGTTTTTTTTTTCTGATCTCTTTACAGCTTTTGACACTATAAATTCTCATCTCCTGAAAATTCTGTTTCTCTAAGGTTTTGCAAAACTGTTTTCTTCTTGTCCTCCTCCTGCTTATCTGATTTCTCCATATTCTTCTTTGATAGATAATTGCTTAGGTCATGGAATAGTCATGGATGTCCTCAATTGGCCCTCTTCTTTTCGTTTAAGTTTCTCACTTTGTAATCTCTACAGTTCTTGTGTGTTCAGGTTCATCACCATGCAAATAATTCCCATATCAATAAATTCAGTTATTTATTTTTCCTCACCAGAGATTCAGTTTCACATCATGAACAGATTTTTGACATCTCAAACTAGATGTATCTTGGACAACTCAAATCAGAATGTACAAAACACAACTCTTTCTCTTGCCTTCCTTATTTAGATCCATTGCTCTTCTGAATTTGACATGTGTTAATGGGTATCACAATCCCTTTAGGCATATAGCTTAATAACCTGAGCATCATCTTCAACATCTCACTGATTCCACATATCCAATCTGTTGCTAAATCTCATATTTTTATTTTATTTTAAAATTTTGTTTGTTAATTAACATTTTTTAAAACTTTGAGTTCCAGAGTATTTCCCACCAGCCCTTTCCCTATGTATTAAGAAAGCAAGCAATATAGTGCCCATCATATATGTGAAATTATGCAAAACATATCCATATTAGCTATGTTACCAAAAAGAGCAAGAAATTGTGAAGAAAATATGCTTCAATCTGCCCTCAGAGTTCACCAGTTCTCTTGGATATCATTTTGTATCATGAGTGCTTTGGAATTGTCTTGGATTATTGTACTGAGCAGAGTAGCTAAATATTTCACATTTGATATTCATTATAATACTGTATTACTATGCATTATATTCTGCTGTTTCTACTCACTTCACTTTGTATCAGTTCATATAAGTCTTCTCAGGTTTTTCTGAAATCATTCCCTTCATCATTTCTTATACTATAATACCATTGAAATAAAATAATATTAAAACATGTTAGCCATTCCTCAATTGGTGGTCAAATTCTCAATTTCTAATTCTTTGACATTACAGAAAGAGCTGCTATAAATATTTTGCACATATGAGTCATTTTCCTTTTCCTTTGACACCTTTTGAATAGACCTAGTAGTGGTATACCTGGGTCAAACTGTATGTTCAGTTTTATAGCCTTTTAGTCATAGTTTGAAATTGTTATCCAGAAAGGTTGGACCAGTTCGCAACTCTACCAAGAGTGCATTAGTGCATAATTTTTCTCACCTCCTTTCCAGAATTAGTTTTCTTTTCTGTTATGTTAGCACATCTGATATGTATAAAGTGAGAGATAGTACCTCAGAGTTACTTTAATTTGCATTCTCTAATTCTTACTAATTTTGAGTATCTTTTTCATTTATAGATTTTGATAGCTTTGATAGCTTAAAAAAACTACGAATAGCTTTGCTTTCTTCTTCTGAAGATTGCCTATTCATATCCCTTGACCATTTATCAATAGAATAATGGTACATTTTTTTTTATAAATTTGGATTAATTCCTATATATACTTGAAAAAAGAGGCCTTTGTTAGAGAAATTCACTATAGATTCCTCTCCATTTCTTGCTTTCCTTCTAATTTTGTTTGTGCAAAATCTTTTTAGTTTCACATAATCAAAACTACCTATTTTACTTTCTGTGATCTTCTCTTTCTCTTGATTGGGAGCAAAGGCCATTTATTTTGCTTTGCATTAAAGTGCTTTGCAGCCTGACTTCACAAGAACCTGGAAAGACATGTATGGTCTGATGCTGAGTAAAGTGAGCAGAACCAAGAGAACGTTGCACACAATAACATCTATGTTGTGCAATGTCTAATACTGATAAACTTAACCCTTTCCAGCAATACAAGGATCTAAGACATCTCCAGAGGCCTCATGATGGAAAATGTTATCCACATCCAAAGAAAGAACTGTGGAAGTTGAATTGCAATTTTTTTCTCTTCTGTTGAGTTTTGTTTCTTCTTTCTGATGGTTTCTCCTATTGGTTTTAATTTTTTACTTACAACATCACTAATGTGAAAATATCTTTAATAGGAGTGTAAATATATAGCCTATATCAGATTGTGTGCCACCTTGGGGAGGATGGTGGGGAGGAAGGAGAGAAAAATTTTAAACTCAAAAGCATATGGAAATGATAATTGATAAATCAAAATAAATTAATAAACAATTTTTAAAAGTGCTTTGCAATCTGACTGACCCCTTATTACTTCTCCATACTTCTTTCACATTACTCACCTCTGTACACTCTATGATCCAGCCATGATAGCTTTCTGTTTTTCAAAAATAATGGCTTATCTTCCATCCTCATCCTATTGTAATACCTCTTCCTGTGGCTGGAATGCATTCTTTCTTACCTCTGCTTCTAAGAATAGCTGGTTTACTTAATGAATTAGCTTAACCTCCACTTTCAATATAAATGTTTTTCTGATCCCTCCTTCACCTGTATTCTTGTTCCAAAAATTACCTTTTATTGATTTTGTTCTTGTATATACTTATGTATGTACATGTTTTCTTCCCTGTTAGAATTCAAACTCCTTGAGAGACATCTTTGTATCCACAATGCTTATGCACACAAAAGCAGAAAGAAGCATCATTTTATTGACATTTGTTTATCTTCTATTGCAATGCTCACAAGTATTTTTTAAATAGAATCATGAAAATAAATATAGCTTATACACCAACATCAATAGTGAGAGGTGAGGAATCAAAAAACAATTATCTTAGGTCTGACAAGGAACTCTGAATTAAATTCACATAGACTCTAACATTGGCATTCTTTTTCCATTAAGAAAGGCAAAAAATCAAGGACATAAAAATTATATTGGAAAATATGGATCCAAAATTAAAAATGGGAGAGACCAAAGCCTTTTAAACTGCTCAGAAAGTTTAAATCTATACATTATAAATATTTCTTTGAGAAGAAAATCAGAATTTTCTGGGCATGCCAAAGACAATAATGTCATTGAAATAAAAATTCTGATGGATTGATTATATTTTATGAACATAAATCATGAGTTATTGATGTAGAAATTATTCTTAAGTCATTTGTCAATGTACAGTAATACCATCAGGGTATTACAGTAAAAAACAAAATTAGCACAACTCCAAGAAAAAGAACAAAAATCAGAAAAAAAAATGTGTGTGCATACAGATACATAGACACATACGTGTGTATAGCAATTAAACAGCTCTACCCTAAACCTATTTAAGCAATTTTTTTAATGCTAAAATGGCACCAATTCAAATAAAAGACATCAGTGGCAATTAAAATACTTTCATACAAAGTATATGATATGTTATAAATCAAGCACAGCAACAAGAGAAAAACACCTTAAAATGTACCTTATTTCAACAAACACTTGAGATACTTGTCAAGCAAAGAGAGACTATACCCAAGGTCAATACCCTATTATAATAAAAACTCCTTTATAAATCTTACAGAAAATGATGGTTGACAAGTATGGGTAGTATCGACTCATAAAACAAAGAGGAGCAGTGAAGGATAAAATGGATTTAAAGAAATCTTGGTGACAGGCCCAACTAAGTCATCCAAAGGGCAAATGATGCTGACAAAGGAAAGATGGTCAATAAACAATAATGTAAATGAGCTGCAAAAATATTTATAACAAACTCTTTATCATTAAGGACAGTGGTGATGTATAAAATTGGAGGAATTATGCTAAAAAGAGGAGAAAAGGATAAGAAAAGACAATAGTCTGGAACAAGTATATGTAGAAGATGTTCAAACAGGAGTCATCACATATTTGGGGTCATTGAGTAAGCAACTTTCAATGAATTAAAGTGATGGCATCAAAGGTATGAAATGTATATGATATTATTATTCCACATTTTGAAGATAAGGAAACTGAGGCAAATGGAGGTCTAATGACTTGCCCTGGGTCACACACCTAGTAAATATCTGAGACTATATTTGAACTCAAGTCTTCCTGACTCCACGTTCAGTGCCATCTAGCTGCCAAAATAACAATTTTCATAATAAGATGAAAAACCTATAAAGGGATTTTTTTAATATACTTGGGCAAGAGTCAGACTTTTACATGTGATATTCCAGAGTAGACCTCAAATTAACTATCCCACAATTGCATGAATAATGTAGGAAATCTCACTATGTTTATTGTTGGTCAACTACATAGAAGAATTTGATCCCTACAACTTAGAGAGTTCATTCATCAATGTTCATATGTGTACCATTTTAATGCCATTTTTGAACATAATCAACTTCTTTAACCGAATCAACTTTGAGCTATTTTAATTGAGCATCCCCTCCTATTTCTATTTTATTCTAGTTTGATATTATTTTGGCCCTTCGTCTAACAAGTTAGTGGTAAGGCTTTACAAGGATAGCTAATTCATAAATGACTGAAATGTTTGTAGTGTTATTTCTTACCTATTAAAATGTAAGCTATTTTATTTTTTGTCATTATTTGGTAATTGCTATGTCAAATTTATGAATCTTCTAAACAAATACTTAAAACTCAAGTTGTTGTTTTTTTTCACACAAACCTTGCCTAGTTTGTTTCTTGCCCTGAATTCTTATGAAACATGTCCTTCTGAAGCAAAGAAATTTTCTACTCATATGCATACTTTAACATATTCTTCCTATGCTCGGTATTACTTTTGCTTTATAAGTATTCTAGTTGAAGGTTTCCGCTTTCATGGTTCCCTGTCTTTTTATACACAATTGCACTGAACTCTTCTCATCTTTCCTCAGAGACTGTTTTTTTTCTACTTCATTACAAAAACAGAAACTTCAGAGTCATTACATTTAGAGGATAAAAACTTGGGATTTCTTAAGTAGCAGCTTTTCTATGAAATAAAAGAACATTTTTTCTGGCTTCATCTTTGATTATGGAGCAGATTCAGCCTATTGGAGGCATATTAGTTAGAACCAATGTGACTGTGATGATTTTATATAAGTTGGGATAGGGGGACAGTATAAGGAAATGTCCTGGGAGGGAGTGAAAAACAGGGACTTAAGAGTGTGCAGAAAGCTCTAGTCAAGGTCTCCATACCCCTAGTTCCTGTTAAGAAGGTCTTCTGTTATTAATTGTTTTCTTGATCACCTAGGGAGATTCTAAGAATTCCCATTCTGTTTTTAAATTTTGTTATATCAAAAATAAGATTTGTCCCAGGAAGTAACTCATTCTAAATGTTCTGCAGTGAATATGCCATATCAAGCCTAAAAGGAGTGGCCAGAACACCAGGAGAATGTAATCTCATTTGAGAAGCATGCTTAAGGATTATGTTTTCAAAGATCAAGCATTGAGATAGATCTGGAAGCCTTATATTTCACCCTTTATAGATATAAAAACTGAGGTCCTGAGAGTTTTGTCTGTTCAAAGTCACATAAGTAATAATTGAACAGAGCCAGTATTCATATTCAGGTCCTGTGACTCCCACCAATTTCAGTAGTCATTCAGTGCACAGTGGCTAAGTGAGTGAGTGAGTGTGTGTGTGTGTGTGTGTGTGTGTGTGTGTGAGATATAGAGGAGAGACAGAGACATAGAAGTGGAGACAGAAAAACAGCAGAAAGACAGACAGATAGACACTGAGTCACACAACAAGACACAGACACATAGACAGGGAAATAGAAAAAAGCATTCTGAACTATGAAATAATAATAATAAAAAAAAAACCACTCACAAATAAGGCTATTATTAGATTGAGCTGACAACAAAGAATATGCCTTCCACAGAAATATCATCTGCTATTATTAACTCCTCCTCACACACAATAAATATGAGGTATGGCCTTTTTCAGTAGGTTAGGCATCTCTGCAAAGATAGACACTGAATTTCTCCAAAATCATGTACTATTCTGTGAGGATGCAAATCCTGAGTGGCATTCCTGCTTTTGTCAATTTTCAAATTGGTCTTAGAATGCCTAATTCTTTTCTTTTGGATAATTTAAAAATGATTTTATTTTTAAAGCTATTTAATTGAAGAAATTAAAATAAATGTGAAAATGACTATTCAATCTCTTTCTATAAACCTCTCTGAAAGAATCTCATTTTCTTATTTTGTCTTACTTTTCCTGCCTAAATGACTATTTAGTTCACCTTCACCTTATTTAATGGTAGATTTGGAATTTACTTTATTCTGCTTCCAAAGGATTTATTTTTAAGAGATTAATAGACTATTCAGAGCCTACTCCATTCAGGATTTTGCTCAAAATTGGAACTACCTCAGTGGGAGCTCAGCCATACCTGTGTTGCTTTGTCTCCTTTTTCTTGACTGTGAATAGACTTTGAATATTTTTTGTTTTATCAAGCTGATTTTACTTGGTGATTTCATGAATGAGCCATATTTGCTCTGTTTTTGCTGCTTTTAAAAAGAGCAATCAAATTGCATTTTCTTTGGTTTTGTCAGAGAAATATTTTGTCAGAGAGAAGCATTCAAGGCAAATGTTGCTAGGGAAGCATATGAGTTTGGTAAATAAATAACACAATCTTTTTTGAGTGCTACAGTATTTTGGAAAGCCTTATTAAACATCTGATTAATAAAGTTAAATATTGCTTAGTCTGATCCTACAGATTCTAGGACATTTTTCACTGATTATTGCTGTAATTATATAAAAGAAAGTAACAGAGAATACAAGAATATGAAAATGCAATTCAAAAATCTCTATGTTGATTCCTAGAGTTAGCTTATTTTCTTTATTTTCCCCCCCACAAATAAAAGGGTAGGGAAAAATATTTTTTTTTACAGAATGTGGAAATACAGGGAAAACATTCATAATGATCATAATCAAGAATCTAAAAGTGATTAACCTGCTCATTTTGTGTGCGTCTATTCATTTTTGTGTTGTTACCCCATTAACTTGTGAGCTTCTTGAGGGCAGGGACTGTCTTTGTCTCTCCCCCTTTTTTTAGTTATCAATAGTGCTTAGCACAGTACCTGACACACAATAAATGCTTACTAAATATTTATGGACTAACGTAATAAAGAAGATTGTCAGAATAGATTAGAAAACAAATTGATAGCATATAATTCAATTCAATTCAATCTGACACCTCAACTCAGTGTTTTCTCCCTTATCTAGATAGACAGCAATCCCTGGGTTAATTATTCAGCCAAATGTATTTATATTACAATACTTTATCATGCAATATAGTAGTCACCAGGTGGTGAGCAAAACTGACAAAGGAATGGTCTGCTTTTCTTCTCTCTGTCCATTATCCCCCACTTTCCCCTACCTTGTGGTGGTTGACTTTTGTGCTTTTGGCTTTAAAGCAAATTTGAAACAAAAGAGTCCAATTTAGGAGATAAAAATAGATCAACAATTAAAAAATAAGAAATTTGTTATTTAAAAAGTACTCATACCATGACCCCTTAGAAAATTCCACTTTGTCTGGTCACTTCTTTTATTCAGATATTAATTATTAGGACATATATTATAATTTAATATTGGGATATATTGTGAATTATTACCATTAAATTATAAATAATTTATTATTAGTACATTATGATCAGACAATTTATTATATAAGCAATATCTTATATATGTTTGATCAGAAATTCTTGAAAGCCCTCAACTATTGAAAATCCATTTTTATCTGTGGAGGATTGCGCTAAGCTTTGTTGGGCAATTTATTCTTGAATATAATTTGAATATTTTGAATGTTGCTATATTATTTATTATTTAGTTTTTAATAGAAGCTTCTAGGTTTTATGTGATCATGACTATAGTTCTTTGGCACTTGAAATCTTTTCCAGTTTTTTTGTGTTATTATTGTTGCTAATATCAATGAGGGAGCTCAGGATATGATACATGAATTCTTTCTACATTTATTTTGTCCTCTAATGGGTTGGAATTTTTAATTTATGAACCCCTGTAATGTGTCTCCATTCTTTGATATTGCTTAATTATTTTGGTGTTGCTCTATTGTCATTTTTTGAAGGGTTGTGGAGTTTGCTGTAATATCTTTGTCTTCTTCAAGAGATTTTAACTCAGTTTCCTTTATTGCTAAGTACTTGTTAACTGGGGTAGCTAATTTTTGCAATTGCTTGCTCTTTTTCCTATCAGTTACCTTTTTTCTACCTTTATTAATCATTCTATAATTTTATTTTCCCAATTCTGTCCTACTCTCCTCCCTTTTCTCTATAATCCACCTATACTCTCCATGTAGGGTTCTTTGTATTACCTTCCACCTGTTACATCTTTCCTCTAAAATCGCTTTCATCTTGTAATTACATATGGCCCCCTGCAATCAGTTTTGTGTACTTGACAAACATGATATTTTATTTTTCCGTATCCAGTCTTTCACTTCCATTTGCATATTAGTCATGTGCCTCTCATGGCCCTACTGTTAGTTATCTGTGATCTCTGGGGACTGAGAGTTGGATAAAGTCTATGGCTTTCAAACTGTAACAATGATATATTACATTGGGGCACAGTCTAGAGAGACTCTGAGTGGCCACTATAATTTGGCCTATTCTCCTCCTCTCAAAGTCACATTATTTGGGACTCCATCATTCTCTTTGTGATTGACTTTCTTCATTCCCTAAGCTTGCCCATGAGGCTAATAACAAAGGGAAAGGAAGAAAAGAGAACAAACATTCATGAAATGCCTTTTATATATAGGCACTGTGCTAAGTAGGTTACAAATATCATCTCATTAGCATCACTACTAAAGAGAAACTCTGAAAGGCCTTTTGCTGTTTGTTCACTTCTCTACATTTCTCTTACTCTTTGTTCTGTTTGCCTCTTTCCTTCCACACATTGTCAAAAAATTATAACCAATGTTACACTTCTCATATCTTCCTTCCTCCACAGTCTCCTTCTCCATACTTTCCTCTTCTCTTTCAACTTTCTTAATTATCAAAATCTGACACTTGTTTGATTCATATTCCTTAACTCAGAGAAGCAGTGGGTTCCCTCCTGTCACACTTCCAAGGCAGTACAATGCTTACAATGGCAGCTTCCATGAGGAAAGTAGATTTTTATTTTTTTTTTTGTTTTCTTTTGTTTTTAGGCAATTGGGGTTAAGTGACTTGCCTAGGGTCACACAGCTAGAAGTGTCAAGTGTTTGGTCTAAGGTCGAATTTGAACTTGGGTCCTCCTGACTTCAGGGCCCATGCTCTATCCACTGTACCACCTAGCTGCCCCAAGCAAGACATTTTTAGACCAGCATGATAATCAAGTAGGGTCAGATGGAATGCTAGAGACAAGTGTTATCAGGCTTTAGTTATTTTTTTTCTGCTACAATTATTTTATTGTCGATGCTGTTAATTTTCATATTTGTGTCTAAAATTGGTGCTTTGAGAGACACTTTTCTTATGTTGTTGGAAAGTTGTGAAGTAGTTTAGCTCTTACACTCTTTATTCCCAGGTTTCCTTATGTTTAATTTTTAAAGACTGATTCTATTTGCATTACATAGAGGTCATTAAAACTAGATTTTTATGTTTATACTGAACTAGAATGATACTCATAACTAGATTTGCATGCTCATTACTGAGTCAATAATTTTCCCTGGTAGTTTCAGTAAGCATCTCTCTCTTGAGAAAAAAAAAATACATATTTATTTTCTTTGGTTTAGCTTTCTAGGTCCTCTATGTTTGATATTCAGAAGATTTCATGAGTCCTTGACCCATAACAGAGTAAATTATATTGGATTAAGATACAAAAGTCACTCCCTCTTCTAGCAGACTTTTTAAGAATTAGAAGTAATTGCCAAGGCAAAACTTTGAGGAGACAAATAAAATACTATCAGAAGAATAAAAAGGGGAAGTCAAGATGGCAGAGTAAAAAGTAAGTCACTCTCGCCCTTATCAACCTCTGAAAGCCCAGAAAATATCACCCCAGGAAAAACACTGGAACAGCTGAACCAGAAGAAAGATAGGGTGTAGCAGTTTCATAGCCCAGGTAGCTTGAGGGATTAATGGGAAAGGCTCCTCTTGCCCTGGGGGAAGGGTAGCAGTACAGAACAGGAGACGTCCCAGCACCCTAACTGAAAACCCCACCTCAGCATACTAGGGGGAGATCCTCAGCCCCAAGTGGTGGAGCAGGCAAACACCAAAATCAGGAACCCCAAGTGCCTCAGTAAGGGCAGGGGAACCAACCAGTGGAAACAGGCTCAAAAAACCACCTCATACCTCAGCTTTCTACAGCAACCATGTCTCCTAGTGCCTCAGCAAAACTCTAGGAAGTGCTCCAAGGGTTCCCCTTGGTGGAGAAACATTCCACAACAGAGAAACATCCATCTGAAAGGAGCCAAAGAAAGCAAAATGAAGGAAAGGCCAAGGTGAGCAGGCAACCTCCAGGGGGCAGACTAGCCAATCCTACCCCTGGAGTTCCAGTGTTGCTGTTTCCAGCCCAGCAACAGGTAAACTGCCAGAACCCTGCAGCCTCCAACTGCCAATATTGGAGGCCCCAACACAGAAAGCCAGCAACCAGGCCACAGGTTCCCAAAACAAAAAGATTGGGCCAGTCACCCCTGTTCCCCAGCTGGAGAGTTCAATCTTTTTAAAGGGCATGAAATAAGCAAAAACAATGAACAAAAAAGAAATGCACTACAGATTCTTATTAGGGGAATAGTGAAGATCAAGGCAGAAATTCTGAAGATGACAACATTGTCAACAAACCTACATCGAAAGGGATTGTTGATAAATCAAAATAAATTAGTAAAAAAGGGGAAAAATAAAAAAAAAATAAAAACACAATTGGTCAACTGGGAAAAAAAAGTATACAGAAGAAAGCAACTCCTTAAAAAGTGTAATTGGCCAAATGGTGAAGGAGGGACAAAATCTAATAGAAGAAAATAAGATCTGTGGAGTCTGAACGTAGATCAGAGAATACTATTTTCACTTTTTTTCTATTTTTTTTATCTTTTATTCTGATTCTTCTTTCACTACATGACTAATGTGGAAATACGTTTAACACATTTGTATGTTTATAATGCATGACAGATTGCTTGCTGTTTTGAGGAAGAGGAAAAGAGAAAAATTTGGAACTTAAAATTTTACAAAAATGAGTGCTGAAAACTATCTTTACATGTAATTGGGAAAATACTATTAAGGGATAAAAAGAAAATAAAATGATATCCACATCCAGAAAAGAACTACTGGAGTCTGAATGCAGATCAAAGCATACTATTTTCACTTTCTTTGTTTTTATTTATTTTTTTTTCCTGTATTTTCTTTCACAACATGAATAATGTGTAAATATGTTCAAGGTGATTGGACAGGCATAACCTATATCTGATTGCTTGGAAAGTGAGGGGAAAGAAAGACTAATTTGAAACTCAAAAATTTTATAAAAAATGAATGTCAAGGCGCAGCTAGGTGGCACACTGGATAGAACACTGGCCCTGAAGTCAGGAGGACCTGAGTTCAAATCTGGCCTCAGACATAATACTCACTAGTAAGTATCACTGAAAACAGCTGCACAAAACCCTTGAAGCTTAGGGCAGTACACCCTCAACATTAGAAGCAGAGCTCTACCTTAATAGAGTTTGAAAGTCAAGTAATTAGCTGGGAACATAAAAACATGGTGGGAAAAAAACCTCAGATTATAGAATCTTACTTTGATGAAAAGAAGATCAAAATGTAAGACCAGAAGAAAACAACAAAGTCAAAGTTCCTACATCCAAAGACTCCAAGAAAAAATATGAAATTGCCTCAGGCCATGGAAGAACTCAAAAAGGAGTTAAAAAGCAAGCAAAAGAAGTAGAGGAAAAACTGGGATGAGAAATGAGACTGATGCAAGAAAATCATGGAAAATGAGTGAATAGCTTGCTAAAGGAGACCTAAAAAAATACTGAAGAAAATAATGCTTCAAAAAATAGCCTAAACCAAATGGCAAAAGAGGTCTAAAAATCATTAAGGAGAAGAATGCCTTTAAAAGCAGAAATGGCCAAAGAGAAAAGGAGGTCCAAAACTCATTGAAGAAATGGTTTCCTTAATAGTTAGAATAGAGTCAATGGAACCTAATGACTCTATGAGAAATAAAGAAATTATAAAACAAAAATAAAAGAATGAAAATATAGATGACAATGTGAAATATCTCATTGGAAAAACAACTGACATGGGGAAAAGATCCAGGAGAGATCATTTGAAAATTATTGGACTCTCTGAAAGCCATAATCAAAAAAAGAGCCTAGACAACGTCTTTCAAGAAATTATCAAGGAAAACTGCCCTGATATTCTGGAACCATTCAGCAAAATAGAAATGGAAAGAATCCACTGATCACCTCCTGAGAGAGATCCCCAAAGGAAAACTCCTAGGAATAAAGTAGCCAAATTCCAGATTTCCCAGGTCAAAAAGAAAATATTGCAAGCAGCCAGAAAGAAACATTTCAAGTATTGTGGAAACACAATCAGGATAGCACAAGATTTAGTAGATTCTACATTAAGGGACTGCAGAACATGGAATATAATATTCCAGAGGGTGAAGGAGATAAGATTAAAACCAAGAATCACCTATAAAAACTGCACATAATCCTCAGGGAAAAAAATGGACATCCAGTAAATTAGAGGACTTTCAAGCATTCTTGATGAAAAGACCAGAGCTGAATAGAAAATATGACTTTCAAACACAAGACTCAAGTGAAATATGAAGAGGTAAACAGGAAAGAGAAATCATAAGAGACTTATTAAGGTTGAACTGTTCACATTCCTTCACGGAAAGATGATATTTGTAACTCAAAAGACTTTTGTCAGTTGTAGCACAGTTGGAGGGGAAAACAAATTATGTGTATAGATAGATTGATAAATGGAGGGCACAGGGTGAATTGAAGATGAAGGGGTAATATCTGGAGAATAAAATTAAGGTTTGATAGAGGAGTATACTGGGAGAAGGAGAAAGGGAAAGAAAGAAAAGGGTAAATTATCTCACATAAGACATACAAGAAAAGGTTTGTATGGTGGAGGGGAAACAGAGGAAGGTGAGAGGGAATGAGTGACTCTTATTCTCAACAGACTTGGCTTAAGGAGGGAAAAACATGCACACTCAATTGGGTATGGAAATCTAGCTTACTCAACAGGAAAATGGAGGGGGGGAAGGGGACAAGAGAGCAGATGGATGATAGAGGGGAGGGAAGATTGGGGGAGGTGGTAATCAGAAGCAAACACTGCTGAAGAGGGGCAAGGTCAAGAGAGAGAATAGAATAAATGTGGGTGGGATAGGATGAAGGGAAATATACTTAGTTTTTCACAGAATGACTACTATGGAAGTGTTTTGCATAACTACATATGTATAAACTACTGAGTTGCTTTTCTTTTCAATGAAGGTGGGTGGGAAGGGAGGAAGGGAGAAAATTTGGAACCCAAAGTTTTAAAACCACATGTTAAAAGTTTGTTTTCATATGCAACTAGGAAATAAGAAATACAGGAAATGGGGTATAAAAGTCTATCCTGCCCTACAGGAAAGTAAAAGAGGAAGGAGACAGAAGTGGGGAGAGAAAGAAGGGAGGGCAGATTAGAGGATGAGGTATTCAAAATGCATGTCTTCGTGGGGTGGGGAAAGGGGCAAGATGGGGAGAAAACTTAGAACTAAAAATCTTGTGGAAGTGAATGTTGAAAACTAAAAATAAATAAATTACAAAAAAGAAATTAGCAAAGAAAACTGCTTGGATATACTAGAACCAGAGGGCAAAATAGAATTTGAAAGAATTCACTGATCACCTCCTGAAAGGGATTTCCAAAAGAAAACTCCTAGGAACATTATAGCCAAATTCCAGAGTTCCCAGGTCAAGGAGAAAATACTGGAAGCAGCCAGAAAGAAACAATTCAAGTATTGTGTAAACACAATAATAATAGCACAAGACTTAGCAGCTTCTACATTAAAGGATCCAAGGGTTTGGAAGATGATATTCCAGTGGTTAGAGGAGCTAGGATCAAAACATAGAATCACTTACTCAGCAAAACCAAGTACAATCTTTCAGGGGGAAAATGTATATTCAATAAAGTAGAGGACTTTCAAGCATTCTTGATGAAAAGACCAGAGCTAAAGAGAAAATTTAAGTTCCAAACACAAGACTCAAGAGAAGCATGAAAAGGTAAATAAGAAAGAGAAATCATAAGGGATTTATTGAAGTTGAACTGTTTACATTCCTACATAGAAAGATGATATGTGTAACTGTTGAGACCGTTCTCAGTATTAGGGTAGTGGGAGGGAATATATATATATATATATATATATATATACACACACACACACACACACACACACACACACACACACACACATACATACATACATACATACATACATACATACATACACATACCCATACACAGGGAACAGAGGGAGTTGAATATGAAGGGATGAAATCTAAAAATAAAATTACGGGGTGAGATATGAATATACTGGGAGAATGAGAAAGGAAGAGGTAGAATGGGATAAATCATCTCACATAAAACAGGCA
Source organism: Phascolarctos cinereus (assembly GCF_003287225.1). Classification (NCBI taxonomy): domain Eukaryota; kingdom Metazoa; phylum Chordata; class Mammalia; order Diprotodontia; family Phascolarctidae; genus Phascolarctos; species Phascolarctos cinereus. The sequence goes on along the minus strand of NW_027555847.1, from coordinate 287,985,361 downwards.
AGCAAAAGCTTTTACCATGAAGGGAAAGAGTGGGGACTTGAGAGGTAATGAGTAAATGTTCCTCTCATTGGATTTGGCTTAAAGAGGGAATAACATACACACCCAGTTGGATATGGAAATCTATCTTACTCTACATTAAATAGGGGGAAACGCATAAAAGGTGGGGATTAAGGAAGGGATGTCAGATTGGGGTAGGTAGAAATCATAAGCAGATATTTTTGGGGAAAGATAGGGTCAAAGGACAGAATAGAAAAAACGGGGGTAGGATCTGATGGAGAGAAATATAGTTAGTCTTTCACAACATGACTATTATGGAAGTGTTTTGCATGACTACACATACATAACCTAAGTCAAATTGTTTGCCTTCTCAATGATGGTGGGTGGGGAGTGAGGAAGAAAGAGAATTGGGAACTCAGAGTTTTGAAGAAGAATGTTAAAAACTGTTCTTATATGCAACTGAGAAATAAAATATATAAACAATGGGTATAAAAAATCTATGTTGCCCTGCAGGAAAATAGAAGAGGATGGCAATAAGAGAGGTGGGGGAGGTCATAGAAGGGAAAGCAGATTGGGGGAAAGGGTATTCAGAATGCACACTATCTTGGGGTGCGGTGAGGGGAGAAATAGGGAGAAAATTTGGAACTCAAAATTTTGTGAAAGTGAATGTTGAAAACTAAAAATAAATTAATTAATTAAGTTTTTAAAAAACAATTATCATAGTACTTTAATGCCAAGATAAATAAAAGAACCTAGATATCATCTTTTAAGAAATTATCAAGGAAAACTGTCCTAATGTTTTCAAACCTGAAGGTAAAACATATATTGAAAGAATCCAACAACCACCTTTTGAAAAAATCCTAAAATGAAAACTCCCAGGAATATTATAGCCATATTCCAGAGCTCCCAGATCAAGGAGAAAATATTACAAGCAGCCAGCAAGAAATAATTTAAATATTATGGAGCCACGGTTGGATAGCACAAGATTTAGTACCTTCTGCATTAAAGGACTGGAGGGCCTGGAGTATAATATTCCAAGATCAAAGGAGCTAGGATGACAACCAATAATCACCTATATAGCAAACCTGAGTATAATCCTTCAGGTGAAAATAGATATTCAATGAAATAAAAAAGATAGACAGAACTTTAGAGCATTCCTGATGAAAAGACTAGAGCTGAATAGTAAATTTGACTTTCAAGTATGAGAGTCAAGAATAGCATAAAAAGGTGAACATGAAAGAGAAAGCATAAAGTACTCAATAAAGTTAAACTATTTACATTCCTACATGAAAAGAAGATACTTATAACTTTCAGAACTTTCTCATTATTAAAGCAGTTAGGAGTATACATAGAGAACAAAAATGTCAGTTGACTACATTTGGATGATACCTAAACAAATAAAATTAAGGAGTAAAAATAAGAGATGGTTATGATGAAATGATATCTCAAAAAAGGGGTGAGAAAGAGGGATGAACTGGGAGGAGTAAGTGTGAGGTAGAATGGGGTGAATTATCTCACATAAAAGAAGTCCAAAAGATTTTTTTTATAATAGAGAAGAATATGAGTGAGTGGCCAATGACACTTTAACAGTACTTCATTGGAATTGGTTCAGACAGGGAATAATATACACACTCAGTTGAGTGTAGAAATATATCTTCCCCTACATGGAAGAAGGAGGGGAAGGGTGATAGGAAGGACAGATTGAGGGAGGTGGTGGACAAGAGGAAAACATTTCTGAGGATGGACTGGGTAAAAGGAGAGAGAAGAACAACTGGAAAATAGGATGAAGGGAAATACACAGTAATCATAACTGTGAAAAATTTTACAGTGAACTTCTCTGATAAAGACCTCATTTCTCAAATATATAGGTAACTGGGTCAAATTTGTAAGAATATAAGTCATTCTCCAATCGGTAAGTGGCCAGAGAATGTAAACAGGAAATTTTCAGATGAAGAAACCAAAGCTGTCTTTAGAATATGAAAAGAAATGGTAGAATGAAAAGTACTAGTAACATGAAAAGAAATGCTCTAAATCTCTATTGATTGGGAAAATGCACATTAAAACAACTCTGAATTACCACTTCTCAACTATCAGACTGATTAATGAGAGAAAAAAATAATAAAATGACAAATGTTAGATGGGAAATAGGAAAACACAGTTGCAAACTGATCCAAGCATTCTGGAAGAGCAATTTGGAACCATGCCCAAAGGGCTATCAAACTATGATACCCTTTGACCCAGCAATAACACTTCTAGGTCTATATCCCAAAGATATTAAAAAAGAAAAGAAAAGAAAAGAAAATGACCTATGTGTACAAAAATATTTAAAGAAGCTCTTTTTATGGTGGTAAATATTTAGAAATAGAGGGGATGCCCAACAATCTGAGAATGGGTGAACAAGTTGTGGTGTATGATTGTGATGGAATATTATTGTGGCAAATTGTGGTATAAGAAATGACAAGGGGGTGGGGTGGCAGAGTCAAGATGGCTGAGTAAAAGCAGTGACTTGCTTGAGCTCTCCCTCAAACTCCTTCAAATATCTGTTAAAATGGCTTTAAACAAATTCTAAAGGAGCAGAACCCACAAAAAGAGAGTGAAACAACTTTTTTTCAGCCCAAAACAAGCTGCATGGTTGATCAGAAAGGTATATTGCGTCAGGTGGGGAGAAGAATGCAGTTGGGCATGGGCACACAGGCAAAACAGGCCTCAGCAAACCTGGAGGAGGCCTCAGAGGTCTGACTCAAAGGCAGCTGTGGCAGTTTCCAGACTTCTAAAGCCATGAATGCCAAAGACAACTTAGAAGGTCAGTGGGAAAAGACTTTGTCTGCCATGAGAGAAAAGCTCAGTCACAGCCCCAGTCCCTGAGTGTGGCTGCAGGGTGGTGGCTGCTTCCAGACCTTCCAGCCCACAGACTGAGGGGTAATCAAGTGGCTGACCAGAGGGAGATTGCAGGGATCTCATTGCTGGTGCTGAGGCACAGTTCTCTTGCTTTGCTAATGCTTGTTTCTGGGTCACAGTTCTAGATGGTAGTCCTAGGGCAAGAAGGAGTGCTGGCATGGTGGAGCTTGTAGTAGTGGTGAATAGAGAATCCTCCTCACAGTTCCAAGGCAGAAAAGAGTGCTTGTGGTCACTCATAGACCAGAACAAAGGCCAGGAAAGGAGTAAACACTTTGTCCCTTATCATACCACCTTGAAAGAATTGAAAATTTACAGCACCCTAGATGTATCGCTGAAAACAGCTGCACAAAACCCATGAAGCTTGGGACACTACATTCTCCAAAGTAGAAGTAGACCCCTACCTTGACAAAGAGTTTATAACTCAGATAATTGACTGGGATCATGAGCAAGCAGTGCAAAAAGAGTCAAACCACAGAATCTTACTCTGGAGACAAAGAAGATCAAAACATATGAACAGAAGAAGACAACAAAGTCAAAGCTCTTACATCCAAAGCCTCCAAGAAAAATATGAATTGAGGGCAGCTAGGTGGTGCAGTGGATAGAGCACTGGCCTTGAAGTCAAGAGAGCTTGAGTTCAAATCCAGCCTTAGACCAAAAACACTTGACACTTACCAGTTCTGTGGCCCTGGGAAAGTCACTTAACCCCAGTTACCTGAAAAAAAATCTGAATTGTTCCCAGTCAATGGAAGAGCTCAAAGAGGATTTTGAGAAGCAAGTAAGAGATGTAGAGGAAAAACTGGGAAGAGAAATGAAAATGATGCAAAAAAAATCATGAAAAACTAGTTAACAGCTTGCTAAAGGAGACCCAAAAATACTGAAGAAAGTAACACCTTAAAAAATAGCCTAACCCAAATGACAAAAAAGGTCCAAAAAGCCAATGAGGAGAGCAATGCCTTAAAAAGTAAAATTGGCCAAATGGAAAAGGAAGTCCAAAAGATTACTGAAGAAAATACTTCCTTAAAAATTAGAATGGAGCAATTGGAAGCTAGTGACTTTATGAGAAATCAAGATACTGTAAAACAAATTCAAAAGAATGAAAAAATAGAAAACAATGAGAAATATCTCACTGGAAAAACAAGTGACCTGGAAAACAGATCCAAGAAAGAGAATTTAAAAATTATTGAAAGCCATGATAAAGAAAAAGAGGCTAGACATCATCTTTCAAGAAATTATCAAGGAAAACTGCCCTGATATTTTAGAACCATTGCACAAAATAGAATTGGAAAAAAAATCCACCAATCACCTCCTGAGAGAGATTCCCAAAGGAAAACTCTTAGGAAAATTCCAGAGTTCCCAGATGAAGGAGAAAATATTGCAAGTAGCCAGAAATAAACAATTCAAATATTGTGGAAATACATTTAGGATAACACAAGGCCTTGCAACTTCTATATAAGGGACTGGAGGGCTTGGGGATACAATATTCCAGGAGGACAAAGGAGATAGGATTACAACCAAGAATCACCTACCCAGCAAAATTGAGTGTGGTGTAATTCTTCAGGTGAAACAAATTGTAATTCAGTGAAACAGAGGACTTTCAAGCATTCTTGATGAAAAGACCACAGCTGAATACAACATTTTACTTTCAGGTACAAGGCGCAAGTGAAACAAGAGAAGGTAAACAGGAAAGAGAAATCATAAGAGACTTATTAAGGTTGAACTGTTTACATTCTTTCATGGAAAGATGATATTTGTAACTCATGAAACCTTTGTCAGTATTAGAGTAGTTGGAGGGAAAAATATATGTTTATGTATATATAGATAGGTAGATAAATAGAGGGCACAGCGTGAGTTGAAGATGATAGGGTGATATCTGGAGAATAAAATCAAGGGTTGAGAGAGGATTATACTGGGAGAAGGAGAAAGGGAGAGGTAGAATGGGGTAAATTATCTCACATAAAACAGACAAGACAAGGCTTTTACAGTAGAAGACAAATGTGGGAAGGTGAGAGGAAATGATTGAATGTTACTATCATAGGATTTGACTTAAGGCTTAATGGGCATATCAATTGGATATGGAAATCTATCTTACCTTACAGGAAAAAGTAGGGGGAAGGGGACAAGAGAGTAGCAGGAGGATAGAGGGGAGGGCATATTGGGGAAGAGGGAAGTCAGAAACAAACACTTCTGAGGAGGGACAGGGTCAAAAGAAAGAATAGAATAAGTCAGGGGCAGGATAAGATGAAAGGATATATATTTAGTTTTTCACAACATGACTACTGTGGAAGTGTTTTGCATGACTGCACATATATAACCTGTATTGAGTTGCTTACCTTCTCAATGAGGGTGGGTGGGGAGGGATGAAGGGAGAAAATTTGGAACTCAAAGTTTTAAAAACTAATGTTAAAAAAAAGTTTTCACATGCAACTGGGAAATAAGATATACAGGAAATGGGATATAGAAATCTATCCTGCCCTACAGAAAATTGAAAGGGAAGGGGATAAGAGAAGGGGGTAGAGATAGAAGGGAGGGCAGATTAGGGGAAAGGGTATTCAGAATTCATGCCATCTTGTGGCAGGGGGAGGGACAAGATGGGGAGAAAAAGTGGAACTCAAAATCTTGTGGAAGTGAATGTTGAAAACTAAAAATAAATACATTAATTTTAAAAAAGAAAAAAAATGGTAGGTAGGATACTTTCAGAAAACCTTGAAATACTTACATGATCTGATGTAAAATGAAGTGAGCATAGCCAGGAGAAGAGCATACACACTAAAAGCAATATATAGTAAATTGTGAATGCCTTAGCTACTCTTAGCAGAATGATGATTCCAAGACAATACCAAAGGATGTAGGATGAAAATTTCCATCTACCTCCAGAGGAAGAAGGTAAGAAGTTTCAATGCTGATTCAAGCATACTTAAAAAACAACAACAACAACAACAACAACTTTATTTTTTGGTCTGTGCTTTCTTTTAAAATTGGGAAATGTGGAAATATGTTTTATCTGACTACACATGTACAACTCATATCAAATCGCTTGCCTCCTTAATGAGGCAGGAGAGAAAGGAAGAAGGGAAAGAATTTGAAACTCAAAATTAAAAAAAAATAGTTAAAACTGTTTTTATCTGCAATTGGGGAAAAATCATTTAAAACATCTAAAAGAAAAGAAAATGCACTAGAACTGGGTGCTTTTTATGATAAGAGTGCAGAGAATGTTTCAGTGACTCATTTTTCTAGCCTGGCTTGACATTAGAAGATGGACAGGCAGGTCTATGGACACTGGAGATGAGGTTTGTGTGAGAGCACACTGTGCATGAATGTTCTAACACCCATGGAAAGACTATAAAACATGTAAGAGGATGTGTCAGACTGATACTGGAGCTCCAGTATACCCATAAGGAGACATTGAGATAAGGACGTAGAGACTGATAGCTTTATTATCCAGCTGGGACTCACAAGAGTACCTGTACATGGGGGTAGTGCTTCCCAACAGAGAAACTCTGGATTGTGTATTACAAAAAGAAGACGTTTAAAAACCAACAGCAGTATATGTGTGGTTCAAACTTTCATTTTCAGCATCTAGCCCAGCTTGTAGAAGAATAACCACTGCAGGAATCCTAGACTAAATGGGAGCCTACAAGTCTGACCCTGAAATCCCAGAATATCCCACATGGCAGACAGGCTGAATCCAGTAACAAACTATACTGACCGTACTGAAAAACATGACTGTTTTTCTCTAGTCATGTTGAGACCCAAAGCCAGGTCAGAAACCTGAAGACCTTAGACTGGGTTGAGGGTGGTAGCAACAGTCACACTTTAGCTTCTATCACCCTCTGTCTGGGAAAACTGAAAATTTACAGATCCCCAAATTCTGGAGTAACACAGTACTTAATACTCCAACAAAGTGACAACAGGAATAGGCCAAACCTTCTGCTCAGGAGTTAAGCAAAGTCCAGACCTAGGTCAAGTCAAAATACAAGAAGTCTGAAAAAAATGAGCAAATGAAAAGAAAATCCACCATAACCTTTATGGTGGCATGGAAGTTCAAGACACAAATGCACAAGAAGGGAAAGACTCAAAACATTTTGAAGTTAAGTTTCATACCAGTAGACATCAATACAAACAGTGATGAAGTGGGATGTGAGAAGAGGGAATGGCTGACCCTCAAAATTCCCTCTCATTTGAAATAGCAATTAAAGGAAGGAAAATACACAGAAATTCAGGTGGGCACAGAAATACATTTCACTCGAAAGGGAAATGAGAAAAAAAGGGGAGAAAATGAAAGGGGAATTTGAGGGAGGATTATTTAAGGGAGCACTAGGCAAACAAACTTGCTTGTTGTTCAATCACTTTCAGTCATGTCTGACTCTTTGTGACCCCATGTGGGGTTTTCTTGGCAAAGATACTAGAGTGGTTGGCCATTTCTTTCTCTGGTTCATTTTACAGATGAGTAAACTGAGGCAAATAGGCTTAAGTGACTTTGTCTAGGGTCACACAGCTACTAAGTGAGTCTGGATTTGAACTCAGGAAGATGAATCTTCCTAAATTTCAAGCCAAGTGCTCTACCTACTGGGTAACCTATTTAACACTCTTAAAAAAAACTTGCATTTTAGAAAAATATTTATAGCTCTTTGAAGTGGCAAAAATAGAAAAGTGATGGAATATTCACAAATTAAAGATTGGTTGAAAAAATCATGGAATATAAATGTGATGGAATGCTATTTTTCTGATCTCTTAGCAGTATAATGAACAGCCATAGTTACAGAGAACTAATGATGAAACATGCTACCCATCTTGTGATAGAGAGGTGAAGGACTTAAAATGAAGAAGCATGAGGAAATATTTATGTGTGCATACACACATGTATACATATATGTATATACACATACATGCACGTATAAATATGTGTGTGTGTCTGTACATGGCCAATGTGAAAATAATTCTTTTAATTGATTATATATGTTTGAAAAAAGTTTTGTTCTTATTGGGTCCTCAATTGAGGTTAGGGGAAGAGGAGGGTGAGAAGATAGATTTTAGCTGATTAAAAGAAATAAAATATACATTTATACTAATAAACCACATTTTCTTCCTAGATCATAGTTATGCCATGTTTGTAAAGCACGACTTTTGTCTTATATTCACACAGTTGTTACTATCCATCAGCAATATGTATTCTATTGACATGCCCACCTCAATAAAGTTGAACTTACAAAATCATTGTTTCAGTAATTATTATAAGATTTTTCCCCTGAATGTTGGCTTTCTTGCCGTGTAAGATATCAATTAAGATAAAAATGAAGGAAGATAATTGGCTATTCAGGCAACTTAACTGAAAATGTGCAATAAATATAGTACCTAGCTCCAAAGTTGTTAACATTCTGTAAAGGATTTATTATATTTAAGTTTTTAAAGTTAACTTAAACATCATAGTTATATCAAATGGCAAGATAGGATCATCAGTAATGAATCTCTCGCCTCTCCAGCTGGATAGAACCAGCTAATTACTTCTCTGGAAACATCCTTTTTTTGAGGGTCTTAAGTTGCCATTAATTATTTAAGTTGAACAACAGGTTATGAAGGTGTTGGAGGGGGGAGCCCTAGGGCAGAGGGAAGAAGGGAGGAGACAGGGAGACAAGAGCCTCTCCTCTGTGTCTGCTCTAGACAGGGTTGATCCTGATTTCTGATCCTTGGTCCAGGGCACACCATGAAGCACACGATAAGATGAAGTTCAAGGGGCCCCAGGTTTAGGAAATATCAAGGGGTGGCCAAAGTTACACATCCAACCAGAGGTGAGGACTGGGATTTTCCTTGCATCAGCAATACCGTTTTCTTTTAGGAATTGAAGCATAGTGATAAGTTCCATCCCACTTTTTTTTGCTCTTATGAATTATTCTTGTAGCTAAAATCTTTGTGCTAAAGAATTCTTTCATCGCCTCTCTAACTATTTGTACTTTGATTCCAGTTTCTTTGAATATGCATCCAACTTGTAAGCTGCCTGCTCAAGAGCTACTACTTCCTCTTCAATTAAAGTGATCTGCTTCAGATAAGGCTGAAGTACTGCATGCTTCTGGCTAAAGTCCTTTAGGTTTCTGCTTATGTTTACTGCAATATCTTTCATTTCTAGATATTTCAAGCTAGTCAGTTTGTTCATATTTTAAAGAAGTTTATAGTCTTAACTTGTGGCTGTTAGCTCACCTGTCAAGTACATGGCCATTTTGGAGAACACCACCTGCCACAGCCCCATGATGCCTGCCTTGGAGGGCTCCATGGCCTCCTTGATGGACCCCACCACAGCATCATCTAGGCCAGGGAAGAGAAGGAGAAAGGATGGAGTGAAGGATGAGAATGGGGGAGGGGGGAGGGTAAGGAAGGGGAGAAAAAGCAAAGGGTGAAGAGTCAGAGAAGGGAAACATACTTTTTTAAATTTCAATAATATTTGAAGTGGCTTATTACAAAAAAAAACTTGTTTATTAGGTCACAGTACTACTATGCTCACTTTACAAATGAAGTAATCAAGTTGTAAGATAGTGGGATTTCAAATATCCTAGTCTGTCCTATTTTAGTTTGGTAACTGTTTTCATTACACTTTGCTGCAGATATTTTTAGAATAAAGTCCAATACATTTGGACTACAAACTACCTTTTTCTGTTTTGTGTTCCAAATCCTTTAATCAGTATATAGACTTTTTAATCAAATCATGTAATTAAATATTCCTTGAAAATTTCTTGAGCTTTTCAATTCTAACATTTTTCTCAATCCATTTTCCCTGACCAGAATTTCTCCCTCCTTTGTTCCCTCCTTCCTTCCTTTTTTCCTTCCTTTCTTTCCTTCCTCTCTTCCTCAATCCCTTTATGCCCCATTTCTTTTCTTCCTTCCCTCCCTCCTTCCTTTCATCCTCCCTTGAATATTAAGGACTTATTATATTTAAGACATTTTTCTAAGGTCTATGGCAAATACAATTTTTTCAAAGCATAATATTTGCTTTCTGATATTTAACATGATAATAGGAAAGAGAAATTAGCTGTAAAACTAACTTTTATACAGCTCATATTTCTATATTGTTTTGTCATAAAGTGTGTTGCTCACAACAAACTTGTGAGATAGATAGTGCAATTATGATCATCCTCATTTTACAAATTTGAGGTTTATGGAAATGATTTGACTTGGCCAAGGTCAAACAATTAATAAAAATGAATTTTTAACTTGGATTTCTGAATTCAAGTTCAGTATATTTTCTACCATATCACAAAGGTGATATATGTATAAGAGAGATATAAATATTTTTCATAGGAGCTTACACGAAAAAGAATCTGCTTTCAGCAATGAACAAAAGTTTCACTAAATAGTTGATGTTTGATATGGGCCTGAAAAACAAATGATATTTTAAGAGTTACACTTGCAAATCACTACATGGAGTTGGTGAAGCCTTATGTTTGAGTTTATATCTGTTACCAATAATTTGCCTATAGTAAATTGAATCACCTTTGTTATGACTTAATTTTCTTATTTGAATGACAGAGAGAGTGACACACACACAGAGAGAGAGACAGACAGAGAGATCCATGTCTATAATTTCATCAGGAAAGACACATCTCTACACTGTGTGTTGAGAGACATAGTAATTTCCCCATTGTCACACAGTTATTAGGTATGAGGCAAGAGTTGAACCTAGATCTTCTTGATTCCAAGGCCAGCACTCTAGTTACTATACCACATTGTCTCTCTTAATTTTTATTTTCCTGTATGCTATAGGGATATGTATTTCACAGTATTGTCATAATGAAACAGTTTTCTAAAATAAAAACATTATATATACATATATTTAAATTATTACTATTATTAAAATCTTAGAGATTATATCTACATACTCAATAACACTGTGAACAAGCAAAAACCAATTTTAACCTGCAATGTATAAATAGAAGAATACAATTACTGTATGAATTGTCTTTTTTAAACCAAATTTGAGTCTATGAAAATTGCTTCAGAAAGTCTTTCCTCATTTAATAATTACCACTGGATATTTGAAACAATTTCAACATGGAAAAATATGAGTATCTAAATAATAGCAATTATGTTTTATATGTAGCATATATAATAGCATATGCATAGTATATTATACAAATTCAAACTTTTGGCTAAACTAGCAGATTTTTTAAAAAGTAAAGTATTGCATGTGACTGCCAAAATCATATTTATTTTGCTTGTTTTTTTTTAATTTTGTGATGTAAGCAGTAGTTTGTGTTCTCATCAATAGAAATCTACCAAAAAAAAGATAAGAGTATACCAAAATTACAATATTTATCAAAAACACATTGCATTTCCTTTTGAGTTCACTTGAAATTAAATGTAAATGAAATTCTTCCTATCAAATTACATCACAAGGCAGAAATTAGATAAGACTGTGTTATCAGGAGTAAAATATGATTGCATTGCTGGGTTTGTACTCACTCATCTGGAACAGAGAAATAGGTCAATAGAAAAAGCAATTGTATTTAAGATGTCACTGTTTTGTAGATAAAGTATACTTTATGAAAAAAAAAGCATAATGATACCTGAATATATTTGGAAAAGTCATTTTTTTTCTTTCCAAATACAAAAGAAAAAAGTAAACTGTGACATTTTGAGTAAAATGAAGTTTGTATCAAGTTGAATAAGGGATTAGAACAAAAATTAAACTTCTCACCCACCTGAAAAGGAAAAAAAAAGTTTTAATCTGATTTCCACATTTCTCAAGATGTCATTACAATATACTCAGTATTGGCATTCTCCTTAAGTCACCACTCTAATCCATTTCTCTCATGTGATTAGTTAATACATCCTATTCATATTTATTCAGAAATATCCCTTATATCTGTGACCTCATTTCTCTTTCTATTTAACTTTACTATCATTCTTAATACAGCTGCCAATATTATTCTCTGGCCATTTCATTACTATGTTTAAAGAAACAAGAGGGATGGAGGTGAAATTTCTAGCAAGAATGATTTTTTAGTCTTAATCTTGTCTTAGCTCAGCCCTGCCTCACCATCTCAAAATATCCAGATATCTGAAAACTAAAGGAAAATAAGATAATAACAGAAAGAGGGGAAAGCAAAGGAGGGGAAGAAGAAAATAACAAACTAACTAATATATAAACAAATCAGACCCTAAGACAATCAATACATGTTATAGAATAAAATAAATCAGGGTGGAATCTCTAGAAGAAATTAAGATTCCACTATTAAGAAACAGATTCCAAGAAATAGAAACAGAAGACCTGAAGGACCACCAAAATAGGTTAACAGCTTAATTAAATAATTCAAGGAAGACATAAGAAGGTAAAACTTAATATAATTCAAAAAGCAAAAAAAAAGGAAGAGAATCAACAGTTTAGAATAGAAGGTAGAAAATGTTAATAAAACAGTTATTATTGAAAACAAATGAGTGACGTAAAAAAACCCCCAACATAATAATAATACTATAAGGATATGATGACCAACAAATATAAGAGGAAAATTTTAAAACAACAACAGTGGGGACATTAGAAGGATGTTTGAAGTCTCTACAAATTAATTTACTGAAATTTATTAACTGAAATATTAACTGAAATTTCTTTCCTTGTGATAATGGATATCTATAATCATATTATTTAGGAGACTTCTTCCATTTATAGATAATGCTACTTCTATGGTTCAGATAGTTTCTTATGCTAAAGAAAGAGCAATTGATTCCTGTTGTTATTGTTATTGTTATTTTAATATAAATGAATATAGAGTTTGTCCAAGGCTCTTTTCTGCATATATTTATATAAATATTATATTGTTATTGTCTATTACATTTCTTTTCCTAAAAATGAACTTGCCTTGGATTGCTGATATAAATTCAAATGGGTCATAGAGAATATTTCTGAATATATTTCTGTATCATCTTTGCTAATATTTTACTCAATATTTTTACATCAATATCACTAATGATATTGGTCTATTACTTCATTTTTATATTTTCTGTCTGTACTGATTTTGGTAAGGAATATTTTCCTCTATTTTTACAAATACTTTATATAATTAACTGATTAATTGCTTTTTGCATTAATGATGTAATTTATTTGCATGTTCATCTGCACATGATGTTTTATTTTTTCCCATAATGGGAGTTCATTCATTACTTGGTCAATTTACATCTATAAGATAGGGACATATACATTATCTACTATTTTCTTCACCTAAGCATTTCTATTTTTGCAAATGTTTATCCATTTCATTTAAGTTTTCACTTTTGAGGGTATATAATTGGGTATAATAGCTTTGGACTGAAGAGTAAGAACAAAACTGATTCTATCTTAGAGCAACCTTGATAATATAATGAATATGACAAGCATATTCTTATCACATCACAAGGACAAATATAAGCAAAAATGTTTTAGACTGTAAAACAGATAACATTGGATTAGAATGAAAACAGAGAAATGACAGAATGTTATAGCATCCTTGACATAAAGCTATAGCAATTAGAATTGGAAAATCTCAAAGCAATTAAAAAAAAGTGTTGTTGAGCTTAAATAACTGTTTTTCCCTATCTGGTTTTTGATAGTTTTGGAGGTTCCACTGAGATCTACCCTATGTACCTGCTGCTGATGGATCAGGACTGGAAGTGGAAAAAAATTCATCTGAGCAGCCCTTTGAGCCCAACTACCCAATCATCTTGGCTCTTTGGTGGGTGGGTAGATAAAAACCAACCGCTGAACTGTTTAAATGTTGGCTTTTGATAAATCCTAACTAGGCTTTGTCAGCATTTCTTTCCATCAGTCTAATTTTTCTATCTACCTTTGTCATCTATGTTAAATTTCTTTATTTACTATTGTCTCTTTGCACTTTGTTCTCTAAATAGAAAATAAAGAGAGCCAAACCATGTTGTCTCATGTCCCCCCTCTCACTCCCAGAAAAAGGGCGAACTTAGAGCCAGAATAAAAAATTTTCTTAATTTAACACGTTAATTTTAGTAGGATTTTTGGAGGTAAATCTCTCTAGGACTGTTAAATGTAGAGATTATGGAATTTGTGTAGAAATGCACTCACTCACTATTCCCTGGGAAGTAAGAGATTGTTATTGCTTTATTGCCAATGAAAAAAATGATGATTTTGCAAATTGAAATTTGATTTCAGGGTTGAGAAGCGGGTCACAAACTGAAATTTATTCTCTCTTCCAATCTGAAGAGAAGAAGCCAGAGGAATGTATATATATATATATGTTTGTATTTATATATATAGTATGATGAAAATATTTTGAATTTTAATTTGAGACCAGAATAATTAAGAAATTGGCTTGCAGAGGGTTGATACAGGAACAGGTTGATCTAAAAGTAATGCTGGTTGAAGGCACCCTTACTAATTATGTGGATGAGAATTAATGGCCATATCATGGCATTTCTTCACACACAATGATGAAACACATACTGATGATGGCCCTGTGGAAAATCTTTCTCTTTCTCCACACTAAAACACATGAAAGAAATGCTAGGTAATAAAAATACTGAGGGCAATAAATAAAGAAAATACTTTACTGATATACAGAGGAAGGAAAGAAACTAGATAGAGGTGGGTAAAAGAAAAGTATACCAGGAAAGAACAGAATTCATTGCTACTAATCCATCTCCTGTCCCTAATGGTTTTTTTATCATTTCTCACCAAGCAAGAACTATCTCTGTTGAAGAAGAGGAGAATAAAGACTCTCTTGTGTTTAAGTTTCTCAATAAAAAGAATAGTTCCTTTTATCCTTCCCAACAGAAATCAAGACACTGAGTAAAACCTCATGTCAGAGGCTACCACCTGATATCCAATTTGGAAAATAAAGTATCCAGGACAGAAATTTACACATGAGCATTTGCCCTGGGAAAAAAAAAAAAAACCTGTAGTGAACAAAACAGCTATTAATTGCCCTAAACATAAAGATAACCCTTCAAAATTTAAACAGAGATAGAACTTACTGTTCATCAAAACTTTCTCATTAACAAAGTGACCCACAAAATGCTGCACCTGGTTCCTTTCAGCTTTTGAAGCCTGATTTTATAGACTTGCCACTCAAAAGTTGAAGCATAACTGCAAACACAGGCTGTAGATTTTCCATCAGGGGTCCAAAAGATCTTGTGAGAATCTCAAAATATAGGCAAAAAAAAGTAAGGAGAACTTAATGTCAGATGCAAAGAGACTCTATTCATTGTTCATCAAAATAAAACTAATATCCATTGAGAAATGAAGTTTACAGACTTTTTAATACGTCTCTATGCATAATTACAAACATCTTCTTAATCAACAAATACTCTAAAGAAAATAAATGCACTATGCAAATTTGAGGTTATATACCCAAGATATATTTTAAACATAGATGAATCCCAGCCAACCAAAATGTCCCTCAACCTCAGTAGAAGTAACAACTCAGGAACTTTTTAAGCCTAATAGTCCTTCTTGTCAAAGTGTTAATTCTAAGCAGTATAACCAAGTTTTCATCATATAGAAACTTTTATTATTTAAGATTCTTCCAAATGTCACTTGACAATATCTTTTTTGGTTTCTGTTTTTGTTTTTTTGGTGAGGCAGTTGGGGTTAAGAGACTTGCCCAGGGTCACACAGCCAGCAAGTATCAAATGCCTGAGGCTAGATTTGAACTCAGGTCCTCCAGAGTCAAGAGCCAGTATCTATCTGCTGCGCCACCTAACTTCCTCTCACTTGACAGTATCTTAAGCGGACAGAGATATCTACAGATATGATGAGAATCTTCTAGTTTGGACATTTCTCTTTTGAGAGGAAGAATTCTTGGATTGTTTCTGGTAGGCTTGTGTTTATAATGTAGAGTACATGATATTTTCTTTTCTTGGCTAAAATAGAGAAGTCAACTTTTTTTTCCTATCACAAAAGATTCTCATCTTAGACAAAAGGGGGGTAGTGAGGAGGAAGAAGAGCTAGATGATCTTGCATTAACCTGGACATTTAGAACCAATAAAACAAATACATTTTCACAAAATCATTAACCTGCTTCTGAGGCAAGATTTTACAAAATGTAAAACATAGATGTAATAGAATTAGAATAAATATATAGAAGCTGTAGAAAATTATAACATCCTTGACATTTTCCCAATATTGCTAAAAACCAAAGCCCCTTTTAAAACTCCTCCAGCTTTCCCTTTTGCTGTGTAGAATTGGAACATGTTCAGACCATTCTGATTCTATGTCTTCATCAGGAAGTAAAATCTGTTTTGGTCTTCAGTGATTGCATTTCTCTATGTGTTTTTAACCAATTACCATCAAAATTTCATTTATTTCCTCTTCATTTGTTACAAATTACCGCCATTTCAATACTTACTTATCTTCCTCTCTTTGTGAGAATCTAAGAAATGGTTTATCTATTTAAACAATCTTTAACAATAACTCAGTTTTACTTGTCTTGATAGTTGTTTTATTGCAGTTTTAGCTTTACATTTTCTGATTTTTCAGAATTTCTGTTTTGTGTTTACTTGGGGAGGAGGATTAGGAATTTGTTTTTTCTGCATTTTTTTATTTGCATGTTCAATTCAATCATTTTTATTGTTCTTTATAATGATTTAAGTAATGATATTTTCCCCAAGGGTTGTCTAGAGTAATTTCCATATTAGTTAATATATTATATTTCAGCCCCTTTTTTGAAACTAGTTATTATTTTGAAGACTTCAAAAATTTCTTTATTATTTTGGATTATAGAGCATATAATTTAAATTTGAATCTTTTCTTCAAATTTTCCTTATTGAGCACATTTATTGCACAGAAGATTGTAAAGCCTGTACTAAGCTGCATTTCTTTATTAATTCTTTATGATGAGGATCAACTTTAGAAAAATATTTTAAAGCTTAAAAATTGGCATGGTCCATATTATTCCTATTCATTAATTGCCTAAGGTCTATCATATTTCATTTTTCTAATATTATTTTTGCATCTTGACTTCTTTATTTTCTGTTAGATTTTTCTAAGTCTGAGGTGGAAAGTACTTGAAAATTCCTAGTAATTATTTTTTTTTGCTGTCTAAATTTCCTTATATTATGGTTAGCTTTTCTTGTGTCTACCTAGATGTTGTGCCATTCATTATATTTACATTTAATACCTTTAAGCATATGTTTTTTTCCTTGCTTATCTCATAACCACTAATGTTTTGGTTGCTTTTTCTGAGATCATGACTGATACCCATGATTTTTAGATTCAGCAAAAGCATAAAAGATTCTATTCCAACTGGTTATTGGAATTCTACATGCATTTTTATTTTGTAAGTATTTTTAATTAATGAATTTGATTTTTCATTTTGATCCATTTTGTGATTGTCCTTGATTTTATTGGAGAGTTCATGTAATTTACAATCACAGTTTATTATTATTAGATTGTATTTTTTTCTCTTCCTTATATGTCATTCTACTATTTACTCCCTTTGCCACTCATATTCCTTATTTTTAAATAAAAGAAAAATAAGGTTCAAAGAAGAGGAATGAAATTAGCCAAACTTTGAATAGTTGACTCTATAATCTTCATCCAACCTTAATCCAAACCATTGTGTGAATTTTCTTTTTAAAAAGGTACTGTAGTATATATATATATATATATATATATTGTATTTTATATCACCTAAATTCCTTTCTTTCTTTTTCTTTCTTTCTTTCTTTCTTTCTTTCTTTCTTTCTTTCTTTCTTTCTTTCTTTCTTTCTTTCTCTCTCTTTCTCTATCTCTCTCTCTTTCTTTCTTCTCTCTCTCTTTCTTTCTTTCTTTCTTTTTCTTCTTCTTTCTTTCTTTCTTTCTTTCTTTCTTTCTTTCTTTCTTTCTTTCTTTCTTTCTTTCTTTCTTTCCTTCTCTTTCCTTCCTTCCCAAAAATACCCAGACCCTCAGTCTCTCATTTTATCACTGATTTTTAGAATGGTAACTCTCTAAAGATTCAATAGTTTTCATTCTCTGTTCAGAATAAAAGCATATGATCAGCATTTAGCCCTTAACAGGAATACTTCAAAGTCACATGTGTTATTTAAAGTGAATTCCCCTCCTCTCAAGGGTTAAACTCAATTTTACAAAATTTGGTGGTAGATTCAGCTTTGGTATTGTGTGTGCGTGTGTGTATGTGTGTGTGTGTGTGTGTGTGTGTGTTTGCAGGGCTTTTGGCATGGTGTATCAACAATCTATTCTTCCTTTTCTTATATTTTATGTATAATTTCATGTGATTCTGATTCTAGTTCTCTTCATGCATGCTAAATTATTTTTTCTCTTACCTATAAACTCTGGGGTTTGTGTTTACACTACTGGGTGTAGTAGATTGTGTGTGTGTATGTGTGTGTGTGTGTGTGTGTGCATGTGGTAACCTGTGGGTTTTGTCTAATTTAATGTGGTTCCAGCAACTCTTGGTGTTTTTTTTTTCCTATGATTTCTTGGCCAGGAATGGTAGCAGTTGCAACATTTGTTATATAATAGTCAGAGATTTTGTTTCATCATACTTTCCTAGGAGATCAGTGATTCTTAAATGAGTTATCTTCCTAAATTTCAGGTATATCTTTTTAAAAAATAGATCTCTAACATACATAATTTTTCTGCTTTTGAATTTCTCTTAATCATTAATTTTATATCTTTAAATTTCTGAGTGCATGTCTCTTGATCAGCAAATAACCATCCATCTTGTTAGAGTCTCAGAACAGAGACTGAATTGGTCCAGAACTAGTAATATTGTCTTTTGTTGCTTTCTCTGGGTATTTAGTTTAGAGATTACATAAATAAATCACATTTTACAAAAATTATATATAAGATTTAATTTCCTGTTATTTTTGTCAGTTATATTTTTGTAGGGCATGGAGTATATAGAGATGAAATGAGGCACCAATCAGTCTTTGAACAGTTAACAAAGAAAGTTTACTTTCCACTAATGCAGCAAGATATGTATCAAGGACACAATGGTGCCGTTGTTCATTGGCCCCTTATTTTCATATGAAAATGTGTCTTGTCATCAGGATAGGACATGGTGAAGGACATCATGATTCATGAGCCTTGAAAAATACACAAGGTCAGAGCTTGTTCCAGACTACATGTGTGTATGACATTTTCACGCTTTTGGGTAACCAGAAAGCTGTGTTTTGAAAGTAGAAGTGGATTGTTTTCATAGAAACTTTAGTCTCTTCTTATGGAAAATTGATATGGCAACAGACAAAAAAGAAGGAGGAGTGGGCTCAACCCATATTTTGAAGACACACTGCTGGATTTTAGACCTGTCATACTTTCATTTCAATTTGTTTAATTTTTATTGTTTTTGAAGTGATTTTAGAAATGTGGATATAGGTGTCACCATTTATGTATTCATGTGACCATTTCATATTCTAAGGCTTCACTGCAATATGTGTATGTGTGTATATGTATGCATGTATGTATACACATATGTATATACATGCATATACATGAACATATGTGTGTGTATTTGTATATGTGTGTATATGTATGTATTTATGTATGTATAACATATCTCTTTTTCATAATATTTTTTCATCGATTTTCTGAGGCTTTCTAAGTAATATATTTTATGAGATTGTAGATAACTATCTCTTCTTTGCTATAATATTCACCTTAATTTCTTTCTCTTTTCTTATTATTCCAACTACCATTCCTAAGAATGGGGTTTGATTGAGTGAATCAGTCAATTTTAACCACATCTTCCTGGAAGTATACTTTCTTTCTTCTGCAGTCATGGCCTTTTATTTTTGCAACATCACCCTTAGAGATGGGAGTTAGATTTCGTATGTGTGTGCACACAAACATACACACATATATACACATGTGTTCATATACATATATTTGTATGTATGTGTGTATATATATGTGTGTATGTATGTGTATATATATATATATATTTATATGAACACAACCACAAAAGTTCTCAAAGAAATATCACATACTGTATAATTCCAACTCTCTCCACTTGGACTGCAAACTACCTCCTCCTAGGCAGCTATGCAATTAGACCTTGGAAGCTTTCACAAGGGTCTACACTGAGATGGGGAAGGATAAAAGAACTTTTACAAAAAGAAGGAAAATTTTCAGAACTCTCTCAACTCAAGTAAAGAATTTGTTGTGCTGTTTTTCTTGCAAATGTACTAAGAAACTTGACATCAATTACTCTTCATAACATGAGAAAAGAATGTTATTTTCAACAGTGACTTGGAATTTAATTAAGGACATGCTTAACACACAAACGTTAGGGCATAATTGAGGTATTATTAATAATCAGAAATAAAAGCTCTTAGTTTTGCAAAGACTACAAGAATTATTACCTTGGATCAGAATTTATAAAGCCATAGTAAGGATGCATGGGAAATGTTTGAAGCCACAAATGTGACCTCATAATTGATGCTCTCCTTCATAGTTATATCACCTACAAGAAGAGGTATGATATTTATAATAACCCAGAAAAGAATAGGAATGGTCAGACAGGTAATAGGAGACATAGGAAAGAGTTTGCTGTTTGTCATTTTGAGTTACATCTGATTTTTCATGATCCCCTTTGGTGTTTTCTTGGCAGAGATATTTGAGTTTTTTTGCTGTTTTATTCTCCAGTTCATTTTACAGGTGGGGAAACTGAAACAAATGGGATTAAGTGACTTGTCCAGGATCACACAATAAATGTCTAAGGATAGATTTTAATGGAGGAAGATGAATCTTCCTCACTCTAGGCCCTAGCTGCCAGGAAGGAGCCATGTCACAAAAACTTAGGAAAGAGACAGTATCCAGGAGAAGAGGCTCATTAATGATTTGCAGAAGATTTGTAAATAAGTCTAGAACTGGGGGTTATTAACCTGGGACCTATGAATTGTGTTTTTTAAAGATTATGATAACTATATTTCAATATATTTGGCTACCTTTATAATCTTGTGATTTTTATTTTACTTGTTTAAATGAGTTATTTTGAGAAGGGGTCTAAAGTCTTCACAGGCTTCCAAAAGGGCCTGTGAAAGTAGTTGGTGGAGAAGTTCTTCCCACAAATGATCTCCTTTCTCCGGAATTTTTGTAGAAATTTTAAAGCAATTTTGTTTTTCTTCATCCTTATGAAAACCACATTGTTCATGAAACTCTCTACTTTGGCTGTCATTTCCTTCAAATCTTCCTCAATGAAATTTTGAAGATTCCTTCAAAGTACTATGAACAATTTTTACCCTCAAATCTCTGCAAAACACTAGTTTTGGCTCTATTCTCTGTGAAATATTAGTTTTAGTCTTCCTCTCTCTTCTCCTTTGTGATTTGAGTTTATGTAGTACCCTGTGATTAAAACAAAGAACTGAAAATAGGTTGTGCCAGTGTCCTTCCTATTACAGACTTTAAAATATTCTCTATTCAAAAACCCTGGATCTTCAAAGTTTTGGTAAAGTGGCTGAAGTGACTGAATTGAAGCTGTCTTTTGTTGATGTGTGTTTGTACATAGTAATGTCGTTAATAGCCTAATTACAACCTGATCATGTGAATCTCTTGGATTTTATTTCTTTAAACTCCTTCAAGAGTGTGATTATATGAAGTGATAATGTCTTGGCCTTCAAGTAAGTGGAAAACCTAAGCATGCACAAGTCCTCTAAGAAGAGCCAAGAAACATATATTTAATGTCTTTTACTTAAGAACACCTCCTGAATATCATTATTCTCATGCCACTTCCCAGAAGAGATGGTACTTGCCTTTGCCTGGTTGATGAACAGACTTGCAAGGGAAGCCTCTTTTTTCTTCTAATTTTAATATGTGTCGATGAAAATGATGATCTACAACATTTGATCCCAGAGGCACAGATGATTATTGACCAGTGCCCTCCCCATACACACACAGAGAGAGAGAGAGAGAGAGAGAGAGAGAGAGAGAGAGTGTGTTAAGAACTGAACTTCTGGTATAGAATGATAAAAACTAAGAAAAGACCAACAAACTCAATTAAGAGATCCTCAGCAATTTTGAAAGTCTGGTTTCATTTGAATGATGAAGTTAGAAACCATATTCTAATGGGTCAAGGAGAGTAAGCAGGGACACTCAGCAAGTGGAAACTGCTTTTGGAAGAAGAGATATGGTGATTGATTGAGGGAATATGTGGTCTATTAGAAGATTTTTTTTATTAATTTATTTTAATTTATCAACATTCACTTCCATAAACTTTTGAGTTTTAAATTTTTCTCCCCCTCCCTCCATGTGCCCCTCCCCAAGACAGCACACAGTGTAATATAGGCTGTACTATTAAATCTATTTGCACATTAGTGATGTTGTAAGTAAGAATTAGGACTAATAGGAGGAACCACTAGAAAGAGGAAACAAAACACAACAGAAGAAAAAAATAGCAAATGGTATGCTTCGACCTGCATTCAAACTCCATAAGTCTTTCTTTGGATGCAGATAGCATTTTCCATAGTGAGGCTTTTGGAGATGTCTTAGATCCTTGTATTGCTGAGAGGGGTTGAGTCTATCAAAGTTAGTCATCATTTAATGTGGCTGTTACTGTGTACAAAGTTGTCCAGGTTCTGCTCACTTCACTCAGCATAAAACCATACAAGTCTTTCCAGGCTTATCTGAAGTCAGCCTCTTCATCATTTCTTATAGCAGAATAGTATTCCATTACATTCGTATATCATATTGACAATTACAATTACTATCTGTGTCTTTCTCTCTGTCCTTTCCCCCACTGTTTATGCTTTTCTTTCTCCTTTCTTCTTTCCCCTCCTTACTAACATTTTGCTTTTGACCATCACCTCCCTCAGTCCCACCTCCCTTCTATTAGCCCCCGCCCCCTTTTCTTTCCCTTTTCCCCTGCTACTGCCTATAGGGCATGTTAAATTTCTGTACCTGATTATGTTATTTCCTTCTTGAACCAAATCTCATGAGAGTAAGGCTCAAACAATGCTCATCTCCCTTCCTTCTTTCCCTCTGTTGAAGTACATTTTTGTGCCTTTTTCTGTGATGTAATTTACCTTTGTCTGCCTCCTCCTTTCCTTTTCTCTCAGTACATTTTCTTAGTTAGATCAGATTAATTAACTTACTTGGATTCACTTAACTCACTTGATTAGATTTTTTTCATCATTATATCAAAGTCAATTTATGCCCACCCCCTTTATGTATACCACTTTAACATGGTGCAATAACAATACAGTTCTCAAGAGTTGCAAGTGTCATCTTCACTTGTAGGGCTGTAAACAGTCTGCCTTTATTAATAACATGTTGTTTCTTTCTGTCCCATTTACCTTTTTATGACTCTCTTGAGTCTTGTATTTGAAGATTAAATTTCCTGTTGAACTCCTTTTTTTCAGGAAGGTATGGAAGTCACACCTATTTCATTGAATATCCATCTCCTCCCCTGAAAGATTATGCTCATTTTTGCTGGGTAGTTGACCCTTGGTTGTAATCCAAGCTCCTTTGTCTTACAGAACACCATATTTCATGCCCTACGGTCTTTTAATGTAGAAGCTACAAGGGGTCCTGTGAAATCCTGACTGTGCTTCCATGATATTTAAACTGTTTCTTTCTGGCTGCTTTCAGTATTTTCTCTTTGACCTGGTAATTTTGGAATTTGGCTACTATATTCCTTGGCATTTTAAATTTGGGATCTCTTTCAGAAGGTGATTGGTGAATTCTTTCTACAGTTATTTTACTGTCTGGTTCTAGGACCTCAGGACAGTTTTCCTTCATGAATTCCTGAAAGATACTGTCCAGGCTCTTTTTTTCATTGTGATTTTCATGTAGACCAATAATTTTTAAATTTTCTCTCCTCGATTGATTTTCCAGGTCAGTTGTTTTACCAATGAGGTATTTTACGTTTTCATCTTTTTTTTATTCTTTTGTTTTTGTTTGACTGATTTTTGCTCTCTCATACAGTCATTAGCTTCCATTTGATCAATTCTAGTTTTTAACAAATTATTTTCTTCTATTAGATTTTGTATCTCCTTCTCCATTTGGCCAATTTTATTTTTTAGGGACTTGTTTTCTTCAGTGTACTTGTTTCCAGTTGGCCAATTGTATTTTTTAAGGACTTGTTTTCTACAGTTAATTTTTGTCCTTCCTTTTCCAAGCTATTGACTCTCTCTTTCATACCTCTCATTTCTTTTCCCATTTTTTTCTTCTACCTCTCTCACTTGACTTTTAAAATCTTCTTGAGCTCCTCTAGGAAGGCTTTTTGTGCTTCAGACCAATTCATATTTTCTTTTAAGGTTCCCTATGTGGGTTTGTTGCAATGATGTCCTCTTCAGAATTTCTGCCTTGATCTTCACACTTCCCATAATAAGAATCTATCATGCATTTCTTTTTGCTCATGGTGTTTGCTTATTTCCTGGCCTTTAAAGAGATTGGGCTCTCCTGATGGGGAGCAGAGGGCACTGACCCAAGCTTCTTGTGTTGGGAGCCTAGGGCCTGGTATATGGCTTTGTGTGCTGGGGCCTCCAATGTTGGCAGTTGGAGGCTGTAGGATTCTGGCAGCTCACCTTGTGTTGGGCTGGAATCAGCAAAGCTGGAACTCTAGGGGTAGGATTGGATAAGGTGGCTCCTGGAAATTTCCTGCTCATCCAGGCCTTTCCTTCCTTTTGCTTTCTTCAGCTCCTTTCAGATGGATGTTGTACAGTGTTTATTGACCTGGGGCTCCTTGGAGCACTGCTTCCCTTAGTTTTGCTGAGGCACTGGGAGAGTCAGTTGCTATAGAATGCTGAGGTCACTGGTGGTTTTCTGAGCTGGTTTCCACCGGTTCCCCCACCCTCAATGAGGCACTTGGGGGGTCCAGGTGTTGATGTTTGTCTGATACACCACTTGGGCTTCAGGATCTCCTCCTGGTATGCTTAGGTGGGGCTTTCTACGAGCATGCTGGGATGCCTCCTATTCTGTATTGCTCCCCTTCCCCCAAGGTAAGAGGTGCCTTTCTAGTTAATTCCTCAAGCTACTTGGGCCCCCCATCTTTCTTCTGGTTCAGCTGTTCCAGAGTTTTTCCTGGGTGATATTTTCTGGGCTTTCAGGGGTTAATAAGGGAGGGTAAAAGAGACTCACCTCTTACTCCACCATCTTGGCTCAGATTTTTCTTTTTTAGGAAGGGGGAGATTCAGAAGTGTTTGAAGGCAGTGTAGTAAAAGAACCACTGCATAAGTCTAATTTTGCATCTCCAATTGCTTGTGGACATCTAGAACTACATGCACCATCTTAAATTGAACATGTGCATACCTGAAACTGAATTCAGTATCTGTCCACTTTTTCCCCCACCCTTTAGCACTCTCACCTTCTTACCTTTCTTAGTACAGTTATGGACACTGCCATTCTCCTAGTAACCCAGATTTGTAACATAGGTGCCATTCTTGACTTCTCACTCTCTTTTACCCCCAATATCCAGTATATGTATATGTATATATGCATTATATATATATATATATAATATATAATATATATATATATATATATATATATATATATATATATATATATATATATATATATATATATATACTCCATTTTCTCCTCTGACTTTTCCACCACCCGGGTGCAAGTCCTCATTACCTCAAGGTTAGACTCTTGTAATTTTCTTCTAATTGCTCTCCCACCACATTTCTTCATTTCCACTAAGATGCCAATTTAATTCCCCTAATATAAAATCTTCAGTTTGATATTCAAAGCTCTTCATAACCTGTCCTCCTCCTACTTTCTTAGTCTTCTTATGTCTTACACTCCAGCCCACTATGTCCTACCCAATTCAGTTACACTGGCCTTTTTGCTGTTTATTGCACAAGACATTTCATATTTAATGATGCACTTTTATGAGCTAACCCACATCCCTAAAATTCTCTCCCTCTTCATCTCTGCCTTCTGGTTTCCCTGGCTCCCTTCAAGTGTCACCTTAATTTTTAACTAAAATCTTCTGCAAGAAGGCTTTATTGATCTTTGTAACTTCTTTTCTGTTGAGAATCTCCAATTTTTCTTGTTTGTATATAATTATTTAGATGTCTCTCCTGTCAGTCTGTGAGCTCCTTAGGAAACACAGAATTTTTTTCCCCTTTGTTTTCCCAGCACTTGACACTGTGCTTAATAAATATTTGATGACTGAAGATCAGAGAGAATGACAGGATGATTGAAGTTGCAATAACCTGGAGAAAGGAAGGGATCAGACTTAGGCCCACATGGAGAGATTCCTTGGTAAAGGAAAGGGTCACCTTTTTGACAGAAACTGAGGAAAGAAAGAGAGAATGGGAGATGACAACAAAAAATTTTCAGATGTAGACATTTGGAGAAAAGGGAGCTTGATCCTCAATTTTTATGCCTTCAATGTATTTTTCATTAATTTAAAATCTTCATTTGTCAGAGAGATGAAGGCAAAGGTGGTGAAGGAAGAGAAGGTTTGCAGTAGATTATGTGAGGATTGATATAAGATATAGTCTAGTAAGAATAAAAGGACTGATTGTTGCAGATGTGACTCAGATAAAGTAGGATAATATGAAATTACAATGCACCAAGTTGCTGACTGTGCCCCATGTACTCTACTAAGTCAGCAATCTACACAAACATGCTGATCTGAACCCATTTCTTTATCAGGTGGAGTAATATCAAGATGAGTGTGGGGGCTCTTAAAATAATGCAACATCTAACTAAACTTCTAGAACAATAAAATGAAATGGCCTTCTGCCAGGCCACTCCATCTTTCTGTTCAGGGGTGTAAGTGGTTTTCTTTCTCTGGGAAAGCTTGCACAAGAGTTTTTTCTTTCCAAGGTTATAATTGTTCAATCTTCCCCTCAAAAGATGGGGAATTGAACAGCATAGTAGTGTTCACATGAATTTTCTTACATTTCTCCACGTTGTCATTTTCATTCAAAGTAGAGCCCTTGCTTATAATCCGTCTTTTATCACAACCCAGAAAAATGACTATTTGATAGACCTTTGGTATGCTCAATTGAAGATAAATTCCATCATCCCACTGGCACTTTGGGCTGCAAAATAATTTATGGCCAGCATTACCATATTAGGCATAGTACAAATAATAAAAAAAAATCCCAGAAGTCATGTTTTGTCAGGAACCAAATCAATCATAGCTGAAAAACATGCTAACTAGTTAAATATTGTTTATTTTGCTCATGGTGTTATTTCGTTCTTATGTATTTTAATATAGCCAACTTAGATCTTTCTTTCCAAGAGTGATCCAACAGCATAGAGAATATCAACCCCCTTACTTGATAGTCTGTTAGTGTAACTTTTGAATGGGCCTATTTGAGTTCATCTTTATATATTATCATATCTTCCCAGTCAGGCATTCTTCTTATACTATTTTAGTTCCTAGAGTCATACTTGATAATCCCTTACCTTTGACTAAGTGTTAGTGTTAAGAAACAGAAATTGTGAGTGAAATGGTCCCTACATATAGCTCTAGAAGGCTATACCTCACCTACTCCTATGTATGTTGGCTGAGTTGAATAAACTGAACTAAAATTCTACAAGGCCTTGATAAAAAAATGCTTACTTCTCACTGTTGGTAATTTGAAGAAAAACACTGTTTACACAAAGTAAAATTATGTAATTAAAGTATATTAACATAGATGCTGGCTCTAATTAGATAGGGAAAGGGGAACAAAGCAAACAATGATTTCATTAAAGTTAAAAGAGAATGAAGGAAAGGTTAAATATAGATTAATATGTTCCCTGACATTGATGCTTAAATTCTGAAAGAAATTAAATTTGAGGGATACAAAACAAGTAAAAGAAAAAAGAGAGTTCAGAGAGCATAGCATTCCCAAATAGTTTGGCCCCTCCTGTGAGTAGTTTATGATCATCCCAATGTTGTACTTATTGCTTGCTTTTACTTACATGGGAATTGTGAATGTTTGGCAGCTGGGATGATGAGACCTCTGCCTCCCATATCTGAAATGAGCATTTGCCAAGCTATTTGCCATTTATCAATTGATTTCCATAATTTTGAAAAATAGGGGGAGGAGTAGATAAGAGAGCAGGGGCATTATAGAAGAAAGGGCAGAATGGGGAAGGGGATAATCAGAAGCAAACACTTCTGAGTAGGGACAGGGTCAAAAGAGAGAATAGAATAAAAAGGGGGTGGGATAGGATGAGGGGAAATTGTTACTTTTCCACAACATGACTACTATGGAAGTGTTTTGTGTGACTATGCATGTTTAACCTGCTTACCTTTTCAATGAGGGTAGGTGTCATCTGTTTTATGTGAGATAATTTACCCCATTCTACCTCTCCCTTTCTCCTTCTCCCAGTATAATCCTGTCTCAACCCTTAATTTTATTCTCCAGATATCACCCATTCATCTTCAACTCACCCTGTTCCCTCAACCTATCAATCTATCTATACATATATTTTTTCCTTCCAACTACCCTAATACTGACAAGGATTTCATGAGTTACAAATATTATCCTTCCATGAAGGAATGTAAACAGTTTAACCCTAATAAGTCCTTTATGATTTCTCTTTCCTGTTTGCCTCTTCATGTTTCTCTTCAGTCTTATATCTGAAAGTCAAAAGAGAGAATAGAATATTTAGCTCTGGTCTTTTCAAAAAGAATGCTTGAGAAGATGGTGAAGTAAAAAGGAAGTTGTTCTCATCCTCCCATATCAAATTCTGAAAGCCCAGAAAATATCACCCCAGGAAAAAAACCTGGAACAGCTAAACCAGAAGAAAGATGGGGAGCAGCAGTCAAGTAGTCCAGGTAGCTTGAGGGATTAACAGGAAAGCCCCGTCTTGCCCTGGGGGAAGGGGAGATGTACAGAATGGGAGGCATCCCAGCAAGCTAGTTGAAAACCCCACTTTAGCATACCTGGAGGAGATCCTGAAGCCAGGGTGGTGGAGCAGGCAAACAACAACACCTGGACATCCAAGTGCCTCAGTGGGGGGGGGGGGACCAGTGGAAACCAGCTCAGAAAACCACCAGGTGCCTTGGCATTCTACAGAAATTTCCCAATGACTCATTAAAAATCTGTGAAGTGCTCCAAGGGGCCCTTGGCAGATACACATCCTACAACATCCATATGAAAGGAGTCGAAGAAAGTGAAAAGAAATAAAAAGTAAGTAACATCCAGGGATCAGACTACCCAATCCTACCCATAGATTCCAGTGTTGCTGATTCCAGCTCAATGCTAGGTAAGCTGCCAGAACCCTACAGTCTCCAAGTGCCAATGCTGGGGGCACAAAGCCCCAACAAAGACAGCACAAAAAGACAATGACCAGACCCAAAGCCTGGGTCAGTGCCCTCTGTTCCCCAGCAGGAGAGCTCAATCTCTTTAAATTCTAGGAAATAAGCAAACACCATGAGTAAAAAGAAATATACCATAGATTCATATTATGAGAACAGTGAAGATCAAGGCAGAAATTCTGAAGAGGACAACATTGTCAACAAACCCAGATCTGGAACCTCAAAAGGGAATATGAACTGTTCTGAAGCCCAAAAGGCCTTCTTAGAAGAGTTCAAGAAGGATTTTAAAAGTCAAATGAGAGAGATAGAAGAATCCTTAAAAAAATACAATTGGCCAACTAGAAAAAAAGTACACTGAACAAAACAAGTCTTTAAAAAATATAATTGGCAGAGCAGCAAGGTGGCACAGTGGATAGAACACTGGCCCTGAAGTCAGGAGTACTTGAGTTCAAATTGAGCCTCAGACAAAACACTTGACACTGACTAGCTGTGTGACCCTGGGCAAGTCACTTAACACCAATTGCCTAATATATATATATATACTATTGGCCAACTGGGGAAAAAATACACTGAAGAAAATAAGTCCCTAAAATTACAATTGCCCAAATGAGGAAGTACAAAATCTAATAGAAGGAAACAATTTGTTAAAAATTAGAATTGGGTAAATGGAAGCTAATGACTGTATGAGAGAGCAAGAATCAATCAAACAGAAACAAAAAAATGAAAAAAAAAAGATGAAAACATAAGATACCTCACTGGTAAAACAACTGATCTGGGAAACTGATCCAAGAGAGACAATTTAAAAATGATTGGTCTACATGAAAATCACAATGAAAAAAAAGAGCCTGGACAGTATCTTTCAGGACATCATAAAGGAAAACTGGCCTGGGGTCCTAGAGCCAGAGGGTAAAATAGCCATAGAAGGAATCCACAGATCACCTCCTGAAAGAAATCCCAAATTGAAAATGCCAAGGAACATAGTAGCCAAATTCCAAAATTACCAGGTCAAAGAGAAAATATTGCAAGCAGCCAGAAAGAAACAACTTAAATATGATGGAACCACAGTCAGGATTACACAGGACCTTTCAGCTTCTACATTAAAAGACTGTAGGGCATGGATATTCCATAAGGCAAAGGAGCTTGGAATACAACCAAGGATTAACTACTCAGTGAAAATGAGCATGATCTTCCCAGAGAAGAGATGGATATTCAACAAATTGGGGACTTCCAAACCTTCCTGATAAAAAGATCAGAGCTCAACATAAAATTTGATCTTCCAATACAAGACTCAAGAGAGACATAAAAGGGTAAATGGGACAGAAAGATACAGTACTTTGCTAATAAGGGCAAACTGTTTACAATCCTACAAGGGAAGATGACACTTGTAACTTTTTTTTTTTGTTATGTTAGGCAATGGGGTTAAGTGACTTGCCCAGGGTCACACAGCTAGTAAGTGTTATGTGTCTGAGGCCGGATTAGAACTCAGGTCCTCCTGAATCCAGGGCTGGTGCTCTATCCACTGTGCCAGCTAGCTGCCCCAACACTTATAACTCTTTTTATTTATTTTTTTAAATACAAATTTATTTATTTTTAGTTTTCAACATTCACTTCTACAAGTTTTTGAGTTCCAAATTTCTCCCCTCTCCCCCCACCCCAAGATGGCCTTCCCCTAGTCTGCCTTCTCTTCTATCTCTCCCCCTCCCTTCTCTTATCCCATTCCTCTTCTATTTTCCTGTACAGCAGGATAGACTTCTGTACCCCATTTCCTGTATTTCTTATTTCCCAGTAGCATGTGAAAACATTTTTTAAACATATGTTTTTAAAACTTTAGGTTTCAAATTTTCTGTCTTCCTCCCTCCCCACCCACCCTCATTAAAAAGGCAAGCAACGCCATATAGGTTATACATGTGTCCATAGTAGACATGTTGTGAAAAACTAACTCTATTTCCCTTAATCCTATCCTGCCTTCCCATTTATTCTATTCTTTCTTTTGACCCTGTCCCTCCTCAGAAGCATTTGCTTCTGATTACCCTCTTTCCCAATCTGCCCTCCTCTCTATCACCCCTCTGCTCTCTTGTCCCCTTCTCTCCCTATTTTCCTGTAGGGTAAGACAGATTTCCATACCCAGTTGAATGTGTATGTTATTCTCTCCTTAAGCCAAATCCTAAGAGAATAAGATTCCCTCATTCCCTCTCACCTTCCCCTGTGTCCCCTCCACTGTGAGAGACTTTTCTGTTTTTTTTGTGTGTGAGATAATTTACCCCATTCTACCTCTCCCTTTGTTCTCCAAGTATGATCCTCTCTCATCCCTTAATTTTATTCTCCAGATATGACCCCTTAATCTTCAACTCACCCTGTGCCCTCTATCTATCTATCTATCTATATATACATACATATAATTTTTTTCCCTTCAGCTACCCTAATACTGACAAAGTTCTCATGAGTTACAAATATCATCTTTCCATGGAGGAATGTAAACAGTTCAATCTTAATAAGTCTCTTATGATTTCTCTTTCCTGTTTACCTCTTCATGTTCCACTGGAGTCCTTTATTTGAAAGAAATTTTCTATTTAGCTCTGGTCTTTTCATCAGGAATGCTTGAAAGTCCTCTATTTCACTGAATTACCATTTTTTCCCCTGAAGGATTATACTCAGTTTTGCTGGGTAGGTGATTCTTGGTTGTAATCCTATCTCCTTTGCCCTCTGGAATATTATATTCCATGCCCTGTGGTCCCTTAATGTAGAAGCTGCTAAATCTTGTGTTATCCTGATTGTGTTTCCACAGCACTTTGTTTCCTTCTGGCAGCTTGTAATATTTTCTCCTTGACCTGGGAACTCTGGAATTTGGCTACAATATTCCGGGAGTTTTCCTTTGGGGATCTTTCAGGAGGAGATCTGTGGATTCTTTCAATTTCTATTTTGCCCTCTGGTTCTAATATATCAGGGCAGTTTTCCTTGATAATTTCTTGAAAGATGATGTCTAGGCTCTTTTTTTGATCATGGCTTTCAGATAGTCCAATAATTTTTAAATTCTCTCTCCTGGATCTATTTTCCAGGTCAGTTGTTTTTCCAATGAGGTATTTCACATTGTTTTATAATTTTTCATTCTTTTGGATTTGTTTTACAATGTCTTGATTTCTCATAAAGTAACTAACTTCCAATTGCTCTATTCTAATTTTTAAGGAAGTATTTTCTTCAGTAAGCTTTTGGACTTTCTTTTCCATTTGGCCAATTTATCTTTTTAGAGCATTCTTCTCCTCATTGACTTTTTGTACCTCTTTTGCCATTTGGGTTAGTCTAGTTTTTAAGGGGTTATTTTCTTCAGTATTTTTTTGGGTCTCCTTTAGCAAGCTGTTGACTTGTTTTTCATGATTTTCTTGCATCACTCTCATTTTTCTTCCCAGTTTTTCCTCTACTTCCCTTACTTGCTTCTCAAAATCCCTTTTGAGCTCTTCCAAGGCCTGGGACTGATTCATATTTTTCTTGGAGGCTTTGGATGTAGGAGCTTTGACTTTGTTGTCTTCTTCTGGTTGTATATTTTGATCTTATTTTTCACCAAAGTAAGATTATATAGTCTGCCTCTTTTTGCGCTGCTTGCTTATGATCCCAGTCAATTACTTGAGTTTTAAACTCTTTGTTAAGGTAAGAGTCTGCTTCCAATGTGGAGAGTGTACTGTCCCAAGCTTCAGGGTATAGCTGCTTTCAGAGATACTTGTAGGGACCTGTAAATTTTCAGTTCTTCCAAGGTGGTATGATAAGGGGTTAGGTATTTACTCATTTACTGGCCTGTGCTCTGGTCAATGAGTGACCATCAGCACTCTTTTCTGCCTTGGAACTGTCAGGAGAATTTCTTCTTCACTATTTACTGTTTACTTCTTTCCTGGCCTGCGACCACAAGTACTTCTTTCTGTCCTGTAACTGTGGGGAGGAGTTCCTCTCTACAGCCCCTACAAGCTCCACCAGGCCAGTGCTCCCACTCACCTCAGCACCGCCACCCAGAACTGTGACCCAGATCCACACATGGGCAAAGCAAGAGATTCCTGCCTCAGCACTGGAAAAGAGATCCCTGCAGTCCCTCTCTGATCAGCCACTGGTTTCCCCCTCAGTTTGTGGGCCGGAAGCTTGGGAAGCAGCTGCCCCCCCCAAGGGCCACACTCTTGGGGAATGGAGCTGATACCCCACCTTCCTCTCTGAGCACCGACAGAAACAGACTTTTCCCACTGACCCTCTAAGTTGCATTTGGCATTTGTGGATTCAGGAGTCTGGAAACCTCCACAGCTGCCCGTGATTCAGTCCTCTGAGGTATACTCCAGGTTTGTTGCGGCCTGCACGCCCGCGCTGCACTGCGCTCCCAGCCTGGCACGATCCACCTTTCTGATCAATCATCCAGTCTGTCTTGGGCTAGAACTTTGTTTCACTCTGTCTTTTTGTAGGTTCTGCTGCTTTAGAATTTGCTTAGAGCCATTCTTTATGAGTATTTGGAGGAGTTTGGGGAAGAGCTCAGGCAAGTCACTGCTTTCACTCTACCATCTTGCCTCCACCCTCCAACTCTTGTAACTCTTGAGAACTGTATTGTTATTACACTGTGTTAAAAGAGTATACATAAAGGGGGTGGAATATAAGTTGACTTTGATGTAATGATAAAAAAGGTTAAATGCATCCAAGTAAGTGGATTAACCTCATCTAAGAAAATGTACTGAGAAAGGAGGAGGCAGGCAAGGATAAATGTCATTACAGGAAAACACACAAAAATTTATTACAGCAGAGGGAAAGAAGGGAGGGAGATAAGCATTGTTTGAACCTTACTCTCATCAGATTTAGCTCAAGAAGGGAATGATGTAATCAGTTATGTATAGAAATCTAACTTACCTTGTAGGCAGTAGGAAGGAAAAGGAGAAAGAAAAGGGAGGGGGAATAGAAGAGAGGGAAGAAGTCTTAAGGGTAAAGGGAAAGAAAAAGGAAGGGGCTAATAGAAAGAAGGAAGGACTGAGGGAGGCAGTGGTGAAAAGCAAACCACTAATGAGGAGGGGAAAGGATAAAGAAGAAAGAAAAGCATAAACAGAGGTGAAAAAGGATAGAGAGAAAGACAAAGAGAGTAATCATAACTAAATGTCCCATAAAATGAAAGTGGATAGCAGAATGGATTAAAAACCATAATCCTACAATATGCTGTTTACAGGAAATACATTTGAAAAAGAGTAACACACACAGGGTAAAGGTAAAAGGCTGCAGCAGAATATATTATGCTTCAGCTGAAGTTAAAAAAAAGCAGGGGTAGCAATCCTGATCTCAGACAAAGCAAAAGCAAAAGTAGAACTTATCAAAAGAGAAAAAGAAGGAAACTGCATCCTGCTAAAAGGCACCATAGATAATGAAGTAACATTATTACTAAACAGATATAATGACAAGATTCATTTGGTAGAACAAAAGGTCCAGAATATCAAGGGAACTAATGAAAAGAAATGCAGGGGAAGGTGGCCTAGCCATTCCAGATCTTAAAATACTACTATGTGTTGCATACTTAACCTGTTCCACTGATCCATCACTCTATTTCTTAGCCAATACCAAGAAAAAGACGAAATGGGTTCATGATTTAGATATAAAGGCAGATACTATAAGCAAACTGAAGGAGCAAGGAATAGTTTACCTATCAGATTTATGGAGAACAGAAGAATTCATGGCCAATATGAAAAGCAAAATGGATAACTTTGATTACATTAAATTGAAAAGGTCTTGCACAACAAAGCCAATGCAACCAAGGTTAGAAGGAAAGTGGAAAATTGGGAAACAATTTTTACAACCAACGTCTCGGCCTCATATCTAAAATATATAGAGAATGTCATGGAATACTATTGTGCTGTAAGAAATGATGAACAGGCTGACTTCAGAAAAACCTGGAAAGACTTGTATGGTCTGATACTGAGTGAAGTGAGCAGAATCAGGTCAAAGTTGTACATAATAACAACCATATTATGTGATGACTAATAGTGATAAACTTAGCTCTTCCCAGCAATATAAGGATCTAAGACATCTCCAAAGGCCTCATGATGGAAAATGCTGTCCACATCCAAGGAAAGATCTATGGAGTTTGAATGCAGATCGAAGCATACTATTTACTATTTTTTGAGTTTTGTCGAGTTTTATTTTTTCTTTCCGGTGGTTCCTCCTATTGGTTCTATTACTTACTTACAACATCAGTAAAGTGAAAATATGTTTAATAGGAATGCATATGTATAGCTTATAACAGATTGTGCACTGTATTAGAAAGGGTGGTGGGAAGGGAGTGGGAGAAAACTTTTAAACTCAAAAGCATATGAAAATGATTGTTGATAAATCAAAATAAATTTGAAAAAGAATGCTTGAAAGTCCTCTATTTCACTGATTATCAATTTTCTCCCCTGAAGGATTATACTCTATTTTGCTGGGTAGGTGATTCTTGCTTTTAATTATAGCTCTTTTGACCTTTGGAATATTATATCCCAAGCTCTCCAGTCCCTTAATGTAGGAGCTGCTAAATCTTGTGTTATCCTGATTGTGTTTCCACAACACTTGAATTGTTTCTTTTTGGCTTCTTGCAATATTTTCTCCTTGACTTGTGAACTCTGGAATTTGGCTGTAATATTCCTAGGAGTTTTCCTTTGGGGATGTCTTTCAGGAGGTGATCAGTGGAGTCTTTCAATTTATATTTTGCCTTCTGGTTCTAGAATATCAGGGCAGTTTTCCTTGAAAATTTATCGAAAGATGATGTCTAGGTTCTTTTTCTGATCATGGCTTTCTGATAGTCCAATAATTTTTAAATTCTCCCTCCTAGATCTATTTTCCAGGTCAGTTGTTTTTCCAATGAGATATTTCACATTGTTTTCTATTTTTTCATTCCTTTCATTGATTTCTCATAAAGTCATTAGCTTCCATTTACTCAATTTTAATTTTTAAGGATATAATTTCTTCAATGACATTTTGGACCACCTTTTCCATTTGACCAATTCTGCTTTTTAAGGCATTCTTCTCCTTATTGGCCTTATGAACCTCTTGCCATTTGGGTTAGTGCATTTTTTAAGATGTGATTTTCTTCAGTATTTTTTTTGGGTTTCCTTTAGCAAGCTGTTGATTTGCTTTTTCATTATTTTATTGCATCACTCTCATTTCTCTTCCCAGTTTTTCTCTACTTCTCTTACTTGCTTCTCAAAATCCTTTTTGAACTCTTCCATGGTTTGAGACCAATTCCTATTTTTCTTGGAGGCTTTGGATGCGGGAGCTTTGACTTTGTTGTTTTCTTTTGGTTGTATGTTTTGATCTTTGTCACCAAAGTAAGATTCTATGGTCTGACTTTTTTGTGCTGTTTTCTCATGTTCTCAGCCAATTACTTGTTACTCTTTGTTAAGGTAGGGGTCTGCTTCCAGTGTGGAGAATGTACTGTCCCAAGCTTCAATGGTTTTGTGCAGCTGTTTTGACAGATACTTTTAGGGACCTGTAAATTTTCAGTTCTTCCAAGGTGGTATGACCAAAGATGAGGTGTTTACTCCTTTCCTGGCCTGTGCTGTGGTTTATGACTGACCACAAACACTCTTTTCTGCCTTGTAACTGTGAGGAGGATTCTCTCTTCACTGCCACTGCAAGCTCTACCATGCCAGAGCCCCTCCTCACTTGAGGACCATGACCCAGAACTGTGAACCAGATCCAAGCCAGGCAAAGCAAGAGAATCTTGCCTCAGTGCCAGCAAAGAGATCCTTGCAATCCCCCTCTGATCAGCTACTCGATTCCACCTCAGTCTGTAGGTTGAGAGCTCTGGAAATATCCACCACCCAAGGCTGCACTGGGACTAGGGCTGAACTGAGTTCCTCTTTCACCATGGTCTTAAAGACCTTTCCTATGGACCTTTTAAGTTATCTTTGGTGTTTGTGGATTGAGAAGTCTGGAAACCACCACAGCTTCCCTTGATTAAATCCCCTGAGGACTGCTCTGGGTTCACTGGGGCCTGGTCTTTGGCTTTGTGGCCCACACTGAACTGCGCTCCTCTCCCAGCCTTGCACAACAAATCTTTCTAATAAACCTTCCAGGATATCTTGGTTGGAAATTTGTTTCATTTTGTCTTTTTGTGGGTTCTGCTTCTCTAGAATTTGTTTAGAACCAATTTTACAGGTATTTGGAGGGGTTTGGGGGAGAATTCAAACAAGTCAGTGCTTTTACTCTGCCATCTAGGCTCTGCCCCATCATACTCCATCATTCTCACACCTCTCATTCACAATCTCATGACCCTTTGAGTAATCCTCAAATTTTAATCTTTGAGGGCTGTAAATGATTTTTACCATACAACAGCATTGTAAATATATTGGTGTTAAAAAAGATGAAATTTTGTTCTAGGAAGATGCATGAGGCCAATAATACTACTCAATTTACAAAAGGCAGTATAGCTTATGCACTGTCCATTCCATTTACATTGTCTGTCTGTCCTATGTGTGCATGTGTGTGTGTGTGTGCGTGTGTATGTATATACATGTATACATATATATATGTATATGTATATATATATATATTTATACATATACATATATATATACTTGATTTACATAGGTATCATAATAACCTGAAGATTAAATGAATATTAACTGTGCTCTACTGCCTCAAAATCATACAAAGTCCTTGAAAGAAGTAATAATACAGAACACTTCATGCAATGACCTCTGATTATCATTAAAAAAAAAAGTATAGAGTATGCCCAACATGGAGCCGAAATGAAGAAGGAATTGCCTATCGAAGGTTTATGAAAGATATCCTGGAACACTGCAGTTTCTTAAATGATATTCACATCACCTCTGGAGTAATTGTGGATG
Organism: Phascolarctos cinereus; assembly: GCF_003287225.1. NCBI lineage: Eukaryota > Metazoa > Chordata > Mammalia > Diprotodontia > Phascolarctidae > Phascolarctos > Phascolarctos cinereus. Next base: position 287,947,494 of record NW_027555847.1, on the reverse strand, counting down.
TCATTTAAACCATAACCAACCAGGCAAGAAAGAGAAAAAAAAAAATAACAGCAATGATGATGATGACAACAATAAAACCAACAACAATAACCAAGTTGTTGAAAAATGAGCACTATCTTTACTATGATACATATGATTGCATTCTCATTCCATACAACAAAAAGCTTATTAATAGGTATGTCTACATGTATACATACATTAATACATAAATGCATAATTACATTATTTATAAATACCTATTATAGAAAATAGATACATACAGATATTATTTTGTTGTTATTCAGCTGTTCTAGTTGTATCTCATTCTTTGTGACCCCATTTGGGGTTTTCTTGAGAAAACAACCGGAGTGGTTTGTAATTTTCTTCTCCATGTCATTTTACAGATGAGCAAAACAGGGTTGAGTGACTTACCCAAGGTCACACAGCTAGTAAGTGACTGAGGCCAAATTTGGATTTGGGAAGATATGTCTCCCTGATTCCAGGCTTAGCACTCTATCCAATGTGCCACCTAGCTGCCTCAATTACTTACTTACATACATACATAACTACGCATGTCTTTATGGACACATACTTATGCACAGATGCTGAAAATACAATGGACAAGTACCTGCCTATATACTTACATATATTATCTATTCACAAATATACACATATTATCCATTTCATTTGCAGTGAATATATATTGATAAATTTATACACACACATACATATACTTGTATGTACATGACTACATGCATTTAAAAATGCTTTTTGATTCTGTAGCAGCATCTTTATGGCCATGTTGGCTGACAGAATGATGAGAGAAAAACTTGCTAAACTATTCAGAGTCTTTGTTGCAATGACCCCACTAATTTGGAAATCAAAGACAAAAACAAATAGTTCTCACATATAATAAAAAAAGGTTGATTTATTGGATGACTCATATATATCAAAAAATTTTCATAGACTTGGTGTTCTATTGAGTACAAAAATGTGCAGAATCAGCAGAGTTAAAATTAGTAAGAAACTTCTCCTCAGCTGTATGACTGGGAATGCAGATGTAGGCCTACAAGTTATCAATCATTCAAGAATTTAGGCCTTTTTTTCATTTCTAAAATATATAGGGAATTAAGACAAATTTATAAGAACACAAGCCATTCCCCAATTGATAAATGGTCAAAGGATATGAACAGAGAATTCTCAGATGAAGAAATTAAAGCCATCTATAGTCATATGAAAAAATGCTCTAAATCTTTATTGATTACAGAAATGCAAATCAAAACAACTCTGAGGTACCACATCACACCTATCAGATTGGCCAACATGACAAAACAGAAAAACGATAAACGTTGGAGAAGATGTGGGAAAATCGGAACACTAATACATTGTTGGTGGAGTTGTGAAATGATCCAACCATACTGGAGAACAATTTGGAAGTATACCCAAAGGACTACAAAAATGTGCATGCCCTTTGATCCAGCAATAGTACTTCTAGGGCTATATCCGAAAGAGATCAAACAAATGGGAAAAGGACCCACATGTACAAAAATATTCATAGCAGCTTTTTTTTGTGGTGGCAAAGAATTGGAAATTGAGAGGATGCCCATTAATTGGGGAATGGCTGAGCAAGTTGCGGTATATGAATGCAATGGAACACTATTGTGCTATAAGAAATGATGAACAGGCTGACTTCAGAAAAACCTGGAAAGACTTATATGGTCTGATGCTGAGTGAAGTGAGCAGAACCAAGAGGACTTTGTACACAATAACAGCCATGTTATGCAATGACTAAGATTGTTAAACTGAACCCTTCTCAGTATTACAAGGATCTAAGACATTTTCAGAGGCCTCGGGATGGAAAATGCTATGCACATACAAAGAAAGAACTATGGAAGTTGAATCGCTATAACTTATTTTTACCTTCTGTTGAGTTTTATTTCATGTTTCTGATGGTTTCAATTTTTACTTACAACTTCACTAATGTGAAAATATGTTTACTAGGGATGTAAATGTAAAACCTATATCAGATTGTGTGCTGTCTTGGGGAGGGTGGGGGGGAGGAAGGGGGGAGAAAAATTTTCAACTGAAAAGCATGTGGAAGTGATTGTTAATAAATCAATAAATTAATAAAATTGGGGGAAAAAAGAAGAATAAAAAAAAGAATTAAGGCCTTTCAGAGAACTATGTTAGGGCGACCTCCACTGCTCGCTGCTCTGGAATTCCTCAGAACAAATATAGCTTCCAAGTAAGCCACTGACACCTCATGGTCACAAAGTAAATCTTTCCAGGACAATAGGAAGACCATGAAGAGCTTCTTATTATGTATTCTTACTCTAGCAATTGAAAAATATATCTTACTTCAGTAAAGTAACTACTATTTTGTTTAGTTATATTCTTAGTGCTCTATTTCATCAGATTAGTTTACAATCTAGAAAAACATTCATATAATTATTTTTGTAGTAGGCAACAGCAAGAAACAAAATAAGTACACATTGATTAAAGGATGGTTAATCCAAGTGTGGCATACAAATGTAATTAGATAGAGTAGAGAAATAAGGAATGATCAATATGCAGGATACTCATAGAAATATAAAGATTATGAACTGATATAAAGAAAATAACACATCAAAGAAGAGCATTCAGAATCATTACTGTAATGTAAATGAAGGTAACACTAAGAGGCAATGGAACTAATATAAATTGCAATGGTAAAACAAATTCTTCCCTTTTGTTTCATAGTAAACTCCAAGTATACAGTATATCATGCTCTGCTAGTTGTAACTGCAATATCAACTGGTTTTATTTAATTGTCTTTCCTTTCTTCTGTTCTATCTGGCATACAGCCTCACCTGCATGATTTGCTAGCATCTCAGATTCAATGTGTATGACTATCTACCTCTGACCTAATTCTTATAAGGGTGCTATCCCAGCAAGTCATAGCAAGTGAAAAAAGTAAAAAAGCACTTATATGCGCAAAAGCATTCTTAGTTACTCTATTTCTCATCATAAAAGAATGGTAAATTGTGGTGATAGAATGTTATAGTGCTGTAAAAAAACAGATGAATAGGAAGCATACGAAGAAGTATTGCAGGATCTCTATGAGGCTATACTGAGTTTAATCAGCATATCCAGAAGCATATATGCACCAAAAATACCATTTAAATACAAAAAGAAAGCAGAATCAAAAGACCTATGCTCTGGGGAACATCTGAGAGGGAACAGACTACAAAAGTATTTGCTTTCTTAATTTGCTAATCCATTTTATTTGGTCTTGCTAAAGGCTGAAGATTGTAGATGTATCAGTGCCCCATTTTTTCCTGTTTATTTGATGGCTTGGTTTTGTTTTATTAAGTTTATTTTTCAATCATTGCTATTGCATCAAAATTAGAGAAAAAATAATTTGGGAATGAGTTCCCAAATTAAATAAGTGGAGCTGGGGAAATAGCATACAACATAAATTATCTGAGAAGGGCATAGAATGAAGAAACCTTGTTGGACATATCTAGTTTGACTAGACCTAAAGCAAGAATAAGTAATAAAACTGGAAAGGTAGATTGGGAAGAAAGGGCAAAACATGAAAATATGTGAATGTCAGCTTAGGGAATTTTAACTTTTTTTTGTGTGCAATAAAAAGTCTTTCAATGTTTTTAAGCAGTAATGTTACATGATCAGAAAAAAGGAATTTGATAGAAGTAATTATTTGAAGAGGTATAGTGAAATATTTATGTAAAATCATACTTTGAATAAGGATTCAATTAAAACTGAGCAACAAACAAAAATGGAAAAAAATGTAAATATCCTTATTACAAATTTCTTTCACTACTAATAGCAGTGATGTCAATGATCTATATGATTTTAAAATTTTATTTTATTTTTAATTTTGAATCTTTTCCTCTTTTCTCCCCTCCCTCACCAATGGAAAAAAGAATTACAAATTACAAAAAACTCATTAGAAAATACAGCTATACAGAACAATAATAATATAACTATAGTTATACAAATGTTTCTAATAGCTATGACAAAAGAAGAAAGAAAAGAAAGAAAAGAAAATCTGCTTTATCCTAAAGTGTGAGTCCATCAGCTCTCTATCTGGAGATAGATGTCATGTTTCATAATGAGTCCTTTGGAATTGTGAATGGTCATTGTATTGATGATGAGTTCTTAAATCTCTCAATCTGATTGTTTACAATATTTCTAATAATAATGTAACATTGCAAAACTGTTGCTATCACATAAATTATTTTACTGGTTCTGCCCACTTTATTTTGTATCAGTTCATACATGCCTTCCCAGGTTTTTCTGAAGCTACTCTGATTATCATTTCTTATAGCACAAAAAGACCTTTATTACCACACATTTAAAATATGTGCATATGTGTCTGTAATCTTCTTTTCCACCTTCTTTGATACCTTTGGGGATAGACCTAATAATGGCATTTTCAAAGGATGTGCACATTGAAAAACTTTTGAAGCATAGTTCCAAAATCATTTCTAGCACAGTTGAATTAGTTCATAGTTTTGCCAACAGCGGATTAAAATATCAATATCCTCTCTTTTTCTAATCCAGTGCCAAATTGTTTTCATCTTTACCTCTTTAGATTATAGTTTGAGATCTAGTACTGCTAGCCCCCCTTCACATTTTTTTAAAATGTATTTTCTTACTATACTTGACTACATTTTTCCTCCAGATGAATTTTATCATTATTTTCTTTTGTTATTGTTCAGCCTTTTCAGTCATGTCTGACTCTTCATGACCCCATTTAAGGTTTTCTTAGCAAAGACACTGGAATTTTGTCAGTTCCTTCTTCAGCTCATTTTACAGATAAGGAACTGAGCCAAACAGAGTCAAGTGATTTGCCTCAGGTCACATAGTTAGTGTCTGAGGCCAGATTTGAACTCAAGAGGATGATTCTAGGCCTAGCACTTTATCCACTGGATAGCCCAGTTGCCCCAGCATTTTTTCCTAGGTCTATAAAATAATCCTTTGGCAATTTGATTGGTATGATACCTAAGTGAATTAATTTAATAAATATTGCCATTTTAAAATATTGAGTTAGGCTACCTATGATCAATTAATAATTTTCCAATTACTTAGTGATGTATTTATTTTTGTGAATAACAGTATTCATGTTGCTTATATGTGTGCATTGGCAAGTACACCTTCAAGTATTTCATACTATTCAGAGCTATTTTAAATGGGATTTCTCTTTCTGTCTCTTCCTGTTGGATTGTGTTGGTAATATATAGGAATGCTAATGATTTGTGTGGTTTTATTTTACATTCTTCAACTTTATTGAAATAATTCATTCAATTAGTTGTTTAGGCGACTTTCTAGGATTCTCTAGCTAAGTTATATCTGCAATAGTTAATCTATTATATTATTTTTTTCATAAAATTTGCTCCTAATTTTATTCATTAGTTTAGTGGTTTTTGTACTTCCAGTTTTATTAATCTTTCCTTTGATTTTCAGGATTATCATTTTGGTGTTTAATCGAGGACTTTTAGTTTGTCCTTTTTATTTTCATGCCTAATTCATTGATCTATTCTTTCTTTTATTGATGTATACATTTAGAGATATAAAATTTCCCCTAAATATTGCTTTGGCTGAATCCCACAAATTTTGGAATATTATCTCATTGTCTCTTTAATGAAATTATTGATTGTTTATTTTGTTCTTTGACCCACACTTTTTTTTAAGGATTATATTATTTGGTTTCCAATTACTCATTAATCTATGCTTCTAAAATCCTTTGCTGAATAGAATTTTTGTTATATTTTATCTAAAAAGGATGCACTTGATATTTTTGCTTTTCTGAATTTGTTTGTGAGGTTTTTATGCTCTAACATAAGGTCAATTTTTGTGAAGGTAATACATATATCTGAGAAAAAGATATACTCTTTTCCATTCCCATTCAGTTTTCTACAGAGGTCTATGGTATCTAACTCTCCTAAGATTCTTTCATCTCCTTAACTTTTTATTTATTTTATGGTTAGATTTATCTAGCTCTGAGAGGGGAAAGTTGACATCCCTCACTAATATAGTTTTACTATTTCCTCCTGTAATTCCTTTAACTTTGACTTTAAGAACTTGGATACTATGCCATTTGGTACATACGTATCTATATTTTATAATGCTTCATTGTCTGTGGTACCTTTTAGCAAAATGTGTATTCTCTATCTTTTTTAATTAGGCTTATTTTTGCTTTTGCTTTGTCTGAGATCATGATTGAAATACTTCCGTTTTTAACTTCAGCTGAAGCATAATTGATTCTGCTCCAGCTCTTTATGTGTGTGTTTATGTTTCAAGTGTATCCCTTATAAACAACTTATCATTGGATTATGTTTTCTAATTGATTCTGCTATCTGTTTGTTTCCTGGGTAAATTTATCCCATTCACATTCAAAGTTATGATTACTAATTGTGCATTTTTCTCCGTCATATTTTCTTCTGTTTGCCATTTTTTTCTCTTTTATCTGCCTCTCCTCAGAATTCTATTTTGATTCTGATCACTGTCTCACTTAATAAGCCTTCCCTTTTGTTACCCTTGCCTTTCCTCTTATCCCGTACCTCACTTTCATGTTAAATAAGATGGACTTTTGTATTCAATTAAACGTGTATGCCTATAGCAGGTCAAGCCTTCTAGTCTGTGTTGGTTTTGGTAGAATCCCAATTTCAATCCCATTCACAGCCAGAAAATGATGACTTTCTCAGTCTTTATCTTATTCTTGATCAATACCATCCACTGGTTGCATATAGACATTTCTCTAAGGCTGAAAACATTAAACAGTGAATGTGCTCAGACTTGGCATAACCAAAACCTTTTAAACCTTTCTGGATTGCTTGAGTCACATGGCAAACACAGAAATATTGAATCCTCTAAAGAAATCTTTGATGGACTCATTTTTTATATCATAAAACAACTCCCCCCACCAAAAAAATAGCAGTGTGGGGTGGTGACTTCAGAAGATGGCTTTGCCCAACATTGGGTTTCCAAGAAGCCCGTGGAGCAGTGAGCCAGATGAAATGATCTATTGGAGATGCCCTGTGCATGTCATTGCCATTACTATGCCAAGTGTGGCAGTCATCAGTGTCATCAGCCCCCCATTGAAAAGTACTAGAGGGACTTTCTCCACCTCTAGTATCAACATTCTCAGGAAAGAAATCTGTCAAGGTAAGATTCTTTCTCTTATTCTTTTTAGCTGTAGCCACTGTGTGAGAAGAGGGGGAAAGAATTCAAAGAGTTATTTTAGTTTTCAAAATGTAATTTAGCACTTTTTACAATTCTTGCTTTTACTCATCTAGGAATCCTTGTTAAGCATTTGTCCAAAATGAAGTTTACTTTGAAACTTCGCTTGTAGGTGTTTTTAACACAGTCTCTTCTGTGTTTGTGTTTTGAGCTTCCCTATAAGCAATTATAGATTTTTACAGTATATATTTTTCAGTATTGATACTTTGGTATGTTTTTTTTGGTATATTTATGGCATTTATTGATATATTTATTATATGTTTTTCCATGGTCATTATTCTAGCCTACTTTTTTCTCATTTATTTTTAGTTGTATACCCAATTTGTTGATCTGCCTTTTGTCTCTTTTATTGATGTAAGCATTTAGAAATACAGTGTTTCCCCTAAGTACTGCTTTGGCTGCATCTCACAAATTTATCTATATTGTATCATTGTTATCATTATCTTTAATGAAATTATTGATTTTTATATAATTTGTTCTCTCATCTACTCATTCTTTAGGATTAGATTATTTACTTTCAAATTAATTTTTAAGCTATGTTTCCAAGGCCATTTATTCAGTATAATTTTTATTGTACCATGGTCTGAAAAGGGTAGATAAAACATTTCTGCTTTTCTGCATTTTCTTGTGAAGTTTTTCTGCACTAATAAATGGAAAATTTTTGTAAAGCTGCCATGTGCAGATGAGAAAAATGTGTACTCTTTGCTATTCTCATTTAGTTTTTTCTCCAGTGATCTGTTTATTCATTTGTAATATGTGGGTGTCAGAGAATACTAGTACCTTTGATGTGAGATCTATGAAGTTCTTTTCAGGGCTACTTTTCACTTCTTATGTCCACCTCCCACTCAACTCTCACCTGTGGCTCAAAAAAACTGTAGCATGCATAGCAGCCACATCCCAGTAAATTATTATGGCAGAGGGGCTAAATGAGGTTCAGGGTAACTAATGAGCCTCAAGCCCATAGGTGACTTAGGGGGTATCTACACCAAGCATGTAAAGACTTCCCTGGTAGAATGGCTGTATGTGAACAATTTGTCTGAATGGATTATGTGGCTGGTGGAAACAGATGCTATGGAGCACATAGAGCTTGGTTAGACATTGAAGACACCAAGTTCATCCACTGCATCTCAAGCCATTACCAGTCATCTTGACTTTTGTCCTGCCACTGGACTTCAGTGACTCTGGAGGAGAGAGTAAGGATGATGACTTTGTGAGACTCTGCCTCACTTAAATCCAATTCACATGCAAGTCAAGACATTACCTTTGTGATGTCATTGGTCCACTTTGAGAATGAAGAATAGCCAACAACAATACTCTGTTGTGTGTCTTCAATAAATCTGATTTGAAAGCTCTGAGATCTGACCTAATTATAATTCAAACAGTTCCTTTATTTTATATAAAACTTTTGAATGAATTTGGGATTTCTTAAGGTATTTTATGGTCTCTGGAGAATCTACAGAATTCTGTTGTTTTATTTCCCTTCATGTTATAACACTCATTCAATCTGTTATGGCCTTTAAGAATTTTTAAATTTTCTTTTGTCCTCACAAATCTTACTGTTGGTTTATAAACTTCCATATTTATTTTAGAATTTTCTTGTCTCTCTTTTTCTTCTTATATTGCGAGTACCATGTCTCTGTCTTCTCTCCTTATTCTTTGCCCCATTCCTTTACTCACATTTTCACTATTTAATTAATATTTATTCATTTCAGTGTTTTTTAATTCTTTCCTGCTGTCATGTCAATTGAACACTTATAATAAGAAAAAATAAAACCCTCTGACAAGCATGCATAGTCCAGAAAACCAAATTTTCATAATGCCCATTCCAAAAGTGTGTGTTTCATTTTACATTTTCATATACTTTCTGGCAATAAGTGGGTGGATTGTTTGATCTTCAGTCCTCTGGAGTCAAGATTTATCATTGCATTTTCCAGAATTCTGATTGTCTTAAAGACTTAAAATACTTTGAAAAAGTATTTTTTTCTTTCTTTATAATATTGTTATCATTGCATAAATTGTTCTGCTAGTTCTGATCACTTCACTCTGCATTCGCTCACATGCATATTCCCAATTTCCTCTGAAATTATTTCATTATGTCTCATGGCACAATCACAATTCTTCATATTCATATGCCATAATTTATTTAAATATTATTTCTAAAGATGAAGCCCCCATTAGTTTTCAGACACTGGAAGAAGAATTTTCCTAAACATTTTTGTATTTATAGGTACTTTTCTTCTTCCATATATTTGGGTTATAGACTTAGTAGTGGTATAGCTGAGTCAAAAGGTATGCACAAATTAGAAATTTTGTGGGTATGGTTCCAAATGGATTTTCAGAATGGTTGAATCAATCCATAGTTCCATTTGCACTTATTAATGTCTTTCTGTCTCTCTTTCAATCTCTCTCTTTCAGAAACACACACACCACAGCCCCTCCAATGTTTATTATTTTCTTCTCATCATTTTTTTCCCCAATCTGATGGTGTGATTCCTCTCCTCCTACCTCTATATTGCCCCCTTAAGATATGAAGCTTTCATTTTCTTACATTGCAGTTGAGAGTGGGAGGGAATAATCAAACCATTCCCTTTACTAGAGTAAACTCTTTTGGAAGAGGAATGAAAGCAAGTCAGGTTTTAAGTTCCCTTTTCTTAGGCAAAGAATACCCTTCCCCTTTAGCCAGTTCTTCACTGCTGTATTTTCTGTCTAACCCTTTACCTTGTTCAAACACATAGTTGTAGTTCCTAAAGTTCATATGTTTGGGCAGAAGTGTGTGGTGTGGGAGGAGATTGTTTCAGATTGAGTCACTGCAATGAATTAAATTTTCAGGTACCTCCACTGCTGAACCTTAAAACAAGCCTGTGAATTGTTCGCATTAGCTAAGCTTAGCACATGTTGTGCGATTGGCCTGAGTATGGTGAGTGGGAGCTTTAGGTGTTTAACTTCTGTAATATATTCCTGGTGCACAGCTTCTGTCTTCTTTCGTTGTGAAATCAGTTTATTCCTCTTCCTAGTGAACATTCTTGGTGAATTTAATTATTATTTAAGGTTGGGGAAGTATATGGTAAAATTTTAAGCCATCACTTTGCCAATCACATTATTCCCATATCAAATCTTTTTGATAATATGCCCCTCACTTATCTTTGGACTTTGATTAAAAGTTTTGTAGGAAACATTGTTTTAATGGTTGATAATGTTTTCAAGTCAGCTATGGACCATCCTATCTTCCTTCACTCTATTCTATATTTCTTAGTGTTCCCTCAGGTGCCTGACCCTACTACTTCCATGTGACTTACACACTTAGACTTTTGGGAGATCAAAGCTGTTGAAGCAATTTTCTGGCTTCTTCATTTATTTTTGTCACACTAAACTACCTGGCAGCTCCTGTTGCTGGGCCAGAATATCTATACTTCCTACTAACCCTCTGAATCAGGACTATTAATGTAATGGCAGAAAGCACAGTAGGCAGAACCAGAAATAAATCAAACAAGCAACCTCCTAGCATCAAAGGGCATGCATGTACATTGACTATTCAAAGCAAATTACTAAGGCAATTATTTCTCCATTTAAAAAAGAGAGAGAAAAGATGAAAAGCCTCATAGATGAGGCACGTTTCATGCTATGAAACTTACACAACAATTTCTGCTGTGAAAAAAAGCAAATATACCCTGTCTTTAAAGCATGGGTAGGTCTGATCAGAAAATTAATGCACAGTATATTCCAAGACTATTGAGGAAATAAAATATATGTAGTTTGAAATGTTGATACTAGAATGAGAAAAAAGTCTTAAGAAACATTTAAAAAGATAACTTATATGTGAAACTGTTTATCAACTTTTCTCATTTATCAAATGCTGCAAATGGAAGGTGGCAACTTCAATAATTTGGTAATGATATTTCAAATCTCTGTAAAAAAAATTAAAAGAAAACTCAATTTTTATTCTGAAAAAGACTACTAGCCCAAAGTCTTAAGAAAAATAAATTCTAATAAGTAGAGGTATATTGTCCTTTGTTAAAAATACCTTGTCAGTTACAATGTTTGAAGACAGATTAGAACCTTCCACTGATTTCCTTTCTGAAGCATGTAATGTCAGTTTTCTCACACCAACCAGATGTAATTTTATGCTTGTAGTAATGAAAATTTATATAAAAATGTAGGCAATGTTTATCTAGCATAAGCTAGAGATACAGATTACTCAGGATGGGTTACAAGATTTGATGTCTTCAAATAGGTTAGATTCTATACACTGACTAAAAGTGGGTTTGGCAACCTGATACCAAAACCTAGAATTCAGAGACAGAATCAGAGACCTTTCTGAACCATAAAGCTCCCATCTTCCCCCCTCACAATGGTTATTAAAATAGTAGAGGAAAAGTATTTCTAAGCATTTGTAATCCTTACAGGATACATTCGTACCATGTCAAAGATACCTAAAGCACACTACTAAGGGAGTTGTTATCTTTGGTTGGCATCAAGAATTTTAGAAATGTATCTTACTATTTTCAAAAAGAACTACAACTTGAGTATTTTAACACCACACAGATGAACATGTTAGGGAAACTGAGACAAGAGTAAAAGGAGCATGAAATGAAAAAGTCAAGAAAGCACTTTAACAATATACTGGGAATTCTAGAGGTGATATGGAAGAGGCCAGCATATACCTTCTCTCCCACTCTTCTTTGTATATTGATATTTTTGTGTTTGTTGAAATTTGCCACATTTTTAACAACTTTTTAAAAGTTTGGATTTGTTTTGATTTGTCTGAGAAAGTAGGACAAACTTAGTGGAATTTTTAAAAGATTAGTACTTTGGCTCCACATAAATGAAAACTTCATATTGCAATTGATCATAAATGGAAAGTGGGTCATTGGACATCTTCAAGAATAGGCTAAATGTCCAATGACATGTCAAGACATGGTAGAAGAGATGCTGCCTCATACATGGTTTGGAATGGGCAACTTCCAAGATTTCTTCCAGAGTCAGATATATGTTTGTATGATCTTATAACCTTTGTGGTATCCTCCAATATTTAGGTGATATGATACTGCATAGTTATTCCCATTCAGTTTCTGTTCTCTCTTCATTATAGAGTGGCATTACAATGTAAACATCATTGGGGGAAGTTATTATGAAGCTGGGCATTTCTGACTCTAACTCTATGTATACCTCATCTGTAGACAATATTGGCTAAAATGGCTAAAACTATTTTATCCTATTTCTCAACTACTGCACTACTCTCTATTTAAGGCATCATACTGCCTAAGCAGTAATCAGATAAAGGTAAATATAAGTTGTTAGCAAATGTCTTCCTGAAAAGAGTATATTAGGATTCTGTGAATATTTCAACATGAAAGGTCCATTGGATAATTTCTCATCCAAATCTTACATTTTATAGATAAGGAAATTGAGACCAGAGATTTGAAAGTACTTTCCCAAGCTCAAACAACTAGTTAATATCAGAAAAATTAAAACCCAGGTCTCTTATGCTCCAATTCAAAACCCTCTTTATTTTATCATATTACCTTCAATAATTCTACTAAGGGATTATATTGATTATAAAGATCTGTTCCAAGAATATGATAGCTTACAAAGAATGTGAATTAATGGGAAATGTTGCAAATTATACTTGTCAGTTCTTACATTTTTCCCCACTTAATTGGGGATATTAAATGTAGATAGACTGAGGTAATGATTAACAGATTTCCTAAACATTTATTTGAATGAGAGAACCATATGATCCTTACAGCACAGGACTATTGGCAGATGTCACAACCGAAGCCTATGGTCCATGTAGTTTCTGAATCAAGGCACTTTTATCCAACACTAATTTCATCATATAAGTTCTTCAAATAGCCACATCACACTGTGACAGATTATAAGCTATATGAAGTACCTTTTAGCTACCAATTAATCTTGTTTCATTCCCTCTGACTGTTTGTATCTCTTTAGCTAGCTATCAGCAGGCCTTTACAATAAGAATGATATGTAATAGTCTGAGGAATTTGAACATCCTATGATCATGTCATGTGATTTGCCTAGCAAAATCATGTTCACTTTACAGTGAGTAGCATTCCATGAATAGATGTGTGGATTTGAAACTTCACTAAATTTTTTTTTTTACCATATTTCACATATTTTAATGGATATGATGTATGCTACTGATTAAGATGCCCAATAGGACAACACACGAATTCCACATTTTATTGCTATGGTTTAACAAGGTAAGTGTGATAGCAGTTTAAATTTAGAGTTTAAAATTTCATAGCCCACAGACCTTCTACAAACTTTCAAAATCTGCATTGCCTTTTTGTGTCAGAAAAGCTTCTACTTCAAGAGTAGTGTAATGAGTGATTCCCTGAAGACAACAAAAGAAATCCACAATTTTCAGTGGAAAACAATTTTAAGCAGAAATTACAAAAAAAAAGTATAACTGTTTTCACACTGTTAGAGCTAGAAGAGACCTCATTAGGGGTCATCTGTTTCAATTCTCACTTGCAAGGTGAGGAAATTGAAGCTTAGTGTGGAGAATTGACTTCCCACAATCATATAAAGTTTTGTGAGAGCTAAACTCTTGCTAAAGATAGATAAAAGTAAAGTATAGTTTTACAAATTATTAAGATAGTTATATTTTACTTTAAAAAGGTACTTTAGGGTATTGACTTATGAAAATCTGGATGTTAAATGATTACAGTTTATTGGTTTTTCTACTTCTCTCTGCTTTCCCATACTAAACTCCATTCTTCCTCAACACTATGAACTCTAATCCACTCAATTCCTTAATTCTTTCCCTTTCACTAACAGCAATTCTAAGCCTTGGATCACTCTGACTATCCTCCCATCTTTGCTCCTACAAACATGCTGATGAAAAAAAGGTGGAGAAAATCATGTAAGTGTTATAATGGGGTCTACTATGAAGTTATGCTAAATATTTTCAACTGGGCCACCACAGCTTCTAAACAATCCTTCTATACCTCACTTATTAATTCACTATCCTACTTCCCAGAGCAGCTCTTCTAAACCTTTTCATCCCTCCTCAAACCTCTCATAATTCCCTCACCCTGTCATCTAGAAACCTTGATGTAAACTTTACTAAAAAAATGAAAGAATTGGGAATTAAGAGGAAGTCCAACAATTGGGGAATGACTGAACAAGTTGTTATATGTGAATGTAATGAAATACTATTGTTCTATAAGAAATGGTGTACAGCAAATTTCAGAAAAACCTGGAAAGACCCGCATGAACTGATACTGAGTGAAGTGAGCAGAAGCAGGAGAACATTGTACACAGTAACAGCAACATTGTGTGATGACCAACTTTGTTAGACTTAGCTCTTCTGAGCAATGCAATGATCTAAGACAATTCCAAAAGACTATCCACATCTATAGAAAGAACAATGAAGTCTGAATGCAGATTAAAACATATTATTTTATCTTTGGTTTTTTTTGTTTCTTTCTTTCTTTTTTTCTTTCCTTTTTGCTCTAATTCTTCTTTCACAAAATGACTAATGTGGAGATATGTTTAATATGATTGTACATGTATAGTATGTTATCTTGCGGATGGGAGAGGGAAGAGAAGGAGGAAAATTTTGAACTCAAAGTCGTATTAAAGTGAATGTGGAAAACTGAAAATAAATGAATAAATTTAATAAAAGAAAGAGCTATCTGCAATAGATGCCTCCACTTCCTCTCCTTTCAGTCTGTTTTTAACTCTCTAAAATCTGGCTTTTGACCTCATTATTCAAATTAATGTGCTCTTTCTCAAGTTACCAGTGATCTCTTAATTGCCAAATCCAATGGCTTCTCTCAATTCTTATCCTTCTTGACATCTCTGTGGCTTTTGACAGTGTCTAATCTCTCTAGGTTTTTAAGACACCACCCTCCTGGTTCTCCTCCTACCTGTTAAACTGCTTCTTTTCAGTCTCCATCGCTGGATCTTTATCCAGATCACACTCACACACCATTAATATGTCACAGAATTCTATCCTGGTCCCTGTTCTCTCCTCCCTTTATACTAGTTCACTTCTTGATGTCATCAGTTCCTATGGATTAAATTATTATCTCTACACTGATGGTTCTCAAATCTACTTTTCCAATCATAAACTCTCTGCTGAACTCCAGATTTTCATTTCCAACTTATTAATTTGCTTATTAGTTTGCCTCCAAGAAGTCTCACTTTACTTCAAGTTATCCTCCATTAAGGTGCTAAAAGTGATTTTTCTAAATTACAGGTTTAACTATATAACTCCCTTACTAAATATATTCCAGAGTCTCTATCACTTCCAAAATTGAAGATGAAACCCTTTGGTGTTCAAAATCCTTCATAACCAAGGCAGCCCCTTCCCCTACCTTTCCAATCTTTTCCCACTTTATGCCACTTCCCATGTACTCTTCAATACAATGGACTAACTTCCTTGCTATTCCCCAATGACATTCCTCTCCCAGCTAGATGCAATTTTTCTGGCTGTCCCCCATACCTAGAATGCTCTCTGTCCTCTTCTTGAACTCCTGGATTCCTTCAAATCTCAGCTAAAATTCCACCTTCTAGAGGAAGCCTTCCACAATCTCTCTTTTTTCCCTTGCTTCCTTTAGTTGATTATTTTTTATTTATTTATCCTGTTCATAGTTTGTTTGTATGATGTATATATTTTGTCTCCCCCATTTGATTGAGAGCTCCTTGAGTTCCGGAACTTTCTTTTGCATTTCTTTGTTTTGCCAGTGCTTACCATATGTGGCACATAGCAGGCATATAATAAATGTTTATTAATTGACTAATTGACTTAACTACAATTCTGCTCCTGTCGTATGCAGAAGGATTGAGGCATTAGGAGTTAATATCAGCTTACTAAAAGTAAATGGTTTCCATCCATTCTTATTTAGGTGTCCATTTTAAATGGATGATTTCTTGTGATATTCTCATGATGGGTGAGAAGTTTTGATTAATACGGGTTAAGATCAAAATCCTACAACTAGCTTTTGATTCGAGGATACTGCACTGTTCATTAGGATGTGATGTGCCATAGATATGTACATAATGGTAATCAATATTCTGTGTTAAGTAGACCCTTGGCTTACACCTAACTTGACAAATCAATACATGAAGTTAAATAAAATTTTGCCACCAACCTTTTCCACTTAGTTGCACTATCACTCAACAATTAGAATGTAAATCCCAAACAATGAAAGGAACATTACATGTAAACACAGCAGACATTTTCCATCTGCTTCAGGAACTTTAAAAGAAATTGAATTTCCTGCACACTTATGTGTGTCCTGAATCTAAAAGACTAAGACTCACTAAAAACATGTCTATGCTTTGCTTTTTTGTGAAATGTAATGTATTAATAATGATATCATTGTTGTAATTCTCCCAATATTGACTCTTAAGGAAATATGCATTTCCAAAAATTATCCTCTTTTAAAAATCAGTAATATTATGTGTCATTTATGGCTAACGAACTTTGAAAGATGAACTGCTTAGAGATGAACTTGGTATATGATTTTCTTTTTCTTTTTATCTTTTTTTTAGAGAGATGTCATTTTTGAGACAAACTCATGGCTCAGTAGGATCTCTTTTAAAATCAGCAGAGTATTTCATTTAGTTGAAATAAACTTCTAGGACAGACAAAATCTCAATAGAAGTTAATGGGAAAAACCCATTGACCTCTGAGCCATCTGCAGAGAGTGAATTAATCCAAAATTAAGTGGATAACTAGAAAGGTAAAACCACAGTTTCACAAAAAAAAAAAACTATATTACCTACCCCCCCAAAAAAAAGAACCTTAATGTTAAGTAAAATGCTTGGAATCCCATAAGTCACTGAGATCTTTCATGTGATTTTTGAATATTTTTGTTATGATAAAACATCTATTTAACATTCTCTTTTTAAAATGGTAATCTTGATTTTTCCCTAATTTTAAAGGAAAAAAACATATCTTAAGTGTTCACATATAAAAAATAAATGTTACATCAAAGAACAATAAAATTTGAGGCATCCCTCCTCCCAGGAAAATACACATCAATGTTTAGGAACACTTACCCCTATACATTGAAAAACAAGCAACCTGCCCTATTAGAGATATAAATTCTTAGAATAATTGAGTTTTACCAAAGCTACACAGAAGCATTTCTAAATATCCTGTATTATGGCTATATAGACACTAAAACATATGCCACAAGCTACCAAAGATACTAAAAAGTGCCATGGGTATAAATTGTTTTAAAAACAGAAGTGGGCAAGTATTTGGAGGAAAGAAATATTGAAGGATAATCTTGCTAAATCAAAAGGAAGAGATGGGCAATAAATGCCAAGTTAGTGAGCTCTTGTGAGATTTACTGCAAATTCTTACAGCTCAGCAGCTTCATTTTTTCCCTGTGAGGAAAATGAAGTTATTATAAGGTATCATGCCAAATCTCATGAAATGTCATGGCAAAGTGATAGCAAATTGTTCTTTTTTTGCATGGAGCTACCAAAAATGAGTTCCTCGATTTCTATATTACCAAAATCTACCTCGGCTTTTAAGCCAAATATGTCACTGTACTTACTTCACATAATTTTGAATGTTTTCATGTGTGTGTTCTTGAATCATGACATTTACCCCCTTTTAAACATTCATGGCATTTCCCCCCTTTTAAAAGTTTATTGGGAGAACTTTAAGACCTACTTCAGCTTAAACTATTTTAGCTAAAATTTTCTATTTAGTTATATGCTGTTCATTGAATATGATAGTTCTTCTGACTCACACATTAATAAGCACTAATTTTGAGGTTTCGGACTTTGGTTTTGCTTTTCCAAGAGTGGGGGTGATATGTGCTGACCCATCTACATTACCTTTGTTACACATTTGCAAAGTAGCTATTTTTTTTTTGTCATGGAAGAAGATGAAGCTAACTCACTCTAGTGGAGAAGAAACTATGCATCAGTCTTATTAACCCAGCACTCCAACCAACAAAACTACTAGCCTCAACTGTTATCTAAATGTACATGAAAACACTATAAACAGTATAAGCAAGCAGATGAATTAACCTTTTTGGTTGTGTGCACCTTAATTTGTCATGCAAAAATAGACAATGATAATATTTTATAGGATGTGACTACTATATTTGCCCTCAGAGGGCTTGTATCTCAATGAATGCTCAGCTAACCTGTGACCTTGGACAAGTCACTTTGCTCTGGGCCAGTTTCTTCATCGTACAATGAGGAGGTTAGACTAAATGACATCAAGTTTTCCTTCCAGCTTTTGATTTATGATCCTGGGACATCATGCATTGTATAGTTACAAAGGCAGGGAAACAGAAGAGATACAATATTCAAATCCACTCCCAAATCCCATGCAGCATAAAATTTATCACATTTTGAATAAAGGAAAATTTGGGAAAACATTCAATCAATCAACAAGCATATGCAGAACTTTTATTATATGCAAGACATTATACCAAGCACTGGAGATACAAAGATAAAAATAATCTACTCCCTTGCTTGCATTCTATAAGGAGAGACAGCATGTATACCTACAAGCGTATACAAAATAAGCATATACATAAATACAAAACAAATTGAACGTAATTTATGCAAGTAGACACTAGGCACTGAGGGGCTCAGACAAAAGCTTCATACAGAAAGTAACATTAGAACTGAGCCTTTCAGAGACCAGGTATTATAGGAGTTGGAGGAAAAAAGGGGGAGCATTCAAGTAAAAGTAGAAAGCCATCCAAAGGAAGAGATGATAAAGGCAAAGTCATATGTGATCAGTAGAAGGTCAGATTTAGTAGATGTAAATTAAATAAAAGAAAGTCATTATAATGGTTGTGAAAGGTTCTAAATATTAGTGCACTGGTTTAGTAACCTGTTTTTTTTTTTTGTAAATGCATGACAAACTTTTAAGTTTAATGTGTGTTATTAATATTTTTCTATCACTTTCTTAAGTCAATATAACCAATAAAATAATAAACAAATCCTTCATTCATAGCTGGCTGATTTATAAGATATAAACATTAATACTGAAATTTTTAGAATCAGTTCTTGCAAGCCTCTTAAGCTCTGGTACACCTCTGGCTATAAATATCCAACAGAAAAATTTATATTCAATTACAAAAAAAAAGAAGTCACTGTAATTTAGAGACAAGAATTTACCTAAATAGTTTTGTTTTTTTTAAATTATTTTCACCACTATTAAAATATCTTATGTTTCTCTATTTTATTACCTTTCCAATTTGCTTAGTAAAATCATTCTACAACTTTTTCTTTATCCCATTTTCTATACATTTTCCCTTCAATATAGTTTATATTTAAATTAATTTGTGGGATACAAATTAATATAATTCTATGACTTTTGCTCTTTGATTTTATTTTCTGTTTTGGAACTAATGAAGAGGATATACTAATGATGTGTTAACATTTCACCTAGAGTCGGTTAAAAGACATCCTTTCCCCATTTAGATACCTTTCTTTTTCAGAAAGAAACATCTCAAGGTTTGAGATGTTAATATTTTATAAAAATTATAGCTTACTTTTGCAAATGATTTCCATTGCACTGGAATTGTCAAAGATTCTTCTGTAGAGCTGCTTACTTACTAATTTGCTTCATTTTCAATAATTAGTGGATGTTCCCCATTTTAACAGACAATTGCATTTAATTTAGTTATGTAGTCTAATAAAGAAAGAAAACTTTGAAATAACTGCACAACTACCTTAGAATGCAAATTTTAATAGGTCAGGGCCATAAACAGGATGTGTTTTATTCTGCATTTAAGAGAACCACAACTTCTCCTCAGAGGTCTTAAGATTGTTATAGGTCAAGATCATTGACCAGATATATGGCAAGATCATACAGAATGTTAACATTTCAAAATTATAGTAACTACTCAGCTGAAGATCAGGGTACTTAGCTTCTTGATAAATGATAGCCTGTAAATTTTTGGAGTCTACATGTTTCCTAAATCATTACATTTTCCATTTCATTCAAGAAACACTTATTAAGAGTGGGCACAGTACATTGTGCCAAGTACTTGAAGAAACACATAGTTAAGAATATATAGGCTAACATCAAACCTATCAGATTGGCAAAGATAACAAAACAAGAAAATGATAAATGTTGGAGAAGATGTGGGAAAATTGGAACACTAATGCATTGTTGGTGGAGTTGTGAAATGATCCAACCACTTTGGAGGGCAATTTGGAACTATGCCCACAGGGCTACAAAAATATGCATACCCTTTGACCCAGCAACAGTGCTTCTAGGGCTATATACCAGAGAGATCATATAAATGGGAAAAGGACTCACATGTACAAAAATATTTATAGCAGCTCTTTTTGTGATGGCAAAGAATTGGAAATTGAGAGTATGTCCATCAATTGGGGAAAGGCTGAACAAGTTGTGGTATATTAATGTAATGAATATTATTGTGCTATAAGAAATGATGAACAGGCAGACTTCAGAAAAGCTGGAAAGACTTGTATGGTCTGATGCTGAATGAAGTGAGCAGAACCAGAGAATGCCGTACACAATAGCAGCCATGTATGTGATGACAAATATTGATAAACTAAACCCTTCCCAGCAATACAAGGATATAAGACATCTCCAAAGGGCTCATGGTGGAAAATGTTATCCACAACCAAAGAAAGAACTACAGAGTTTGAATGCAGTTTGAAGCATACTATTTGTTTTCTTTTTCTTCTGTTGGTTTTGTTTCTTCTTTCTGGTGGCTCCTCCTATTGGTTCTAATTCTTACTTACAACATCACCAAAGTGAAATATGTGTAATAGAAATATATATGTATAACCTATATTAGATTGTGCACTCTCTTGGGGAGGGTGGTGCAGATGGAAGCGGAGAAAAATTTTAAACTCAAAAGTATATGGAAGTGATTGTCGATAAATCAAAATAAATTAATTTAAAAAAGAAATAATATGGATGGAATAATAATTATAATAAATACTCATATGGAGTAGTAAAGAGCTTTTCAAACCTTAAAAAACTAAAAAAGAACAAAGGATTTGCTAAACAGCAGAAATTATGTAATGCAATGTGTAAAAATTATTAGGAATGAGAAGAACATATGCCCATTCAGTGAAGTCAGATCTGTTTTCTGACTCTGAAGGGGATACAGCATTCTAATCAGAAAATTTATTTGGAGTAATTCAATTCAATAAAGATTGATTTATGGGGAAAAAAAAAGAATATATAGGCTAGGAGGAACCAAGATGGTGGAACAGGGGTGACAAACTCAGCTGAACTCTCCCAACATTCCCCTCCATACAAATTTAAAATAACATTTAAATCAAATTTTCAAATGGCAGGGCCAAGAAGAAGTATGGGTGAAAGATTTTTTCACACCCAAGAAAACTTAAGAGGGGACACAAGGGTAGAGGACTATTCAAAGCCTACACATACATCAGTGGCAACAGCAGCTACACTGAGACAGCAGATTTTGGAATTCTCAGCTCAAAGACAGTAAGAGGGTCAGAGAACCTGTCAGAAAGAGATTGCAGGAAACCCTTTGCTGAATTAAGTAGAGTTGGCCCTGATTGGCAACTCTATTGCTCATAAGCAGTTCTGGGTCATAGTCCCAATATGTAGAGAAGCACTGGTAGTCACTCACAAGGGAACAAGGTTACAGTTTTGAAGCAAAGAAGAGCATTAGCATTTATGGCTTGGGGATCAGGAACTCTTCCTGGGTAAAGGCCAGAGCACAGACTAGAAGAGCAGTGACTAAACCTCTTCCAGAATCTCACAACCTTGAACGCACCAAAACTTGCAGACCCTCAGAACTAGCTCTGAAAATAGCAGCACACAAAAACCTGAAGCATGGTATGATGTCTTCTCATCTCCAGGTGAGTTGATCCCAACTTTGACAAAAAGTTAAAAGTCAAAAAATAGAGCAAATAAAGCATTTAGAAAAATGAGCAAACTACACACTGAGACATACATAAGAATTTGACCATGAATTTGGCTATGCTACAGTGGCAGAGAATTCCAAGACATAAATTCAGAAGACAACAATGTGAAAAGAGCTACCAAAAGCCTCCAAGAAAAATGTTAATTAAACTCAAGTCCAACAAGAATTCCTGAAAGAATTAAAGAAAGACATAAGAATGGTAGAGCAAAAATTGAGAAAGAAATGAGAGGGATACAAGCAAATTATAAAAAGAGAATTAACGGTTTGGTAAAAGAGGCACAAAAGATATTAAAAATACCTTTAAAAGATGAATTGATCTAATGGTAAAAGAGGAATAAAAATAAACTGAAGAGAACTACTTAAAAAAGCATAATAGTCCAAATGTAAAATGAACTACAAGAATTCATTGAAAAAAATAACTCCTTAAAAGTTCAAACTGGGCAAGAGGAAGATAATGACAAGAAACAATAAAACAAAGTCAAAAGAATAAAAAATAGGAAAATAGGAAACAGGAAAAACAACTGACCTTTCTTTTGTCTGTGTCTTTGTGAAGGCTATCATCCATGGCTTAAATTAACTTTTTTCATACCTCTGACCCATTGACTCCCTCCCCTTCAAGATACAACTCAAGCAAATCTTCTATGTTCTATGTGAAGTCCTTCCTTTCCACCGCTTCCCCCCTCTGCCAAATACTACTATGTCCAATTACCTTTCATTTATTCTATTCATATTCTGCACATAAGGAATTTTTTCTCCTCCCACTCCATTAGACTAAAACTTCCTTGAGATTATGGAATGTTTCACTGTGTTTGTGACCACAGAATCTAGCAAAGAGCAAAAAATTACATGTTCTTGACTGAACTATTGATTCATAGATTCATTGATCATTTGAATTGATAATTGTAAGTCACATAACAAATCATAAAAATCTTAGGCAGATAGTTAATGCCTAATGTAGAAAAATACTATAAAGTATAAACATATTTCATACCTAATATCTTAGATATTCATCAGTGACATTGTATTGCTAATGCTAGAAGAAAATCTATTTTTCTAAAATATGCTCTCATGAAGATCAATTTAGAAATGAAAACATAATAATCAGTTCAACAGCATTCTTACAACCTCTTCCTCTTTCACTTTTGAAATATAAACCAACATACATTTATTGAAGGAAATTAGCAATTCTGCATTTTTTTCCTTCTAGCCCTGAAGTGACAACTCCCATTCAGCATAGCCAGTGCAGAGACATTGTCTTAAGTTTTGAGCTATGCTCACTGATCAAAGTTGCATACTAATAAGCAGAATTTTGACCCAAACTGAACTATTCTGTAACATCTCTTTTTTTTTTTTTTAAAAAAAGGGCTGTTCATTGGGCTTACTTTGGTTTCTAAAATGATAATAATAATAATAATAATAGACATATCTAGAGGGCTTTAAAGTTCTCAAAGCACTTCATAATCACTCTCTCATTGAGCTTTGCAACAAGTGATTTTTATAAATAGTACTGAAACCACTTTAACATTAGAAAACCATGGCTCTGAGAAATTAAGAAGACAAATTGCCCAGAGTTACAACACTAATAAGTGTCACAGAAGATTTGAAATAAGGTCTTCATGGGGCAGCTAGGTGATGCAGTGGTTAGAGCACCAGCCCTGAAGTCAGGAGGACCTGAGTTCAAATCTTGCCCCTTGACTTGACATTCACTAGCCTTGTGACCCTGGGCGAGTCACTTAACCCCAATTGCCTAAAAAAAAAAGTGAAATAGGTCTTCATAACTCCAAAAGTAGTACTCTATCCATTATACATAAAATCTCTAGTATCTCAGATAATGTTTGAATGGGAAAACAGCAGTCTTCTCATGACTTAGCTCTTGGCACAATTGATTCTTGTCTCTGAGATGAGACAGCAGGAGTTCAGAGAAACTGTTTCCTGCAAAACAGGTACTTCAAAGGAAAACCTATACATAAGATATGAGGATATGATAAATAACACATACCTATCATTCTTTTGTTGGATTTAGTATTAACTGCTCTTTTCACAGACGTCTGGTCTTCAAAACAATCCTATGATACTGGACAGGAGCTTTTTCTTTACATTATGTAGATAAAGCAACTTATGGTTTTGCCAAGGTAACATGATAATTGGTTACATTTATACAAGAATCCTAACATAATATAGTGTTGTTTCATATTATATATATATACATATATATGTATACATATATATATGTAGAAGAAGGGAGATAAAGTCAAGCATGAGTATACTGAAAAAGCTGATTAAAAAATTTGAGGACATTTAAAAAATGACACAGTTCTCAATCTCTTTCTTAGTTCTATGCATATGTGAAATACACAGAAACACAAATGGCACTGCTATGAAAATGAACTATGCATCTAAGTTAGTGAGACATAAAATCAGAGTAGTATTTTCCCACCCTCTTCTAGTTCACACTGCACAAAGAACCCTGATTGAGGGAGCTGAGCTCATAATTACCTAGCTAATTGTCAGTGATATAACAAATTTAGAGGTTTCATCTGTGACAAAGCGATAGATGTTGGTAATTTAATTACCCAGTGGTTTTGTATTGAACATCATGGGTCAAAGGAGAGGCCTTCTAAGTCAGTACTGATTAAATTTGTGTATAAATTACCCTCAAAATGTGCTTTTTATGTGATGTGCATAAAGGAGTTTGCAGCTCAGTTAATAATGTGCATTATTTTTTCTAATCTAGTGTGCACCAAAACAATCAGCACTTTTAAGTGAATCCTAATTGGTTCCTAGTACTATTTTTATGCAGATGACACCCAGCTCTACATGGCCACAACTGAACCTTCCCTAAAAATTCCATTCATTCATTTAATGTGAGGATTTGACACATTTCACCATGGAATACTAGTATGAAGTTAATGAAAATAAATAGAAACACAAAAGCTCGGAGTGTGAGTAGATAGAGATATTTAGCAGAAAATCATACCATGATTTCCAATACAAGGCACTTTCAGAAGCAGAAAACTGCATACATTAGAGAAAGCTCCGTTATAAGTAAATATTTCTAATTTCTTAATGCAATTCAATTCATAAATAACATGACATTTACTATGTGTGTTGCACTACTTAAGTTACTAAGGAAGATAAAGATATTGCTACCTGTCATCAAAGACTTTATCATATAATAGAGGAGATAATATATGTAGGGAATAAATGAACTTTTGCCTTGATTAGTTGACAAATATACATAATAAAGTCATAAATGTGGAGGATCATGGCATTCCTCTTTTCACTTAGATTTTATGGCAGAAGGAAGGAAGGAAAGAAGGAAGGGAGGGAGGAGTGGAGGAAGAGATAAAGGAATAAAAAAGAAGAGAGGGAGGAAGGAAATAAGGGAGGGAGGAAAAAGAAGACAGGGAAGGAAGAAGGAAGGAGAGAGTGAGAGAAGAAAGAGAAAAAAAAGGAAATAAGCATTTATTAAGTGTTTACTATGTGCCACGAAGTATGCTAAGCATTGGGCATACAAATTCAAGCTAAAAAAAGACAGTCTTTCCCTTGAACAACGTTATATTCTATGGAGGAAGACACTAAAGGGAACTGAACAGTGGGGTGATGATGGACGAGGGAGAGCATGACTTTATAATATTAAAGTCCAAAACATCAGAGACAAGGGGAGCAAAATGGAGGATCCATGATGAGTTCACCAATAAAGGATGGACGTTGTGGGGAGATATTTATTGATGAGGCCATATAGTGACCTCCAAGGCAAAGAAGTCCCAGAATCTGAGTGAAGTACCCATATGAGAACAGTAGAGGAATGATTTTAAAGTCTGAAAGTCAGGAACAGGAACAATTTGGAAAGGAGGCAGCATTCTGAGTTTCAGAATACACATTACTGCTTTTTTTTGTTTTGTTGTTTACTTTGAAAGAATCCCAAAAATGTGTTTGGGAAACAGAATTCTCAGTATGAAATATAAAGGAGTTACATCTTGAAGATTAGAAGGATCTTCATGCCTTCTACATAAATGAGGAAATCTGAAAAAAAAATGTGGAAAATTGTGCATTTTGTTTTGGGTATATATATTGAATTTGTTATGTTTCCAGAGCACTGAGTTGGAGATGTCCAATAGATAATTATTGATGCAGGTTTGAAGTTCAGGAGAGATTCTTGGAGATAGATAGATAATCAGGGAGTTTTCATAAAGATAGGAAGAATATTAACTAGCATTTATATTATGCTTTAAAGTTTCCAAAGAACTTTATGTATCTTATTTCATTTGATCCTTACAGCATTCATACAAGATAAGTATTAATATTATTATTCCTATCTTACAGATGAGGAGATTAAGTATGTCACAGCTTAATTGACTTGCCCAGGATCATAGCGCTAATAACTAACTGCGATAGTATTTAAATTTAGGTCTTCCTGACTCTAAAATTCAGTCCATTTACTGCAATACCTAGTTTAGTGATAATACTTATATACATGAGAATTAATGAAGTCACTGTTAGAGAGTATAGAAAAAGTAAAGTAAAGGTCATAGAATAGCCCAGGAGAATATTGACAGGTAAGGGGCTATGATGTGTATGATGATCTAGTGAAGGAAACTGAGCAGGATTAATTAGACAGACAGAAGGAGAACCAGTAGGGAGTAATGTCTTGAAAGCCCAGAGAGGAAAAAAAATAACTAGAAAGAGAAGATACTTAACAATATCTATGTAAAACATTAATATATCAATAAATAATTAATTGAGTCAGATACTGTGGTAGGAGTTAGAGATCTTAATATAAAGCAGATTTAGGAAGGATGAAGACTGAAAAAAGGCAATTTGACCATTAAGAAATCATTGGTAACTCTAGTTGGACCAATGTCGATTGAATTATGAGATCAGAAACCAGATCTTGAAGTATTAAAGGCTATATAAGAAGACAGGAAGTGTAAGTAGGGAACGCATATAGCTTTTTTCCATGAGTTTGCCAGAGGAAGGGAGAAGAGATATAGCACAACAGACTGAGGGTGTGACAGGATGGTTTTACTACTTATCAAAGCTAAACATCTACTTGCTCAAGTGATTCCATTCTATTCCATCTGTTTCAACAGGTTGCCACTTCTGTCTTCTACATTCTATCACTTATTTTTAGTCTCTCTCTACCTACTGACACATTCCCTACTGACTACAAACATGCTTATGTCTCATCTATGCTAAAAATAAAAACATCTCTCATTTGATCCATCCATCCCCTCTAACTGCCTTCTATTGTCTTTTCTGTCTGTAGCCAAACTCATTGAAAAGGCTATCTATTTGAAAAGGTGCCTCCACTTTTCTCTCCTCTCACTCCCTTCTTAACCCTTTACAATATGGATTCCAACCTTATCATTAAATCAAAACTACTCTCTCCAAAGTTACCGATACTCTCTTAATTGTCACATCCAATGGCCTTTTCTCCTTGACCTCTCTGCAGTCTTCAACAATGTTGATCACCCTTTTTTCCTTGACACTCTTCTCTCTAGATTTTTGGGACACCACCCTCTCCTCTTTCTCCTCCTACCTATCAGACTGCTCCTTCTCAGTCCCCTTTGGTGTCCCACAGGGTTCTGTCCTAGGTCTTCTTATCTTCTTTCTAAACACTCCCTGATTTCGTGGTCCTCTTTGAGCATGAAGGACAAACCATAAGCTGTGAGTGGTCAAGTAGAAGCCTCCATATTGGTCTCTGTACCCCAAGTCTTTCCATTATCAATCCATCCTCCCCAGAGCTGGCAAAGCAATATTTTAGAGCCCATGTCCCTCTCCAGCTCAGGAAGCTTCAAAGCTCCTTTGTTTGTCCTTTAAAACTCTTCACAATTTGTCTCCAGTCTCCTTTACCAGGCTTGTCCCACAGAACTCTCCTTCACTCACTGAATTGTCCATCCCAACAAGCCTACTTATCATTCTACACACACAACATTCCCCTCTCTGTGCCTTGCACAGTTTTCACCCCTTGCCTGGAATGCACTCCTTCCTCACCTTTGCCTTTTAGAATTCCCAGCTCCCTTTGAAGCTTAGGCCAAAGAGTACCTTTCATGTAGCCTTTGCTGATTCTACCACCTTCTAGTCCACTCTTGCTGAAAATATGTACATGGATTTAACTTTGTTCACATTTTGTATTTATATGTATATAGGTGATCCCTTAAGAGAATCTGAGCCTCTAGAAGGCCTGTTTCATTTTTTTAAATTTGATAGTTGTTTTCAATTATTTTTAAGATTCATTAATTTATTTATTTTTTGTTTTCAACATTCACTTTGACAAGGTTTTGAGTTCTAAATTTTATCCCCATCTCATCCCTCCCTCAACCCTAAGACAACATGCATTCTGAATACCCTTTCCCCTAATCTTCCCTCCTTTCTATCTCCCTCCCTTCTCTTATTCCCTTCCCCTTCTATTTTCCTGCAGGGCAGGAAAGATTTCCATACCCCATTGCCTGTATATCTTATTTCCCAGTTGTATTTAAAAACAATTTTTAACATTTGTTTTTAAAACTTTGGGTTCCAAATTTTCTCCCTTTATCCCTCCCACTCACCCTCACTAAGAAGGCAAGCATAAAGGTTATACTTTTGTAGTCATGCAAAATACTTCCATGGTACTCATGCTGTTGAAAACTAACTATATTTCCCTTCCTCCTATCCTGCCCCTCATTTGTTCTGTTCTCTCTTCCTCCTCAGAAATGTTTCCTTCTGATTACCCTTCCACCTATTTGCCTCCCTTTGATCATCCCTGAGCTCTCTTATCCCCTTCCCCTCTATTTTCCTGTAGGGTAAGATAGCTTTCCGTACCCAATTGAGTGTGTATGTATTCCCTCCTTAAGCCAAATCCAATGAGAATAAGATTCACTCATTCCCTCTCACCTTCCCCAACTTCCCTTTCAGTGTAAAAGCCTTTTCTCATCTGTTTTATGTGAAATAATTTACCTCATTCTACCTGTCCCTTTCTCCTTCTCCCAATGTAATCCTTTCTCATGTCTTCATTTTATTCTCCAGATATCACCCATTGATCTTCAAATCACTCTGTGCCCTCTATCTAACAATCTATCTATACATATATTTTTTCCCCTCCAACTACCTTAATACTGACAATAGTCTCATGAGTTACAAATATCATCTTTCCATGTAGGAATTTAAACAGTTCAACTTTAATAAGTCTCTTATGATTTCTCTTTCCTTTTTTTCCTTTTCATGCTTCTCTTGAGTCTTATATTCGAAAGTAAATTTTCTATTCAGCTCTGATCTTTTCATCAAGAATGCTTGAAAGTCCTCTATTTCACTGAATATACATTTTTCCCATGAAGGATTATACTCAGTTTTGCTGGATATAGTGGTTCTTGGCTGTAATCCTATCTCCTTTGCCCTCTGGAATTTCATATTCTAAGACCTGAGGTCCCTTAATGTAGAAGCTGCTAAATCCTGTGTTATCCTGATGGTGTTTCCACAATACTTGAATTGTTTCTTTCTGGCTACTTGCAATATTTTCTCCTTGACCTGGGAACTCTAGAATTTGGCTATACTGTTCCTAGGAGTTTCCTTTGGGTATCTCTTTCAGGAGGTGATCAGTGGATTCTTTCAATTTCTATTTTACCCTCTGGTTATAGAATATCGGGGCAGTTTTCCTTGATAATTTCTTTAAAGATGATGTCTAGGCTATTTTTTGGATCATGGCTTTCAGATAATCCCATAATTTTTTCAATTCTCTGTCTTGGATCTATTTTCCAGGTCAGTTTTTCCAATGAGATATTTCACATTATCTTCTATTTTTTTTTCATTCTTTTGGTTTTGTTTTACAATGTCCTGATTTCTCATAAAGTCACTAGCTTCCATTTGCTCCATTCTATTTTTTAAGGAAGTATTTTCTTCAGTGAGTTTTTAGAGTTCCTTTTCTATTTGGCTAATTCTGCTTTGGAAGGCATTCTTCTCCTCATTGGCCATTTGAATTTCTTTTGCCATTTGGGTTAGGCTATTTTTTAAGGTGTTATTTTCTTCTGTATTTTATGGAGTCTCCTTTAGCTGTTGATTACTGTTTTCATGATTTTCTTTCATCACTCTCATTTCTCTTCCCAGTTTTTTCCCTCTACTTCTCTTTCTTGCTTCTCAAAATCCTTTTTGAGCTCTTCCATGGCCTGGGACTGATTCATTTGTTTCTGGGAGGCTTTGGATGTGGGAGCTTTGACTTTGTTGTCTTCTTCTGTTTGTATGTTTTGACCTCCTTTGTCACCAAAGAAAGATTCTATGGTCTGGCTTTTTTGAGTAGTTTCCTCATGATCAAAGCCAATTTCCTGAGTTTTAAACTCTTTGTTAAGATAGGGGACTGCTTCCAGTGTGGAGAATGGACCATACCAAGCTTTGGGGGTTTTGTGTAGCTGTTTTCAGAGATATTTCTAGGGACTTGTAGGTTTTCATTTCTTCCAAGGTGGGTATGATCAAGGGTAAGGAGTTTACTCCTTTCCTCATCTGTGCTGTGATCTATGAGTGACTAAAAGCACTCTTTTTCTGCCTTAGAATTGTGAGGAGGAGTCCCTCTTCAATACCACTCCTCCTCACCCCAGGATCTCTACCCAGAACTTTGAACCAGATGCAAGCACAGGCAAAGCAAAAGAATCTGCACCAGCAAAGATTCCTGCTATCCCCCTCTCACCAGCCACTTGATTCCCCCTCAGACTGTGGACTAGAAGCTCAGGAAGCCACCCCCACTCTGGGGTTGCACAGGGACTGGGGCTGGCACCTAGTTTCTCTCTCACTGCAGTCACAGACTTTTCCTACTGACTTTCTAAGTTGTCTTTGGAGTTTTTGGGTTGAGAAGTCTGGAAACTGACACAGCTGCCTGTGATTCAGTCCTCTGGTCCTGCTCCAGGTTCTCTGAGGCCTGGTGTTTGCCTGTGCACCCATGCCCAACTGTGCTTCTTTCCCAGCCTAGTATGATAGACCTTTTTAATCAACCATCCTGGTTGTCTTGGACTGGAACTTTGTTTCACTCTGTCTTTTTGTTTGTTCTGCTGCTTTAGAATTTGTTTAGAGTCATTTTTTACACGTGTTTGGAGGGGTTTGGAAGAGAGTTCAAGCAAGGCAATGCTTTTATTCTGCTCCCCCTCCCCACCTCACTGATTCACTTAATCAGTGTTGTCTCATTCAAAGTAAGAACTTGAAAAGACCTTCGCTTAAAAAGTCCAAGGTCTGCCCCCTGAATCCTGCGACATCTCCAGTCATCCTGATTGATATATGGCTACTGCACCCAGACGGCTCTGGAGGAGAAAGTCAGTCTGGTGACTTTGAATAGCCCTCTCTCACTCAAATTCAATTCAACTGCAAGCCATGTCACCATCTCCCTGATGTCATGGTCCCCTTCTAGAATGAAGGACAAAGCATAACCACAATACTACTTCAACTGATTCTTTCATTCACTTTTATGAATTTATATGAACTTATAGATGAATTTATCTGAATTTATAGATGACTTTGTCTATGCTGATAATTCTCAGATCTACCTATCCTCACTCAACCTCTCTGCTGACCTTTAATCTCATATCTCTAATTGCCTTTCAAAAAACTCAAACTAGATACCCAGTTAGAATCTTAAACTGAATATGTCCAAAACAGAACTCATTTTGTTTCCCCTATACACTCTTTCGGCCTTCTCTCTCACACTAGAGCAACATCATCCTTCCAGTCCCTTAAGATCACAGCCTAAGAGAATCCCATGAAAACCCCCATATCCAAACTGTTGCCAAAATCTATCACCCCATCAACATTGTATATGCCCCTATCTTTCTTCTGACTTAGCCATTATTATAGCTCAATTCCTCATAACATACCTGGACTATTGCAATAGCCTATTGGTATTTCTGCCTGCCTCAAATCTCTCCATATTCTAATCTATCCTCCATTCATCCACCAAAGTGATTATCATAAAGATCTAAAGCTCAGATTTGACCATGTCACTCTCATACTAAAATAAATAAACAAACAAACAAAAAAACTCCCTATCATCTCCAAGATCAAATGCAAAATGCTTTATTTGGCATTTAAATCCTTTTATAAAATATCCCTCCACCTTTCCAGTCTTTCACTTCATCTCCTGTCATGGGTTCTTCAATCAAGTAACATTTTGTTCCTGGCTGTTCCATGAACAAGAAACTCCATCTCTCAGGTTGTAGCATTTTCTCTGTCTGTCCCTCATGCCTGGAATGCACTTCCTCCTCAACTCCATTTACTGATGTCTCTGGTTTCCTTTAAGTCCCAAGTCTCATCTTTTACTAGAAGCCTTTTCCAGCCCCTTTTAATTGTAATGTCTTCCTTCTGTTCATTGATTTATATTTATCCACTCTGTAGCTATATGTGTGTGTGTGTGTGTGTATACATATACACTTGTATGCATGTATGTATGTATGCGCATATATATATATATATGTAACGTATCACCTCCCCCATTAGATTGTAAGCTCCTTGAGGGAAGGGATGTCTTTTGTCTCAATGTACCCCCATAACTTAGCACAGTGCTTGGCACATAGTAGATGCTTGATCAATGTTTTTGACTGATTCCTAATGTATGCATAATTACCCTATTTAGAAGGGTAGAATTTCACATGTGAAATGAGAAGTACATAGAATGATGTCCATTTAATTCTAGTAATTAAAAGTATGTATATTTCATAACTGAATAAGCAATGTACTACCATTACTTAATGTGAAAGATCAGGAGAGAGCCTTGCTCTCTGGGAAAATTTCTGAACAACATTAGGTAGAAATATACATAAGGGAAAATTACTACAGCAGGTCATGATCAAGAATGGAAAATAAGGGCCATATTAAACTAATGCAGGTGCTCAGAAAGAAAAAAAAGGGTTGCTTGTCATCATTTTCAGGAACTCCATCAAAGAGAGTGAGTTTGGCTAAAAAATGGTCATAATATCCAGAGAAAACACATGATAATACTATACTAGTGGGTTCCAAAGAGCCAAAAAGAATGGTCGAAATCCTGCAAAAACAGTGTATTACAACCGTATCTTAGAGTCAAGGAAATTACTTGGTGATTTTGGTTATGAGAAAGTCAAAAGTGATGGAGTAGCTTCCAAATAAAAACAAGATGGTCTTTGGTGGATCAAAAGAATCATGACTTCCAGTAAGGAGGTGATAAATCTTCCATTCAGACAACTGATGGAGTACTGCATTCATAGGCGAGTGAGGACCCCAATTAATATACAGCTAGAATAGAATATGGAGGATCTGTGTTCAAATAATATCTTAGACAATTATTAGCTGGGATACCCTCAGCAAGTCATGTTACCTCTCTTTGCCTCAATTACCTAATCTGTAAAAAGAAAATAATTGCTGAACCTACCTCATTGGGTTGTTAAAAGAATCCAACTTTGTCAACTTTAAAGTGCTATTTTAATTTTAGCTATTTCTGAATACTACAGTTTAAGAAGGATTAACAACCATTTTTAGTTAGGAAGTGTCAAGAAAAAGGGCAACCAAGATAATGAGAGATTAAGATTATAGGTCACATAAGGATTGATTTGGGGGAAAATGAGGATTTTTGTCCACAAGAAGTAAAGACTTGGGGTATTTGTGTTTTGAAGTTTTTGTAGGGATGTCATGGAGGATGGATTGGCCTTTTTTTTGGCCGTAGAAGGAAGAATCAGAAGCAAGGGATGGAAGTTTCAAACAGGCCATTTTATTCTTTATGTAGGAAACACTGTCTTTTTTAAAAATATATTTTTAATTAAATGGAAAGGTTTTTAGTATTCATTTTTAAAAGTATTTGAGTTTTGAAATATATTCTACCTTCAATACCCCCATATCATTGAAAAGGCAAGCAATTTGACACAGACTGTACATATGTTGTCATACAAAACATATTTCCATATTAGTCATTCTGTGAAAGAAAACAAAGGCCAAAAAAAAAAAAAGAAAAAAAGGGTTTTTTAAATTTTTTAATATAAATTTATTTATTTTTAGTTCTCAACATTTACTTCCACAGGATTTTGAGTTCCAAATTTTCACACGTCCCCCCACTCCAAGATGGAATACATTCTGAATACCCCTTCCCCTAGTCCGCCCTCTCGTCTATCTCTTCCCTCCCTTCTCTTATTGCCTTCCCCTCCTATTTTGCTGTAGGGCAGGATAGACTTCTTTACCCCATTTCCTATATTTCTTATTTCCCAGTTGCATATGAAAACATTTTTTTAAACATGTGCTTTCAAAACTTTGGGTTCCAAATTTTTTCTCTTCCTCCCTCCCCAGCCACCCTCATTGAAAAGGCAAGCAACTCAATAAAGGATATACATGTGCAGTTATGCAGAACACTTATATAATAGACAGATAGTGAAAAACTAACTCTATTTCCCTTAATCCTATCCTGCCCCCCATTTATTCTATTCTTTCTTTTGACCTTGTCCCTCCTCAGAAGTGTTTACTTCTGGTTACCCCTTTTCCCAGTCTGCCCTCCTCTCTATCATCCCCCTGCTCTCTTGTACCCTTCTCCCCCTATTTTCCTATAGGGTAAGACAGATTTCCATACCCAATTGAATGTATATGTTATTCCTTCCTTAAGCCAAATCCCACTAGAATAAGATTCACTCATTCCCTCTCACCTTCCCCCATTTCCCCTCCACTATAAGAGTCTTTCCTTTTCTGTTTTTTTAATGAGATAACTTATCCCATTCTACCTCTCCCTTTCCTCTTCTCCTAGTATAATCCTTCCTCATCCCTTAATTTTATTCTCCAGATATGACCCCTTAATCTTCAACTCACCCTGTGCCCTCTATCTATCTATCTCTATGTATTTATCTTTCTATCTATATATACATACACACTTATATTTTTTCCCTCCAACTACCCTAATACTGACAAAGGTCTCATGAGCTATAAATATCATCTTTCCATGCAGGAATGTAAACAGTTCAACCTCAATAAGTCTCTTATGATTTCTCTTTCCTGTTCACATCTTCATGTTCCACTTGAGCCCCTTGTATTTGAAAGTCAATTTTCTATTCAACTCTGCTCTTTTCATCAGGAATGCTTTAAAGTCCTCTATTTCACTGAATGACCATTTTTTCCCCTGAAGTTTTGCTCGGTAGGTGATTCTTGGTTGTAATCTTATCTCCTTTGCCCTCTGGAATATGATATTCCATGCCCTCTGGTCTTTCAAGGAAGAAGCTGCTAAATCTTGTGTTCTCCTGATTGTGTTTCCACAGCACTTTAATTGTTTCCTTCTGGCAGCTTGTAATATTTTCTCCTTGACCTGGGAACTCTGGAATTTGGCTACAATATTCCTAGAAGTTTTCCTTTGGGGATCTCTTTCAGGAGGAGATCAGTGGATTTTTTCCATTTCTATTTTTCCCTCTGGTTCTAAAATATCAGGGCAGTTTTCCTTGATAATTTCTTGAAAGATGATGTTTAGGCTCTTTTTTTGATCATGGCTTTCAGATAGTCCAATAATTTTTAAATTCTCTTTCCTGGACCTATTTTCCAGATCAGTTATTTTTCCAATGAGATAATTCACATTATCTTCTGTTTTTTTCATCCTTTTGGATTTGTTTTACAGGGTCTTGATTTCTAACATCGTCACTAGCTTCCAATTGCTGTATTCTAATTTTTAAGGAAGTATTTTCTTCAGTAATGTTTTGGACTTCCTTTTCCATTTGGCTAATTCTGTTTTTTAGGGCATTCTTCTCCTCATTGGGTTTTTGGACCTCTTTTACCATTCGGGTTAGGCTATTTTTTAAGGTGTTATTTTCTTCACTATGTTTTTGAGTCTTCCTTAGCAAGCTGTTGACTTGTTTTTTGTGATTTTCTTGCATCACTCTCATTTCTCTTCCCTGTTTTTCTTCTACTTCCCTTACTTGCTTCTCAAAATCCCTCTTGAGCTCTTCCAAGGCCTGGTATTGATTCAAATTTTTATTTTTGGAGGCTTTGGATGTAGGAGCTTTGACTTGGTTGTCTTTTTCTGCTTGTATGTTTTGATCTTCCTTGTCACCAAAGTAAGATAATATGGTCTTATTCTTTTTGCCCTGCTTGCTCATGATCCTGGCCAATTACTTAAATTTAAAACTCTGTTAAGGTAAGAGTTTACTTCCAATGTGGAGAATTTACTGTCCCAAGCTTCAAGGGTTTGTACAGCTGTTTTCAGAGATACTTGTAGGGACCTGTAAATTTTCAGTTCTTCCAAGGTGGTACAAGGGGCAACATGTTTACTGCTTTCCTGGCCTGTGCTCTGGTCTATTAGTGACCAGAAGCACTCCTTTCTCTCCTGGAACTGTGAGAAGGGTTTTCTCTCTACAGCCACCGTAAGCTCCACCACACCAGTGCTCCTCCATGCCCCAGAACCACCGCCTAGAACTGTGACCCAGATCCAAGCACGGGCAAAGCAAGAGATTCCTGCCTCAGCACTGGCAAAGAGATCCCTGCAATCCCCAAATCATCAGCCACTCAATTACCCCTCAGTCTGTGGCTTGGAAGCTCAGGAGGCAGCCCATGCCCTGGGCCATGCTGGGGGAATGGAACTGAGACCACCTTGCTACTCTATCAGCACCACAGAAACAGACTTTTCTCACTGACCTTCTAAGTTGTTTTTGGTGATTGTGGGTTGAGAAGTCTGGAAATTGACACAGCTGCCCATGATTCAGTCATCTGAGGCCTGCTCCAGGTTCACTGCAGCCTGTGTGCCCATGCTGCACTGTGCTTCTATCCCAGCCCTGTGCAATATATCTTTCTGATCAACCACCCAGGTTGTCTTGGCTAGAAATCTGCTTCACTCTGTCTTGTTGTGGGTTCTGCTGCTTTAGAATTTGTTTAGAGCCATTTTTTATAGGTATTTGGTGGGGTTTGGGGGAGAGGTCAAGCAAGTCACTGCTTTCACTCTGCCATCTTGGATCCACACCCCAAAAAAAGTTTTTTTAAATGTATGCTTAGATCTATATTTAGACTCCCTCGATACTTTCTCTGGAAATGGCCAGCATTTTTCATCATATGTATTTTAGAATTATCTTAGAGCACTCAAACGCTACTGTACAGAATGCAGCTATTTTATAGAGAGCTCACATAGTGCAAGAGCTCGTGTGGTAGTCAGAAAAAGCGATATTTGGACACTCTCAAGGTTTGTCTTATAAGAACTTTGGAATTGATTGTGTGATATGGGAGACACCTGCACAGGACTGCTCAGCATAGCATTCTCTCATCAGAGAAAGTGTAGTACTCTGCAAGCAAAGCAGAATTGCAGTACTTCAAAAGAAGCAAGATTCACAAATTTAGAGAGCCCACCCCAAATGTTCACATGGACTATTTGTGCCTGACCTGTGGTAGAGTATTCCAAGCTCATATTGATCTGATCAGCCACAGTCAGGCACAAGTAACTTGACTCTGATGTAGTGATGTCATTTTGGTCCTCTTTGAGAATCAAGGACAACAACCAGATCATTGTATATTACTGAGAATAGCTAAGTCATTCACAGTTGAGCATTCTACATTATTGCTATTGTTGTGTTTATTATTCTCATGGATCTGTTCTACTTCACTTTGCATTACTTCATGTAAGTCTTTCCATTTTTTTAAAAATCATGCTGCTTGTCATTTCTTATAGTACAATACTGTTCCATTATAACCATATACATAATTAGTTATTCCCCAATTGATGGCTATCTCCTCAGTTTCTACTTCTTTATTAACACAAGAAGAGCTGCTATAAATATTTTGGTAGACAAAAGACTTTTTTTCCTTTTTTTTTCTCTTTGAGATACAAGCCTATTAGTGAAAAAGCTGAGTTAAAGGGTGCGCAGTTTTATAGCCTTTTGGGTATAGTTCCAAATTGCTCTCTTGATTTGTTGGATTAATTCATAACTTCACCAACATCACATTAGTTTTCCAATTTTTTCACAACTCCTCCAACATTTGTCATTTTCCTTTTCTGTCATATTAGCCAATTTGATAGGCGTGAGGTGGTACCTCAGAGTGTTTTAATTTGCATTTCTCTAATCAATAGTGATTGTATCATTTTGTTTTTTCATATGACTATAGATACATTTGATTTCTTCATCTGAAAACTGCCTCTTCATATCCTTTGACCATTTATCAATTGGGGAAGGACTTACATTCTTATAAATTGGATTCATTCTCTATATATTTAAGACATGAGGCCTTTATCAGAGACATGCTGTAAAATTTGCCTCAGTTTTCTGCTTTCCTTCTAATCTTGGCTGCATTGGTTTTGTTTATGCAAAAAGCTCTTAATTTAATGTAACCAAAATTATTCATTTTACATCCTGTAATGCTCTCTATTGTTTGGTCACAGATCTTTTGCTCATCCATCATTTCCCTCATCTGACATGTAAATTATTCCATACTCCCCTACATAGCTTATCACCGTTTTCTCTAAATCATGTAATCCAACCTATTCTCTGTTCCATTTTATGGGTAAGTTAATCCAGTCCCATTCACAGTTATGATTACTAAATGTGTATCTCCCCTTTTTATCTGTATCTTTCTCTTTATTTCACCCTATTCATTTTCAAAACTATTTTGCTTCTGACCATCACCTCCCCTTATCTACTCTCCTTTCTAGCATCCTTCTCTTTTTTCTTATCCCACTCCTCTCCTACTTTAATTTATGAGGTAGTTTTCTATGCCCAAGTGAGTATATATATTATTGCCTCTTTGAGCCAATTCTTATGAGGCTGAGGTTCAAGCTTAACCTGCCACACACTCCTCATCTTCCTCTCTACTGTAAAAGATCTTTATGTGAGATGATTTACTCCATTCTACTTCTCTCTTCCTTCTGACAGTGCATCCCTCTTTCTCTCCCTTTATTTTTTTCAATTTTTTTAAATATTATCCTATCATAGTCAACCTACACCCATGCCTCCATCTATGTATACTACTTCTAACTGCCCTAATAATGAGAAAGTTTCTCGGGAATTATCATCTTTTCATATAGGAATGCAACCTATTTAACCTTAGTGAATCCCTTATGATTTCTCTTTCATGTTCACATTTTCATGCTTTTCGTGAGTCTTGTATTTGACAGCCAAGTTTTCTATTCAGTCTGGTCTTTTAATCAGATATGTTTGAAAATCTTTTATTTCATTAAATATTAATTTTCTCCTTGAAAAATTGTAGTCAGTTTTATTATGTAGGTGATTCTTGGTTGTAATTCTAGTTCCTTTGCCCACCAGAATATTATATTTCCAAACTTCAGATTCTTTAATGCAGAAGCTATTAAGTTTTCTGCTATCCTGACAGTGATGCCAAAATATTTGAATTGTTTTCTGGCTGCTTGCAATATTTTCTCTTTGACCTGGGAGATCTGGAAATTGGTATATATTCCTGGGAGTTTTCATTTTGTGATCTTTTTCAGGATATGATTAGTAGATTCTTTCAATTTCTATTTTACCCTCTGGTTCTGGGATATCAGTGAAGCTTTATTTTTTATATAATTTCTTGAAAGATAATCTCTAATCTCTTTTTTGATCATAGTTTTCAGATGGTCTAATGGTCCTTAAATTATCTCTGCTGGATCTGTTTTCCAGGTCAATTTTTTTTCCAATGAGATATTTTACATTTTCTTTTATCATTTTTTTCATTCTTTTTTTTTTTTATTGTTTCTTGATGTCTCTTGGAGTCATTAGCATCCACTTGCTGAATTATAATTTTTAAGGAATTATTTTATTCAATGGGGTTCTGTACCTCCTCTTTCATTTGTCCAAATTTACTTGATAAGAAT
The DNA here is from genome assembly GCF_003287225.1 of Phascolarctos cinereus. Classification (NCBI taxonomy): domain Eukaryota; kingdom Metazoa; phylum Chordata; class Mammalia; order Diprotodontia; family Phascolarctidae; genus Phascolarctos; species Phascolarctos cinereus. Next base: position 287,907,642 of record NW_027555847.1, on the reverse strand, counting down.
TTTTTTCTCTTCAGTGATTTTTGGATATTTTTTGTCATTTCTTTTTAACATTGTTTTATTCAGTATTTTTTTGTTTCCTTTACTAAGCTATTGACTTTTTTTCAGTCTTGCATTTTTTTTATTTCTTTTCTCAATTTTCCTCTATCTCTCTTGTTTGATTTTTAAAATCATGTTTGAGCATTTCCAGGACTTTTTTTTTTTTTGGGGGGGGAAGGGAGAGAGAGGGACTGAGACCAATTCACATTTTTCTTTGAGGCTTTGGTTATAGCTGTTTTGACTTTGTTGTCTTCTCTGGGTTTATGTTTTGATTTTCCCTGTCACTATAGTAACTTTCTATGGTCATGTTCTTGCTTATTTTCCCAGCCTATTTCTTGACTTTTTAAGCCCATGTTAAAGCTCTTATCCTGGGGTAGAAGGAGCTCTGTCCCAAGCTTTTCATGCTGCTATGTTCAGAGTTAGTTTTAAAGATCTGTAAGTTTTTTTCAGTTCTTCCCATGTAGTATGATCTAAAGAAAGGTAAGGTCACTGCTCTCCTGGCTTATGCTCTTGTCTGTAAGTGACCAAAAGCATTCTTTTCATCCTTAGAATTGTGTCTAGAGTCCTGCTTCTACTAGTGTTCCTTCTTAATCTGGACTGAGATCTGGAGCCACATATGGGCAATGCAGCAGAGTCCTGCTCCTGGTATAATGGAGATACCTTTTGATGTAAATAAGACTAGATTACCTCTTCCTCTATTCTCTTCTGTCTCTACAATTTTGTGTTCTGTGATCAGAACAAGTATGATGGGAAGATGGTCAAAGGAACTACAAGAAGGGGCTATTCACAGTGGCAAATGGACTTTTGTAGCCTGTTACTGGCATATATGACAAGGATCTCTATTGTATTTTAGATGAGAGAGAGACTGCATGTCTATGTCCTCAGAGAGGAGTAGAGTGAGCTGGTTTCGTTTCCCATCTCTTTCCTTCAGGCATAAAAGGTCTTTTCCTTCTATACAATTCTGTATACCCCATGTCTTCAATCCCTTTTCCCATTAGAGTTTTCTTTCTTTTATGTGGCTTCACAGAATTAGTATATGTAGTGTTTTATGGAGTGGGATAGTCTTTCAGGCTACATGCTTGAAATAGAGATACCAGGTAGAGATAGAGTTTGAAATAATATTTGACAAAATTGTTTACACTTCCTGTGCCCAGCACAGAGTGGAGGAATAGGGAAGGAGGATCACTGTAAGGGGCTCCAAATATTTAAGATCTAAATCGTTTGATTTTTAAAATATGTAAACATTTTTATTAGTTTAGGGATTGCAGAAGTATGCATAGAACAACTTCCCTGCTATTTTGTTCATCATGTGAACTACTCCAATCTTTATCAAGGGCCATGATTGATTTTATATCATTATACAAAGACTGACACGAAATATGAGATAGCCCCTATGGAACATAAAGAATCGTAGAATCTAAAACATCAATATGTCATCAGAATAACATAAGTTTGGATTTGAGAACAATCTTTTGCTTACACTTGAGAGTAAACAAATTATTATCTTTGTTTTTGCTACCCCTTGCTGGTGGTAGTTGCTCTCTACTGCCCCAAGCTGATGATTCAATTCAATTGATTTTAAAAATTCAATAAAATTTTGTTGAGTAGAAGGAAAAGATAGAACCTGGACCTTTTATTTCATCTATATAGACAACATGTTCTGTCATTACTAGTCAGAATCTTCATTGATGGGCAGCTAGGTGGTGCAGTGAATAGAGAACCAGCCCTGGAATCAGAAGGACCTGAGCTCAAATCTGACCTCAGATACTTGACAATTACTAGCTGTGTGACCCTGGGCAAGTAACTTATCCTTGATTGCCTCTCAAAAATGAAATAAAATAAAAAAGAATCTTCATTGAAATATAGGATCAGAGCACTAAGTGGTTAAATGACTTATCCAAGGCTTCACACCTAGCATCCTATAGGTGTAGACCTACTTCTCTTGGCTTTATGGCCAGATCTCCATTCATGATTGTGATGCATCATTGTGTGAAATGTATGTTTAAAAAAAGTAATTGCTTTCAAGAACCTTTTTTCAAATAAAAAATGTTTGGATGAAGGAGAATTTCATTACTATTTGAAATTTGAAAGAAGAGAGAGATTTTAAGAAGTAGAAGTAAGAAGAAAGCAGCTTACAGGATCAGGAGATAGACCAGACAAAGACTCAGAGAAATAAGATGAAATGTTGAATTTGGGGAATAATAAAAACTGGCATGCCATTTTGAATGAAAACATTGAAAAGAAGGAAAGAAAGAAATTAGTCTATGAAGAGTTCTAATACATGTATCCTAAGGGAAATAAGGAACTACTGAAGACTTTTGAGCAGAGAAATACTAGTTAAATATGTATCTTGGAACTACTTATTTAGTAACTATTTTGGGAATGGATTAGAAGGCATGAAGAGGTACAGCTAGGTGGCACAATGGATAGAGCATTGGCCCCAGAGTCAGGAGGATCTGAGTTCAAATCCAGTCTCAAACCTGACACAACACTTATTGGCTGTGTGACCCTGGGCAAGTCACTTAACCCCAATTGCCTGGCAAGAAAAAGGGATGACAGTAAAAGCTGATTGAATAACTAGGATGCCATTGCAATGACAATAAGAGACTGAATGTAAGTACTGTCTTTGTGAAGAAAAAGAAGGGGATGGAATTGGGAGAGATGGCAAAAGTAGTTGGAAACATATGGAATCTGTGGGATCTAAGCAAAGAAAGAGTCAGAAATTGCTCTGTGTTTGTAAACTTCAATAATTAAGAAATGAAATGTGTGATTTCAATTAAAAAAAAGGGCCTTTGAAAGAAGAGATGTGGAAAATAATTTTTGAACACATTGAATTTGAGATTCCAATAGGACATCCAAGTGGAGATATACAACAGTCAATTCATGAAGCAGGTATTTTGTCCTGAAGGGGGATAAATCTATTTATGACCTATTTATGTAAATATTATATTTTAAACCATGAAAAATGTTAAGATCACTGAAAGAAGGAGAAGCCATAGAGGTGGGAAAAAAAGAGTCAGATCCTTGTGGGAAGATGCTTTGTAATTTCATAATCCATCAAAGGAAACTGAAAGGGAATAGTTGGCTTGATAAGAAGAGAAATAAAGAGAGAAGTGCCAGGGAAGCCAAGGTTGAAAAAAAGTATACAAGAAGTATGGTTGACAATGTCAATAATGGGGAGTTATAGTAGAATGAGGCTTGAGAAGTGGCTATTGGATTCCAAAATCAAGAGATCATTTGTAACTTTAGGGAAAATAGTTTAAATAGGGTAAGAAGCAAAGGGTTAAGTAGTGGGAGTTTAGGTAATTAAATGCTATAGAAATACTGTTCATAGTCATTGTCCTCTGGAATTCTTTCTCATATGTGATTCTACATAGAGAGAGGTTTATCATCAACAGAATGGCCACTGCTAAGTAATAATTTTTTGGCTATTGTAACTCATGAAGCACAAAAATACCAAATGATCATTGTGTGAAGTTCTCATTTCCTTGGGAAGATGTGGTCCCTGAAATGTACAAAACAGGTAAAAGAAGCTTCCTAGTACTCCACTAATTCACTAATTTAAACAATTAGCATAGCATATAGCATTTTTAAGTGAAGTGGGTTAACGTTCTAGAATTGAAGAAAAAAAAGCTGCAATTTCAAATGGCAAGAATTACCTACCATAGTTACCACAGTAATGATAATATAACAGAAAATCCCACTTAGGGCATCAAAGTAAATAAAAATGAACTGTTTGCATATTTCTGATGCCAAAATTTTTAAATAAATAAGATTTAGCTTTTAAACTAAGAAAATACTCCCAAGATAGTCTTGTTGGTGAGGCATAAATATCTTGGGATATATCTTAAATATTACATTACTATAAAAGAACTCAAGTATTTTGGTCATTGTGATGACACTTTTACACCAAAGAAAATTCTACTTAAGTGTTATACATTGCTATTGATTATTATTTTACTATATGAGAAACAGCTAACTATTTTTGTCATCTCATATTTAAAATAATAAATTTTTCTTTACTCCACTCTTCATGTATCATAAATTTAATCTTATCGATGTGCCTATTGGCAATTTGATATTAGGAGTTATAAGTTTAGAGACAATCTCAGAAGAGACCTAAATGACTTGGCATCGATTCACTCATCAAAGAGGAAAAATAAAGCAGGAAAGACGATCAATAGAAGAAAAAAAATGAAGAATTAAGAAAGGATACAGAAATGATAAAGAGTTTAAATTGAAATGAAGAAAGAGATGATGAGATAAATGATTAATTTTTCACATCATTACTTGCTTAATTCAGCTATACCATTTTCTCAACTCCTGGTAATCAATCAAGAAACATTTATTATTGATATTGTATCATTTGCAGGACACTATGCTAGGCACTGTAAGTGAGGCAAAGCCATTCTAATTAAGTAATTTACAATGTAATTGAGGGAAGGGGAATATGTACAGACATATATGTATATTTATATAAAACTCCACACATTTTATACATGCATATGTGTATGTACATTTCTCAATTATGTATTTATGTGTTTCTAGATATGTATATCGCTTAGTCTTCCCAACTATTCACATACATATATACATATGGTTGTATATATAAAGTTGCATATTTGTGTGCATACATACATATGAATATGAATATGTTGTTGTTCATTTCAGTCAAGACCTCATTTGTTTTTGTTTGTTTGTTTCTTTGTTTTGTTTTGTTTTTGGTAAAGATACTAGAGCGTTTTGTGATTTCCTTCTTCAGCTCATTTTATAGATGAGGAAACTAAGACAAATAGGATTAGATGACTTGCCCAAAGTCACACAGCTAGCAAGTGTCTGAGTCCAAATTTGAACTCAGTCATTCTTAACTCCAGGCCCAGTGCTGTATACACTGTGCCACCTAGCTGTCTACATATGCATATACACAAGTATATGTACGTACTAAGGGATTGAGCACGTTGGTGATGGTAAACATCCTGGATGTTTCAAGCTATACCTGGATGAATCACTATTAAACAACTTATATGTGTAGGGGATGGCAAAGTGTTCTTCTCATTTGCCATGGATTTGGAAAAGCTGATAACAAGATGTTACTTTAAAAAGGATGTAATCCAACCCTATCTTTTTGGTAAGCATATGTATGTGTATACATATGTGTATGTATCTTTTTATGGCTTGTCTTATATTAATGATCAGGTAGATCATCACTACTGTCAAACAGGTGTATATTTATTATTAGATCTTTGAAATAATCTTAAATAATTTTATCATTCATGGGAAACATGTTGGAAGAAAGTCATTAAGGTTTTATTCTATTGAATTGTATGTTTTAAAAATAATCAACAATAACTGCAGTGGGAAAGAACATTAATGATTAACCCAAGACCAAAATCTCATAGGTATGGGACTCTCTCCTTATGGATAGTGACCAATGACATTCCTGCATCATGAGTGAGGTAAAGAGAAAAGAAGCGATATTTGGTCTATTCACTCTTTTCAGGCTTTTATGCCTTCAAGCTTCAAGAGCTTCAAGATGGACAATGCCAACCACATTTCAGGTTGCTGAAAGAATAAAAAAATCTCAAAGAAGAAACTGACACGATAGCAGCAGGCAGTTTCTCCCATGTACCTATCCCCAGCTTGCTACCACTTTCCCTTTGGGTGAGATATGAGACTCTCTATTGTTGGAGCTGAGTTACCCCACTCTCCATGGGATAGCTTTGTATTGTCTGCCATATATTCTCCTATGTGTACTTTCTCTGATTTCTGTTTTGCTATTAATGTAGATAAATGCATTTATTTGCTATTTGGTATGAGTGTTCATTGTGGAACAGGTATTTAGTAAGAAAGGAGTCAAGCCTTGGATATAAATCTTGGGGTTTCCCCCTTCACTATTAAGAAATACCAATCAAGAGTTTAACTTTCAACTGCAATTTATATTCCCTAATCTAATAATATGTAAGTAGATAGATATAAATTCCAGTCCAGTACCGCTTTACCTGAGGTAAAGGCAAAACTTCCCAGGAGGTTAGATTAGGGGCCCCTATTTTTTTAATTCTGTCAAGAATTAAAATGGAAACTGGAGAAAGGTGGGAGGAGAGGCTACAGATATGTATTCTGCTTCTTGTGAGATAATTGAAACAACCTAGCCATGATGGGAATTTGTAAGCATATTTTTATATGAAGGGCTTCCTCAATGTATTAATATGGGGGAAAAAACATGCTTTCACAAGCACTAGTCTATAGTAGATCAATTCTTTACCACTGTACAATTAGAATATACATAATACAAGAGTACAGTGAATACTATCATACATATAAATACACACATTAAAATACATCAATGAAGTTTAATACAAAAGCAATAGTTTAATGTATAGTGAACTATATAAGTCAAGTATACACATATAACAACATATACTTCAGTATTTGCATGGGTAGAGGAGAAAACATAAATACATTTGCAATGCAAAAACAAAATGTGTAAACACAATTTACATGAAAAAAAAATTTAAAATATATGACCTAGTGGAAAAAGGGAATGGGCACAGTAACAAAAGTAGAACAGAAAACATTGGACCTTTTTCTGAGTGCATGTCTCCTATTTTTCATAAAGTACCATAATTAAACATAGTCACTGAACAAATAGATCTGACACTTATATTTTGATCCCCTGAACCTGAGGACAGTTAAGGCTATCATCATCTCTTTTGGATTCACACCATTCCCTAGAGATTGTAAAAACTAGAATATAAAAATATAAAGTGTTTATTTCTGTTTTCAGTCCTTCTTGTTTGTCTGAACAGAGGGGCTTGTTGTGCTAAGATAAAGTCAAGTGAATTTCTTCATCCAATTTTGGATGCCAGCATCTAGTATCTTCATTCTCTGAATCATTATCTTCTGAATTATTATTTAGCTCTTGCAGTCTCCCTATAACTGATAAGAAAGATCTGTTTCCCAGAATTTCCTGCATTGCCTATCCGTTGCAATTTTATTCTTTCTCACCAGGAAGTCAGATTAACTTCTCTGCTAGAAATAGCAAGTAGCGAAAAATTGTAAATCCCTGACTATTTTCTTATATATTGGCATGCAGGCAAAGCTCTTCATATGCAATGATATTTTATTGGTCTATTACATTTTGTGTTCTGTACATACCTATGTTTTTTTAGCAGAATCCTGTGACCTTTCCAAGAATCTTGACAATAAAATTGAATTTCATATTATCATTTATTTCTATCAGAGCTTTTCTTCCTTGAGGTCCTAGTGGCAATAAGAGTCTTTCAGCTAATCTGTCAGCCAAGGAACATACTATCTGTGAATATCTCTGTCTTTGACTTCTAAAACTATAAAGAAGTAGTCAATAGACACATGTAGCTATAGTCCAAGCACCATCAGATTTGGGTTAAATTGTGGGCCTTGGTAGCTTATATACTGGCACTAGGAATGTTAAATTTTTACAAAAAGTAGACTTCTTCTTAGACCTAATAGTTCCTAGCATGGTCAGTGATGTGTGGTTGAAAAAAAAATCTGGCTACGAGTATCTCCTTAGCATCGTAAAAATTATTTCTAAATTTCTTGATTCTGACCAGGTCAAAATCTCTTTAGGTAGTTTGCTTTCAAAGTCTTTACCAGTAGTCATAGTGACTGAGTAGCAAACAATATCAATCAATGGATAGGTATTAAGCACTTACTATGTGCAAGACTAGGGACACATATACAAAAATAGACAGAATTTGTACTGATAAGGAGTTTATATTCTAAAGGGTGAATACGATAAATAGATATATTAATTCATTTATGACCACCTTTAAAAGTTTATAAATACAAATATACACAAGAAGTTAAATATCAGTAGTTGGGGAGATAGAACACTAGAAGTTGGGGTATCAACAAAGGCTTCATGTTTCTGCATGGTGCTTGAAACTGATCTTTAAAAAAAAGAATTCTATGAAGCTGAGGCAAGAATGAAGTGTATTTTAGATATGTGAGATGGACAGTGTAAAGGCACAGAGATGAGAGATCTAAGTGTGATGAAGTGAGATTGGATCACATACTAAGGGAAGCTGAACAATGCCCAATGAGATTGAAAAATTAGGTTGAGGCCAGGTTGTGAATGGTTTTAAAAGCTAATGGTGGAGTTGATATTTTTCCCAGAGATAATGGAAAGGTATTGGAGTTAGTTAAGGAATAATATGGTCAGATCTGTGCATAAGGAAAATTACTTTGGCAGCAGTGTGTGAAGGAGAGACTAGACTAGGGAGACACTTGAGTGAAGAACAATTAAGAGACTGTTGTAATAACATAAGTGAAAGGTGATGAGGGTGGAAATAAGGATGAGCACTGAAAAAGGCTGTGAGATTTGGCAGTTAAAGGATCAGTGGTAACTTTTGAGAAAGGAGTTTCAGTTGAATGAGGAGACTAGAAAAAGATTGCAAAGAAATAAGAAGTGAGTGAGAGGAGAGGAAATGAAAGAAATAAGGGTCTACAACTTTTTTCAATAAATTTATCTGAGGACAGATATTGAAGGATAGTTTAAGGAGATTTGGGGTTGAATGAAGGGTTTTTGTTTTTATTTTTTAAGGATGGGAGGGAATATTCAGGCATGTCTGAATTCAATATGAAGAATCCAGGATACAAGCAGAAGCTGAAGATTCAAGAGAGAAGGAATGGCTAAGGATGTAATATGTCATAACTTTAGACCAACTGTCATAACTAAAGGAGGGGGTTGGATCAAGTGCACATCAGGAAGGGTTTGCCTTGGCAAAAAGGAAGGCTACATCATTTTAAGAAAATGGAGAAAGGTAGTGAGAATAAAATATTGATGTCAAGGAATTTTTAGATGAGACGATGAGAGAAAGGGAGCTTTAGTCAAAAGCCTCAATTTTCTCAGTAAAGTGAAAGACAATTTTTTTTTCTTTGAGGGGAGTGGTTGATTTAGGCAGCTTGAGGAGGGAAGAGAAGATTCAAAAGAGATTTTATGGGGAGTATGCTAGGTAGAAATAAGAGGACTGCCTTTCTGTAGTGAGAAAGCTAAGACTGGATAAAATGAGTTTGTAATGCATCCAATCATTAAGGTTGTAAAGGCAGCTTATGATAATGAATAGAGGAGTCTGACAGAGGGAAAACATAAAGAGACTAGCATCATAGGTCAAGAGGGCAAGGACTTGAGATTTGATAGTGTGGAGTTCAAAGGGACAACTAATGAAGTAGGAGAAAAAAAAATGAAAACACAGCAGGGGGTAATGAGCTAAGGAAGTATTGAGAGGCGGAGGGTTTGAGAAGGATGAGACAAAAAGAAATTGAATAATATGAGATTTATATAAGGAAATGTTAGAGTTTCTAATTTGTCCTGTGGAACACTTTTGAGTAAAACTCTAGGGTAAGACAATACCTCTTTGTGACTGAGGTGGAGTAAAGAAATAGATCATTGGATTTGAGGCTTATAGATTCATATATAAGGGAATTTTCTAGGGTATTTATGTGAAAAATAATACTTCCTAGTAGAATGGCATCCACTGAGGACAGTAGAAAATGGTGAGCCAAATAGTAAATACATTGAAAAAGTAGGGAGAAATGAATTTCTTTCAATAGCTTGACATCCATAGAAAGCTTTCTGGTACCTGGGTATAACTTATATTCTGTGCAAAATGTTTAGTTACCCCCTAGGATATTGCTTATATTTTCCTATCTCCTTCCAGATATTAAAACACACACACACACACACACACACACACACACACACACACACACTCCAAAGTCTTACTGTTGCTTAGAGTTTTCAAGTGTCTAATGTAAGGCTAAGATAGCACTTTGTTTTGGATTTGCATCAATTCAATTCATAGCTTGTCAACCCCATCAATATGTTTATTTTTTCTAGTCAGCCAGAGGATATATTTAGCTCAAAGCACTTAATGAAATACCACAGTATTTCAGTAGGTAGTTATTGAACATTTCTTTGATAAGCCTTGTCAAACTCTGAAAATAAATGACCAAAGAATCACAGAGGTTATGCACCAACTGTTAAACTTTGAAAATACCAAAGAGATCACAGAGGTTGTACACCAACTGTCAAGTCGGAAAAATAAGATAAAATAAACCAAAGAACCACAGAAGTTATTCCACCAACTGTCAACTCTGACCAAAGAGCCAGAGTGGTTATAGAAAAAGCTTTAGACCAACCATCAACTGTGAAAAATAAAACCAAAGAGCTCACAGAGATAATAAGCAAAAAGTTTTCTTTATTCCTTAAAGGAGGTAAATTAGACAAACATGTGGGGTCTCCTCTAGCAGGAGATCCAAGGAAACAAGGCTAAGTCTTGATATATATAGTTGTGGCTAAACAAAGAACCAAAAAATGAGATGTAACCAGAAGCAAAATGTCGCAACAAAAATGGGGCAAGTTTGCCCAGTGACAAAAAGTCTATTCAAAGCAGGGCTTCATGACCAGAACATGGTTCCTGCAGGTGTTTAATCTCAGGGAGTACCTAGGGATGGTTTGAGCCAATTCTTTGATTTAGCTTCAGCAGAGTCTATCCAAAGAGTGAGTGCAAATGATTGTTGTTATGCCAATCTCAGGGCACAGCTTGCTTGCTGGGCCTTACCACTGGAAAAACAAGGTATTTCTTAATAGCAAAAAAGATGAGTTAAAAAGAGAAGTGTACTTGGCATGGGGATCCTGAGAGACTAGCAATACTATCATTGGGAAGAATGGAACATACATAGTGAAAATACATGGCCAGGAAACATAGAGGGCACACTTGTAGAGAGCACATGTTGTCAGTACACATGCCTGGAGGGCATACACACAGAGAATAGTTGCAGATGGAATATATGAATAAATAGCATCTTGGGTCTTTGTTGCTGTGATGTCACTGCTCCTGCCAGACTTGCTCTCCATAAGTGTTACCTGGAATACAGGCCTGGTTTAGTCATGAATGAGTATATTGTCTCTGCTGGACATAGTGTGTAACCTTGGCTAGGTAATGCTTCCTGAAGTCTCACATAGCCACAGTTTGGGCAGTGCTTCAGTAACTGTGTGATTGCTGCCAGGTGTGATGCTACAGAACACAAGTTCATGGCATTTCTCCCTACTTACAGAGAGAGTCTAGTTTCAAAGTAGGAGAATCTGCCATGGTTCTTTTGGCTTGAAGCACAGAGGTCTTTTGTTTTAATTCCTATAGAAATGCAAACATCTAAAAAAAAAACTGTTTTGGCTTTTTATGTGCAGAACATTTGTTTCTCTGAGCCATAGTTGACTTGAAAAGGACATTTCCTCTCCAAAAGGAGATGTCTCAATCTAGAGACTAAGCTATTTGGGACACAGATTTAACTGAGCTAACTAGATTTTTCAGTATGAAATCTATTGTTCCATTGGTATTTCCTAGTCAACAAGGGAAACAGCTTTGTCAAAAGTCCCATGCTAACTAGGATCAGAAATTATCTAAAATTTCCTGCTTAATTCATCACGGGGATCTTGTACTTCCAATCTCATTTTAAGAAAAGGGGGTTGGACATTCAGTTAAGAAAAAAAATACAAAGTTGTGTGGATCTAACTACTTGGAGTATTTCTAAAGACTCAAAATGTTTTGGGACCGAAAAGAAAAGGAATTAGAGTAAGCAAATCACGAAGAAAACAGGAAAAGGTCATTGTCTGCCTATAATGTAATCCTGACTAACAACATTCCTGCATTTTTTATTAGCAACTTTTGCAGGCATTAAGTTATCTCTACATTTAAATTCTTCAGTTTGTATAAATCTTCCTCCTGTTCGCAATTACTAGCTCATAGTGTTTCTCCTCACTACCACACCTGCCACATTGGGGAATTCAACATATATGTTGATGGCTTCTAAAACACTTTAGCTTACTAATTCATTAACTTCCAAAATGTCCAATTTCAAAACTTTTATTCTAACACAGCTCCAAACATATGTGATTCTGGGTTTAATCCTGGAATATTTGCATACGACTTCCTCACTGGTAGAGAGAATGATCACTTGTCACTGCATGCTTGAATGAGGGGTGTGGTTGAGGTAAAACCTTGAAGGGGAAGAGACTTCATATCTTTCCTATTTCAAAAGAAGATACATGTGGTTTCAGAATATTTTGAGAAGAAATCTGAAAAGAAAGAAAACAAAATTTGGAAGGCAGATATGTAGAGGAATGCTAGCTTCCCAACATGTCCTTGATTTCCAGCTTGCATTCATAGAGACTTTGGAGAACTTCCCCTTGTGTGAAATCTAGGCCTCACTCTCTCTTTCTTGGCTAAGTTGAGATATCCAACTCTCTGTGGGTAAGCTCATTCATTCTGTGTGTTGTGTTCTATATTCTAATCTGTTTCTAACTTTTCTTACTTTTGTTTTCTATTTTCTTAAATGAGTAAGTTTACTTAAGCTTTGATGATCTATTCTGTAACCAGAATTTGACAGAAAGGAATATAATCTTAGAGCACCCCTTCATTTTTAAAAAATAAGAATTGAAAAAAACTATTTGAACTGAAGAAAAAATAATTTACCCTTAACTAGCAATACTTAGGGGGGTGGATGGGTATAATTTTAGTCTAGTACTCCCTTTGAGAAAAAAAAATGCAGCTACTATTGCAGCCACTTTTTGTACTCACATCCTTGAAGGAATCAAAAACTCTCTTTGACAGGGATTGATAACATTCAAGAGATAACTATAAATAGTTCCCATACATCACACTTAGACAAACCCATGTGGATATATGCATAATCTATGTGGATAACAGAGACCAATCATTCCTTTGATCTTACCACTATCTATGTTCTTTTTCCATGATCAAAGACAATCATGGTCAAGTAATGTTTTTATTTTTGTCCTTGCATCATTTGTTCTTAGCACAGTGCCTGGTATGTTGCAGGTAGACAGCAAATCTTTGCTGAATTTTTTAACTGATTTCCAGAATTCCTCCATCTCACCACCATCATATCTGAACATGTCATATCCTTCCATCCTTCCCTATATCTTACAACTATTAATCCTGTTCTTTATCCTCCTTGGGACATCCAATCAGTATACTCTGTTCATAACCTTTACTCAGCTTATTCTCTTTGCAATTATAATCTTAGAGTTAACTAATTTGGTACAAATCATGTGTAAAAGTAGATAAGGCAAGTACAGCATAAAGAACAACCATTGAGGTAGGAGGCTTGTTAGGTACCCTGAGCAAGTAAAGGCCAGATTCTTTGGCTTCAGCATTTTAAATACTCTCTCAACCTCAATAATTCTGAGCTTCTATACCCCTATCTTCATCCAATTTCCTCTAGGCTCAGTCAACAGTTTTTTTAAATATAAAATAATCATTCATATGTAATATTTTATAAATATGTTTGTCTAGAATTAGAAGGAATCTTAGAAGCCTTGAGCCCAACCCCTTCAACTTACAAACAAAGAAACTTAGACTTAGGTTAAGTAATTTTCCAAAGGTCTATGGCAGAGAACAAAATGAGTAAAGGTTCTGAAGAGAGTGGACTTATTGGATGTAATGCTGTATAGCTCATAAGCTGCTCATCAGAGAAATCTTGGTCAGGAGCTGCCTCTGTTTTTTTTTTCCAACAACTGGCTATGCCATCTCTGCCACTGCTCAAGTAGGTCTTCTTCTAGTCTCTCCCATGTGTATCATTTTGGGAGTCTCACCTCCAGATGTTCAAAGGAGAAATAAAGATTACCCAATGAAGCAAAATGATGTCTAGACAGAGGTCTTCTTCTCATAGGGTGTTGCATGCTGTACTGGTGCAGCTATGTCTCGATTTATCCTATATCAATTTATCACTCTGAGTTTTCAAAGATCCCTACTCAAGGTGACATATCATGGTATCCTTGTTGCACTAATTTTTAGGTACTTCTTCCTACCCCTCACTTTCTGTTTCTTGGAGTGTGCATGGTCTGCATAGAAATTATTGAAATGTGAAGAAAAAAAGACTCCCATATTTTCAAAGACTACATGAATTGTAAGATTTTCCCCTTGCCTCATAGATGTTTGTACCTTTCCAAATTCTTCTGAATCACTTTCACCATTTTTTATATCTATTCTTACCTATGCACTGCTGAATGTCAATAATGGAGGAAACTCCTCCTTCCAGCCATGGCCCTCTATTGTTATTTTATCGAGTATTTCCATAAGTAATCTCTTCTCTCTTGCTCTACACTTCAAAACTCTGCAATACCATTTTTTATGGTCTCTTCTCTTTCTACAACTTCTAGAAAAAATGTGGTCCATATTGTTGCCAAGGTCAACCTCTCTACCTGTGCCCTTGATCCTATACTCTCCCCTATTTTCATCTCCTCTGAGAATAAGTTCCAGCGTAACCAATCTTTATTCTTTCTAAATCTCCTGGCTCTTTCTCCGCTATCAAAAAAAAATGAACCTTTTGTTGTAAATGCAAAACAGTAAAAAAAAAAACAAACTTCAATTTACCTCAACAACTCTTCAATCTTTGCAAACTTTCACAGCCAAACTCTAGAAAGAGCTAGATATACCTCCACTTCCTCTTCTCCTACTACTCAATTCCTTACAATCTGACTTCTGAACTCTCTACTCATTTGAGACTGCTATCTCTCATGAGTATAGACAATTATTTCTCTAGTGACTTTTTCTTGTTTGTCATCTTTCTTATCCTCTTTGAAACATTTGACAGAGTTGAGCACACCCTTCTCCTGGATACTATATTCTCTTGAGTTTGCATAATATTCGACCATTTTGGCTATCCTAACACCTATTTAACAATTCCTACTCAGTCTCTTTTACTGGATGTTCACTCATATCCCACCTGCTGAGCCTGACTATTCTGCATGCATTTTCATCATCCCTCTCCTTTTCTCAACACTTCTTTTTTATTTTTCCTTGGTGATCATATTTGCACCTATGGCTTCAATTATAATCTTTTTTTTTTTTTCAGCTGACATAATCAATGGGCTCTTGAAGCATCCATCTGGTTTTGCCAGTTGAGCTATCAAACTCCACATATCCAAAACAGAACTCATTATCGTGCCCACTTCCTTTCTCTAAAGTGTATTTCTGATGAGGCACCACTATCTTTCTCATCATCCAGTTTGCAGCTTTGGGAGTCATCCACAATTCTCCCCTTTCCTTCAACTCCCATTAACTTATCAAGTGACAAGTCATGTTGTTTCTACTTCTCTCCAATCATGTAACCAACATACTTGTTCTGGTCCTTATTATCTTTTAGCTGTACTATTGAGCAACAGCCTCTTAATTCAATTCAGCTTCCAGTCTCTCCTCTTTGTTATCTATTACCACAAAATTGTCAAAATAATCTTTCTAAAGCAAAAGTCTGAACATGTTATTCCTTTGTTTAAAAACCTTTCGTAACTTCCAATTACTTCCAGGGTAAAATATAACCTCCTTTATTTTTCATTTAAAGTCCTTCGGCACCTTGTTTCAGTCTAATTGTCCATATTTATTTCATATCACTCTCCTTCATGGCTATGTTTTAATCCAGTGGAGTCAAATGGGGACAACTAAACCATATATACATACATACATACATACACATATATATATATATATATACATATATATGTATATATATATACATATATACATATATATGTATATATATATACATATATATGTATATATATATACATATATATATATATACACACACACACATATATATACACACATACATACATATATATACACATACATACGTGTGTGTGTGTGTGTGTGTGTATGTTCCCTGGACACACATATTGGTTTAGAAAACCATATATTAATATTATCAATATTTTATTTTATTTTCATTTATTTTGTTAAATATTTCCTAATTACATTTTAATCTGGTCCTATATGCACTTGAGAGTATTGTGGATCATATGCTTGCCTCTTCTGTGTAGCCAAAGTAGCTTACTTGATTCTCTCAGAACTCAGAATTCAGTACCTTACTGTTGTTGCATCCTTCATTCTCAAAATAGAGCAATGACATCATGAGTTATTTCTTGATTTACACCTAAATGTGAATTACGTTTAAACAAGGCACAGTTGCATGTCTTGAGTCTCACTCTCTCTTCCAGAGTCAGTGAGGTCCACTTGCAGGACAAAAGTCAAGATGACTGATTATGGACCTCGATGCAGTAGATGACCTTGGCACCTTTGCTTCCTCACCAGCTCCACGAGCTCCATGAGCTCCTCATCACCTGCTTCAGCCACTTTCATGACTGTTGAATAAATTGTTTTCATCGACCAATTCTTCCAGGAAAGATCTTCATATGCTTGAATTAAACATCACCCCAATTCACTGATAGGTTTGGGACCTATTGGTTATCCTCAACCTGGTTTACCCCATATGCCAAGACAGTTTACTGGGGTGTGGCTGCTGTGCATGCTACAGCTCCTTAGAGCCATAGGAGAGCATTGCATGAAGGTGGATTCCAAAGATGCATAAGCAGCTTTGAAAAGGACTTGGCAAGCCCTTACACTAGAGGTTCTAGTCTTATGTGAACACCCCACACGTGATTTGTAAAACTTTCACTCTGTGACTGGAATATACTGCCTCTTAACCTATCACTGTTGAAATTTCTGGCTTCCTTCAAGAATCAGATCATGTGTCACCTCCTCTGGAGTACCTTTCTAAATTCCTTTAGATTTTAGTATTCTCTGCTTTTGTCTATGTCTATCTGTGTCTGTCTGTCTGTTTCATAGTATAAGGCATACATCTATCAGTTTACATGTTTCATTAGCCTGGGAAACTATAAATTCTTGGGGAAAAGTACTGAATTTGGGGGTGGTTTTTTTTGTTTTGTCTTTGTACCCCCAGCACTTTGTTTTGTTTTGTTTTGTCTTTATATCTCCAGCACCTTGTTTTGTTTTGTCTTTGTATTCCCAGTATAGTATTTTGTACAATGTAGATGCTTAATAAAATCTTTTTGATAGCACTAAATTGTTGAATTAGAATTTCAGATGATCAAACTATTAAGTGTTTATTTCTACTGATGTTATTTATGTTCATTACATTTTATTTGACTCATTTTTAAAGCATCATGCTTCAATGATTTCTTTGTAGATTTAAATTGTTAACTGCTAAAGCTCTTTCATTAATAAGAATGAATCCAAAGGACCAATTCTTGAAAATGTATCTTGAAAATGTTTAATTATTTCTACTGGGTATTAGCTAAGTTTTTGTTCTTTGTATTTTAAAAATACTTCATACATCTTCAGCAATATATTTCAAAACTTTCTAGAGACTTGGCTATATACTAAAGGTTGATTCTTTAATCTTTTACAAAATTATAGGAGGAATAAGATAAGAAAAAAACATTCACATTCTAGTGTGTCTTGGGGAATCTTTGGATTATATGGAATATCATTAATTCTCCTTTCCTAATAAAATATCCACAAACACAAATGACTTGGGTCAATTATACGGATTTTAAAAGTAGCTATAAACTCCTTAAGAAAACTAAACCATGACTTGGAACTGAAGCATAAATTACTTGAACAAATAATTTTAGGAGAAGTAATAGCATAAAAGTAAAATGAATTTGTCATATTAGTTTGGGGATTCAGATGTGGGGTTTGGAGGTGTTCTCATTCTGTTTGAAACCAGCCATTTCTTCTATCTCTGTTTGTTGGTAGCATGTTTCAGCACATTTTCCAGTAATCTTCCTCAAGAAAATCATTCCCCTCAAGAGGAAAGTGTATAAGCCAGAGGGTATTCCCACTGTGAAATATGCCAGGTAAGATCAATCTAGTAATAGAATTGTTGATATGGTTTAAGCATTCAAGTTGACCAATCTTACAGAGGCTAGTTTATCTTCCCCCCTTTTCAGTGATGTAAGGCATACTCATGTTCTGTGAGCTCAAACGATTTTGAGGATGATGACCTTGGAGGGAAACTTGTTAAATTCAATGAACTATGAGATTTCCTTGGAGTCAGGAGTGCTACTACCTTCTTAGATGGGCTATTTTTATGCCTAAGTTTATTTGAGGTGCCTAAGCAACACAAAAATGAGTAAGAGAGAGCGAAATGATTTCTTAGCTTTAAGTTGGCAATATGCTCACCTGTATTTGCCATAGTCATGTGAAACTCAACATCTCTAAAAAAAACCCCTCATATTTTCCCTCAAAACCCATTCTTCTTACTAACTTCTTTTTTCTCATAGTATCCTAATTAGAAAATATGAGACTCCTATTCAAATGTTCATTGTGTTTCACATGTTACCACCATCCCTATCCAGTGTATTGCTAAGTGTTAGAGATTCTACCTGCTCAATGTAATCTGTATCCATCTCCTTTCTAGTTCCCTGACCTCCATTCTAATCCAAATTTCATCACCTGTCTTCCAGACAATGGTGCTTGCTTTATATTTGGTTCCTATGACTCTAAACTGCTCTCTACATGGCTGTAAAATTGATATCTATTGGCAGTGAGGTCATGGGGTTATAAGAGCAATACTCTTGGAGTCAGGCTAACCTAAGTTCAAATTTAGCCTTAGATACTCCCTAGTTGTGTGACACTGGGCAAGAAATTTAACTTCTGTTTGCCTCCAGTTCTTCACCTATGAAATGGGGATGATAACTGTACCTACTTCTCAGGATTGTTGTAAGAACCAACTGAGATAATTATTAAGCACTCAGCACAGTGTCTGGCACTTAGCACTATATAAGTGTTAGCCATTACCATTGGTATTGTCATCATCATCATCATCATCATCATCATCATCATCATCATTAATTCTAAGCATATGAATGACCAAGTCATTTCCCAACTCAAAAAAGCTTCAGTGTACCCATTATTCACAAGGGTTTTCTCATTCAAACCCTTTACTGTCTGGCTCCTATCTATTTTATTATATTGATTTGCCATTACTATCCCTTTTGTACTCTCTGTTCTAGCTAGACTATACCACTTGTCCTTCCCATGTAGAATTTTCTATTTCTTCCTACTGTGCTTTTTGAAGTTTCTCCACTGCCTAGAATGATCTCATCTCATCTCATCTCAGCCTCCAGCTCAACTCAAGAACCACATTCTGAGACTCTTCCTGATACTTCTAAAATTAAATTGTATTGATTTTGTCTACTTTTAAATTTATGTTTAATTGTTCTTTCCTGCTAGAAGAATGTAAACTCTTAGAAGGTAGAGATTGTTTCACATTCAGTCTTTAAAAAATTCCTAGCACCTAACACATTCCATGACATAGATGCTTAATAACTGTAGATCCTCTGTCATCAACATGCCCTTCCCTACACCAGAAACATCAAGATGCTTATCCTAGGTCCAAGGTAATCTCTCTTTTTGCATCTACCCAAAACTATGACTCACAATGTGAGGTTTTTTTTCCCTACTCAGGGGACAATATTACTTCAAATATAGTCATTTACTAAAATAATAGTAAAAAATAATCACAAAAGAATATTCCTCCTCAAGAAAATGTAAAGCACACCCACAAATAAATATCACATCAGAGGTGAAAGTGAATGCATAAAGATTACACATGAGAGACATACACATAGGGCAAAAGTGGTCAAAGCACACATGCAGAATGGCAACGCATCTTATCTTACCATATTAATAAAATCTTTGAGTTGATCTCATTATAGTGCTTTCATTGGATATATTCCATACTGCATGTGATGTCTCTGTGCTACATAGTTTTATTGGTCTTGTAGTGATTGCTGGTGATTTTTACATGCACATTCTCTGCTTGTCTTACTACCTGATATCAGTTTCTGTTCTTGTTTATGGCCACTAATTAATCATCTGAGTTCCAATCTTCCAACTTGTAGTGGAAAGAAACTATCCTTGATAGTGACAACCTGTCTCCCTTTTTGGTAATAGCCTCTAAACCCAGAGCCTGGCAGAGTGCCCCTAGTGGAAAATTGCATTATTTCTTTCTGTATCTTCTGGGTAGCTATGGAATAATGAAAAGATAGCTATACTCAAAGCCAAGGAGATATAGACTGAACTGCTTCTTTTCTATCTATATGATCCTGGAAAAACAATTTAACCTCTCAGTACTACATAACTATATATAAGTGGCAAAGTAAGTGCCATCCTGGATAGGTAGGTGTAGTTTTCTCCTTTGAGAGTTTTCTTAGCAATGAAATCACAAGTCTAGTCTCTGTAACTATCCATATCCCTATTCCTATTTATCTAGGTGGAGATATTAGGAATCTCTTTTAAATAACTATCTATCTTAGGCCTATACATTTCCAAGACTTTCTCTGGCTAGCTTGCAAATGAATTTCAGCTATAACAAAATACAAGCTAAAGAGCAAGATTACTGCTCTCCACTCTTGTAGCTGAATTAGTACTTCTATTATACATACCTGTCCATGTTAAAACCTTTGGTGCTATATTTTAATCACCAAAAATATGCAAAAAAGAAGAGAAAGTAGTAGTAGTACTAGTAGCAGTAGTTGTTATTGCAGTGAGGAGAAAGAGAAGAAAAGAAAAGGAGAAGAATGAGAGGAAGAAAGAGGAGAACAACAATGATGGCAATAACAACAAATGTTCAATAAATACTTGCTTTATCACCTTGGCCTCCTTCTCCAACTCAGCTCTATCCAGTTTAATTCATTTCTCTTTTGCGAAGATGGCTTTGGCTTGTGACTAAACATCCAAGAAAGCAGAACTCTACCCAATGATCTCTTATGCCATGCCTTGTCATGGCAGAGGAACTTGTGTAACTCAATGAAACTATGAGCTATGACATTTAGGATAACCCAAGATGGAGATGTCATAGTGCAGAGTTCTGACACAAGGTGATACACTAGATATGGAAATGGAAAACAGTATCTTTGCCAGGAAAACCTAATGAAAGGGCCTTGTGTGCTACTGTCCTCATGGTCATGAAGAATTAGACACAATTGAACAATAAGAAGCCCAATGTTTAGAGCAAACCATAACAAAGCAAGCTATAAATACACTGCTTATGTAGTTTCCCTTCTGCATGCTCTGTGAAATGATGGCACATCACTCACCATAAAACAAGCATTTCCCCCTTTCTTTTATGCATCTTTCACTTTTCTTAGATGAGCGTAATGAAAGTTATCACCTGTTCTCTTGTATCATGCAGTTTTCTCCTCAGGGCTTCTTAATTTCAGGCAGCATCATTTATGAATGTATAAATTATGAGAAGTAGACAATAATTATCCATTTTGAAAAACTTTGTGTAGGGGAGAGAATTTCTCTGTTCTGTTTTATATATGTGCCCTATGTATCTAAGGAGGCAGTCAGCAGATCTCTCTTCTATTAGTTTAACCAATAGATGTCTTGGTTCCCTTCAGCAAGGAGTCACTAGTATTCTCCCTTATTCTCTTAATGGATAATCCCTCAGTAGATAGTACTTGTGGATAGATATCATCAGTCTTTGGAGGCCAGTAACTGCTTCTTTCAGAGAAAATTCTACTATTCTTCAAAAATATTATAAAATTTGTTTCTTAGCTTCAACTGTGCAGCATTCTTTTTTCTTCCTCTGTTTGACTTTGTTCCACTCTAAGCTTGTAACAAGATGAAAAAAATCTCTTCTTGTTCTTCAATTTTTTTTCATCTTTTTTCACCTGCTTCCAAAATTTTAAGAAACACTATATTGTTCTTCCAAAATATTGCCTTGATTTATTTTACTTTCTCTCCCAGAAAGTGAACTAGCCTGCACTTTCAGCATAAATAGCAAACATAGTAGAAGCACAAATGCTGCATACAATGCAAGTGGCTAAAAATTCTACCTTCTCTCTATTCTTAATGGCAGTTTGCATCTTATTTTTTATCACCTCTAGACAGTTTTGGTTGCTTTACCCCCTTTTCAGTAACCTTCAACGATTTTACATATACTCCCTCCATTTTTTTCTATCATCCTGTAATAACTTGACAGCCCTCAATTTCATTTTCCTTTGCTTTCAAAAACTCCTTACTTTGTGGTTAATCGTATTATTTTATTTATTTATTTTTTGGCTAGGCAATGGGGTTAAGTGACTTGCCCAGGGTCACATAACTAGCAAGTGTTATGTTATGTGTCTGAGGCCAGATTTGAACTCAGGTCCTCCTGAATCCAGGGCCAGTGCTGTATCCACTGCCCCACCTAGCTGCCCTAATCATATTATTTTAAAAACTATCTTTCCTTGATCATTGAGTTATCTTCCTTGATCATTTTTTCCTTCTTTAGATTTAATTCTCTTCTCCCCCCTTCAGCTTAAGTCAGAATCTTCAATTTTCTTCTCCAATATTCCTCTTTAAATTCCTGCCCCCAGAATTAAGACTCTGTCATTCTTTACAACTTCATAGGTCTCTAAATCACCTTCAAATTTTCCTTCTTTTATTTCTTTCTTTTTATGATGCTTCCTTTACCAGCCCCTTCTAGAAGTAGAACATGTAAGGCCTCATTTTTTCCATGAATTAAAATCTCCATCCAATGTATATTGTGTTAAGAATTCAAACTCTAGCATCCCACTAGTTAAGGTTACTCAAATATTAAATTGGATCCATTATGTCATCAATTCTCAAATGCTCTTCAATGATGCATATTGCAGTAAAGTCCATGCTATTTGACTCATTCATTTTCTTCCATGATATTAGCATAAGATGTCTACACAATATGTTGTAGGTCTTCTTCAAGTTTCCTAACATTGAGGAAACAACATTAGAGCATCTCTGGCTTTCCTTCTATTATTTTTTACCCTTGCCAAATGACCAGGAATTTTTTCTTGCTAGCAAACATTTCATTGTTGGTATCTTTTATTAATTTCCTTCTTTGATTCCCCACACTGGTTATGTAGCATCCTGCTCCAATTCATCACATACTTTTCAATTAAACTCTGTGTGATAATTAATCTTACTGCTTCGGGGACGGTTGTACCCCATGTCTCTCTAATATACATCAACATTGGCAGAATCTTTGTATTAGAAAGATGGGCCATTATTGCCATGGAATGATTGAGGTCATTAAAGGGGCTTTACAATTTCTCAAAAGCAATTTTCTCCTCCTATTCAACTTCAAGCCCTGCTTATATTCAAACTGTATTTTCCCCCATAGATTCATACTGATGGACATGATTTTTAAGGCCTGGCATGTAAGATAGAAGAAAAGCAGGTGAAAAAACCAAAGGTGTGGAAAAAATCTCAGATTTTATGCATACCAAGACAATTGAGAAGACATCAATAAATAATTATCAGTATGCTTACTTTTTCATCTATACAAAATCTTTATAAAAATCACCTGTACACAAATCTATTCCATCTTTGATGAAGATGTGAGTAGGGAACAAGGAGGATTTCAAAAGCTAAATCTAATAATAAATCATGTTTTTATAATTTTGCAATTGACTAAAATATATAGAGAACATGAGATTCAACTCTTCTTATTGCTGGTTAATTATGAAAATGTATTTGATATGGTAGAGTAAAATGCTGCTTTAAATACTACTTTATATCAAATTGTCTCCTATCTCTACAAGTAATCCTTGAAAATCCCTGTTTTGCACTGTGATCATAGCATCAAATGAGGGATAAAATGGGAAGATTATGCTTGCCAATGGTAGTTTCCACTCTGTTCAAACTGAAAAAAAAAACTTTCTCAGAGGATAATGAGGTCTACCAAATGCTACTATTTATGGAAAAATTGTAGTAGTTACATTATAACGAGGAATATTGGAGAGCCTTCTGAGATTTGTGAATACTTAACAGATTCTGACCTGATTGTCTACACAGAAAAAAACAACTACATAAAGAATGTTTATTTCCTACATTATACAGAAGTTATTAAATGTAAAATTGACTTTTAGAAATAATAATTTTGCGATGTGGAGCCAAGACAGCAGAGTAAAAGCAGTGACTTACTTGAGCTCTCCCACAAACCCCTCCAAACACCTGTAAAAAATGACACTAAACAAATTCTAAAGCAGCAGAACCCACAAAAAGACAGAGTGAAAGAAATTTCTAGCCCAAGGCAACTTGAATGGTTGATTGGAAAGGTCTATGGAGCTGGGCGGTGAGAGGAACCCAGTTCAGCATGGGCACACAAGCAAAACAGGCCTCAGCGAATCTGAAGCAGGCCTTAGAGTACTGAATCACAGGCAGCCATGGTGGTTTCCAGACTTCTCAACTCATGAACACCAAAGACAACTTAGAAGGTCAGTAAGAAAATTTGGAACTCAAAATCTTGTGGAAGTTAATATTGAAAACTAAGATAAATTAATTAATTTTTAAAAATTTAAGGAGAAATTAAAAAGAAATAATAATTTTATGATTGAGTCATAGGTCAGTTACTGATCAGCTGCTAAAATTAGAATGGAAATATGCAGGGAGAAAGTAAGGTTGTATAGCAATGACATTGTAATGGAAAGAGAACTTATTTTCAAGTTTGAGGGCCTGAAATATTAAGGAAAGCCCTGTCCTTTCATGATCTCAAGTCCCTTACTTTTACAATAAAGGGTTGGCCTAGGTGACTGTTTTCTTTTGGTTCTAAATTTATATAGCTGTGGTATTCTTACTTGGTTCAAGGTATCTATAACCATGTTTCTTTTTATCAGGGACAATAGTGCCATTTTCTTCATGTTTCATATTTATAATATTCAAAGTAAAATCACTATCTCAGTGTGACTACAAAGACTAGTAGGAGAACTAGATTCAGTTGCAGAATACTAAGTGGCTCCATGTTCCTATTCCAGGAATATATTTCTGAATAAGATATTTATTCAAGTCCACAACAGTTATGAGGTGAGGGGAGGGGAGTATCTTTTTCTTGGTCCATAACAAATATCCTTATCTGAACCATTACTTTCTCCTACAGCTTCAAACAATTCAGAAGTCTCCAAGTCCAGTCTATAAATACCAAGAAGCACTGTTAAATGGTTCATTACTTGTCATTATAGTTTTACTTTAAAAAAAGAACATTAAATATTTAGGCAAAATAAAGCAAGTTTTGAAAGAGATGAACTCAAAAGCCTTTCATAAATTCAGGGCCATCTAAAATGTCTCTACAGACTGGAATGCTTGTTCTTTATTGATTTCAAAGCAAATCCTGAATTAGGGATTACTGGTCACCCACAGGAATTCGACATCCTGGCAATCCAGTGAAATAGTATGACAGTCATTATATACAAGGAGGTCTTCCATTTCACCACCAAATCGTATAAATGAAGAAGGCATTGAAAATGCTTAAAACAAGAGGGATTAGATAAGGCCCGCTTACTATAGAGGATGGAATGTTCAAAACACTACTTATCTTTCTTTATATTTAATATAACAGCATTAACAAATTCTTTTAAAAAAGTGTTGCTGGGATTCTTATAATCTAGCCATTGCTCACATTCCTAAAATCTAGCCACTGCTTAGATTCTTATAATCTAGCCAATAAGCCAATAGCTTACTAATGTTCAGACTCCTTAAGAGTCTGCCCAGTATTGGATGTTCTAATAAACCTTGTCTTTGGCTGAAAGAAGGCTTAGGTTGAATTCTTTCAGGCAGGACCTGCACGTTGTGATTTTGGGCTCCCAGGATCCCTGAACCCATAAACTGCATCATTTGGTGGACTGTATGGGGAAATTGCCTAACCCTAAGTTCTTCTCCAGCCAAGACTGGAAGGTATGTAAGCCTTCCCCCTCCCCTCCTTTCTTGCTCTGCAGTTGGAGTTGCTCTCCAAGCAACAAGGCTTGGAGGTGCTTTCCTGGCAGACAGTTATAAAGCTGTCTCACACTCAGCCTGATGCTCTCAGGCTCTTGGTCCACTTGGTCAGTTCAAGGCCATGGACCCAGGTACACCTTCTGTAACATAGAGGAAAAGGATAGATGTCCTATAAAGGAGTGCATGCTCAATTCTGTTAATTCCCTTGGAGCTAGGGAATTGGGGAAAATTCCAGGCAGCTTTTGCCTGGAGGCATCACCCAGGTACAGGTACAACATATCCTGCTCAAGGTAATGAAGCTAGCCTCTAAACTTGGGTAAGCACACTCTCTTAAATTTTGTAGTTTTAACTGTTAATGATGACATGTTGATTCCCTGTGTAAAGTAATTTGGAAGGGCATTTAACAAAACTGAAGTCACCTGATTGGTAATGGGTTTGTTTCAAGTTTCACATTAGTGAACCTTCTGTATCAGTTATGTCAAGCAACTTTTCAGAATTTGGTTACTGCCAAAATAATTTAGGTATTATTGGTTATTGTTTTAATGTGTAAACTAGCCAAAAAGCTTGTTTGGGTTATGTATGGCTTGCTGAGAATTTGCAAATGTATAGAAATCTCTAATGATTAGCTTTTTACACCAGGACAAATTTAAGTTTAAGATGTAAATCCTAGAAAAGATTTTTCCTGAGCTGTGATTAGTAAAACTTGCTGTTTGAGGTGAGATAAAAGCTCAGAGTATTTTATTTTGAGTTGTCTGATAGGTCATAATCCATAATCAACCATCTGAGAGAGATGCCACAAGCTACTTAGAGAAGGTCATACTGGTGGGAAGTAAGCATTGGGAAGAGCTGAGAGGACAAGTTTAGCCTCAGTCTAAGATGGCATCCTCCTGGCTCAGTTTCCCCATTATGTTCCTTTGAAAGGAAATGTTACCTACCTGGCTATTCCTGAATCTGG
This sequence comes from Phascolarctos cinereus, assembly GCF_003287225.1. Lineage (NCBI taxonomy): Eukaryota > Metazoa > Chordata > Mammalia > Diprotodontia > Phascolarctidae > Phascolarctos > Phascolarctos cinereus. Next base: position 287,881,050 of record NW_027555847.1, on the reverse strand, counting down.
CTATGAGGTGGATTTGATACTGCATGGTTGGAAAACTGAATTATCTGAATCCAAACAGAGCTAAGGATCTTTTATCCTCTTAAAGTTGGGCCCTAAATCTAGTCCCTGGTTTTTATCTAGGCTCTGAAGTTTTTTTTCTGTCAGATTTGTGTCTTCCAGACTATGGGCCATTCACCTATAGTTGATAGCAAACAATGGGCACCAGCCAATGTCCCCCCATCCTTCCCTGGATGTAGCCTGTGCTGAGTTCCAGTCAACCTCCTCTTTGGGACCCCCTTGAGGCAGTGACAGCTCTACACCTCTTGCCTGCAGGAAGCAGTTTCAGAAGCCGAGACCTTTGTCCCTTACCCCAAAAGATTTTGGATTTCATTTGTTTGAGGGGGGAATGATGAGGATGGGATCTAGACCTCAAAAAAGAAAAGTCCCTGAACTTTTCATGGCCAAATCTCTGGCATTTGCCTGAAGCTATAATCCCATCAACTGGCCTTTCATTGTGGCTACACCCAATCTCCCCTCCATTGTTTTACCTCCCTATGGCCCCTGGCTATTTCCCATACTTAATCCTAGGTAGGCTCCATTGTCCATGACACAGGAGTTCTGTTCACCCCAGATTATTGGCTACTCCCATCCAGATCTCCTTAAGCCCCTCCTCCTGCACTCCAAGCTACTTGGCCACTCCTAGATACCTCCCACAGGCTTTCTGTATATAAGGTCCATCTTGTCTCCATTAAAATGCTGGGATTCTTATAATCTATCCACTGCTCAGATTCCTAAAATCTAGCCATGGCTTAGATTTTTATAATCTAGCCAATAAGCTAATAGATTACTAATGTTCAGACTCCTTAAGAGTCTGCCCAACGTGATGGATGTTCTAATAAACCTTGTCTTTGTCTGAAAAAAAAAAAACTACCATCATTTTGCACAGAATTGCCTTGCAACTCAAAGTTCTATTATACAAGAGAGAAACGTCTGTGATTGGTATGAGTGTGACTTTGAATTTCTTGTTCTTCCTACTAAAATTTTAAGTTCATTGATTTATCAGGGTAGAGCCAAGATGGTGGAGTAAAAGCAGTGACTTGCTTGAGCTCTCCCAGAAACCCCTCCAAATACCTGTAAAAAATAACTCTAAACAGATTCTAAAGCAACAGAACCCACAAAAAGACAAAGTGAAACAAATTTCCAGCCCAAGACAACCTAAATGGTTGACTGGAAAGGTCTATCACACCAGGTGGGGAGAGGAATGCAGTTTGGCATGGGGTGTGCAGGCAAAACAAGCCTCAGAGAACTTGGAGTGGGCCTCTGAGAACTGAATCACCAGTAGCTGTGGCAGTTTTCCAGACTTCTGAACCAACAAACACCAAACACAATTTAAAAGGTCAATAGGAAAAGTCTGTAACCTCAGTGAGAGAGAAGCTTAGTCCCAGTCCCAGCCCCAGCCTCAGGCACAGCCCTGGGTTTGTGGCTGCTTCCTGAGCTTACAGCCTGCAGACTGAGAGGGAATGGAGTGGGTAATCAGAGGGAGATTAGAGGGATCTCTTTGCTGGTACTGAGGCAGGATTCTCTTGCTTTGTCTATGCTTTGACCTGGGTCATAGTTCTGGGGGACAATTCTGGAGCAAGGAGTTTGTAGTGGCAGTACAGAGAGAATCCTCTTCACAGTTCCAAGGCAGAAAAAAGGGCTTGTGGTCACTCATACACCACAGCACAGGCCAGGAAAGGAGTAAACACCTTGCTCATGATCATACCACTTTGGAAGAACTGAAAATTTACAGGTCCCTAGATGTATCTCTGAAAATAGCTGCACAAAACCCCTGAAGCTTGGGACTTCTTTCGGTAAATACATATTGTAAACTGTGATTTTTAGATATAACCAAAAAAGAGCAAAAGAGATAGAAATAAAGAGAAAAGAGATCTATAAAATAATACATTTCAATGGATGAAACTGAAGGCATTTCTCTGAACAACCTCAAGTAAATGCCTTTTAAATAATATAATATTCAGAGAATAGAATTTATCTCATACAAAATCTTCGAGTTATATGGATGAAAGGGAGAGCATATGTACAAAGTATTATTTTTACATGAATCCCAGAAGATTTGCTAATTGCAGGTAAAATATATTCTGTGATAACAAATACGTTTTTTTTACCCACCAGGTACATTCTTTGTGAAAATGACTTCCTACTTAAAAAAAAAATCATAAATCTTAGCATCTGAAAAAATTGTTGCATTATATCATAACCTTTCAAAGACTTAGAGAGCTTTCACACCTATTTCAATAAGAAATGCCAAGGGTAGCTGAACCATACTTTCAGTACTAAGTCATGTGGGAAATATTAATTCTGAAATAGAGAATTCTACAACATTTTATACTGGGTTTCTTTGTTGAGGTTCCTGAGCTCAAAGACAATTTTTTATGAGAAAGACTGAGATAACTAACTTCATTTCAAAGAACCATAAGAAAGAGACCTCTTTGGGTCACCAATAACTTGGGAAACCTCCAAGGTAGTAAGCTGAATGGGAGAGAATTCATATTGTATCACAAATCTCCTTCACTATCTAAGCTCCCAAAAGAACAAAACTTCACTCACTCCTCCTTTCCTTTGCTCACGATATAAACCACAAAGCTAGAAATTATTGAGGTAGCAGCCAAAGCAAATAAATAAATGAGTACTGGGGAGTTTTCCCAGACTACAATTTCTGCTCCTCTACTTCCTTTGCTGGATTATAAAAATACATTTATGACCTCTATTGACTAGAGTTGGAGTTCATATAAGAATTCAGTAATTCTACTTCATTAATAATGTATGCGTACAGTATTCTTACATTATTGCTCTGGTGCTCTGATATGGGTAGTCCCTCTAACATCTCATTTTTATATGCATAGATTTCTAGTTAACCTGCAAGATGTTTGCCCATGTCCTCCGTAAGTTACCTTTCAAGTATTTACCTAAAGAGTTGAAGGAAGACCTTCCTATACATCTTTTTATATTGTGATAAGAATAGTGAAGATATGGATAGTCTGTCTCTTGACAGGTTAATCTTTCTCTCTTGTGTTGCCAGCTCATTATTTATTTCAATAATACATTTCCCTGATGGCATCCTTTATGACACTTTTTCTATGACATGCAGTATGGTACTTCATTGATAATATGTTGCAGCCTATGAAATGTTTTATTGCCCTTTATGTGACCCTCAACTTTAATTCATCTGTGGCCAATAGTTATATATCACCAGAAAAAATTTTCATGTTAAAAAGATAAGCCTTCATTCTAGGGGAAAAGTTTGCTGTCACCAGAAATATTATATAAATTCCCAAAAGGCAATTCATTTTATTCTCCTTTCATACAATTGTGTACCCAGGTTACACTCTCTGCCCAAAATTGAAATCCTGGTGGAATAATTCTATGGATTTTCCACTCAATTGTATTTGTTTTGCATTAAAAGAATTCTCCATCCACATGCTTTACTTTTGTTTGACTATTTGGGCCAAAATCTCTAAAAATTATTACAATATAAAAGGGCTTAATATAACAAAAACAAAAGGGATCATGTAGAGAACCTGTCCTTTTTTAGACTCTTCTGGCTTGTCTCCATGATAATAGCAAATATGTCTTATTAGCATTTTTCTTTTACTCATGCTTCACTTGACATTAGTTATGGAAAGATAGTTAAAATTATTTCTGCTATCACATAATTTAAAGAGTTGGCATAATTTTATCATTTTTGGAAGACATTGTATTGGAGTATATGCTGTTTGCCTCTACCAAATCTAATATCTTTTTTAAAAGTCAACAAAAACATAAACATATTGATTATCTACAAAAACAAGTTCCCAAAGATGGGAAAATAGGTATATACATCTGTAGTGATTTATATTCTTTCTATTTTTATTTATTCATTTATCTATCATCTATTTATCTATCTACAATTTCTTTTTCTTTATTGGCAGTATCAGGGGTGGAGGAACACTAATGATGTCTGAGGAGTTTGTTTTTTGTTTATTTTAAGAGTCATTAATAATCTCTCTTGTTTCAGATACCTTCAAGATAAATTATTCAAAGCCCTCAAAATCACTTTGACTGTAGGATAACCTTGGTTCTTCCAGTTGCATTTCCCATTCTTGCTTTACTCAACATCACTTCCACTCGCTCATGCAGCATATATAGGTTTGTAAAAAGGCCAGATGTTGGGGTGACAAAAAGTATCTTTACAAAGACTTATAACTTTTCTAAATTGTTTGTCTGTTTTATATCCTCCTCCCAGTTTTATTCTTAAAATATCCTTGGAATGACTTTGCTAGTTTGATATTTTGGCAAGCTTTTTGCAAACTTATTTTTCTCATCACTGCTTTTAACAATTTTATGAGACTATGTGGTTCACAGTTTTCCACTATTCTTTTCCACAAGATTTTACAATTAAGTTTATATTCAAAACCAATGTTACTTTTGGTGTTGCCTCAGGTGGGTACCATATCTTCTCATTTGTGTTCAGTCTTCTTCTTTAGTATTAATTTTGATCTTTGCTCTGATAAAGCAGTGATCTTATTATACACTGGCAGGTGATTTAGAAAGATCCCAACATCAGTGACCAGTTATTTCCTGTCTATTATTCAATTTTATTTTTTTGGTACACACTATGGCAAATACCTCTGCCCTCTTTCTGAAAACACTCTCCAAGGTTCAGCTCCTTTCATTTCTTGCTACCAAATCAAAATTACCAACACAACTATGTCTACCTTTGTGTTGAAATCACCAAGTATTAAAACATAGAATTATTTAATTTTATTCAATTCCTTCTAAGATTTTTCTCTACCATTTTATCCTCTGCAAAAAAAAAATCACTATATACTGTAGGCTAAAATTATTTTCATGAAAATTTTTTTCAAATGTTTGAGTACTTAATTATGATCAAAGCTCCCATATATTGGCACACTATTTCTATCATGCCCACCAATTATGAGCATATTCCAATTATCTGTTTTAACCCCTCTTAAGATTTATTACCATATTTTCTCACATGGCTACATCATCAGCCTTATGGGTTTTATTGCTGTTGGCTATTGCTGTAGTTGTTCTTATCACCACTGTTATTTGTAGATAACTTCCAAAAAAAAATATGTGCATACACACATCTCTGTGTATATGTATGCATGTGTATATGTGTGTAGGTGTGTACGTATGTATGTATGTATGTATGTATGTATGTATGTATGTATATGCATAGTTTGAATTGGCCAAAGAACAACTAGAAAAAAGTTGTTTCCCAAAAACAGATTCCATGCTTGTGCATGGTGGAAAAGGAAGAACTCACACTAAAAAAATATATTCCATTCATTTTGACATTAATTTTAATAAAATCTCGAATTCCAAATTCACTTTCTCTGGACTCTCCACCCACCACAACTTGCGAAGATAAGCAATATATCAATTGTGCATGTGAGGTCTTGTGAAACATATTTGCTTATTAATCATATTGCAAAAAAGCAAAAAAAATGGAAAAGTAAAGTTAAGTGGAAAAAGCATGCTTCATTTTGCATTCAGAGCTCATCAGTTCTCTGGATTTAGATATCATTTTCATCATGAGTTCTTGAAATTATCATTGTATTGATTAGAGTAGCTAAGTCACTGTTTATCATCATTACAATATTTCTCTTGCTGTGTACAATGTTCCCCTGGATCTTCTCCCATCAAGTTGCATCAGTTCATATACATCTCCTTAGGTTTTTGTGAAACCATTCTTGTCAATTCTTATGGCATAATAGCCTTTCATAACAATCACATACTGTAGCTTGTTCAGCCATTCCTCAACTGACAAGCATCCATCCCCTCATTTCCTAATTATTTGTTCCCACAAAAAGAGCTATTATAAATAATTTTAACATATGGATCCTTTTCCATTTTCTTTGATCTTTTGGGGGTACAGACCAAGAAGTTGCAGTACTGGGTCAAAGGATATGTATAGTTTTATAGGCTTTTGGGGATAGTTCCAAATTAGTCTCCAAAATGGCTGGACTATTTCACAACTCTACCAACAGTGTATTACTGTATCTATTTTTTCCACATCTCCTTCAGCATCCACCAATTTTTCTTTTTCTGTTAAGTTAGCCATTCTGAAGGTATAAGGTTGCATCTCAGGGTAGTTTCCATTTGTATTTCTCTAACCAATAGTGATTTAGAGCACTTTCAATATTTCTATAGATAACTTTGATTTCCTCTTCTGAAAACTGCTTACTCATATCCTTTGACCATTTATCAATTGGAGGATGATTTTTTTTAAAATAAATTTTGCTCAGGTCTTTATGTATTTGAGAAATAAGAACTTAGAGACATATGTTGTAAAAAATTTCCCCAGTTTCTTACTTTCCTTTTAATTTTGGTTAAATTGGTTTTATTTGTGAAAAAACAGACTTTTATTTCACATAATCAACATTATCCATTTTACTTCCTGTGGCATTCACTATCTCTTATTTAGTTACAAACTCCTTATGTATCAATAGAACATATAAATTTTGCATATTCCCTTTTGTGCATAGGTACAGAGAGAGATACATACAAAAAAAAAACCCTAGTCTCTCTTCTGAACTTCACTCTCACATGCCCATTGGCCACATCAAACTATGTGTCCTGTAAACTTGTCAAACTCAGCATGTTCAAAACAGAATTTATCATTCCTTCCAAACTTATCCCTCTTCTAAATGCTCTCATTTTTATTGATGGCAATGTGTTCCTTCCAGTGTTACGGTTTTATAATCTCAGATTTACCTATCTCAGCCTAGTCACTTTGTATCACCTTCTCGGAACCAAACAGTCGACAAATTTTGTTGTTTTTCCCTCCACAACATCTATCACATCCTACCCTTTATCAGTACTCAACATGGATGAAAATTTTGTTCACATCATCATCACCTCTTATTTGGATGACTGTAATAGCCTACAATTTATCTCTCTGCCTCAAGTTACTTTCCTCTCCAAGAAATCTTTTACTGAGCTCTCAAATTATTATCTTTAGGTATGTCACTCCTTTGCTCAACAAGGACCAATAACTTCCTATTGTTTATTGGATTAAATATTAATTCTTTTCTTTGCCATTTAAAATCCTTCATAACTTGGGCCCAAACAACTTTCCCAGTTCTGTTCCATGTTATTCCTCTTCCCATATTCCACTATGACATTGGCTTTCTTTCTGTTCCTTACAAGTGACCTCCAATCTCCTATCTGTGCCTTTGCAATATCTATCACTCCAACCTGTAATGTTTTTCCTTGGTACTCCCACATCTCAAAAGATCTTGTTTCTCTCAAGAGTCAGCTAAAACACAACTTTCTACATTGATTCTTTCTTGATACTCCTAGATGCTAATGCTTTACTTCCCACAACTACCTTGTATGTATAGTTCAAATATCCTGTATGTACGGGGTGTGGATCTGGACTCCATTGTGTAGGGATCTTTTGGAAGCTCTCTTTTCCAATGAAGTTTGCTTCTTCTCTGCAGATTATCATCTTAGAGAGTGGTCTAAAGTTCTGTGATGTTAAATGATTAGCATAGGGCCATATCCAGTATGTTGAAGAGGCAGAAGTTGAACCCATTTCTTCCAGATTCTCTTCCCACTGTGATATTCTGTCTCTAAAATATATGATCAAATTATCTCCCCTTATAGAATATAAGCTCATTGAGGGGAGGGACTGCTACATTGTTTTTCCTTTTCATCCCCAGAACTTAATTGCTAAGACATTACAGGTTCTTAACTAATTCTTGAAGATTGATAAAATGATATTTTTGTTATTGTTCTTTTACTTGATTAACTGATAAAATTAAGTCCAACAACATCTCTATTTACCTTTAATAGGAGAATATAGAAACCATCATTTCATTTACAACTGCAATTCCCTTTTGTCAATTGGTTTCATTTTTAATGATGTAATAATGGATATGATTTAGTTCCACTAATAGCATATCCAATTTTTGTTCATTGGAGAAAAAGAAATCAGGAGTATATAAAAAAACAGTAAGCCTATGTTTGTTTCTTTGACTGAACCTTTGACTTCATCAGCATATGTAAATCTAAATGAGGACAATCCCTTTTTCAAATTAGATTGGCAAGTACTTTAAAAATTACAAGTTTAGCAAATTGCTTGGGTATACAGCAAAAAGAGCAATGATTTGCCCAGAATAATAGAGCCAATATGTACCAGAAGCAATACATGAAGTCACATAATTCTTACTCCAAATTTGGCTCTCTAGCTACTATAAGATAGCTTTCACTGATATTTTGAGGCAGATTAAAAGCTGTGATTCTCAGTAACTTCTGCCCCATCTTTTCTGCAACTATATAACAAAAAATGGAAAAAACCACCTAGTACTTAAGGCTTTTGTTTGTGTTTCTAGCTAGACATCCTTAGAATAAAAACTAAGTCTCTTGCCCAGATCATACTTAAAAGCTTTACAGCATATCAAAAACTGACAGAACTTATACTTCCAAAGAATAGCTAACAAAAACAATCCACAATAAAAAAAGTTAAAGTAAGATTTTGCAAATTATTATATTCAACAATAGGATTTATATATATATATATATATAGATAGATAGATACATATATAACTTATATATGTATCTACCTATCTATATATATATAGATAGATAGATACATATATAACTTATATATGTATATACTATATATGTACATGTTATGTATATGTGTATATATAATTAAAATACATAAAACCTAAAATTTATTTAATGATGTGGATTATCAATATAAAAAAACACAATCTTCCATCATGAATTTTTTGGAATTGTCTTGGATCATTGTATAACTGAGAAGAGATAAGTTTATCTTAGTTGATCATCACTGTGTACAGTGTTCTCCTCAGCAACAGTTCATGCAAGTCTTTCCAGGTATTTTTTTTTTCTGAAACATACCTACCCATCATTTCTTATAGCACAATTGTATTCCATTACATTCATATACTACGACTTGTTCAGCCATTCCCTAATTGGTGGGCATCCCGTCAATTTCCAATTCTTGGCCACCACAAAAAGAGCTGCTATAAACATTTTTGTACTTGTGGGTCTTTTTCCCATTTGCATGATCTCTTTGGGATACAGACATAGAAGTATTCTTGGTGGATCAAAGAGTATGCACAGTTTGATAGCCCTTTGGGTACAGCTCCAGGTTGCTTTCTAGAATGATTGAATCAGTTCACAACTCCATAAAAATGAATCAGTGTCCCAGTTTTCCCACATCTTCTCCAACATTATTTATCCTTTTCCTTTTCTGTAATATTAGCCAATCTGATAGGTGTGAGGTGGCACCTCAAAGTAGTTTTAATTTGCATTTCTCTAATCAAAAATGATTTAGAGCATTTTATATGACTAGAGATAGCTTTAATTTCTTTCTCTAAAAACTGCCTATTCACATCCTTTGACCACTTATCAATTGGGGAATGACTTGTATTCTTATAAATGTGTCTCAGTTCTCTCTATATTTGACAAATGAGGTCTTTATCAAAATCACTGACTGTAAAATTTGTTTCTTAGCTTTCTGATTTCCTTCAAATCTTGGTTGCATTGGTTTTGTTTTTGCAAAAACTTTTCAATTTAATGTACTCAAAATTACCCATTTTGCATTTCATAGTGTTCTCTTTATCTTGTTTGGTCATAAATTATTCCCTTCTCCATATATCTACTAGATAAATATGCCTTAACTTTTTATAGTATCACCCTTTATGTCTAAATCATAAGCCCATTTTGACTAGGTATAGGGTGTGAAGTGTTGGTCTATGACTAGTTTCTGCCATACGATTTTCCAGTTTTCTCACTAGTTTTTGTCAAATAGTGAATTTTTATCACAGGTGCTGGAGTCTTTGGGTTTATCAAACAATAGATTACTATAGTCATGTACTACTGTATCTTGTATATGTAACCTATTCCATTGATCTACCACTCTATTTCTTAACAAGTACCAAATAGTTTTGATGATTTTCAATTTTTGTGTAGGTGCCATCTATCACTGAGAAAAAAGTGTATTCCTTTCTTTCCCCATTCAACTTTCTCCAGAAGAATATCACATCTAACTTTTTTTTAAAAATTCTATTCACCTCTTTAACTTCTTTCTTGTTTATTTTGTGGTTAGATTTATCTAGTACTGAGAGGAAGAGATTGAAGTTCCCTACTAGTATAGTTTTGCTGTCTATTTCTTTCTATTACTCACTTAACTTCTCCTCTAAGAATCTGGATGTGATACCACCTGGTCCATATATGTTTAGTATTGATATCACTTCATTATCTATGGTTCCTTTCAGTAAAATATAATTTCCTTCCTTATGTCTTTTAATTAGATCATTTTTTTTTGCATTCACTTTGTATGAGATGAGGATTCCTAGTCCTGCTTTTTGTACTTCACTGGAAGCAAAATATATTCTGTCTCAGCCTTTTACCTTTACTCTGTGTGTATCTGTTTCAAATGTGTTTCTTTTAAGCAACATATTGTAGGATTATGGTTTTTGATCCACTCTTCTTTCTGCTTCAGTTTTATAGAAGAGTTCATGAAGTTTACATTCTCAGTTATGATTACTAACTGTGTATTTCTTTTCCATCTTAATTTTCACCTATTTATACTTTTCTCTTTCCTTTCACCCTGTTCCTCCTCACAAGTGCTTTGCTATTGACCACAGCCTCCCTCAGTCTGCCTTCTCTTCTATCAGCCCTACCCCCTTATCTTTTCCCTTTAATCTCCTACTTCCTAATAGGATAGGGTAAATTTCTATACCCAACTGAGTTTGTATGCTATTCACTCTTTGAGCCAAAACTGATGAGAGTAAGACTCAAACAATGTTCACCCCCGTAATAAGCTTTTTGCATCTCTTCATGTGATGTAATTTACCTATTCTGCCTCTCTCTTTTCTCTTCTCCTAGTACAATCCTTTCTTTAGCCCTTTTTTTTATGATATTACATCAAAGTCAACTTATACATACAGGTTCTGTCTATGTATACACATTCTAATTGTCTTAATAAAGATTCAGTTTCTCAAGAGTTACAAGTATTAATGAAAAGAAATGCAGAAGAAGTGGGTCTAGCCATTCCAGATCTTAAATTGTATTATAAAGCAGCAATCATCAAAATTACTTGGTACTAGCTAAGAAATAGAGTGGTGGATCAGTGGAATAGGTTAGGTATGCAAGACACAGTAGTCAATGATTATAGTAATCTACTATTCAATAAACCCAAAGACTCCAATTTGATAATAAGATAAGAACTCACAATTTGACAATAACTACTGGGAAAACTGGAAAAGAGTATGGCAGAAGCTAGGCATGGACCAAAATCTCACACCATATACCGAAATAAAGTCAAAATAAGTTCATGATTTAGATATAAAGGCTGTACAAGCAAACTGGAAGAGCAAGGAATTTATGGAGAACAGAAGAATCCATGATCAAACAGGAGATAGTGAACGTTAAAAATGCAAAATGGATAACTTTGATTACATTAAATTGAAAAAGTTTTGGCACAAACAAAAACAATACAACCAAGATTAGAAGGAAAGTAGAAAATTCAGAAATAATTTTTACAACCAGTGTCTCTGATAAGGGCCTCATTTCTAAAATAAATAGAGAATTCAGTCAAATTTATAAGAATACAAGTCATTCCCCAATTGATAAATACTCAAAGGATATGAAAGGCAGTTCTCAGATTAAGAAATTAAAGCCATCTATAGTCATATGAGAAAATGCTATAAATCTCTATTGATTAGAGAAATGCAAATCAAAACAACTCTGATTGTTGTTTTTTTGTGTAAGTGCCATCTATCACTGGGTGATAGGTGCCATCACACCTATAAGATTGACCAACATGACAAAACAAGAAAATGATAAATGTTGGAGAAGATGTGGGAAAATTGAAACCCTAATGCATTGTTGGTGGAGTTGTGAAATGATCCAACCATTTTGGAGAGCCATTTGGAGTTTTACATAAAGGGCTATAAAAGTATGCATACCCTTTCGACCCAGCAATAGCACTTCTAGGGCTGTATCCCAAAGAGATCATACAAATGTGAAAAGGACCCACATGTACAAAAATATTTATAGCAGCTCTTTTTGTGGTGGCCAAAATTGGAAATTAAGAGGATGCCCATCAATTGGGGAATGGCTGAACAAATTGTGGTATGTGGATGTCATGGAATACTACTATGCTATAAGAAATGATGAGCTATAAGAAATGACTTCAGAAAAAAACTCAAAGACTTACATGGACTGATGCTGAGTGAAATAAGAAGAACTAGAACATTGTACACAGTAACAGCAACATTGAGCCATGACTAACTTTGATAGACTTAACCCCTTCTCAGCAATGCAAGGATCTAAGACAGCTCCAAAGGTCTCATGATGGAAAATGCTATCCACATCCAAATGAAGAGCTATGGAGTTTGAATACAGATTGAAACATACTATTTGCTATATTTTTCTACTGTTTTGTTTTGTTTCTTCTTTCTTGTGGTTCCTCCTATTGGTTCTAATTCTTCCTTACAACATCACTAACATGAAAATATATTTAATAGAAATGTATGTGTATAGAGCATATCAGATTGCACGCCATCTTAGGAAGGGAGGTAGGAGGGAGGGGGAGAAAAATTTAAAACTCAAAAGCTTATGGAAGTGATTGTTGATTAATCAAAATAAATTAGTTAAAAAAAAAAGTTACCAAAGGCTAAAAGCCTTGCATTAGATGCATTTACAACTGAATTCTATCAAACATTTAAAGAAAATGTGTGTGTATCTGTGTGTTTATATACCATGAAATGATTCTCAAAATGAGGATCAGAGAGCACCTATCAAACCACTTTTTATGAGGTAAATGTGGTTCTAAGACTCACACCAGAGTACACAAAGTAGAGAAAGAAGACAAAAAAAAACCCTCAATATTTACTCAAATTTCTTATTCTCATGGAGAATACAAAAAATATATTAATAAAATCATGTATTATGATTAAATTATACTCCTATAATGAATGTAAAATTGGTTCAAGATTAGGAAAATGATTGTCCCAATAATGGCTATAAACAGTGAGCTAAAACACATAACTCTTTTAAAAGAAACAGAAAATGCATCCCAGAAATCCAATAAAAACCATATTTCAACCCTAGAACACAGGGGCATGGAAAGACCAATTCATAAAACTATAATCATTTATTACACTCCTAGTATCTGCCAGGAACTATTCTAAGGACTAGAGATAAAAAGACAAAATGAAGTAGCCACTGCCCAAATGAACTTTATTTTGGGGAAGAAAATATATACAAGTATATAACAATACAACTTATGCAAAATAAGTGCAAGGAAATGTTTTCCTTAAAATAATAAAAAATATTCAAAAACAAGTTAGTATTTATTTGCAATGGAGAAACACCATTTTCCCACTACAAATAACAGCTGAACCTCCTTTCAATACCCCATCTCCCTATTTTTGACCTAGTTCTGAAAAATGCTTATAGTAACAAAAACAGAAAACAAAATTAAAACTAAAAATGTCAGCAAAAAGGAAATCAATTTATTACTATTTGCAGATGATAAAATGGTATACTTAGAAAGTCTTAGGTAATAGGCAAAGAAAATAATTGAGAAAATGTATAGCTTCAGTAAAGGTCCAAGATACAAAATAAAGCCTCCAAACCACCAAAATTTCTATTTAATATTTTTTTAAATAAAGAAATGATGAGAGTCCAAACAAAACAATTATAGAATACATAAAATATTTGTTATGCTACAGAAACACATTCAGGATTTCCATTTATTTATCTATCTATTTATTCATTTATTTAATTTATTTTTAACCATTCATTCATTCATTCATTTAGTTAGTTAGTTTGATCATTTTTGTTTTTTTGTTTTTGTTTTTTGCAAGGCAATTGTGGTTATGTGACTTGTGCAGAGTCACACAGCTAGTGAGTATCATGTGTCTGAGGCTGTATTTGAAATCATGTCCTCCTGATTCCAGGGCTGATGCTCTATCCACTGCACCATCTAGCTGCCCCCCATTCTTAAAAAAATAAATATAACTACAGAATGCTCTTTAAATAGATTAAAGAAACTTTAAGTGGAGTGAGATTCATTGCTTATGGTTGGGCCATTGAAATGTAATTAAAATGAAGACAATACAGAAATTCCTTCACAAATTATTTTGTAAACTTCTTGTTATTCCAATTAAATTACCAAAGAGATATTTTATAGAATGGATCAAAATCACAGCAATATTCATTTGAAAAACACATTCTAGAATCTGAATGGAAGTAATGAGAGAAAATGTGAATAAAGGTGGCATAGCTCTGCCACGTGCCAAACTATACTTTGAAGGAATAATTATAAAGTATTTGTTACTCATTAGAAAGAGAAAGGTGAATCAATAGAACAAATTCTATAACTGAGAAAAACAAGTGATTAGAAATAGAAGCCCAGTGTTTGACAATCACAAAATCACAAATCGATGTATTTAAGAACTGATGGGAAAATTAAAAAGCACTTTGTCAGAAATAAGAGACTGACTAAGATCTTGCATGATGTATCTTAATATGCTTAAAATAGATTTGGGGAAAATAGTATGAAATCATCCAATTTGAAAAAAAATTATATGAGAAGAAAATATGGTAACTTTCATAACTATAGTTAGTTAGAATATTCTTAACCAAACGAATAACTGAGGTGATCAGAAAGGATAAACTATACATTTTATTACATGGGATTAAAATATTACATTAATAAAATAATTAAAATTAGACTGAGAAAACAAATTGTAGAGGGAGAAATATTTGCATCATAATGTCATTGCTGAAATCTGACATTCAAGATATATGGGAATTAAGCCAAATGCATAACAAGAGCAATTTTCTAATTAATACATGCCAAAGTATGGATTTAGTTTTCAAAAGAAATGTGAACTAATAAAACAAAATCTAATAGTGGGAAATACAATCACTGAGGCAGCAATGTGGCAGAGTGGATAGAGTAGAAGACCCTGAGTTCAAATCTGATCCCAGATGCTTTCTAGCAGTTTGGCTATGGTCAAGTCAGTTAGTTTTTGTTTGCCTCAGATACCTCAAATCTAAAATGAGGATCATAATAGCACATATATCCCAGGTTTTATGAGGATCCGGTTTTGTAACTCATTTAACAGAGTGCCTGGAACACAGTAGTAGACCATATAATTGCTACTTATTATTAGCAAATTGTAATACATATTATCATAAACCACCAAAAAATGAAAAACATCTATGTTGTAGGAACTATGTGCAGATAAGCACTCTGATATTTTTTTTTGTTAAGTTGTGAGTGCTACAATGATTATGATCTTCATTTGGTAATTTTTCAAGAAAAAATAAGTCAACTGGCAATACCTTTTGACTGAGTGATCCAATTTTTTACACATATACTCCAACACATTCAAACACCTAGAATTATACTGAAGTATTCATTGCAATGCTATATCTGGAGACTGAGAACTAGGACTTTGGAAGCCATTTAGTCTAATGTCTCATTTTACATATGAAAAATGTGAGGCTGAGAGAGGGAGTCATTTCCCTGCATCCACAAAGGCAGTGAGGAACAAAGCCAGGATTCATACTTGGGTTCTCAGATTTCAAATCCAGTGTTCTTTCCAAAAAGTTACCTCTTCTTAAAAAGGCAATATGTCATGGTAGACAGAGTACTGAATGTGGAGTAAGAATGATTTTACTTCAAATCACACTCACATATGTGCTAATTTTGTGCAAATCACTTTATTCTTTAGTCCTTATTTTCTTCACACTAAAATGAATAGACTAAAATTAATAACCTCAATTAAGACATTTTCCAGATCTAATTCTATGTTTTTATAAGATGTGAAAGAATTGTAAAACAAATGTTTACCCATCCATGGGAGAATGCACACCTCCTCACACCCAAAAAAGAAGAAACTATAGTATAAGAATGTAAGGGAATGTTATTGTGAAGTAGGAAATGATAAAATAAGGAATCCAGAGAAAAATGGGATACTTTCTCTAAAATAAAATAAGCAGAACCAAAAGAACACTATTCTTGACAACAAAGGTTGTCAATTAAAGATTACTAATCAGAAGCTGAACTCTAAGCAAATGAAAAAGCAGTAATAGTCCTCAAGAAGAGAGAAAAATAGGATTGTGGATCTACCAGTATTGGAAGAGTCTTCAGAGGTCATTCCAGTTAGGAAGTTATATCAGTTAGTAATATCAGACATATGACAATCATCAGAGGGGGAGTTTGAACCCAAGTCAACTAAATGCAGTCCATGCTCTTTCTCCTGTGCCATACTTTTGTACTCACCCTGTAATTTCTCCTAATCACAGATGCTGGGCCAGAATGTTACCAGATGAGGTTACTCTAGCAGGTGCTTTGGGCTAATCGTTTTCTTTTTCATATGGTTCAAGCTGGAGGGATGGGGGAATCATTCCACTCCCCTTTTCCTTACTCTCACTGAATGATTGTAACATAAAGACAAAGAATATCAACAAAATGTTTTTTTAAAGATTATATGTTGATGTGAATATAGGCATGTAGTTTAGTACTTACTAATGGAAACTTGATTTTTTTTTCTTAGAAAATCTTTTACTTCTTTTGGTATCTTCTATTCTTTGAAATATCTTTTTTTTCTTTTCCTTTTTTTTTTAGATAATTGGGGTTAAGTGACTTGCCCAGGGTCACACAGCTAGTAAGTGTCAAGTTTTTGATCTGAGGTCAAATTTGAACTCAGGTCCTCCTGACTTTAGGGCTGGGGCTGTATCCACTGCACCACCTAGTTGCCTCTGAAGTATCTTAAAGATCTGTCCTAGAATTCCTTTAAAATCATATTGACTCCAAAGTGGATTGACCTTCTGCTTGATCTTATTATGACTCAAAAGCTCTCCTCAGTTTCATTTTAAGTGCCATTACAATTTAGATAGTGGAATCTCAAAGCTGAAATCAACATCAGAGATAATCTGTTATAATCTGCATCTGAATTAGACCCTCTTATACAATACACTTGACGAATCCAGCCTGTGCTTGAAGATTGCAGTCATAGGGAAATGTGATCTTTCTAAGTTAGTCTGTTCATTTTCTAGACATCTCTAATTGTCAGACCTTTATGAAACCCAAACCTGCCTCTTTTCAACTTCCATTTATTATTTCTAAGTCTCCCTGCTGGCGAAAAAAAGTTTAATCTCTCTTTGACATAATAGCCCTTCAAATACTCACAGATAGCTCTTGCGTTATCTCTTCTGAGGGTTAAACATTCCTAGTTTCTTCAACTAGTCCTCATTTGTCAAAATTTCAATCATCTTGCCATTCTAATAGCTGTCTTTAGATGTGCTCAAGCTTGTAAAAATCTATCTAAAAATCTGGTTCCCAGAATTGAACAAAATGTTCCAAACATGATCTGACCCAGGCAGAGCAAAGTAAAAACCATCCCCCTTATTTAGAACACTATCATATGTGTGTGTATCTATGTAAACATATATAGATACACACACATACATACACGCATACACATATACACACATATTCACATACATATATGCATACACACATATGTATACACCTAATATCCTCATACTATATATAACAAACATACAAATACAAAATAAATATAAGATAGAGAGGAAAGACACTAGCAACTGAAGAGATTCAAGAAAGGACTCATAGAAAGTGCTTGAGCTTCATCTTTAGGGAGAATCAGAATTCTCTGAGGAGGAGGTAAATTCTAGGAATGGAGGAAAGCCAATGCAAAGGCATAGGGATAGGAAGTGGAGAGTGGTGAATGAGGAATAGAGTGGAGAGGCCAATTTAGCCAGAGTATAGAAGGCAGGAAGGGAAGTAGTATTTAAGGATATTGAAAAGAAAGGTTGGGGCAAAGTTGGTAATGGCTTTAGAGCTAAACAGAGAAGTTTGTATTATTATGTTAGATGCAATAGTGAGCTTTAGTTTATGTTAGCTGTTGTAAGGAGTAGAATTAATTAGATGTAGAGGTTATGGAAGTTGAAAGAATGAAAGAGCATTTCTAGGTTCTGAACTTGGGTGAACTAAATGCATTTAGCAGGAATTGAAGGGGATTGAGCTATAGGAAGAAGATGAATTTGGGTTTGAATATGTTATATATGAGTAGCCGCTGAGACATCCAGATATAACTTCCAGAAAATCTTTTGGGACTCAGGAAAGAGATTAGAACTGAGTATACAGCATATAGATTTACTAGATATATGGAAAGAACCAATAATTGAATTATGGCCATGAAATTGCCAAAGGAGAGAGAGTAGAGAGAAAGAGGAAGAGGGTCCAGGCACAGTCTTTGCAGAACCCACACTTAGGAAGTAGGAAATTTCCACTGTCAATGTATATGACATTTTAATTTAAGTGATCTAATTAAGTTCTTCATAATTTTTTCTACTTCTCTATTCTCTTAAACATATTATCTTCACAATGGTTTATTTCTTCATTTTTATGTGCACTGAATATTGCTTAGAGACCTTGAACACATAATGAAACCATTTCTGTTAAATGCTTGTTTTGACTCTCCAAAGAAAACCAAATTACATCCTTCATTTAATGTTAACTTTGTGTCTTCTGTCTGCATATTTAACAAAAATGCAAATATGAATCAGATTGTTATTTTTTCCCAGTAATATGAAGTTGTCATGAAGAAAGATTTCACATGTAGAGGACCAATAGTTATTGGCCGAAAAACTATGTGATTATTAGTTCCCTAGCCCCACCTCCATCCTATTTTCTACCACTTTGTTACAATCACTGGTGAAGTGGAAGGAAATCAAACAGGATTGAAAAATGTTTTATATTTTTATTTATAACTTGAGTTGATCAAATAATTCTAAAAAAAGATGCTTCTCCTGGTGCTCAATACACATCGGTGAAGTGCCTTTCTCTATGATATTCAAGTGATTGTCTCTGGGCTCATTCCCAAGGCTTTCTGCATTTTCAAGATGCATCAGAGCTTTACACACCACTGATATATCTTTCTATCATATATACACACACATATACACACATACGTACACAAGTGTATGTATGCATGTATGCATTCATGTATATATGTATATACATATTCTATCATATATATAGCCAATTTAAAATTGTAAGTAACATATACATATATGTGTATATTCTGAGTACATAGCACCATATGTGTATTTTTAGTTGTAAGTTTTTAGCTTATATGACAAAGAGGCATACTTCCAAGATTTTTATCATATATTACTAAGCAGCTAGAAAGCAATACTCCACAATTGGGGGGGGGGGGAATTGTATGTATCACTAACTGATTTCAATAATAAATCATTGAAATAAAACTTGGTCAATAAGACCTGTACTGTCAGAGCAAATTGACAACAAATTCAACTGAATGATCATGACAATGACTATAATAACAAGAATATGATGGCCTAGAGTTTTTAATAATTTGGAAAAATAATATTAATTTCATGTATGTATGTCAGTAGGCATAATTCACATTGCCTAGGTCTAACTAAATTTTGAAAGCAGAAAAATAAAATAAACAAAACTAAAATTCAACTAAATACAATTGTACACATAATTAATCAACTACATTTAGATCTTTCATTTTCTGTGTATCACTGCTTCAACATTAGTACAAGATATCTGAGTATTGCAAGTCTCTCAAAATCAACCCTAGCAGGTCCCAAGGACTTGCTCACAAAGTTGTAGATGAGTTGTGCTGAATTGTAAAACCTTGCTCAAATGAGCAATCTTAGTAAGTGTCTATAGCTACCACCAAGCTATGTGAGCTATTTTTTTTTATTGCTTCCTGAACATTTTTTCTTCAGAATAGTATGCAATAGCCAAACCTTCCATTTATGTAGCCATTGTACACAGTTTTCAAAATGCATTCAGATACATTATCTCCCTTCATTCTCAGAAGAGTTATATGAGGTAGTCAGGGCTAGTATCAATATTTCCACTTTATAGATGAAAAAATTGAAACTCAGAGATGTTAACATGGACAACAAAGCTGATAAATGACAGAGCAGGCACTTGAATCCAAAGTCAAGACTAGGAGCCCAGTGCTTTTGATGTGGTAAAGAGCTAACCTCATATCTCACCCCATCTCTGCCTTGTCTTATCTCCTTCAAGGACAGGTATAATTGACTCCTTTCCTTTTCACACCCACCAAAGTGTTCTTTCTTTCCTGCAATTTTCTTTGAGTATTTTGTCTGGATGTCCTTTGCACCCATCATTTCCTATATTCTATCATATATGTCTATAAATTGTTGAATGTAAATTATATAAATTTAAGAGTGGAGATTCTGTCTACTTTGTTTTTGTTTCTCTGATACCTAGTACAATGCTTTACATATTTAAAACATATATTACTTAGATGTATGTTGAATTGAGATGATTTCCACTTCAAACTCACTTGCTCATTCTTTAAAATATGTAAGACAACAAAAAAAAAACCCTTTTACACATAAGACTTTCAGGAAAGAGGGCTTTATAGTACAGAGAATTCTGGAGAGAAAAAGAAAACATAAAGAGAATAAATTAATTACCAACAAACTGAAAGATAGCATTCAAAAATGCTATCAAGATGATTTTAAGGCAATATATGGGGGTTCTACTTCTGGGAGCCAAGATAGAGAAAGAAGTAAGTCACTCTTACCCTCCCTTATTAACCTCTGAAAGCCCAGAAAATATTGCCCTAGGAAAAACCCTGGAATACCTGAACCAGAAGAAAGACAGAGTGTAGCAGTCTGGTACTCCAGGTAGCTTGAAGGATTAACAGGAAAGGCACCTCTTGCCTTGGGGGAAGGGGAGCAGTACAGAACAGGAGGCATGCCAGCAAGCTAGCAGAAAGCTCCACCTCAGCAAATCAGGGGTAGGTCCTGAAACCCAGTTGGTGGAGCAGGCAAAGACCAACACCTGGATCCCAGAGTGCCTCAGTAAGGGCAGGGGAGCCAGAAGAAATCAGCTCAAAAAACCACCACGTGATTCAGGATTCTGTGGCAACCAAGTTTTCCAGTGCCTCAGAAAAACTCTGAGAAGTGCTCCAAGGGGCCTCAGGCAGAAAAACATCCTGCAATATCCATCAGAAAGAAGCTGAAGAAAGTAAAAGAAAGGAAAGGTCCAAGTGAGCAAAGAACCTCCAGGGGCCAGACTACCCAATCCTACCCCTGGAGTTTCAGTGTTGCTGATACCAGCCCAACCCCTGGAAAGCTGCCAGAACCCTACAGCCTCCAACTGCCAGCATTGGAGGCCCCAACACACAAAGCCAGTGATCAGGCCCTAGGCTCCCAATACAAGAAGCTTGGGTCAGTGCCCCCTGCTCCCCAGAAGGAGAGTCCAATCTCTTTAAAGGCCAGGAAATAATCAAACACCATGAGCAAAAAGGAACATAACATAGATTCTTATTATGGGAACAGTGAAGACCAAGACAGAAATTCTAAAGAGGACAACATTGTCAACAGACCTATATCTGGAACCTCAAAAGGGAATATGAACTGGTCTGAAACTGAAAAAGCCTTCTTGGAAGAGCTCAAGAAGGATTTTAAAAGTCAAATAAGAGAGGTAGAAGAAAAATTGGGAAAAGAAATGAGAGGTATGCAAGAGAGAGTCAATACTTATAAAAGGAAGGACAAAAATCAACTGTAGAAAACAAATCCTTAAAAAATACAATTGACCAAATGGAGAAGGCGGTACAAAATCTAATAGAAGAAAACAATTTGTTAAAAATTAGAATTGGGCAAATGGAATCTAATGACTCTATGAGAGAGCAAGAATCAATCAAACAGAAACAAAAGAATGAAAAAAAGATGAACATGTAAAATATCTCAGGAAAATAGATGAAGGAGAAACAGTTTAAAAATTATTGGTCTACCTGAAAATCATGATGAAAAAAAGAGCATTGATACCATCTTTCAGGAAATCATCAAGGAAAACTGCCCTGAAGTCCTAGAACCAGAAGGTAAAATAGCCATAGAAAGAATCCACTGAACACCTCCTGAAAGAGATTCCAAATTGAAAATGCCAAGGAATATTATGCCAAATTCCAAAATTACCAGGTCAAAGAGAAAATACTACAAGGAACCAGAAAGAAAAAAAAATCATGGAAGCACAGTCAGGATTATGCAGAACTTTGCAGCTTCTACATTAAAAGATTGTAGGGTATGTAATATGATATTCCATAAAGCAAAGGAGGTTGGATTACAACCAAGGATCAACCACCTAGTGAAAATGAGCATGCTCTTTCAGAGGAGGAAATGGATAGTCAATGAGGTATGGGACTTCCCAACCTTCCTGATAAAAAGACCAGAGCTCAAAAGAAAATTTGATCTTCGAATACGAGACTCAAAAGAGACATAAAAAGGTAAATGGGACAGAAAAACAACAACAACAACATGTTATTAATAAGGGCAAACTGTTTACATCCCTACAATTGAAGATGACACTTGTAACTCTTGAGAACTGTATTGTTATAGCACCAAGTTAAATGTGTATACATAGAAAGGATGGGTACAAGTTGACTTAGATGTAAGGATAAAAATATCTTATCAAGTAGGTTAAACAGATCCAAGTAAGTGGATTAATCTAATCTGACTAAGAAAATATACTGAGAGAAAAGGAAAGGAGGAGGCAGACAAGAGTAAATTACTTTACAGGAAAAGGCACAAAAACCTCTTACAGTAGAGGGAAAGAAGGGAGGGAGAAGAGCATTGTTTGAACCTTACTCTTATCAGATTTGGCTCAAGGAGGAAATAACCTATTCAGTTAGGTATAGAAATCTGACTTGCCCTATAGTCAGTAGGAGGGAAAATGGGAAAGAAAAGGGAGGTGTAATAGAAGGGAGGCAGGACTGAAGGAGGTGGGGGTAAAAAGCAGAACACCAGTAATGAAGGAAAGGGAGAAAGGAGAAAGAAAGACATAAATGGGGGAGGAGGGAGGGTAATAGGTTGGAGAAAAAGACACAGATAGTAATCATAACTGTGAATGTGAATGGAATGAGCTCTCCCATAGAAGCAGATAGCAGAATGGATTAAAACACATAATCCTACAATATATTGCTTCCAGGAAACACATTTGAAAAAGAGCAACACACAGAGTAAATGTAAAAGGCTGGAGAAGAATATATTATGCATCAGCTGAAGTAAAAAAAGCAGAGGTAGCAATCCTGATCTCAGTCAAAGCAAAAGTAAAAATAGATCTTATCAAAAGAGATAAGGCAGGAAACGATATCTTGCTAAAAGGCACCATAGACAATGAAGTAATCTCATTACTAAACATATATGCACCAAATGGTATAGCATTCATATTCCTAAAGGAGAAGTTCAGGGAGTTAGAGGAAGAAATAGACAGCAAAACTATGTTAGTGGGGGTCCCCAAACACCCTGTCTTGGAACTAGATAAATCGAAGCACAAAATAAACAAGAAAGAAGTTAAAGAGGTGAAAACAATATTAGAAAAGTTAGGTATGATAGATATATGGAGAAACCTGAATGGGGATAAAAAGGAATATACTTTTTCTCTCAGTGGTACATGGCACATACACACAAATTGACCATGTAGCAGGGCATAAAAACTTCACAATCCAATGCAAAGGCAGAAATATTAACTGCATCCTTTTCAGATCATGATGCAATAAAAAGTACATGTAATAAATGGCCATGGAAAAATAGACTAAAAATTAATTGGAAACTAAATAACCTAATCCTAAAAAATGATTGGGTAAAACAAGAAATCATAGAAACAATCAATAACTTTATTCAAGAGAATGACAATAATGAGATGGCATACCAAAACTTATGGGATGCAGAAAAAGTAGTTCTCAGAGGAAGTTTTATATCTCTAAATACTTACATGAATAAAATAGAAAAATAAGAAATCAATGAATTGAGCATACAACTAAAAGAAAAAAAAACTAGAAAAAGGACAAATTAAGAAGCCTCAAACACCAAATTAGAAATAATGAAAGCCAAAGAAGAAATTAATAAAATTGAAATTAAGAAAGCGATTGAACTAATAAATAAAATGAAGAGCTGGTTTTATGAAAAAAAGTAAAATAGATAAACCTTTCAATAATTTAATTAAGATAAAAAGAAAGACAGAAGAAAACCAAATTACCAGTATCAGAAATGAAAAGGGTGAATCTGCTACCAAGGAAGAGGAAATTAAAACAATGATTAGGAACTATTTTGCCTAACTATGTGCCAATAAATTTGACAGTCTCAGTGAAATGGAGGAATATTTACAAAAAAAATAATAAATTGCCCAAATTAACAGATGAGGAAGTAAAATATTTAAATAACCCTATCTCAGAAAAAGAAATTGAATAAGCCATTGATGAACTCTCTAGGAAAAAATTTCCAGGGCCAGATGGATTTACAAGTGAATTATATCAAATATTTAAAGAACAATTAATTCCTTTACTTTATAGAGTATTTCAGAAAATAACTGAAGAAGGAAACTTACTAAATTCTTTTTATGATACAAATATGGTGCTGATACCTAAGCTTGGAAGAGTCAAAACAGAGAAAGAAAATTATAGCCCAATTTCCCTAATTAATTTAGATGAAAAATTTTTAAATAAAATATTAGTAAATAGATTACAGCAATTTATCATGAGAATAATACACTATGACCAGGTAGGATTTATACCAGGAATGCAGGGCTGGTTCAATATTAGGAAAACTATCAGTATAATTGATCATATCAATAACAAAACTAACAGAAACCACATGATCATCTTAATAGATGCAGAAAAAGCTTTTGACAATATACAACATTCATTCCTATTAAAAACATTAGAGAGTATAGAAATAAATGGAGTCTTCCTTAAAATAATAAGTAGCATGTACCTAAAACCTTCAGCAAGGTTATACATATATACATACATACGTACATATATATGTGTGTGTTTATATGTGTGTATGTCTGTGTGTGTGTGTGTATGTATACACACATATACATATATATGTGTGTGTTTATATGTGTGTATGTCTGTGTGTGTGTGTGTGTGTGTGTATGTATACACACACACACACACACACAAGCTAGAGAAATTCCAATTAAAGTTACTGTGGACATTATAAAAAATTTAGGAGTCTACCTGCCAAACAAACCCAGAAACAGTATGAACACGGTTATAAAATGCTTTCCACACAAATAAAGTCAGATCTAAATAATTGAAAAAACATCAGTTGCTCAGGCTAGGCCGAGCTAATATAATACAAATGACAATTCTACCTAAGCTAATTTAGTTATTCAGTGTCATACCAATCAAACTACCAAAATTATTTTATAGAGCTAGAAAAAATAGTAACAAGATACATTTTGAATAACAAAAGTTCCAGAATATCAAGGGAACTAATGAAAAGAAATAGGGGAAGGGGGCCTAGCTATTCCAGATCTTAAATTGTATTACAAAGCAGCAATCATCAAAACTACTTGATACTGGCTAAGACATAGAGTGATGGATCAGTGAAATAGGTTAGGTATGCAAGACAGAGTAGTGAACGACTATAGTAATCTACTATTTGATAAACCCAAAGACCCCAGTTTCTGGGATAAGAACTTACTATTTGACAAAAACTGGTGGGAATACTTGAAAACAGTATGGCAGAAACTAGGCATAGACCAAAATCTCACATCAAATACCAAAATAAAGTCAAAATGAGTTCATGATTTAGATATAAAGGTTGATACTATAAGCAAACTGGGAGAGCAAGGAATAGTTCACCTATCAGGTTTATGGAGAACAGAAGAATCCATGACCAAACAGGAGATAAATAATATTAAAAATGAAAAAAAAAACTTTGATTACATTAAATTGAAAAGTTTTTGCACAAACCAAGCAAACATACCAAGATTAGAAGGAAAACAAAAAATTGAGTGAGAATTTTTACAACCAGTGTCTTTGATAAGTTCCTCATATCTAAAATACATAGAGAATTAAGTCAAATTTACAAGTCCTTCCCCAATTGATAAATAGTCAAAAGATATGAACAGGCTGTTCTCAGATGAAGAAATTAAAGCCATCTATAGTCATATGACAAAATCCTCTAAATCACTATTGATTAGAGAAATGCAAATCAAAACAACTCTGAGGTACCACATCAGATTGACCAACATGACAAAACAGGAAAATGATAAATGTTGGAAAAGTGGGAAAATTGGAACACTAATGCATTGTTGGTGGAGTGATGAAATGATCCAACCATTTTGGAGAGCAATTTGGAACTCTGCAAAGGGCTATAAAAATGTACATATCCTTTGACCCAGCAATAGCACTTCTAGGGTTGTATCCCAAAGAGATTATAAAAATGGGAAAAGGACCTATATGTACAAAAGTATTTATAGCAACTCTTTTTGTGGTGGAAAAAAATTGGAAATTGAGGGAATGCCCATCAACTGGGGAATGGCTGAACAAGTTGTGGTATTTAAATGTCATGGAATACTATTGTGCTATAAGAAATGATGAGCAAGCAGACTTCTGAAAAATCTGGACAGACTTGTATGGATTGATGATGAGTGAAGTGAGCAGAACCAGGAGAATGTTGTACACAATAACAGCCTTGTTGTGTGATGACTAACTTTGATAGATTTAGCCCTTCACAGCAACCCAAGGATCTAAGACATCTTCAAAGGTGTCACAATTGAAAATATTATCCACATCCAGAGAAAGAACTATAAAGTTTGAATGCAGATTGAAGTACACTATTTGCTATTTTTTTTCTTCAGTTGTGTTTTGTTTTCTCTTTCTTGTGGTTCCTCCTATTGGTTCTAATTCTTACTTGTTTACTTACTCACTAATGTGAAAATATGTTTAATAGGAATGTATATGTATAGCCTATATCAGATTGCACACCATCTTGGGGAGGGATGCAGGAGGGAGGAAGAGAAAAATTTAAACTCAAAAGCTTATGGAAGTGATTGGTGATAAATCAAAATAAATAAAGAAAAAAGGGAAAAAAAGACATCATGTGGGAAAACTTTGGCAATTTATGTTTGTTGGGTTTTTTTATTACAAATTTAGGCTTTCGTCTTTCTGATATTCATTAAACCATTTTAAAAATTATTTTTACAATATTTCTAGAATTTTATCTTTCATACATATGTATGTGTACACATTATATGTATGCATACACATATACACATAACACATATACATACATAATACATATATAATCTATACTATTCTTTCAAATATGAGTTACAATTTTAAAGCTGACTTTTAATATAAGCAATAGGGCTGCTTTGATTTTTACATTTCACAGAATGAAAGAAATGAAGGGGACCTCAGAGTTCACCCAATATAACTCCCTCATTTTGCAGATGAGAAAACTGAGACCAAGAGAGGAAAAGTTACTTGCCCTAGGTCATAGAACTAATGAGTAATTCACAATGTATTCTGACTCCAAATCCAATGCTCATTTTACTACCCAATTCTGATTTTCTTTTCAAATAATGGATGATTAGTGTGGTCAAAAGCTCCTCAGGGGATAATTTAGTTGCATGCTGTGTAAACACCTTGAACTTTGAATACTCCAATCAGCTTGCCCATTCATTTTCAATGATAGGTATTTGTCATTTCGGCCACAAGTCATCAAGGTTGTTATGGCAACAGACAGAATCTTCAGACACAATTTCAGCCACTGCCCTGTAGTAGAAGGACACCTGCTCCTACATAGCTTAACTATTCCTCTATAGCTCAGGTATTAACATAAATCTCCTTCACGTCCTTGAGGTTAGAGCCGAAGGCAAAGAAATTTTTGCCAGCAACACAGTCTGTGTAATCAGCCACAGTGTGAATGCTGGGCATGAAAGTTGTAAGTATTTGATTCCCTCTAAAATAATCCCACAAATATCTTAAGAAGTATATAAAAAATAAGCTACATTTCTTCATCTATAAAGAATGGTATATATCATTAACTTTAAAAAGATTAACTGAAGGAGATGAAGTCAGTTTGATCTGCTTTTAAAAATATAGATTCAAGAGGGAACTAAATTTACTTATGTGTACAATATAATTTAGATGAATTTATTTCATTTTTATTTTTAAGGAAAGTTTTATTCTTATTTTTTGTCTGCATAGCCAAAACTTCTCCAAGTGTCCTTCCTCATCTTCCTCCCATAGAGCCATTCCATGTTTTAAAGAATAAAAAAGAAAAAGAAGAGCAAAACATGAGAAAAAACTGATAAACACATATAAGAAATCTGAGCATACATGCAATATATCATATTTCTAGACCTACCATCACTTCAAAAAGTGAGGTCGTGATATCTTCTCATATTTCTTCTTTGGAGTCATGCTTATTCTTTGTAATTCCCCAACATTCATTTTTGATTACTTTATAGTTCTTTTCATTTACATTATTATAGTCATTGCATGTATTTTTTCAACTTGGTTCTGCTTACTTCACTCTGCATTGGAGCATATATAGTGTTACATACTTTTTTTGTACTCATTCTATTTGTCATTTCTGATAGCATAGTAACATCCCATTACATTTATGTACCATAATTTATTTTTAGTTATTTTCCAAACAACAGGCATCTAGTTTGATTCCAATTCTTTGCTACTAAAAAAGTGCTGCTATACCTTTGAGGGTATATAAGTAATAAGAACAGCTAGCATTTATATAGCACTTTGAATTTTAAAAAGTCTTTACAAATATTATTTCAATTGATCTTCACACCAATCCTAAGAAAGAGGTACTATTATTATCTCAATTTTTCAGATCTTACATTTTAGAAATTTATAGAAGAAACTGAGAGACAGAAATTAAATGACTTGTATAGAGTCACATCGCTAGTAAAGGTCTAGGGCTGAATTTGAATTCAAGTATTACTGACTCTAGGCCCAATGATTTATCCATTGCTCTACATTCTTCTTATCAATGGTATCAATGGGGAATATGATTATGAGTAGAATCTCTGGGTAAAAAGTACGAATATATTAGTTACTTTATTTGCATGATTACAAATTGCCTTTTAAAATAATTGTACTGGGGGCAGTTAGGGGGCGCAGTGGATAGAGCACTGGCCCTGGATTCAGGAGGACCTGACTCAAATCCGGCCTCAGACACTTAACACTCATTGGCTGTGTGACTCTGGGCAAGTCACTTAACCCCATTGCCTAGCAAAATACAAAAAAATAAATAAATAAAAAGTAAAATAATTGTACTGATTTACAGCTTCTTCAACAGTGCATTAGACTGTTTGTCTATAAACAACCTCATCCAATAATGACTATTCCCATCTTTTGTTATCTTTGCCAATTTGAAAGGTTAGACCTCAGTAACAATTTTAATTTTTCTCATTATGAATGATTTGGAATATTCTTTTAGTTAAGCCTTTGCAAGTCTTTTTACATATGTTAATTGTATAACTACATACACACACACACACACACAAACACACACACACACACACACACATATATATATAATTGTATAACTAGATATAAATACATAAATATAAACACACACACACTCATTCACTTCTGAGTGGAGGGCTGAGAGTGGAGCATTTAATTCCTTCCAAAGCTTTCCCTTATAAAGCACAGAAATTGGAATTCCATCTCACTCAGTTTTCCATCTATAGATCTGCTTGTTTTCACCTCCACAAAACAAGATACCCACCCCTTCCCTGGAAGAAAAAGAAAAAATAAATAAGGGTGATTGTTAGGGACTGTTTTGTTCCTCATGGTTTTACTCTTTTTTTCTGACAGAAAATACATGATAGCTTTTTATGATTTCTAAGTGGCCCAATCATCTACTTATACGGTCAATATTTATATAGCAGTTACATATTGCAGTTATGACTGAAGTGTTTTACAACTTATTTTCAAGCTTCACAAAATGTATGTGCTGAAGAAACAACAAAGTAGTATTTTGATAAGTTGAGGGTGTCTTTAATATGAAGAATAAGTAAAGCTTTCTTTACTTTGTATGAATTTTCAGCATATTGGCTTTATTTTTTTTGGTTTTATCTTATTTTTAACATATGATAAAAGATGGCTGAACCAAGAAGGATATGTGCTTTTAGAATTTCATTTTTTTTAAGGGTGGAAGGATTTATTAATTCTTATTTTCTTTTTTAAAAACAAACTTTTGGGGCAGCTAAATGGTACAAAGGATAGAGCACCAGCCCTGGAGTCAGGAGGACCTGACTTCAAATCCAGGCTTCAGATACACGACACTCCCTAGCTGTGCAACTCTGGGCAACTCACGTAACCCCAATTGCCTCACCAGAAAAATAAAATAGAACTACCACTATGTAACTGATGACATTATATAAGATAAAAATGGCATGGGCCCTTTTCTGTATATATACTGTCATAGTTTCATTCATCACTACATCTCCCACAAGCTTAATTATAATTGATATGTTAACCCTATCCCTAATTGTGCTCCCAAATCAGCATAAATCATTACACTAATGAATTTCTGGTCTCACTAATGTGGATACTTTCTCCACAAATGCAAAACTCAATCAATCCATGTATGTTCAACCTATATGACTTTTGTCCATGTCTATCACTATTTCCTACTTTTGAACTCTAGTTTCTAGTGAAAAACTGCTTATATGCATCATGCATAAACTGGAATTTATCTTCCCCTGTTGTTGTTGTTATTCAGTCATTTTGGTCATTTCTGAATATTTGTGACCTGATTTAGAGATTTCTTGGCAAAATACTAGAATGGTTTGCCTTTTCCTTTCCCAGCTCATTTTACAGATGAGGAAACTGACCAAAAAGAGTTAAATGATGTGCCCAAGGTCACTTAACTAGTAGGTGTCTGAGGCCAGATTTCAAAGCAGGTCATCTTGACTCTAGACCCAGTGCTCTTTTCAGTGTACCAGCTAACTGCCATTATTTTTCTTTCTTTTTTTTTGATATAAATTTATTTTTCACATAATTGCTCTTAATTTCTATATTTTTCTTGATAATATCAACATTACTTCAATTACTCAAGCTTGAAATATCAGTCAGTTAACAAACATACATTAAATGCTTATGCGCCATGCACCGTGCTAAGCTTTTCTTCAACTCTTCTCTCTCATGTACTACCTCCTATATCCAGTGAGTTGTCATTTCTCATCAATTCTACCCCTGAAACATTTTTCAAATACATCTATCTCCTTCCCTACATTTGTAAAGGACTTACCTTAGTTTGCCCCTCATCATCTCTTCCTCAATTATTATAATATTTTTTTAATGAACTAATTTATTTTTAGTTTTCAACAATCACTTCCATAAGCTTTTGAGTTTTAAATTTTGTTCTCCTCTCTTTCCACCTCTCTCCTCAAGACAGCATGCTGTCTGGTATAGCCTCTACAAATACATTTCTATTAAACATATTTTCACATTAGTCATGTTCTAAAGAAGAATTAGAACTAATAGGAAGAACCACAAGAAGAAACAAAACAAAACAGAAGAAAAAAATAGCAAATAGTATGCTTCAATACGCATTCAAACTCCATAGTTCTTTCTCTGGATGTGGATAGTATTTTCCATCATGAGACTGTTGGAGATGTCTTACATCACTGAATTGCTGAGAAGAGCTAAGTCTATCAAAGTAAGTCATCTCACAACATGGCTGTTAATGTGTACAATGTTCTCCTGGCTCTGCTCACTTTACTCAACATCAGTCCATCCAAGTCTTTCCAGGTTTTTCTGAAGTCATTTCTTATACCTCATCATTTCTTACAGCACAACAGTATTCCATGACATTCATATACCACAACTTGTTCTGTCATTCCCCAATTGATGGGCATCCCCTCAATTTCCAATTCTTTCCCACCACAGAAAGAGCTGCAATCAATATTTTTGTACATATGGGTCCTTTCCCCATTTTTATGATCTCTTTGCGATACAGACCTAGATAGAAGTGCTATTGTTGGGTCAAAGGGTATGTACATTTTTATAGCCCTTTGGGCATAGTTCCAAATTGCTCTCTAAAATGGTTGGATCATTTCAGAACTCCATCAACCATTCATTGATATTCCAATTTTCCCACAACTTCTCCAACATTTATCATTTGCCTGTTTTGTCACGTTAGTCAATCTGATAGGTGTTATGTGGTACCTCAGAGTTGTTTTTGATTTGCATTTCTCTAATCAATAGTGATTTAGAGCATTTTTTTCATATGACTATAGATAGCTTTAATTTATTCAACTGAAAATTCTCTGTTTTTATCCTTTGACCATTTATCAATTGTGTAATGACTTGTATTATCATAAATTTGACTTAGTTTTTTATATATGTAAGAAATGATGCCCTTATTAGAGACACTGGTTGTAAAAATTCTTTCCCAGTTTTCTGCTTCCCTTCTAATCTTGGTTGCATGGGCTTTGTTTGTGAAAAAAAATTTCAATTTAATGTAATCAAAATTATCCATTTTGCATTTCATAATGCTCTCTATCTGTTTTTAGTCATAAATTCTTCTGTTCATAAATCTGACAGATGAACTATTCTTGTCACTGCCAATTTACTTATAGTATTAGCCTTTATATCTAAATCATGTACCCATTTTGACTTCATTTTGGCATATGGTGTAAGATTTTGATCTATGCCTAGTTTCTGCCATATTCTTTTCCAGTTTTCCCAGCAAATATTGCCAAATTATGAGTTCTTATCCCAGAAGCTGGAGTCTTTGGGTCTATCAAACAGTAGATTAATATAGTCATTAACTACTGCGTCTTTTGTACCCAACCTATTCCACTGATCCACCACTCTATTTCTTAGCCAGAACCAAATAGTTTTGATGAGAGTTACTTTATAGGGCCTTATGAATGAGGCTACTAAAGAATAAAGTTATTTCTCAGTAGCATCTAAGATTTTGCAAAAATAGATTATATATCAGGACACAGGAAAATTTCAAATACTGTAAAAATTACTAAGCACATCCTTCATAGACCAAAATTTAATAAAAAATAGTAGTCAATGCAGGAAGTAAATGCAGAGGATATAGCTTTAGCTTAAGACATGATAACCAAATCCTAAATCATTGGGTCAAAGAACAAATCACAGAAAAAATAATATACTAAAAAAATGCAATAATAAGGATAAAATATATTAAAGTTTCTGGAATAAAGCAGAAGTAGCTATCCCACAGAGCTGAATCTGGGCAAACTTCAACAGCAAGTAAAGGATGGAAATTGTTAAAATCATAACACAAAAAACAGACTTCTGATTCACATAGAAGTTAGAGTTATTAAAAGTGCCACATACTTTTTCCAAAGTCACTCCAGACTATTCTCTATCTTTTCATCAATTTAATACATTGTTCATTGTCCATTTACAGTTTCTCAAAGATATGTGTGCTGTCATACTATGTCTATCCAAACGAATATAGTTTAGTCAATATACATTATTCATTTACTTGAGTCTGACACATGGAATAGTTAAGCCAAACTCCTCTAAGTGATGACAGCTTGAAGAGGCTCTGTAGTATTGTAGGACTTGATGCAGTCATCATATTATTTACAAAGAGAAGTTTCTGGAGGAAGTATCAGCAATATCTTCCACTGGACACTTCATTGTTTGTTCATCAGGATGTCCTTTGGTAAGTATAAATATTCCCTTTTTATTCCTTGTTTGATATATCCCACACTATGATTAAATAAAATTACATCTCATATTACTTGTTTCAGGATATCTTGTAAAATTTTAATAGAAGCAGTGAGAAACCTTATTAGAATATAGGAAGCTTTAAAATTTTTTTTTTTGCCATCCTAAAAGTAATTTGTTCTGTTTTGGTTTTGTAGAAAACAAACAGAAAAAGGTAATGAAATGTTATCAGAAAGAAAAATTCATGGTTTCAGCATTAAATACAGAAGACAGAGATAGGGAGGAAACATTCACAAGGGATACCAACCTCAACTATAGTGGAATGATTACAAAAGAATGATAAAAGATGAGAAGTACAAGAAAAGAAGCAGTAATCTGGGTCTGGACTTTTTCGAGATGAGTTGAGAAGATTCAGGTCAGTTCAGCTACTGGTATTGATTTAATGCCTTTCTTTTTTTTCTTTTACTTGCAAAAAAAAAAAAGAAACATTACAAATGTGTTATGGTACAGAAAAAAAACTTAGTATAATAACAGGGAATGTGAATATGATGAATTTACACAAAATATACTTGGCAAAATTAATGAAAAATAAAACAAGTCTCCCAAACCATAGACATAGAAACATAGTCAGAAATATATTACACCAATAAAATAAAATAAATTAATTGGTTTGGTATATATATGTATATATATATATATATATATATATATATATATGTAGATAGATATATACATATATGTAAAATTTATTTGGTGTTATTTGGTTCTGCCCAAGTCTTTGTGACCCTATGTGGTTTTTTTCAAATTAATCCATATCCTTTTATTTTTCAACATTCATTTTCATACGCTTTGAATTTTCACTTTCTCCCCTTTCCTCCCCTCCTCAAGACAGTATATAATCTGATAAAATCTGTACACTTACACTCATATTAACATATTTTTTAATTAGTCATATTGAAAAAATGTATTAGAACCAATGGGAAGAACTACAAGACAGAGGAAATAAAACAAAACAATGAAAGAAAAATAAAAGAGAAAATAATATGCTTCAATTTTCATTGAGACACTATAGTTCTTTCTCTGGATGTGGATAGCATTTTCATCATGAGTATTTTGGAGTTGTCTTAGATCCTTGCATTGCTGAGAAGAGCCAAATCTATCAGAGTTAGTCATTGCACAATGTGGCTGTTACTGTGTACAATGTTCTTTTAGTTCTCCTCATTTCATTGAGTTTTAGTTGATATAAGTCTTTCAACATTTTTTCAGAAGTCTTCTTGCTCATCATTTCTTTTGGCACAATAGTATTCCAGTACATTTATATGCCATAACTTGTTCAGCCATTCCCCAGTTGATGGGCATGCCATCTATTTCCACTTTTGGCCAACACAAAAGAAGCTGCTGTGAATATTTTTTGTACACATAGGTCCTTTTCCCATATTTTATGACCTCTATGGGATGAAGATCTAGAATGATATTGCTGGGTCAAAGGGTATGTACATTTTTATGTTCCAAATCATTTTCTAGAATTGTTGGATCAATTCACAGTTGTACCAACAACGCATTAGTGTCCCAATATTGCTACATCTTCTCCAACATTTATCATTTTCCTGTTCCATCTTGTTAGTCAATCTGATGAGTATGATGTGGTGCCTCAGACTTGTTTTGGTTTACATTTCTCTAATCAATAGTGATTTAGAGTATTTTTTTCATATAACTAGAAAGACCTTTATTTTTTTCATCTGAAAAGTGACTGTTCATATCCTTTGACCATTTATCAATTGGGGAATGACTTGCATTCTTATAAATTTGACTCAGTTCTCTACATATCATAGAAATGAGATCTTTATTGGAGACACTGGCTGTAAAAAAAAAAAACTTTTTCCAGCTTTCTTCTTCTCTTCTAATCTTGGTTGCATTGGCTTTATTTGTGCAAAAATGTTTCAATTTAATGTAATCAAAACCATCCATTTTGTATTTAATAATGTTCTCAGTCTCTTGTTTGGTCATAAATTCTTCCCTTCTCCATAGATCTGAAGGGTAAACTATTCCTTGCTTTCCCACTTTGCTTATAGTATCAGCCTTTATATCTAAATAATGTACCCATTTTGACTATATCTTGGAATAGGGTGGAAGATGTTGGTGTATGCCTAATTTCTGCCATACTATTTTTCAGTTTTCTCAGTACTTTTTTGTTAAAAAGTGATTTCTTTTCCCAAAACCTGGAGTCTTTGAATTTTTCAAACAGTAGATGACTATAGTCATTGACTATTGTGTCTTGCATGCATAAGCTATTCCACTGATCTACCACTCTATTTCTTAGCCAGTACCAAGTATTTTAATGATTGCTGCTTTGTAATGCAATTGAAATCTGGCATGGCTAGGCCACCTTCCCTAGCAATTTTTCCCATTAATTCCTTTAATATTCTGGATCTTTTATTCTTCCAGATGAATTTTGTTTTTATTTTTCTAGCTCTATAAAATTATTTTGTTAGTTTGATTTGTATGACACTGAATAAGTAGAATTGACATTTTTATTATATTAGCTCAGCCTATCCATGAGCAACTGTTGTTTTTCCAATTATTTAGATATGATTTTATTTGTGTAAAAAGTATCTTTTTTATGGTGTTCATATAGTTCCTAGTTTGTTTTGGCAAGTAGACTCTTAAATATTTTATAATGTCTACAGTTACCTTAAATAGAATTTCTTTTTCTATCTCTTGCTATTGGACTTTGTTAGTAATATATAGAAATGCTGATGATTTATGTGGGTTTATTTTACATCCTGCAACTTTGCTAAATTTGTTTATTATTTCAAATAGTTTTTTACTTGATTTTCTAGGATTTTCTAAGTATATCATCATATCATCTGCAAAGAGTGATTGATAGCATTGTTTCTTCTTTGTTTATTCTAATACCTTCAAATTCTTTTCCTCTTATTGCTAAAGCTAACACTTCTATTACCATATTGAACAAGAGTGTTGATAATGGACATTCTCATGTCACCTCTGATCTTATTGGAAATACTTCTAGCTTATCCCCACTACATAAAATGTTTGATGAAGGTTTTAGGTAGATGCTACTTATCATTTGAAGGGAGACACCATTTATTCCTATGTTCTTTGATTTGTTTTGTTTTGTTTTTTAATAGGAATGGGTGTTGTATTTTGTCAAAAGCTTTTTCTGCATCCATTGGTATAATCGTGTGGTTTCTGGTAGTTTTGTGTTGATAGGATCAATTATGCTGATACTTTTCCTAACATTGAACCAGCCTTGCATTTCTAGTATAAATCTTACTTGGTTGTAGTATATAATTCTCATGATAAGTTGCTATAACCTATTTGCTAATATTTTCTTTAAAATTGTTACATCTACATTCATTTGGGAAATAAGTCTATAATTTTATTTCTCTGTTTTGATTCTTGACAGTTGAGGATTCATCACCATATGTGTATCATAAAAAAAGAATTTAGTAAGACTCCTTCAACTATTTTCTCAAATAGTCTATATAGTATTGGAATTAATTGTTCTTTAAATGTTTGATAGAATTCACTTGTAAATCCATCTGGCCCCGGAAATTTTTCCCTAGGGAGTTCATCAATGGCTTCTTCAATTTCTTTTTCTGAGATGGGGTTATTTAAATATTTTACTTTTTCTTTTGTTTACCTGGGCAATTTATATTTTTGTAAATATTCATCCATTTCACTGAGATTGTCAAATTTATTGGCATGCTGTTGGGCAAAAGAGTTCCTAATAATTGTTATAATTTCCTCTTCATTGGTGGTGAATTCACCTTTTTCATTTTTGATACAGGAAATTTGGTTTCTTCTTTTTTTTTAAATTAAATTAACCAAAATTATGTCTCTGTTATTGCTTTTTTTTTTGCATAAAACCAGCTCTTAGTTTTATTTATTAGTTCAAAAGTTTTCTTAATTTCAATTTTATTAATCTCTCCTTTGGTTTTCAATATTTCTAATTTGGCGTTTAATTGGGGATTTTTAATTTCTTCTTTTTCTAGTTTTTTTTCTTTTTTAGTTGTATACCCAATTCATTGATCTTCTCTTTCCCTATTTTGTTTTTGTAAGCATTTAGAGGTATGAAATTTCCTGCAAGAACTGCTTTTGCTGCATCCCATAAGTGTTGCCATGTTGTCTCATTATTGTCATTCTCTTGGGCAGATTATTGATTGTTTCTATATTTTGTTGTTTGACCCACTCATTCTTTAGCATTAGATTATTTAGTTTACAATTAATTTTTAGTCTAGCTTTCCATGGCCCTTTACTGTATATAATTTGTATTGCATCATGATTTGAAAAGGATGCATTTAATATTTCTACCTTTCTGCATTGGATTGTGAAGATTTTATGCCCTAGTAAATGGTCAATTTTTGTGTAAATGCCATGTACCACTGGAAAATATATTTTCCTTTCTATACCCATTCAATTTTCTCCAGAGGTCTACCATACCTAACTTTTCTAATATTCTATTCACCTCCTTAACTTCATTCTTGTTTATTTTGCAGCTTGACATATCTTGTTCAGAGAGGGAGAGGTTGGGGATGCCTACTAGTATAGTTTTGCTGTCTATTTCTTTCTCTAACTCCCTGAACTTCTCCTCTAAGAATCTGGATGCTACAACACTTGGTACATATATGTTTAATAATCATA
Source organism: Phascolarctos cinereus (assembly GCF_003287225.1). Classification (NCBI taxonomy): domain Eukaryota; kingdom Metazoa; phylum Chordata; class Mammalia; order Diprotodontia; family Phascolarctidae; genus Phascolarctos; species Phascolarctos cinereus. The sequence goes on along the minus strand of NW_027555847.1, from coordinate 287,842,807 downwards.
TGACTTCATTGTCTTTGGTGCTTTTTAGCAGGATGTCATTTTCTTCCTTATCTCTTTTAATAAGATATATTTTTGCTTTTGTTTTATCAGATCATGACTGCTACCCCTGTTCTCTTTTTTCTACTTCAGTGAAAGCATAATATATTCTACTCCAGCCTTTTACCTTTACCCTGTGTCTATCCCTCTTTCAAACAACATATTGTAGAATTATGATTTTTAATCCATTCTGCTATCTATTTCTATTTTGTAGGAGAGTTCATCCCATTAACATTCACAGTTAAGAATAGTATCTGTGTCTTTCTCTCCATCCTACTCCCCTTTTCCCAATTTATACTTTTCTTTCTTCTTTTCTCCCTTTCCTTCCTCACTAGTTTTGCTTTTGTTCACTGCCTCCCTCAATCTGCCCTCCCTTCTATCAGCCTACTCCCTTTTCTTTCCCTTTTCCCTTACTATTTCTTCCCACCCTTCTATCCCCCCTTCCCTTTTCTTTACCCTTTCCCTTCCTCCTGCCTATATGGCAAGTTAAATTTTTATACCTGAGTATGCTATTTCCTCCTTGAGCCAAATCTGATGACAGTAAAGTTCAAACAATGCTCATCTCCCCCCTTCTTTCTCTCTACTGTAATATGTATTTGTGCCTCTTCATGTGATGTAGTTTACCCTTTTCTGCTTCCTCCTTTCCTCTTCTCCCATTACATTTCTTTTCACCAATTCATTACATTTTTTTATCATCATATCAAAGTCAATTTAAATCCACTCCCTCTGTCTATGTATATCCCTTCTAAATGTCATAATAAAGATACAATTCTTAAGAGTTATAAGTATCATCTGCCCACATAAGGATGTAAACTGCTTACCCTTATTGAAAAACATTTTTTTTCTCCTTTCCTGTTTACCTTTTTAATGCTTCTTGAGCCTTGTATTTGAAGATCAAATTTTCATCAGGGAAGTCTGGAAGTTCCCTATTTCATTCAATATCCATCTCCTCTCTTGAAAGATTATGTTCAGTTTTGCTTGGTTGTTGATCCTTGGTTGTAATCCATTTCTCTTCCTAATTTTTCTCCTACCTCTCTTATTTGATTTTTAAATCCTTGAGGTCTTCCAAGAAGTTTTTTGGGCTTGAGACCAGTTCATAGGCCCCTATGAGGTTTTAGATGTGGGTATATTGACAATGTTATCATCCCCAAAATTTGTGTTTTGATCTTCCCTGTCAACAAGATATTTTTTCTATGTCCATTGTTTTTCTATATTGCTTCTTGTTCACGTTGTTTGCCTTTTTCTAGCTTTTAAAGTTGATCTCTGATTCTGGGGTACAGGAGGCATTGTCCTAGGCTTCTTCTGCTGGGGGCTAGGGGCCTGATTATTGGGTTGCTGAGGTGGGGCTTGCCACCAGCTTGCTGGGAAGACTCCCTTCCTGTTGTGGTCCTCTTCAGCCACAGCAAAAGGGACCTTTCCTGTTAATCCTCATGAGTTAAAAGATTGCTTTATCTAGTGTTTCTGCTGACTGTAGTATTTCAGTAGTTTTTGTCAGGCAATATTCTCTGGGTTTTTCAAGTTCAATAAGGGAGAGCGAGAGCAACTTACTGCTTACTCTGCCATCTTGTCTCCTGGAAGTCTAAATAGGTGACTTTCAAACATTCAGTTTGTGGACTAATAGCCCCAGGAGCACTGCTGTTGCTGCTGCCGCTGCTACTACTGATGATTTAGTCACTCCCAAGGCCTGTTTCTGGTTTGCTGGTGCAGGGGCTCTATTGGCATACCATATAGCCTTGCAGTGGACTGAGCTTCTCTCTCACCCAACTTCAACAGACTCCTACCACTGACCTTCTAAGTTGTCTCTGGCATCTGTGGGCTGAAAAGACTGGAACCTGCAACTGCTGCCAATGATCCAGTCCCTGAAACCCTGTTCTGACTTTACTTAGGCCAGGTATACACTGTGCTCCTCTCTCAGGCTGGTGTAAGAAACATTTCCTGTCAACCTTCCTCAATTTTGTCTTGTATAATCCTTCAAAGCATAGCTTAGAAAATGATTAGGAAGATGGCAGAGTGAAAACTGACTTGCTTGAGCTCTCCCCTAAACTCTTTCAAACAACCCTAAAAAATAGATCTAAACAAATTCTAGAGCAGCAGAACCCACAAAAAGAGTGAAACAAATTTCCAGCCCAACACAACCTGGATGGTTAATTGGAAAGGTCTGTTGCACCAGGCTGGGAGAGAAACACAGTTCAGTGTGGGCTGAACAGTTCAGTGCACAGACTAGGCCTCAGAGAACCTGCAGCAGGCCTCAGGGGACTAAATCACAGGCAGCTGTAGTGGTCTCCAGACTTCTCAACCCAGAAATGTCAAAGACAACTTAGAAGGTCAGGAGGAAATGTCTGTGGCCACGGTGAGAGAGAAGCTTGCTCCCCCAGTACCAGCACAGCCCCAGGGCAGCTGCTGTTTCTGGAGCTTAGCCCAGAGTTGAGGGGGAATTGAGTGGCTGATCAGAGCTGAGTGAGAGGCTAATCAGGGCTCTTTACTGGTACTGAGATAGGATTCTCTAGTTTTGCCCTTGCTTGGATCTGGATCACAGTTCAGGGTGGTGGTCCTGGGGTGAGGAGGAGCAATGGTGTGGTGGAGCTCATAGTGGTGGTAGAGAGAATCCTCCTTACAGTTTCAAGGCAGTAAAGAGTGCTTGCGGTCTCTCATAAATGAGAGAACAGACCAGGAAAGGAGTAAACACCTCACCCTTGATCATACTACCTTGGAAGAACTGAAAATGTGCAGTTCCCTGAGGCAGCTTGGTGGCCCAATGAATAGATCTCTGGCCTTGCAGTCAGGAGGACCTGAGTTCAAATCTAGCCTCTGATACTTGACACTTATTAGATGTGTGACCCTGGGCAAGTGACTTAACCCTGATTGCCTGACCAAAAGAGCAAAAAACAAATGCACAGGTCCCTAGAAGTGTCTCTGAATATAGCTACACAAAACCCCCAAAGCTTGGGACAGTACATTCTCCACACTGGAAGCAGACCTCTACCTTCACAAAGAGTTTAAAATTCAAATAATTGGCTGGGATCATGAGCAAACTTCACAAAAAAGTCAGACCATGGAATCTTTCTTTGGTGACAAAGAAAATCAAAACATATAGCCAGAAGAAGACAACAAAGTCAAATCTCCAAGACTCCAAGAAAAATACAAAGCAGTTCCAGGCCATGGAAGACGTCAAAAAGGATTTTGAAAAGCAAGTAATAGATGTAGAGGAAAAACTTGGAAGAGAAATGAGAGTGATGCAAGAGAATCATGAAAAGCAAGTCAACAGCTTGCTAAAGGATACCCAAAAAAATAGTGAAGAAAATAACAGCTTAAAAATAGACTAACCCAAATGGCAAAAGAGGTCCAAAAAGCCAATGAGGAGAAGAATGACTTCAAAAGCAGAATTGGTCAGATGGAAAACGAAGTTCAAAAGCTCACTGAAGAAAATACTTCCTTGGGCTCTTGTTTTTCGATGACTGCTTTTTATTCCGTTTCTAGAAACCAGATGTAACTTTAGGTTGGAACCAGTTAAAATGAAGCTCCACTTTTGTAAGCCCCACAAATACCCTGCTGACAATAGATCGGTAAAGGTCATGGGTTTCTCCCAATGACACACCTTCCTGCATGGCTTCAAGACATGCTATGCCTTGGGAGCATCTGGAGGACCCCACTATTCAGAGAGTCTCCCTGCTTGACTCTCACTCTGCCCAGGATCTCCTCTATCTCAGAGGCAAATATTTTTGATTTCATCAAGTTTTGAATGATTTTGACATAATGACAGCACAAGATTCCACTACAACAATGAGCAATGATTCCACCAACATGTCAGCAGCCAAAGTTCCTGAAGGTATAGCTGGGGCACCTAATGAGGCTGCCCTCCTGGCCCTCATGGAGCATACAGGTTTTAGTATGATACAGGAGAATGGGTAACCAAATATGGTGGACCTCCCACAGGTTGGGAAGGGCTACACCCCCCATGTGGCTGTGAAGTCTTCGTAGGCAAAATTCCCCCTAGATGTATATGAAGATGAGCTGGTACCAGTATTTGAATCAGTTGGACATATCTATGAGATGTGCTTGATGATGGACTTTGATGGGAAGAACCGTGGCTACTCTTGTTATGTACACTCACAAGCCTGAAGCCAAGCCTGCCATGAGGGAACTGAAAAATTATGAAATCAGACCAGGCCGACTTCTAGCAGTCTGTTGCAGTGTGGATAACTGCCAACTATTCATTGGTAGCATCCCTAAGACGAAAAAGAGAGAGGAGGCACTAGAAGAGATCTCTAAAGTGACTGAAGGGGTACTAGAACTTACTGTGTATGCAAGTGCAGCCGATAAGATGAAGAATAAAGGGTTTGAATTTGTGGAATATGAGAGCCACAGGACAGTGGAGATGGCCAGAAAAAGCTCATGCCCAGAAGAATGCAACTGTGGGGACACCAGATTGCAGTGGACTGGGCAGAGCCAGAGATAGATTTTGACGAAGATGTCATGGAAACCGTGAGAAATTTGATGATTGAAACAACTGGGGAGATGATTAAAAAGAGCTTTGGCCAGTTCAATCCCGGTTGTGTAGAGCAAGTCAAAAAGATCCACGATTATGCATTTGTTCATTTCACCAGCCGGGAAGATGTCGTACATGCTATGAACAGCCTCAATGGCACTGAACTTGAAGGCTCTTGTCTTGAAGTTGCTTTGGCTAAGCCAGTAAACAAAGAGCAATACACAGGCTATCAGAAGGTGGCCAAAGGAAGTGTAACAACAGAAGTAACACCTCAGCAGCCTATGTTTCTCATGTGATCCCTATACATTGGCCTACTATAGTTATCCCTACAATGCTGCGATTGGGCCCAACAAAGATTATTTTGTGAAAGCAGGGAGCATAAGAGGGCCAAGGGCAAGGTGCAGCTGGCAACAGAGCCCCAGGCCTTAGGGGATCTTACCTCGGGGGATACTCTGCAGGCTGTGGCATATATAGCCAATATCATGAAGGGAAAGGAAAGCAGCAAGAAAAATGATATGAGCTTGTACCAAATTTGGAATTCTCTTCTGTCAATCCAGTTGCTATTAAACCCAGTACAGTGGCTGTCCCTGCTACCGGGGCCCAGAATTCCATGTTTCAGGCAGCCCCTGCTCCCAAGATGCTGGAAGATCGCAAAATCAATACAAGGGAATATATGATCAATCCCATAGCAGTCCAATCAGACCCAGCCAGTGTTGCTGCTGCTGGCACTGCTGCTGCTGCCATCATGCCTGTTGTTTCAACCTCTTCACTTTTCCAGGGCCACCCAATAACTCCTGTATACACAGTGCCTCCAAATATCCAGAGAATTCCTGAGGTTGGGATTTATGGTGCCAGTTACGTCCCATTTGCTGTTCCTGCCACAGCCACCCTAGCCACACTGCAGAAGAACACCACAGCCACAGCTTCGGTTTATGGAGGTTATGCTGGCTACATACCTCAAACATTTCCTATTTCTACAATTCAGGTTGCCATACATGATGTCTATCAGACATACTGAAATTGAGGGGGGTCATGAAAAGAAACAAACAAAAAACCACAGAAGGAACACTTTTAGTATTTATGAAAAAAGTACATACTGCAGAAGAACATGCTTGAACCTTAGTAAATGTATGTAAAACCCTGAAAGTGAAGAATGCTATCAAATATTAATGTTGAAATATTTTGTATTCATAAAGTCACTGCTTTTTGTGACTTTTAAAGTGAATGCACCTGTATTCATTCCTACATTTCTCAGAGAGTTCAACTTGTGATGCCTTAATATGATCTCTACTACTAACATGTATACAATAGTATGTTTATAAAGCTGTGGGGGTTTTTTAGTAATTATATTTTCAGTATGAAGGTTATTTTCTTAACTTCTACACTCCAGAGATGATTATTTTGTAGTGCCTTTAATAAATATATTGACTATGTATCTATTATATATTAAGAAGAACATTCATGCAGCCAGGTAATATTTTGAAAAGATATATTCAATATTAAAAGATACATAAAAAGTAGTGTTTTAACACACACACACACACACACACACACACACACACACACACACACACAGAGTACCTTATTTGAAAATAATCCTGGACTTCCGGAAGCCAAGATGGTGGAGTGAAAAGGTAGTTGCTTTCACTCTCCCCTATCAACCTCTGAAAACCCAGAAAATATCACCCCAGAAAAAAACACCCTGGAGCACCTGAAGTAGAAGAAAAACCAGGAGCAGCAGTGCAGCAGCCCAGCAAAACGGTCTCCCAGTGCCTCAGCAAAAATAAGGGAGGCAGAACTAGAAGGGGCCCCAGGTGGATAAGTACCCTGTGGCATTCAACTGAAAGAAGGTGAAGAAAACAAGTTAAAGGCTTCCTAAAGCTCCGGCCTTGCTGATTCCAACCCAACACCAGGTGAGCTGTAGAGCCCTGCAGCCTCCAATTGTGAAGAAATCCTGAAGCCCAGGTGGTAGAGCAGGCAAACACCAACACCTGGACCTCCAGTGCCTCAGTGAGGGTGGGGAACCGGTGGAAACCAGCTCAGAAAACCACCAGGTGCCTCAGCACCACCTGCAAAGGAATCTCCCAGTGCATTAGCAGAAAGAGGGAGACAACACTGCAGGGGCCCCAGGCAGATAAACACCCTGCAGCACCCATCTAAAAGGAGCTGAAGAAAGCTAAAGGAAAGGAAAAGCAGGCAACCTAGAATTGCCTGAAAGTTCCAGCCTTGCTGATTCCAGCCCAACACAAGGTAAGCTGCCAGAAACCTACAGCCTCCAATTCCCAGCATAAGAGGCCCCAGACGCAAAGCCAGTGACCAAGACCTAGGCTCCCAACACAAGAAGCTTGGGTCAGTGCCCTCTGTTGCCCAGCAGGACAGCTCAATCTCTTTAAAGGCCAGGGAATAAAGAAACACCATGAGTAAAAAGAAACGTACCAGAGACTCACATTATGATAAGAGTGAAGATCAAGATAGAAATTCTGAAGAGGACAACATTGTCAACAAACCCACATCTGCAACAACAAAAGGGAATATGAACTGGTCTGAAGCCCAAAAAGCCTTCTTAGAAGAGCTCAAGAAGGATTTTAATAGTCAAATGAGAGAGGTAGAAGAGTCCTTCAAAAATACAATTGGCCAATTGGAAAAAAAATACACTGAAGAAAACAAGTCCCTAAAAAACACAATTGGCCAATTGAAGAAGGAAGGACAAAAACTAAAGAGAAGAGTACTGAAGAAAACAAGTCCCTAAAAAACACAATTGGCCAGTTGAAGAAGGAAGTACAAAAACTAACAGAAGAAAACAATCTGTTAAAAACTAGAATTGGACAAATGGAAACTAATGTCTCTATGAGAGAGCAAGAATCAGTCAAACAGAAACAAAAAAATGAAAAAATAGATGAAAATGTAAAATACCTCATCAGTAAAACAACCGACCTGGAAAATCGACTCAGGAGAGACAATTTAAAAATTATTGGACTACCTGAAAATCATGATGAAAAAAAGAGCCTGGACAGTATCTTTCAGGAAATCATAAAGGAAAACTGCCCAGAAGTCCTAGAACCAGAAGGGAAAATAACCATAGAAAGAATCCACGATCACCACCTGAAAGAGATCCCAAATTGACAACACCAAGGAATATAATAGCAAAATTCCAAAATTACCAGATGAAAGAGAAGGTGCTGCAAGCAGCCAGAAAGAAACAATTTAAATATCATGGAACCACAGTCAGGATTACACAGGACCTTGCAGCTTCTACATTAAAAGACAGGGCATGGAACATGATATTCCTAAGGCAAAGGAGCTTGGAATGCAGCCAAGGATCAATTACCCAGCAAAAATGAGCATCATTTTTCAAGGGAGGAGGTGGATATTCAATGAAATAGGAGACTTCCAAACTTTCCTGATAAAAAGACCAGAGCTCAACAAAAAATTTGATCTTCAAGTACAGGACTCAAGAAGGACTTAAAAAGGTAAATGGGACAGAAGGATACAATATGTTGTTAATGGGGGGGCTGTTTAAACCCCTACAAGGGAATATGAGACTTGCAACCCTTGAGAACTGTATTGTTATTACACCTTGTTAAAGGAGTATACATAAAGAGGGTGGATATTAGTTGACTTTGATGTAATGATAAAAAAAATCTAATCAAGTGGGTTAAATGGATCCAAATAAGTGGATCAATCTGATCTTAGAAAATGTACTGAGAAAGGAGGAGGCAGACAAGGGTAAATTACATTACAGGAAAAGACAAAATCCTATTACAGCAGAGGGAAAGAAGGGGGGGAGCATTGTTTGAACCTTACTCTCATCAGATTTGGCTCAAGAAGGGCATAATATAATCAGTTAGGTATAGAAATCTAACTTGCCCTATAGGCAGTAGGAGGGAAAAGGGCAAAGAAAAGGGGAGGGGAAGAAGGGAGGGAAGAAGCAGTAAGACTAAAGGGGAAGAAAAGGGAAAGGGATAATAAAAGGGGAGGGACTGAAGGAGGCTGGTCAAAAGCAAAACACTAGTGAAGGGGAAAGGAAAAAGGAGAAAGAAAAGCATAAATAGGGGGAAAAGGATGGAGAAAAAGACACAGATAGGAATCATAACTGTGAATGTGAATGGGATGAACTCTCTCCCATAAAACGGAAACGGATTGCAGAATAGATTAAAAACCATAATCCTACAATATGTTGTTTACAGGAAACACATTTGAAAAAGAGTGACACATACAGGGTAAAGGTAAAAGGCTGGAGCAGAATATATTATGTCTCAGCTGATGTAAAAAAAGCAGGGGTAGCAATCCTGATCTCAGACAAAGCAAAAGCAAAAATAGATCTAATCAAAAGAGATAAGGAAGGAAACTACATCCTGCTAAAAGGCACCATAGACAATGAAGTAATATCATTACTAAACATATATGCACCAAATGGTATAGCATCCAAATTCTTACAGGAGAAGTTCAGGGAGTTACAGGAAGAAATAGACAGCAAAACTATACTAGTGGGGGACCTGAACCTCCCCCTCTAGGCACTAGATAAGTCTAACCACAAAATAAACAAGAAAGAAGTTAAGGAGGTGAATAGAACATTAGAAAAGTTAGGTATGATAGACCTCTGGAGAAAACTGAATGGGGATAGAAAGGAATATACTTTTTTCTCAGTACATGGCACATACACAAAAATTGACCATGTACTAGGGCATAAAAACCTCACAATCCAATGCAGAAAGGCAGAAATATTAAATGCATCCTTTTCAGATCATGATGCAATAAAAAATTATATGTAATAAAGGGCCATGGAAAGATAGACTAAAAAATAATTGGAAACTAAATAATCTAATCCTAAAAAATGATTGGGTCAAACAACAAATCATAGAAACAATCAATAATTTCATTCAAGAGAATGACAATAATGAGACAACATACCAAAACCTATGGGATGCAGCGAAAGCAGTTCTTAGGGGAAGTTTTATATCTCTAAATGCTTACATAAATAAAATAGAAAAAGAGGAGATTAATGAATTGGGCATACAACTAAAAAAACTAGAAAAAGAACAAATTAAAAATCCTCAACTAAACACCAAATTAGAAATATTGAAAACCAAAGGAAAAATTAATAAAATTGAAATTAAGAAAACTATTGAACTAATAAATAAAACTAAGAGCTGGTTTTATGAAAAAAACCAATAAAATAGATAAGCCTTTGGTTAATTTAATTAAAAAAAAAGAAAGAAGAAAACCAAATTACTAGTATCAAGAATGAAAAGGGCGAAGCTACCACCAAGGAAGAGGAAATTAAAACAATAATTAGGAATTATTTTGCCCAACTATATGCCAACAAATTTGACAATCTTAGTGAAATGGATACATATTTACAAAAATATAAATTGCCCAGATTAACGAAGAGGAAGTGAAATACTTAAATAACCCCATCTCAGAAAAAGAAATTGAACAAGCCATTGATGAACTCCCTAGGAAAAAATCTCCAGGGCCAGATGGATTTACATGAATTCTATCAAACATTTAAAGAACAATTAATTCCAATACTATATAGACTATTTGGGAAAATAGGTGAAGAAGGAGTCTTACCAAATTCTTTTTATGATACAAATATGGTGTTGATACCTAAACCAGGAAGAGTCAAAATAGAGAAAGAAAATTATAGACCAATTTCTCTAATGAATATAGATGCAAAAATTTTAAACAAAATACTAGCAAGTAGATTGCAGCAACTTATCACAAGAATAATACACTATGACCAGGTAGGATTTATACCAGGAATGCAGGGTTGGTTCAATATTAGGAAAACTATCAGCATCATTGAGCATATCAACAACAAAACCAACAGAAACCACATGATCATCTCAATAGATGCAGAAAAAGCTTTTGATAAAATACAACACCCATTCCTATTAAAAACACTAGAAAGCATAGGTATAAATGGAGTCTTCCTTAAAATAATAAATAGCATTATCTAAAACCTTCAGCAAGCATTATATGTAATGGGGACAGGCTAGAAGCATTTCCAATAAGATCGGGGTGAAACAAGGATGTCCATTATCACCACTGTTATTCAATATTGTACTGGAAACCTTAGCTTTAGCAATAAGAGAAGAAAAAGAAATTGAAGGCATTAGAATAGGCAAAGAAGAAACAAAGCTATCACTCTTTGCAGATGACATGATGATATACTTAGAGAATCAAGTAAAAAACTACTTGAAATAATAAACAACTTTAGCAAAGTTGCAGGCTATAAAATAAACCCACATAAATCATCAGCATTTCTATATATTACCAACAAAGCCCAACAGCAAGAGATAGAAAGAGAAATCCCATTTAAACTTACTGTAGACATTATAAAATATTTAGGAGTCTACCTCCAAACAAACCCAGGAACTCTATGAACACAATTACAAAACACTTTTCACACAAATAAAATCAGATCTAAATAATTGGAAAAACATCAGTTGCTCATGGGTAGGCCGAGCTAATATAATAAAAATGACAATCCTACCTAAGCTAATTTACTTATTCAGTGCCATACCAATCAAACTACCAAAAAATTATTTTATAGAGTTAGAAAAAAATAACAAGATTCATTTGGAAAAACAAAAGGTCCAGAATATCAAAGGAACTAATGAAAAGAAATGCAGGGGAAGGTGGCCTAGCAATTCCAGATCTTAAATTGTATTATAAAGCAGCAATCATCAAAACTGCTTGGTACTGGCTAAGAAATAGGGAGGTGGATCAGTGGAATAGGTTAAATATGCAAGACACAGTAGTCAATGACTATAGTAATCTATTATTTGATAAACCCAAAGACCCCAGCTTCTGGGATAAGAACCCACTCTTTGAAAAAAACTGCTGGGAAAACTGGAAAAGAGTATGGCAGAAACTAGGCATAGACCCAAATCTCACACCATATACCAAAATAAAGTCAAAATGGGTTCATGACTTAGATATAAAGGCTTATACCATAAGTAAACTGGAAGAACAAGGAATAGTTTACCTATCAGATCTATGGAGAACAGAAGAATTCATGACCAAACAGGAGATAGAGAACATTATGAAAAGCAAAATGGATAATTTTGATTACATTAAATTGAAAAGTTTTTGCACAAACAAAGCCAATGCAACTAAGATTAGAAGGAAGGTAGAAAATTGGGAAAGAATTTTTACAACCAGTCTCTCTGATAAAGGCCTCATTTCTAAAATATATAGAGAATTAAGACAAATTTATAAGAACACAAGCCATTCCCCAATTGATAAATGGTCAAAGGATATGAACAGACAGTTCTCAGAAAAAGAAATTAAAGACATCTGTAGTGTTGGTGAAGTTGTGAAATGATCCAACCATTCTGGAGAACAATTTGGAACGATGCCCAAAGGGCTACAAAAATGTGCATACCCTTTGATCCAGCAATAGCACTTCTAGGGCTATATCCCAAAGAGATTAAACAAATGGGGAAAGGACCCACATGTACAAAAATATTCATAGCTGCTCTTTTTGTGGTGGCAAAGAATTGGAAATTGAGAGGATGCCCATCAGTTGGGGAATGGCTGAGCAAGTTGTGGTATATGAATGTAATGGAATACTGTTATATAAGAAATGATGAACAGGCTGGCTTCAGAAAAACCTGGAAGATTATATGGTTGATGCTGAGTGAAGTGAGCAGAACCAAGAGGACTTTGTACACAATAACAGCCACGTTATGCAATGACTAAGATTGTTAAACTGAACCCTTCTCAGCATTATGACGCTCTAAGACATTGACAGAGACCTTGGGATGGAAAATGCTGTCCACATCCAAAGAAAGAACTATGGAAGTCGAATCACTCTCACTTATTTTTACCTTCTGTTGAGTTTTGTTTCATCTTTCTGTTGGTTACTCCTATTGGTTTTAATTTTTACTTACAACTTCACTAATGTGAAAATATGTTTAATGGGTACATAAATGTAAAGCCTATATCAGATTGTGCACCATCTTGGGGAGGGTAGGGGGGAGAAAAGGGGAGAAAATTTTTCAACTCAAAAGCATATGGAAGTGATTGTTGATAAATCAAAATAAATTAATAAAATTTAAAAAAAATAAACCAAAAAATAAAAAATTACAAAAAATAATCCTGGAAAGTGTAATTTTAAGATAAGTGAACTCACTATGTTTTTGCTGCCCATTGGAATGATAGAGCCATCTAGGATATATTTTCTTTTTGATAAAAATTGAAAAAACTCTCCTTCAACATCCAGGAGGAAGGGGCTTCAGATTCCTGAGAGATTACTTAGATTCCTGCCTCTCCCACCTACTGTGCTCTTCCTCATTTTCCATTTTCCTTTGTCCTCCAAATCTAGACAATATGGACATTTGGTGAATGAGTTGTTAGAAACAAAGAATTACTGAGTACTCCACTCAACTACTTTTTTTGGTAGTATCTTTTTATCTGTGCTTTGATGCTTATGCTGAAGCCCAACTTTTCTATACAGCCTGCAAGAAAGAGTGCCTCTCCTACCTTGTTCATCATCTAGGCCAAAGTTGATATTTTCCAATTCTCTTGAATTTTGTTCATTTTTGAAATTTAAGTTATAGTGACAGAGAATGTGTGCTTTAATTGTAGATAGGGTCCAAAAGAGTTCTTGTCAGCCAGAAAGTTATGCTTTATCTACTTGTAGTCTTGTGATCATGTTTTATGCTAAATTTCTGCTGTAGTTGGGAATATGAGAAATACTGTGCTTATAAAATGGGGCTTTCCTCCATTCACTGTGCACCAATAACTTCCACTTTGGATTCCAGGAGGAGGAGAAGAAACCTGTAGGAGTTTTCAAAGTTTGTAAATATATTCTACTTAGATATTTTTAAAGTTGTTTTATGTTGCAAAAAGTACATGGTGTGTGTTTTACCTGAAAATGAAACCATTTTTTTTTCAAAAAAAAATACTTCCTTAAAAATTAGAATGGAGCAAATGAACACTATTGACTTTATGAGAAATTAAGACATTGTAAAACAAAAGCTCAAGGACAATATGAAATATCTCATTGGAAAAACAACTGTCCTGGAAAATAGATCTAGTAGAGATAATTAAAAATGATTGGACCTCTGAAAGCCATGATCAAAAAAAGAGCCTAGACATCATCTTTCAAGAAATTATCAAAAAAAACTGCCCTGATGTTCTAGAACCAGAGGGCAAAATAGAAATTGAAAGAATCCCCTGATCTCGTCCTAAGTGAGATCCCCAAAGGAAAACTCCTAGTAATATTGTAGCCACATTCCACAGTTCTCATATGAAGAAAAAAATTTTGCAAGCAGCCAGAAAGAAACAATTCAAGTATTGTGGAAACTCAATCAGGATAACACAAAATTTAACAGCTTCTACATTAAGGGACCAGAGGGCTTTGAAAATAATATTCCAGAGGTTAAAAGAGATAGGATTACAGCCAAGAATCACCTACCCAGTATAATTGAATAAAATCTTTCAGAGAAAATAATGGAAATTCAGTGAAATAGAGGACTTTGAAGCATTCTTTATTGAAAATACCAGACCTGAATAGAAAATTTGACTTTCAAATACATGACTCAAGAAAAGCATGAAGAGGAAAACAGGAAAGAAGAATTATAAGGGACATATTAAGATTGAACTGTTTATATTCCTACATAGAAATATAATATTTCTAATGCATGAGACCTTTGTCAGTATTAGGGTACTTGGAGGGAAAATATAGATATATAGATAGATAGGTAGATAGATAGATATATGATAGATAGATAGATAGATAGATAGATAGATAGATAGATAGATAGAGGGCACAGGGTGAGTTGAAGATGAAGGGTGATATCTGCAGAATAAAATTAAGAGGTGAGAAAATTATACTAGGAGAAGGAGAAAGGGAGAGGCAGAATTTGGTAAATTATCTCACATAAAACAGATAAGAAAAGGCTTTTTCAGTGGATGGGAAGTGGGGGTAAGTGAGAGGGAATGAGTGAATCTTATTCTCATTGGATTTGGCTTAAGGAGGGAATGCCATTCATACTCAATTGGGTGTGGAAATCTATCTTACCCTACAGGAAAATAGAGGGAGAAGGGGATAAGAGAGTGGGGGATGATAAAGGGGAGGGCAGATAGGGCAAGTGGGTAATCAGAAGTAAACACTTCTGAGGAAGGATAGGGTCAAAAGAGAGAATAGAATAAATGGGTGTGTGGGATAGGATAAAGGGAAATATCATTAGTTTTCTGCAACGTGACTACTATGGATACATTTTGCATGACTACACAAGTATAATCTGTATCGAGTTGCTTGCCTTCTCAATGAGAGTGGGTGGGAAGGGAGGAAGGGAGAAAATTTGGAACCCAAAGTTTTAAAAGTAAATGTTAAAAATTGTTTTCACATGCAACTGGGAAATAAGATACACAGGCAGTGGGATATAGAAATCTGCCCTACATGAAAACAGGAGGGAAAGGGTAAGAGAAGGGGGGTGGGAGATTGAAGGGAGGACAGATTAGGGGAAGGGGTGTTCAGAATGCATGCTATTTTAGTGTGGAGGGAGGGATAAGATGGGGAAAAATTTGGAACTCAAAATCTTGTGGCAATAAATGTTAAAAACTAAAAAGAAATTAATAAAAAAATTTAAAAGAGAAAATGATTAGAAGATGATCCCTATAAATTCAAGTCTTCTTGTGCATCTGTTAGTAGTGACTGGAGGTCTTTCCTAATCCCTGCCACTATTTGTGCTTTCAACCTCTTGAAATTCATTTATATTATTTTTATTTATTTTGTATTTATTTACTTTTGTTTTTATTTATAGTAGAATGCAATTTCTTACAAAGAAAGAGTAATTCTATTTTCAGAGGCAGTACTGGGTAGCGAGTAACACACTGGTCTTATAGTTAGCAAGACTTTGGGTCAAATCCCACTGCAGATACTTACTAGCTATATGAGCCTGGACAATCACTTAACCTCACCGTGCCTCAGTTTTCTCATGTATAAAATGAGAGATGGATTTGATGGCCTCCTTGGTCCCCATATAGTCTTAATCTGTGATCCTGTGTGCACGTTGTTTACTTTATCTTTATATGGCCAGTACATTTTCTTTGCCATTTGACAACGGGGAGGCATGACAGGCAGACAGACAGAGTGCCCCTCTGCATATCAAGAAAATTTTAAAAAAAGTTTTTAGTGGATGAACCCCCTTCATTAGCTATTTTGGGGAGGATATAGACAAGGATTGCACAAGAAAGCTTGATAAAGGTAGAATCTTTAGATGGACGATCTAAGTAAATAAGATCTCAGATCACTGTTGCATTTAAGGACTAAATGTGCCCAATACTTAGCAGAGTGTCACAAACTTAAAATGTACTTAATAGCTATTTGTTAAAAAAGAATTTTTAGAGCTACTATAGAGATTTGGTTTAAAGAAAGTCATACTTTATTTTTAGTCAAAAAGTATATCCCCCAAATTAAATTATATGAACTGGAATTGAATAATCTAAATCTACATTTATTTTGAAATAACTGTGCAGCTCTCTAATTTACCTATTATCTGTCTTTTTCTGTATTATTCATTCTTAGTAATTGTACTATTTAATTCTGAGTATTTCTTATTTCAGAAACAAGACACATGAGATCTATTAATCCTATCTTTAAGGAACAGAGGGATTTGAGTGCATTTTAAGCTTTATAAATGCCTTGAAGTTTTAACTATATCATTATTTTCATATTTTTATGCCACATCCCATTGCTTAGTTATTTATTTTTCAAAGGCACTGGCACATCACATTAAAATTTCAAAGTGCAAATGGCACCATTCCCTCATTTTGCATATAATTATTTGGCAATTTTCAATTCCTGATATTAAGGTGCAAGAACATTGAGGTTCTAAAGTGCCACTAATTAACCCAGTAGTTTAAGATAGAGCATTTAATGAACTGTGATGTTTTACCAATTGACGTTAACACATGTTGTTTATGTAAAGTATCCTCACTAAAAACCATGTTGAGCATCTGAGCAGTGATAAAAAACCACCACCTCTGCCTTCTCATTCTCCTTTGCCTTCACCCTATAAAAAGCATACAGATCTTGGATGAGAGATGAGAGTCAACAGTTCCATCTTTTCTAATGAAATGAAGAATTACCAGATCTTACCATTTGCCTTGCCACTGCTTTCCAAGGTCCTCCAGTTTTTTCATTGCCCTTTTCTTATACTTTCAATACTGCCAGTAGTGTCATCTGACCTTATGTACACTAAGAACTTCTGACCTTTGATATCTGTTCTGAGGCTGAATTATGTGTGTTTCATGTTTATCTGTTTCATTTATGCATTGTCTGTCATAAGTAATATGTGAGTTCCCTAATTAATTAGGGAATGTCTCATTGTTTGGATTTTAAATGTATGCAAATGTTTGTATATGTGTGTGTGTGTGTGTGTATTTCTTAGCTCATAGTAAACCCTTGATAAATACTTTTTCTTTTATTCATTAATTTGTTCATAGATTTAGGGATAATTGGAAAATTTCTTAAATGTCATTTAGTCCAGTCACTTTATTTTGTAGATAAGGAAACTGAAACCTAGAGAGATGAAGACATTTGATCAAAATCACATATCCTTCAGCAGAGCCAGGTTTTAAGCTGAGGTCCTTTGAAAGCAAATCCAACCATTTCAAGTATACAATTATTATTTTTTTATTCATTATTAAGTCCTTACTATGGGCAAATTGTTGTAATTGATATTAGAAGAATTAAAGAGGAAAATTATACACTCCTCACTTTCAAGGAAATTGTAATATGTTAAGGGGGGAAATGGCATTTACCCAGTGAAATATAATATATGGTATAATATATGATATATGTATAATAATATAGTATAATATCTATAACTATATCTATATATCTATACATATACACACACACACATTATGGTAACAAATGTGGCAGGGGTAAAGGAGAAATCCAGACAAAATAAATTTAGTAAATTTGAGTGGGTAATGAAGATGATTTTCCCTCATTTTGTTTTTATTGTAAACAAAATTAATATCAACAAAAAGGAGCACTTCTACATACAGTAGAACAAAACAGCAACAATTGCAGTAGCAACAAGCATTTATGTGGGGCCTGAAGATTTGCAAGAAAACTTTACCATTTTAATTCAATTGATCCTTATGAGGAATTATTATCATCATTTTAAAGAAGAGGAAACTGAGGCACAGAAAGTTTAAAGAACTAGCCCGGAGTCACACAGATATTCAGTGTCTGAGACAGGATTTGAACTTAGGTTGTCATTATTAGAAATCCTTCACTTTATCTACTCTATATAATACTATCAAACTATGTTGTATAAGGGTTGCTTTTTTTTTTATTTTAAAGTATATAATAAATTGAATTTGTTACTTTCAAGGCTGTGATTTCTTAAGCCATCCTTATATTCTCTTTTGTGCATTTCATAAAAAACATGATTCAATAATCATCTTCTTTCTTTTCTTTTTCTTTCATTTTTGAATAACCCTATCCCAAGTTCCCTTATTATTCTCTACCCCACAACAACGCTGAGAAAAAAATACAAAGAAATATTTTGTAACAAGTATTTATCATCAAGTAAAACAAATTCCATTATTGTGTGTGTCCAAGAATGTAAATCTTTTTTCCACACCTTGAATATTGGTCATTGCATTAATTGGAGGTTTAGAGTTACCCAAAGTTATTGGTCTTTACAATGCTATTATTGTAAAAATCATACACCTGGTCCTTCCCAGTTTGTAGTGACCATTTGAGGCTAGGAATATCATCAGAGGTTTAATGGAAGAGTGACATCAGTTAGGTCATGACAGAAGGGAAGGATTTCAACAACAAGAAAATGAGACATCGAGACATGGTGAATGGCACACAGTACAATGAGGTCATCACAATGTGAGAAAAAATTCATAAGCTGAAACATAGAGCTCATGAAGGGGAATAACATGAAATAAGGTTGGAAATTTGGATTGCAACAGAATTATGAAACACCTTGAAATATCAAGCTAAAAAGTCTGTATTTGTTCTGACAGATAATAGGAGAAATCACTGCATAGTTTCAGCATGGCAGTAATGTGGTCAGGGAGAAAAGTGGTTATTTCTAAATCTTACACTTATGCAGAATTTAAATACTGCAGGAAATTGCTGCATTTGGAATGAGGAGACCTAAGTTCATTTTTTTAAATGATGGGCAAGTCCCTTACCTGTTTCGATCCTCAGTTTTCTCATCTGAAAACCTAAGATAATTCTATCCATCATTCTGAACTAATAGGGTTGTTGTGAGAAAAGTGTTTTTGTAAACTTTAAAATAAGATCCAACTGTGAGTCATTTTCATTATTATTCAGAATACAAATTCATCCATGACAGGGACATAACTACAACTTACATCAACATTTATAAGAAATATAGAAGGCAATATGATATGATGGATTTGGAGTAAAAAGACACGTTAAAATCTCAGCTCAATTACAGTTACCCATGTTAATGAGGAAAGTCAGCACACCTCAATTTCTTCTGCAAAATGAGGAATTGTTTTAGATAATTTCTAAGGTCCCCTCCAGGGCAATATCCCATAATGTAATCCTATGATTATGTTCCCTCATTGTATCATCTTGAAGAAACTATGAATATTCTCTAGATCAGAAGCATTATTCTTTCTCTTCAGCTACTGATGATGATATGTTCCTTTTCTAATTTTCTTCCATAACAAATCTAATTGAATTTTGTTTTACTACTTAATTTTACTTCACTGATTCAAGAAATATATTGTTTAATGCAAAACTTATCTTTATGTTCATCTAGCTTTTTTATTCCATATCACTAGTGGATGCCCACTAATTTATTCCTTGAAAGTTGGATGGTACAGCATTTTGGCTAAAAAGCATTTGCAAATAGGTTCTCTTCATTATTATCATTTATTTGTTTTTGCTTTTGTTTTTGTTTTGGTGAGGCAATCAGGGTTAAGTGATTTGCCCAAAGTCACACAACTAGTTAGTGTTAAGTGTCTGAAGCTGGATTTGAACTCAGGTCCTACCAACTCCAAAGCCAGAGTTCTATTCACTGTGCCACCTAGCTGCCCCTCTCTCCCTTATTTTTAACAAAGCTTAAAGTATATGTGTCTGAACTAAAGCAAGTTGGTTCTTAAGAGTGTATTCCAAATAGATATTTTCATTACAAAATAAAAAAGATAACTATCACGAAATATGATTAAAAGCTACCTACTCATTTTGTTTGGAAAGGACAATGATAAGTTTATGAATGACCAGAGAAAGGCAACCAGGATGGTGAAGGACCCATTAAAAATCCAACCATGCCACACGAATACATTCATAAAATACAAGCACATATATTAGAAAGGGAGCAATAGGACAGGACAAATGATGATAGTCCATCCAACCCAGTTGACCTTTAAATTTACCTTATGTCTCATTAGCAAAAGGAAAGATGCACTCCAGCCCAGTTCCATCAAAGAACCATGAAGCTAAAGGGGAGATAACGTGAGCCTAGTATAATAAGAAAACTGAAAGTGGAGACAGAGACAGCTGTCATAAAGAAGGGGTCAGTACTCCAGTATTAAGAATGGGATGATCAGGTGTGAGAACTATCAAGATAGATGTTGTGTTATTCTTAGGCTTTAAAATATTGGCCTGAAGGTAGTAATGTGTATCACCTTTCTACTCTTGCCTTCTCTCATGTAAGGTTGAACGCTTTCCCTCTGTTTACCTTTGTGTGTTTTAAACATTTTTTTTTCTTTAGGAACACCCTTAATCATATATCTTTTCTAGTCTGGGTGTATTTATTAGAAATGGAGATGGAAGGAGGGGGTTAATGAGTGAATATCATTTAAGAAAGAAAGATCTGACACAGGTCAGTGACACTGTCACTGGTTAGAGTTAGCACTAAAATTAGGTTTTAGAAAAGGAACTAATAAATGCTTTGACACAATTCCCTGGGACAGAGAATGAGTGCTTATACTGGGAAAATCATCTGGGCAATGACTGGGTAGTGGAAGGAGTAGAGGGGAGGAAGAGGTGGCAAATGTGAGTGATTAAACAACTCTGTTCACCACACTTCCTCACCACAACCACAAGTGAAAACCTGTTAAGGGGATTCCTTTTCTCCAGATTTTATTTTTGCTTTTCTTTGGAAGTTTGAATCATACTTTCATTATTTCTTCCCTTTTCTCTATTTTCCTCCTTTTTCATATTTGCTTTGTATTTGGTTTTCATGCTTCTCCTGTGTAGTTGCCTCCATCATCAGAACTCTACTGTACTGCATTTAATTATGTAACAGTTATTTTATTGTCTGTGTGCAAATGGAATTCTGCTACTGTTATTACTAATAATTTACATGTTATAGTCCACGGTGGTGGTTGTCATTGGGAAGAAGTGACTTGCCCCATTACAAAGCTGAGAAGATGGAATTGTACCCACAATTCTGCATCTGTCTCCATGCACATCGTGGAGTCTCTTCATTTGCCACTTCATCAAGCCACTCCTGGCAATTTACACACCAAGTAGATTTAAGTATCAAAAAAAAAAAATTCAGAGGGGGGGAAAAGCTGCAGAAAAATACAGCACAATTTTTACTACTCTTGGAAATGCCAAAGCTGATTGATTGCTGAGAGACTGCTGACATTTTACTGCCTTCATTCAGGGGCTTTTGACAAGGTGACAGAGATATCAGAGGGAACTAAGTTTTATCCTTTTTTTCATATTTAACTAGTAAAATTATTTTTATTGGACTTTATGGTCCATAAATGCCTGTTAATATCAGACTTAGAACCTATTGCCAGCCTTAATTAAGGCCTTGAATGTATCAGGGAACTGGCCATTGAGGGAATTCATCTTTATGGTTCAATGCACAACACCCACTTTATCCATCTAAAAAAGGTCAAAAGGTGATCCTGATCTGGAACCTCCAAATGATTTTCCCAATTTATCAAGACGAAATCACCTGCAAATGCCCATTTGATGGAATTCTATAAATAAAAATACATATCCATCATTGTGCCACATCCTTAATAGCCATTTTTCTACAGATTTCTTATCTTGCTTTGTCAACTTCTTTCACAGCTCTCTAAATCTCATTATTAAAAGCACTCCCCCCACCCTCTGACAATCCCAAACTTTGCACTCAATCCAGTTGACTAGAATACTTGGTATACTAGTAATAATAGGGTAATGATAGGGTAAGACTGGGATTCTTTCACCATCACTTATAGTTCTAACTAATGGCGACTGTCATGTCTATTTTCTATCTTTATACTCCTAATTTCTGTAAGCGTTTATCCCATCTTTGTTTAAGAAAACATGTCCAACCAATAACTAAGAAAGGTAGATATTCTGGTCTTAATATTTCATGATAATATCTAATCATACTATTTATGTATTTAAAATTTATCATAGAAATTGGTAAAAATTTGGTAGTTGTAGAAATTTATTATAGAAATTGTTTATTGTTGCCTAATTTCTGCCAGACTGCTCTCCAGATTTCCCAAGCAGTACACATCATGTAGAGATTTTATTTATAGGTAATTTTTGTTTTGGGTATCAAACAAAAGATTTTGAGTGTGATTTTTTTTCCTGATTTTCTCTTAAACAGCCTGTTCTATTGATCTACTTTTCTATTTTTTTTTAAATATCTAACGATTTTGGTGATTTCTATTTTATTTTTAAATTTAAGTTGATATCTGGAAACACTCTTCCTTGTCATTCTTATTTTTTTCATTACCTTCCTTGACAATTCTAAATCACTTTTTCCTTCAAGTGGATTTTGCTATTGCTTTGTCTAGATCTGTAAAATGTACCTTAGATAAATTGATTGGAATTGCAATAAATGTGGAAATTAACTTTAGTAATATTGTCACTTGTATTAAATTGGTCAACCCAGCTTTGAGTATTGAATATTCCTTCAGGTATTTAAGGTCTTTATTTCTTTAAGGAAAATTTTGTGACTTAATCTATATAAACTTTAAGTGTGCTTTATTTTATTTTGTACAATTGGAGTTATTTTGAATAGGACTTCCTTTTCTATTTTTGTTTTGGGGATATTGTTATGTAGAATTTCTGTTCATTTTTGTGAGTTTCTTTTGTAGCCAACTGCTTCATTGATGTGTAATCAGTTTCTTTGCCAATTCTAGGATTTTCTAGGAAAAATTCATAAAGTCATAAGTAAATAGGTGTATTTTTGTCTCTTCCTTACTAATTTTTCTTTAATTTTTTCCTCATTTTATTTCTATTGGTAGTATTTTTAGAATTATATAAAATAATAGCAGGGAAATCAGAAATCCTTGTTTTGATCCTTTATTTACTGGTAGTTTCTACCCTTTTCCACTGCATATGGTGCTTGCCTATTTTTTTTTCTTTTGGATAGATTTTAAAAATATCAGAAATATAATTCTTTTCTATACTTTTGGGTTTCTTTTAGTCAGGGCTCAAAATAGGCAAATGCTGCATTGAAAACTAGAAAATAGTCTGGCAGAAATTGGTTTTAGACCAATATGTTGTAGAATATATAAAAATATAAGTCCAAATGGATACATGACTGAGGTATAAAAGATAAAATCCTAAACAAATTAGAGGAGCAAGGAAGGAAACTATTTTTTATAACTCTGGGGGAAGAAATAATGATCAAATAATTTTTGGAAGATAAAATAGATAATTTAATTACATAAATTAAAAGTTGTTACATAAACAAAACCAATACTACTAAAATTATCAGGGAAATCATTCACCAGAGATTTTTTTTAGCAAGTTTCTTTGATAAAGTTCTGATATCTAAAATGTGAAAGAATCATATATGTATATATATGTGTGTTTGTGCGTATGTATATATGCGTGTATGTATATGTATGTGTGTATATATATGTGTGTGTATATATGTGTGTGTGTGTGTGTATATTACAATATGAATAAGACCCATCCTCCCATAGATCAATCATCAAGCAATATGAGTTTCTATAGGTACAAAACCAAATTGTCAATAGTCATATGGAAAAAAAAGGTTCCAAACTACAAATAATTAGAGAAATGCAAATTAAGGCAACTCTGAAGTTCTCCTTGTCATATTAGAAAAGTTAACAATAACAGAAAATTAGTGATGTTGGAGGGGCTGCAGGAGAACAGGCACATAAAGGCAGAGTTGGTAGAGTTTTGAGTTGGTCAGCAAATTACAACTATTCAAAATGTTACTAAAACTATACATACCTTTGAATCCAGGGACAGTGCT